>NC_090450.1:128363080-129613080 GCF_031143425.1 Pleurodeles waltl | reverse complement strand
GTTGCCAAATGCGAATCGTGCATAGATCCACTTGTACTCTACTGTACTCACTGTAATGTTGTTGCCTTGGATATTAAAAAAAAATTACATGTGTAAAGTTAAATTTAGTACCTTTCCACCTGTTTGTGAAGATCTGAGTAACCAGAGCAGAGATCTCCCTGTATGAAAATATATTGAAATGTAATAAACTTAAATTTTCAAAACGAAACCTAAGTTCACAGATATTTCATCCCAGTGCCACTTTTGATAATACGGCCCCAGGGGACATGACAAATGGCATATATGGCTAGTGCCCTCAAATGCCTCTTTCTATTCTTGCTGTATGCTTTTAGTGACACTGGCAGATGCCACATACCATGAGTACAATGGAACACTGCAGTGTACTTTCCAAGGCTCTTGAAAAAGAGCTATTTAATGGAGAACATGGCCCACATTATCTCATGCCATGAAAGGTGCTTCAAAACCAAAGACAGCAAACTTAGTTTTGAGCCACTACGGAAAAACGAATTATTTCATGCCCTCTACATTATCTCTTTATCTTTACTTGCAAACAATGCGTGGCTGCTTCACATTCTCTTTATCACCAATCATTATGTCCGACACTGTCTATTCCACATGCCATGGATCATGACCCTCATGCTTTGGTAGTGAACCATCTCCCAAAGCACAAGACATTGTTAGCAGCAAATGTTAGGGCAACTTTTCTTCACTATCACAGAACATGGGCTGGAGCCCATTACCCAAAACACCAGGTAACTTGGTTTATGTGTTCAAAATTTCTCTCAGTGACTACATGTGTCACAGACGTAGGCAATGGCTCAAGACGATGACACTGAACTATGTCACCCAGAGCTGACATCAGCATCTCTTATAGTACTGCCATAGAATGTGGGAGGCAATCTTCAGCAGCTGTCTGTGTTCCAAACCGCCTAATTATGTGGCCACCTTCATCCTATCACAACACTCTTTATTACTGTTTCGGGCTCTGTGGGACAGTTAATGGAACAGGACATGTAGCAGCATCAGGATTGTGAATCATATGCCTTGACATTGCGAGATTTGAATAACCCTGACTAGAGTCCTAGCATCACTCCATGGGTGTGCATAGACCAGACATACTGTAGAAAATTGGCCACTTTTTGCATAGTCTCTGTCTGTGGTCAGACAGATGGAAAAGGAGCATTTCTCTCCTTCTTCTTATCCCTGTTTCCCTCAATGGGTAAGGAAGATATCACCATCTCTGATCCTTATTATGAGTGCACAAATGAAGCAAATAATGTAATCTCTCTATAACTGTTAATTGATGGATGTTTCAATCATACTGTGATGTGCCCCATCTCTGTTTTAGGGCCACCAGTGGTAGTGGATTATTTCTGGTTAACATGAACTGACAACAATCTTTGACAAATCTGTTGCGCTATTAACTTTGGATGACGTTGCATTGCAATTCCCAAACATTTAATCTTGACACATGCAAGTATTTGGCGTGTTTCTGGGGTGTGAAATTACTTACAAATTGCTGGTAAACTGAAAAATTACAAAATTCTGAATTTATGAGTTTTCATTGATGTTTACATGTGGACGCACACCAGAAGGGTCATAAACTAGTCCGCGACATTCAATTTCTGAATACAGAAAGGCTGCTCTATTGACAGAATTTCCTTCTTTTGTAAATTCACGTTGTACAAGGAAAGGTCCACCACTTATGATTTATGAATCAGGATAGGAATTTCATGGCCAAGGTGTGCCTTTTCTACACCTAAATTAGATGTGCAAATACTGTAAGAATCAGGCCCTACACTTATTTGCTCCTTAGCTAATTTGAATTGTGTAAAGGTGTGTTTTGGGTTTCACCTGATGCACAGTTTATGCCATGAACCTAGCCATATTACTAACAACAAGGCAGAAGTAACTTGGAGAGGCTTTGCATTGTCTCTGTTTATGTGAGTTCAAATGAGTCAGATTAGGGATAAGGTAAAGAGATAGGTAGTCACTGGGTGTTTCCCACTGGTGATTCCAAAGTACTACATGTAAGAAATAGGGACATAGGATGAAGTGATGGAAACCTCACTTATACAACAACCCTAATCCTTGCCAGGGCAGGCCACAAGAATCACTAAATGAACCTGTGCTGAACCCTCTAGTAGCTTGGCACAAATCACTCAGGCTTAACTTAGAGGCAACATGTAAAGTATCTATGCAGCACACAAACTGTAGTGCATCACAAACACACCACAAGAAAAATTGCAAACCAACTTAGAAAAACAGAGTACATTTGAATAAATAAAATAATACCATAACAACAAAAATGTAATCAGTTCAACCAGAGATATACAATTGTAAATTGTAAAGTTTTAGGTAAAAATAGTGCCTAGAATCACAAAGCACCCCTTACGGTCATCTGGTCATGCTAGACTGGGGTAAAGTCTCAAGTTCAGGCTGACCACAATGCAGTGTGGGTCGGATACAGGGACCTGGTTAGCCCTGCTAAAAAAGTTACCTTCTCCAAGCCCAGGCCAGAGAGTTCCATACAAAGTGAAGAAGGCCATGAGGAGCAGGTAAAGCTTTGCGGATGGTTGTCACTCTAATGCAAAGAGCAGACCGTGCGTTGTAAGCTGTCGGTGCTGTAGCGTGAAGAGCTGGTCGAGCATAGTGGACGGTCATTGCTATGGTTTCATGCTAGCAATCTCCGCAATTTTGTGCTGTAGCACAAAGTGCAGATCTTGCATTGCCTGCCACTGTAGCGTAAAGAACAGGTCTCATCGGAACTTTGCGTTGAGAGTCATCATGGGTGGCAGAGTCTGGGTCAGTTTGTGGTTGCGATGAGTCCAAACCTCAGGATTCCACCTTCTGCCTTCAGGAGGAGTGTCCTCTAATGTCATCCATGGGTCCAGAACCTGGGGAGTCACCCCTTAGGGGTCAGCATCTCACTCCAGCAGAGGCAAACAGGCCTCAGGCAGGTTCAGTGGCGAGTCCTGGCAGGTCCAGTGCAGCAGGTCACCTGAGCAGTTGCAAGAAGGTCTCTGGAGCGTGTTACGTCCCTGAAGCTCACACAGGAGGTCAGCCAAATGTCCCATGGAGACACTCAAGGTTGGCCTGAGATGAAGGCAAGCAGGTCTAGACTTCTTTCTCAGAAAGCAAGGCAGTCCTGAAGCAGCAGGGCAGTCCTCTGGTAGCAAGGCAGTCCTTCTTTTATAATGTCCACAGGTCTGGGAGTGTTCTGAGGAGTGGTTCTTTTGGACCAATATTTATACCTGGTGCCAGCCTTTGTGTATGTTGGGATTTCCTGCCCTAACCCAACATCTGATTCTGGAAAGTTCTCCCCCTTCCCGGTCAAGACTCTAAACCTTCTGGTGGTAACAAAAGGCAGGTAGGCCTTATCTCAGTTTCTATTGTGGGTGCAGGTGGCAAAGCCCTTTGAGGTGTAAGTGAGGCTGGGCTCTGCTCCTCTAGCAGCCACCCTGTCCACCCAAAAGTCCCCTTTATGGTATTGTCTAGAAGGAATACACACCCCAAACAGCAGAACCATTCATATTTATGTGACCCAGGAACTGGCATAAGTCACAAATGGTTAGGACAAGAAAATGTAAACTTTCTAAAAGTATCATTTTCAGAATTGTGACTCAAAATCCACCTTTACCAATAAAGAGGGTTGTAAATTACAATTCATTTCAGTCTAAACAACATATCTCTATCTGCTCCCAATACAATAGTTAGCACTTAACCTACAGGCCCTGGGTACATTAATACCAAATAGTAGGGACGTGCATGTAAATTAAATGTAGCAAGCAGGCGTAGGCCAAGTTCCCCATGTTTTAGGGAGAGAGCACAAGCACTTTAGCACTGGTTAGCAGTGATAAAGTGCACAGGGTCCCAAAGCCAACAAAAATATCAGTAACCAGGAGAAGTAAAGACAAAAATTCTGGGGAGTACTGCACCAAGGATATCAGATCTTACCCTACAAAAGCCCCAAAATTCCCATTTTCAATTTAGTATATTGTGGTGTTCCAGCAGGATAAAGGTTATGCACATGTTTAAAATCCTAACACATTCCTGGATGAATCATAGCACACTGATTCTTCGCCATCACTCTCATGGTTACCTAGCTACTGACTTTCTGGCTGTTTTCATTTGCAATCAGCACAAAAAATTAAATACCATTTCTGGTAGCCCTTTCATTGCAAAGCTTCCTGGACAGTAGCAGGTGAAAATAGTTTCGTGCACTCAGCCACCAGAATGTTCCTTAGACAAATGTGGTGTGCTGCTTAATAGTGTGTTCTGTGTTTCTCCCTTCAGCAGGCTAATTAGAATAAAAATAGATGCTCAGGGCAGTGAAGTGTCCTCCTGTAATTCACATGAAATTAAAATGCCGTTAGCGATTTAAACTCCGAAGCACAGAATAATTTGTGGTACGGACATTGGAGGAGCATGACGCTTTCTTAATAGGCATGTCTAGGTTAAAAGTTTATGATCCAATTACACAAGGCATGCTTTCCAATGCAAAGGGACAGTCTGAACACCAGGTGCGGTAATTGTGAATGGTGAACTGCTGACCTTAAAGCCACTAGGTTAAATCAGAAAAGCCCTTCAGTTTTTAACAGTGCCACTTTTTCAATCAACACATCAGACAAATAAACCTAGTCAAAGCCAATAGGCCTGGTGTTGTCTGACAGCCTTTGATGTTGTCAATGGTTGTTTTGTTTTATCATGCTTTTTTACACCTTTATTTTTGAGGAGCTTTGAGGTCCTCGCCAATATAGAAATTATACACTGTCTAAAGGCTAAAATATTTTTTGGCCTCACAAAATCAGTTTGTCATACTAATCCCTAGTACTGAATGGCACAACTTTGTCTGGGTGTGCATATTTTGAAAGAGCAGAATGCCCTTTCCCAAAATTAAAGTTAGCA
The DNA here is from genome assembly GCF_031143425.1 of Pleurodeles waltl. NCBI lineage: Eukaryota > Metazoa > Chordata > Amphibia > Caudata > Salamandridae > Pleurodeles > Pleurodeles waltl. The sequence continues at coordinate 129,608,172 of NC_090450.1, read as the reverse complement.
AACGTCTGAAGTGGGATGGCCCTTTGCCCCACCTGTATGGTGTAGTGGGTGGAATTAAAATTTGAATATTTGAATGACACAACATACCAGTGCAGGAAGAGGGCTGGTGGAAATTATCTATAAAGAAGTGTATATATATATATATATATATATATATATATATATATATATATATATATATATATATAATTTCAGTAGGATGAAAATGTCTTAGCTAACACCAGACCAAAACGAATACATTGTTTTAAAATCTATGCACACTTATAAAAAATGTAAATATAACTTGTGACAAACAAATCAGTGATCAAGTTTTTATTAACTAGATCACATTATTCATGGAGCGGGGTGGGGAGTTGAATTGCGGGTTAATAGACATACTGTGAGCACTGACAATGTGGCAGAACTTTTCATTGTCCAGAAACTGAAAAAAATTAGAGGAGAACATGTTCATGTCGTCAGAAAATTGAGAACCTATAGATAAGGTGGCATGATTATTTGTTACAGAAAACTACATTTTAGTCACCCAGAAGAATTGATTTAAAAAATCATGTTCTGCACTGTTCAGGTGAAAGTGTCAGATCACTTTGACATGTAGGGCTCACGGACCTAATTTAGGGGTTGCGACCCCAGGATTGCCCCTTGCGACCCATGGCACTGCATTTGCGACCTCTGGCATCGGAGGTCGTCAAATCATTGCCAGGAACACAGGAGAAGCATCGGGGGGGGGGGGGGGGGGGACTGCAATCTCCTTGCTTTTTGACAATTATTATTACACTAATACTGAATAATAAAAATGTTTCACTATTAGTTTAATAAAAATGGAGTACAGTTAGCTAGAATATGACACTCCCTAGCAGTTGAGGTAAGTAATACATGCTTTTTAAATGTATTTTGTGTGAGTGCGTGTAGGTGAGAGTGTGTTTGAGAGAGAGAGTGTGTGTGGGGGATTGTGTGTGTTTTCTTAGGCATGAGTGTGTGAGTGTATGTAAAAGTCAAATGGCGTGTGATGTCACTTCCGCTACCCCAGGCCTTTTAATGAATTGACGTTTAAAGTAGGGCGGATTTGGAAAGGGTAACGATGCAGTGGTACATGTGTGTAATTTACTTTTTTTTCAGTTACGCATATGTTTATGTGGAATAGAGGGAAAATGACATTTGTTCATACAGATATCAAGATATTGATTGACAGACCCACTTTTACACCGTGAGGCAGGAAGATGTAAATGAACAAGTGCAATGTGAAAAAACATGGGCAAAACCAATTGTGTCTGGCTTTTTCTAACTAAAACCTTGCCTTTGTTTGATGGAAAAATTGTGTGCATGATTGTGTGGATGGGTGCGACAGTGAATGTGAAAAAAGAGCCAATAACTGCATAGACAAGCGCATGCATGTGTGGATAAATGAGTGAATAACTAAGTGCCTCAATAGATGAAAGGGTATGTGTTTGCATGAGTGCATTCATGGATGCATAAATGATTGAGTCAAAACACGGATGGGTGGCTGTATGAATGGGTCAGTTTTTGAATTTATGAATGAGTGAATGCATGGATGTCTGAAAGAATTAGTGAGAGTGCAGATAGGGATGAATGAATGCAGTATGGAATAATGGGTAACAGCTCAGAGGGACTGCAATAAATAACATCTTCAAAGGGGCGTGGCCAAGCCGCTGACCATGATGGCCACGTGGCACTGAAGCTCCAGGGGACCTCGCCCGCATGTAGCCACAAGCTGGCACCATACTGCACTGATACTATCCCGACTGCTGGGCTGGAGGTATGAGGGGACTGTGAGATCATTTTGGTGACCCTAGGGACCTGCAGTCTACCCCCCACTCCGAGATTCCACTGCTGTGGCTTGATGTGGCCCTCGGAGTCCCCGTGCCATAGGGTCCATGGGTGAGCCTGAAGGCGGGGCTGCAGAGTGCACTGTGTGAGGACTGGAGACATAGGTGGCTCCAGTACTCACACAGGCCGGCCCAGGGCCTTTCCTTCTGCAGCTCATCTGGAGGTGGGCCGCGTGACTCCTGCTGCTGGATCTATTGCTGTGCTGTTGTCGGCTGCTGGGCTGTGGCGCATCCTGTCCCTGAGGACTGGATCCTGTGCTGAGCGTAATTGGGCCTGGCCCACCGGAGTGCTGACGGCACCTCGGGTTGGGGGTGTGGGGATACCACAGAAGATTTACTCTGCTCACCAACACCCCCTAGCTTCCTTTGCTGCGACGCATCCATACTCACTTGGATGCTATGCACACCAGAGCAGACCCATGAGAACTTCACAGGCCGATGTGACACTGGGGCGGGCGACTGGCATCGCGGATGAGAGGCAGGTTATGTCTGATTATACAGCCTGACGTGAGGGGCCACAATACTTGTGTATATTTACCAAGTTCACATAACTGGCTGACTGGACTGCATGTCTGGGCACCACGGGGTGTGGGGTCACGGCCATTTGCATTGCGCACCTACACCATGTCCATACAATACCTACACTCCACCTTCCACTGCATTGTAGATAGGGACTGAAACTATTCCCGCCAACTTCCCCTGACAATCTCTCCAAGGAGCTACCTGCGTGGGCTACCCCGACTGTACCTCCACCACTCTGCAATTCTGGGCTTCATCAACCCTGCTCCTGTGCTTGCTTATCAGTGCTGCTTCCTACCATACAGCCACCTGCAGCCTACTCATAACATTACAATGGGGCGTGGGGATCCTAAGCAGTGACAGCTCTCTTTTAACCCCAGTAAGACCCCAGGAAGACCTGTGGGTCTGGACTCCGAAGTTCCCCCGGAAGATGCCCCAACCATCGACACCGCCACCGTTCCCCCACTGGAAGGGATTGGCGCAATCATGGCCGAGCTGCGGGCCAGTTTTAAGGCCTTTGATACCCGGTTTGACTCTTACCATTGGATCGACAGCATAAGTGAACACCTGGATCGTCATGCTACAAGACTGGATGGCAGAGAACGCCACATATCAGAACTGGAGGATGGAGGCACAGACGTCACCAAGTGACTTGAGAGGAATGAGCGCCTGTTGAAGGCTATAGCCACCAAAAAGTAAGGCCTAGAGCCGCATTCTAGATGCAATAACATTCGCATTGCTGATGTGCGGAGCCCACTAATATGGGCTGCATGGATCTCTTAGTCGAGAAACAACTGGTGGAACTGTTTGGCAGAGGATCTTTTACAAACATTTTGGTCATTAAAAGGGCCCACAGATCCTTGGGACAGCGTCCTGTACCTGCCCCCCCCCCCCCCCTCCCCGCGACTGATAATTGCCCGATTGCTCAACTTTCGGGCTTGGGATACGGCCTTATGCCTGGCTCGTGAGAAGGGTCCGATACACTTTCAAGGTATGGCTGTTCCTGTTCTCCGAACTTACCCAGATGGGGCAAAAGGTGAGACGCAAGTACACAGACGTCAAACAGACAGTTCAGAGGTGTGGTCTGCGATACAGCATGCTACACCTAGCAAGACTGCGGGTTGAATGGAACAGTAAATTTCATGTCTTTAACACGCCGTCTGACGCCTCACGTTTCTGTAAACAATACAGAATTGGAGCGACCTCTCACGAACATCGTTCTGCTTCAGGTTCCCCTTCCCCCTCTCCTATGGGCTTCAACTCTGAATCTTCATCATGGCGATGCTTAGCCAACAACTTTTCTCTGAGAATGCCTCAGTCGCAAAGCATGCCTAGATGCCCACGAGAAGGAGACAATCAAAGTACTATGGATACTGAAACAAAACTAGTCAATGGATTTCACACAACATTAGGTTTTTCTTTCACAACTGGGCACCCCCATATCGGATCGTTGCCACACCCCCAACATGTTAAGTTTGCTAATTTGTTGGGGTATTGTTGGGGTTCACTGGCATCTATATATTCTGGTGTGGGTGTGGGGAATGGAACAGTAGCTATTGTTCAATTGTTGCACGGAAGCTTCACTTCCAGCTATGTCCTGAAGTTTCATGTTTTTTCACACATCCCATCCAACGCCCTGGACTGCTACTTACCTGCTCACACGGGTTAAGGACACTCGACCCATTGACCTATCATGCGTGACCTGGAATATCAGAGGATTAAACAACACCCAGAAGGGGAAGCAGGTATTGGCATACCTATTTGGACATGGTATTAAGCTGGCATTCCTTCAGGAGACACATTTAGGCACCTAAAGCTCTTGCGCCTGTGCCTCTGCTTGGGGCACAAACAGTTTTTGTGCACATAACAGCTGCTACTCCCGTGGAGTATCTATGTTGATACACAAGAGCATTTCCTTTGTCAGCCAATACTCATTATCTAATACCAATGCCGATATCTTATTGTCTCTGGTACATTGGTGGAAAAGACTATTCTGTTGGTTAACGTATATACCTCCAATGTTGACTCCCCTGAGTTCTTTCAGGAACTCTCTACCCACATGAGCCAATTCCAAATGGAACATATTCTCCTCTGTGGGGATCTAAACATTACTTGCAACCCCCCTTTGGACTCAACTGGCTCTCCTATCAGTACCAAACCACACTCACTTGGTGCCCTTGTTGAGCTACTAGATGCTTTTCATCTCACGGATGCCTGGTTCTCGGTACACAAACATGAAAGAGTACACCTACTATTCCGCCCCACACAATGTATGGACCAGAATTGACCATTGGTATCTCACTCTGGGAATGCTACTGTGTCTCTCCACTATTGCCCACAATCCCCGTACACGGTCAGACCACTCACCTTTCACAGATGTTTTATGTGTCCATTGTACATGCCCTTCCTTGGACTCCTGGCACATCCCAACCACTGCCCACTATGATGAGGTGTTTCGAACTGTAGTTCATGATGCCTTTATTGAATATGTTACCATCAACACGGGGGCAGTGCAGACACAATCCGTACTCTGGGAAGCCTTTAAGGCATATATTAGAGGAATATGTATAGCAGAATATACAGGAGTTCTTCGGAGCATAAGAAGAGACCTGTCTAGAGTTGAGCTCAGTTGTGTAACCTTGGCCAACACTCTATGTCTCACACTCCCCCCTTGTTTTTAACGCAATAGGTCCCAGCTATTGCAAGAATTTCAAGATTTGGCCCCCGGAAGGTTGTCTGTCTGGGTAAATACACTAAGACTCGCAGGTACTGTGAGGGTGAGAGACCAGGCTGCACCTTGGCGCAGAAAATCCCCCCCGTACCAGGCCTCCTATATTACAAGTATACTCCAAGAGGATGGTACCGTGGCAACTGACAATGCCACCATCCTGGCCACATTCACGACATATTATAAGAAACTGTACACATCTCAAGGGAACACTATTCAGGGGGCTTTGGCTGATTACCTTTCAGAGATTGCAATGGTATGGCTGGCGAATGGCAAACAGTAATTCCCTATCCCATGTGAAGAGATAATTCAGGCTATTGACTCACTGAGCAGGACCAAGACCCTGGCCTAGATGGCTTCCATGGTGACTTCTTTACTTCTATAAACCTTATAAGACCATCCTGGCCTCACATTTGCATGAAATGTATGCCAAATCCGAACTAGGCACTCTCCTCCCAACTCTCTGCGAAGCAGTCATCACTTTACTACTCAAACTGGGCAAACCCTACATCTCTGCACCACATACCAACCCCTGTCACTGCTAAATCATGACAACTAAATACTAGCCAAGGTTCTTGGTACGCAACTTTCATTGCTCATGGACCACTTTATTTCTCCCTTGCAATCTGGGTTTGTACCACATCGATCTACATCACACAACCTACGTACTATGTTTGCTGTACTGAATCAAATTTCCTCTGCTCTTCCAGCGGTGGCGGTGCTCCTCGAAGCAGAGAAGTCGTTTGACTCTCTTGAATGGTCCTTTTTACATGCCACATTGTGAAGTTGGGTGTCCCTAGAAGGTTCCGTGGCCTTATCACTCAATCTTTCCACTCACGGAAACAATGACCCCATGTGCCCCTGCCTACCCCCTCAAGTGATGTGAGGACTCTCCTAAATATCTTGGCATTTTTCTGCACGGGGACAGTTCTGAAGTGATCTGTCGCAATTATGGCCCAACCTTCGATAGACTTAAAACCCAGATTGACCGCTGGATCTGATCGCCTTTATCAATACTGGACGCATCACGATAATTCAAATGGTGGTACTACTCTGGTTCTTATACTTGTTTTTAAATAACCCTATTGTCTTGACCAATAACGTTTTCTACACCCCACATGGCCTACCCGTTAAGCTCTTATGGGCAGACTAGCGCCTCAGTGTTGGCTTTAACACACTAAGACTTCCATACGACCATGGCGGTTTCGAAGTCCCCGATCTACATTTGTATTATTTGGTTGCTCAATCCTCTTTAGCCTTTTTTTGGTACGACCCTGATGCTCGCATCTAATATCTCAAGCCCGAATACACGCAAGGCCTCCCCCACACTCTATCCACTCTACTTTGACTGGGACTGCCTAGACGCCCAATGGAAATTCAAACACTGCCCACCACATGTTGGGCCTGGTCCAAAATTTACGATACTTGAATTATGATGTATTGCACTTCCCGCACCTTCCCCTTCACTGCAACATTGGCTACTTCTGACCAATGAAAAGGTACCTCAGCGCACTCTTACTGCACATCATTTACACACCATAGGTGACCTGTTTACCAATTCAACATTAAAGCCATCCTCTGCTGTAAAAGAGGGTCGCGACTCTTCACAAATGGACAAGTTTATACTCCATAGACTACATAGTGCAATGCTTGGCACATTTCTTTCTTTTCCACCGGATCCAGACACTTTCCCTCCATGCTCATTGCTTATACTCGCCCCTTACGATACCCACCTTATCTCTTGCTTGTACCAACCCTCGCTCCATCTACGGCCCATTGAGGTGGAAAGGGCTAGAGCCACATCGGAGAGGGATCTGGGCTACTCCCTTCCTGACAAAACATGATCCTACACAAACCAAGTTGATTTATAACAATCATCATCATAAATTACTTCATTACAAATATTTAAATGGAGCATATATCACATCAAAACTGGTAGCAAAACCTGATCCGACGAAGTTGCATCACTGCCTCAAATGTGCAGCGGAACAGGCTGTGACTTTGTACATTTAGCTTGGACCTGTACATTGATTTCCAAATTTTGAGAGGACATACACCTTACCCTATCTCAAATGATTGAGCACCCACTCACACCTAACCCGTTGTTGGCTCTTATGGGTTATGTTAAGCCTCTGCCTGTGGGTGTGCAGTGGCACACTGCTCCGGCGCTCAAGTTGACTTGGCTCCAGGCCTCCCTTCACTGGGGCAGCAATACACTTCCTACAACTGCGGCCTGGTTGCACAATCTTTCTTACTGCAATACTACTAGCGAACTCTATGCCTCCCTGCAACCATAGACCTCGAGGCCAAAAGACATATGGCAACTACTCAGGACATAGCTTTCCTCATCCTCACCATGCAATATGGAGAACTCACTCTCTGCTCACCAGTGGTTGAAGTGCATAAAAAATATGGGAACTGTGATCCAGAGTGTAATTGGAAAGGGTTAGCGAGTGTGGGGCGGGATCAAAGACATGGGAAAAACATAGCAAAATAGTCTCTAACTATTATATTGGTCTTCCACATTCAGATGACCGCTTAGAAAATAACACACAAACCTTAAATTAAAAAAATATATTTAGGTTAAACTAATTGTTGGGAAATGCACTCTTTTATGTCATGAAACCTCAATTGATTATATTAAACACTAGTCCTGGGTAAAATGTTACTCTAAATTACAGATAATATGCGGTTACAACACATTGCGTGATGTTGTGGAGAACTTTTAACAGGAGATGTATCGTTTGGGAACGTTTTGAATGTGAGCTACATTCCAGGTAGATTTTTTTTTACCTGAGCAAACTGTCCAGTTAATTTTTGAGCCAGAAACTACAGATCTGAGAAGTGTTCTGAAAACGAGCAGCAAGTCCTTTAATATGGGTGGTCAACAAACATTTCTGGTACATTTTTTACCTCAGCAGACAGTTCAGGTAATTTTTGATTGCATAACTGCAAATCCAAATGTGAGCGGCAGTGTTTTGAACGTGTGCAACTGGAAATCAACTCAAAATTACATTTTCAAGGTGAATTTTTACCCAAACAGACCATTTGAGTAATTGTTTGAGTTCAAGATACATTCTGTGTAATTAAGCATAATGTCAAGGTAATTTCACAGTTATGCTATGGCAAATTACCTCAGTTGTACACACCCATAGCATACACTTCAGATGTCAGTGTGTCTAAATGAAGATCGACAGAAGTGAATCCTGGTGGGTGCAGTGGGCAATTATGACTTGTATATTTATATAGCTACAAGATCCCACCCTGTGACAGAAAGCACTGTTAGTAAGTCATTAATTTAAAATTATATTGCACACAGTATAAGATAAGATGCTTCAAAATTAGAAAAAAAAGATTGTTTTCAAGGAAAAAAGTGTTTTCAAAATATATATATTGGTAATATGTAATCACACTGTACCTTGTGCAAACATGTTTTATAAGTGTCCATTGCAAGGACACACTCCAGAACTCATCTGTAACACCTGTAAGACTAATTCTTTGTCACCATAAAGCTTAGAGACTCCATCAATTAAGCCTATACTGACCCCCACGCAACCTTGACATTTAGTGATTAACTACTTGCACACATTTACATTTCTCTCAGATAGCAGGGACCCGGGTGAGAAGGCTTGTTGTTTCTTCTTTAGATACTCATCGTTTACCTTGGCTTCACAGCACAGAAGATCTCCTTCCCTCATCCTGGTTGCTTTCAGACAAATTCACCTAAATGTTGTAATTAACCATCCAGGGACAATTGTCTTTTATCAATAAGTATGGTACCTTACCTCCGTCTGAGGTAGTATATATTATTAATGACATCAGCCGTGCTTAGCTGCATTGTTACTCGGCAAGTATTTGTCGCACAGTATTTAAGCTGCATGTTTCTTCTTTTCTGCTTTGTTAGCAATATTTTATGTTTTGTCTATAATTTGATTTCTTCTCTTTTTTCCTACATACCAGTTAATATGCAACGAGGCTGTGCAAGTTTATATATGTAAGCGAATAATTCGTTAAATCATAAACAGCCAATGTACTGGTATGTGAATGTTATGATTAATAAACAGATTTAAAAAAAAAAAAAAAAAAAAAAATCAATAAGTATGGTAACTGTGTTGCAAAATTAAAAAAGTAGGGGTTCATCATTCCCCTTAGATCCATTCCACTGTAACCTCTGCTGCTTACCTACATCTGTGCTGCCTGACTAACATGGCTGAAACCCTGAGTGGAGTGGACCTGGTTGATATTCATAACACTTTAACATAGCAGGCAGCCTCTGCGTCATGCAAGTGATGCCTACTGAGTTTCAATAATGCAAATGGACTGACACAGTTCATTGCAGTATCATGGAGTCAAAATAAAAATTATATTCATAATCAGAAATCGTAGTATTCATAATCGACAATTGCTGCTGTATGAAGTTCTTAAAATGTTTGTTAAAGTAGGAAATATAAAATGCTAATTCAAACTTGGGTCAAGCTCATTACTCCACACATTTATTTTGTTAGTTCACAAATACGTCAACAGACAAAAATCAAGATTAGGAAATGCCAGTACAGTACTTCAAGAGGTTGTACTACAGAATATAGAAGGTAGAATTTTCAAGAATTTCAAAGTACAAAATATCAAATAGGTAAGTCATCAGAGGAACGTAATGATTTACGATTCTTAAGTCCACATCTACGTACCTTGAAGATATATACACGTGTGTTATAGCTAGGACCATGTTTCCAGAGAAAAATATTTTTTTGACTTACCTATAGTTTTGGCATAATTTGACAAATCTTCATGAAATTTTGCAAAAAAAACAGTGTGCCGGTGATTCTTGTTGTGCATGGAAATTGTGGGGTAATCTATCAAGGGGAGGCCAAGAAAAAGGGGGGGGGGGTCAAAAAAAGTATGTTTCCCATGTTAATTCTCATAGGAATTTTGAACATGATTACTGCCTGAACCACTGGATGGAATTACACCAAATTTGGCAGAAAGTTAGATTTTGCTCCGCAGATTGTGTTGTTTGTATTTGGTGTAAATACGTTCAGTAGCTTAGGGGAAATTAAAGGAAATTCAAATTTGTATATCTGGGTGGAGCCTAAGCACCAATCTCATGGTGTGATCTGATTGGCTGTCAGCATCTTAACCAGGAAGTGCTGGTAGCCGTCTTGGGACCAATATACATGAAAGCACTCCATTGAAATGCATTGTAGTGCATGGCAGGATTTGACGGTCACAAAAAGGAGAACGTATAAAGAAGGGTGATCACGAATTTCTGTTACAATATAATTCATTTGTTGATGGTACCACACTAATTTTAGAAACTGTAGTGTGTTGTTAGGTGATTTTACCCTGCTGGGATTTCCTGAATCAAGTCTGAGAGAAAACTGTTTTCTCATGACTTTCCCATAGAAGTGATGGAAGGTCACTCCAGAAGCTACAATTAGAGCATATTTTCTGTAAATTCACACTATCTTTCTCAGCCATATGAGAATGAAGTCAAACAAAATGAGGTGGTTCATTTTGTCATAGAAATTATGGTTAGTGCTGTAGGGGAAACAACTTTTATAACGAAGACTGAACCCTGTAAGCCATTACCACTTAGTCTTAACCACACGTGACACTACCACACATGCCATTACTATGTATATCTTTACAACCAATCAACCAATATGCCTTTACCACGCATGCCATTAGATTGAATTTCACTCTACAGAAATGAATGGTAAAGGCATATTTGTTGTAAAGGTTTTACAGGTAAAATATTAAGTGTATATACATTTATACACACATATATATATATATATATATGCCTTGTCCCTGAATAACCGAAGGTGACAGGGACGTATTAGTAGGGTTGTGAATTTACTCGCTATAAACCATTGCAATTCAGCAGTTATAGTTATGGTTAAACCAAGTAACTTTAACTCGCTCCCTAAGGTAACTATAACTTGCCCCCTCACCATGCACAGTTTTCTCATCAATAAAGTTATTGCAAATGTTGCAGTGATAATATCAAGATGTCACAGAAGGTGTCATCAGTGATGTAATATGTGGAGTAAGTAGATGTGCATGGAGAAGGCGTGAGGTATAGAGACCTTAGGGCACAAGTTATAGTTACTTGAGTTGACCATAACTATAACTGCTGAATTTCAATGGTTTTGTGCAAGTAAATAAACTAAGAGACCCAACAAATCAATCTGAGTAAGAGAGTAGTCTGCCATACAGCCCCTTAGGTTTTGTTCTGTTAATGCGTATTTGATTAACAACGCACTTAACTGAAGTATTCATGGTTCTAGGTTGAGGATAAAGGCAATAATATTAAACAATTTTATCGAAAACCCATGTGTTTAATCTGTTTCTAAATTTAGGCAAGGAGGTAACGGAATAAAGATAGATTGCAATCAGATTCTATAAAATATCAGCTTGAGCTGAAAAACTGTGCGCTACCAGCAACCATGTTTGAACTTAAAAACCATACGTTGACTCAATGAAGAAGACCACAGGGTCCTTGATGAACAGTATGACACGCTGCTACTGTGACTCCCACCAGGTTCATGTCTGCCCATGCTTTTCTGGAGTGTTAAGCAAAGTATTAGGCAGAAATTTCAGGGGAGGTTCTGTTCTGTTCAATATACTTCATTCAGCAAAATTTTCCATAATAAGCAACAAGTCATCTAACACAAGCGAACACTATAAATCACAGATAAAAGCATCACAATAAAATCTAAGAACAATGAAAAATCCTTTAATAAGAATTCAATATGATAAAAACATAAGATTTATTAAAATTAAAGAAGTTTAAAAATAAGCAGACACTCTAAAACTACTCCAATAATATGTCTTCATAGTGTTTCCTTATTTTCATAGCCCTAATATGAAAGTTTAAAACAGCAAAACAGAATTACAGGGTTGACCGTTTTTGCAGAAGCTCAAGGCTCAAAATAGGGTTTCTCACCCTAAGGCAATGCCATACTGGGGCTAGAAACAACTGTCTAGGGACAGCAAATAATGGGCAGAATAAGATAAAGTGACGAGTGCTCTGCTTGATATTATTGTTTCGTCATGGGGGTAGTGTACTATGCCATGTTTTCCCGGGTGGGGAAGGCTGCCTTGAAATGTATTTTATTTAGCCTGAAGAGGGTTAAAAGATATTGCTGATATGTGTTTTCGATCCAAACCAGGTATGGTGTTAGAAGTCCGGTTGTGGCTACTGGCACGTAACTCGTAACTGTTCCCAACTCTAATGGGCCTTCAATCCTAGACGCCTTACATTTTTCCAAGAAAGCGTTCTTAGTCACAGATTTGGTATTCAGGTTACATGTCTATGTGTTTATAGCAACATACACCGTGTCTACGTCCCCGTAGATTTGATATACATAGCCGATCCATGGGATGTTATTGATGCCATCTAATGATAAACAGTCAATTAATCAGTATCTGACCTCTGGATTTACCCAGCCCTTAATCCAGAGCAAAAGCGGGCTAACTTTATTTGGTATTCAATGTAAGGGAGTCCCAGTTCCTTATGGACAATAATGGTAGATATTGTAGGAAAGTACCATCTTGCCTGGCATGTTACCCCCATTTTTACATGTATGTAAGTTTGTTTTAGCCTTTCTCACTGGGATCCTGCTAGCCAGGACCCCAGTGCTCATAGTTTGTGGCCTGAATGTATGTACCTGTGTAGTGACTAACTGTGTCACTGAGGCTCTGCTAACCAGAACCTCAGTGCTTATGCTCTATCTGCCTTTAAAATTGTCACTACAGGCTAGTGACCATTTTCACCAATTCTAATTGGCACACTGGAACACCCTTATAATTCCCTAGTATATAGTGCCTAGGTACCTAGGGTATTGGGGGGTTCCAGGAGATTCCTATGGGCTGCAGCATTTCTTCTGTCACCCATAGGGAGCTCAGACAAATCTTACACAGGACTGCCACTGCAGCCTGAGTGAAATAACGCACACGTTATTTCACAGCCATTTTACAATGCGCTTAAGTAACTTATAAGTCACCTATATGTCTAACCCTCACTTGCTGAAGGTTAGGTGCAAAGTCACTAAGGGTGAGGGCACCCTTGCACTAGCAAAGGTTCCCCCACATAGTTCAGGGCAATTTCCCCCCGGACTTTGTGAGTGCGGGGACACCATTACACATGTGCACTACATATAGGTCAATACCTATATGTAACTTCACAATGGTATCTCCGAATATGGCCATGTAAAATGTCTAAGATCATTGAATTGTCCCCCCATGCCAAATATGGTATTGGGGTGCCAATCCCATGCATCCCCAGGGCTCCACTATGGACCCCGGGTACTGCCAAACCAGCTCTCTGGGGTTTTCTCTGTAGCTACCGCTGCTGCCACCCCACAGACAGGGTTCTTCCCTCCTGGGGTCTGGCTACCCAGACAGGGTTATCTAACTTAGTGCGGGCACCTGCGATACTCCAGGAGATCAGACTTCGCTAGTGGGAGAGTTACTTTGTAGGTTTAACTGGACCCTAAAATTTGTGAGCCAAAATGTATATGTGGATTTTCACACGAAGAGGAAGAGGCCTGACCCTGCCACTGCGATGCCCCCCAACCCAGGCCCATACAGTCATTTGGGTCCATGTCTCCTAATGTGTCAAATTAGAGCTCACAGGAACATTATACTTGTCCTGCTGAACTGGGATAAGAGGTAGGTTATTTTGAATATTTATGTGATTCTCAGGGAGCGCAAGAGTATATAAAAGTGACTGAGTGGGTGTGCGCGTATACCTTCCTGGTTGCCATACCTAATTGTTAAGCGCCATAATAACACACGCTCTTATTCAGGATCCCTAAGATTTTCTACCCCACAATCGCCACTCATGCCTTTTAATAAGATACCAATCAAGTCCACTCTACGAGAATAAATAATACTTGTGTTCAGGTCCATCTGTAACCCTGATTTATCCTGTAATCAATGAGCAACTTTGCACTTCAGGGAGTCGTCTGTTTCTCTAAGCCTTGTGTGTAATTCGGGAACATTTTCTAACACAATAACATAGGGAGAACATGCAGGTGGGGACTGTAGATGGCCATGTCTAAGATGAGACTGAGTATGAGATCCAGATGAATCATGGTCTGGGTCTGCGACATCTGCTGTTTAATTTATGTGATCACGAACACGTACTCAGGCTGCCCCCTCTCCCCCCTATAGGCTTGTGCAGAGCTTTTTCTCTCGGGTTCGAGGTGGGGAGGGGGGCTTTTGCGGCGGGCTTGCTTAATAAATAAGGTGGATCAATAACTGGGATAACTCCATTTGATGAAGAAGAACTTGTCAAATTAATCAAGTGGTCGAGTTTCTTCTTAAACAAAATAGTTAATTTAGACTCAAGTTTCTCATAAAAATCATTGATAATGGCCTCAATTCTGGAAAGAAGGTGTTTGAAAACATCAGGCAATAAAAATTCAAAATTCAAGGCAAAGTCCATTGTTGTAGCTGCATCCCTAGAGGCTAGTTTCAGAGTTCCGGTTTTGCAGAGTTTACTACGGGTGCGAACAGATTTTAATTTTTCAGGGCTCTCTGTTTGGTATTCCTTCTCTTTTTCACGAGCAGGCTTGTTAAAAGTAAAATATCTCCTCCCAAAGACTCCCTGCATAGTTTCCCACTCATAGGGATCTGGGGAATAGCTACTGGGAATACTTCAGGGCGCGGTTGAGCCTCCTTCCATGTGGAACAAAGTATTAGGGTTGGACAAAATAGGAGCAGGAGGTGGTGCCACTTTGTTAGTGAGAATGACATCTGGCTCCAGGAGGCGTGGGGGGAGGTGGGGTTTGTGCATATTTCTGGACTGCACCAATTCTTTCCTCTACCTACTCCAGCTCTTAGGTGATTACCCCCATTGCTGTAGAGAGATAGTTAATGATAGAGTATTTACATGAGAGCAGCCTGCTTCCCTGGTTGTTGCTAATTACTGCCTTCCTTTTACCCATAATGGTGAATAAAAGAGATATTATTACCCTAAGTGAAGGCCATTAAATATTTCAAAGAAAACCAAACAGTTGGAGCCACCCTAGGTAGCCGGCCAAGAGAGTTGGCCAAGCCCAGTATCTTCTGGCCTTTGGTGGGCTAAGGCTGGATCGGTCTTGGCATCCTGTGTTGTGGGCAAACAAGAGCGCTTTTGTGGAGCATCAGGGAAACTTCTGTTTCAAAACGTTTTGTCTGACAGTTTAATACATCCTTTTTGCACACCGTGTTTGAAAAAGGTTTAATCTTGGTAAAACAAAGGTCAAGTACAAAATATTGGTCCAGATCACTCATTGAGTCATGCTTGCTAGATAACATCCCATAGTCAATTGTACAAAATGCTCCCTTCATTTTTAAAGAGATATTTTATAAACACACTTATGAGCTCCTCTTAATAGGAAACATAACTAATTGGTAGGGAATTCTATTTCAGCATTTGTTTGAGTTGGCTACAAAGAAACACTGAGGTGCTAGATATTCTAGTCTTCAAAAATAGGAGTAGGGTTTATTGACTTCACCTCCTACCAAACTCCCCAAGACCCATATGTTATCCTAAAATGGTATAAATATCTGTCCAACCCATTACGACGGCCAAAGGGACGAATTAGGCTACTGGGTCGTAACCATGGTGACTGAGGTCACTTGTCACTGGGTCTGAATCAAGCCTTTTAGGGCTTTGCAAACTTGGTCAATCATATACTTTTCCACAGTTGACTCTCAGGGTAGCAACTGTGAGCAAACACAGGCTTCTCAGAATGGTTGTGTGGGGGACCAGAACTCATGGACACAATAGTGCTTGTTCGTGTTAAGTCTTAGTGTAGTTCACAACAGGAACTGCGCAAAGAGACCAGGCAGCCTTCTCATAATACAGGTCTCTTCTGGCTTCACTCACCAGGGTAGTCTGCTTGTTGTGTATGTTCTTCACAACCGGAACCAAGCTTGGCATTTCCTCCTGGACAGCGTCCATCCCTGCAGACCCAGAAAATCTCCTTCCCTCGCAGGAGGTGGGCCTGTGTCTAGGCACTGGGGAGACCGCAGCTCTATCCAGCAGAAGTGAAGATTTCAGGTAATGTCCCTTCATCTCTGGAGGATTGGCTGTCCGGCAATGGTTGCACAGCAGTCCTTGGTGTACTCTGCAGAGTGCTTTCTTCCTTAATCATGAATTACTTGGAATTACAACACAATGAATTGGTTTGTATTGTACATTTATACCCATTTTCCATATATGTTTCTGATCCAGTTTGGCTCTTTTCTCTTTTAAATGTAATTTTAAGGTTGCTCTCCAAACAGTCCTTGTGAAAAGTGATAGTTATCATAGCAGGAATAAATGGAGATAGCTCTAAGCTAGAGTGTTCAAAATATGGGACAATGAAGTGTAAGTTCTCTGCATCATGTGGGTATTACCTTACTGAAGTAGTAATCAGGAGAAAACAAAAGAGCAGGATCTGCCACAGCACATCCTCTCCTTGAACAATATACACTATAGTCTCACCCTTCACCCGTACCATCTTGTTATGGGTCCCCCTTAGTACCTAGGTTGGGTACCCTTATTTCAGCTTTAGGCCTGTAGCTTGTGCCCTTCACACATATAGACATTTAATCCATTTTAATATTTTTTTGTACAGCCAGCTTTTAGCTTGTTGTTTTCATATTTTAATCAGTTGCCCTTTATGAGAAGATATAATTGTTCGCACTGCCTATTTTATCAGCCTTTCACACACATTTCGCTCTGTGCCCTGCTCAAGTCTGTCATGTTCGATACATGATATTCTAACTGGTATTTGCACTCCAGGAGTTAGGGAGGCAATCTAGTTTTAGACATATTATAACATCAGACCTGTTCTTAGAACATTGTAAGGCTTGTTATATAAACACCAAATAGTCCTAAGGAGGGTAGAGGGTATTCCAGTCATGGCTGTTGGGCAAGGTACACCATTCTACTGACAGCTTCACTGATCCTAGCTCTGACTCTTCAGCCAGCCTGGAGGTTTGCCAGCAGACCAGATATGGGGTTGGGGTACTTCCCTTAGGGTGAGATAGGCAGAGGGGTTACCAGCTCTGTTCTCTCTGTTTTTAGCCATTAGGGTGTAGGTTGGAATCTATAGGCTTTAGGATAATTCCAAGATGGTGGGGATGTTTATCGTCTTCACTCTGATGGTACCAATGATCACTATATTAAGCTTCATCTGCCTCATTATTACAGCCCATACTTTTTATAGTTGGATGCCTTTGCTTCAATAAATATATTACAATTTATTTTGCATTCTTCATTTGTGTTGGCATGTGTGAGACTTTGTGCAACTGAGAGAAAGGGGTATGATCTGTTCACCACGTCTTCCCTGAGGAGTCAGATTGTTGTGTTTAGGTTGGCACAAATCACCTTCACCTTCACCTTCTAGGTTTGGGTAAGGCACTGCAAGCTAGCCAGGAATCAGGTCGACAGCTTCCAGATGGTGTAGGACTGACTCAGTCACCCACAGTCTGTGGTGCTGCTGCCCCAAACTATGCAGTCCTATTCCCAAATTATGAACCATACCACAATCTACCAAACAGCAGTGCTCAGGAAGAAATAATGAACAGTCTTTGCTAACAATGCCTTTGTGGATTTTCTAAAGGGAGCCATATCTACATCCTTTTGACTTTACTGTCTGGTTCCCCACCCTCCAGCAACAAGAAGTGGACGAAGCACTCTCCCATGGTCTATGGAATCTTGTCCTCATCTTCCATCTTGTGCTGTGCTAAACACGGGGCATCCAAAACTGACTCACTGACCCGAGTACTGAGTCTACATGAAAAGATATAGGACCACCATGTCAACAAAAATCGGTCTTGCAATGTGGATCAATTGTTTTGTTCTTTAAAAAAATGGCAAATAATATTGTGGTTTGAAAAACAGCTTAGAGAGATTTTTTGAGCCAGCTGTACTTTTATTTTGTTCCTGAATCACAGTCAAAGCTGCTGGAATTATGCAACAGTGGAGGAACAAATTATGAGGCAAGAAAAGACAAATTATGAGGTGCAAAGTTACACCTTTTGTTGCTGTATTACTGCATTATTTCATAACATTCAATGCGTTGCATTATAAGACATCACATACAAAGATAAAATGTTCATTGCCTCATCATCCCCTCAGACAGCATATTAGCGAGCCTGTTGAAATGGCAGACTTTCAGTGGAAGAATGCCCTATGGTAAGGGAAATCCTAGTCCAGATCATGACGTTAGTAATTTGTTTAGTAAACCCTTTTGACCTCCTTTTTGAAAGCAATTGTCAATGGATTGGACCTGAACTCCAATGGGAGGATCTGTCATATTTATGGGGCAGATCCAGAGAAGGTAAGGTAGGTATTCTTTTTCCCAATTCTGGGAGGTTCTAGCAGTAGGTAGTTTGCTCTCTATAGGGAACAGCTGCCACATGAGATCAGGAGCTTATTGGTGAGATACCTAAGTGTGTCATGGTTGAGCGCTGTGTGTGTCATGCACGCTATCTTAAGTTTAATTGTGGCTTCTAATGGGAGCCATTGGAGAGACTTTAAAGAGGCTGCGATGTGGCTGAAGTGGCTCACTCCTTCTTAACTTTTCTGTGGCATTTAGGGTTTCCTTTAGTGGTGTGGGCATGATTTTGATAGGCCAGTTAAGGTTGCACTCCCATAGTCTAGTTGGGATATGATTAGGGATGGACCAGCGATCTTGAAGTCTTGTTGCAGTATACAAGTTTTCACCTGCTTGAGAAGGCTTAGCTGGAAATATGAAATGTGTGGGGGTGAGCCGATGGGAGCTTGCATGTTAAAGTTCTTATCTAGTGCTATCCCAAGGGATTGTGTTGATTTGACAATGATGGGTTGCATTCTAGTATTGAGGTGAGCTATGGGGAGGTTAGAAGAGTAGGTATTCAGTTTTCAGGGAGTTCAATTTGAAATGGTTTCATGACAGCCAGGTTACGTTCTCACAAGAGTATCATTGAGTTTTGTGATATCTTCCCAGGAGGAGATTTTTTAGTGTAGTTGAATGTCATCTGTGTACTTGTCATATGTGAGGTTTGACAGTTTGAGGATCTCCATAAAGAGTTTGATAAGGATGAGGAAAGATGGTAGATCCTTGAGGTACTGTCATTCTAACGGGGGATGCATTAGCCAGGGAGCCTCCCAGTTTGGTAATTTGGAAGTGATTATGTAGGAAATAAGTGAACTCTTTGAATATGTTGCCAGAAAGCCCCATACTGCTTTCAAGCAACTCCAGAATGCAGTCATAATTGAATATGTTGAATGCCAATTCTAGGAGGATGAGAAGATGGAGTTGATCCAGTCCAGTATTTTGAGTTCGTCATCCAAGATGTGTAGGATGGCCAATTCTGTGCTGTGTCCAAGTCTACAATCTGAATGGAAGTTATCGAGTAGATTTAATTGTTCAATTTGTTGACATAGTTGATTGTATCAATCTGTAGGGTCCGTATCAGGCTTTTTCAGGAAAGGTATCACTTGCATAATCTTTAAGCAGTCTTGGATAGTGCCTTGTGTTAGTGATGCATTTATGAGTTTTGTCCAAGTGGGGAAGACAAGCTGTGTGAGATCTTTCATGTTTGTAGAGGGCAGTGGTTCACTGGAATGTGATGTTGATTTCATAGACACAATGATCTTATGGATCTCCTCTTCAATGAGGGATTTCAATTCCATATTGCCCCATTTTTAGATTTGGTGTGATGGATTGAAACCTGAGTATTGCTAGTGATTGAAGCTTCTAGAAAAGAAGGTTATCTATTGATGTTTGAGTCCCTTATCCTTTCGTTGTTGGTGCTGATTGATCTTTCAATTTTCATTTTCTCTTCGAAAAAGTTTGCAGAGGCTTCACAGTTCTAAGTGCTGGTGTGTGGGGGGACTTTTAGATTGCTGGTACAAATCTGTTGTTTTCTAATTTCAAGGGGTTTTCCTGGTCGGTGTTTGGCTTTATCTAGTTGGGATCTGATAAAAGATGCTTTAGGAGGCATTTCTTTATTCCAGTAGTTGTTTTAGGTGCATGGTAGAGGGTTTGTGCCTCCATAGTCTCTGTGTGAGTTTGAGTCGTCTTCTTTCTTCATTTAGGTTTTTGAGGTGAAATAGGTCTTCTACTTCCATTACATGTGTCATATTATTGTTGCAGTCATCAGTGAGATCTTGTACACTCTGAAGATCTCTTGGGGATTTGAGGTTACCGTGACAAAGGGAGACACAATCAAGTCTGCTCATGTTCCTGGTGCCTCTGAACCAGTGTTTGGGTTGGATCCCTTGGCCTCTTCCTTTTGTGGTTGTGTAGTGATGGAGAATATGAGATGCATCATAAACTTCATTATTAGAATACATTTGAAAGTAGTAAGGAAACATCTATTCATCAAGGCCTGTGATAGCTGGCCTTCAGCTAGACCCCATACAGACAAAGAATGCAAAACAACTAAAGCAGTACCTTATGTTCTCCAATAACCACCCATCCTTCCACTGTTATTAAACTAATGATGGACAATTATAATTAACGCTACAAGTTTTCCATTTTTACCTATTTGTACAGATAGAGACAAAAACTGTTTCGACTGCCTATATTCATTGTTAAATATGGATAAAAACTGAGGTTTTGTTTTTATTCTCCACCCTGTCAAACAAGACTTCTAGCTCAGGAGAAAGGTTGCTACTCGAGCTTGAGCGGCTGCAGATGTGGACTTCTGTGTACTACAACATTCAGCCTTTCATATGAGTGTCCTGATGTATCAAATAAAGGAACCTTCGGCATTACAAACCATCATTCATTCATGGAGGTATCAGTTAAATATATGTGGACATATACAAATAGCAGCTTTGTTTTTTCACAAACTCCAAAATAAATATGGATAAACAGAAACAAAAATAGCTAAAAATAAATATGGATAGATGCGCAGCTGAAATGCCAAACATTTAAATACCATAACACTGGAAGTCCTGATTATAATTTAATAAGCAGGCATAAGACATGCTCTCTTTGCATGCAGATCCACTTTTGACTAAAACAAATAATTTAATCATATCTGCTGCAAAACATATATCACTAGTATTATGCTCCCTGAATTTACTGATAACTTAAAGCATGTACTTGCAGCTTAATTAGCACTATAAATTCCCAGGGATGCATGTACCCACCAGTAAGTCAAATCATGCTCAAAGAGAAATAGCAACTTAATGGAACGTGATTCTACCAATAAATAAAACAGTGCGCTGAAAAATATTTGAGGAAGAATATGAACGAATGCCACGCGAAAGACCCTCCTTTGGAACCAAAACCTGGATCTAATGTGAAAGACTTCAAGTCCCAGACTTGGGTCTGACTGGGGACAACAACTTAAAAATATATACGTTTTCAATTTGTCTTGCCTGAGCACTACCACATCTTATCTTGACATCTTTTGTGTTGATGTCAGTGACCTTATGGTTTGGTGCTGGGGAAAGAAATGTTCCCTCTCTGGATAATGAATATATTTGCCTTTTACTGCTTGGGGAGTTCAAAGTCGACCAACATTAGTAAAAGTGAGATCCTCTGGAGATCAGTAAATACTGTGAAACATGCAACAGGACATAACTTCCATGTAATATGATACTGACTTTAAATAAATAAAAATAATAACAAGTGACATGTGAAAGACTCCAAGAACCAAAATAAATCTGGGTCTCAGTATGAATCAACAAGTCAATACCTCAATAATAAAACAGATGGGAAAACTTAAAGTACCAGAATAGGGCCCTGCTTCTCCGAGGACAAACAGCTGTTAGGTAAATCTTGATAAGCAAACCACATATTTTCTTTCAACATTTTCAGTGAGCATTGGGCAACTGATGATTTGGTATTAAAGGAATGCACCTCTGCTTCGTAATGTAAGTATTTCACTGTTTCCCAATGAAGCATTCAAGGCAGAGTAACCACTTCAAACCTGAAGTGGGCTGCAGATTGCTGAAAAATATAAAACTTGTGAAAGGAAATTGCGTACATGCAATGTGATACTAACTTCAAATTTTAACAAAAAACATAAAAATGGTGCATAAAGGATTGCAAGAGCGAGAATACATCGAGGTCTCAGTCTGACCAACTCCTGAATGATATGGTGTTTTTAAAAGCGAAAAACTGCTAGTACCAGAAGACCCTGAGGTTTCACTGGATTCCGATGCAAAATGCTGGAGCTGTCTTGTCCGAGCACAACCGGATCACCTTTGAACATTTTCTGCCTGAAAGGATTGCTTTGAATCATTATTTGCATGGTACAAAATATGGGCCTCCGACTAGCACCAATAAAGGAGAATATCGTGGCCTGATATACTGAAAGTTGAAATGAGACTGAGTATGAGTTTAAAGAGGTGCATAGCCCTAACCCCTGGGAATTATATGTGCTGATACCTCTGACCAGACAAAGCCCTCTCCCACCCCGCTTCATTGTGTGAGGCTCCCCCCTTGCTCCTCTCTTGACACTGTCTTTCTCGCTTCCCTCAGGTTTGTCATGCCTCTGCTGTTGTCATGTTATTGCCATTTTTACCTGTTTTTGCAATCCTGTTCCATATATTCTTGCCCGTTCTCTCTGGATTTACCTTTATTTCAAACCTATTTGCCCCTGTTTTACTCTATCCCATCTGCCAGTTTGCCTTCTGCTCTTTTTCATCTCGGTCTCATTCAAGCCCTTTATCTCTCAGCTTTTGCCACTTTCAACACTTTTGACTTTTTATCTTTTCAGTTTTTACAAAGCTTTTGGTTTTTGTGCTCCTGTTTTCAGTTGTCTTTTGCTGCTGGGACTGTTTCTCCCTCTTTTTGATCCCTGTATTCTCATTAGTCCCTCTTCCCGCTCACCTGTTTCCTGCTTTCTCTATTCCCACAATTCTCCTGGCCATGCCCACCACCTCTTGCTCTCCTATCCACTCCCAGGACCTCCTTTTTGACGACAGCAGCATGGATGCACATCAGATGAAAGCATCGGATGCGCTGTATAAGGGCCAAAGACATGCCGAAAGCAAACCCGTCTGAGGCCTCTCCCAGCTCTAAGTACCCTGGAACTTCCAACACTCACCACTTCCCCACAGCATTCTTCTGTGCTCCCCACCCTCGATTGGCTGCTGCCACTACACTGCACAACATGGAGAGAGCCTTCTCCTGCACTTCCTGCAAGATCCCATGCATTCTCCCACCCCCTCCACCCGCCACCCCAGCACTCACATGAACCAACACCCACAATCTCATACTCACAGAACCAGCCACCACCCAAACAATACTCCATACTCTCTGTACTCTCATAATCACCAGCTGACTCATTAAACAGCATACCACAGAGATATGGGGCCTGCTATACAACCATGCTCCAGACCTGCTATTCTTTATGGAAACGTGGCTGAACCAAGGCTCAGTACTATGCATCAAAACATTCACTCCATAGGATGTAAGATTGCCTGGCAGGACCATCAGCACAGGTTCCCAGGAAGAATTATCATCACATTCAAAGGTGCCATCCACTGCTTCACTATCACTGAGATACCCACTAGCTACAGAGAACAACTCACATTCAACCTAAACACCATAGCCAACTTCACCCTGAGCAGAAGCTTTGTTACAGACCACCAGGACCCCACACCAACTTTGCCAGAGACATCACAGACTTTTTCACACCCCTCTTCATCGTCTTAATTTTCATCCTCCTCGGAAACATACACTTAGACGTGGAAGCCCACACAGACCCGAAATTAACAGTTCTTCTAGAAAAGCTCAGAAACCTTGGTCTCAACCCCCACATGTTACAAAACCCACTCACACCACTGGACAATTCCTGAACTTGATTTTCATTTCCTTCAGCAACATCGCTAGTGACAAGCCATCACCTGTCACCTGCTCAGACCACACCCTCGTCAGATTCAGCATCTGCATCCTGTACCAGCACAAACCTACCAACAAAGGTCCTGCCCACCAGAGCAGGAAAAACATCCTAGAAGAGGATTGTGCCATTGCTTTCTCCACACTCCACCCCGAACACAACAGCAGCCTGCTGGAAAACCGAAATGTAGGAAAGTGGGGTACTATGCAGTGATACTGGTAAAGCTTCATTATGTAATACTCTAATAATAACCCAAAGAAGGTCCTTTGGATTCACAATAATAAAACTATGGTTCAGTACTGGTAGTGTGGCAAAAAGCAGTCAGGCTTTACAAGAGGAACACATGTTAAGCATTTCAGAGTACCAACATGGACAATAAGTAATTGACACGACTCAAAAGAAATCCAACACCAATTTATAAAAATAAAGCAGATTAATTTGCTTTATTTAGACACCAAAACAAAGTAAGTCAGATATGTATAACCGGGGCTAAGGATTTTCAAAACTCAGCAACGGAGCCACTGGTGATGTTGGATGCAGGTGTTGAGGTGTTCCCTTGGGTTGCAGCGTCAAGTAAAGGTGGTGAGGTACTGGACCACCTGCATTTGGCCCATCCCCCAGAGGGCCTCATGGCCAGCGCATCTTCAATTCTGGTAGGTACATTTTACTTTCACTGGGCAGGGGACTAGTGCCACTAATCCAAGGGAATCCGGTCCTGCCTTTGGCTCACAAAGGGTTCCCTCTTGCTGGGGGAATTAGTGATTGGTCCAGGACGAGCCAGAGTTGAGCAGTTTCAGGAAGGTTGCCACAATGTTGAGGTATCACACCTTTGGTTTGTGTAGGTTTCTGTTGACATCAATGCTGGTCTTCTTTAGTAATGTAATGTAATGTAATTCGAGATTTATAAAGCGCGTTCCTACTCAAAGAGCATCGAAGCGCATTTAGTCTTTTCTTTGCAAGTTATTGCAGACCTGAGGTTCTGGTGGCAGGGGTGCCCCTAACTCATAGAATTAGGGGCAGTAGGGGTGTGGGTGCAAGTAGCCATCGGCCTACTCGCCCCAGCGGTTAATCCACCCCTGAGGTGACCACATCCATTGGGTTGTGGCACCATTTCTACCCAGAACCCTCTATTCACCCACTTTTTAAGATGGCAGAAGTCTTCCTCGGCTGTACAGACCAGGCTGCACCTTAGAGGGGTAGCTAGCCTTCTGGGGGTGTAAGCCTCCTGACTAACTACTTTCCCCACCTGCCCAGGTGCAAATGTGCCTGGGGGCGTGGGGATGAGGTGGTGTGCCCTTTGAAGCTCACCGCCTTGATATGCCACTCACTAGCCCTCCTTGGAGGGAAGGGGATGTGACCTCCTTCCCATCCAGACCTTTAACCTGACTCATAGGAGCATTCATTTCTGCTCGTGGGGTCAGAATCCTGCCTTGGAGGTAGCAGCTGCGTGCTGGCAGTCAGAGCACATGAAAAGTGGGGAAATTCAGTGTGGGCGACCACTAAGGTTGCTCTCT
Source organism: Pleurodeles waltl (assembly GCF_031143425.1). NCBI lineage: Eukaryota > Metazoa > Chordata > Amphibia > Caudata > Salamandridae > Pleurodeles > Pleurodeles waltl. Next base: position 129,582,739 of record NC_090450.1, on the reverse strand, counting down.
GTGTCCATGCACACATCACCCTCGACACAAGATTTTTGTCAGGGGTGAAAAGGCACGTTGTTTGATAACAAACATGACCCATTTTGGCAGTACCATAATGGAGCTGGCAATCTCGGGATTTCCCGGGTGCCAGCCCATGTTAATCCTATGGACTGTCGTTCACTTAAGTAGCCTTTAATGGAAAAGGCCACGATGAGAACATATAAGCATGCACTTATAAGTCCACAAATTTAATGCAATGCACTGTGCCCTCTGTGCTCAGGAGGCCTTCCTCTGGGGTTATTGACGTATATTAAAGATAGTGCTTTGGCTGTGGCACACATGATGTGGGCACAGTCGGGTTCGAGCAGTTTACATTGTTCCTGCAATCTGCAGTGGCAGGCCTGCTGTCAGTAGTTTACTTGGGTCACTCAGGGTGGAACAAACAGTGCTTCTTGTACTGGTGACCCCTTTAACACCATACCCTGGGTACCACTGGTACCATATATAGGGACTTATAGACGGGTTAAAGTACTTGCCACTTGGCGATATCAATTCACAATTACAAATTTTGGGAGAAATAACACTGGCACTGGGTCCTCGTTAGCAGACTCCAGTGCACTTTCAGAGTCATGGCCAACAGCATCTAGAGCAAAACTTCTGGGGGTGATCATCCAAAAAGGGTACTTTCCTACACTAAACAAATTCAAAAACTGGTTCACCACATGCGCTGGCACCCCAGCTCCCTTCAAGCACAACAAAACGGGCAGAGCCCAACCACAAGCCAGTTAGTCCTTAGGAGAATTCAGGCTAATGAAACATCACCACAAGCATGCATATCTACCACAGAACATCCGTTCCGCAGGAGCTCCACTGACTCGCAGTGCACAAACATGCACAGTTCAGACTCTTGACTCACACGTTCAAAGGACTACGCAAAACAGGCAATGGCTCTCTAGTCACATTTCCTTCCACAATCCCTCCAGACATCTCCACTGTGCTGGACTCCTACTCATACACATCCCATATTTTCACAGAAACAGATTCGGAGAACAAGCCTTTTCCTATATCTCATTCAAAACTTGGAATAACTTCCCACTGCATATCAGAGCCTCTTCCCCTCTACAGGAATTCTGGAAGAAATTAAAGACCTGGCTCTTCAAATACTCCCCCACCCATGCATGGCATGGCTAATCAAGGAACCTGCTCATTGCCAAGAAACCCAACGGGGTTACAGTGCAATCTAAAATTCACATAGCATAACATTGCACAGGACGACATATGATCAGCATACTAATTGAACTGAGGTCAGTTGCTTCCAGAAGCTTATGCCAGGCACTGATTAGCCCTGTTTTCACTTCACATTTGGATGAGTTTTGTTGGAAATGGCCTTTCTGCAGGGTCACCCCCAAACATTTTGCCTTCCTTCCTCTCTTTTTCTTACCTCATTTTTGCTGGCTTTAGAACTCTGTGCACTTTACCACTGCTTGTAAGTGCTAAAGTGCATATGCTCTCTCCCTAAAACGTGGTGACATTGGCTCATAACCAATTGTCATATTTAATTTACTGTAAGTCCCTAGCGAAGTGCACTCCATGTGCCCAGGGCCTGTAAATTAAATACTACTAGTGGGCCTGCAGCACTGGTTTTGCCACGCACATAAGTAGCCCTTAACCATGTCTCACGCCTGCCACTGCAAGGCCTGTGTGTGCAGTTTTACTGCCACTTCGACTTGGCATTTAAAGGCAATTACCAAGCCTTAAACTCACTTTTCATGCATATAAGTCACCCGTAAGATAGGCCCTAGGTAGCCCATAGGGCAGGGTGCTATGCAGGTAAAAGGCAGGACAAGAACATGTGTGTCCTATATGTCCTGGTAGTGTAAAACTTCTAAATTCGTTTTGCACTGCTGTGAGGCCTGCTCCTTTTATAGGATGCCATTAGGGCTACCCTCATATACTGTTTGAGTGGTAGATTCTGATCTGAAAGGAGTAACCAGGTCATATTTAATATGGCCAGAATGGTAACAGAAAATCCTGCTTAATGGTGAAGTTGGATTTGAATTACTATTCCAGAAATGCCACTTTACAATCCATGTCTGGCTAGGTTAGTTGACAGCTTCCTTGTACATTTCACTCAGACAAACCCCAAACACAGGATGCTCAGGCACACATGCACACAACTGCATACTGAATGGGTCTTCCTGGGCTGGAAGGGTGGAGGGCCTGACACTTACATTTGAAAGGACCGTGGCCTGCCCTCACACAACTGGACTGCCAAACCCCTTACTGGGACCCTGGCAGACAGGATGGAACTGAAAAGGGACCTTGTGCACTTCTAAGCCACTCTTTGAAGTCTCCCCCACTTCAAAGGCGCATTTTGGTTTTTAAACAGGGCCTCTGACCTTACCAACACAGGCACTTCTGAAGACACTTCTGCAGAAACTTTTGTAGGCACTTCTTGACAAGATACCTACTGGGAAAGGAACTCTGAACCAGAACCTGCAACCTGCCAAGAGGAACTGCCTGTTTAATTGTTACATTTCTTTACTATTTTCCTCCGAGGGACGCTACTGCCAATGCACCTAAAAATAGAATTTGTTTTCATTTCTCTTTGTATGGTCCCACAAACTTTTTCAATTGCTATACTATGAAACCACTGGATATAAATATAATGAATAATGTTACATTTAGCAGAAGACTGCATCTAAACCAGTGCATAATTTTGTTGCAGTAAATACATTAATTTCGCAATTCCCCAGCGATAATTTTCTATGTCCTCATGTGCGTAACTGTGTGACATATATTAATAATTCTGTTAAAACACCCTATATCTGGAGCTCCGCTGAGAAACCAAGCTCTCTGGTGGTCTACCTACAGTAATGAGGTAACACTTTCCGACGTTTTATCCTTCTGAATTATGATCATTTCTACCGCTTCACTTTTTTAGAACTAACAGTTCATGTGATGTTATTTTTGCTACCGCACTTGTGATTTTTGTACATTAGTCAAAATAATTGTTGTTCTAAATAATTAAATGTATTTTGTGTTTCTTCGGGTGTCTTGAATATGTAATGTTAGGTTTACTTGCATCAAACTGAGTTTGCTCGGAAATTTAAACATATTCTTACCTCTTGGTTTATATAATTTAATATTGGTACGAGGTAAGATTAATACAATCACAATTTTTTTTTAATTTCCAAGCTAATGTCTGCGGTTTTTCTTTCGCTCATATTTCAAGGTATTCACCTTCTTCTGTTTCGATGTTTGCATCATGTGAGCTGGACTACTAATGTGAGCACTGTGTTCATCCTTGCCCTCAGGTTGCCGCACAGTCCTTGAATTACAGCCCTTTGGTCAAGCAGAAACCGCAAATCAGGTTTCAGACAAGAGTTTATCATAGAATACTGCTGCATTTTTTATGAAGGACCTGCGATGTCTCGCATATGCTACAGATACTTCACTGCAATTATTACGCTTTATGGCCAAAGTCCCCTGGTGCTAATAGGTGGAGTGGGTAATACAGCACCCTATATTACCATAACAGGAGTATCAGTAATGTGGGGTTGGGGTCACCTAGGTCCTAGAAATTAATCCCATATACATTTCTATGGAATTTGGAATGGAATGAGGTAATCAATGTTGGTGCACTGAAATCCACGTGTGAACCTGTAATTGTGGACCTTTTCCTCGCAACACTGTCCTTCAAGTTTGACCTGATGGATTTGTGCCAAGAGCTCAATGTGGTGCAACTGCAGGCGACATGGCTGCCTCAGGTGATACCGCAGGATTTTTAATACCATTGTTGGTGGAATATCAAGTTTCCACCCAAAACAGTATTAGGAACCCAGTCATAATGATAGCCTGAGTCTTTCATTACAATTGGCTTCTGACACCTGGATCCAAAGTCAGAGATGGAGACAGTGTCAGAAGGTTACATCATCCTCTGTGTATGCAGCTATTTAGGGTTTTAGGATTTCTGTGCTCTCTACAACCACTGCAAAGAGCAATACTGAATATGATAAATCTTGAATTTCTATGGCTGGGGTTGTGAAAGTGTTCTTGCTGGGTCTGTAGAGGATCACTTCAACGTTCACACACGTTGTTCACGGTCTTTGGTTGCCCATCATATGAGCTTGGAGATCCTTTCTTCACGTCAAGGACCAAAGGCCTTTGCTTAAACCGAGGTTCTCCCATTCTTATCTTACACTCCTCTCTGACACTCGGATCCCCAACCAGTCTCTAAGGTATCTCCTTAAAACAATACTTTGCTCCCTAGTTCAGCATTTTTCAGCTTCCCCAAGTTACCTTTGCACTTCCTTTTAATATTGACTTCCCATATATTATCAGAAAGTCCACTATGATGAGAGTTGCTCTTCTGTATCACTAAAATATTGCTAAAAACAAAAGCCAGGATTCACAAAGCTTTTGCGTTGGGTTTGTGTTACTTTTGTAATGCAAACCCGATGCAGAATCTTTATTGATTTACAGACCAACGGAAATTGGTATTTACATTGGTTTGTAAAGAAAAGTAACGCAAACCAGTGTGAAGCACTGCTTTGCGTTACTTAGCATCAAGGGGATGATGCATGGATTGTACGTGGGCGTTCCCTTTCTACCACCCTTGCTTTTTGATGCAACACCCTGCCTACTAACATTAATAGATGGAGTTTTGTGGCAAAAAATAACGCCTTTTGAAACCAGGTGCTAAAAGGAGAAATGTTTTCATTTCTCCTTTCTTTTCTGACTTTACTGTACAGTGCATTTTACAGCACACATACAAAGTAGGAAAAGTGTTAAATTAAGTCTAAGCATAGTATTTTGTACTAGAAAGGAACCCTTCCTGTATAAAACCACTGCTAGACTCACGCACACACCCTTGCACTATAACGCAAAGGTCTGTGCTTGGCACATAGCAGCTACAATTAGCACCAGCACTAGGGTGGGGGAGGACAGAATCATATCTCAGTAGACATGGCGACCTCCTGCTCTCTCCTTGTCACGCAACGCAGCACAGCACAGAATTTTTGGCTGCAGCCCTGCATTGTCTGGCATTTTGTGAACCTGGGCCAGAGTGGAAGAAAGCTTTTTTTTACCTGGGCAACCCCTTCCATCTCCCACCTACTCGATGTTGCTCTTTACCTTTTGTTACCTGGCTGTTCAGTTTCACAAGTGCTGCTGGAGTCTGTTGACACTGCAGTTCCTTGCTGCTGAGCTGGCTTTCTGGGCACCTGCGCTGGCATCTGTTTTGTTTTGGCTGCTGCTGCTGTACTTGTAATTCTGGAACAGGATGGATCTTCTTTTGCATGTCTTTCACACACATCTCTAATTAGTGCTGGACAAACTTGAGTGTGCCTTCAAATTTCTCCAGCGTTGACCCCTTCACAGGAGCCAAGCACATAAGGACTCAATTTTCTAAACAAATATTGCTAAAAACAAAAGCCAGGATTCACAAAGCTTTTGCGTTGGGTTTGTGTTACTTTTGTAATGCAAACCCGATGCAGAATCTTTATTGATTTACAGACCAACGCAAATTGGTATTTACATTGGTTTGTAAAGAAAAGTAACGCAAACCAGTGTGAAGCACTGCTTTGCGTTACTTAGCATCAAGGGGATGATGCATGGATTGTACGTGGGCGTTCCCTTTCTACCACCCTTGCTTTTTGATGCAACACCCTGCCTACTAACATTAATAGATGGAGTTTTGTGGCAAAAAATAACGCCTTTTGAAACCAGGTGCTAAAAGGAGAAATGTTTTCATTTCTCCTTTCTTTTCTGACTTTACTGTACAGTGCATTTTACAGCACACATACAAAGTAGGAAAAGTGTTAAATTAAGTCTAAGCATAGTATTTTGTACTAGAAAGGAACCCTTCCTGTATAAAAACCACTGCTAGACTCACGCACACACCCTTGCACTATAACGCAAAGGTCTGTGCTTGGCACATAGCAGCTACAATTAGCACCAGCACTAGGGTGGGGGAGGACAGAATCATATCTCAGTAGACATGGCAACCTCCTGCTCTCTCCTTGTCACGCAACGCAGCACAGCACAGAATTTTTGGCTGCAGCCCTGCATTGTCTGGCATTTTGTGAACCTGGGCCAGAGTGGAAGAAAGCTTTTTTTTACCTGGGCAACCCCTTCCATCTCCCACCTACTCGATGTTGCTCTTTACCTTTTGTTACCTGGCTGTTCAGTTTCACAAGTGCTGCTGGAGTCTGTTGACACTGCAGTTCCTTGCTGCTGAGCTGGCTTTCTGGGCACCTGCGCTGGCATCTGTTTTGTTTTGGCTGCTGCTGCTGTACTTGTAATTCTGGAACAGGATGGATCTTCTTTTGCATGTCTTTCACACACATCTCTAATTAGTGCTGGACAAACTTGAGTGTGCCTTCAAATTTCTCCAGCGTTGACCCCTTCACAGGAGCCAAGCACATAAGGACTCAATTTTCTAAACAAATATGTCTTCTAATAGAGCAAAAATCAAAGCCACATGTCCCTAAATGCCAGAATAAAATAATTTCTTATTGGTGGTCTTTTGGCTGAATCAAAAACTGTGAACTTGAGAACCGTGTTCTGATGCTGGCTTCCCACTTACCCACATTGCCTGATCACTTAAAGCCCAGTCTCCTTCTCTACCAATTGGCGTTGCTTTTCAAGTTAGACAATGAAAGCTTCATAATAAAATAAAATGAAACTTGGTTTAATTGCGGTGCCCGACAAGGGTACTTAAATTGTGAAATAAGCTGCACTGACTCCCATTGTAAAAAACCCAGCTGAGTGTGCAGTGATGAAATACTTCATCACCTGCCTCCCTGTGAGACAGGCATGACAGGGCAAGTAAAAAAAGTCCCTTGTGTTTAGTCAATCAAGTGCTCTCATTGTTTTCCTGTATTTAGACACTCCAATGTGTGTACAAACATATTTTGAACAGTGGGTCGTTTCACCTTTATGTGCTGCATATAGCCATTATTCTAGATGGGATGTATGATTGTACAAAAAATGCCTTACCATGACACAACTGTAATACCACGCGTTTAAGTTTAAAACCTGTGGCATATCTACACGTATATATACATTACCTAGTGGCAGTCACCACAAGATAGTTGTAGTTAGAATAATGTTTGCATGGAAAAAGCATTTTTTGACTTGCCTATATCATTGGCACCGTTTGAGGAATCTTCATGAAACTGTCCAGAAAATGTATTACGGTGATGCTTGTTGCACACAGATAGTTTTGGGGTGATTTGTCAAGGTGGGGGCGAATAAAGGGGGTCAAAAAAGTTGCATTTCCCATGTTAATTCCCATAGAACCTTTAGACATGTCTACAGCCCGAACCACCTGACGGAATTACACAGAATTTGGCAGAAAATTACTTTTCAGTACTCAGAATACGTTTTTGCTTATTTGATGTAAATTCATTCAGTAGTTTTTGAGAAATGTAGGGAAATTCAAATTTGTATATCTCTGGCCATGAAGTATTTCCAAACAAAGACGAGCTTGTGCAGGGAAATGCACAGCTCTGATTGGCTGCCAATATTTCAAACCAGTGTTGGAAGCCATCTTGGGACTCGGCTTCAGTCGAGTCCCAGTAAGAAAGTAAAAAAAAAAATAAAAGGGGCCAAGGTAGAGTCACCCTGACACCTTAGCTCTGGTGGTGGGGGTGCCTAGATGGACCCCCAGAGCAAAAAAGCATTTTTTTAATTATTTTTGGGTGCAAATTCGCAATATTTAAAAAACAAGCAAGCGTTCCAACGCTTGTTTTTTGATAGGCCCCTGGGTGGGCCAGGGCCGGGGGGCGTAGCTAATTTTGTGTGGGGGACCTCCTTGCCCACCCACAGCTCCGGGGACCATTAGCTAACCGAAGCTTTCAATCTAATCTATGCAAGGGGACCCACCACCTCCCTGGGGCTTTGATTGAAATATAGGTGAGGTCTTTCAGCCCCTGCACCCCTGGGACCACCACCTTCTGGGGGCTTTGATTTAAATATATGCCAGGGGCTGGTGGCCCCCCTGCAGTCTGGGGACCACCATCCCCTGGGGCAAAGCGTAAAAATTGTTAACTCGGGGAACCACCATCCCCTGGCAGCTATCTTGATATTGGAGGTGGACTGCGCCCCCTCATGGAGTCACTGATGGCCCTGGGGACCGCCACCCCTAACGGCTGGCTCCTGCTATGTTCCAGGGTGCCAACCCCTGGGACATAGCTGTTTGCTGTGGCTTGGCTTCAGCTCTGCAGCTGAAGCCAAGCCACAGCAAACACTCCACTGTTTTAACAGCGGGTCCTGTAGAGCAGGTCCCAATGTCAAACAGCTGAGTTTTAATCTCTGTTCCCTGCACTCATGCAGGGGACAGAGATGAAATGCTTCAGCAAGAATGGAGCTGCTGCTGAAGCAGATCCCTTCTTGCTGAAGCACTGGCACCACCAGGGAAGTCTTAAGGCTTCCCTTGTGGTGCAAGATAGCCCATAAAGGGCATTTTTTAAAATAAAAACATTAAAATAAATAAATAAATAGGAACAGAGGGGGAGCCCTTGAGTGCTACCTTGTTGGCCAGATAGCCATAAAGGGCTAAAACAATTCAAAGAAAAGAAGGCAATAGCTCAGTGTGAAGGTCACAGACCTTCACACTGAGCGTTGAGGGTTCAAGTCCAGCTGGAAAGGTAATCTTACTCTTTTTAAATACATATTTCTTTTTAATTTGTCCAGAAATATCTCATTCTAAGTATGTCGTATAACAAAGCCTTAAAAACTATCTCTCACCCTCTCACTCTATTTCTCTCTCTCTTTATCTCTTTCACTCTTTTACCCACTCACACACCCGCTCAGACACTCATGCACTCACTCACAGCCCAGTCAGACCCTCACGAACCCACTCACAGACCCACTCAGTCAGTTACACACCCACTCATACACCTACTCAAACTGTCACACACCCACTCACAGACTCACTGACACCATCATGCACCCACTCACGGACCAGCGCACATAGTGACGCACACACTAAAAAAATTATGTACACACTCTCTCACCCAGACAGACACTCTGACAGCCACTCTCAACCCCAGATATGCCCTAAAACATCTATTCTCACACCCAAAGAGGCCGTGGCCAATTTCCACTGTGCACAGCCAAAAGGCAGTGCACCGCATGGGGTTGGGTGCCTGGGGGGCTGGTTGCAGGCCAGCCATTGCGGGCAATCCCTACTGTGCACAGGCGAAGGTCTTGGACAGTGGATGGTTGGGTGCTAATTAGGGGTTGACATCGGCCAGACCATGTGGCCAACCGCCACTGTGAACGGCCTAAGGCCTGCACGGCAATGGCTGAATAATGTATAGTAATGAAAATTACTATACCTTAAAAAACACATAGAAATTCACTTAGAAAAACAAAGGTTACAGGGATGTTATAGTTAAGTTCTGTATTTACTCGTACAAAACCATATAAATTCAGCCATTATAGTTAGAGTTCTTTCAAGAAACTATAACTCGCGCCCTAAGGTAACTATATCTCATGCCCTCGCCATGCGCAGTTGTCTCATCAATAATTTTATAGCAAATGTTGCAGTGATAATATGAAATATGGGATAGAAGATGCATCAATGACATAATAAGTGGAAGATATAGCTCTGCATGGCGAAGGCACGAGTTATAGTTACCTTAGGGTGCGAATTATAGTTACTTGAAAGAACTCTAACTATAACGAATGAATTTCTATGGTTTCGTACGAGTAGATAGATAGACCTCCCTCTTTAACTTTGAGATAAAAAATATACTAACATATTCATATCTTATACGTCTACGTCAGTCAGTCATAAAATCTTTATTCAATAGACAAAAACAACCATAAAAGAATACAAAAGACATAAGTATAAAATCATCTCCATAAAACATTTCCATATATAAAAATGACAATCAATAAAACAGAAAACCCTGATGAGCCAGAACAATACAAGAACTAATCAGGTCTTGATCTCCTAGACAGCATTACAGCTTGTAAAAGCCTTAAAACGGCAAACATAAACAATTCATTGGGCAGCATCACTTGAGGAAAATTCAAAGACTTTAACAAGGGGAATAAAAATAACTTCCTGGGCCTACTTAAATAGCAGCAAAACATAACAAAGTGTAGAGTATCCTGCGGAGGCTTATTGTCACAACCTCAGAGCAGCCTACAATCAGGCAAAGCCCAGCTAGTTGGAGAGACTAAAGGATGGTGAAGCAAGTTGAATCTGAACCTGGCCAGAAGAAACCTATCTCGCTGATGCGAACCTCAGCTAGATAGAACTCCATACCCTGAACACTCTTCCAAAGCATGTGTACTCGCACTGAGAGTTTCTGCAGCCCTCATTGCTCTTTATCCAGCAGGGCGCAATCCAAAAACAACCTCTTAACACGTATCGAATCAAGAGAGGACAAAGAGTTCGGGTCAGTGAGGATGTCTGCTCTCTCGAGAGAGAGAGGCAAAGCCTGACTTCACCTTTGTCAATTTCCTGGTCACTCCCTGTGCAGTTTTATAAGCACCAGGACTCGTCTTATATATATATATATATATAGATAGATATAGATATATAAATATGTGTATATATATATATAAATATATATATATACACACATATATATATATATGTGTGTGTGTGTGTGTTTTTTTTTTTAAGGGGGAACCAATCAAACCCTCTTTTGTTTTACTCCTTAGCTCCCTAAAAATAACCTAACCTCCCTTTACCCTCTACCTACCCTTAAACCCTAAAAGTACCATTATCTTCCTTTATTTCTACCTACCCTTAAATCTCTAAATCTCCCCTTACTTTCTTTTAGTTCTAGCCATCCATGAAAATCACATTTACCTCCCTTGACCTTTACCCACCCATAAACCCTAAAATTACCCTTGACTCCCATTACCTCTACATACCCATGAACCCTAAAATTACCCTTACCTCCCTTTACCTCCACCCACCCCATAACCCTATATATAGCCTTACCTCCCTTTACCTTCAATCCACCCTTAAATCATTTTTTAAACAACGTAAAAGGGATGCATAGTAAAGGTTGTTCCCCTTCTATCTGTTTTCCCTTTGTAGCTGTTTTCTGTAGTCACATTTTAATATGTAATTTTTGTATTCAAGTGGCTAAGCTCATTTTATACAAAAATAAAAAAAACACTAGCACATCCCCACTCTATCAAAAAGTTGACATTAGAGTGTGGAGTATAGCACCTGAAATGTTTCCACAGTTTCATCTGTCCTAATTTTGAGACGAGCTAGGCCCATATTTATACTGTTTTAGCGCCGGATTTCTGTCATTTTTTTTACTCAAAAGCGGGTCAAATTTACAAAACATAGGTCCATATTTATACTTTTTTTAGTGCTGCATTTGCGTCATTTTTTTACGCAATAGCAGCGCAAACTTCCAAATGACAATTGAATTTTGTAAATTTGTGCCACTTTTGCGTCAAAAATTGACGCAAATGCAGCGCTAAAACAGTATAAATCTGGGCCGTAATGTTTGTCAGATAATTGTGATCATTACATGATTCAATAACTGTTTTAGCACAACCGGAAATTATTATATAATGGTGAATTTAGTTTCAAAAGGGAAATAATATAAAAAACAGATGTTCAGCATATAATGTTCTAAAAGTGACACACACTTTTTACTTTTGCTAACAGCTATGGCTTTCTAATGCTGAGATGTGCAATACCTCACTCCAAAGTGGTAATACAATCAAATAGCATAAATTCAGTTTACCAGATTTTACCACTTCCTGGCCTGCAGTAAATGAGGGACAATTAGTTAAGTCCGCAGGAACCTGGGTCTGGAAGCAGAGATTTGAAAACAATTCCATCTCTGCTTTTATACCTAATGACACCTTCTTATCTTAGCACACCTCTGTGAGGATGTATTCCCACTATATTCGAGAGGTAGGAAGCTGAACTTCCTGCCAGACAGTCTAGGCTTATAAATAACCTCCCATCAAGGTTCGAAATGAATTAATTTAGGTGATTACCATTTCTGACTGTGATTCCATTGGTTGGAGTTTCCTGCTGGCTAAATACCCATAGCTCGTCAGAAAGAACGTGGAGGTTGCGCCACTTCGGGTCCTATAACAAGATCAGCGGGGACTGGCGGAGCCATTAGCCTCCTGCGCACCCGCTAATTGTCAGATCTGTTTTTTAAATTAAGAAATGTCGTCTATATGGGATGAAGCACCTAAAGGACTTCAGGGGCCAATAGACTTGCATTATGTGGATGTAGTTGCCATGGTGACGCTTTTATTCTCCAGGAGGCAGAGAGGTTGGGCTTAAGCAGCCCGGGACCAGCATGTCAGTCACCAGGCGATTCCATTCACATGCAGGCGCCGGCACAAGTAACAGCGGAGTACAGTAGACAGTAGAACTTGAGAAATGCATTCGGTGTGTCTTGCAAACCCGCGCCTGCTTGTGTATCTGTTGTTCTTAAATTTTTTTCTTTTAAGTGAGCACATAGAAACCACACAAGATCAAATATATAATTGCCTATATTTTAGATTCCATGACCAGTACTTTTAAGAATGTGATAAAACATCAAAAAGTAATGACTTGTGCCCTTCCCATATTTGGTTCTAAAATTGCCATAGTCACGGACAATATTTAATTTCAGACCAAAATTAAATAAACAAGTCTTTGCCGAGTTTCTTCTCCAACCTCAATGTATATTTTTTGTACAAATGTCTTCAGGAAAATAAACATAAAAACATCGTAAAATAGGGTTGCAAATCTTGTTTGTTTATACAGAATTTGTCGTTATTATTTGGGGTGATTTTGGGGATAGGCAGAAGCTTAAATGGAAGTTCCTCGAGCGCCACTGCAGACATGCAATCTCTTTACACAGTCATTTAGGGGCACACACGGTGTACATGTATGGAGCACCTCCGAAATAATAGGGAAGCACGTTGTATTAATGTTTTAAAATGTGTGCAGAGCAGAAAGCATCATGAATAATTCAAATGAGACACACATTCTGCCCCTGCAAGGTCGATGACTGAGGGAGGCAGGGTTTGGGAGAGCCCGGCTCTCCAGCAGAGGAAGACGGGGGCAAGTTCAGCACAGAGCTCTCGTCTAGCCGGGCTAGGGGCGGAGCGCCCCCACACGCCCACCGGCAGCACATTTCATTCGACGAGAGCGGAGCCTTACAGCTGCTGGCGAGAGTTAAGCCGGAATGTTTGATGGCAAGCGCATGAAAGTCTATTTCTGAACTGGGCAGCCACGTCCCGGCGGTGTGGGCTCATAGGGGAAGGCGCGGCGATGAGGTGGACCGGAGGCGCTGCGCCTTCCTGCCCCACTCACCACCTCTGACTGGACCCGCTTGTAAAATGGCTTGAAAGTGCCCCACTCAGGATAAGAAGATGAACGTGAGTACTTCGGGCAGAGGACTGTGATTTGTATTCCCCCCTATCAGAACCCTCCTTTCTTTGAGTGCATGTGCCGTGTGAACAGGAGGACTGTGCTAAGGCAATGTCGTGTTAAAAAGGTCCGCTACTCGGCTGTGTGAGGGTTAATGTGGATGTGTAGCGCCCGCGGTATCGGGAAGCGTACCATGGAGCAGAGTGACAGCTGGAGTGAGGCAGATGACAGGAAGCACTGAGTTTAGGGTCGAGCGTAGGTGTGTTTGTGAATGAGCCTGCAATGCTTGCGTCTTAGCAGCCATCCTGTGCTGGAAGTGTTTGCTGTCCTTCCTTATGCACAAAGGTCCATGTGGACAGAGATTGCCAAAGTGCTGTTTAGGCACCTGCCGTGCTTGCACGTGCATACCAGTGTGTGTGTGGTTCCGTTTGTGGCTATTCGTGTGTGCGTGTCGTTTAGTGTGTGAGTGTGTCTACATGTATGAATGTGTTTGGATACGCATGTTTCTATGTGTATGAAAGTCCGCGAGGGTGCACGTGCCTGCTTGTGTTTTTGTGCTTTAATGTCTATAAATGTCAGGTTACAAACGTGTGCGTGCCTGTCCGTTATTGTAGCATATGTGTGTTTACATTTATGAGATGCTATAAATGCATGTGTTTCAGTTTGTGTAACTGTATGTTTATAGATGAGTTGTTTGAGAGCTTATTTTTTGGTGTGAGTATGCATGTTCATCTTTGAGTTTGTATGCACGTGTGTGTACGTGTGGATGTGTGTGGGTATGATATTCACGTACGTGCATGTGTGACTGTATGTATGGCATTTTGTGGACACGTGTTTGTGTGTATTCAAATGCAGACGTGTGTATAAACGGTTATGAACATGGACACGTGCTTGTGTAAATATGTGTCTACCTATGTTTCTCTGTGTGTGTATGTGCACTTGTGAGTGCTTGTATGTGCGTGTGTATACGTCTGCTTGTAACAGCATTTATATATGTGCATTTAGGCAGAAGGAGACTGCCATCATTGTATTCCTTCCTGCCATTAACATCCTGCGGTCATCGCTGTAGACAGCTGATTGCTTTCTGGGAGTCTCAACTGACGCTAAGTGTTACACTTGTTCACATGGAGCCATCACCGTCTCCCTGTCTCTCTGTCTATCCCTCTGTCTCCAGTGGGGGTCTCTATGGAGTCCTCGCATCCCTTAGTGATAGAGCGACAGTCAAGTGCCTTATGCTCGGGATTAGCCGATCAATCAGCATATATCAGTATAGCCCAGATGTCCAGACTGCATCTATGATTACGTTTCAGTGGTACTGAAACTAAAAAAGAAATTATTTGAGCCTGAATCCCCCAGGGGCACATTGCTTCTTTCCATGATTACATGGTGTTTTAAAACTGATAATAGGGTTCCATATGCTGGAGGCTATAATTGATGCTCGTTTCGTATTTAAAATGATATAGGTTCGTTGTGGTTAGGCATATGCAGTGGCGTTTATCTTTGTAAGGTAAAGTGATACATCCTTGATGGAACTAAATCAAATTACTTTTTATTTATTTTCATGACATGTAAATAATATCTATATGCATATGTGCATGCATTACATGTAATATGCATGCGAAAAGGGGTGCTAAGTATGGAGGTGCAGGGAAGCAATACAGAAAGGGTGGTGGGGAAAATATTTAAAAACAACGTGGTGAGAGGTGGATAATGCGTCCATTTTCTTGCGATAATGGCATTACTCCTAGTCCTACTCCCTCGCCTTCCTTTAAACCAATGAGGCTTCCTGCCTCCCACTAGACCCTCCCCTTCCCTTTTAAACCCCCCCCCCCCACCCCTACCCCCTCCTGTACAAAAACCAAGCCCAAGCAGCAACTCAGACAGTCCGTACCGGGAGGGCGGGAGGGAACGGAAAGGAAGGCGAGGGAGTAGGACTAGGAGTAATGCCATTATCGCAAGAAAATGGACGCATTACCTCCCGTCCCTCCCTCGCCTTCCTTTAAACCAATGAGACATAGCAAGAAGCACACAGGAGACGGACACTGAGTTGCAAGAAGTTCAATATCATGCACAAAGGCCACCAAAACCCCACCCCTAAGACTTCATAGAGGATAAGACTCAGTGAACCAATACCGACTCCAAACTACCCAAGTCCGACCGGCCAGAATGCCAAACGAACGCCAAAGGCGAGGCCCAAATGGCGGCCCTGCAAATTTCCACCACTGAAATCCCCTGAGACTCTGCCACCCAAGCCGCCATACCCCTGGTAGAACGACCCCAAACCCCTTGATGAGGAACAACCCCTATCAAGGAAAAAAACAAACAGAATCAATGATCTCACCCCCCGACTCAAGGAAGCCGTGGAAGGCATCTCCGCTACGGGCCGGCCCAAAATTTACAAAAAGCGAATCACCCTTACGGAAAGGAGCCACCACCCTCAGGCACTCCAACAAAGCCCTGCGTACATCCAACAAATGCAAACGAACCACCTCCACCAAAGCGGGATTCGGACAAAAGGAAGGAAGGATGACCTCCTGGCGAGCATGAAAAGAAGAATTGACTTTCGGGATAAAAGAAGGTACCGGAAACAGAACCACCCGATCCGGAAAAACTTCCCAAAAAGGAAAGGAACAGGCCAAGGCCCCCAATTCAACTAAACGGCGAGCCGAAGCAATGGCCACCAAAAAGAACGTCCTTAAGGAAAGAAGACGTAAACACAGTCCCCCAGAGGTACAAAAGGTTAATCCGTTAAAACCTCCAATACCAAAGAAAGATCCCCTGAAGGAAAAGAACGTACAGGGCGAGGAAACAAATGAAGAAGCCCCTGAAAAAATCCCGGCAACAAACGACCCTTAACCGGAAGGCTGCGCCACGGACCTCAAAATGCCTGAATAGCCGCCCACTGTACCAGCAGAGACACCCCAGACAACCACAACTGTGCACCGTCCTGCAAGACCTGCATCACATCAAAGACAGACGTGCCGGTAGGATCCAATACATGTCTCAAGCACCAAGAAGAAAAAAAACCTTCCACAGCCTACCCTAAGAAAGTAAAGTGGAACGCCGCCTGGAACCCAGTAAAGTAGAACTTAAAGCCACTGGCACCCCCAGACCCGTCAAACCTCGGCGGGCCATTCCCAGGCCGTCAAGTGTAACCTCCCCTAAGACCTCAACGAGAGGCCGGGAAACTCCAGGGGAGACGGACACAGAGGAAGAGGCCACATCCGACCGGATGCCCTCAGCCTCAGCAATGGGAACCAATTCGCCCTAGGCCAATGGGGAGCAATCAGGACAACCCTGGCCCCCAGAAGCCGCACCCCTAACAGCAAAGGCCGGAGTAGCTGAAACGGCGGGAACGCATACAAAAGGCCCCTCGGCCAAGGACACGACATCCCGTCCACCTCCCAGGCTTGGGGACACCGAAAACCGGGAGCCGAAGTGACCGAGCTACGCGTTTTTCTCGGACGCGAACACATCCAGCACTGGAAGACCCCAGAGCCGAACCAGATGAAGAAACAGTGAACTCTGGATGGAGAAAAGTTGAGAGGAAGTAACACAATGCCCAAACGTATGCAGCCCTGAGAGCAGAAACCCACTCCTGAGCCCACACAAAAATCTTCCAGGCCAGACCGAACAAAGCCCTAGACCAGGTCCCCCCTTGAAGTATGACATAAGCCCTGGCCACTACGTTGCCCGAACAAGCACCGCAGAACCACCAAATGACCTCGCAGCCGCAATCATAGAAAAGCACGGAGGGCCGTCTGTACCACAACCATCCACACCATGGACCGGAGCACCACAAACTTCTTCACTGACACTGCCACCAAGCCAAGAAGAGTCCGAAACTGAGACCCCAGAAAACTCAGATCCTGGGATGGGACTAAACCGATAGCCCCCCATTGATTAAAAAAAACGTGGTTCTGCCGGACACCAGAACTTGGGCAACCTGCTTCCGAAATAGGGCCTGCGAGGTAGAATGGAGCAAATGTCGTCCAGATATGGATGAGTAAACACCCCTTCTGAATGTAGCAAAGCCACCAGGGGGGCCAGTACCGTCGAAAAAATCTGAGGAGAAGTCTTCCGGCCGAACGGCAGAACACAAAACGGACAGTGCACCCGATCCCCAGCAAACCTCAGGAACTTTTGAGAGGATCTTGCCACAGGCACGTGTAGGTAAGCATCCTGCAGATCCAGTGACACCAGAAAGTCCCCACGTCTGACCAATGGAAAAATAGTCTGAATGGACAGCATGCAGAAATGCACTGTCCCGATCCAGGTATTCACCTCCTTTAGATTGAGCACAGGCCGAAATCCCCCTGAAACTTTCTGTACAAGAAACAAGACCGAATAAGTGCCCTGACCCCGTTCGTCTAGCGGAACGCGGGAAATGGCCCCTTTGACCAGTAAGTCTCGCACTCCGTTCAACAATGCTCTTCTCCGTGACCCCCCTGAAGGCAGAGGTGTGGGACGTACCCCTGAATCTGGAGGAAGCACAACAAAATCTATGACATAACTATCGGTCACAATGTCTATTACCCAATGATCGTCTACACTGTCCTCCCAAGCTGACAGAAAGTGACACAGTCTTCCCCCAACCGGCCCTCTGCCAGGCCCACAGTGATTGTCAGGACCCCTTCTTGAAACCACCCCGGGTCGCAGGAGCAGACTTCTTAGGCGAAAAACGCGGCTGAAAACGTCGTTTCCTGAATGAAAAGGATTTAGCATCCCTAGTAGGAGAAGATCTGGAATGCTTCTTCCACCCTTTACCCGAAGAAGAACCCCCTTTATAAGGTAAGGCATGCTTCCTCTCCTTAAATGCCTTGGAAAGCATGGACGGCAATCGCCCTCCAAATAGGTTACGGCCTTCAAACGGCAGTCTCAACAAGGCCGCCTTCTCCCCTGGATCAGCCTTCCAGGAACGCAACCAGAGGGACCTACGAGCCCCAATCAAAGCCCCAGAAGCCAGAGCCGAAGTACGGACCACATCTGAAGACACATCTGCCAACAACCAGGCCGCTGCCCCATACCAGCCAGGAGCTCCGAACACTCTGCCCCATCCTGAACAGCCACTGCCAGTACATCCAAGTCCTGCACCAACGACTGGGCCGCATAAGCAGAAGAAATACCTGCCCTCAGAGCCAGATTCTCAGCCGCAAAAGCCCTCTTAAGCCCTGAGTCCACCCTACGGGCCGTGGCATCAAGCAGGCACACAATCCTCCGGATTGACAGCTGTTTTGCCAATCAGGGTAGCCAAACGTGAAACCAGGAGAACCGAGGAAGGCCATACTTCCTTACCCTAAAGCAAAGAACGTATCTGAAAGAACCGTGGAACCTGAGCCATATCCACATCCTCCACTCCCAAAACACCATATCCTTCACAGGTCCCCGAAAAGGCATGGAAAATTCAGACAGCGTCTGATATCGTGGAAATAAGTGAGAGCCAGCGTTGGCGGGACTAAACACAGGAAACCCCAAATTGTCCCGTACATGTGCCATCACAACCCACATCACCTTCCTGGAGCCAAAATCACCCCCAGAGGATGTAGATGGAGCATCCCCTCCCACACTCTCAGAGGAGGACTTCCCTGCAATTGCAGGAGAATGGGTAGCCCTAGCCCCACTAGGCCAGGCCATCCCCGCATGAAGAGCTCTGGAAACAGCCTCCTGCACCTCCTCCCTGGACATGATGGGCGCAGCACCACCACCCTGAATCTGGGGGCTCCCAGGAGTGGAAATGCCATCAGCACCTCCCTCCTTTGAGGAGGAAGAAGAAATAATCCTCATAAGACATTTTAAGGGTGTAGGCGGGAGTCGTACCACTGTACACAGGTAACCTGCTGCACCAAAGGTACTTGACCTCGCCACTGAGCTCTAGCACCTGGATTCCGGCCATCAACTGAATCTGTAGGCACGATCTCATCCACAGATAAAATATACAGGGCCCAGGAACAATATCCCAGAACCAATCCAAATAAAGGATAAAACAAGAATTTCAGTCAAAATGCGGGCAGAACGCCCGTCTTACCCGCACAGAAACCCAAAAACACTCTTCGGCATCCCTCCGCGGCTCCGCGGCGAAGAAAAACCGGAACTGAACGCCCCAGCCACCAAGAGCCGGCTGACCCCGTCAGCCGCCTCCCAGGACGCGTCTTACGAGCAGCCCCGCCTTCTCAGAAAAGACGCGCCCGGCCGAAGCACACCTCGCGGAGCTCCGCTTCCCGAGGAGTGCATCCAACGATGACCTCCAGGCCCCGCCGTGAAGGTAAGTAAAAAGAGAAAGTCTAGCGTGGGCTAGACAAAAAAAAGAGGGGGTAGGGGTTGGGGGGGTTTTAAAAGGGAAGGGGAGGGTCTAGTGGGAGGCAGGAAGCCTCATTGGTTTAAAGGAAGGCGAGGGAGGGACGGGAGGTAATACAATGGACCAGCTGGGGGAGGGGAACATGACATTTAAAGCAACGGGGTGGAGAGAAAAGAGTGGGGAAGCAGCACAGAGGGGAAAGAGCTGGAAAACACGCCCACTCCAATAGATTGTGTAAAACAAAAACAGTAGTTCCCTGAATGGAAGCAATGCCAGCAGAGGAAGGATACAACCCAACTAGTAGGAATGCTGTTCAGAGCGAAATACTCCTGGGCAGGACAAACATGAAATAGGGAGAAGGTAATTGAATCAACTTGAGACAGCTGAGATTGACACCACAGCCATCCAATCACACTAGGAGCAAGGGACTTACCCAAAGCCCACTATAAGTAAATGTTATATATTAGTAACAATAGATCAGTTTACAGGCGGCTAAGGTAATCAAGACCTAAAACAACAAAAACAGGAAAGAAATGAAGACAGACAATCCACATCTACACCCAAGGATCTGGAAGAACACCCCTGTTAGCATTAGATCTATCCTAAACATACTCCTCTATTGAGAAGGATCTGAAGACCCATTTCTGTCGAGAACACCACATTGTGACACAATAGGTAGCTCCTTTCATTACATCACGCCTTATTGTGAGAGAGACATTATTGCGCCTCAGGGCTAACACCCTTGGTCAATGCTCTATTACTTTCATTCTGCGCTTGTCCTCTAAAAATGCCAATATATACATACATAAAGGAAACAGATGGTGACACTTGCTTCTTATTGCATCATGCACTGTCTGTTTAAGACACAATAATTCTAACTAAATGTCATTCAGAATTTTGATACCATTTAGAATACAGAAGGGTTCCTGATTAAAGAACTCAGCTGGAAGGTAGTTCAAGCTTGGTTGCATGGTCTCCTCCAGTTCCTTCAGGATACCTCCCATTGCAATACTAATATGAATAGTTGACTCAGAAAAATTGACAGCAGGCAGGGAAGTCTGAATAGAAAACTGAGCAGAAGTGGGATCGCTGGATTGGAGCCCCTGAGAGATAAGTACAGAGAAATTGACAGGGTTTTGCTGAGTACATTTTCACTGCTTCTCCTCTGTTCGTGATTGGAAGAATAAGCTTGAGGAGATACAGTGTTGGTGCACACTGATGGAAGATGCTCCTCATTAGTTTTGCGGAGTACCTAATTGTATGTATAAGTTGTTCACAAGGTGTAATATTGAAGGGTAAAAATGTGCAAAATTGCGTTTTTCATATAATGTTCCCAAAAGCACATGAATCATTAAGTGAAACTGTGCGAAATTCTGAAGTAACTGCAAACCTCACTTTCCAGAATCACTCAAGATAATGGCAGCGGAACTTTCAATGTATTTTCTTCTTGAACCATCTTCCCACAAAACATTTTCTGCTGAAACCAGTCCTCCACAGGGAAAAAAAAAACTGTAAAATTATGCACCTGTGAAATGCATGATATGCAGTTTGTGAAGTTCACAATTTTCACAGTCAAAATAAAACGTTTGTGCGGGCCTAGTAAAGTGTCAAACCTTAAGCATGCTAATATCCTGCCACAAGAAAGCCACAAGATTCCCAGTTAGATTGTATCTCGAGGTCCATGATCTGAACAGGTGATATTAAATACTTTCGAACTGTTCACAGCTCAGCTTCACACTAACGCCTGGTTTATGAACTGACAACAAGGATCACTTTCTTGTTGATGTTTTCCAAGGTTTTACCTGATCAAGTAATGTGTGAACAAAAATGAGTCTAAATCGTGTCAAATCTGAATTTCACAAGCAGTATAGCAGCAGGAAACCATTAGATCACAACGTTTCAATTATCAATGGTATGTTACAAGTAAAACATCAATGGAGGGACGTTTTAATGAAAGGTCTCAAGAAAGGAAATTAGTGTGGACTTGAATCACACACATTTCATACAGTTATTACGCTGTCGAAATGTTGTGGTGCATAGAACATATTTGTATCTCTGGTGGGGGGGGGTACTTTGTGGAATTGTAGTATTATACGAGGAGCTAGGGCAGTCCTATGATTTCTTAAGTGTATTAAAGTGAAGAGAAGCACATATGCCTGGCGGGATCCTTGGCCATATAATAGGTGTGAAATGTCCCTCGAGTGAGCTCCTCACACATGTTAATATTGTTTCATGTCAAGTTCAGGAAAGGCAGTTTATCACTCAAAACACATTTAAAATAAGAATACAAGTCTTGTATTGATTTTTAGCTTATTAAATTCCCTATGAGATTCCTAAATCAAAACTTACGTTAACCCTTAATAGAAAATATATACATGCAATGAAAGATAAATACCAGATGCCTTTACTGTTAAGGAACCTGGTCCTCCACGATGGTGGATAAAAGCTTAGCAACTGCCACATTTGCAGGGTTTCCAAGGGATATGAACTCCAGAACTATCTAAGCTGAAATGTTCAAGGAAGAAATGAACTCCAAGAATGTTAAACACGCATTTTCAAAGCAAATTGGAGTGCCTGTTATATAAATGTAAGATCGTCTTCATTGACTGGCAGCTTTATGTGTATGTTGTTTTGTAGATGGGTGAGTGAGTAAATGTGATATCAATTATTAGGATTAACTTTTGAGAGGATCAGTGAGTAATTAGATGGATGAATGCAAAAGTGCTTCGGCTCATTGACGGGAAGTAAAAGGTGAATGATTTCATTTTTGGATGAAGGGTTGAATAATTGCATTAATGGAAGCCTGAATTAACTGGTGGCTGCATGAAAGGATCAATTACCACATGCACGGACAGATGATTACATGTTACGCTAATCTTTACGGGCTGAGGCCTCAGACAACTGTGGTGATAGTGCTACAAACGTGCCAGTGCAAGTATTGCACCAGAGCTGGGCAGCTTCATTGCAAGAATGCCAAAAATAGATAAAGAATTACTAACATTGTACTACTGTAAGCATTATATCATGGGTCAGCACTACTCTTTGAAGAGTGTGTACAGTATATAAAGAATGACCATTATTATTCCAGTGCAAGAATTACATAGGAGTGGGAAAAATCATGCTAATGATGCCCACCATAGGTCAAGAACTATCACTGTTAATCAGGTTTAGATTTGCCCCATCACTTAGTTATCCATTACATGTTTGGAATTGTACCGTCACTCATTAATCTAATCACTGTTAAATACTTAAATGTCCCCAAAGCCACATGCAGCTTGATTTCCACTCAGAATTCGTGAGTTTGCACCATTACTTAGAATACCATGCTCCCTGAGCGACTTTGCGGCAAGACGCATTAATCATAGCGCATGTTTAGATTTGCATGTCCAGTCAGTAATGATTAATGCATGTTGAGATGCATTTGGGGGAAGGAATGAGATATCATGAGAACTTCTGCTTTAACTGAATATATGAAAATATGAAAGAGCTGTCAAATGTGCACAAATTGCAAAAAAATGTGCAGTAGTTTCCACTCTTTTTAAGTGTCAATTGCTAGCCTCTCAGCGAGTTTAACATGGGGTACAGTCTAGGTCTCCAGGTCATTTTGATTGCAGGTGAATTCAGAAAAGCGGGGCACTGGGTGGCTAGAATGCATGCTTTTGAAGTTATGTTCGAGGCTTATCCAAGTTTTCTGTTGAGTGAAGGTGAGTAAGTGTCTGACCAAGTGAGAAATTCACCTATTAGGCGATTTAGTGATTGGGATTGAGAAAGTGAGTGACTATGTGGGCAAGTGGTTGAGTGAATGAGTGAGTCAACGGCCTACTTATCAGTCTTCTCAATTGTGAATGAGACCCACTTAAGAGGCCTTAAACTCAATGCAAGTGAATTAGAGGTACCTGAGAACTGCATACCTGCTTGCATGCTTGTAATTTCTTCCACATAGTCAAGTTTTAATTGTTTTGTGACTCTCCCCATTTGCACGTCCGCTCAAGAATACTAACTGACAGCATCTTTCTGACAGAAAATAAAAAAAATACAAACATTTCTCCAAGAGAGGACAAGAATATTCTCTTATGATCTCGATTAGCAATGCAGACAGTTGATTAATTCCCCGTTAATCAAAACTATTCTTATTGGCTGCCAACAATATTTACACTGTATTGGAAATTAACAGTGGAATTTCAAGTTTGATACAGCAATTAATGTTAGCAATGTTTGTGCAACAATAGACTACACCCAACTGACTTCGTGAACAGAAATGAAAACATCTAACTGGTATGTCTGATGGCCTGATGGTTTAGAATAGACATTGGAAGATTCCATCTTTTAGGAAGGTAAATAAACGTTAAAAGCAAATTGTCCATCTCCTGAAGAAAGACTTTATGGTTTTTGCCACAAAACTGCACTAATGCATTTTTGCGGCAAAAAGTTTAACGCCGGCTAACACCATTCCTTAGGGCCACCCTAACGCTATATTTATACATGATGCAAGATGGTGCTAAGGAATGGCTAGCGACTGGAAAAAAAGACGCTAGCCGAGCAGGGATGGCGTTAGGGAGTATGGCGCAAGTGGGCCAGAAATTACATTAGGCATGTTAGCGGCAAAACATACGCAGCTAACCAGCCTAGAGTAATTTTCTGATGCACAAGCAGCCACAAACATGACTCCTGTCTAAGGATAGACAGTAGTCATGCCCACCACCCCAATGGCCTGCATGGGGGACCAGTGTCCCCTGGGCAAGGCCATTACACCCAGTGCCAGGCAGGGGACTCATGCCAGGGGCCCTTAATGGTATACCTAAAAATTGTTAAACATATTTACCTCTGTTTACCTGGGATGGGGTCCTCCATCCTATGGTGTCCCTCTGGTGTGGGTGGGGGTGTCCCTGGGACTTGGGGTGGGCATCTTTGGGCTCATTATATGGTGTTTGGCCATGGATATGGGTCCACAGCCACCCTAACGCCTGGTCTGACCTAGGCGTTAGATAAGGGTGCTAAGCAGGCTTAGCACCATTGTCTGGTCCACCTACTCCTTGCGCGTGGTCTCTGCTGCAGAGTATAGATTTGACATTAGGGGGTTAGAGTCATATTGTGGACAGGAACGCCTACCTTGCATGTAATTAGTGCAAGGTGGGTTGCCGCATCATCAGTATGGGGCTACGCCGTATATTTTGCCACTAGACGTGTCTAGCGTCATAGTATAAATATGGCGTTAGGTTTGCACCATTGTAGAGTCAAAATAAAAGATGCTAAAACTGCAAGCAGCGTATAAATATGTCCCTTGGTATCCAGTTTGTTGAAGGCGGTAAAGCCACTGGGGCGTAAAGTGTCCACAAGGTTGGCATGCCGTTTTCCTTATAGCTGCAACATCGTTGAGGCTTCTCTTTATAGTCAGGACACAGGCAATTCCTGCTCACGCTGCACCCCCAGTGTGGTTCTACTTGGGGGATGCAGGAAGAGCTCCCCAGAATACTTTTTGCCACATTCTTAATTCATAGGACCACTCAGTGGTCCACCTCAAGCCATTGTGCGACATTTATGGTTGTGGGTTCACATCTGCTTCTTGACATTCTTTTGGTGAGCTTGCATAGCGCTTATCTTAACACTGCCTTTATTTAACACTTTCTGCGGATGGTGGGAATCGAAAAGAACCGAGGATAACCCTATGTGCTCTGTACAGTTTGTGCTTCTAGAGGTTCATGCTATAAGGTATATATTCTACAAGGAATAGGGTATTGTTGTACAATTTGCTAAACAATTCAGGGGCGATCGCTTATATTTTTGCCAGTTTTTTTAGACTTCTGATGATGAGCATAATTGCATGATACATCATGTAGGCTGTGCGTTTCAATGTACATCAGGGAAGCCAGATTTGTACTATCCACAGACTATACATTTATAGAAAATATATGTAAATGGAGCTGATCTACATAGTCAGAGTTATCTGAAATTCTGGAATGGAACTAGCCAGCCCTCCTGGACACCTCTGATGAATGGGACAGCTGCCTGACTTTCTCACTTGTTGTTATTATTATTATTATTATTATTATTATTGTTATTATTACCACAGCAATAATAACACTAATAATAATATATTAGCAAACAGTCCTACATAGATGACTCTGCATCCTGGTACACTACAATAAAAGGCCAGTGACGTGCCCTATGACTAAGCCTGTGGCATCCGAAGAGTATACATTTGGAGATGTTACAATCGGTTCTTAACCAATCATCTATCTGGTTTTTCTGTCTGTGCCCGGGCGACTTCCACTTTGTCAGTTACTCAAAGAACCGCATTAGGTTCGAGTAGAATATTGTGTCAACTTGCAGAAGGAAATTATCAACGCGTGGTTTAGCGCCGCCTCCTCATTACTGACCTGCTCTCATTTGCATGCCACATTTCACAGCAGAGAATGGGTAATGATAGATAGCTGCTGATGCCAGCTGGTACATCATTGGCAGGGATGCTGGAGGCTGAGAAAGAAGTGGAACAAGAATAGATTACATTTATGTGCCCGTTTTCAGGCCACGAACGCAGCACGCCGGGGAAGGCGGCAGACGTGGCTTGTAAAGCCCCCTCCAAGGTTTCCCAGCCGAAAGGGGTCTATTTTTGAGAGCAGTGAATCTCCTGTTCAGCGGCTCTGAAACCTAATGATATACGGCTCGAGAGGGCACAGCTGTCCGTGTTATTTTAGGATTGGCAGACTGTGCTGCCCCTGCCACCAGAAATAGATAAACGTGCATAGCAATCAGGGATTTCTGTGCGCAGTCACAGAAGCAGGAAAGAGCAAATGCAAAAAGAGCTTTTGGAAAACGGAGTCCCATTTTCATTTGCATTTTCTTTGATCGGAGACCTCATTTTAGGCAATGACCTTCCTTCACGTGTAAGCTAGTTTATTACGCTATATGCCTTAGGCCGTAATTGCCTTTCCACTTTCATCATCCATCGTCATCTCTCCATCTTTCTGGCAGAAACCACCACGCCCCCCTAGTCACTTCCCCATCTCTTTTTAGACAGGGACGTCCTGTGAACCTCACTTTGTGGTCCCGCCTCTGCTATTCTCCAGGGTCTCCCTCTAAAATCATATCAGACCCCTCAACTAACCCTCGTTTGGAGGGTGTCGACGGCCTCAATGTCATTTTCGCAGTATCCCCGAAAATTGTTCCCTCCTTTTACAAATTGTTCCCTCTTTTACAATCAATGGAATTTCCCACCTCAAACACCAGACTTATCCCTTATTGGAAGCTCAATGGAGTGACAAGCACACCTGCGGTCCTTTCCTTTGGTGATCCTCCCTCAGATATTTCACCTACTTACCCACCCATCACCTGTAACATCGGTTTTACTTCTCATTCCATTTTGGCAACACATTTGTTTATGTAGAAATCCAGGGGCGGCTCCTCTGCTGTGGTGGAGCAGCGTCAATCCCCCACCCCTCCCACCCCCCTACCACCAGCAGCAGCTGCAAAACTGTAGTAAAAACGGCGGGGCACTGTGGATGATCGCCACGTAGGGGAATGTACAGAGCACTCCCCTCAGTGCGCACGTATGTTTGACCGGCCATCTCATTTCAAGTAATTACAATAAATCCAAAGTTAAAATTTATGGAATGTGTTTGCAAAAGTCAATCACAAAGTTTTTCTTACTATTCTTATTCTTGATTGAAAAATGACTGGCCTTTATTAACCCCTTCGCTGCCAGGCCTTTTCCTCCTCAGGTGCCAAGCCTTTGTTTGGCTAATTGGGGCAGTTCGCACTTAGGCCGTCATAACGTTTTGTCCACATAAGCTACCCACGCCAAATTTGCGTCCTTTTTTTCCAACATCCTAGGGATTCTAGTGGTACCCAGACTTTGTGGGTTCCCCTGAAGGAGACCAAGAAATCTTCCAAAATACAGCGAAAAATTCGTTTTTAAAAAAAAAAAAGGGAAAAAAGGGCTGTAGAAGAAGGCTTGTGTTTTTTCCCTGAAAATGGCATCAACAAAGGGTTTGCAGTCCTAAAATCACCATCTTCCCAGCTTTCAGCATTAGGCAGACTTGAATCAGAAAACCCAATTTTTCAACACAATTTTGGCATTTTAATGGGGCATACCCCATTTTTACTATTTTTTGTGCTTTCAGCCTCCTTCCAGTTAGTGACAGAAATGCGTGTGAAACCAATGCTGGATCCCAGAATACTAAACATTTAAAAAAAGTAGACACTATTCTGAATTCAGCAAGGGGTAAGTTGTGTAGATCCTACAAGTGTTTCCTACAGAAAATAACAGCTGAAATAAAAAATATTGAAATTGAGGTGAAAAAAACAGCAATCTTTCTACACGTTTTACTCTGTAACTTTTTCCTGCGATGTCCAATTTTTTAAAGCAATATACCGTTACATCTGATGGACTCTTCTGGTTGCGTGTATATATAGGGCTTGTAGGTTCATCAAGAACCCTAGGTACCCAGAGTCAATAAATGAGCTGCACCTTTCAATGGGTTTTCATTCTATATGGGTATACAGCAATTCATTTGCTGAAATATAAAAAGTGAAAAATAGGTATCAAGAAAACCTTTGTATTTCGAAAATGGGCACAAGATAAGGTGATGAGAAGCAGTGGTTATTTGCACATCTCTTTATTCCGGGGTGCCCATACTAGCATGTGAATCACAGGGCATTTCTCAAATAGACGTCTTTTTTACACACTGTCTTACATTTGGAAGGAAAAAATGTAGAGAAAGACAAGGGGCAATAACACTTGTTTTGCTATTCTGTGTTCCCTCAAGTCTCCCGATAAAAATGGTACCTCACTTGCGTGGGTAGGCCTAATGCTCGAGACGGGAAACACAACAAAGACACATCACATTTTTACATTGAAATCCGACATGTTTTTTGCAAAGTGCTTAGCTGTAGATTTTGGCATCTAGCTCAGCCGGCACCTAGGGAAACTTACCAAACATGCACATTTTTTAAAACTAGACACCTAGGGGAATCCAAGATGGGGTGACTTGTGGGGCCCTCACCAGGTTCTGTTACCCAGAATCCTTTCCCAACCTCAACATTTGGCAAAAACAACACTTTTTCCTCTCATTTCGGTAACAGAAAGTTCTGAAATCTGAGAGGAGCCACAAATGTCTTTCCACCCAGCATAATGGTACCTCACCTGTGTAGGTAGGCCCAGCACTCGCAACAAGAAATGCCCCAAAACACAACATGGACACATCACATTTTCCCAAAGAAAACAGAGCTGTTTTTTGCAAAGTGCCTAGCTGTGATTGTGGCATCTATCTCAGCCGGCACCTAGGGAAACCTAGCAAACCTACACATTTTTTAAAACTAGACACCTAGGGGAATCCAAGATGGGGTGACTTGTGGGGCTCTGACCAGGTTCTGTTACCCAGAATCACTTGCAAACCTCAAAATCTTGCCAAAAAAACACCTTTACCTCTCATTTCGGTGACAGAATGTTCTGGAATCTGAGAGGAGACACAAATTTCCTTCCACCCAGCATCCCCCCAAGATTCACGATATAAATGGTACCTCACTTGTGTGGGTAGGCCTAGTGCCCGCGACAGGAAATGCCCCAAAACACAACATGGACACATCACATTTTCCCAAATAAAACAGAGCTGTTTTTTGCAAAGTGCCTAGCTGTGGATTTTGGCCTCTAGCTCAGCCGGCACCTAGGGAAACCTACCAAACCTGCATATTTTTGAAAACTAGACACCTAGAGGAATCCAATATGGTGGTGACATGTGGGGTTCTGACCAGATCCTGTTACCCAGATTCCTTTACAAACCTCAAAATTTGGCCCAAAAAAACACTTTTTCTTCTCATTTCGGTGACAGAAAGTTCTGGAATTTGAGAGGAGCCACAAATTTCCTTCCACCCAGCGTTCCCCCGAGTCTACTGATACATATGGTACCTCACTTGTGTGGGTAGGCCTAGTGCCCGCGACAGGACATCCCCCAAAACACAAGGTGAACACATCACATTTTCCCAAAGAAACCAGAGCTGTTTTTTGCAAAGTGCCTAGCTGTGGATTTTGGCCTCCAGCTCAGATGGCACCTAAGGAAACCTACCAAACCTGCTCATTTCTGAAAACTAGACACCTAGGGGGATCCAAGATGGGGTGACTTGTGGGGCTCTCACCAGGTTCTGTTACCCAGAATCCTTTGCAAACCTCAAAATTTGGCCAAAAAAACACTTTTTCCTTTCATTTTGGTACCAGAACGTTTTGGAATCTGAGAGGAGCCACTCATTTCTTTCCACCCAGCGTTCCCCTAAGTTTCCCGATAAAAATGGTACCTCACTTGCGTGGTTAGGCCTATTGCTCGCGAAAGGAAAAGCCCCAAAACACTATCTGGACACATCAAAATGATCAAATACAAAACTACTCCGTTTTTGGTTCTGGGCTCAGCAGCCATCTAAGTAAACCTACCAAACCCAGACTTTTCTGAAAACTAGACACCAGAGGAAGTCTAGGGAGGTGTGACTTGCGTGGATCCCCTAATGTTTTCTTACCCAGAATCCTCAGTAAACCTCAAATTTAGCTAAAAAAACAACACTTTTTTCCCACATTTCTGTGTGGGATCACCACACCGGGACAAATGTCCTACCATCCAACATTCGCCTTAGTCTCCTGGTAAAAATGATACCTCACTTGTGTATGTGGGCCCAGTGGCTGTGACAGGGAAGAGCCAAAAACATGTCAAAATTGAGGGGGAACCAAAGCAGGTCCAAAAGGGCAGTTTGAAAAAAAACATTTTTAGGCTGACACGTGCAGCAGAATTTTTTTCAGTATAGATGAGATAATGTTGAGTGGTAGGAATTTTGTGGATTCCTGCAGATTCCGGAAGGTTTCATCACAAAACTGTGGGGAAAATGTGTGATTTCCAGCAAAGTTGGATGTTTGCAGGGCATTGTGTGTAAGAAAAGGGTGCAGGGTGCATATGAAGCACACCACCCTGGAATCAACCAGATGTTTAGTTTTCAGATGTGTCTAGGTCTTGTGGATTTTTCTACATGGCAGCGTCCCAAAGTCGAAAAAGTGCAGCCCTCACCATTCCAAGTGGGACGATTTTGAGAGTTACCAAGCTCTCATGGCCCAAATGTAAAACCAAAACCCAATAATCAAATGTCCTCTTGCTTGCCATGGGATAAGATGTTTTAGTGTGCGGGGGGAGAGCTGAAAGACTGTTACCCACTTCAGTTGGGGTGAGGGCATAACCAGGCCAGTACTGGTTGGTAGCCACCACCCACTATTTTTTTTTTGTTATTCCATGGCATCTAGTAGACTTTCTGCCCCCGGGTGTGGATCAGGGGTAATTGCCCCATCTGCCCACTGGTGGGCAGAACAACTTTGGCCCCATTTATTTGGGGTGGGGGTATGGCCATACCTCCACCCTCTTATTTAAAAAGAAAATCGTCCCTGCTGGGCTTTCTGCCCCCCTTGGGGGCAGATGGGCTTTCCAAAAATAGGCCGATCTGCCCTCAAGGGGGGCAGAGATGGCCAACAGTAATGTGCCCCCATGGGGAGCGACCCTTGCCCAAGGGGCTGCCCTCCCCCAAACAAAACACACACATACACATACTCCAATCCCTGGTGTCTAGTGATTTCTGCCCCCTTCGGGGCAGATTGGCCTAACATAAATCGGCTTATCTGGGGGCAGAAATGGCCTAAATACAATTCACCCCCCACCTTTGCTTAAGGGGTCACTTCCCATATATAAAAATATAAAGTAAATAAAAAAAAATATATATATATTCCTGGTGTCTAGTGGTTTCTGCCCCCCTGGGGCCGATCTGCCCCAGGGGGGGGGGCAGAAAATACTGTAAAATATTTTGCTCCCCTATGGAGCTGCCCTTGCCCAAGGGGCCGCTCCCCTTATGTGTTAGTATAAAAAAAAAAATCCCTGATGTCTAGTGGCTTCTGCCCCCCCCCACCCCCCCCCCCCAGGGGCAGATAGGCCTAAAAGTAATTTGGCCCCCCGGGGAGTGACCCTTGCCTAAGGGGTCGCTCCCCACATATAAAAAATAAATGAATAAACAAACAAAAATGTAACCCTGGTGTCTAGGGGTTTTCTGCCCCCCCCCCCCCCCGGGGGGGGCAGAAATGGCCTAAAGATTAATTTGCCACCCCCGGGGAGCGACCCTAGCCTAAGGGGTCGCTCCCCACATTTATAAAAAAATAAAATGTTATACCCTGGTGTCTAGTGGACATTTCTCCTGCCTGATCGCATTGCGATCCGGCTGCAGAAATGCTTGCAGAGACATGAAAGGAAAGGAAAGGCCTTTCCGTTCATTCCTCTGCTGGCCCCCTCCTCCCGAGCGGAAGAGAAATGCTTTGCATTTCTCTTCCGCATCGCGTTGGGAGGTGACCTCTGATGAGGTCAACACGCGATCGTGTGCTGACGTCATCAGACGTCACTGGGGGTGTTGGGGTGGGAGGGAAATTGATTCCCCTTCCAGCCCTGACCTGGGGGGTGCGGGGGCTATCCTCGGGGGGAGTGCTAGCGCTTTCCCCTAGAGCCAGTAACCGGCCGGCTGAGAGGCGCAGCCATGGACGTAACCAATACGTTCGTGGCCGGCAAGGGGTTAAAAACTTTTCAATGAATATTAGTGCACTGACTGGCATTTCCTTTACTGTCATATTGAAACAGTATTGAGATTAAGTTGTTTGCTGCATGTATCAACGAATATGGGTGCGCTCTCTTTTTCCCTATACGGCTGCAGTAGTGACATCAATACCCTTTAGTCACTACTAAGATCACAGGGTGGCCCTCATCCCCTCAACAGTCTCCTTATTGCTGCCAACGGACCAGGGGAAGGACAATACAAAGTATACCCAAGCAAGGTCCATGTCCATATTCACCGTCTCGTGGGTGCATTTTGCCTGCCATTGTGATTCTGGTGAGAGCTATCATCAGTACATATTCTCTCAAAATTACGAATGGGTACTGTATTTGTATTTTGAATTTATAAAGCGAAACAACTATCCAACTAGAGTACATCTGCACAAATAAAACCAAGGAAAATATCTACAGAGAGGCAGAGCTCACCATGGAAAGACAAGACATATAGAACGACCTATCTAACTCCTAACTAGATGGAATCAGCAAACTCCTTAAAAGGTTCATGAAAGTTTGTTAGTTTTGACTCTTGGCGTGAATTTAATGGCACAGTGTTCCATTTTTGCACTTCAGCAAATGGAAAATGCCCTATCATCAATGCTTTATTTGGGCCAGTGGTTTCTGTAGCTGTAGCACTTAATTATCAACACCAACAATTATGACAGTCTGCCACATGGTGGAGCTGTTTTCTAATTTAGTGACGAGCTCAACAACAGTTGTTTATTAATTCAATATACAATAAAATGACTAATCCCTGCAGTGAAAGCCTTTCTCATAGCCGTGGAAGCCTTAAATAGTCACAATTGTCACACTTGTAGGAGTGTGATGGTTAGTAGTTGTATTTTTACTGTAATTTGCAGCACTGACAGCGGTAGTGGGCGGTGCAAGTGGAAGTGGCCCCCCAACAAAGACCCTGGCACTTATTGTTCTACAAATTAAACACTGCTATCACCAATTGTTATCTGAAGAAATCTGGGATCGCCCAAGAGAAATTCTAATGGTCATAACATTTAACAGGTATATTTAGTGGTGTAGTTTCTGATGGCACATTTGCTAGATCATAAGTTTGAAGTCATGTCTTTTGGCATGGAGACTGTGAGAGGAATATCCAGTAGCAATATTTCTGTGAAGGCTGTGAATTTATATGAGAATTTTGATTAAACTAATATTGAAAATTACAGTATTATTTCAAGAAGTAGCTGATGGGCTATGGCAAGTGTAAAATGCCTCCAGATACACGTTGTCTAGTACCAACAAGTCCCACACCATGGGCCTTATTACTACGTTGATGGAGGAGTTTCCTCCATCACAAATGTGACGGATATCCTTTCCTGCATATTACGATCTCCATTGAATATAATGGGATCATAATATGGGGTACCATATATCTGCCACATTTGTGATGGAGAAAACCCATCTGTCAAGGTCGTAATAAGGCTCTCTCTCTTTCAACTGGAGTTCATAATATCTCAGGAACTGAGGAGTGGTGGTTTGAAATGAGCACTTGATAAAGCTTTATGCAGTAATATGCCCTTGTTCTCTGATACACAGCTGGCACCAACGGCAAACAACAAGGAAGCCTGCAAACAGCCACATAGAATCTGAGACACATTGTATTGATGGGTACAACCGGTAATAAGGACTTTTGATGGGTAACAACCAGCACAATAATTTTATTGACAATTTGGTAATCGAGGAATTCTAATGGATAAAAGAGGACATCAGTTTCAATATGCAGGATTCATTGCACAATGACAGTCCTATAACACCTCTATCAATGTAAATCTGCTTGACATATAGTCAGTGTATATTTGATGGGTTTCATTGGAAAACTAATTCTGTTGAGTTATTTTGATGATCCAAGTACTTTGAAGGGTATGTCAACTGTTGCAATAGCTGCAGCTAGAAAATGTGTTGGTGCTGGACATTTGACGGTGTGGGCACTGGCATTGTTATTGTAGTAAACATACAAAAGGTGTGGACCCCTCTAGAAGGGAACACAAGCTACCCCAAAATTTGCTTGGCAATTTAGGATGGGTTGATCCCATGTGGAGCAGGGTAGGTACCAATACTTCTGGTAGGCATACTTCTGTCTCGTGTGGCAGAGTGGGCTAAAAGCAATGGGCTGGAATGCTACCCAGAGTGATTGACTATGGTTTAGACTGTTTGCAAGCATCCTCACATTGCCTTTTTGTGTCCGTATATGCAGTGATAAGTCCACCATCAGTTCTTTAAGGTCCATGTTCACGTGGCTGTAATTCCGTTATCGAAAGAAGTACAAAGAAATTCTAGTCAAGTTATGATGCACTTGAGCCTAGAAGAACATATTCACTGGCAGTAATTATGACAGCCATACTTAGAGGTGCAGTAATAGTGATGGGCACAAGTTTTGGCACTAGGATTCTGATCTTAATATTTGGTGGCCCAGGAAACATAATTGGATACATACATTGATATGTTACTAAAATCCATTGACAATGAATGAACCATAATCAGAAAAAATATACAGAGGCTCTGTCACTCAGATCATATTCATTTTTGCATATTAATATATTTAAATGCCTACAATTGAAATGTTATCAGCAAGGAGGAAACATGACGCAAAAGTACCTGGCTGAATATTACAACAAGATAGTACCTGGCATTCTGGAGACAGACAATGTACATACCTTTTGGAGTGTAGAACATAGAGTAATATGTAATTTTAAAACAAAGACTTCTGTTGCTTCCTAAATTAAGCGTTAGTTCACTATATTCCCATGGTAAGTTCTTACAGAGCTGAATAGAAGCTACACAGTATCACACACGAAATGGAAGTATGCACATTTTAAAGTTTCTCCTGTAATAATTGTATTAAAACATGCATCGAAAGTACACTTACTCTATGTGTGGATTCAATTGCTTATCATAATTCCTGGCTGCATCATCTACCTGTTCTCTGCTAACTAGCAAATCCTCTAATGTTGGAGTGTTCACCTCATCTCAAGGAGTAGAACTGTGTCATATTTCCATATTTAACAAAGGATCATCTAATTAAGCATTATGTAGATCAATTATATATATATATCTAAGGTGGCTACCAAGAACTACTGGCAAAGCATCTCCATTTCTGGACCTATATTAGGTACACCTGGTGTAATGTCATATTCCAGTGAGATGGGCTGTAAATCCATCCTCTGGGCAGTAAGCCCTAGTAGAGTGTGACTACATAAAGTAATCCCTATCTACAAGCATAGGGTGAAAAAGGCCTACCAGGACCGCCCATTCATTTCCATTCAGAGCTCCACAGGAGCACCTAGGAGGCACATCTGCACCATGCCACAGTGGGACCACTATGATTCTTCCCCAAACCCCCACAGGAAGGGTGCTTGTGATGTTTGCTTCCATAGGGTGGATGTTGTATCACTACTTTCAGACAGCTTTGAGGGAGACCCAGTGTTATACTGGCAGCTCTTGGTGTGGTTTCCCTGTACTTTTTGCTTCTGACTTCCTGTTTTTGAACCCTGCGCTGTAACTTCCTTTTGCCTGTTTTGATAACCTGGGCACGTTACCACTGCTAACCAGTGCTAAAGTGCAAGTGCTCCCTGTTTAAATTGTGTTTGTGATTGGTTATCCCTGATTGGCATATTAGATTTACTAGTAAGTCCCTAGTAAAGTGCACTAGAGGTGCCCAGGGCCTGTAAATCAAATGCTAATAACAGGCCTGCAGCACTTTGTACCACCCACATGAGTAGCCTTGTAAACATGTCTCAGGACTGCCATTGCAGTGTACCCACTTGCCAGGCCCAGACCTTCCCTTTGACTACATGTAAGACACTCCTAAGGTAGGCCCTAGGTACCCTGTGGGCAGGGTGCAGTGTACCTATAAGGTAGGACATGTACTGGTATGTTTTACAGGTCCTGATAATAAAATATTTCCATGTTCCGATTTCACTATTGCAAGGCCTATCTTTCTCATATGTTAAGATGGGTATTGCCGTTAAATATATTTTGAGTGCAGTTTCCCATTGGGAGCAGATAGAGACCTGGAGTTTGGGGTCTCTGAACTCACAATTTAAAAATACACATTTTGATAAAGTTTGTTTTTGGATTGTCAGTTAGAAAATGACACTTTTAGAAAGTGGACATTTTCTTGCTTAACCACTCTGTGCCGCTGCCTGCTTGTGGAATCCACATCTGGGTCAGACTGACAGTTGTGCTGTTTGTGAATTCCCACTTGACCGTGACACAAAGGGAGCTGAGGGGTGTCCTGCATTTCCTGATGAGTCTCCTGGGCTAGAGTGGGGAAGGAGCAGCTGACACTTGGACCTGAAAGGGCTGTGCCTGTCCTCACACAATGTAGTCTCCAACCCCCTGGCGTGTGTCTGGGGCCAGGCTTGGGTAAGGCAGGATCTTGTAAACAACAGGGACTTTCCTTTGAAGTGTGCCTACTTCAAAGGCAGAAATGAGTATAAGTAGTGGACTCAAAACCCAAGACTTTTAGATTACTTCTTGATTAAGAGGAACCTCTGCCAAGGAGAAGTGCTTCATGCTCGAGGAGGACCTGCTACTCTGCCTGTTGCTTTGTTGTACTGGCCTGCTGCTGCTGCTTCTGCCTCAAAGGGAATGGACTGGACTCTCCTTTCTGCAAATCCTGCTTGTGAAGTGTCTCCAAGGGCTTGGACTGAGCTTGCCTCCTGTTAAGAAGACTCAAGGATAACAAAGACTTCACCTTCCAGTCTCTGGGTTTACTTGTTGTGGATCTTGCTCCCCAGGTGGTGCCTACTCCAGTCTCTGGACCTCTGGGAGTGAAAGCTGGTTGAAAAACAAGAAAAAACTGTTGCACCGACTCCGGACGACGCCCGGGACGACGCCGCTGCTCGATGCCACCTGCAACCAAAGTCCTGGTCCCAACTGGAGTGTGATGACCCTGCCAACATCGCAGGCCTGATGCCGCTGCAGCCCTGCTGACATCCCATGACTTTGTGAGTCCTGAGTGCCGTGTCACTGACGTCCATGACACTCGACTCCACTGCGGCGCCCACCGTCCTATGGCCTGCCCGTGACCCTGTGAGGTCATCCCACCACATCTTGACCCACCGAACATCGACCCTGCAGGAGCGTAAGGAACCACCTCTTCGCACCGACATCGCATCACCTCCCCTGCTACTCAGTAAGGAAGTGACGCCACACCGAATCCAGTGACGCCCCTCCTCCCTGACTCTGTGTACTAGCTTGTTTTTTTCGTTAACGAATTTTATGTTGTCATGATGACAGAAGACAGATATTTGTGCCACTGTGTAGTGCCTTTAACATGGCCTGACGTCGCTGTAGTGACCCTTTTGGGCCCTCTTTGTGTTTCTTAACCGGGAGCTATTAACGTTTCATGACTCCTTTTTTCACTTTCTAGAGTTTAGATTGTTTATATTTTAGTCATTTGTATTCAAAATATGGAGAGTTTAATTATCCAAAGCCATCATAAATTATTACATGCACAATTTAAGGCTAAGCAAGATCGTAATTTAAGAGTGCGTGGCTGATTCACAACTATTTCTGATTTCGATGTGCATAATTGGCTCATGTAGTAAAACACCTGTATAATTCAATGCCATAAAAGCCGTGTATGCGGGGTAAGGGTGGCTGGCTGTTTGCGTGCCAAGGCTTTGGAATTGTGTTAGATTTCACTTTTTTAGTTTCAAAACTATTTCCCTAACATTTTCGTATTCAAAACTGTCCTGTGAGCCCTGGGCTCATGAGAGCGACGACTGCACGATAAAATCACAATTACATGCATCCGCTTTTACTTGTTTCACCCTTACAACATAACAGTTAATTTGTATTTCCATTGCGCACCTGGCATCAAAGCGGTACAAGTTTTCTCGGGCGTAAAGTCAGACAATTTTTTTGTTTCTTTTTTGTTTTGTGTTTTTTTCCCGAGAGAAAGTATGATTTACACATGAAGAAAAAACTCTGCGAATTGATACGTACACATTTTTTCAATAACTTATCCAGTTAAATTGGAAAGTATTCAGTGCATGTGCTTGAACACGCACGAATTTAGGTGAAAATATGTTAACATGGCCTAGTCGGTCGAGAAGACGTGGGCGGAGTTTTAATTATGCCACCACAGTCAGTAAAATCCAGAGAAAGTTCGCACTTCAGGAGGT
This sequence comes from Pleurodeles waltl, assembly GCF_031143425.1. Taxonomy (NCBI): domain Eukaryota; kingdom Metazoa; phylum Chordata; class Amphibia; order Caudata; family Salamandridae; genus Pleurodeles; species Pleurodeles waltl. The sequence goes on along the minus strand of NC_090450.1, from coordinate 129,544,333 downwards.
GGTTCTAGGTTTCTCAATAAAGAAACACACTCCCATCACCCCTGCAGCCAGATGTTCCTCTGAACATAGATGATGCATCAGCCTACAGGGATTCAAGTTCTTCCACCGTCACTTGAATGGAAGTGGAAAACACAGTTCTCCATTTCCACACACAGAAGTCCAGTCCTCAGACTTCTAGCACAGCGGACAGTGGACAGATCATGGTTCAGCTGAGAAAAAATATTCGTAGACACTACATATGGTTCTGTATGACCTGAAAGTTCCCGCTCTCAGCCTAGGGACCCTTCCTCAGTGAAGCCTTTTTTTTTTTTTTCAATGTGAACAGTCCAGATCCGGATTCTGCAGCAAACACAGCACTGAGTCAGCCCTCATTGCAGCTATAGAAGACATCTGAGCTCTGCTCTACTGAGGAGAGACTGCAGCTCTGATCTTCCTAGACATCTCGGCAGCCTTCGATACAGTGTCCATCCCCACACTCACCACAAGGCTGCACAACATAGCCATCCAAGGTGCCACCCTCAGATAGATCACCTCTTTCTTCACCCAGAAGAATGTAAATAGTCCGCCTTCCCCCCTTCACCCCTGAACCCAAGGAAATCATATCTGGAATTTCACAAACATCCTCACTCAGCCCCACCCTCTTCAACACTGATATGACACCACTGGCCGGCATCCCCAAAACCCATACATCATATCCTTTGCCAATGACACACAAATCATCCTCTCACCCTCCGAAGACCCCACCAACACAAAGACCATCTTCCACAACTGCATGACAGTTGTCGCCAACTGGATGAAGGACAACTACTTGAAACTCAACATCGACAATACAAAGGTAATGATTTTCAGAAACAAAAGCTCCCCATAGGGCGCATCCTGTTGGCCCTCAGAACTCTGACCTACTCCTACCGCCACTGACCACACTAATAACCTAGGCATCATTCTGGACAATAAGTACCAGGACGACTCAAGTCAACTTTGTCTTCTCCTCCTCCTGCTTTTTCATCCCCTGCATGCTTCATAAGATATTCAAATGGCTACCCCAAAGCTTCAGACACATGCTCGCATGGTCCTCATCTCCAGCCTACAGGCCTACAGAAACACTCTCTACATAAGGATCGAAGCTCACCTCCTCCTAAGACTACAGACCATACAGAACGCTCCAGCCCGACTCGTCCTGGATCTCCCTAGATCAGAGGTCTTCAAACTGGGGGACGGGCCACTCTAGGGGGCTCCCAAATGATCCGGGGAGGTGCCAGGATCCAGTCAAAAGAAGAATTTAGCTCACTGTGAGAAAGTAGCCTCTTTCTAGCCTTGTTACCCCCACTTTTAGCCTGTTTGTGAGTATATATCAGGGTGTTTTCACTGTCTCACTGGGATCCTGCTAGCCAGGGCCCAGTGCTCATAGTGAAAACCCTATGTTGTCAGTATGTTTGTTATGTGTCACTGGGACCCTGCTAGCCAGAACCCCAGTGCTCATAAGAGTGCCCTGTATGTGTTCCCTGTGTGATGACTAACTGTCTCACTGAGGCTCTGCTAACCAGAACCTCAGTGGTTATGCTCTCTCTGCTTTCCAAATTGTCACTAACAGGCTAGTGACCAATTTCAGCAATTCACATTGGCATACTGGAACACCCTTATAATTCCCTAGTAAATGGTACTGAGGTACCCAGGGTATTGGGGTTCTAGGAGATCCCTATGGGCTGCAGCATTTCTTTTGCCACCCATAGGGAGATCTGATAATTCTTACACAGGCCTGCCAGTGCAGCCTGAGTGAAATAACGTCCACGTTATTTCACAGCCATTTACCACTGCACTTAAGTAACTTATAAGTCACCTATATGTCTAACCTTCACCTGGTGAAGGTTGGGTGCAAAGTTACTTAGTGTGTGGGCACCCTGGCAGTAGCCAAGGTGCCCCCACATTGTTCAGGGCAAATTCCCCGGACTTTGTGAGTACGGGGACATCATTTCACGCGTGCACTATACATAGGTCACTACCTATGTATAGCGTCACAATGGTAACTCCGAACATGGCCATGTAACATGTCTAAGATCATGGAATTGTCACCCCAATGCCATTCTGGCATTGGGGAGACAATTCCATGATCCCCCGGGTGTCTAGCACAGAACCCGGGTACTGCCAAACTGCCTTTCCCTGGGTTTCACTGCAGCTGCTGCCAACCCCTCAGACAGGTTTCTGGCCTCCTGGGGTCCAGCCAGGCCTGGCCCAGGAAGGCAGAACAAAGGACTTCCTCAGAGAGAGGGTGTTACACCCTCTCCCTTTGGAAATAGGTGTCAGGGCTGGGGAGGAGTAGCCGCCCCCAGCCTCTGGAAATGCTTTGATGGGCACAGATGGTGCCCATCTCTGCATAAGCCATTCTACACCGGTTCAGGGATCCCCCAGCCCTGCTCTGGCGCGAAACTGGACAAAGGAAAGGGGAGTGACCACTCCCCTGACCTGCACCTCCCAGGGGAGGTGCCCAGAGCTCCTCCAGCGTGCCCCAGACCTCTGCCATCTTGGATTCAGAGGTGTGCTGGCACACTGGACTGCTCTGAGTGGCCAGGGCCAGCAGTTGACGTCAGAGACTCCTTCTGATAGGCTCTTACCTTTCTTACTAGCCTATCCTCCCTCCTAGGTAGCCAAACCTCCTTTTCTGGCTATTTAGGGTCTCTCCTTTGGGGAATTCTTCAGATACCAAATGCAAGAGCTCACCAGAGTTCCTCTGCATCTCCCTCTTCACCTTCTGCCAAATGATCGACCGCTGACTGCTCAGGATGCCTGCAAAAACGCAACAAAGTAGCAAAGATGACTACTGCAACCTTGTATCGCTTCATCCTGCCGGCTTTCTCGCCTGTTTCCTGGTGGTGCATGCTCTGGGGGTAGCCTGCCTCCTTCTTGCACCAGGAGCTCTGAAGAAATCTCCTATGGGTCGACGGAATCTTCCCCCTGCAACCGCAGGCAACAAAAGACAGCATCACCAGTCCTCTGGGTCCCCTCTCAGCACGACGAGCGTGGTCACTGGAACTCAGCAACTCCGTCCAAGTGACTCCCACCATCCAGTGATTCTTCAGTCCAAGTTTGGTGTAGGTAAGTCCTTGCCTCCCCACGCTAGACTGCATTGCTGGGTACCGCGTGATTTGCAGCTGCTCCGGCTCCTGTGCACTCTTCCAGGATTTCCTTCGTGCACAGCCAAGCCTGGGTCCCTGACACTCTACCCTGCAGTGCACAACCTTCTGAGTTGTCCTCTGGCGTCGTGGGACTCCCTTTTGTGACTTTGGGTGGACTCTGGTTCACTCCTCTTCTAAGTGCCTGTTCCGGTACTTCTGCGGGTGCTGCCTGCTTCTGTGAGGGGCTCCCTGACTTGCTGGGCGCCCCCTCTGTCTCCTCATCCAAGTGGCGACATCCTGGTCCCTCCTGGGCCACAGCAGCATCCAAAAACCCTAACTGCGACCCTTGCACCTAGCAAGGCTTGTTTGCGGTCTTTCTGCATGGGCACACATCTGCAAGCTTCTTCACGACGTGGGACATCCATCCTCCAAAGGGGAAGTTCCTAGTCCTCTTCGTTCTTGCAAAACACCAAGCTTCTTCCATCCAGTGGCAGCTCCTTTGCACCCTCAGCTGGCATTTCCTGGGCATCTGCCCACTCTCAACACTGTTGCGACTCTTGGACTTGGTCCCCTTGTCTTACAGGTACTCAGGTACGGAAATCCACTGTTGTTGCATTGCTGGTGTTGGTTTTCCTTACAGAATCCCCCTATCACGACTTCTGTGCTCTCTGGGGGTTGTAGGTGCACTTTACACCTACCTTGCAGGGTCGTGGGGTGGGCTATTTTTCTAACCCTCACTGTTTTCTTACAGTCCCAGTGACCCTCTACAAGCTCACATAGGTTTGGGGTCCATTCGTGGTTCGCATTACACTTTTGGAGTATATGGTTCGTGTTGCCCCTATACCTATGTTCTCCTATTGCAATCTAGTGTAACTTTACACTGCTTGCATTACTTCCTTTTGCTATTACTGCATAGTTTTGGTATTGTGTACATATATCTTGTGTATATTTGGCATCCTCATACTGAGGGTACTCACTGAGATACTTTTGGCATAGTGTCATAAAAATAAAGTACCTTTATTTTTAGTATATCTGTGTATTGTGTTTTCTTATGATATTGTGCATGTGACACCAGTGGTATAGTAGGAGCTTTGCATGTCTCCTAGTTCAGCCTAAGCTGCTCTGCTATAGCTACCTTCTATCAGCCTAAGCTGCTAGAAACACCTCTTCTACACTAATAAGGGATAACTGGACCTGGTACAGAGTGTAAGTACCCCTTGGTACCCACTACAAGCCAGGCCAGATTCCTACACTCATGACATGTCTTTGTTTAAGCTGGAAAAGAATATGCAGCAGAAAACCACTCTGTAATGGGCCATCGCTAACATGTTTTGTCATTTATATCCAAGCTGGGAGTATATGTCAAAAGAGAAGAGACTCCAAATACTCTTCAAAACCCCCACGCCACCCCTAATAATCACACTGTGGATACCTTGACATATGGCCTGCCTGACCAGAATAGTATGTTTGGAATAATGTATTTGATTACATTTTTAAAACTGTAAAAGATCTTTACTGCAATGTTTAAATAAGTCTGGGAATATTTAAACATTGACAGTTTAATACAATAATTGTGAAAAATTCTGAGGGGGAGGACAATAATTTATTTTTCATTGGGGGGGGAGGGTCACAGCATTAAAACGTTTGAAGACCACTGCCCTAGATGAACCAACATCACCACCTACCACAGGTAACTCCACTGGCTCCCCATACAGTAAAGATCCCAGCTCAAGCTCCTGACCCATGCATACTAGGCCTTACACAACTGCGTACCTCCCTACTTAAACCACCACCTGAACTTCCATCTGCCCAGGAGACACCTCCACTCTGAGTCCCTATCTCTAAACCTCACCTCCTACATCTGACATAGCAGATGCGGAGGTTGCTCCTTCTCCTACCTAGCAGCGAAGACATGGAGCGAGCTCCCCTTTGATATACAGACCTCACCATTTCTTCCAGAGTTCTGAAAGTCCCAGAAGATCTGGCTACTTGGCTATTCAACTGGACACTGCCAACGCCTGGATACCCTTAAGGATGAGAAGTAGCACTCTACAAATCTACGGATTGATTGATTGAAGTTGCGAGCCATCTGGTTCCAAACTTCACTGGGCCCTAGATTAGACCAACATTTGTGTTATTTAGTGGTTCCTACCTCTCTCATGTTCATTTAGCTAAGCCAGAGGCAGCAGTTGAACATACCCTATTTGCATGTTTCATCTCCCCAGGTCACAGAAAATGATAGCAGTGAGACATCTTCAGTGGTATCTTTCTACAGTGATGCTTTGCTGCACACGTGCCACTTCCTATGGCTGCCTTTCAGTAAAGTACTAGTGAAGGAAATGTTTCTGTTGACAGAATTGTACCACTCCTTCAGTAAAGAGGGCCAAAGAGGGGAAGAAATGTGAAGCAAACCATTATAGTTCTCCACCCTAAAACATTGTTCATTAAATTGTGCAGATTTGTTTGTATCTGAGTGTATTAGGTACTTTAAAAGAGACATCCAGGGTAGGAGAAAACAGTTCTCTTCACCCAGTTGTGCACCTCTAATAATGATCAAAATCAAGTACTCTAGAGTGCTGCTTTGTTTGATGCCAGTTGGAATTTTGAGATGTATTGTGACATCTTTCACTAGATGGCCACTTTAGGAACACAATAGTAAAATGTATTGTTAACAGTAAACAAGAGCACGGGTAGGGTAGAGGGACACAAGTAAGGGTGGGGGTCTGAGGTACACCTTTTGCTTGTCGCAGGTCTATAGAGTGCCTATAGTGGGTGTATTCTGTGACACCGTCTTTAGGGAAGGCATGTCATGGTGATTGTTTTGATATAATTGAATGTATCAAAATGAGTGCCTATGCCACTCGCACCCCTGTAGCGCCCACACAATAGCTTCTGCCTGAGGGACAGTTTGTGAAGGGAGACCACTTCACTTCCTGTCTACCCAATGAATGTACTTGAATGCCAGTGTCTCTCACAAGATGACCCAAGGCGCTCACAATGTCAGAAGAAGTTACTGAGAGATTGTTATTTTCTATCCTGCTCATTGATGATTTGCTCAGCCCTATGGTCATCCATCATACTCCACCCACCTCTTGATCTTCCGCCTGTTTAAATGGATGCAGCTACACGTGTCCTCGGAACTGTACATTAAAGTGTAAAACAAATAGCAGAGGCTACTTGCATGCTTGAGTGCCATGTTTGTTGAATAACATTGTCTGATTTGGTTTTCTGCTCTACTTTATCAACTTTGTGTGTAGCCATTTGAAGGGCATGCACTGACACATGCTTTACTAACAACATATGTTTAGCAAGTGAGCCTTTATGCATGAAAGTGGAGGAGCATACAGTAGCCACAGACATAACTAAATTGACTGTTTGGGTTTGGGAGATGGAAGACAATGGAAGGGAGTGTAAGAGACTGATACATACATCTCTTAACCATGACAATTCTCACATTTCTTTACAACGTCTGTGACAATGACTTTCCTAACATATGTTTGATGGTGTGTTTGTAAGTGTGCTTATGTGACACAGACATTTTGCTCTCAGAGGGCCTAATTCCAAAATATCTTGTGTTGAATTTAGATTACAGGCGTGCAAAATTTACATAATTTGTTTTTGTATAACAATTACTGTAAGAATTGAAGTACTAGGTACGGAGCCACCTGTAACAATAATTACAATCCTTGTCAGGGTGTACCACTAGGATCACTAAAGTAAGTCAGTGCTCAGCCCTCTAGTAGCTTGGCACAGAGCAGGCATGTTTGAGTTAGAGGCATTGTGTAAAGTATTTATGCAGCACTCAAACAGTAAGAATATGAAAACACAACAGAAGAAAAATTGCAAACCTGTGTAGGAAAATAGAGAGTATTTTAATCCATGAAATGACATTAAAACAATAAGTAGAACCCAAGATCTAAGTTTTTTAAGCTTGAGTTAAAAATAGCTCCTCCAAAAATGTTAAATACCAGTGATGGGTATCTGGTTACGCTAAACTGGGTCGAAGTGAAAAGTTAAGGCCAACTGTGATGGACCACTGGTCAGATACAGGGCCCAGGTTCATCCTCGTGGAAAGTTTACCTTCTGACATAGAAAGTTTTCTGGAAAAAAGTGGTTGTCGACAAGGCAGTGACAGGGCAAGCTCTAAGACTGATCCATGGAATGGCTCAATGATGACGGGGAGCTGCTGTACTGATCAGAGGGTGCTTGGCATCAGGCCCAGTAAAGCCATCAATAAAGGTTGACAGTGTTGTTAGGGGGCAGCTTAGGGTTGAGTCCAATGAAGGCTTCGACAAAGATGTTCGGGGTCGATGTTTGCTGTTGAATCTAGTGAAGACATTGACGGAGGTTGTCGGCGTTGATTCCAGTGAACCTTGTTAGGCAGGGAGAAGTAAACTCTGACCGCAACCAAGGATCCACGACATCCTGGATGGAATTTGTGGGTCAGGACTCACACAGACAGGACCAGGCCAAGTTCAGTTGGGACTGGTCAGCTGGAACCTGGGCAAAGATCTTTGGAGGCTTTGTGTGTCCCTGCAGATCAAATAGGAGCTCAGTCAACTAACCCTTGGAGTAAATTCTGAGGTCCGGGGTTCAGGGCAAGCAGGTTAAGTCTTCCTTCAGTCTTCCTTCAGATTCAGACAGCAGGGGAGTCCTTTGGATTCCCTACAGATCCAGGAGTGTTCTGATGAGAGTTCTGAGGGTGCCACTTTTATCCTTCATGCCAGCCTGTGGGTGGGGGGGGGAATCATTTGTCCACCCTCTAAACCAGTTCTGGGCAGCTCACCCCATCCCTATGAGTTTGGAGCCAGCCTGACTAGAAAGACAAAAAAGAGACTGGCCTAGGTAAAAGCTTCATCTGCCAATGACAGAGTAGACATCCTTTCAAGCTCGGCAAAGGGCTAGGCACAGTCCCAAGGCGATCTTTTCAAGAAGAGAAACTTCTTCCCCACACCCAGGGCTCTTTGTTCACTATCTGGGAACAATATACATCTCATCACAGGAAAGCTGTTAGAAATGGGGTCTCTAGTTGGAAGTAGCTTGCCTCCCACTCTAGTCAGAGTAAGGGAGTCACATAGCTAAGATTACCCCTGCTCGCAACCTTAGTAGCTTGGCTCAATCTCAGAGGCATTGTGTAAAGTATTTGTACACACATACGGTAACACAGTGGAAATACCACAAAAGTACTCTTCACCAAAACAGCCAATATTTATCTGAGGAAAACAAAACCAATAAGACAAAAATCCAACATACACAAGTAAAGATGTGAATTTTCAAAGATTGAATGTAGTATAGCTCTTTGAAACACAATAGCTCCAACTGGGGCTATCAAAACGGCTTGACTGAGTCACTTCCAATAGTCTAGCACCACTTGCAAGGGAGCATGGTCAGCTACAGAGTCGTGTAGACCCCAGTTACACTACTTTGGAAAACAATGAGGAAATGACAGAAGTTGGAGAGGTAAGGCATCGCTGGAGCCGATGTGGCTTTGGTTCCTTACTGCCACCAAGGAGGTGAGGCATCAGTTCTTTACTGCTAGATAGGAGAGGTGAGGCATTGGTTCCTTACAGTTGCTGACAAGGTGATGCAGCGTTGGCGGCGAGGTGTCAGTTCTTTACGACAAGATGGGGTCGATGAACCCAGCAGGTCAAGATGCAAGGCATCGACTTTGTGGTGTCGCGATCATGCCACGGGCCACAGGTGCTTCCGCAGAGTTGGAGTTGGGTTCCATGGACGTTGGTGACATGGCACTCTGGACTCATGCTGTGGTGGGACTTTGGTGGTGCTGCGGCGGCATCAGGCCTGCGTTGTAGGTTACGGGTGATGCACTCAGAGGGGACCACAGCTCTGGTGCCAGCAGGGGCATGGGATCAGAGAGTTTATTCCTTGTTGTACAACAACTCACTCCCAAGGGCCCTGGAACAAGATTTTGCACCACTTTGCAAGTCAGGACTCTCAGCAAGAGAGCCCTGGTGCTGACGGGAGACGTCTTTTAAGTCCCTGAGACTTCTTAACAGGAGGCAAGCTCAGTCCAGGCCATTGGAGAACCTTTGGAAGCAGAATGTAGAAAGCCAAGTCCAGTCCTTTCAGTCCTTTCACTCCCAGGACAGAAGCGGCAAGCAACAGGCCAGCACAACAAAGCAAAAGGCAGAGAGGCGGTCCTAATTACAGCATCTAGCTCTTCTTCCTGGCAGAATTTCCTCAGTCCCAAAGGGTTATAACTATGTGGTGTAAGAGGGCCAGTACTTATACCCATTTCTGTCTTTGAAGTAGGCAAACTTCAAAGATAACTCTTTGTAATGCATAAGATCCTGCCTTTCTCTGCCCTGGCCCCAGACACACTCTGGGTTGGAGACTGCATTATGTGAGGACGGGCACAGCCCTTTTCAGTTGCAAGTGTCAGCTCCTCCCACCACTTTAGCTCAGGAAGGCTCATCAGCCTGGTGCCATCAGGATATGTAGGGCATACCTCAGCTTCCTTTATGTGACTGCCTAGAGTGAATGCACAAGCAGACCAACTGTTATCCTGACCCAGATGTGTATTCAGCAGACAGGCAGAGGTACAGAATGGTTAAGGAGGAAAATGCCTACTTTCTAAAAGTGTCATTCAATCTCACAGTTCAAAAAACAACTTCACCACAAGATGTATTTTTATATTGTGAGTTCAGAGACCCAAACTCCATATCTCTATCTGCTCGCAATGGGAAATTACACTTAAAATATATTTCAAGGCAATCCCCATGTTGCCTTAAGGGACGGATAGGCCTTGCAATAGTGAAAAATTAGTTTTTTTTAGTATTTCATATCAGGACATGTAAAGCACACCAGTATATATCCTACCTTTTAAATCCACTGAACCCTGCCCATCGGGCTGCCTTGGGCCTACATTGGGAGGACTTACATGTAGTAAAAGGGAAGGTCTGGGCCTGGCAAGTAGGTGCACTTGCAGGTCGATATGACAGTTCAAAACTGCACACACAGACACTGCAGTGGCAGGTCTGAGACATTTTGCAGGGCTACTCTTGTGGGAGGCACAATCAGTTCAACGGGCCCACTAGTAGCATTTGATTTACAGGACCTATGCACACATAGTGCACTTTACTAGGTACTTACTAGTAAACCAAATAGGGTCACCTTGTAGATATTAAAAAGGGACGTTTAGGCCTGTCAAAAGGATGATTTTGACAGATCGAAATGGCAGTTTAAAACTGTACACTCAAGCACTCAAGCTGCCATGGCAAGCCTGGAGACATGTTTTACAGGGCTATTGCATTGGGTGGGACCACTAGTAGCAATTAAATAACCATCCCTGGCTACAGGTAGTACCATAAACTAATGTGCAAATTAGGTATATGCCAATTTTAAGATGTTTGAAAGGGAGAACACAAACACATTACTACTAGTTAGCAGGAGTAAAGAGCGCAGATTCCTATGTTCAGCAAAAACAGGTTTGCAATAAGAAGGCAAAAATCTGGGAGACCAACACACAAAGGAAGGTCATTTCCAACAATTATGTGATTGAAATGTGAAATCGGCATTTAATGCAATATCTCATTGTGAAATGGATCAGGACACATTCCATTATTTAAAAAGTGCAAAAACCACCAGTGCCAATACAAGAGCTCTTTGCGTTATGGTCATTCTCACTGTTCCTGCTCCCATGCTACATGTTTGCCACACCCAATAATTATAATTATGCCACATTGTACAATAGCTCGTTATGGGTCATGGAGAATCTCCTGTGGCATCATCATCCTCAAGCTAGTAAAACCTTGACATACACACAGCACAAATTTGTTGCGGTGTTGTAACAAAAAAGTGTTCAATAAGTCTTTAATTGGTACCCAATTTAACCGCTAAATAGCTTATCTTTTGTCAAATTGTGGGGTACATTGCTTTCCCTAACTAAATGCATTAATGGATAGCTAACATATTGTAAGTGGACCAGTTTCAGAATATTTTACATGGCGACTTTCTGTCCCCAGTACCTCCCTGCCCTTATGTTTTATTTAATAGTAAATAATTAATGCAACAGAATTCTTAAAAGCTTTTTCCCTGTACAAAGTGGGGCGGAGAACAACATCGTAGAGTTTATCAACATACTGCCATCACCACCAGCGTAACAACTTTATCTGGATTAAAGGTCTGCAGTGGGAAACCAGCAGAACTACAGCTGTCAGCAGTAAGGGGGTTTCACATGATGAAAATCCCATGGAAGCACATGCCAAATGCAAATCACTTTCATGAATTGATTTTTCCACCACACAAAAACAAATGTATCCCATTTATACTGTTAAAGAAGCAAAAGCTAACCATTGTCTTCTTTTCCACAACCCCTCTTACTCATCTGCTTCCCATGGCCACTTTTTTCCGTTTTTGCAAACAAAGGTCATTTTTAGGTCGAGCGCACGAGCGCTCTGGCCTGTTGCAATCTATCTGTGGGCTTTTAACCACGCCCACCGCATGCCCATCATTATCACTCGTTCACAGGCTTGCCTTTCAAAAATCCTCTGTTATCATTTGTAAATGCTTTACGTTTACCGCTCCTTGGGTCAGTTTTGTTACTGCCTTGGCCATCGACCCTGTTACATGGGTAATAGCACTTTTGCTGATACGTTTGCCTGCAGGCAAACTTTTTTCTCATTTTGTATCCCTCCTTTGTGCTCTTGCTCATGGCGGCCATGGCGCTTTAAATCAGCTCGCATATGTCAACTGTTTTACTTTTCATTTTCAATTTATGTGCCAAGAAGAGTCCAGTTAGGAATTTACAATGGTAATAGCTCTAAAGCGAGCAAACGTGAGACCCATTGCATTGCAAATGCTTGTTTTCTTTTGAAATAGAGACTAAAGCTAGATGCACTATTTACGACCATTTTTGCAAACAGTAAAGAATTTTCCAATTCAAAGCATGTACAAATTGGTCAGTTCCTAAAATTCAGATTCAGAATGGGTTGCAATGCAACATACCTCATGAATATTCATGAGGTGGGTTCAAATCACAACTCACTCCAGTTTGAGGCCATCACGAGGATGGTGGCCTGTTGGGGTTAGCAGATCACCATGTTTGTGATTGTCTTTAAATAAAATCAATGTATTTAAAATGCAGCCCGTTTTCTACAAATTAAACAGGACAGCATTTAGAAAGGAATGTTTCTTTTTCAGCCTGCTTGAGAGTTGGTAGCTGTCCAGTCAGGGGTGGACATGCCTTTGATTCAACCAAACATTTTTCCGGTGGTCATGCCGTCAAGATAGAGAGGGAAAGAGAGCGAAGAAGGTGGAAAGTAGAGCGAAAGCAATCAGACAGACAGAAAACACAGAGTGGGAAAGGAGAAAGAGGGAATGGATTGAAAGAGAGAGGTAGCATAAGGTGGCGAGGGGAGTGGGACTGGTTTGACCATTTTTGCTGGGTTTGCTTTTGGTTCCCCAGAATGGCTTTTTAACCTGTGCACCACTGCCTACTCCCTAACAAACTTGTTTTTGAAATTCACAAAGGGAAAAGGATCCTAAACACAGTCGCGGCTCGCGGGGATTAATGGGGGGCGGCACGCGCGGAGGGGGGATTAATAACATTTAAAAATAATTAAATTAAAATAACTTACCTCCGTGCCGCACACCACCCATCCTGCATCATCTCTGGGCCAGGCAGGCTCAGGCTCCCAACCTGCTCTGTGGCCGATCCTGAGGCTGGTCAGAGCAGTCTCAGTATTTGGTTGGGAGCGCCCAGCAAGGGCACTTCCAGGCATCCTGGGAGCCTGTGCAGGCTCTCTCCAGCCCAGCAACTAGGGTGCTGGGCTGGATAGAGCACACTACGCATGTGTGTTTGGCCGGCCTGAGATGGCCGGCCAAACACACATGCACTCAGAGGGGAGTGCACAGTGCACTCCCCTCTGCTGTCATCCTCAATGCCCTGCCCCTTTCACAAGCAAAGGATAATTAACACAGATTTTGCAGTGGTTGCTTCTGGTGGTGGGGCAAAGCTGCTCCACCATAGCGGAGGAGCTGCCACTGCCGCAACATCCCCTTCCCTTTTGTGAATGGGTTACTACCCCAACTTGGGGATCAGTAAAATTTCAAAGTTTTTTTAATGGATTTCAGTCACAAAACATTTATACATATAATACCAATCCAGTATTTGTAAAAGTAGCCTACATCACCCCTCCTCCAGATACCAAATTGGCATTCATTCAGTATCCCATTTTAGGAGTTGATTAATCTTTTCTGACTCATGAAATGGGTTTCATATGTAGCAAAAAACAATTTTAGGACACAAATGCTGAATCAGAGCATTTGAGACAATTTAAATGCTTTATACATCTGGCCCGCAGTCATTCTGGTACAGGCACGGGAACAATTAACCACCAGTGCAGCAGATGTGTATAGCATTAGGCAAAGTCAATAGTTCACAATAATGATTTATTTGACAACATATAATATTATCTGCTGATCTGCATATATGATTTATGCCATGCCATTTTGTGGTGTATAATAGTAATAAAGGTATGTAATGATTTGTTCAGGCCTTAGGGTTAGTGTAGTCTTATATTCAAGGAACATGCCTAGGGTTAGCGCTGGCATTAGGGTATTTTTCAGGCAAAAGGTTTCACAAAAGCTCATTGTAAGCCAAGACCAAGCGGTATAGTTAATCCCAAACATAAGGTCAGCATTGCCCTTCTGTTCTGGGAGAAATTTAAGCTTAGATTCATCTTTTGTTCTTTAAATTAGTGTTTTTGTTTTTTGTGCATTTTGGGATTAAATGTTTGTAGTTTGTAATAATAATCACTGAAACAATACCTTGGCAGTAGCAGCTCCTCCGCTATTGCGTCGCCCCCTGCCAGCAGCAACCGCTGCAAATCATTTCACAAGGAAAGGATAATAAACTGTGTTTATTATCCTTTCCTTTTGAAAGGGGCGGGTCATTCGGGTGACAAGCAGAGGGGAGTGCACTGTGCACTCCCCTCAGAGCGCAAGTGTGTTTGGCCACCCGTCTCGGGCCGGACAAACACATATGCGTAGTGTGCTCTATCCAGCCCAGCAACTCAGTTGACGGGCTGAAGAGACCCTACACAGTCTCCGAGTCTGCCTGGAAGCGCCCTGACTGGGTGCTCTAAGCCAATCCTGACACTGCTCTCAGCAGCGTCAGGATTGGCCAAAGGGCAGGCTGGGAGCTAGTGCCCGCCTGGCTCGGAGACGACGTAGGATCAGCAGCGTGTAGCGCGGGGGTTCGTTTTTTTATTTGTTTTTTTCAAAGTTATTAATCCCCCCGCGTTCGCCGCACCACCCCTATTAATTACCGTAAGCCACAACTGTACCTTGGATATTAAACATTCTGTGTTTTGTTTTTATATAATTGGGGTAGGCATTACTGTTTAGAGTTTATGTCCCACAACGTACTACACAAGACATGAGATAATACATATTGCATTGAAGATTACCATTCTCAGTGGTCGTGGAAATAGCAAATGCTAAAGTGATAGCCCAGGTTTATTTATATATTGTAAATGGTTTTAACTACTTTGAAGGATCGATATCAGAATATAAAAAAAGATCAGGCAGGTGCAAGAATCAGTAGCCTGCTATTTCAATTTTGATGTTCAAGAAAATAGTTCTCGCTCAGTGGAAAGATAAACACGCACTCAGAATAAATAATATATATGAGCGTTACCTAAAATGGCTTCTCCTGAGTGAATTCAATATAATATACCCAAACATAAATAGATACAAAAAGGGATGTGGATTCAGAGGCTAAAACTATATGGTCGATACAATTTCAGACATATCTACAGTGTATAGTAAAATATGATTACAGCGTTTCAGACTTATCAGAAGAGGATGTAACTATACCATTGGTGGCATTGCGGACTTATCAATAAACTCTTTCAAATCTGCTGACGTTATTGAAGTTAATCTCAGTTGATAGCTCTCCCCTCTCTTATATATAGTACACCCATATGATTTACACTTTGGGACTCAAAGTTTAGATTACGATGTTTAGATAAATGAGTTAATGATGAGACCTAGAGCTGATGTTCCTGTAAAATTACAAATTAATATCAGTTTATGGAACTATTTATAATTTTAACTTCAATACACTTATAGTGTACATAATGAGTTCATGGTATGCTAGTTCTCTGAATCTAATTAATTTAGAAACACTAACCATTCAATTAAGATATACTTAAATCTCTTAAACATAATTGACGGTGGAAGTATAGGTTTTAGAAACTGTTGTCTGTAGTGTTCAGTTAACAGAGATGCCATGATTCCAATAGGGGAAGCACCGGGAACAACGACTCCCTAAACACGAAGTCGTGGAAAACGAAAGCGAAACAACGGTTTCGTTTTCCACGACTTCTTGGTTTTCGTGCCTTAACCACACATGTGTGAACCACGTACATGCATGGTTAAGGCACAGAAGAAGGGAGTCGACGCGGTGAAGGAGGAGGTAAGTTGGGCTGGGACTGGGGCTGTTTTTTTGGGGGTGGGGTGGGACGGGGTGTGGTGAGGGCTCAGGGTGATTAGGGTTTAGGGGGTGGGGGGGTCAGGGTTTAGGTTTTCGGGGTGGGTTGGGGGTTGGGGTGCTTTAGGTTTTAGGGACGGGTTTTGGGGACTAGGGGTATTTTTAGTTTTTGTGGGTGGGGTGGGGGCTTGGGGTGATTAGGGTTTAGGAGGGAGGGGTTGCGGTTTAAGGGATGGGTTGGGGGTTGGAGTGCTTTAGGTTTTAGGGGAGGGGGTTGGGGTTGTGGTAATTTTGGGGGTGGGGGTTGGGGTGGTTGTGGGGGTGGGGGGGTTGCGGTAATCTTTAGGGGTGGGGACTATGGGGGAAGCATGCTGGAACCGTGCATGCTGATCACTAATGCCTTTACCAGGAATGCCTTTACAACAAAAAATCATTGTAAAGGCATTCGTGGTAAAGGCATTAGTGATACCAACGAGTTCGTTGTTCCGAACACGTTGTTGAGCCATGGGTGCTTGAAGCACTCGTGGTTTCAATATATAACCTTCCAATATACATCTGATTAAACTACAGGCGATGAAGAACCTGAGAATGTGTGTTTTGTTTATTTCAGTCAGTCTCCTTCTAGGAGAATAATTAGTAGATGAGATGGAAATCAGACCAAGACTATTTATGTCAATGGATGAAATCCTTTATTGACTGGAACAATTTCAATAAGGGCAAACAATGGAAAATAATTCTGGAAATAATTATGGTCTAACATAAGTACCCAAATATGTAATAGAATTGTTTGTAAGAGAACCATTAGTGTGTATTTGGGACTTGAATAATGAGACATGGGAAGAAAGAGAAGCACAATAGTGGGTATGCTGGGTTATAAAATAGTCAGGTGTAAATGAGAGCGGCAAATGGGTGGTGACTAACCTCACTTTCAAGTAACACTAATTCATCCCTGACTGGAGTAAAAACATACTTGTGAGATGGGGCAGGGCGTAGAGCCTGAGAAGACTCTCCTTGCCCCAGAACACAAAGGCTTCTGAAGATGGAAAACGTATAAAATGAGTATTGGGTGTGAAGCTGTAAAAGCCTCCAACACACAAGCTGGAAACCTATTCTATGTAGGGGTTTTCAGCTCACCCCATACTTACCATTGGATATTGGCTTCTCACCAGATGGCCGTGTGAATAAAATCAATATCGGGTGGTACATAACTGCACCAAGTGAGTTAACAGGTGGCGCCCGTATCTGCTTACCCCAGATCTGTGGCATGAGATGTGTACTGGGTACAATCACTTGATAGACTGTTCCGAATTACCACATGGTGATAGTAACCATGGTCAGTATACCATGTAGCTGCAGTTTGAAATAGACTGCTGTGTCTGCCTGCCCCCTTTATCATGGAACTATTATTTATTGCCATGCATGGAATTTGTGTTAGTGTACAAAGTGGAATGAAGTCGGTGTTAGAAATGGGGTATCTAGTTGACAGTGGTGCACACCCTTGTCCAAGTAGGGACCACAATCCTAGTCAGGGTAAGTCACGCATAATCCAAATTATCCTGTGCCCACCCTCTGGTAGCTTGGCACTGAGCTTTTAGGCTTAATTTAGGAGTATAAAGTATTTGTACAATAAATCATAAAGTAGCACATTGAAAACACCACAAAAATACACCACACAGGTTTAGAAACATAGATAATCTTTATCTGAATAAAATAAGGCAAAAACAATGAAAGTCCAATGTACACAAGCAGAGTTATGATTTTTTTAAAGATTAAATCCAACTAAAGCACCTAGAAACACAATAGCTCCAACTGGGGCTGTCATGGCTTCATTGACAGAGTCGTTCCCAACAATCTGACACCACCGGTGCACATCACGGAGTTACACGGGCCCCCAGGTACAGTACATTTAGAAAACAAAGAACACGGATGTCGCACGGAGTTAGAAAGAGATGTTGCTGGAGTAGGTGCGGCGTCAGTCCCTTGCAGCGTCCGAGGAGATGAGGCGTCAGTTCCGCACTGCGGAGCAGGTGGAGGTGAGGCTTCGGTTATGTCCGTATGCCGGGGAAGATGATGCATTGATTCTTTGTGACCCGACGGGGTCGCTGGTTCCGGTCCGTCAGGATGTGATGTGTCCACTTTGCAGTGTTGCGAGGACCCTCAGTGATGTCAGCGGAGTCGCAGCAATGTCAGACTTCCATTGCCGGCCGGGGTCATTGTGTGTAGCTCGGTCCATGGAGCGGGACTAGGCTATGGCGTCGCTGGCTTCGCTGAAGTCGTTCCGGCATCGCTGATGTCGGAAACTAGCAGAAAGCTAGCTGGTGAACTCTTTGTTGGCCCTGAGACTTCAAAACAGGAGGCAAGCTCAATATAAGCCTTGGAGAGCACTTTTGGGGGAAGGCAGAGTCCTTCCAACAAAGTCAGAGGCCAGCAGGGCAGCGGGGCAACAGCAGGGTAGTAGTCCTTCTCAGCAAAGCAGTCCATATGAGTCCTTTGGGCAGCCAGGCAGTTCCTCTGACAGAGTGCAGGTGTAGATCCAGATGTGTCTGAGTTGGTGGGGTCTGAGACCCAGTTTCTATACCCAAAAATGCCTTTGAAGTGGGGGAGACTTCAAAGAGTGGTTTTGAAGTGCACAAGTTCCCCTTTTAGCGCAGTACTGTCTGCCAAGGTCTCAGTAGGGGGTTTGGCAGTCCATTGTGTGAGGGCAGGCACTAGCCTTTGCAATGTAAGTGTCAGGCCCTCCGCCATTCCAGCCCAGGAAAATCCATTCAATTTGCAGATGTGTGCAGGTGTGACTGAGTGTTCAGTGTTTGTGGTTGTCTCCGTGAAATGCACAAGGGAGTTGTCAACCAGCCCAGATGTTGATTGGAGACAGGCTGTAAGGCACAGATGGTTTTTAAGTGCAGAGAAATGCTCACTTTCTAAAAGTGGCTTTCTAAAATTGTAATATAAAACCCAACCTCACCAATAAACAGAAGTTTCTATTACCATTCAGGCCATACTACATATGACCTGGTTACTCCTTTCAGGTCAGAATCTACCTCCCAAAAATATATGAAGACAGTCCTAATGCTAGTCTATGAAAGATGCAGGCCTCACAGTAGTGGAAAACAAATTTAGGAGTTTTTCACTACCAGGACATATAAAACACATAGGTACATGCCCTGCCTTTTACCTACATTACACCCTGCCCTATGGGTTATCTAGGGCCCACCTTAGGGGTGACATATGTAGAATAAGGGGATTTTAAGGCTTGGCAAGTACTTTTAAATGCCAACTCGAAGTGGCACTGAAAATGCACACAGGCCTTGCAATGGCAGGCCTGAGGCGTGGTTAAGGGGCTGCTTAGGTGGGTGACACAAGCAGTGCTGCAGGCCCACTAGTAGCATTTAATTTACAGGCCCTGTGCACATGTAGTGCACTTTACTAGGGACTTATAAGTAAATCAAATATGGCAATTGGGGATGAACCAATGTTACCATGTTTAAGCGAGACAGCATATGCACTTTAGCACTGGTTAGGAGTGGTAAGGTGCGCAGAGTCCGAAAAACCATCAAAAACAGTTTCAGAAAAGTGGAGGGAAGCAAGCAAAAAGTTGTGGCATGACCACCTTAAGGCTGTCAGGTCTAATAGTCGGTTAACCTCAAAGCAGAGGAACAGGATGGTGGGAGGGAGTGGATGTAGACATGATCAGACTGGTGCAGAAAATAGGACTAAACACCAAAATAAATGTGGCCCCATTAACAAACTGGACTGCTAAAAAATGGCCCACATTTGTAAATCAGGGCATTTATGAACTTGCAAAGACATGCTGTGTGAGTGTTTTGCAATGCACATATAACTGCATGCATTTGTGCTTGCTGCAAGTAAAGTTTATGGTAATATCAAGGAAATCAACACTAAAAATCGCCAACGAGACAATAAAAGAGGCCCTGAAACAGCCAAAAAACAGCTGTCATGTCAAACCAGACCTTAGGGTATTGTCAGATTGCCCTGTAGGGCAGTCTAACTCTGGTTGTAGAGACTTCTGTCACTTCTGATACTGGAATGATTAGTGACCTCCACAGGATTTGCAGGTAGTCTGCAGTTTTCCCTAACAGCCAGGCACTGATCACTGTGGCTTCTGTCTCTGGATGGTCGGTGGAGAGTGGGAGGTGACTGGAACAGTGAATCAAAGGAAGTGTGACCACAGAGATGTGAATAATAGAATTAGAAGTCGTACTCAATAATTGTAGCTCATGAGACACGCCCATACCATTGGAAACTGCCAGGCAGAATTTGCTGCAGCATATGTGAGATAACTGCTTTTGACAATCTCATTATTTGTTATCAAATAGCACAAGAATGACACATTTGGCTTATGATTTCTTGAGACATTTAAAATATGCATGGAACGAAGGAAATATTGAAGCAAAAACAAGCTTGCATGGTTTGGACAGATGTCATAAGCACAAAGTTAAGAGGTTTCAGTCTCTCCAAAATATTCCACAAATGAAGACCAAGCATACCCAATAAAGGCCCGTACAGGCGACAGTGACAACTGACTGAAAAAAGGCATGCATTTTGTTTTGCTAGAATTCTGCTATCTTCCTATGGATAAATTAGATTTTTAATTTCCAAAGACCTCGTTTAATCTCATTATTTTCCACTATTTCATATCCAACTATTGCATCAGGCTGCTGTGACAGATTGCTTGCGAAAGTGACTCGTGCACCAGTCTCAAACATCCAAAGCTACCATATATCACAAGCACTTAGACTGTATTTATGCATGAAGAACCAAAGGTGTGACGTTTAGGTTCCCAAGATATGAGAGAATAGGAAACTAGAAGAGGATAAGAAAAGTATAAGGGGCTCACATCTCCCTTAGGCAATGAGGACCATATTCCCAGGCCAGTGCTGAATTGATTTACTTGATTCCCTGGTGCCCTGATTTGCCCATGAGGACACAATACACAAGCTGGAAACTTATTCTGTGTAGGGGTTCCCAGCTCACCCCATACTTACCAAGAGATATTGGCTTTTCACCAGGTGACTGTATGAATAAAATAATATTGTGATACAGAACTGCACCAAGTGAGTTAACAGGGTGCTCCCTTATCTGCTAACCCCAGATCTGTGGCATGAGATGTGCCCTGAAAACAAGCCCTTGATAGCCTGTCTGGAAATCACAGCTTGGTGATACCAACCATGGTAAGTATACTGTGTTGCTGCACTTGGAAATAGACTGCCGTGCCTGCCTGTCCCCTTGATCATGGAAGTATTATTTAATGCCATGCAGGGTCTTTTTGTGAGTGTACACAGGGAAATGAAGTCGATGAGACTCAAAGCAGAGGAGCAGGACAGTGGGAGTGAGAGGATGTGGACAGGGTCAGTTTGGGGCAGAATATAGGCCTACAAAAATAAAAGTGGGCCTACTAGCAAATTGGGCTGCTAAAAAGTGGCCCACATTTGTAAATCAGTGCAGTTGTGAACTTGTATAGACATGCAGTGTGAGTGCGTTGCAATGTACAGGAGACTGCATGCATTTGTGCTTGCTGCAGGTAATGTTTGTGGTAATTTCGAACAATTGGACTTTATAACTTTGGGAGTGTGGATCATGGTTCCTGTAATAATAATGCAACATTATTTATATTTGTGCAACTGGAGCAACTCTCTTAACTCCATTCACCACACCAAGAGCCCCGTACATTGGCGCCATATAAAATACCCACACTCTGCCAGAAATGCAGGGTGGCCCTTCATCTAACTACCTTGAAAGAACTGCTCTCTATCAGCACTGTTTTGGTGTGTGGCACTATACAAACTCTATAATTTAATGCAACAATATAATACTACATGTAAAACACGAGTTATAGTTCTGGCTCAAATGCTTAAAATCACTGCAATTCACCAATCATGTCTGACTCTTGCTTGCTTTACCTTTTTCCAGATGTCATTTGCAAATGAGTCGTTCGTGCATGGCAGTCATCCTGATTTATGGTGTGGGCTGTTCCACAAATGAAGAAATTCAGTTGATTTTCACATTTAAGCCTCATGCATTGCATATAACAATTAATGTACACATGGAGACATCTCTCCTGATGGCCACAGGAGCTCTTTGGTGTGATTTGACCTTGCTGCAAAAATGTAAACCCTTGCATCCTGTTTTTTTATAAATACACATAAAACATTATGGCATAAACCATGTATACAGATGCACAGAGTATAGGGAGGGAAGCAACATCATGACTCACCTGAGGGGTCTCTGCTGAGTCATGGCCCCTCCTCCACACAACAATGGCAATAAATAGCATAATATAAAATGTAACACTTTGTTTTGAGCAAATGCACTAATAAACACATATCCTCACGCATTACTATAGTGCAAATTTCAAATTCCATATTATTATCACAGGTCAGTGTAACTGCGGGGAGATAACACTGCCTATTGTCTCACAGGTTGTATGTTACAGTGACCTGGCGAAGAAAACAACTCTGGTACTTCAGTGTGATTTTATTTCATTGCATGGATTTAAACCCTTGTATCCCGGTTCTTTTCATCTTCATCTGTGCTTATAACTACTACACATGGTAAAACAGCATGCGATAAATAATTTATGGAGATCTACATCCAATAGTATTCTAGTAGACACTACAAAACAGAAGCATGAGTCACCAGGCCCAAAAGAGATTTTATTGTAATTGTTTACATGTAAATAGAGTGACTAGGGCATGTGAACTTGGCTGTTCATTGAATGTGCAAGTCACACACTACTCAACCATCCAATCACCTCAGTACATGATACGAGTACCCTTGTTACATTTCCTATTAATATTTGCTGCTTGAAAGAGCTTGTTTGAGTGTCTTCTTTTTTTGCTGCTCATTAGTCCTGTTCCACCATTCATTGTCATTAGTGCTGCTTTAACAGAGCTTTTATGAGCATTAGAAAGGGTTATAAAGGAAGAGAGAGGGCCCATCATTACTAATGTGCCATCTCTGTAACATTCAAGCAAAGTCTGTCTTCAGTAACACGTGAATCGATAAGCTTTCCTTCAGTGCGTTCAGCCTGGGCGCGCGGCTGAGTAGCTGGGTGCGCGCGCCGAGACCGCGGCATATCAGTTATCCGCGCATGTCGTAAAGTCACACAGACCACCAATTAATTTTTCGTTGTCTGAATCATTTTTGTTTCACTACATGGCCGAATATGTGACAAGGTAGTATGGGACTTCCTTCTGCCATTTTCTGAAAATATTACTAGCCACGAGGTAACTAAATATACTTCCGTAGGAACATCGGACCCTTGTGTGTGTTGTTACTAACCCCTAAGCACCATAAAAAGACAGGTATTCTGTGAAAAAGCACCACAAAGGAGAGTGTCCTGCTAGATGTCTACTGCATCCTTTACTGATAGCTGAGCTCCAAATAGAAGAGACGTTGCAGTCTGAGTCACTTAATATAAACAAAGTTTGTGCAAAGGTTCATTATTATCATTTTGTCAGTGCTTAATTTGTGCTTTGTGTTTCCGGTGCTGAGCACCAGCACTTATTTTTGGGGGCCGGGGCTTATTCTTTTGCCTCAAGCATTTGCTGCGAGCAAAAGACACGTATGGGAAAGATGGAGGAAGGGAAAAACGAAAAGGCGTCACAAAGGGAGAAAGTAGAAAGCTGCAGGAGTGAGCTGAAGGGGCAGGGAGGGGCTTTATATGGATTGAAAAGGCCCGAGATGCTTCAGGATTAGGCTGCCTCAGTATTCCGTGTTCGCACATTTAATTGCAGAAGACGGGTGTTTAAGAGGAGGGCTTTGAGCACCGCCATCTCTTTATTTACAAATTAAGCACTGCATTTTATAAAGTAGCACCTGGTTTTCGTGATTCGTCTTTTCCTTCTAAGATATTCTCCTCCTGCTCACGGTGAATAATGTGGGCGCAGGGTAGGCAGAATGCCCACGCGGACTTGGCTGGCAATGAGACTGCAACAGCTCCCGAAATAAAACATAATGCAATTACCAGACTATTTATTGTAAAGCAGTCAATTACCGGTGTACTCTCATGTGTGCCATCCTTCTCTTTTTTAATGCACCATGCCTGTCCCTCTGTTGTTTCATTGTTATGTCTTCTTTCCGTGAGTTTTTTTTGTGGTAAATGATGCCTCCAGGAAATGTATTGCACAAAAGAGATAGAGTAATGTATGTGCCTTAGATGAGTAAGCAAGAGCTTGCTTTTTGCTCTGAAATCAATTATAGTAACACGACTACCCTACGTGAAATGTTCTGATTGGTTCGTAATATAGTTTGTTGTTGGAGTTGGGAGTTTGTCTGTTGGCAAATGAGTCGACCCATATTTCTGGTCCCACTTTTACCAGGATATATGTGTCTCATACGACTGCAGCAACCGCTGGAAATACCTCACTTGTCCAGACCAGAATCTTACTATATAGTAGGAATAGTATGTTGATTACTTATAATATTTGTTCCACTGTGAATCTCTACCCAATAGAGTTGCAGGCAATGACCACCACAATCATCAGAGAGAGATTGTATCTCTGAAGAAACTAAGGGGTTCAGTAGAGCCTGTTGAGCAGTTCACCAGGCCGTAGAGTAAGCAGAGACCTTCGCATCTGAGCCCCCATCAGAGGACCACCAGTCCCATTCACAGCTTCCCCACCTACCTGATTCGGATCTCTTGGCAACAACTGCACCCGCCAATATGGTGTTTGCACTTTCAGCAAAGCAGAATACCAAGCGTGCCAGCATATTAGTGTGGCCAGCCGAGCGTTCAGTTTTATTTTTCATTAAAAAAGCCTCCATTTTGTTTCATAAAAATAAAATGACAATGTCTCAGACACTCAGGGTTTGTCTCCCTGGGAATGTGGGCCAGGGTTTGCTTTCCCTTCCAAGGTCTGGGTTTGCAAGGCACAGTGCACCTGAGCAGGCAAAATAATCATTGTGAGGAATGCCCGAAGAAGGGCGGTCTTCTAATTTATGAATAGGTAGAATATAATTAACAAAAACCTCTTCTCACATACATATCATATCATCATTTACAAAATAATTGTTTCATTGAGTGTATATTTTTTACTAATAACGCCAATGGGTGATATTTTTGTAAACAATATTTAGGACAGCAATATTTTTGTCAGACAATATTTTGGGTATGATATTGATACCACACTCCATACAAGGTGGTAACTCTGTGGTGATGCTCCACCATCTTTGATAGACTACTCGCAGAGTGGCAGAATGCCATCAGCAGTGGTTCCTCTACCTCTACATGTGGTGAGGAAACCACAAGTTTAGCTGTTTGGGGGAATTGGCGGTTTACAGCCAAACTGGAAGTGTTCCCCTAAGACATTTAGAGAAACCTAGAATAATCAGAGAAACCATCTTGTTTCAGCCTGGGGTGATTGTGGAATCTTTTAGTGTTCACTAGTGGTCACAATTGAAACCTCAGTTGCTCCTATAGCAACCCCAGTGCTTCATATACTTTCAGCTTTTTAATGAACCATCACCTCACCTTCTCCTATAGGAACCAACAATGTTTCAATGGTGGTTATGCCCTTTAAGGATTATGACGGGTATACCCCCTCCTTGTGACTCATTTGGTTTAGTTGTATCTGCTTCTGAAACTCAATTTATGACTTTCACATCTATGGTACAACTTTTATCTACTTCCCGTGATTTCACCAGGAACAAAGAGTGTGTGGCTCCACTTCTTCTGGTGACTTTCATGTTATCAATCATATATCACTTCCTGTGCCATTAACAGAGAGGGCGACCACCTCCAGTAACCACATGATTTTTATGTGTTAATTCCAGCGGGCCAGCACAAAAATAAAACCCATCTTATGCATAATTTATTTTTTCAAGAAGAGGTACAGAAATATAACTTCTTATCCAAAGCAAGGGCTGCTGGACCAGTCAACTATAAACCTGCAAGTATTATACATGAGAGTGATTCGATGTGACATGTATGGATCCCTCTGCAGCACGGGATCAGCATAAGAGGCATATAACTTCAACAGATGACCAAACATCTATTGAATAAGTAAAGTGGGATGCTCATATGCTTTTTGAGATAGAGTTTAAGTGTCAAAAATTCAAGTCTGCAGTTGGAATACACGGATCCCAAGGTGGCTCCGGTTGCATTTTAGCAAGACGGGGAACTTGAATGCCCCCATGAATGCGATTTTGCAATGGTGCAGAAGTAGCCGATGTAGTAAATAGTAACTTTAATGTGAAATCTGAGACAGTCCTCCGTGAGATGCCATTTTCAGGATGCCCACTGCCTCTAACCTGGAACCATTACCCACAAGTGATAGTTCCATGTTTGCTACAGTGGAAGTAGTGGCAGATTTATTTGCATCCTAAGGCTTTAATGATCTCTAGAGTTCAGGCTTTGTTCAAGTGACATGCAGTGGGGTTGTGATACCCCTCCCTCCCACCTTCACAGCTCTGGGAGCGGGGTGTTGACAGCTATAATTATTAAAGAGCCTGTTCTGTCTGCAGCTCTGCAGAAAAGCGCTCTTAAAACACAAGGAAAAAAAAAACCTTAAGAGGTCCAAGGGATGGGAAGCTGATCACAATAAAAGAGGCCTAAAAGTTGAAATGGTGAGAGAAAGAGACGGAAAGAGTGTGCAGGGATGTAGCTTTAATTGGTGCATCAGATGAAGTGGCACCAGGGCTCAGAGGCCCAATAGGCACTCTGAACCCTGTTTATTGCTCAAATAATAGCCGGGCCTATTCCAATAACACCAGGGGCCCATTTCTTTCTTTGCACTAGGGCCCACAATACACTGGCTATGCTACTGAGAATGTGAGAGACAGGGCTGGAATAAAGAGTGAAACATAGAACATATGAAAACAAGAAAGAAACTGTGATGAAGGACCAAAAGCATGAAGAGGTGAATGCAAAGGTTTTAAGGACTGATGGATGAAATGCAAAACAACATTGTGTGGGTAGGTGAAAGAAAGAATGGCTGGAATGATGAAAGGTTGGATGAATGGGTGGATGGATAAATGGAAGTTTAGATGGATGGGCAAATTGATTAAAGAATAGAGGAATTGCAGATGGATGAAAAAGAATAGATTATAGGTAGGAAAAGGATAAATGAATGGCTGGAATTATGAGTGGAAGGATTGAATTATAGGTGGAAGAGCAATGACGAAAGGGTAGATAAAGAATGGTAAGGGAAGGAAGAATGAAAGCATGAAAAGATGGCTAGAAGGATGGATGCCTGAAAGGCGTAAATTGTTTAGAGATAGATGGAAGGTCAGTGGGATAAAGCACCTTGTAAAGTGTCGGTAGAACTTAATCGCTTCCCTCGCCAATGGCAAATGATATACAGATCAAAGTGGAGGCATTCATTTTTCTGGTTAATCCCTTGCTAACAAGATATACCTTCAGATCTTAAAGGTCCAAGAATAGCAGAGTGGCTTGCAACTCTGAGGCAACTATTGGGAAAAAGGCTGGTTATGTTTTAAAGAACAGTCTTTTCCAAGCAAAAGTGACAAATATGACAGGGAGGTGATATAAGCATGGATTACATTAACTTGTCTGCTAGAAGAAGTTTTTTTGCACATTTGAACAAGTCTTGAATGTAACTCATATGACTCTAGCACCAATCAGTTGAGGTTTTTTATTGGGTATGCTAACTCAAATGAGGAAATATCATCTTTAGCTACTTTAGAGTATCCTTTATCCTTGAATCTTATCCAATTGAGACATTTCACACTCACCTGTGATGGCAAGAGTTCATGCACACAGCAAAAAGGCAAAGTGAAATTTCTTGGAGTAAGGACAGAAGAAGGTAGGCCCAGATCTATGCCAAAGTGGCGCAGCACGGTGCTGCGCTAAAAATAGCAGCGTCGCACTGCAACACTTTTGAATCACAGGGATCTGCCATATTTTCAGGAATGCGGCACACTCTGCGTTTCCCCCTGCGCCGGCACCGAATTTAGCTTCCTGCGCCAATGCAGGCATCCTTGCAAAATAGTGCAAGGTAGAAGTCAAAGTGGAGTGTTGGGTTGTCTCTGCTTTTTTATTTAAGTGATACTGCTGTCAGTGTTTTTTTTTTTGCCTTTTAGAAAAATGTATATATTTTTTTTTTTTGCTTTTTTTTAATGAGCGTAATTAGAAAAATCTCTCAAAACAGCTGCCATAACCAGGTTAGATTATGCAAATACAACTAGGAAAATGACACCACAGAATATAAACAAATGTTTAATAAATGAATTAGCGTTTGTGTCAGTAGGCTAATTTCCTACTAGCTTGCGTGAGTCTCTGTGAAAAGAAAAAAATGTCGTTTCTCCACTGGTCAGACGCGCCGAATTGGTTTATCGGAGATTCAGAATGAAAGAGGGTGATTTCTGAAGAGAGAACCGGCGCGTGGCGGGAGGAAGAGGCTTAAGTGACAACCTTCCGCAGGCGTCGCGCTGTTATCACGCGCCTCACACAGCGTAGGCCTCATAATCTACCCGGCTCTGTGGCAGGCACTTGCATTAACACTGAAACCCACAGACTTGTGGTGGCTCTTCCGGCTCTTCCACAGACTAGCAATTACGTTTCCCTGCCTTCCTTTCTTTGAAGCAGGCCTTGGCAGAAAGGCTCAGCGGGAGCTCTCTACCTGGAGATGTATGGCTTTTGCCTGGGACCACATGTTCGCAGTTGACTGGCTTCGTCGCGCGGCAGTCCTGGAGCCTGGAAAACGCGATGTCATAACATTTGTGCGCAGCTGAATTAAAATCCGCGAGCTCCGTGCCATATTTTTTCAAAGGAGACAATGCCGTTTGCGCAGAGCCCTGGCAGCGGGCTGACTCAAGGTGCTGTTTTTCATGTAGGAAGATAATAATTAATTAGCATTTGGAAAAAGAACTGCAGTCCCTCGTGAAATACCGTGCTTAAAGCTTCTTTAATTTAAGCGAGAGAGGGCTGCGGCAGAATAATGAGCAGATAGGCATGTTGGGTTATTAAAAACAACAAGGTGTGATAACTGCAGAGAGTGAGGACCTGCGATGTGACAGGAACCACTTACCTCCCCCGCAAAGGAACTCTTGCTCGCTCCTGTTCTCACCCGCAGACACACGTTCTCAAGCGCTCGCATGTCACCCCTTGACTCGTTCTTCACAGTCTCTCGGTTAATTTCCTTTTCTTCAGCGTGTTTGCCACCTCCTGTCATTTGTTGTATGCAAAAGTGGTCTAAATTCAAATTATCACCAGCTTGCACTTGAGAACCTGCCATTGGTTGGAAGCCATGTTCCTGGTTAGAGAGTGACATTGGAAAGGTCTGTGGCCTAGTGTGAGCATGGAGCGCGCCCCTTTCCCCTAATAAAGGAGTAGAAGACAGCCATAATTGTGGTACAGCAGGGCCGTTCACTCCTCGGCAGTGCTTAATTTGTGCTTGTTGTTTCCGGTGCTGAGCACCGGCACTTGTTTTTAAGGGCCAGGGCTTATTCTTCTGCCTCAAGCATTTGCTACAAGCAAACGCCTCATATGGGAAAGACGGAGGAAGAGAAAAACGAAAAAGCGTTACAAAGGGAGAAAGTAGAAAGCTGCAACAGTGAGCTGAAGGGGCAGGGAGTGTCTTTATATGGATTGAAGAGTCTCGAGATGGCTTCAGGAATACACCGCCTCAGTATTCCGTGTTCACACATTTAATTGCAGCAGCCGCATGTTTAAGAGGGGGCTTTGGGCACCTGCACGTTTTTAT
This sequence comes from Pleurodeles waltl, assembly GCF_031143425.1. Taxonomy (NCBI): domain Eukaryota; kingdom Metazoa; phylum Chordata; class Amphibia; order Caudata; family Salamandridae; genus Pleurodeles; species Pleurodeles waltl. Next base: position 129,515,084 of record NC_090450.1, on the reverse strand, counting down.
TTACAAATTAAGCACTGCTCCTCGGCCCTCGTTTAACTGCATCTTTTGCACTATCAATAATAATTTCAAGTGTAATGGTTGTCCTCTTTTGCTTCTTCAGTGATGCTCAGGGGTGGAATGACCCTTAACAGAATCCGGTAATTGTCAGACAGACCAGACTTCTGTTCAGGCTTTGGGGCGGTGTGCTTATGTGGGTTTATTTTGAGAGAGATTTTGCAAGACAACTCATAGTATGTGCTGTACTTAAGGTCACTGTTCCAATAATGGATATTTCCTGTCATTTCATTTGGTCAGGTGGTCCATGCTTCATTTTTTGTAGACTGTAGGAGATGCTCGTATCAGGTTATATGCTTTCTCTACTTTTCTCTTCCTGCTTGTCAATTCAATTCCAGCCTTATAGAACAGCCCCCACAGGGAAACTCCAGATTCCTGTTTGTGAATGTTCAGTCTTTTGTTGCATTAAGTTCAAGCCACATCATACGCCCACACTACACTCATGTTGTTTCTGATTGCCTTTTAAGAGCATTATTTTTCAGTTCTGTAGCTGAAGAAGCACAGTCGAGTGACTGCAGATGCAATACCAATCAGCATATATTTTTCATGACGAAAACATATTTATTAAAAATCATAAATGCTCATTAGTCCTCAATCTAGGAGTTTGGCACTGCCAGACGGACCAGTTAGAACAAGCCGGGGCGGTCTAGGGTTTTCGGTCCGGTCACAGCCCACAGGACCAAAACTGGTGATACTATTCTTTGACTAGGTTTCTTTCTCCATTATATTATGCTCAGTATGGCAAATCAGGTAATCCGGTCACTGGAACTAATTTACAAACTTAAATTAACTCCAGCATTAAAGTTGCCAATAGCTACAAATAGCAGAAGCAACTATTCTGTCCATTGCTTTAACACATCTGTAGCCATCCACCTTATTCAGAACCAGTGCAGAAAGTGACCAGACCATTTCCGGGTGAACTGATAGACAACTATTGGCCAACCAGGGGCACCTGGAGTGGCCCCATTTGGGAACTAAAAAACAGCAGAAAGAACAAGACGGATAGAGAAGTACACCGAGGATGAAAGCATGAGAGAGGCAGAAAGAATCTGTGTATGAAGAAAGAAAAATTGAGACACAGATAAAGACAGAAAGAGAGAGAGGTCAATAATGTAACATGCTTTCAAAGGCTAAAGTGTAGGTAGAGGGCGATTGAAAGGAAACCACTGCAAGTATTTAATGTCACCTTTTGCAATAAGAGAATAGGGCAGGTAATCTGGAGTATCAGTATTTACATATTTTAAGACATAGAATATGTGAAGTCAAAGAATGAAAGATTCTAAAGTGTATATTTACAGGACAAAGAGAGCGAAAGAGGGGGACACTGAGAGGTTTTGATAATTTGATAGCAAAGTTTAGCTAGAAAGGGACAGGTTAGTCAACAAAGGTATGCTTTGCTGATGAGAAGCACAAGAGTGAAAAAAGTGGCTTTTAGTAAAGAGGATAACCTGAGGGTAAGTTCATAGACAATTAGTTAGAATTACTGATTTGTTAAATAGCATATGTTAGGTGGTGTCATATAGACAATAGGCGTACCTATAGACGAACCATGGATGTCAATACTGTGTATCCAGGGGTCTCAACTGTTACCCTTGCCTTGCCTTCTGACAAACCTGGCACTTTACGTGATCACATTGCCCTTAGAATTCATGAAATGAGCATCAAGGGTAGAAAGTAAAGACAGCTCTGAGTGTCCTATGTTTACTTAATGTAGGGTATATTCCTTGCTTTTCATGTAAACCAGGCACTAATCCGTGATGTCATCAGGCGATAAACACTTATCAGTGTCACTTCTGCTACCTCTGTCATTTTGCTGACTGAGGTCCATAAACACAGGATGTTTATTTTATATTCAAGGAGATGCCAGGATGGCAAATCTTGCACAGAAAATGCTTATGAATAGGAGGAAATGAAAATGACACTTGTAGTGTGACAAATAGTGCTTAATTTATGCTAGTGGTTGTGGGTTGTGTCAGCCCTCACTTTTTGAGAGCTGGAGGTTATTGTTTATCATCAGGTTTTAACCCAGGGAAAGCAAAAGAAAGGCAGAAGATGGGAAAGAAGGATAAGAAAGATTGATAAATGGAGAAAGCATGAATGAAAAAGAATTTACAAGAGTGAGATAAAGAGACAGAAGTGTAGAGTGGTGGTAGAAGAAGACATGAGGTAGAATCAAGACCAGGCAACATTGAAATACCCTTAACATTCGGCATTTGGCAGGTTCATACAAAATGCCCTATACTGTCAACAGAGGTCGCCGCAGAATGGTGCAATTTAGATACAAAAGTGCTTTTGCACAATACTATTAACAGAGATTCCTACAGTATAGTGTAATTTACATGGAAAATTACACCTCCAACAGAGATCCCAGCAGTATAGTGCAATTAAGCTGGAAAGATGGAGTTGCACTATACCTCCAACAGAGATCCCAGCAGTATAGTGCAATTAAGCTGGAAAGGTGCAGATGCACTACACTGCCAACAGAGGCGTCTGCAGTAAAGAGCAAAGGAACTTGAAACATGCAGTTGCATTATACTGCCAACACAGGTCTCCACAGAAGAGTGCATTGGTGATGGAAAGGTGCAGTTGCACTATACTACAGTAAAGTGCAATGGCGTTGGAAAGGTGCTGTTGCACTATAATGCCAACAGAAATCCCAGCGGTTGGGTGCAAAGGAGAGGGAAAGGTGCGGTTACACTATACTGCCATCAGAGGTCTCCACAGTAGAGTGCAATGGAGATGCAAAGGAGCAATTGCACTTTACTGCCAACAGAGGTTCCCACAGTATGGTGCAATGGAGATGGAAAAGTGCAGTTGCACTATACTACCACCAGAGCCCTGAAAGTTTTATTATTATTTTGTTTCGTAATTTAACTCTTGGGAATGCTATAGCCCTAGAGTCACTGCATGGCGTGTGTTTTCTGACTCATCCCTACAATAAAGTCAAAAACAACATCAAAACATCCTGGAAGAAGCTTCTCACTTTAGAGCAGTGAAGGCAGACCCGGTGTGCCCTCCTTCCCGCCACCAATAAGAAAGACAAGCAAAGCAGGTTGCAAAGGAACAGCCTTAAGTCTAACGAGCAATCTCTTGATCAAACAAGACAGTCAATGCAAGCTTTCCTGAAAATAATCAATAGCTACTAAGTGAGTTCAAGGATTGGTTAACCAGTGTCTGGCAGCTGAGACATTGTTAGCAACAACAGTACGTCCAGGGGCCTGATGCTGCCATTTCACTTTCTACTGGCACTTTAAAGCACACTTAGAGCATAATGAAGTGCCCGACACACATACATTAAGGAAGTATGCAGTGCCTTCTTATATATCAGTGTCTGGATTTCAATTAGTTGGGTTTTGCATGCAGGAATCCCACGTTTTATATACAAAAAGGGAACTTTGACTGAAATATCAACACATTTACGATGGAACTGCTAAACATATTGTCAAATGTGTAAGGAACTCTCAAAGATGCAAAGCAAGTAATTAATCCTAAAGGAGACAGTTTCCCAGATACAGTTGTTTTCTTTTCCTCGTCGGTGTTACTGTTATGTTTTATTGGCCCTTTATTTTAACCTATAATGTGCAAATATAAATAGGTGCGAAAGTGATTAAGCAAACTTTGTCAACCCCAATTTGTCTAGCTGTTAAAGGTCCACTGGTGGAGGCTGGGCAGATTGTGCTTTAGGAAGTGCTGTTGTCTGGCAGTGTTTTTATGTGTTTTGTGTGTACGATTAAAGTATGTTATATGTATGGTTTTAAAAGTGGGTCTATTATTGTTGGTTTGTTGTGAAAATGGATATCTTGGTGTTTAAATGGCGCCATGACAATATATGCCAAGGTTGTCTAAGGACTGATTGCTCGCATGCTCATGTACTCTCTATGTACTCACATCAGGAGATAGTCCCTACACTTGCCAGGTATCAGTATCATAAGTGCAGTAGCTCCCATGTAGCACTGACCCAGAATTACTGAAATTGAGCCACAAATATTTATGGGTTACTGCCATAGGTTGGGGGTGGATATGAGTGTGAAAATAAATAGGACCCAAATGCCATGCCAAACTATCCAAATATTAAGGGAAGATGATCCCCTGAAACTTCAGTCCGGAAAAGAAAACTATAGTGTTCAATTTTAATTATACTTCCCTGCGTGGGAAGCCTGGGCTGCACACTGCACCAGTAAATGTATAAACATCTGTGTTGTGAGGTGGAGGGAACTGTGGGAATGCCAGGTCTCAGCAGTTCAGTGGATGGATTTTCTTTAAACTATATAACCCTGAGATCGAACTCCGCCCATGTGGGGCAGTGCTGCAATTCTTTCAAAGCCCTGCAGGGTCTAAGATGGGTATAAAGCATTTTTTCAAATACCTATTTATTAAGGCCCATATTTATCACGTTTTCATGCAGAACAATGCAGCAAGCCACCTTGTTCCGCTGTGTGAAAGGGAGAGGGCAGGAAAATGCCATATTTAACCTTTTACGGCACATTTCTATCCTTTCCCAGCACCGGTACACTTTTGACTGCGTAGTGCCAACACAGGCGTCCTTTGACCATTGAGCAGGGGTACCTGTATTGCAGGCAGGATTGTTTTTGTGCAGGAATGGACACCTTCCTGCAGAAACACAATTCTCAGAGGCATTTTCCTCTTTCTATGTGTGCTCCAGAATGCAGCACATGTAGCAAGAGGAAAACAAGGAGAAGTAAACATATTTCTCCTCATTATTCCTCCTGTGGGAAGGAGTACACTTTTGATACATGTCCGGGTCTGAACCTAATGGTAAATCTGGCCACCAAAATACATGGGTGGATGCATGGGAACACCCATGCCCCTCCCATAAAAAACGCTTCCCTGGGGCAGAGTAATGCATGGCAGCCATTTGCACTGCCTTGCATTACTCCAGATTTATCGAGCCATGCACAGCCACACATAGTGGCTTTGCGTGGCTTGATAAAGATCATGTTTTGGGTCACCCTTGTGCCCCCTTACATGGCACCAGGGCTAAGCAAAACCTTAATAAGTCTATAAACACATTTGAAATATTGAGCTTTTTGGGATTTAGTATCCAAGCTTGAAGAGGCATGGCTACCTGCACCACAAATGACAGCTCTTACTTGCAAACGTATTTCAGTTATAAGCTTAAGTTACAGCCAATGCTTAGAAATATCCATTATTAAATCACACCAACGGATAGGGAAGTGATCTTGCTGAGGTGTGGTCTGCACTGAAAGTTCAGGAACACACATAAGCATGGACATTTGTGGCCATTCTCTACTTGCAATCTGACCCCTATCATGGGTATAAGGGAAGATCTTTCCCCATGGGGAAAATGTTTACCCCTGTGGAGTAAAATTATTTGCATTCTCACTGGAGACTCCCTTTTAACATCAATGTTCTTTACAACGGGGAACAATACAAAGTGGGAATAGAAGCCTTTAGGAAATGTCACTTGACTATCCTAGAAGTATGCCTGGAAACCTTATGCAGCTTCCCAGCCCCTTCTGGGAATGTTGTGGAAAGAAAAAAAACATGTAAAAATACAGTCAGGCAGAGGTGCAGAGCTCAGTCTGTACTCTTACGTGCCTGTTCATGAACAGAGTCCACAGTCTGCTCCAATATTTATATTCTTAGTCGTCCTTTTCATGCCAAAAATGTAGTTGAAATTCTATGTGCACCGTGCCACATAAAAAACAACCCTGCACTCATGCTACAACTCACATTACTAGTATGGAGAATGCCAATGTTTAAAGCAAGAGTGAGAGCCGGAGCATGACAAGACTCAAAAGAAAACGAGATAGTCCAATTCACAAAGGGTTTGCTGAGCTGGTGTGACTACCTCTTGAAGTACTCCTGAAATTTAAAGGTAAGCAAAGAGTTCTATAAAACCAAGCCACGCCCCCTTCTAGCCAAATCTTTGTAAATCTGGCCAATAGTCTTTCAAACTGGAGCTTAGAAATGATGCACTGCTCTACAGAGGAATGTGCCCTCTTCCTAATCTTTGTCACAAAAATGTTGAATTCTTTTCCAGGGTCATTCCACTCTCCACAGTCCCACCTAGGGATCAAGAAATGCAACCCTACCTTTCAGGAGATGATCCTGCATTATTTAATGGAACAATGCTACTCTGTTCTATAAGAGTCTCATCTCCTTCATAAATCATAGTAAAACAAGTGCCCTTTCCCATGGAGGTGGTAGAAAAAACGTGAGATCAGATATATGTCACATATCTTGGGTTCAGGAGTTTCAAATCGTGGCCTCATGGCTCTTGTCTTGATAGTTGCAGGTACAGTCATTTGAAAATGAATTAATATCAATACTGCTGGCGAGACTACTAGATACTACAAAGAATCAGCAAGGCCTGCCTGACCCACTTTCTATAGAGACGAAATTCGCAATTTTCAGCTTTAGGAAGGCAAAAGGATGTTCTCGCCAACTATACATACAAGATTCAATTTCGTGGTTTCCTCCATAAAAGAGACAAAAAAAATAGGAAAGAGTGATGAGGAATGGCAGTGATGAGGCTCATGTCACTGCCTGTCCCCGCAACAGCATTATATTTGCATTTCTTACATTTGTCTGGGCATTATAAAAACATGTTTCGTTTGATTTTTAATTAATTTTAATTTTTCAAATGTGGAGGCAGTATTATTTTGGTTTTATGTACGCGTCAAACGTTTATTTTTGGACACCACAGAGCATGGAGCCAAGAAACAAGCAAAACATTGGGGGAGGGAGGAGAATCCCAGGGAGAGAGAAAATGTCATAGGGAAAGAACAATAAAAGTGTGAGGAGAGAGAAAGCAGGTGAGGAATGAAGGTATCATTTTTTAGTAGAAGGGGGTACCATACACGTGAAACAGTCATGGTAAAATTAGGGTAGCCCACTGCTGTCACACACCATACAGCCACCCATGCACCACCCAAACTGCAGGAGCAGGCCCATCCCTCTTTAGCTCCCTGGGCTGCATTCAAAACCCTGAAGGAAGAGAGAAATATCTTGTCTGTAGCTGAAAGCACATCAGTTTATCAATGTCTGCCCATAGCTGTTGAAGAATGATGCAACATGCTGGGAAATGGCATAGGTGTTCATTTTCCATTACCAGCCCAATTGACTTTCTTACTGAAACCAATAAATAAAACTCACGGTTGTGACAGCAACATGTCTAATAATTGTGCTAGGCATGGTTTGTACAAAATGCCAGCTTGAATACTCGGAAAAAAACTAACAAACGTAGATGTGACAGTGTCTCTCAATAAAAACAAGCCTTGACAATGCCAAAAGGTCAGGGGTTGTTTTTTTTAATACCAATGAGAAAGTGCTTCATTAATGTGTTGATTGGCATGCTTTTGTTGGCAGTTGCATGGGCTGGTGAGTGTGAAATGAGTCAATGGATGAGTGACTGCATGGGCCGACGTCTGAATGGCTGAGTAACAAGATGGATGGAGGGAGGAGTAAATGCAGGGTGGGGGGGCAAGAGTAGTGTGGCAGACAGGCAATGGCTTTATGTGGATGCAAAAGGAGTGCCTGAAGGCAGGTGTGGTGTGTGGTCAGAGTATTGGAACGAGGCTGAGTATTAGCTAAGGTTAGTGCCGGGGCATGTGAGACTGAGTAGTTCTAGGATGATTCACTTGTATACGTGAAAGGGGGATGAGCAGTGCTTGAAATGGAAAAATAGAAGTGCGGGTACTCTGTACCAGAGTACCTGCTTGTTTCTGAGAAGTGCCGGTACTCTCTAATTATTACGTTTTTCCTGAGAAGTGCAGGTACTCTCCCTCTCAAAATAAAAAAAAAGTGCCAGTACTCAGTACCAGACAGTACCGGCCCATTGAAATCACTGGGGTTGAGAATAGGAATCAGGAAAGGAGACCTGTTTGGGGTGCACCCTCCTCTGCTCGCCATTTACAATTCCTAGCTGATTCCACACCTGAATATACTATAGGTAGAGCTCTAAGTGACTCATGAGCCCATCTTTGTCTGGTGTATGTTTGCAAAGGTTATAAATATCCACAACAGAGGCCTGCCACCCCCCCCCATATGAGTTATAATGATACCTTGAATAAGAAGTGATAATAACTGTGCCTTTTGTAGCATACTTTTCTAGTGAAGTTAGATAAAAGCTTAGGTTTTTCAGAGTTGGGATACCACGAGTATGCAATTAGACATGAAATCCTATCATTTTTCAAAAATATTAAAGCATCTTCTTTATTTCTCCAATTCCCTAATTTGTTTTCCAATTCTGTCCCTTTCAAGTAGATCTTAGTATTAATGTATGACTAGCTGCACACAAAAAATAGCAACTTACATAGAGTTCACTGTTCTGGGCCTCTGAGAGCAGAGCTATCCTACAGTTTGAACAGATCTTACTAAATTAGACAGCATAGCAGCCACTCAGGTTACAGAAATCTTACAAGTTCAGAGGGAATACTTACCACTTGAGTTATCCTGGCTTTTCAGGCGCCAGTCATATAGAGTGATGACAAGATTACAACAAGTTAGTGTTCACGAAATGTCACCATATGATGCATGGAATGGAGACTATATTAGCAAAAGAATTCCCTCTAGCACCAAGTAAACAATGGCCCAATATCAGAAGTTATTGTTCCCGCATCATTATGAAGTAATTCTGAAAAAGCAGTTTGAATTTTGGTAAATATAACAAAATGGAAATACGCAATATTAACTTTTCTCACATTCAGTGAAAGCACAGCTGCTACAGTGGATAACACACCCATCAACCCACCCATCTGTACGCGTGCAGGCGCACATGGGCACACGCGCGCACTCACACACACAAACACACAAACACTTCCTCACTAACTACTGATAAAGTAACCAAGTGACCTTAGGGTGTATTTCACATATCTTACATGCACTCACCAAGCACTCACCATGGATTTGTAAAGACATGAGTGATAAAGGCATTTACATGGTAAAGGATTGAGTTGTAAAGGCAAAGCGTGGTAAAGGCATTGTGTCATAATGGATGGGTGCTAGAGCTATGTGTTTTAAATACTTTGTTAAGACATACACCCTAGCCCCACATACTCCTATTGTGAACCCTATACACATTAAGATGTGAGATGAAAACGTGAATATTTTATTGCATACTTTGAGGAACAAACCAAGGAATCGTCAAGGGGTAGAATTGTAGGACTTTCCCTAAGTAAATAGTGTCAGAGAGATTTTTATGCTTATTCATAGTTCTGTATTTGAATATGTATTGCCTTATAATGACCACTGCAAAACTAATTGCATGGAAAAAAGAGGCTGCAATTAATGAGAATGTCTTATATGTAATACTTACGTACCATATAAGCATATTGGTACAACACCATCTGATAGTTGATGAGAAAACCATGGCACATCTCACATTCGTAGTATGAAACATTTACTATTTAATAGTGTTTCAGGAAAAACAAATATCCTGATTCAATGAAATACATTCATAAGGTTGCTTGTAGATAGGTTCCAAAATGGTGAGAAAACAGCCGACACGTGTTTCGTCATCCTTGACTTTTTCAAGGCTCATTCAAATTTGGAAGGGTTGAATAACTGATGGGAGTTCCATATTCCAAACATGTTTACAAATTCGATCAGTATGGCAGAATGATAGAAGTGTGGCACCCGGCCCAAACAACCCACAGATCGGTTGCAGACTTATCACGGTCCTGCGACTCCTTCTATCATTCTGCCATACTGATCGAATTTGTAAACATGTTTGGAATATGGAACTCCCATCATTTATTCAACCCTTCCAAATTTGAATGAGCCTTGAAAAAGTCAAGGATGACGAAACACGTGTCGGCTGTTTTCTCACCATTTTGGAACCTATCTACAAGCAACCTTATGAATGTATTTCATTGAATCAGGATATTTGTTTTTCCTGAAACACTATTAAATAGTAAATGTTTCATACTACGATCGTGTGATGTGCCGTGGTTTTTTCATCATTCACATGGACTGGGACCCTTCTTGGGCAACAGCTTTATACACCCTGTGGCTGGGTGTTTAACCACTTGAGCACTCCCTTTCTCCAAGAAGAGACTTTGCTGTCATGAACTTTGTATTCTATTAATGAAAAGCCTTTGGAAGTGCGCACTTTCTACACACAGCCACACTCTTCATTGTTTGATATTGTATGCATACCATCTGATAGTTGTATCCAACGTTCTACTATAAGGTCGCACCTTAGAGCAAGGTTTGTAGGGCATAAAACAGTTGCATGGCCATTTATCTGTGGCACATCACAAAGTAGGCTAAGCTTTCCATAGTGTTGTCTCTTCTTCCCACCTAGGAGTATTTATCTGCGTCATTAATGTAAGATCTCACTGTATTACGCCATTATAGGCTGATTCTTACTATGGTTTTTATTTTGTAAAACCACGTTTGTTCTTTTATTCAGGAATTTTATGGGAAAGGCTATAACTTCATTCTATCTATTTCTCATGCAGTTATTGCTGAGGAACCATGCACAATATGTGATTTTAGTTTCTGTATGGTCCATTTAGTGATTATAAAGGGAAGTACTCAGATATAAATCTTCATAATGAAAGGTATTGTGAAACATAATTATTTCATATAACAGAAGGGGGTTAGGGCCTGTTATACTAATAGACTGGTGCCATAAAATGGTTGCAAATTACTCACCAACATTTTGCAACCAGTCTTAATTTTGTGATGATATCCGTGTACTACTAGGTCACATCTCAAAATTATCAGTCACATGGGGTCGCAGAACAACCATCCTAACAAGCATTAATTTAGAAGCTTGTCATTGGCGATTCACTGTGATACTTGCACACCACAGAGAAACTATTTTAATAAGGAAACCAGTAGCATTCCCATTTAAATATCTTAGAAAATATTGGAGGAGGCATTCCCAGAATTTGAAGCACACAGAACAAATGTAAAGAGCAACTACTGATACAAATTAAAATCTGTTTGAAAGAGGGCATAAAATAACTTACATTGACAAATTTTGCAAACCCACGCTCCATTTTGTAGTTAGTGGAGTGAAATGTAGATTGATTGACCTCAAGAGGGGAGCAAGATAGGATTCCCCACTTTTGACTCTCTTTTTATTCAGATATTCTATGGAACTCCCAGATGCTAATACTAAGGCAAACCCTAATATCAGGGCATATGGTTTGGAGCGCAAGAAGATAAACCTCATACATCTACTGATGACATATTGATTGCTCTGGGTATTTTGAAATCATTTGTGCAACAGTAGATTAAGGATCTGGAAAACTTCCAGAAGATAGCATGGTTTAAAATGAATATCAATAAATCAAAGACACCGGTGATTACATTTATTGACTCAAGCGAGGCTCGCCTCTTAAATGGCCTAAAGATACAATTAAAAATTGTAATGACGACGTCTCCCTGTTTGTCATCCTTAGTCAGTGCTTTCTACGCAATATTGGTTGACAATATTAAAACAGACCTCCAAGGTTTGAGCCATAATATATTTTAAGGTTTTGTGAAAGAGCAGTGAAAAAAAGATATACACGTTGCCAAATCTACTTATTTCTATTCCTGTTTCTGTTAATAAGAGTTCCTATGGAAACCTAGATAAAATACAAAAAAAAATCAAGGTTTTCCAACCATTTGTCCATGGCGTCAATTTAAAGAGAGAGGATCAGTGATATCTAACCTAGAGAACTGCTAGGACACAACTCAGATACCTAGAGGTTTTGGCTGGCCCCTGACACATTCTAACAAGATAGGAGCACTGTAGGAAGTTGGCTCTGTATGTGCTATTTCAAAGTAAGGAATAGCATGCACAGAGTCCAAGGGTTCCCCTTAGAGGTACAATAGTGGTAAAAAGAGATAATACTAATGCTCTATTTTGTGGTAGTGTGGTCGAGCAGTAGGCTTATCCAAGGAGTAGTGTTAAGCATTTGTTGTACATACACATAGACAATAAATGAGGTACACACACTCAGAGACAAATCCAGCCAATAGGTTTTGTTATAGAAAAATATATTTTCTTAGTTTATTTTAAGAACCACAGGTTCAAATTTTACATGTAATATCTCATTTGAAAGGTATTGCAGGTAAGTACTCTAGGAACTTTGAATCATTACTTTAGCATGTATACTTTTTACATAAAACACAATAAGCTGTTTTAAAAGTGGACACAGTGCAATTTTCACAGTTCCTGGGGGAGGTAAGTTATTGTTAATTTTCACAGGTAAGTAAGTCACTTACAGGTTTCAGTTTTTGGTCCAAGGTAGCCCACCGTTGGGGGTTCAGAGCAACCCCAAAGTTATCACACCAGCAGCTCAGGGCCGGTCAGGTGCAAAGGTCAAAGAGGTGCCCAAAACACATAGGCTTCAATGGAGAGAAGGGGGTGCCCCGGTTCCAGTCTGCCAGCAGGTAAGTACCCGCGTCTTCGGAGGGCAGACCAGGGGGGTTTTGTAGGGCACCGGGGGGGACACAAATTAGCACAAAAAGTACACCCTCAGCAGCGCGGGGGCGGCCGGGTGCAGAGTGCAAACACGCGTCGGGTTTTCAATGGAAGTCAATGAGAGATCAAAGGATCTCTTCAGCGTCGCAGGCAGGCAAGGGGGGGGGGTCCTCGGGGTAGCCACCACCTGGGCAAGGGAGAGGGCCTCCTGGGGGTCACTCCTGCACAGAAGTTCCGTTTCTTTAGGGGCTGGGGGCTGGGGGCTGCGGGTGCAGGGTCTTTCCCAGCCGTCGGGAAATGGAGTTCAGACAGTCGCGGTCAGGGGGAGCCTGGGGATTCCCTCTGCAGGCGTTGCTGTGGGGGCTCAGGGGGGACAACTTTGGTTACTCACAGTCGTAGAGTCGCCGGAGGGTCCTCCCTGAGTTGGTTGTTCTCCACCAGTCGAGTCGGGGTCGCCGGGTGCAGTGTTGCAAGTCTCACGCTTCTTGCGGGGAGTTGCAGGGGTCTTTAAATCTGCTCCTTGTAACAAAGTTGCAGTTCTTTTGGAGCAGTGCCACTGTCCTCGGGAGTTTCTTGTCTTTTTCGAAGCAGGGCAGTCCTCAGAGGATTCAGAGGTCGCTGGTCCCTTGGAAAGCGTCGCTGGAGCAGGGTTCTTTGGAAGGCAGGAGACAGGCCGGTAAGTCTGGGGCCAAGGCAGTTGGTGTCTTCTGTTCTTCCTCTGCAGGAATTTTCAGCTCAGCAGTCCTTCTTCTTGTAGTTGCAGGAATCTAAATTCTTAGGTTCAGGGAAGCCCTTAAATACTAAATTTAAGGGCGTGTTTAGGTCTGGGGGGTTAGTAGCCAATGGCTACTAGCCCTGAGGGTGGGTACACCCTCTTTGTGCCTCCTCCCAAGGGGAGGGGGGTCACATTCCTATCCCTATTGGGGGAATCCTCCTTCTACAAGATGGAGGATTTCTAAAAGTCAGAGTCACCTCAGCTCAGGACACCTTAGGGGCTGTCCTGACTGGCCAGTGACTCCTCCTTGTTTTTCTCATTATCTCTCCTGGACTTGCCGCCAAAAGTGGGGGCTGGGTCCAGGGGGCGGGCATCTCCACTAGCTGGAGTGCCCTGGGGCATTGTAACACGAAGCTTGAGCCTTTGAAGCTCACTGCTAGGTGTTACAGTTCCTGCAGGGGGGAGGTGTGAAGCACCTCCACCCAGAGCAGGCTTTGTTTCTGTCCTCAGAGAGCACAAAGGCCCTCACCGCATGAGGTCAGACACTTGTCTCTCAGCAGCAGGCTGGCAGAGACCAGTCAGTCCTGCACTGAACAATTGGGTAAAATACAGGGGGTATCTCTAAGATGCCCTCTGTGTGCATTTTTTAATAAATCCAACACTGGCATTAGTGTGGGTTTATTATTCTGAGAAGTTTGATACTAAACTTCCCAGTATTCAGTGTAGCCATTATGGAGCTGTGGAGTTCGTTTTTGACAGACTCCCAGACCATATACTCTTATGGCTACCCTGCACTTACAATGTCTAAGGTTTTGCTTAGACACTGTAGGGGCATAGTGCTCATGCACTGGTGCCCTCACCTATGGTATAGTGCACCCTGCCTTAGGGCTGTAAGGCCTACTAGAGGGGTGACTTATCTATACTGATAGGCAGTGTGAGGTTGGCATGGCACCCTGAGGGGAGTGCCATGTCGACTTACTCGTTTTGTTCTCATCAGCACACACAAGCTGGCAAGCAGTGTGTCTGTGCTGAGTGAGGGGTCCCCAGGGTGGCATAAGATATGCTGCAGCCCTTAGAGACCTTCCCTGGCATCAGGGCCCTTGGTACCAGGGGTACCAGTTACAAGGGACTTACCTGGATGCCAGGGTGTGCCAATTGTGGAATCAAAAGTACATTTTAGGTGAAAGAACACTGGTGCTGGGGCCTGGTTAGCAGGGTCCCAGCACACTTCTCAGTTAAGTCAGCATCAGTATCAGGCAAAAAGTGGGGGGTAACTGCAACAGGGAGCCATTTCTTTACAAGCACTCATTTGGCAGTTGATCGTAGGGAAACCCTCTTGGATATAACTTGGGTTAAAAAAAAAGACATACCAAAGAAAATGTTTTTGAGCCGTATTAAATGATCCCTCAAGAAAATGTGGGACCGAATAGTGCAGAAGCTACCACTGACAATATTTTCATCACCCCACACCCCCCTCTCTACCTGAACCTGGAATTCAAGTCTGCAGTGACACATAAAGCGGTGGAGTCTGGGGTGGGGGTGTTGATTCTTGGCAGGTATGCTTCTAATTCAAAACACAAATCTTTTATTCAGTGTAAAAAAAAATCAAAATCGGTGATGTGGATAGATACAAAAGCATGTAGATTAAATCTTGGACACGACATCCACAGAACAAATAAGCTGGGACTAAAGATATCTCTCAGTTCGAGAAACTATTCATGTTACAAATGGTTTTCCATGGTTGTGTCTCAAACATTCGTAAAGTACCACTTTCTCATCTCTGGTCATGCACCAACAGGTTGCATTTTAAGCACTTGGAGTAATAACACAGAGGAAATGGGAACTCTTTGAATATATAACCAAGACAGGGGCGTAATGCAAGGCCCTGCAGCTTCAGTGGTGCAAGGGTGGGGTGGGCAAGTCTGGGGGTCCCTCGACCCCTGAGGAGCTACCCCGTTCAGCCCAAGGCCAGTGAATAGCTGTGAGATATGGGAAACTTGGGGGGGGCCCTCTTCACATTCTGCAGGGGGGGCATTGCTTTTCATTACATCACTGGGCCAAGAGTATCAGTGTGTTCAACAGAGGGAAGCAGTGTATACAGTTATGACAAATTGGCATTTGGCCTTGTGGAAATTAAAAGCCATGTAACTGTACAAATCCAGGAGGGGATGTGATAATTTGCAATGATTCAATTGTGCGGATGGTTGTTCGGACAGAAACCACATCATTTTTTGAAGGAGCTGCTGGATCTGGTCAAGGGGATTCTAAGATATCCCATTCCGGACAAGCAGACAGTATGATCTGGGGGATGCAGGTGTACACTAGAGGATATGAGCAAAACAGATGTTACACTGAGGCATAGAAGAACCTTGCTAGAAATATGGAAATAATGGCCATCTGAGAGTACAGGTATTGCCAAAGCCAATAGGTCTGGCTCGCACTTACAGTTCCGACAAACAGAAAAAGGCCTGCTGAAGTGAAAAACATAAACAATTTCTTCCTGAATTGAAAACGGGTTAGACAAATAATTTAATGTATGGTGATTCATAGTACTTTTGAAATGTTAAATAGTCCCTCTTTGGTCTTGAAGACAACTGGGCACTTGCACTAAATGCATGAGCCATGACTCTTTGGGACATTTTAGCAAAGGAGTTTCTCATTAACTATAACAAACTGTCACTCACGCTTTAGTCACCACAGTTGGACAACAGGAACACCAAAGGATCACCAAGCACCTCACCAGAAGACTACAACCATCCAGAACTTGGCAGCAGACTCATCTTCAAAGTCCCACAAAGAATTCACATCACACCACACCTCAGAGAGCTCTACCGGCTCCCAATACACAATCAAGTTCAATTCAAACTACTCGCACACACATTCAAGACACTACACAACTTAAACCCCACCTTCCTCAACAGTCTTATCTCTTATCTCCACCTGCCACCCAGAAGCCCTTAACCAGATCAGATTAGATGGGTATTCTGTTACATCACTCCTAAAGCATGGAACGACCTCCCACTCCACATCAGAGCCTCTTCCTCTTTTCTTGAATTCTGCAAGAAGCAGAAGACCAAGTTTTTGAATTACCCAACCTGCCTTACTCAGGGCTGGGCTTGCACACCTGCTCAACATCCAGGATTTCTTTTCAGGCGATAGTGCACTTTACAAATAAACGTAATGTAAAATAACATAACATAATTCATGATGGCTTTACCTTGTTTGCACAAAATTGGAAACCCTTGAGAAATAATCTGTTTTACAATGACCTGGTTATGAGATAGCCACATTCGCTCAGGGCTTTTAGCGTATTTTGGGAGGTGTAATGGACCACTGACATAGGTTCTGATTCTTGGAATACCTACAGGACGAATTGCAGAAACTAGAGTGCCAACTAGTGTCACCTGCTATCCCAGTTGTTGCCCCAATGGTTTAGTTGGCGACATGCATCAAATCGGGAAACAAATCGCTTCTGTGCATTGCATATATTCACTCTAGTGAGGGCAGTTGTACATGATCCATTATGTGGGTTCATGGTAAAGGTCATAAACAGATCTGTTTAAAAAATCTGGCTGCCTCCTGCATCAGAGGGTTCTCATAGTTCATCTGTGAGTGCAAACTCTTGGGAGGGAGGGAGAGTGCTATTCTAAGGATTTATTCCAAAAAATCACTGCATTAACTTAGCCATGAACCTATACCCGCCCACCACTGCTCCACATATGCTTGATATAATAATGTCTCTGTTTCAAGATTTAAGCATCGTGGCGTGGTAACATGAACAGTGTGTGAAGCATATGCTATGTCTACCCAACAGCTGTTCACAGGCATTGCAGCAGCCTTTGGAATTGCACACTGTCAGTGGCTTCTTGATGAAGCTGGAGTGTTATCTGTCACTAGGGGACACTGCAGGATTTTTGTCATCTCATGAAAACCCCTTTACACAATGCTGAACCTGGTGTGCTACTGCACTAGCCTTTTCAGTACCACAATGAGAGCCCATATTTAAGCTGATAATTGGGAGATGCATATATCCCATAACTCCTGCGAATCGTAAAATCTACTAATATATGGTACATGGCACCTTGGCTCTTGATGTCTCCTAGGTAGTTCCGGTGCGAGTATTTTCAGGACCCAAAGCACACATTATATTTTGCTGTTTGGGTGCTCCGTTTTACAGTAGTAATAAGTCAATCTTTAGTAGGTTTGTTGCAATCTACTGCTTTCTTGTGAGCATTTGTGGTAGAGCTGGAAGGCACCTGCAATAGCATTAATGTAGCTTCAGAACTGCTCATTGGTCTACATCCTGGGTTGCATTCTCTGCTGTATTCCATGGCTGTGATACATTGACAGGGGGGGGCCACCATTTAAATAAGTACTGTGTTTTGGCCTGCATTCTAAATACCAGGATCTGTTTGGGTGTCTTGTGTAACACAAGTGGTTGAAAACACAAAACGGGAACTGCAAATGCTTAATTGAACGTGTGTGGGTCTTTTTACATACGTGTGGCCTTTCATTGGCTATGTGATTACGAGCCCTTACAATGTGCAGATTTCAATACATTTGCACCTCAAAACCTTTTTGTGAGCCGTGAATCTGACAAACACATGCCATTTTTTTTTAATCGGAGTTGTTTACGGCAAGGAAGTAACTATCAATGGTGCAGCAGGTGCAGTGGCTCCGGAGCCTGGGTGTTTGAGTGTTGCACTGCAGTGCGGTTTTGATGACTTAACTGGACAACATGAGGGCAATTTCCCTACAAACATTAGGGTCCTGCTTGATGGGTATTCGTCCATTAATTACAATGTATGCCTTCGAAGACGGAAAGGATTACAGTTCTTGCCTCTGCCTTGCACAGTGCCCATATGTGCTCCTGTCTGAATTTTAGGAGAATTTTCTGTGTTGTTATTCCCCAGCGCTTTGCTTATGTAAAAACAGCGTTGTTGATTGCTGCCATAAGCTTGTGAGCTGTGGTTTCTTTGCTAACAGCCACACAACACCATCCCGGCTGATACACACCTTTAGGTTTCGCTTATGGAAATCCTTTGAAAGGACCGGCATTTTGTTGTGATACAGCAAAGCCCCACTTCAAATAGACACAGAGCCCACTGCAGTTCATACTAGAATACAAATAGAGCTAGTCTCAGTTGGCACAGGTCACCTTCTCTGAAATGCGTTTTTATCTCTTGAGGAGAATTCTGCATAATTATGCACACCCAAACAGGGCAGGCAGAATGCGCTGTATTTTTGACCAGAGTGTGATTGCATTCGAAGGAAAAAAAAAAGGCCTTGGAGAATCTTGGACCTGTGTGATTGGATTCTAGAGTTTCCAGGTATGGGTCACCTTCACAGAAAATGCAAGCACTGGAAAAACGTGTAGGTCTGCCATTGGCTAACATCATCGCAGCTTTGTCAATGCTTGTTTGTTTTATCAGGATTTTTATAAAGCGTCAATGTTGCAGGAGCTGTTGGAAATATATATATATATATATATATATATATATGTATATATACAAATCAGTGTGTGTATATATATTTCTATGTATATATGTATATTTGCGGTTGCCAGTAGGTAATTATAGGTAGGACCTAGTTTCTATAGAAAAAACCTGTTTTGACTTGCCTATATCTTTGGCACATTTTGACAAATCTTCACCACATTTTCCCAAAAAAAGTTTCAAATTGGGTCTTGTTGTGCATGAAAGTTTTGGGGTGATCCATCAAGCTGGCACTAAGAATAAGTCGGGGTCAAAAAAAAGTGTGTTTCCCATGTTAAGTCCAATAGGGATTTTAGACACAACTGCAGCCCCAACTGCTGGACGGAATGACACCAAATTTAGCAACAAGGAAGATCTTGGTCAAGAAAGTGTTTTGTTTTAATGTGGTGCAAATTTGTTAAGTAATTTTTGAGACATTAAAGGAAAACCAAATTTGTATATCTAGAGGTGTGAACCGTTCGATAATCCACTCGCTGAGAGTTCACAAAGCCTCACGCCACAGAAAATACCTGATTGGCTGGCCACAAGCTCAGCAGAAAGTTGCAGCTGCCATTTTTTGTATTGGGAAAGGGTCCCTGGGGCTCAAATAAGGGCTGCAATATATTTGAAGGGGTCAGGATAGAGGCTCCCTGACCCCATATCTGTAGTAAATTAATGACTTTAATACTTATAGAGAAAAACTTTTTTTACATTTTTTTTGTCATCTACCGGGTTCGTAGACCTGTTGTGACTTTACATGGGGGCCAGCAATGAGTGCTGTGACGGATTTATAAATACTGCTATGTATAAATAAAATGTACACACACACAGACTCACAGACCTACAGAGACAGTCATAGTTTTACTCAGAGACATTCACACATCCCCTCAAAGACTAACTCAGTCACTCACAGAAACACTCACAGGCCCACTCAGACACTGACTCGCCCTATCACAGACCGACTCAGACACTCACACACCCACTCACAGACCCACTAAGTCACTCACCCACCCACTCTCGAACCAACTGAGACTCCCAGACACCCATTCACAGACCCACTCAGAGACTCCCACTCCCACTCACAGACCTACTCACACACTCACATTCCCATTCACAGACTCATGTAGACACTCACACAACCACTCACAGACTGACTCAGATACTAACACACCCTCTCACAGACCCACTTAGACACTCATAGGTGCAGAGACTGGCCTGCCATGCATGGCCAAAGGCCATGCGCAGGGCAGAGTTGGGTGGTTATAGGATGATGGCCACAGGGCCGGACCACATGCCAGACCCTGCAGCTAACTCCTGCGGTGCACGGCCAAAGACCATGTGTGGTAGTAGTTGGATTAACGTAAAGTAATAAGAAATACTTTACGTTAAAAATACCATAGAAATTTACTGAGAGACCCACCCAAAGGTTACAGGGATGTTATAGTTAGGAAATAGAATTTAAAAAAAACATAGAAATTCACTTAAAATCCAAAGGTTACACAGACATTGTAAAGAAGCTCTGAATTTACTCGCACAAAACCATAGAAATTTAGTAGTTATAGTTATCGTAATCCTAAGTAACTTTAACTCACACTTTTGCCATGCACTGCTACTTACCCCAGATTACAGTACTCATGAAATCTTTTATATCTTGTGTTGGGATGTTCTTGTGTGCTCTTTGTGAAAAAACAGAGTGCCGTCACTCACAGTGAAAGTAGCCATTGGCTAAAGTGGGTTGATCAATTGACCCATGCTGTATGCTGCACTGTCCTGGAAAAAAATGACACATTGATGGACTAATGGAGGAAGATAGTTGGCTAAAAGCCCGTGTAAATAATATTATATAAATATGTATATATAGCGAGATAGATAGATAGATAGATAGATAGATAGATAGATAGATAGATAGATAGATAGATAGATAGATAGATAGATAGATAGATAGATAGTGTTGGTCGCCATTGAGTAATTATAGTTAGGATCTAGTAGTTATCATAGAAGGAGCATTTTTTTAGTTTGCTACTAACTTTGGGGGCATTTGACGAATCTTCACAAAACCTTCCAAAAAAGTTCATCCACCTCAGCTCCTTACTAGAAAGTTTCGGGGTGATAGTCAAGTAGGGGCTGAGAAAAAATGGAGGGTCCCAAAAGCAATTTCCTTATGTAATTTCCATAGGGATTTGAGAACAGCAATAAAGCCCATATGTCTGAACAGAATGACAGCAAATTGGGCAGAAAGCTAGATCTTTACCCTGAATGTGTGCTTTGTGTGAGTTGGTGTAAATCTGTTCTGTAGTTTTCAAGAACTTAGTGTTAAAATATATGTATAGCTGGGCGGTAGGGTTCTCAAGACTCTTGCCAGAGTCCTGCAGGCACGCACATTTGGAATGAAAGAATGATCTGATTGGCAGAGGGGGGCTTGTTTCCTGTTGGTCATTTCACTTCCATGGGAACCACAGGCTCCTGTAAATCCTGCAGTAGCTTGGGATGTGATTTATTGGCTGCAACATGAGGTGAAATGTCATGCTCCCCATTTCAGGACATGGAGACTCACTCCCAGTGGCGTTTAAAGAAAAAATAGGTTATGGGGGGAAGGGTATGGGTAACCTGACTCCCTTGACCTTTTGGGGCATCACAGCTGGAAACCCCCTGACCAAATTTTAAAAAACCTTCTCGATTTAAGTAACCCTGTGGAAAAGCCAGGCACGAGGAGAGATTGGCATAGTTACATATTGGTAATCAAATATTACTTTAAGATTTAAAAAAATAAATTCACTGAATAAAAACAAAGGTTAAAGTGACATTATAGTTAGATATGGTATCAATATTTAATTTCCATTTTGAAAAAACTTCAGAAACCAAAGGTTATATTGACGTTATGGTTAGGTGAAAATCTAAGATCAATGTCACATTTTTAATTTAAAAAACACTGAAATTCACCAGTTATAATTATTTCAAGTATCTATAACTCATGTGCTTGCCACATACTGTTTATGACCTCAAATATTACATCTCTTATGACATATTCTATCACATTATTGATAACATCAATACAGCATCTGAAATAACATCATTGATGACACACTGTGCATAGAATGGCCTACAGTTTATTTGACTTACCAGTGACATTCAGAAGTCTGTTAAACCAGCACATATTTATTTACACAATAACTGAAGTAAAAGAAGAAAATAAGTTATTCTTCACCATTTACCATTAGAAACACCTCAGTTTTAAAGATATTGTGCAACTAACATGTAAAAGTATCATAAAGCCCCTTCGGAATTCAAACACATTAATTCATTATCCTGTCGAAGTTTTTCTTTCACCTTAGTGCATCAGGTTATATCACTGACTTGAAAGGCATTTTTAAGTGATAGTTCCCAAACACAAACTTGGATACCTTCCTGCCTTCCCCATCCTGTCAACAATGTCATTAGTAAACCAAGAGGCAAGTCAGTTGTCATCTTCACCATCTATGCGTCCTAAGTTGTCATACATGTAACTATATATAGTTTATTAAATCACACACACAAGAGGGTTTGTATAGAGCATATCATGAACTCATAATTTTTAGGATTCTCTCATATGTGATAATGAAGTAAAACGAGGCAAGCTTAAATAAATCCATTTTCTAGGATCACACAGTTTGGTCTAGTGGGAAATGCGGGATTGAACCTACAGACCATATTTGACCCCTGGGAAAAGGTTTGTGATTACTGAGGGATTGGCTTATCTTCTGAAGACCTCCCTGCCTCGTCGGGTGATTTACAGGCATTCAGGTTTAACAAATGTGTTTGTCTTGTGTATTTGATGCGGAGGGGGATGTTTCCACCTCTTTGTCTCCCACCGTGGTTGTATACAGGGTGAGTTCCGCCAAATAAACTAACCTAGTAACATCGCAGGTACTTGGGATTTTGTAGAGCTCCCTCTGAGGTGTGGAAAACTGAGAATACAATAGCTCATGTTGCCGTGCAGGTGAAATAGAATTTAGTTATACTCCCTGCCAGGAAATCACAATTATGATGAACAATAAATCAGATTTCATTAACATGGTTTGAAAGTCCTGTGGTGTCAGAAACCTGGTTATTTTACGTTTGATTGATGGCTTGCTTAAGAGTGTGCCAGGAAATGTGGAAGAAAGGAGAATTTCAGCATTTCCACTGTATTACTAGAACACATTAGAGGAGATTTATCAACAGTTTATAATTAGGCTGTTTTATTCCCCAACATATGGTGCCCATGAAAAAACGACCTGAGATTCACTTGTCTTTGCATAACAGGCAGTCAAGTGCAGTTACAGAAACAATTTGCTAAGACACCGGTCTGCTTTACAACTATATTTCTGGAACAGTTATAAAATATAAGACTTTCTTTATCTCCCATCATGACCGAGTCACCATTATTACGAGCTCGCTTTCTTTAAAAAAAAATATTACAGTTTCTAAAGTGTGAAAATGTCCTGGAAGGAGAGCCTACATTTGTATATGCTCTTTGCTTAGGTTAACAACTTGCTTTGTCAGCAGAAAGAGTTGTTATAGCCTTGCAAATGTGTTCTATGATTATGTTCAACATCAGTTTGGAATATTAGCACAAAATTCACAGCAGCAGAACTGAGACTGGTGACATAGTTGTCATTGCTTAGCACAAAAGACTTATGATTTACCGTGCCATGGTGTAATTTAGTTGGCTACATAGTCTGTATGCGGGGTATGGATCTCGATTAATCCTCTTAGAAGACCTATTTAAATTTGGAGAACTGAACATACCATATTCCTTCTTATAACGTAAGTAGACCGATTTGATCTCAATATTCTTGTATATTTTTCCGAACTATACTTTAAGGCTGTAAAAGAGATAATGCCATAAATATAATTGTAAAAAAAATAATGTTGGGAAATTATTCTTGATGTCACTGTGGCTAATGAGAGCCATGAGAACTGAATGGGAACCAGGCCTGGGCGAAATATATTTTATATAGGCGTAATCCAGTGTAAGTCCAGTATTTTTGCTTGTTGCGCAAAATTCCAAAAATGACACTATTACGACAGAATGTGAATTTATGCGCTGTTTACTGAAAAAATTAGAGTGAGCACCAGGGAACAACGCAAATGACCAGAACGTGGGCAGCTGCAGTTTGTGGCACTAGTGTTTAGATACTATTTATTAGTGCAAAATGTGTCCTCGCAGTCAGATTGGATAGAAGGATGCATTTCACACTAAATATAGCACCAAATGCCAGTTTTGCATTTATGTAATTATGAGTAAGTTTGTGTACTTTTTTAAAAACCTCACATAGTTACACAAAAGCATATTACGTGAAATGTGCACACCTACGGTGATAATATTTAGCCAATGCATGTATATAGACATCATCAGCTAGGAGCATCCCAACAAGACAACTGCTGGCGAATAGATGATTCATCAAGGTTAAACCACTTGCATCCGTTGCATGAGTGACAAGACCAGGCTGGCTAAAAACAGATATGATTATAGCTCTACCCGCTCATTCTGAACACTGCAGGAATGCCAGTTAAGGCTTAAATGGAAGTCTGAGCTCAAATAAGGATTCTAACTAGTGAGGGTCATTTGTAAATTTTCTGCAGCAATATTTCATGTTTCACTGCTCGGGACAGGGAAATATTAGGGAGTAGTGCATTATCCCCCCTTCTAAGGTGCCTAATTCAGTAATTGATATAATACCAAACCTACATATTATATATATATATATATATATATATATATATATATATATATATATATTTAAGTCACTGTTTACAAGGTGTGTTTTTACCTCCCTGATGAACAGGCTATTCTTAATGAAGGCCTTAGTGGTGTCCTTCTTAAGGATGAACTTTAATTGGTGCACTGCACACCCCAAAGAGGGACTCAAGGGATGTGGTTGTTCAAAGTGAACAAAGAGCAGCAACTGTGCCTGGGAACAACCAGGATTTCAAAGACTTTTGGAATCTTTTGTTTTCCACTCGACACCCACATTTGAATGGGCTGGACTTTCAAAACTTGGCTCTGCCCTCCGATTACGTACCTCCTCCTTTCTTTACCTACAGAGAGAAGCAACGATCATGTTTCCTAAACTGAGATCTAAAAAGATCGGTTAGTAACATGTAGTAGATCGGTAGGTAAAAATATTCTTTCGGCTAAAAAAGCTAAAAGACACACATACACGTATTAAATTGGATGTATTCCATTTAGATATACAAAAATAAGTTGTTTGTCTGCTACATTTATTATTTTAAAAAATCCTCCACAACATCCATGTAATAAAACAGAAATGCATTGATATGATTTGAATGCTCAATATTGAGCTCCATAAAATACAGTAAAATCCATATAAGTGTGTAATCAAGTATTATTCAATAGTGCACAAGAACAACTAATAAAAAATACAAAAATGCAACCCCTCTTACTTGTTGAAGCACACCATATAACAGATGAGGTGCAAATCTAGTTTCCTCCTTCCCCATACTTTATATACGCAGGTGCTTTAGAAAATGCGGGTAATCTTTAATAAGTATCTTTGTAGACATACTTGACTTTAAATCATGTGCTCTATTTTGAAACCACTGACCTCAGGTGAATTATGTCCAGGTGGAATTTTACAACCAAACTTCGGAGTTGTGCAATTTGAACCCGGTCCAAGTTATCATGTTTTTAGAAGATAAAGTAAGTTATAGGAAATTTGGAATTGCTTCCTCCCAAGATGTTTCTAATGTTAATGGGGGTAATGGTGTTCTTTTTTATGTACTGTTGCTGTGCCCAGTCCTCTCTGAGGCTTATGGACAAACCAGGATACCTTAAATACCCTGGACGTTTTCATAAGCTCATTTAAGGAGCCTTGGTACACTGCTCCCTTTAAGTTCAACCACGTCCTTACCCAAGGAAATGTTGGGTTCCTTGGAGAGTAACGAACTATGATGTTAACATTTAGCTGTTTAGAACTGTACTGAAACGCAGGAGTATTGGATGACCATAGAAAGCTAGAGATGTCGCCGCATATTCTACAAAATATGGGGGAACTGGTTGCAATGCTATGAGCTGGGAAGAGAAACCAGTATGGGCAACGTTCAAACTGTCGAAAGATCTCTCCCAGGTGAACTTCAGGAGGAGGGGAGACAGGAATGACAACCACCCCGTAGACTAGACCCACTCAATATAGGACAGTAGATAAGACCCTAAAGCTGAGCATGGTAGATATGAAGTACATGTACTTCCTGTTCTCTGAAGAGTACTGATGGGAAATAGAAATATGAGTGCATGCCTTAATTTATGCTGGTTAATGTAACTTGTTTAAAAAAAAAAAAAAAAAAAAAAAAAAAAAATTATATAAAAAAAAAACATTTTGCTGAAGCCATAGTAGAATCAAAAAAATGGGCTCACGGTTTCTATCACTGCAAGAAGCAAGTAATGTGAATTTTAAGCAAAACAATAGAAAAAACTTGAGGACATTCGGGTAAAGTAGTGTGTTGATAGTAATAAAGAGCATTAAGCAAAATCATTTTCTGTTATAGCCATTTTTTTCATTTTATTGCGTCAATAGTGATAAAGCACCCAAATTTAAGAAAAATGTATGTATCACCTACTGGAGATCCATTCAGGTGTTGGTGTCAGCAATATTTGGATTGGCTGGCGCCATTCTTTTTTACGAGCACAGCAGAAAGAAAATCGCCTGGATGCTTAAGTACAGTCTTTATCACCATGAACAGCTCCTACTTTTGGATGTATTTGTCAGTATCCCTGGCCACTATTAAACTACCAAAGCCAATGGGCCCATCAACTGCTCTGTTTTATTTAATTAGTTATCTCCTTTTTAAGTTAAAGAAAAAAATCATATTACACTTATACTTGTTCAGCTGCAGTGATTATGCAACAATGGTTCCAATTGGTAGCTTGGATCCCTTTGGGTGTAGAGTTATATAAGAAACAAATGATGATAGTGATGATGACGATGATGATGAAGATGCAGGGGCGTAGCTTGATCAGTAATATTGGGGGATATGAACTTTCGATTTTCCAACAATCATACTGCCATGTCATGGTTAAACACATTATACGACAAGGAGGGTGCATGCATGGAAGGGGCCTAAGGAACATTGGAAAGTGAGAGGAAAGTGGATTGGTACAGATACTAAGTGATGGAAAACACAATATTTAGTAAGATTACCAGTATTTGTGACAACTTTAAAAACTGATAGGGAGAGAGTGTGTGTGTTTTTGTCTAAATGCATGTAAAACAGTCTGGTGAAATCCAGCAGACATCTCACCATAGCTGACTGAAAGCATCTGTACCCAACTATTTATCAGAAAATTCATTTATTCAGGGGTGAAGCACCCCACACCCCCCTCCCTGAAGCTACTGCCCTGTGATGATGGTGATGATGGTGAGAATCCAGTTTAAGGTCGTATTACTTATAACATACATTAGAAGTTCAGTCTGTCTCAATATTGCATTGTTCAGAATAATGCAGCCTGCACTATTTTAATCTTCTATGTTTGTGCAGCAGACATGAATGCCCTTCCTCCAGGCACTGGGCAGAAAGAAACCTGAACCCTTCAGTGGAGTAAATGAATAGACTTTACTTTGGTCCTGTCTACCTAGACTCTTGTCTTTCATTCCATGTGTTGTCAGGTAACATATCTGACTCAGCTATTTCCGTGTGCACTGCGGCAGCTGTTAGGTTGTGTGAATTATATTTAGTTTATGTGGGGTATTTAAAATGTGAAATTAGGTTCAGGAAGCAGTGAATCACTGTACACAGAAGTTGGTACAGAGCAAAGTGGGGTACATTCCAACACCATGGTTATAAAATGAAGTGATTATTTTTGTATGAGTGTAGCACTGGGAAGTTGTTATCTGTAAGAGTCAAAGGGAAGAATGCCTCTACCCACCAATAAGGACTATAAGTCCATTAGCCCATAGTTCACTGGCATATAAGTCTCATCAATTTTACTGTAGAGATGAGTCTTAATTCAATGTCAGAAAGGAAGGACTGGAAAGGATGTGATGTGTGGAGGATGTCATTCCAGGATCTTGGGCACGGTTTGAGAAAGTTTCAGGATCGCAGAAATATGTTTTGTTATAATTAAATTGTAGAGTGTCATAGATTTAAATAGAATCTATGCATGCAGAAAGACACAACTTAGAGCCATCAAGTTGGATTCACGTGATAATACTTATATTAAGCTTTTCTACAATGTTTTAGGATATTGTCGCTGTGACTCTTAAAGTAGTCATCTTTTAAGCTCACCTCCAAAAACGTTCTTCAGATCTTAAGGAGTGTTCTATCACTACAACATGCTCCTTTGCTCGCCTAACAAAATTAATGGGAAAGGAGCATTAGTACAACTTTCTTTTTTGATTTAGAAATCATTCAGTCTGGTATTTGTACATCCTGTATCATGATATTTGTCATGTTTGCCATAATCCATAGGGATTTGAATACTGGCGAAGTAGCAGTCTTAAACAGTTAGGGTTTCACAGCTTCATTTGACACTGTTGATAACCTCATCTTGATTTTGAGACTCTTCAAGACAGATGCTAGGGGCCTTGTATGGTTTACCGCTTAGTTTTTCAAGCCATCCTAGTCTGCATCACTGCTTTGTTTTCTTCTCTTTTTGTGAATCTGGTTGAGGAGTTCCACATGTCACATGTTTGAGAAGTGCATTTTAGCACATATATTGGTCCCCAAGCCACTCTTATCAACTCTTTTGGAAATCATTGTTATGCTTCGACAGATGATAGTCATCATTAAGCATGACGTTGATGATGGATGTCACCTAACCCTCTAACAGACAAATCTGCTGTACTGACACATTGGGCCCCTTCCACATTCCAGACCCATGCTTTTTCCTCTCACATTTGGGACATAACATGCCCTGGAGATCTGCATCAACGAACTATTTGACATCCAACTCTCCACACCTCCCACCCCCCCCTAACTCCAATCAGGAATTTGGCCTTTAGTTTTTTCTTACACATAATTCTGAGTAACATTCTTCCCTTGTTCCTTCCTCATGTCAGAAAAATGCCATTCATTCATGTTATTTCTTCTCCCCTAGACCACTAGACGTCTGTCTCTATTTTTGAAGCTTTCACCATTTCAGTTGGCACCCCTTCTTAGTTCTGGGCTGAATCAATTTGCCCACATTTCAGGATTCCTCAGGAAATTGCACATTGGTCTACAATCCAAAAAAAGAAGTCATAGGTCTCTGTGTCTGTTGTGCTACCCACGGCATAAGTCCTTTATTCCATCTTCTTCTGCATGGTTTCATATACCAAATGTTCACCAGAAAATATTACGAGGCAGATCTTTCTTCTTTCTTTTCTCAGGCATTAGAACTCTATCTACCTTTTTTGCTAGCTGTTGGAAACTTAAGCCCATAGTTATACTTTTAGATGCAAGACTGTACAAATGCAGTTTTGCGTCAAAAAGCTTACCGCTGAGCACAAGCCAGGCACCATATTTATGGAATGATGGAAGCCGGCGGTAAGGATCGGCTAGCGTCAAAAGAAAAGACGCTAGCCGGGGGAGGGGTGAGCAGTAGGGGGCACCAGAAATGATGCCAGGCTGGTTAACGCCAATATATATGTCTTAGTAAAGACAGGAGTCATGCCCACCACCCCAATGGCCACTGGTCCCTAGCCATGGCCATTGGATCCAGTGCCATGCAGGGTGGCCCAAGTAAGGGGCCTGTGATGGCACAGCCAAACAAAACAAATTGTAAACTTACCCAAGAAGGGGTCCCCCATCCTCTGGAGTGCCTCTCGTGTGGGTGGAGGTGTTGCTGGGGCAAGGGGGCATCCGTGGGCCCATGGTGTTTAGCCATGGACATGAGTCCACAGCTACCCTAATGCCTGGTCTGACCCAGGCATTAATTAATGGCGCTAAGCAGGCTTAGCACCGTTATTTAGGTACGTCTCCCACCCATACGCCATATTTGCACAGGGGATAAATATGGTGCTGCGGGCCTAGAGTCATTTTTTGGATGGGAACACATACCTTGCATCTCATTGATGCACGGTGGGTTCGCACATCCAAAAAATGGAGCTAACTCCCATATTTTGATTGTAGATGTATGTAGTGTCAAAATATAAATATGGAGTTGTTTGCGCCAATTTAGCGTAGAAATAAGTATGCCCCTTAATTTATTAGTCTTGCTTTGTCAAGTTATGATAGGATCTTCTGTCTGTTAGTTTTCAGTGCAATGGCACCCTTTTGTGCTGCAATCATGCTTTACTAAATTTCCTCAACTCATTCATTCAACTACATTAGCACGAAGGAAAATCTAGTGTCAAAGCTTATATATTACTAAGCATTTGAGTCTAGATGTTATCCTTTATACGCCGGCATCATTTAATGACTGGATCACACACTATCATGTTTTTCATTCCTAAACACGGTCAACACAACACCATCCTACTATCTCATGGGCTATGTACCTGCTGTTGAACCTAATACATTGTTTGTCCAGAAATCAAACTTATTCTTCTCATGTATTCATCTATGAAGAATAAATGTGTGTGTTTGTTTGTGGTATGTGTGTAGCACGAACCTGGTTGAATGGCAGTGGAGTGGTGTACAGGGATTAAGATATAGTCAGCATGTGATTGGAGGAGGAGGACATTTCTAAGGGCAAAAGTGAACTGTCACTGCATCGAGATGTAGAGTTCTTTAAACAGGTGTATATTGGTCTATTGGAGCAGGGTTCATGCAGTTCTGATGGATAAAGGAGTGTAGCTCCAGAACATGGGTGCACAGATAGAGAAGGGTTGTTGCCTTGGTATTTTTACTGTTCTGTAATAATAAATACGTTTTAAGTAGAAACCTGATGTACTGTAATATCATTGCATATTTATTCAATGAATACATAGCAGCACAAGCTCCAGGGGTACAATAAGGCAAGGCAAAATAGGAAAAATCATTTAATTTTGAGAATAAATGTTTCCCGTTCAATTCATATCTAACATAACTCTGCACATAAATTTTGTTTTGAATTCCGTCTGATTTTTGTGCTCGTGGGATTTCTTTATAAGCAAAATATGGTGTATAAGACATACAAGTGGAGCTCGGTTTAATTAAAAAAGGATGAGATAGTATTATTTTAACTGTGAATTTTAAATGAAGCATAAGCAGCCTATTAAAAATGCATGAAAATCAAATTATATTAGATGTGCAAGTCTGCTGACATTAGTATGCAAAAAAAATTAGTATCCTCGAGCCTATAAGGAGCACATTATGTTGGGATGAATAGGAGCAATATTCCTAATGTGGGAAATATTTAGGAAATAATGTGTATGTCACACAGTTAAACTGTATTAATGTTGTGTTTCGAATAAATAATTATGTCTCTGACTAAGTAGAACAAAGCAGTTGTGCGTCCTCTTCACCATTGTGGACATCAATCAATTAATCAATCATAGCATTTGTAAAGGACAGCACTATCACCCCTAAGGCTATCTGAGGGTGTTGTGTCTCTGTCGAAAAGCCATGTCTTGAGTTGCCTTCTGAAGTCCACCAGGGAGGGACTGTTCAGAGGTGGAGAGGCAAGCTGTTGCAGGCTGTTGTGTAGGAGAAGGAGCGGTCTCCACTGCTGCTGTGATGGATACAAGGTGTGTGGGCGCGGTTTAGCGAGTTGGAGCCTAGTTGTCTTGCTGGGATGTAGGAGCTCAGTTGGTGGTTGATATAGGATGGCCCTAGGTTGTGGAGAGCCTTGCATGCAAGTTTGAGGATATTGAAATGGCATCTCTTCTGCACGAGGAACCATTGAAGGTTCCTGAGGTGTAGGGTGATGCTTGAGCACTTGGGGAGGGTGAGGATGAGCTTGGCTGCAGTGTTCTGTAGAATCTGGTGTCTTTGAAGTAACTGGAAGGACAATCCGGTGTAGAGAGCATTGCCATAGTCGAGGCGGCTGTTGACCTGGGCATGCATGACTGTTTTTCTGGTGCCAGTAGGGATCCATTTGAAGATTCGGTGGAGCATACAGAAGATGTAGTAGCAGGAGTAGGCCACTGAGCTTATTTGTCAATTCATGGATAGTTGTCAGTGGAGGATGACACCGAGGTTTTGTGCATGGTATGATGGAGAGGGCATTGCTTCGAGTTATGCTGGTCACCAGCTTTGTTCCCATACGGAGGTGTTCTTCCCGTAGAACAGGACTTCCATTATGTCGGTGTTTAGTTTGAGGCAGCTGTTTTTCATCCATGTTGATATGTTGGTCATGGCGTTGCAAAAGTTGGCTTTGGCATTGTGGGGGGTTTCAGTGAGTGAGAGGATTAGTTGAGTGTCATCGGCGTAGGAGACTATATTGAGCCCATAGGATCTGATGTTGTCTGTGAGGGGAGTCATGTAAATGTTTAACAGGGTTGGGCAGAGGGAGGATCCTTGCGGTATGCCACTGGTAATGTCCTTGGGTGTAGAAGTGAAGGGAGGAAGGTGGAATCTCTGAGTGCAGCCCGAGAGTAAAGAGGTGACCCACTTAAGGGAGTTTTGTTGAATGCCTATGTTGTGGAGTCGGTTGAGGAGAGTGTGGTGGGAAACTGTATCGAACGCTGCAGAGAGGTCCTGAATGATCAGAGCTGCACAACTCTCCTCAGTCGAGGAGAGTCCTGTGTCATCGGTAGCGGCGATCAGTGCACTCTCTGTGCTGTGGTTGGCCTGGAATCCTGATTGTGAGGTGTCAAGAAGGTGGTTCCGATTGAGGTAGTCGGTGAGCTGTTGGTTGATGGCTCTCTCGAGCACCTTGGCTGGGAAAGGGAGCAGGGAGATCGGTCTGTAGTTTTTTAAGTCGCTGGGGTCGGCGGAGGCTTTCTTTAGGAGGAGTCTGACCTCTGCGTGCTTCCGTTCATCTGGAACGGTTGCCATGGAGATGGAGATATTAAGGATGCTGGTTAGTTCTGTGGTAATAGTGTTGGCTCTAAGGTTGAAAAGCCAGTGGGGGCAGGGGTCAGTGGGTGACCCGGAGTGGATGGATGATAAGATGGCTGCAGTGGTGTGTGTGTTAATAGGGGACCAGGAGGTTATCGTGTGGCTGGTGTTTGCTGCTTGAGAGATGTTGTCTAGGCTATAGGTAGAGGGTTGGTGTCGGAATTGTAGTATATGGTGGTGTTTTTGCAGTGGAAGTAGTCTGCGAGGGTGTTGCAGATTTCCTGGGATTGGTGGATGGTGGTCTCAGGGCCTATCAGGTTAGAGAATACTTTGATGATTCTGAAGCTTTCTTTAATGTGGCTGGCTGTCATGTTGATGCGGGCAGGGCTTGCTGCTCTTTTTGCTGCCTTGATGTGGTGGTGGTAGTTGTTGAGGGCTGCCTAATACGTGTCTCCGTCAGAGAGGTATTTGGTCACGCACCACAGTGGCAGTCACGTTTGGAATTTCTGAGCTCCAGAGTGTAACATCTTGCTGGCTTGGAGGTGTTGTTGGTTTTAGCTGGCTTCAGCTGGGCAACTCTGTCTGTGGATTTGGTGTTCCAGGTGGTGAAGTTTTGAAAGGCGTGGTTGAGGTCTACCGTGGGCTCGGGTTGTGCAGTGCATAGCGCCTGTGCCATAGGGCTGCAGTTACCTTGCCCTATCTTCACTGGGGGGTGCTGTGGTGCTTGGAGATGGTGAGCTGGGAGTTGGAGATAGTAAAGTGGACAATGACATGGTCGGTCCAGATAAGTTCAGTCACATGGGTGATTCTGTCACTAGAAGTGAAGATGGCATCCAATGTGTGTCCAGTGGCACTAAGGAGGAATCGGCAGGGGCATCAAGAGATGCAGTCATGCTCAGGAATGCGGGTGGAGCTGACGCAATCATGCTCAGGAATGTGGGCAGAGCTGTCGCAATCAGGCTCAGGAATGCGGGCAGAGCTGTCAGCAGCAGGAGGAGGGTCGTGGAGTGGCTGTGGACCTGCGATTGGCCCAATAGACATCAGTATGGAATTATGCTGCTGTCTAATGAACTATCAAGAAGCAATTAATTTAATCTAATACATTGAGCCATAGGTTTTAGCACATATTGAGGCATTGCTTTTAAAGGGTCCAACCAGTCAAAAGTAAATGGACACATTTTCCCTACAGAGAGGGAAGAAATTCTTGACTTATTAAAGATGCTTAGAATAAAATTATGCTCATCCTCTTTGTAACCTTCACTGTGCAGGAAGAACGTTCAGAAATTCCTATGCAATGTAATTGGCTTGAGTGGTGCGACACCGCCGGAGTGGCTGTAATGAACTGCATACTTGTAATGACTATTGTTATGCTGGAGACCTGGGAAGGAAAAGAGAGTGTAGATGAGGGAAATATGGGTTCGTGCCTTTGGAATTGCCACTAATTGGCATGTAGAATACATAGGCCCAATTACAAACAAGAAGCTTCTTGTTATATGTCTATAGAGAAAGCGGATGACAAAGTGTTTAAGGTTCCTTATTTGTAATTGCATACCAAGGAACCGTATTGTTGCCTCACTGTACTATTAGATTGTTCTGTTACAAAGGATGATCTTTCTAAAATATAAATAGAGGTTTTAAGAAGTATCTAAGGTGGGTGTGGGGGGAGGAGAAATTCTAACAAAGAAAGTCTTCCTTAATGGTGGACTACAGATGCCACTGTTATCAGTTATTTAAGACTGACTGAAGCAATATCAGCGTAGATGTGTTCAGCTTTAACTATTGCAGTGCTGTTAGGAAGGCACTACTGAATCTTTTTAAATTATTGGGTTGCATAATTCTCTGATAATATCACTTCTAGTATTATTGTGTAACAATATGTTTTCTCAATATTTTTTTCAATTGTGGCATCACATAGAAATAGCAATAGCAAAGAAAGTGTTGAACCTTTTACTCTACAGGGAAGACTATAGAGCCTTTTCATTAGGGCTTTCCTTCAGCCAGCTCTTAGCTGTCTGACTTCAAAGCGCTATTGTGTACAAAAACAACATTTAGAGTGGGCTTAGAGCCTGCTGATTGCTCATCATTGTTTGGCTTTCTTGTCAACTCATTTGCTTGATTCTTATTTGATGATGTTCCATGTTCTCTCTTCTGTTTGTCACTCTGATGGAGCATTGATTCTTTATCATCATTTTGATTGAATGGCTTGTATCCCTCGATAGGTTAAATCAGGGAACTACTTTGTCCCTTTTCTTTGAGAAATTCTTTGGACACCCTGTGGCAAGGGTTTCCTTGTTCTCGCCACCATGAGCTGCTTCTCCACCTCACATCCCACCCCTCAGGCTGTCAGTGTTTCTCATCCATAAAGCACAGCAGAAGGTATATTTTTGCTGGGATCCGACTACAGAGCAGACGTTTATGAGTTAGTTTTGTTTGATCTCAAGCGTTCCACATGTTATATGAAAGGCCAGTATTTCACACACAAAGGCAGCATGGGATGGGGGTAAGCCGCTACACATCTGTTCCCCATGCAGCTGTACTGCACAAATGCCAGGAGAATGTGTTTCCATTCTATGCCCTTTGTCAAATAAATACGGCTTTTCGAGCATTTGCCTTTCTGTTCTGCCACTTCCCTTTTCTTTCATATTATAGTCAGAGTTTCCTGAGACAAACGCTTTTGAAAAATAAATTGTGCAGTTTAAAAAAAATAAATACTAAAGAGGACAACATAACATTCTAATAGACTAACTTACAAAACCAACCATTGGTATAGACGCACCATTAGCCATCCATAAAGACTACTTCGACCTCCACAATTGCGGTTTTAACACAATTGTCAATTACATGCGTGACCTTGTATCCCAGCTTTAATAAATTAAGTTACCCACTCCTCCTTCATCTAGATATTCCAGTCTATGATTTCACACTAAAAAGATCTAAGGCCTTAAATGGAAAGGTCCTTCATCAGAGGGATCATACCAGTCTTAATAATCCCAGAAGAAAACTTGAAGTTCAAGGAACAGCAAAAAGGCTAACATTGTGCACTTGAAGGTTCCCCTACTAATAAAGTGTGCACTGTTTCTTGGCACGAGATAATGACTCTCAACTATGATCTTAGTTGACCAATTAAAAGTATCATGCCATCATCAGCCTACCAACATAGGACTTTAGGCCACTGCCCAGCTTGATGAATGAGCTACATAAGCCAAAATGTCTAAACCACCCTGAAGCCCAAACACACCAATGAACCAAAGTCACCCTAGAAAGTTGAAGATGAGATAGCCTGTCGGAACATAGAAAATGATGAAATCCTGCCAACACAACTCATTAATTCTTCTGTAATACTACTTCAAGCACCTCACAAATTCGCACAACCTGGAAAATATAGATAAAACACACTAGCAAAAACATAACCCTCCTTATCATTAAAAAGCATGCGTTATCCTGTGTTGAAATCATGTTTGTGTCATTAAAGGCCTTTTCATTTCCGACTCCTAAAAAGGTTCATATTTGCAACTTTACTGTTATATGTCCCATATTCAGCCTTCCATTATACAGCCATTGTAAAACCAAATTGAAAGTATTATTCAAATTCCAAAAGGATAATTAGCAAGCATGAGGTAATACATCATAAGCACTGTCCGCCAACTAATAACTCACTGAAAGAGCTAGGTACTACCTGATCCCTCTAAACCATCTTCAGCACTGTCAATTATCACACGTTCCTCCACACTGTGAAGTCTCTAATGGGATTCACCTGCGATGTTCTTCAGTGGTCCTCCTCCTACTTATCCATCTTGTTACCCACCATCTTCAACCTTTACATGTAGCCCCTTGGGACTCAAATGTTCGAGCATCAACATTCACTAATATGTTAATGATGCACAACTCTACTCGAAAGTCTCATCTGCTCCAGACATCAGATGCCTCAAATACTTCCCGTAACTCATCCAGACGTGAAAGTCCACTAGCTATCTGAATCCCAGAACCACCAATGCTGAATTCTTGTTATTTGGCAAGAAAAGCAAGAAACAACAGCAAATATGGTTGACTGACAGGGACCTGAACGGGTTCAAACCCAAACATTCACCTACTGGCAAGTCACTTTAATTCACCCTGGACACCAACCTTTCCTTCAAGATACACATTGCAGAGAAAAAAGACTGACAGCCACTACCGCTTTCTACAAAAGAAAGTCGAACCACGACTTCCATGGAGTGACTTCAGAACTGCTGTTCTAGCCTCATGCTCTCATATCTGAATGGTGGCAACCTCTGCTCTATACATGTATGACACCTCACTTCCCCCATTCAAGGGCATCGTAATTGCAGTAGGAAAATCTCATCAGACCCTGAACAACTAAGACAACATTACTCCATACTTATGGATCTCCACTGACAGCTCTTGCCCTCACACCATCTTCAAATCAGTTGCATCAATGATAACCCCGTCACGACCAGCTCCTCCATTTTTCTTGCTGACAAGCTCACCATGTCCAGTGGCTCTCGAACAACTGTAGGTGGGATACATCTAAACTGGAGGTAAAGACGTGCCAAAAAGAAAAAAACAGGGCACCTGCACCCGGCATCTGAAGCAACATCACTGTAAACACCAGGTCCACCTCAAGCCTGCTCCAATAAAGAGCTGAAGGCACCCTTTTTAAATAACACTACATCACTATGCAGTAACAGTCTAATTCTAATCCAAGAACACAGCTACATCTACAATCACTTGTTGGCTATAACTTTGTAGTTGACTGTGTATAGCTCTTCACTCTCTTTTGGCTAGGTTCAAGGTATACAAATATCAGATACATACAAACATATATACACTCTCAAGCTTTCACTATTTGGATTATCAGAACAGCGCACATATGTTATAAATGCACAGATGATTACTAATCTGATGTGAGCAGCAAGAAAGAAGGTCTTGCTGAGCAGTGAGTGTCAGTACAGAGATTATGCAAAATCTTAACATTTGTCTTTGATCACTTGGTCTGGCACTGCTAAGTACAGAGCCGCTGTGTGTGGTTGGAGACTTCATTAAGTTGTTTCTTTTGTAGGGATTCTCATGCATTCTCCATTCTCCAGTAGGCAAAGGTTAAAGGCTGTGGGGCTGAGCACAGATCCATAGCTTTGGATGGAGCATTTGGGATCTCCCACTATCTGTAGGAACTCTACTGTTGTCTGAGCCTGTGCACTTGAAATCTTAGGAACTGATGTGTATCCATCACAAATGTGGTGGATGTACCGTAATACAAGTGCATCATCTTTATGGCACATTTGTTCTGTTTGTGGCGGAGTAACCCATCTGTTGAAATATAAATCAGACTCTTAGTGTTTTACAGTTTTACTAACACAACTCAATGGATGTGGTAGCAATTCTTCATGAAGACTGCATGATAAAAATGGCATTAAGATATGCACATTTATAAGCATTTCTCAGAAAGCATGCATTAACATGCACACTTTGTGATAGAGGATAAGTGCATTCCACTGTGTTAAGTTGTGTCATGTAGTGACATTCAGTGAAACATGGCACATTTCATCATGTCTTATGTTTAAACAGTTCCAAAAATATTTCCATTCACTTACTATCTTTCAATATGCTAAGTGTGCCACTACACCTGTAATTCCTCAGGCTGGTTTCCCTTTGGGCAAGTCAATTAAGTGTAAGTTGGTGCACATCCAACCGTAATGAGTTAGTTTGAATATTTTGTTCAAAATATAAAAAACTAATCCATACTTTCAAGCACCTTGGTTAATCAAGGTCCCCTTCTATGGAACTCTCTGTGCCCTGACATCAGAACATGCTTCTCACTCAGCGAGTTGAAATCTGACATGAAGAATCGTCTAATGTGATCTAAAAAGGACGAATCTCAATATTGAAGTCAGATAGCATTTATGTAATCAGTAGTTTTACCTAAAGTTTTGTATTTTATTGTCTCATCATCACAATACCGCTCCTTTGAACAACATGTCTATCATCCATTCCAGTTAATATTACTCATCGTATCTAATGCTCATGCTACATACCGACCTTCCTGGTTTGTACAATATTTCTTTTTGAAATGTTCACCTGGAGTCAACAGATACATATATAGATGTATATCACAAAAAGTGTTCATTAAAGTCAAATTCCACTGTCAGAATTTATAATCTGCAGTAAAGGCACTTCACTCTGGGACTACACCTGATGGCCTTTAAAACCCCAACCCACACCCCTCACAGCAATCCATGCAAGAAAACCTAGAATAGTAATCAACAGCCAACTCACCACCAAAGGCCAAGTGAATGTAGTTTCCATCTCCTGCTGCCACACATTCAAGGAGCTCAAGAAGACCTTGCAGAACAGTCGCCCAAGCCCTCCTCAACAGCAAGCTGGACTACCACAATGCACTCTATGCTAGAATCAACGCTCAACTGACCAGAAGACTCCAAACCGTACAAAGCTCTGTGGCCAGGCTCATCCTTTATCTCCCACCCTGCACTCACATAACCCCACACTTGAAGGAGCTCCACCGTCTCCCAAATCACAGATGTGTACTCTTCAAACTCCTCACGCACACATACAAAGTCTTAAACAATATTGGCCCCAGTCACCTCCACACTCGTACTCGCACACACTGCCCATATACACAGAACCAGATCTGGCTGTCATGCTTTCTCCTACCTCGCTCCTAAAGCCTGGAACAACTTGCCCCAGTACATCAGGGCTCCCTTCTCAATTCTTTAATTCTTCAGGAAATTGAAGATCTGGCTCTTCACCAAGCTCCGAACCTGAGTCAACCCATACAGCTCCTTCTTCAGCTCCAGACTGCCCTTCTGGGTGAGTTGTGCACTATACAAATACAAATAACATAATACTGTATTTTGTTCTTAATCAAGGCTATTTCAATCATAACAAATATCAGATGACTCTATTTCACCAAAGATGGAGTGCTCCTATCATCGCTTTTCTTTAAATACCCAATGCACTCAGGGAATTGTCATCCTGGTTAATTTAATTTCATCCATTTGACCTTTCTTGAAAGCTATGTTTTGTAGATGAAAGTCTAGGCCAGGGTCACACTGTCACCTGCTGACCTTTGTCTCATTCATCAACTTTCATCTGCTTGTCTTCCACAGCTTCACTGCCACAAACATTCAATCTGTACTTCCGCCCTTCACAGAACACTCAAGGTTTCAATTTCCATGCCTGAGTATCTCACCCAGTGCGCCTTTTAGGTCTAGCATTGGCCATCTCATTTTGATTTTGCTGAAATTATGTATATAATATAGTTACTTTCATGGGATATAGGTCGCTTCCTCCATTGGCTTATTATTGTGCTATTCACATTTTTCTTTACAGCATAGAGCCTGGACCAGGGGGTCAGCCCACTTCAGCCATTGGCTAACTTCACTTAGAGTGATGGCAATCTGCCCTCCTTTCACAGGAACACATCCTCACACAAAGTAGTTCCTTTCGGTGCTAGGGACTACTATGGCGAAGTGTGCTTTTTGAGACCAAAAAACATTTTTGCTGTTAGCTATCATTTTGTTTTACACTTGAAGGCAGCTCTTCCAACAACAAAGATTTATTTTCAAAATGCAAAAAAACAAAACAAGCACTACAAAACACTAGCTGTCAACACCAGACCTCATGGCTTCTGAATACTGGGCCTCGTACAGAATGATAAAATCTGGACTGGTTGATTTACTGATGCATGTACATGGGAAACGAGAGAACTCTGCATTCATAATATTGACACTGTATTTGATTTTCAGCTGCAGGCTTTGGGATGATCCCCCATTCCAAACAAGTGAGACTAAATACACGAAGCAGTACATGTCACATAGTTGGTTTATGGCTACTAGGGCAGAAAAGAAACCAAACCACGACCATGAAATTACTTTTTCTCGCAATCCGATCCCATTGTATTTCAGCCATGGGCAGAGATAAATGTTGCCGACAAAAAAACACAGCAGCTACAGCGAAAATGACACCCTGCCACTTAGATTGCACCTGTGTCTGTCCGTTCAATCACCCACCTAGAGAAAACATTGGATTACTCAGTGCTCTTCCATTCGGCACCCGGCTGCTGATATATGATGTCTACACGCTGGTGGCAGACACAGTGTTTTAATTCGATTTTAGCAAATACTACGCACCATGTATGTTGACCTGAACCAGTAACTAAAGACACATGCAAAATACAACGCAATGAAAGGCAAACGTGGGTTTGTTGCCGTGTCCTCTATTTCTCATTCTAAGCCAGGCTGTTGATGCACACAGGCCCCCTGGTGGCTGCCTGTCATGTCAGAACAGCCGCATTGAGACATTTTTTACACTTTCAAATTACACTTCTTCCATTTGGCGGGATGGTTTATTCCTGGAGGTCTGTGCTTCTTCTTGCACTAAGCTGTTTATTGACCTTTGTTTGCTCTTCAGTACTTCCTGTGTGCCTTGTTTGCTGATTATATCCTTTTCAGTGTGTGGCGTGATTGGGGTGTGTTTTACTAAAGGCAGCTTTCAAAGGCGAAAGTCCCTTATTCCATACAGTAAAAAGAATGTTGCGTTCTAAGACCATTTCCTGATGTATGTGGCCGTACCGCTGCAGTTATTTGCATATCAGCCAAGTGACCTAGTCATGGGTGACACTCAGACAGCCCCGGCTTTTTTGCATTTTGGATCTTGG
Source organism: Pleurodeles waltl (assembly GCF_031143425.1). Lineage (NCBI taxonomy): Eukaryota > Metazoa > Chordata > Amphibia > Caudata > Salamandridae > Pleurodeles > Pleurodeles waltl. The sequence continues at coordinate 129,473,877 of NC_090450.1, read as the reverse complement.
TGCTGTGTTCTTTTTCATCTTTAAAGCAGTGTTTAAAACTCCCTGCAAACAAAGTGCTGTTGGCTAAAAAATCCGGCCATTTATGCAAATATCACGCAAGACATGGTGCCACTAGGCATAAGCATACAGTTAGAATACGCCAGTGCTTAATTTGTAAATAAAAAGTGCCGGTACCCAAAGCCCTCCTCTTAAACACGCGGCTGCTGCAATTAAATGTGCGAGCACGGATTACCAAATCAGTGTAACCCTGAAACTATCTTGGGCCTCTTCAATCCGTTTACAGCCACTACTTTCCCCCTCAGCTCATTCAGGCAGTATTCAGCTTTCTCCCATTGTGAAGCTTTTTCGTTTTTCTCTTCCTCCGTATTTCCTACATGTGTCTTTTGCTTGCAGTAAATGCTTGAGGCAGAAAAATAAGTGCCAACCCTCAAAAATAAGTGCCGGTGTTCTGCACAAATTAAGCACTGGTAGAGCATTCTATACAATGTTTACAGGGTTGCTTGCTCTCCCATAAATTGCTCCCACTAATGAGGAAATGCTTATCTATTTTGCATTGCCTGTGTGTTAAGTCCCAAAACTTGACACAGAGTGGGACAAAATGTTAATGTATTTTCTTTTGTAAAAAAAATTGCACTAGAAACTAGCTCTAAAAGTTAAGCAGGTAACACTTTGTGCTGGTTTGCACTAAGATCTCATCCCATGGATGGTACAGATGTGTTTCCACGCTAACACCCATGTTTTTTTATGCCACACCTATCTACTAACAATGATACACATGGCTTTGCACCCAAAAATAATGCCACCTCTGATCAGAGGCTAACAAGGAGAAACATTTTCATTATTCCTCATCTATCCTACGTTGCTTGTATGCTGCATCGTACATACAAGGTGAGGAAGGTTTTAAGTTACTCTAAGCATAGTATTTTATTCTAGAAGGAAATCCTTTCAGTACAAAACGTATTCTAGACTATGGTACAAAGGTGTGGGTGTGGTGCTAGGTAGCATGTTTGTGCATTAGTGCTGAGAATGAGTTCATCAGTGCCATATTTTAGTAGATGTGGCTCTGTGATGCTCTCTCCCCCTAGTGCAAAGCAGGTTATCAGCCTTAGTTACTGTGCAGCATTGCTCAACTTCTTAATAATTCTTCCCAATATCTTTGATATAAACTACCACAGAAAATAGTAACAAAAGCATATAATGACAAGCATTGGAAAACCCAACAGGTCTGGCGTTGGGGCCCAGACTTTGGCTTTCTCAACATCTGTTTTCTATTGCATTTTCATTGTTTAAATGGACTTGCATCAATATAATAAAAAATGACTAAATACAAAATATATTTTTCCACTTACTGAAAGCAGAGTTTTAATTTCTTTCCCTTCATGCCAACATTGCTCCCGCAAGCAGGGAGCTGCTATGTAAAGCAGCTCCCTGCTTGTGGGAGCAATGCCGGCTCCTGCAGGAGATGGGAGCTTGTGGGACCATGGGAGCCTTGAGGCTCCCCCCACAGCCCCAATAACTAATTGAAGGGTGCCTTGGCTGGGGTCAGGGAACCCTTACATATGTGGCCTGGCCAGGGATGGCGTCCCTGGGGCCGAAAACAGCCTAGGGAGGGGGGGCCATGTGGCCCCTTCTTTTGTAAATTATGTGCTTTACCATGAGGGATGGTGTTCCCCGGAAGGGTCCATGCCGCCGCCTCTCAATTTTTTTTCAAAACTAGCCCTGAGGAGGTGGTGGTCTATGGGGTGATGGGGTGTCCATATACTCCCACCCCAATATTTTTTTTAATGTAGCCTCGAAGAGGTGGTGGTCCCCGGGGCATGGGGGTCTGTGCGCCCCCCCATATATTTGTTTTATGTCATCCTGGGAAAGTGGTGGTCCCCGGGACCCGGGGAGGTTCTGCACTGCCACCCCCATATTGTTTTTAAGATGTAGCCCCAGGGAAGTGGTGGTCCCTGGGGCATGGTGCGGTCCGTTCGGCCCCCCATGTATTTTTTTATGTTGTCCCGGAGAGGTGGTGGCCTCTGGGCCCTAGGAGAGGCATACAGCCCCCCCCATTGTTTCTAAAATGTAGCCCTGAAGAGGTGGTGGTCCCCAGAGCACAGAGGGTCAGTTTGGTCCCCCAAATATTTTTTTTATGTTCTCCTGGGGAGGTGTGGTCCCCGGGACCGGGGAGGGGTCTGCTTGCCCCCACCAAAACTTTTTATTGTATAGCCCCATGGAGGTGGTAGTCCACAGGGCCAGGGGGATCTGCGCAGCCCCCTAAATGTTTTCATTATGTAGGCCGGGGGAAGTGGTGGTCCCTGGGTCCGGGGGGTAGGGGTTGTGCATCCTGTAAATATATATATTGAATACTGCCCCCTTTAAGCTCCAAGGTTTTGGGCTTCAAGGGTGGGGTTGCGGCCAGGCCCTGCAGCCAACCCTCACCATGCACAGCCAAAGGCCATGCATGGCGCGGGATTCGGTGTTTATAGGGGTCTGGTCACAGGCCTGGCCCTGTGGCCAAACCCCACTGCGCACAAGCTGAAGATCGGTAGTGGCGCAGGTTCGGTGTAGTTAAAGGAGGTTGGCTGCAAGGCCTGGTCGCCACACACGGCTGAAGGATGTGTGTGGTGTGGAGTTGGTGTAGTCAAAGTGGGTTAGCTGCAGGGCCTGTCATGCGTGGCGTGGGGTTGGGCGGTTTTAAGGGGGTTGGCTGCAGGGCCTGGCTGCAGGCAACCCCCCTTACGCATGGCCAAAGGCTGTGACTGGCGCTGGATTGGTGTAGTTCAAGGGGGTTGGCCTGAAGGCTGTGCGTAGCAGTGATTGGATTAAGGTATAGCAATTAAAATTAATTTATGTTTTAAAAAACATAGATATTCACTGAAAAAAACAAAGGTTCAGGGACGGTGCGGTTAGGAAATAGAATTTAAAAGCAAAATAAAAGGTTGTGTGTTTACTCGCACAAAACCATAGCAATTCAGCAGTTATATTTAAAGTTATTTCAAGTAACTATAACTATAACTCACACTCTCGTCATGCACTGCTAATTACCCCAGATATTACAGCACTCGTGACAGCTTTTATAACATCCCTGATAATATCTCAGTAATATTTGTTGGAAATCTATTGAGGAGAAAACTGTTCATGGAGGGGGTTATGGTTACCATAGGGCACAAATTATAGTTATAGTTACTAGAAATATCTCTAATTATAAGTTTTGAATTTCTATAGTTTTGTGCGAGTAAATTCAGAACCTAACTATTTTTTTTTCCTCTATAGCCTTGCATGCACCCAACTACACACTGTGCAGGGCTGTGCATGGCGGGGGGTTTGTGAGTGGGTGTATTTTTTTCATTGTGCTTCGGATCGCAGATCCCTTGGAAAGTTACACTGGGGGTCACGCTGAACCCAGCAGTAAACTCACAGAATGGCCAAAACAAATAGTTGGTGAACTTCTCTTCAGCAGTTTGGGCTGTAGCCATGTTTAAAAATTGCAAAATAGCCCTAGACATTTTCTCAGCCCACGCCTGACGAATTACCCTGAAACTTTGCATATGGCAGCTGAACTAACTTGCGTAGTAGTTTAGAAAATTTTGTCAAACATCATCAAGGTTGCTAGCAAAACAAAAAGTGCTTTGTCTATGGGAATAGTTGGTCTTAACTATAACTACATATAACATATAACTATGTATACATATATATGTGTGTGTATATATATATATATATATATATATATATATATATATATATATATATATATATATATATATGAACAACCAACAGTGCACGGAATGCGGAAGCATCAGCACAGCGGTCCTGGTCGTGCTCCAAGACGCCCAAAATCTTCTTTACAACAATCCCTTCAATCCAAGGATAGCCAGGACACCTCCGAAGTGTAGAGTAGCAATTTAATTCAGTAATCGGAAGACTTCTGAATTAAATTGCTACTCTACACTTCGGAGGTGTCCTGGCTATCCTTGGATTGAAGGGATTGTTGTAAAGAAGAATATATATATATATATATATATAAAACCTACTGGCGATTGCCAGTAGGTAGTTATAGATAGGACCTAGTTTCCATAGGAAGAATCTTTTTTTGACTTGCCCACAACTTTGGCTCTGTGTGATGAATCTTCACAAAAGTTTCCCAAAACGTCCCTGCTGTGTTTTATTGTGCATGGTAAGTTTCAGGGTGATTCGCCAAGCGGGGCCAAAAAAAAGGGGGGTCAAATAAAGTCTGTTTCCAATGTTAATTCCCCTAGGAATTTTGTCATGACTACAGCACAAACAACTGTACAGAATTACACAATATTTGGCAGGAAGGTAGCTCTTGGTCCATAAAGTGACTTTTTTGTTATTGGGTGTAAATCCATTCAGTTGGTTTTTTTTAGATATCAAAAGAAAAACAAATGTATATATCTAGGGACACAGAGGCTTCATGAATCCTCCCGAACTCATGCAGAGATCTGATTGGCTGCAAGCACTTCAACCACAAAGTGTTGGCAGCCATGTTGGGACTCAGACTCAGCAGAGTCCCAAACAAAAAGAGAAAAAATAAAAGGGAGCAGGGTAGGAATATCTTGACCCCCTAACCTTGGTGCTGGGGTCCCCATAGGACCCTATTGGGGCGCAAAATGATTTTTTATCTTAATTTTTGCAGCAACATCACTGCAGATTCACAAATCTGTCGGAAAAATTGAAAGGATAAGCAAGAGCGGTCTCCCGTGCTTGTTTTCACTTCAGCGCCCTGGAGTGCCAGGTCCTGGAGGCATTAGTCACTGAAACTCAAAAGTAGGGGGTGCACAGGGGCCCCCCTTCTAGGGATGTTTTTAGCCCTGGGCACCACCAGGGCTTTATTCAAAGTTGGGAGGAGGGCCATACGGATCCTCCACTTGGCTCATTGAGCCCCATGGACCGCAACCTCCCTGGGGCTTTAAAAAAAACTGAGACAGGTCTCATGCATCCCCTCTCTCCTGGGGCTTAAATAAGCCCTAGGGACCACCACTTGCCCGGGTATAAATAAATAATGATGTGGGGGTGCCGCGCGGAACTCCTGGGGCCCGGCGACCACCCACTCCCTGGGGCCGGTCCGTGCTAAATGAAGGAGTGGGGCCGTGCATCCCCCCTCTTGGAGCAAGTAATGGCCCTGGGGACCATCACACCCAGAGCCGGCACCTGCTATCTCTCGAGGTGCCCACTCTTGGGAGATAGCTGCTTGCTTTCACTTGATGGGAGTTGTGACAGCTCCCGCCAAGCGAGGGCCAACACTAACTCTGCTCCGAGCAAGCAGGGGAGCTGTCAAACTGTACCCACTCTCTGTGAGTGAAGTTTTCATCTGTTTCCCTACCTTCTGCCATGCAACAATGCTGCCATGCCAAAGGTTGTGGATGGCAGGGTGCTTATTGGGTGTAGGCTGCAGGGCATGGGTGGGGATGGCTGCATATAGTGGGCAGGCTGTCCCCGCAGGGCCTTTTTGTCCAAACACCGCTAAGCATGGGCAAAGGCCTTTTGTGACGAGGGTTTGGGTGTTTACAGCCAGGCCCTGTGGTCAACCTCCGTGGCACACGGCCAAAGGCTGTGCATGGCGCAGTGTTGGGTGCTTATAGGGGTGTTGGCCACAGGGCCTGACTTGCACTGCCTTGTGTTACTCTAGATTTACCAAGCCATGCAGAACCACGCAAGGTCATGGGAAAAGCTTAGACCATGTTTCTGCACTCAATATACTTAATTTACCAATTCAAATATGTTGAGATATGGTCTCAGCCTCCCTAAATCAAGGCAGGCGAGCTACTTCAGGGTATTATGGCAAAGGACAGAAAAGTGAGTCTTTGCTGGAGAATAAGGAGCACTTTAGTAGAAAAATGCTGCTTTGTCTGGACCAATTTGCATAAGTGCACACCACATGCAAAAATACATATGTTATGTGCTCAATAATTGTGGTTGTATCTGTGCATATGTGTATGCACACGCACATGCACACTGGGCTATTTTATGATAGGACAAAAGCAGTGTCACAGAGTTCCTGAGTTATTAAATGAGCCCTTACATCCTATAAATCAATTGTACAACAGTCAATACGTCGACATAAATGTACACATAACAGTTTACTCTACGGCTTCTTGCTGTTCAAATATGCAAAAAGGAAATGCACACAATTATTAAACTTTTCAAAATAGGTGAAACAACTCCAATTTCTCTGGCTTCTTTTTTATTTTTCTGTGCCGTTGAGGATTCAGAAATCATAAATAATTTGCTTGCATTCACTACAGCTGTTGTGCGGGGCACTGATATGCCTGTATTAACATTCTTGCCATTCTCAGTGCCTTATAAAACATCTAGCTGCCTGACAAGAGTTGCCCGGCTGGTCATAAAAACACACTTTTGAGATGGAATCGCACTTGAAATAGCTCTGAGTAAACCACCGTCTCATTAAAATGCCAACAAGGGTCAGTCTGCAATTTTCTCCACACAACTCTGCATTCCTGTTTTCTTTGCGTTTTCCTTTTTAGGTCCGTTTAGAGACCGAAGCTGTATCCAGACGTATTGTTAACAATTACTAAAAATATACAGTTTAGTCTTTGTGTTCTTCCAGAAAACTATGGGCTGTTTGTTGTATCATTCTGCGTTCTAGTGCGTGCTTCCATTGGAATGCCTGAGGGACTATTTTACGTCTACAACGTACACTCATCACATTGTTTATCACATTCAGTTCTCTATCTCCTAGATTCATTCTGTACAGACAGCAATCTTTTTGCTTTTAAGCAGTCTTAGCAATGGCAGTATGTCAGGCCTTATGGGTTAAACAGCATTTGTGTTCGCAGCGCATGTAAATAGCATATGTACATTCCTGTACCTGCTTGTGTTAATATATTAAAGCCAGACCTAATGGCTTTGCCAATATTTGTTTGGTTTCCTCTTGTTTTCATGGCTTCTCTTTCTTGGGTAAACAATGTATCAAAATAACTTGCTTTTGCATCCATAATCAAGATATTCTATTAACAAGAACTCAGGGAATTTGCTAATATGTTGACTTACACAAATTGTTTGTAGACCATTTTTATTAGACAGGTCTCTGGGATGTTCATATGCAAAATTGCCACAAGGGTTAATCTACTATGTGCACAGTTATAAAGGCTTTGTATTTTTGTTTGACATATTTAAATACAGATTAACTTAAACAATAGGAGTACAAATTAAAAGTGTCAGCAACAATATGCAAATTGATCTGCACTAGTGGTGGAAAACAACTCTGCCAAATAGCATGGAGCGTGGAACTACAAGCTGAGGAAACTCAATCTATAAAGTATTATGTTGCTAGATCATGGCTAAGTAGATAGTGCCTATATCCAGAAATCAGCTGAGGCACAATTGTTCTTCATGATTATAAAGAGATCTCAGTCAAGTTAATAAAAGAGTCGCCTTTAAAGCTCTATGTCTGGTTCACAAATCATTACATGGAACTGGACCAGAGTATCCTAAAAGAAAACTCAAGTGGTACTCTCCAAAAAGATTGCTGCGATCTGCTAACTCTAGTTCAGTAATTATAAAGGTTTCTTGGGGTGGTCAAAGCTTTGTATATTCCATCTGTCAACTCTGGAACAGATTGCCCATGCACCTCATATGTCAGCCTAATTTCCATAGTTTTTGGCAACATCTAAAATCTTGGTTGTTTCCACTGCCCTTATAGATTTTGGTTGTCCCCGGTTGCCGTCTTTAAGTTTTTACATAGGTTTGCTAACGCCAAGAGGCCTCCAAGCATTTGCACAATTTAGAAATTTCAAATCAAATCAAAGAAATTAACTTCTTGCCATTCACTATCAGTTTCTAAGAAGATTAGCTTGATTGTTAGAGTTATGCTTTATTGTCCTTTGGAAATTCAAATCAGCTAGAATTGGCCTAACCAATAAATCTTACCTTTAATATGTCATGATTAAGGCATGAGATGTGCCAATGCCTGGTTGTAATGCATTGTGAAAAAAATATAAAAACATAAGAATAAAAAATGGTCATGAGTGTGCAGCATGTTGAGGCACTGGTGGCCATCTTGGAATATTTTGTCTTATGAGAAATCCCATTCCATAACGTCCATTAGTGCATTACGACAGAAGAACATCCTTTGATGGTCATTTGAATTGGGTTTTCTGAAAGAAAAAACATTCCACGATGGCCACCAGCACATGCCCATGCATCACTGTTTCACAACACATGCAGATGTATTGCAACCCATCGGTGGCCAATCTGGCTTCTTTTTCATGAGTTTAATTTTTCGTTCCAACATGTCTGATGGCCATTTTCATATATAATTTAAATTACAACAAAGTACTAGAGCGTAAATATAAAGGATCGAGCTAGAAATTTGCAACTACTGGGCCCACACAAAAAATGTTAGAAGAAAGTTAAGAAGTGGATAGGGAAGTGGCAAAATAACAATGGTTAGGAGATTGGGGTCATTGAGGGACAACATGCAACAGAGGTGCAGGTTCAGGTGGAAGAGCACCAGAGCAACTCGTGGGGGGATAAAAATCAATAAAAACGTGGGAAAGGATTGTAGAGCAATGAGGTACTGCTGAGGGGATGTAAACCAGCAGAAGAGCAAGGACAAGTGGTGGAACAGAGGAAGTACACAGAAACACAAGCAAAGGGGGAACAACAGCAAGAAGCTGGGGCGTGAGGGACAAAAAAAACAGTGGAGGAGAGGAGAAGGGTGCAGTGCAACAAAGGAACTGCTGGGGGAATTGAAATCAGTATTAGAGCAGCGTACGGTGGCAGAGGAATGGAAGAACCTTTGGAGAGATGAAAAGCAACAGAATAAAGGGGAGAGTTCGGAGAGCAGTGGAGTAAGTGGGGAACGTTACATGCACAGGAAGAATAGGAAGGGAAGCAATTTAATAAGAAGAAAGAAATGGGATTTACAAAATATTTACCAATGATAAGCAATGGGCTGACCCAAAGCCCACTCTAAGTATTCATAGCGTACAGAATACGTCTTTGGACAAGACAATTAACCAAGGTACTGCGTGTAGAACAGCTCATAGAATGAGGTTTCTATGGTCACAGGTCAGTGTATCACTGTGGCAATCAAATCCGGCCATTATTAGTGACACTTTTACTACTCCGAGGACGATCTGCTTTATATTACACAGAAAATGAATTGGGAAATGTGATCACCTAACAATGGTTACTTGTGTATATTAATGTATATTACACGTGGAAAGAAAAGCTTAGAGTTTTTTGCATTTGGGACTAGTGTAAAAAAGATCGCATGCACTTCGTGTAATCCTTTTTGGGAAAGAGAGAGAGAGTGCAGGGGATGTCAGGGTTACATTTTCTGTTTTTGTGGAGGTCTGTAATATCCAGTCTCAGGTGGAACACTTGCACCATTTTAAAAGATACAGTGAAAGGTTATAGTGTAGGAGAACGAGCAGCTGTAGTAAAGCTCTTTGCCAAGGGGATGAACGTATCACTGTGGGAGATGTTTTTCATGTAAAGAAGACCCAATATTGAAAGAAAGGACAGAGAGAAACCATTAATGCGTATAAAATCAGCACAGGCAAATCCGAAGTGGTGGTGACTTAGGGGCACATGTACGTACCATTTTTCCTGTCGCAAACGGCCCAATTCACAGAATCAGACCGTTTGCGAAAGGAGAAAAACATTTTGGTATGTACAGACCCTATTTTGCGATTCGGTAATCTATTTACCAAATTGCAAATTAGGTTTGCGAGTCACAGCGCGATGTAGCATTGTTTGAATGCGGTCACAGAACAATCGCAGGTAGCACCAGTTTCAAACTGGCGCTAACCCATTCGCAAATGGGAAGGGGTCCAAATGGGAAGGGGTCCCCACGTGACCCCTTCCCCTTTGTGAATTGCAGCAAGAATATTTTTTCAGAGCAAGCAGTGGTCCCACAGACCACTGCTTGTTCTGAAAAACGAAAAGAAAACTTTTCATTTTTGTTTTTGAAATGCATCTCGTTTTCCTTTAAGGAAAATGGGCTGCATTTCCAAAAAAAAAAAAAGAAAACTGCTTTATTGAAAAGCAGTCACAGACATGATGGTCTGCTGTCTCCAGCAGGCCACCATCCCTGTGAGGGAGGCCATTCCCAATGGGGTTGCAAATTGCGACCTACCTCATGAATATTCATAAGGCATGTCATTTGCGACCTCATTGCAAATCGCAAACAGTGTAAAGTACACTGTTGTACATAAGGTTTTACGGCTCACAATTTGCGACTCGCAATTGCAAGACGCAAAACTCGGGGTCGTACATCTGGCCCTTAATATGTATGGACTGTGACCTTCTATCTGTCTCTCAATGTACACCCAGATCTGGCGCCATCGGCACATTAGAGGTGAAGTTTGGCCCAAATGAGTCATCATTAGGCCCACTGTGTCTTGTTGGCCAGATTGAACATGCACATACATTCATGTGAATGCAACAACTGATAAGGGTTTAGCATTTTTACAAGTTGTTAAATCACTAAACTCATAAATGTTATCCCAAAATTGTTTGTTGCATTATAAAGGCATTATTTGAGTGCAGCACCTGCTTTACGCTGTCATGCCTTCTCATTTCCAATACCGTCAATGATGTCACATAAGCCCATATCACAATACTGTCACTATCACATTGGAAAATTGCAGTGATCTACTGTAATGTGTTTTCTGTCGCTTTCCCTTTAAATATCCTCTGAAGCAAAAAATCAATTACCCCATTAAAAACATTTAAAATGACACTTTGAGTCACAAGAAATCAATTAATTCAATATTTCTCAAAGGGGTACTGTAGAAAACGAGGGCAGATTCATAATACATGTGTTTCTCTGTTGAAGTTTTTAAATCCGCATGCATTTCATGTTTTTCATTACAACAGAAAGTAATATTTTTGATTAAGGCTTGTAAAACGAGATAAATTGTATCTGCTCATGGAATAATAATGTGCAATTTCTTCTAGTTTTAAATCAATACAGGATATTCTGCTTGCACTGTTAGAAGAATGGAGTGCTAACTGTAACACGGAGCTAGGCAGGCGCCTCATTAATTTTACCTCCCAACAGGAAATCTGAAAAGACTTTGCTGGCATGAATATAATGTATTAAGGTATAATTCTAACCTAATGATTAAAAGAAATCCTGATTGCAAAAGTGTAATTTGTTAGAAATATTTTATGAAACTGTGACTCCTTTTGGACCCAGGCACCAGATTTGTATCCGAATCATGATAATATATGTTCTAATTATCACGGTTTTGAATTAACTCTGATCTTTTTTATGTTATGCATCTTCTGCTGCCATCTGAATTGCTTATTTAACTAGAATTTGCTGTGAAAATAGTATGTTTCTGGACAAAATCTCAGCAAATATTACAATTTGAAAAGCACATTTTCAAAATGTTTGAAATGGCTACACTTTAATAACAAACACATTTCGAAGTGTTTTGGTTTGCTTTGATGAACACTTAGTAGAACAAAGGTCTTTCCAACTTAAATTACATCTGTTGCTATTTTAAAAAGACACTGGCATACTAATGGGGTAATTTTTTTTACCTTGTGTGAAAACTGGATGCTTAAACTCTCTTACATATATCATGTTTGCAAGGGGTATTTAATGGGGATTTGTGCCCAGATCACACCTTTACAAAAAAAAAAAAGAATTAATGCCTCGATTGTTCTGCATCCATTTGGGATATGCAAATTAGAATTGCCGATCCCACAGGGATTGCAAGGTCCTTGGGAGCACCACATATTTTGCACCCGGACATTTTCCCTGTGAAATACAGTCAAAACATATGGGAATTAATGTAGAAACACAGATTACCCAAAAATCTGCAATAGGGAGTCATAAAACCCCCTAAAATATGTAACTAATTTTGTGATAATGTTGAAAGATATTTCTGCAGAGTCCACTTAACCAGCTCTAGGCCATATTCTCAGTCTTAAATGTTGTTTCTCATCTTACCAAATGTGCTTCCAGAGTAGGTGCAGGGCATTTGTCTTACCAAAAACAATTGTGGCAATCACCACTGAGAACTGTTTTTTTAAAATTATATAGTCCTCATTGCACCCTTGGTTTCTCAAGTGTGTTATTCCTCCTGGAGGAGGGATCTGACACACTGAGACTACCACCACATCTTTACTGGGCTCACCAACCCAGCATCCATGCAGCTTTCCGGGGTAATATTGGACTAAGTAAAAGATGTTTGACCATTCAAGATAGCTCTTCCATGCCCTTTCATAGCTGCTAGGATCACGTGTCATATCAACTTGTGAGATGTAATTGATGTACTTTAGCAAGTCACTGATGGTGCGGGGATCAACAATTTCCATTTACTACAGATCTCACATCGTGCCAACCAGACTAAATAGAAAATAAGTCTCAGCTTGTTGTCTTCCAAGCCAATTCTTAAAACAGTTTCACTGGTAAAGAAAACCAACTCGGGTCTACCTTAATCTTGAAGCCAGATATTAACAGTAAGGATCTTGCTTATGTCATTCCAGTATGTTGACAGTGAAGGGCAAGCCATAAACATATGAAGATCGTCTGCACACAAAGCTCCACACTTCCAACAGAAAAAGGCCTTGCCTGTCACCTTTGCCAGGTTGCCTGGAGTCCAGCAGTCCCCATGACTCTGTCTCTTCTCCCCTATTCTGCGATGCCCAGCAGGATCTTAACTGACAGTATTTAACTCCAAGATCATACCACCGGTAAGTACCACCAGCTCCTCCCATTCCATCAACCAAGCCCTGTTACACGCATCTCCCCAGCGATTCACACCTGCTTGTTTTAGGGGCTGCTGAGGGCATCCTTCAGGCATTCAGGGGTCCTAGGTGAATCCCAGTTAGAGGCAGAAGAAGTATAAAATGGGATATAAAAAATTCTTCTACAGCTCTTCAACATCGTCAAAGAGCTCTCCAATCCTAACGCCAACTCCAACTCCATCACGCCCTCACAAGACCTCTGCAACTCCCTCGCTACCTTCTTCCATCGTAAGATCACCGACCTACACGACAGCTTCGGACACCAGACCCAGCCAACCACCACAGAACCTACTACCCCAGCCATCACCCTCAACGCCCGGACTCACATCAGCGCGGAGGAGATCAAAGCTACCATGAACTCCATCCACTCCGGTGCCCCCTCGGACCCCTGCCCTCACTTCATTTTCAACAAAGCCGATGACATCATCGCCCCGAATCTCCATACCATCATCAACAGCTCGTTTGCTTCTGCCGCCTTCCCCGAGAGCTGGAAACACGTGGAAGTCAACGCCCTCCTGAAGAAACCTACGGCGGACCCCAGCGACCTGAAGAACTTCCGCCCCATCTCGCTCCTCCCTTTCCCTGCCAAAGTCATAGAGAAGACCGTCAACAAGCAACTGACCAATTTCCTTGAAGACAACCACCTACTCGACCCCTCTCAGTCCGGATTCCGAGCCAATCACAGCACAGAAACCGCCCTCATCTCAGTCACAGACGACATCAGAACTCTGATGGACAACGGAGAAACAGTCGCCCTCATCCTCCTCGACCTCTCGGCTGCCTTCGACACCGTCTGCCACCGAACCCTAACTTCCCGCCTGCTCTCCACCGGTATCCAAGGACTGGCCCTGGACTGGATCACCTCTTTCCTCTCTAACCGCTCCCAAAGAGTCTACCTCCCTCCGTCCCGCTCAGACCCCACCGAGATCATCTGCGGCGTCCCACAAGGCTCCTCGCTCAGCCCGACGCTCTTCAATGTCTACATGAGCCCCCTCGCCGACATCGTACGGAAACACAACATCAACATCACCTCCTACGCTGACGACACTCAGCTGATACTCTCCCTCACCAAAGACCCCACTGGCGCCAAGACCAACCTGCAAGATGGAATGAAAGACGTCGCAGAATGGATGAAACTCAGCCGTCTGAAACTGAACTCAGAAAAAACTGAAGTCCTCATCCTCGGAAACACCCCGTCCGCCTGGGACGACTCTTGGTGGCCCACGGCCCTTGGCACCGCACCTACCCCCTCAGACCACGCACGCAACCTCGGATTCATCCTGGACCCGCTTCTCACCATGACCAAACAAGTCAACGCCGTATCATCTTCCTGCTTCCTCACTCTCTGCATGCTCCGAAAGATCTTCCGCTGGATCCCCGCCGACACCAGAAAAACTGTGACCCACGCCCTCGTCACAAGCCGCCTGGACTACGGAAACACCCTATACGCAGGAACCACAGCTAAACTCCAGAAACGTCTGCAGCGAATACAAAACGCCTCCGCCCGCCTCGTCCTCGACATACCCCGCAACAGCCACATCTCCGCCCACCTGAGACACCTGCACTGGCTTCCCGTCAGCAAAAGGATCACCTTCCGGCTCCTCACCCACGCACACAAAGCCCTCCACAACAAGGGACTCGAATACCTCAACCGTCGCCTCAGTTTCTACACACCCACCCGTCAACTTCGCTCCGCCAACCTCGCACTCGCCGCCGTCCCTCGCATCCGCCGCACCAAGGCAGGTGGGAAATCCTTATCCTACCTGGTGGCCAAGACTTGGAACTCCCTCCCCGCCAACCTCAGGACCACCCAGGACCACCCTGCATTCCGGAGGCAGCTCAAAACCTGGCTCTTCGAGCAGCAGTAACCCCCCTTCCCCTAGCGCCTTGAGACCCTCACGGGTGAGTAGCGCGCTTTATAAATGTTTTTGATTTGATTTGATTCTAAAACACAACCATGTCATTAACGCCACAATAGGTACTTTCAACCTAACTTACTTAAAGTATTTTGGATCCCCATACTTATACAGGAAGCTATAACTACCGTCACCCTCTAACACAGGATTATAACTACTACCTCTGACTGAGTTATTTGGCTCATTCAATAACATTCAGGAGTTCTCAAACTGATAGGCGAGGCAGTAAAGCTGGAAGTAAGTTAGAACTAGTCCACCTACCAACAATTTCCTCTTAAGCTTTTTCCATGATAGTCGAAAGCCCTTGTATACCCAATTAAAACTCTTGACTTTACCCTGAATTTTACAGAAATACTCCTTCACAGGAACTGTTTTGAGTAATTTGCCCTTCACTTACACATTACCTATCATTTTACTCTCATGTTGGTCTAGCAGCATTAATCCAGGAATACCGTTATTCTTCTCGCAGGTACTTACAGGTTAAGGTTAATAAACGTGTTTCTTTACAATTTTTATATGTCTGGTTTTTATTATTTTATTCATTTACTGTATTGTTTCTTCTGCACATGTCCTTACTCATTAGAACTTGAGAATGATGGCGATATTAATTTTAGTCAGGTATTCAGACAAATTATTGTATAAAAAAATATTGTGGATCATAGATATTGTATCAAAAGTATTGTGATGTCAAATGTATTGTGGGGCAGACAACAAATAAAAATATAATATTTTACTTAATATCATTTTTCAAAAATACAGTTGTATAAAATATATCGATTTTTAAATAGTTTGATATAATTTTTTATAAATATAGTTGAATATTGATTTTAAATAGTTTAATCTTATAAGTTATTAGTATTATTATAATATTTGTGCACGAGATTATCATACCTATAAACTAAGCGCTGTATTACTTTGCTAATGAAATTGCTTGACCAGACAAGTTGTCTCAATATCACATATTGCTATAATAACCATTGTACTGATGGTACAATGGCTTTGTTGCCTGAAAATGCCAATACAAATATATTTTAAAAAATATAGACATATTTGTACCTTATTTATGTTAATATAGTTTGTCATTTTTTCTATGAAATTTATTTTTTTAACTAGAAATTGTTAAATTACTAACAGGTTGTTCATTTATTATGGAATTAGGGTGGAAAGTCTTTTCAAAATGTGAATTATTGCTTTGAATTTATAATCGCTTTACAGTTCACTTTTAAATGATCATTAATTATCTATTTTAATTATTTGGTTAACTTTTAAAAATTATTTGTTGATTTTGAATTATTTGTTAATTAGTTGATCAGGTTATTTAAATCAAACAAAACAATCTCGTAAATCCACAAGGTAGTTATGAGATAAATGTGTGGTCTAAACCATGTGTTGAGAACTTCATTGCATATTGGAAGTGAAAGGTAAGGGATCTTTCTGCATGATCACTCCCCTTATTCTTGTACTGATACTGCTGGTTTTTCGATTCTGAAGTGCAATGAATCTTGCTAGCCAGGCCTCAGTTCATGTGTTCTGTCCCTTCAAAGTGCAATTGGCTAAAACCTGTGTGGCATATTTAACTTACTTATAGGTCCCTTGTATGTGTTACTCTAAGCACTAAGAGCAGGTAAATTAAATGTCACAAGTGGACAGCAACACTTGTTGTACCACCACTGCTGTGACAAAGTGAAAACATGGCTCTAGACCTGTCATTGCATGTCAGGCAGCTTTTAAACAGCCAACTTGACATGGAAAAATATCCTTTTTTGCCAAGTCCAAACTTTCTTTTTTAATATATATAAATCACCCCTTAGGCAGGCTTTATAGGCCCATAAGGCAGGATGTTAGATAGTAAAAAGTAGGACATGTCAAATTTATACTTTACATGTCTTTACAATGAAAACTCAAAATTGTCATTTTCACTGTAGTAAGGTCAGTTGCCCCACTGGCTAACATGGAGTTTCATTAGCCCACCTGCTAGTTGCTAACTTTCAGATGAGACTACCGAATGTGACACTCCAAGGTTTCAAGTTAATTATTACATTACATACACCCAACCCCACAGAAGTCAGATTTAAAGTAACTCTTCATGAAAATGTGACTTTATAAAGTCATCACTTCTTTGCCGCAGTTGTAGCAGTTGCTGGCTGACTGCAGCAGTGGTCACCTGAGACAGCCTGCTGCTCCACTGCTAAGAAGTATGAAGTGCTCACAGGAACAGGAGTGAAAGGGACCAGTTGGTGGGACGGAGTGTAACCTCCTCCAACAGGATGGTCAGTGGGCTGTGGCCACAGATGGTCTAGCTTCAAAGAGGCTACTAACTCTGATAGACAAATGAGAGTCACAGTGTAGCCTGCCCTTTCATTCGTGTATGTAGAAAGTCTGGCATCCCTCCCAAGAGGGGGTAAAACCATACATTACTGGTTTGTCAGGAAGGATGGCTCATTGTAATGGAAACACCTCAAGGATGTGACATGAATCTCATAATTTTAGATCCGGAGAGAGAGATGCATTATGGGATTGTTTAGTGCCAACCCGCAGGAAATTATATAAAAGTGCTTCAGGGTTACCACATCGGAATTGTAGCCCCATTTACAATTGATTTTTCTGCAGCCACAAGATAAGAAATTACATAAAATTTGCACCTCTGGCTTCAAGCCTCAGATCACTACTTCACTCAGAAAGGACAGAAGAAGGACTAAACCTGCTGAACCTCTGGACCTCTGGTAGGATGCACACAGATGACTTCACCTGCTTAACCGATATAGGATTCAGAGAGAGAGATGGGCTGCTCTTACTGTCAACTGTGTAGCAAGAGACCACCAAAGCTGGACCTGCTCCCACTCATGCCATGGACCATCGTGTAAACTGCCAGGGCTAGTTGGCTAGCATCCTCGTAAGCATCAGAGGCACAAAAAGCTTAAGACATCTCCTTCTGCACAGTGGCCAACTGCCCATTTCGAAATGCACTTGCCTGGGACTCCCTTAGTGTAGCCTGTGAGATTGAATCCAAGTCCCCAAGAGGTGCCTCCTGTGTGCTGCACTCTTGATAAGTGCTACAGTGTACTCTTTCTCCACCAGAACTTCAACTTTCCAAATTAATGCCAAAGATAACGGATTTTGAAGCCCAGAGTTCGAGGCTTCCAGATAACCTCAACTTGCCGGTTTGTGGGTAGTCTCGATCACCTGCCGAGAACCAAGGCTTTCACCAGACCCTGGGATAGTGTTGATCTGTCGACATTGAACCCAAAGCCTGACTTAAGGTACAGAGGACCCCTCGGCATTACTGTCAAAGAGAAAATTAGCTATAAAAGTTTCTATATACAAAGGTAAAATCTTGACCAGGACCCACCAGACCCATGCATCCGACCCCAACTTTCATCACAGTAGGCCTGACACTGACTGTTTTTTTGGACCTTCAAGTTTGAGGCTTATAGACTACTGCCAAGAGTGAAATGCAATGAGTTACAACATTTTCAAAACATATGGAGTGAAAAGAAACTATTTATGGAAATCTTGCAAAACCCAAAAATCTGTTTCCCTTCATCAGTTTTTGGTCAACCTGGTGTCTATTTATAGATAAAAATATATACTTTTTAAAATAAATTGGTGCCTAATTTTTATTCTGTCCAGTTTCTTACTTATTGTCTACTTTTGTACAGATACATGCTTTACACTTGTTTTCCTTTGCATTAAGCCTAATTGCTCTGTGCCACAGCAACCCAGGACTGATCGAAGGTTTGATTTAAAGAACTGTAACTGGACCTGATATAGAATAGTGATATTACTTGGAGAGGCCTCTTGACCACCCCAACTAATAATCCACTTTCTTGTGGGAAGTAAATGGTCTGCATCTTGAGGAAGATTGTCAGCCTTTTTTTAAAGTGGTCTATTGACCCACAAGCTGAAATTACCCATGATAAATATTTTGTTGACTTTGGATTGTTTGCGCTTTGCAAGTTCAAGTAATTTGTCTAAGAAGATTGGATTGTGTTTGGTGGTAATAAATCCCTTTTTGATTAATGAACAATTGGGGTTCAGGCAGAGAGCAGCTCAGCACTTGAAAGAGGAATAAGATAGGTCATGGTTGATCAAGCAGATTAGATAAGTAGTTGTCAACATGTTAACTAAAAAATAAAGGAGTTGATGAGCAGGATTGGGGGTCAAATGGTTGGGCCCCTTACGTAAATGTGCTTGTGTTGAAGCATTTAAGGCTGACTTGGTGTTCTGTGGTACTGACGAAGAGAGCGATGAGGAGCAGGTGAGTGCCATAGGTGGTATGATGTTTTTCTTTTGATGTAGAGAATTGGATGGTTTCATGGTGCTGAGAATCTGCAATGTTGTTTTGTTGAGGAAACTGAACAACTCTCTTCAAAGTCAGGAGCTATATTTTCATTGGCCTGAACCATGGATGCACCATTGCGCTAAACAGCGACGCTGAGTTTACTTGGAACTGGGTGGAGCATGGCAACATCAAGTTGAAGGCTGCCTTGCACTGCTGAAGCATTTTTAAGGTACTGCCATGATAGCTGTTAAGCTTTGGATTAGAGAATGTCAGTCTTTGCACTTTTGTATGTGGGCTAATGTAGACATCTTATATTATTGCTTCTAGATCATCCTAGTTGTGGCATTTGCTATTGTGCAGGGTGTATAAAAAAGCATAGAAAAGTGCTGTTGCGTCAGCTTCACCTAAGCTATCATGAAAGCAATGCCTGATCATGTTCTCATTATTGGCCTTTTTGATTTTTATTTGGTGATTCTGTATTGTTTTTATTGAGACATTAATGGCTGCCAATAGATCACAATGTTGTGTGAGAATACTACAAACTATTTTGAATTGTGGATTAGGAACACTTATCTATGATATGAAATGTGTGATGTGCAGCATGTACTGATCGGATCTAGTAGTCTCTCTGCACATCTCTACTGTGGTATACTAAAAATTATCTATTCCTTCCCAAACTAGTTTGTTAGATTAATTTAGACAAAGCATCCATCCAACATAAACATTTGAGTAGTTAACTCACAGTTAGGAATGATCCTCAGAACTTGGCAAGCATCACTGAACTCAGTTTTCATAGCAATACAACCTCACTTGACAGATTTAAAAACTCAAACCAATTCATAAACGCAATTACGAGCTTGAGTAATAGTATTCCCCTCTTTATTACCATTTTTGATGCTTTGGACCTAATTCCAGTGGCATCCCCTCCACGAGAGTGGATGAGCATCACCCCACTAAGAAAAATGCCCCCAGGACAGAAAAATAAAATGGTAATATACTTTATTAGCATTTTATTTTTCAGCACCCCTTCCTGAACCGAGTGTCAGGTCGGGGCTGGGCAATTGCTGCAAAGTGGCAGCAGGGAGCTGCGCCTGTCCCTTTGGCCAAACGTCTTGCGACGGCCAGCCTGACATCCTAATATTAAACATCTCTAACGCAGCTTTTTTAGGGCAGCTGGGTTATAGAAGACACAGGCCTCCAGCGCTCTGGTGAGCTCTGAGAGAGTTAATTCCCCACCAATCCTGAGGCTTCTTTTATGCTGGTTACCCGCATGAAAGCAACACCAGGATTGGCTAGTGCAGTTTCCTGGGTCCTGTTGTGCGTTGGACCCAGGAGAGACGTTGAAATGATGACGTCTGTCCAAAGGTAAGTGGCGTTATTTTCTTTTTTCTTTTATTATTATTGTACCCCTCCCTCCCCCCATTGTAAGTAAGAGCCAGCAGCCGCTGCCTAATTCACAGAGGTGTATAAAAGAGTGTAAAGGATTACACTGGAGTACTTTTTTAAATGCCCTTAAATACCTTTGGGCATAGACTCGTCAATGTGCAAATGTGCACGTGGCCTGCTAAGACTACATTTATTGCTCATCCCTTGGTAGCCCATTACTATGCTACACAGCTCAATGAGCACATTTGTTGATGACATATTCACTTGTTTGTTTGAACATCTTTTTTTAATAAGGAAAATTCCCCCGATTTCTACTTCAAATTTAATATCCTCAGATAGACACCACGAGGAGCCATTTTTGGCATTTAACTATATACATTAGATTAAAATGGCCTCATAAATGCTTAATAATGCCTTATAAAATTGTAATGTTTTTTAGAGTGCTCACACTGCTCTTGTCAGCTTACTTTCAATGATCATAAAACCTTGATGAGGACAATGTTCTTTCTTTTCTGACAATGCAAATTCAAGAAGTAGGGGCTTCTGGACAATACACCTTCCATCCTCGTGTTGTTTAGTATAGTAATGCTGTCCTTTCCTCAAAGACTAACCTAAGTAAATAATTTGGCATTGAATATTATCTTTTTATCAGTCTGTTCTTTATTTAATCCGACCAGTACATTCCCAAAATTTCGCAGACCCACAGTTTCTTTAATTTCTTTACTGATGCCTTTATTTTTGTATGATTTTTCTATTTTGCCATTGCGTATTTGGTTTGCTTTATACATACGGATAGTTGACACGTTCCTTCCATTGATCCCGTGCAATGTACTGCGCACCACACCATAACTGCGCAGAGCCTATGAGTAAAGATGTTGAGATGAGTCAGTAGAAGAGATTTGTCAAACATAGAGCCAGTAGAAACATGGGTCTGATTCACAAAGATTTTGCTATGAGTAAATGCGACATA
Organism: Pleurodeles waltl; assembly: GCF_031143425.1. Lineage (NCBI taxonomy): Eukaryota > Metazoa > Chordata > Amphibia > Caudata > Salamandridae > Pleurodeles > Pleurodeles waltl. The sequence goes on along the minus strand of NC_090450.1, from coordinate 129,452,588 downwards.
CTCTTGCAGCATTCCTAGCTTACTACTGCATTCCTGGAGTAAGCAGTTGAGTTCCTGCCCTACTATATATAATCTTAACCCTAGCTTACTCATGAAAATAAAAAGTTAGCAATCCAGAGATACTGGAAGAGTAAGTCACAGCAAAATATTTGTGAGTTAGACCTGTGGTATTAATAATCATGATGGGCGTGTATCACAAAAGGAATTCTAACTGCGCACCCATAAATGCACGCCTGCACACAGATGCAGGTTTAAGGTTTTTCTCTATTTAAAAACATTCCTTTAGTATGCCTGCACTCACATCCTTCAAGTTGCACTACTACAAATGGCATGTATAATACTTTGGTGGTGCTCTTTCACCAATGTGCAATTGTGTGTGTAGGATACAATTCTGCAATGAGAGGAAGACATTGTTAATGGCCAATTGCTCATTATGTTCTATTCTTTTCCTCCTAACATTTAACCCGACGATAAACCACTTCCTCTGCACACCAACAAGACAGGGGTGTGCCATTTTCCTCCCCCCCCCCCGAATGGTTATTAACTCTAACTCTTGGTAGGAACACATCTCTAACCATAAGTGTTTCTTCTCATTGCAAACGATGTTGTAACCTTGCATTCAAGAAGGTTCATGAATGGTTGAGAGGCCGTTTAGCCAGGTTTCTGCCAGTAGCATGGGGTCCAGCTCATGATTAATGATGATATTGTATATAGTTGTGGCACTGGACATATCTGCTCTCGGGAAAAACACAAGCTTAGAGTGATCAGTGGTGATGGTAGGGGTTGCTGGTGATAAACTTTACATCTGTCTTGATTTATTGTTCTGGTGTAACTACTTCAGAGTTTGGGATATGTATGGTTGGGATTAAAAAAAGGGTGATATTTGTGTTGGCCTCTACTATACGGTATGTAGGATATTGTATCAGAGTTTTGGATGGTCGATGTGAAAAGAGTTTAGAGTTATTGTCAGGATTTTTCTGCCTACTATGCTATCCTGAGGCATTCCTATACTGTTTGCTAAGGTTGGTGTTCTAAGGTAATTGGGTTGAAAGGGAGCTCTGAGGTTATCGTGATAGTCTATCATGCTGAATGACTATTCCCACAGAATCCAGTTTAGAAGAATTAATTTTTAATGGGCACTGTAGACCTTGGTAATTTTATGAATTCTTCTCCTCGGCCTCTATTGAAGATATGCAATCTCATAGAGTGGTGAATCGTCTTTCAGTGTTTTGGTTAAGTACAGGGGACATGTACGGAAATAGTATAGCAACTTGCACATTGGTAATATCCACGCAAGTCATACTTTTTTTTCCAGTTAGTGGCAATAAGAGAGAGATGCAGCCTCCAAGGCACACTTCTAAGAATTTAGTGAAAAGAAAAATAGCAAGCAAAAGTACACTCAATCCTAGGTGCAAATAACTATCTCTACTTTACCATGTTTGTTTGTGAATAGGATCCACAATTTCCCCATAGGTTTATAGTCTTAGGGTCTGATTTACATTTTGGCAGACAGATAACTCCATCACAATTGTGACGGATATCCCATCTGCCGAAATATAACTCAGGCCCTTAGTCATGCTGTTCATGATACATATGTAGTTGCAATTGGTTGACTGACATGCGTGTGTTGGTAGCTGTAATCAGCATGGTAACTTTATGAATTCTTCTCCTAGGCCTCCTTAAAGGAAGTGCAAGGGCTGATCTCATAGAGTGGCGAATGTGCTTTGAGAGCATTGGTTAAGCATCAGGGACTTGTATGGAAATAGTGAGAGAGTGATAGTACTCTATGCGTGTCTGTCAACTGTCAGTCTAAACAAGGGGAGACAACAAACAATAGGGATACTTTTCTTACCCAGTTTTTGTAGGTTACGCAGCTGTCTGGATTGTTATAGCCATCTTGGGGACATTCAGAAACCTAACCTAAGAATGCATTCTGCCAGTTGCTTGCCATTGGTTTTTTGGTTTGTAACTCACATTTTCTAACTTTCCATTTGCTGGCTTTATTTGTTTTACGCTGTCCCGCTGTACCTTCCTTTGCCCAAACCTTATTTACAATGTCCTTCTATAAACAGGCCTGTAAATCTTGTTCTCATCTTGCCACACTTACTGTGCATTCAGAGACCGAGGTGAAATGTCAGGCGCTGTCTGGTTGCGTGTTTACTTTTCTTTCTCTGACTTCAAAGTAAGACAATTTATTTGACAATCTTGGGGGATACTGGGGGTAGCAAAGAGTTTTTTTTATTCATCATTGCACTCTATGTCACTGCACTTTACACCACTTTATTCTATGCCATTACACTCCATGCCATTTTACACAACTGCACTCTACCCTGCACCACTGCACTCTATGCAACTCTACTCAACTCTAGGCCACTCAGTCTATGCCACTTACTCCACTCTGTACCACTCCACTCTATGCCACTGTCCTCTGTGCCACTCTATTTCTAACCACTGCACTCTACTCTGCATCAAAGTACTCTGACACTCTACCCTGCAACACTTCACTCTGTGCTACTGAGCTCTGCGCTGCTCCACTCTACGCTGATTCACTTTGTGCTGCTCCACTCTGTGCCTCTATACTCCACTCAACGCTACTCCACTCTGTGCTGCTCCAATCTGAGCCATGCCACTATGCACCTCTCCATCCGCTCCACTCTGCGCAACTCCAGTCTGCGCCTCTGAACCATACTCTGCTCCACTCTGCGCCATGCCACTCTGCACCATTGCATTCTACTCTGCTCCATTTCACTGTGCACCATTCCACTCTGCACCACTCCATTCTGTGCCACTGCACTCAGCACTACTGCACTTTACTATGCACCACTCTAATCTATGCCATTGCATTCTATGACACTGCATTGCACACTGCTGAATTCAATGTCACTGCACTCTATGCCATTGCACTGTTTGCCACTATACTTTACAACACTCTATGCCAATGAATTCTACACCAGTCCACACTACTCTATGCCACTCTAGTGTATTCCACTCTACACGACTCCACACATTCCACTTCAATACACAACACTCTCTACCACACCACTCTACAACACTCTACTCCCCTCCACTCTACAACACTGCACACCACTCTCCTCTGCCACTAATTTTTGGACATTCTGAACAGCAGCCAAACTGGTGTACAACATGGCTAAAACCCATAGGCACAGCCAATATCTCTTTCATAGGCGAGACCTGTTGACTTGGTCGATGATTGTCTTTTTTTGCCCTTTTTCTCTTTGTCACAACCCCCCTATCACAACGAACCTATTTAGCTTTAGGGTTTCAACTTTACAGTTTTGAATGAATAGAGCATTTCTCTTAACAACAGTGAATGCCTCCATTTATGGACGAAAATAATTCTGGCACCGTTTTTACTTTGAAGGTTTTAGGAAAAGGGTACCAATAATGTTTCAGCCTTCAGAAGTACACATTCTCCTCTATGGAAAGACATGATGTCTTGAAGTTGAATTTAACAAGCCATAGTCAATATACTTTATGGGAGAGATCTAAGGAGGGCGGCATGTGATATCTGGGCCGGCGTTAGCACTGGTGACACCCTGTGCGACGGTCTTTTTTGGCATCCCCCACACCAAGATCACCATCTGGGATTCCCTCACTACCACCCAGCAAATGTGTCCCTCATCTCTCCATGGCCACCCTTTCACATATTCCTTTGTTTTAAAAGGCTGGCTTTACTAATCCACTCAGCTAATCCACTCAGAATATAGTTATGTTCTTTGCAGCAGGCATATTAACCCTCTGCATATTAACCCTCTACGCTACTTTATGGCGAGTCAAAGCTGCCACAGAACAAAACTTCCATCTCTCTCCCTAGCAGGAACATTAATCACAAGAGATATCTTGATATTTTAATTGCTTCCTGAAGGCTGGATGCACAAGAAACTTTTCAAGAGGTGCTTTTAAATCACAAGCTTCTAAGTTATTGCTAAAGACAGCGCCCCCCTGAGGTCGGCACCCGGTGCAGTCGCACCGCTCGCACCACCCTAAAGCCGGCACCTGTGTAATATCCCCTTCGGCACAAAACTGGGAGGGCAAGGGGTGTCAGGGATAGGTGCAACCATGCAAGAACTTTGGGCCCGATCCACAAAGAGTCCCCGCAGCCATGGCAGAATCTCTGCATGGCACACTGCATACAGTGCGCAGTACAGAGATTCTGACACTAGTGCGGAAACTCATCCACAATTGCAGAGGCTCGTTGTAAATCTGGCCCTATATATGAGGATTGTGAGGTATATTCACCTGAGAGTAATTTCCTGTTTGATGGCCCTTATCTCTGAGAAGCCTCAGCTCTTGATATTGTTACTCTCTGGCTCATTTCCAGTGGGGTTGTTTGAGTGGAAAAAACAAAGAAAGTAAACCCATGATTTGCTTCCAATATTCAATTTGGTCCTTTTAATGGGGTTCCTGATACACATGAACCACCCAAGGATAAAGAGGATTCTGTGGGTTGACCTAACCAAAGATAAAGGATTAAGGGCGATGGTTCCAAAAAGTAATGGGATATTATGCCAAGAGAGCTCTTGGAACAGAGTAGAAGAAAGTTGGCCAAAAGTGAAAGAAGAATGAAGGGAAATGGTAACAGGAAGGAGAAAGATGGAGACTAAATAGTGTGGCATTGAAAATGCATTAATAGCATTAACAACCTTATTTAGTCTGGTGCTAATTAGTCTGGCCCCATCTGTACAATTAATACCTGGTCACTTTCCTCCTTCGTTTAGTATATAGTAAATCACGGGTCACTATTGTACCTGTTCTAAACTACAATACTTTTCCCTCTCTCGTATGACATGGCACATATCAGGGTCTCACGACCCCCACAAAGCACAGCACAGTTCTTTCCGTGTTGTCCCCTCTTGTCGAGGATGCTTTTCTCATTCTGACCCAATTCTGTTGAGCAGAGTCTTGGGATGGAATGAGTCCCCTCCGGACTCACTGAGGCCGGTAATGTGCAGAGAGAGCCCCCAGGAGCTCTGGGTCCCCACGCGCCGCGGGGGCTGCGGGGTCCTTTGTTACACCACTGAGCGTTCTGAGTAACTTTTGATCAGTTTGAGCTAGAAACATTTTATTTGTGAATATCTGCAGTGTGTGTAGAAGGCGATGGATTGTGTGGCAAACAAGACAAATCCATAATAATGTGATAAACGTCGCGGTCGCAGAATCGCATAATTCCAGTGGCACCAATTATAGCTCACGTTTTTATTCTCTCTGTTTGGCTTTGCTTTGCATCCCTGTGTGCCTTCTTTTAAACTGCTAAGGCAAATGTATTTCCAGTCATTAAATGCTCCTCTTCTTCGACCCCTTTGAGCTCTTAGCAAACCTAAGAGTGACTTAAAAAGCCCACAAAAAGCCAAAGATCATGTTCTGGGCGTCTCGGGAAATGCTGACATGAGTTATGGCAAAGGGAAGAAGAAAAAAGAATTATTGGCAATTCAGCCTCTTCTAGACAGTTCTACCAATGCATGTCATTTTCTCAATTGCGAGGCCCTGAACTTAGACCCCGTGGCATTAAGAAAAGGCCTCTGTGCATTGATTCCCCCCTTGAAAATCTGCTGTCAGCTCATTGCATTCACAAAGAGGAGCGTGTATTATGGTCCACTGAGAATGTAATTACCACTTGCCTCATGTCCAATGTGATCATTTCCCTGCAAACCCCACACTTAAGATGCCTTGGGGCTTCTGGACTTTTTAAAGAGTATGTAGCAGGTATCCGCGAAACTCTGAATTACTTTATAAAACTAAAAATACATCCGAGATGTGTTTCTCGTTATAAGCCCATGAAGCAGTGTTTGCTATGTGGTTAGCTAAATACAGTTCTCAGCCTAGTCTGGTGAGATTTCAGACAGTAATTTATGTAGATAATGGGCTAACATACATCCCATAGTTTATCCTGATATATGTCAGTCACGTTCCATCTGTCTCTACGGCTCTCCATCTCTCTCCCAGTGCTTAATATGTAACATTAAATACATTAATTGGATGGATGGATGTGCGCTGGACCATAGTTTTCCTGAGAGCCCCCGCCACCACTGCTGAATGCCTGTGTTGTTACCACCAAGACTGCTGTATCTTCATCCCAACTCATGCCTCTTTCCTCCACTGCTCAACAATCTATATCTCTTTATTACACTTTTGCAGGTTCTCTTTCATCCATGCTGACTCTCTTTCTCGCTGTTTTCCTATCTTTCTCTTAATTCACCTTTCTCCTTTTTTCTGCCCTTCTTCCTCTTGCCATGGGACAAACTCTGATTACAGAAAATAAGTCTTGCTCCCTAAAAATGAGCTTTGGTGCCCACCACCTGTAACCACTGCCACAAATTAAGCACAGTTGTATCTCTCTCACTGTTATATATCTCTCTTGCCGTTATATATCTCTCTTGCACTGTTATATCCGTCTCTTACACACACACCAACACTGCTCCAGAGGCTTTCAGTGCTTAATTTGTGACCTTGTTTGCTGGACCTCGGCACCATCAGGTATTTCTGAACATCAAAACATAATTACCACAGTCCATTACATGCTGCACTAACAGCTTTTTATAAACAGAATACCTCCGAAGCGTGCTTTGCAAAGTTTAGGCATACTTTTAAAAATTAATGCCAAAGTGTCCAGACCCTTTTCACAGCTTTGTATGGCTGTCCAAATTGTCCAACTAGTGGCACAGGTATGATGGAATAGGTAGCGCTGGATGAGGTATTTGGCAACACTGGCAGGGACAGTGAGTGCTGAAGCCGCGGAGCACTCTTGAGAATTATTTTGGGCCCCGGCACTTATGGTTTTACAAGTTAAGCACAGGACTTGAAAGAGAACAACGAATTTGAAAAAGACTCACAGTGTTCTCAAATAGTTTAAATGTCCTGGCCACTGCCTTGGGTTGGTAAAGCAACCAAAGCGGTATATTTTGTAAACGTCAGGGCATGCTTGATATGGCGTATTAGAATTGCTGTGGTGTTTTAAATCTGATATCAGCACGTTAGAGATGTTGATACTCGCTTGATGTTGTGCATTGGCAGAAAGAATACCAAACAAGACTATTATATTATATGAAAAATCAATCTAGCTATTTAGGTTACTTTCCAATTTTAGAATGTCAATTATTTGTGGTAGGCTCAGGTTCATTAAATTAGAAAATAATAATTAATAATAGGGTCCTTTTGTGGTGGTACATTCAAATAATTTTAGCCAATAAAATGGGGAGTACGTTTAAAAGAGAGTAGTTACAAACGATACAAAAAAGTCTAAATACAATAGTTGAGGTCTATTATCTCAGTGCAGTTCATACAAGGTGACACAAATACAACTGACGATGGATACATACACTAAATTGGCAATTTAATCAAAATCACAGTGAACCCTAAACCATCACAAGACATCCTGGGCTGTATTATTAAATGCATTGCAAGTTGTTGAAATTGACATTGTTTGGTGAATCATCACTATTAGCAACACCATAGCAAAAGAGTCTGTTACCATGGTTCTTTTTTAAGGCAATACAAAACCCTAAAAGGAGGACAAAGGAAACAAAATAGGGCACCATCCAAACTCGAATGAATACACATTACATGCACAACTGTGTCCTCACAGAGGTTACTCATGTGTCAGTTAATGGGTATTTTATACCTGTCTTTACTACCATTAGGGTCGCCCCCTAGGCCGTTGAACAGGACTCTAAATAATACATGAATTGAATATCATCTAAGCTGCCATGTGGGGAACCTTCATTCGAACCTTATTTGACAATATAGAGAGTAAAGCAATTGGATAGCTTGAACCCCCATTTTATGTAACTTATAATTTGCTCTTTCTACTAAAGGCATCATACCATAAATAGGTCGGTTTAAGCCTTCTTTAAGTCTCACTTAACAGGCAGTGTATGCTGTCTCTGTGAAAGATCTATTGTGGTCTTACCAAGAATTTAGAGAGGGATTACAGCCAGTTTTTGCTTACCATTGGTTGACTTTATTGGCACTATCATTTGCTTGCTTCCCATTCAATGTCTTTCCTTGTCCTATCCTGTCCATCTTTTGCTTGACCCTCCCTTGCAATGTAGTCTGTTTACCATTCTTTTGATTGGCCAACTTGTATTCTACCACTGTTCACTTGAAGGGACTACTTTGTTTTTATAGTTAAGCATTCCATAAGAATCCAGCAGGTGCTCAGCAGTTGCAGATTCCCACAAATCCTCCTTGTACAGTGATTGGACGCTCAGAGGCGTAGCTACCATTAGAGTAGGAGTGTTGCTCTTCAGGGGCGTCAAAAGCCTTCTGCACAACAAATATGGGTGTCTTTTATTCCCCACCACCTTGGGTAGGGGTAGCCATTTTGCTTGCCTGCATCGAGGCTCATTACACTCTTGCTACTGCACTGCTAATGACGTTGTGTGCCTGGTCGCACTATACAAACGATAAAATAATAATACACAGGAATGCCAGGAAACAGGAATGTTCCTATTGGAGCAGGACCAAGACTGCTTTGCATCAAAGTGTAATGTGACTGGAGTGGCACAGTGAGCAAAAAAATGATGGACTGGAATGTGCACCCTCCCTCCCCCCATGATTGCAAGTGCCTGAGATTTCTGCAAGCATTCCCCTCATTCCCTTTTGCTTAGTACTATAGCTCAACGCCATGTTTCCGCAATCATTTTATAAATATAATATTATTACTTAATGGAAGCACAAAATAAGCTTCCGTATTAGAAGCCCAACCAGAAATGGCTGACACAGTGCGAATAGGGCATTTTTTCCTTCTTGGGTGGACAAGTTCCAAAACAAGGGCGCAATATATGGGAGCAATATTGACAAAAATGCACTTTTGCTGCCCCTGCTGTTGCTTTCACATAAAAACAGAAACAAGAACTGTCGTTCTGGAACCTTTAATTAGATTTAAATGAGCTGGGAAATGAGACTAGTCAGGAGCTGTGAGATAGCGGCATATCTAACATGTTCTGGTAATTACACAGGGTATCTGTAGAACCTGATGGAATCTGCATGGAGCGGCAAAGTGCATCCGCGTTAACCCTTGGAAGAACTTGCTGTCACAGCAAAACCCGACTAATGAAATGTCAACCATGCCACAGGCTCCCCTGGCGCTGCAAAGGCAGGACTTTGAAGCATGATTTTCTAATTCCCACTGTAGTACAAAGGCAGCGTGTTCTACTGAACCATTGTTGTAAGTTTTTTATCTCTTGCATCAGTCTCTGACTACCACAAAAATCTACATTGAGGTTAGCGAAATAACACATTTACCCCACGCAGACCTCTTAGTGCAACATAATTGAGTATATCAGGGTGTAGGGTTAGGGGCGTGGATGGCGGGTTGGGAACAGATAGCAGATGCTGCCCATAGCTTGCGATTTGATGGCCCAGGTACTGCTCTTGCAACAATGTGATTTAGGGGTTAGGAAAGCAGTGGGAGTAACAGAAATTAGCACCAGAGGTAGGTAGTTGGAATCTGGACAGCCAATCAAAATGCATTCTTTGTCGGTTGTAACTACCATAACTACCATAATTGACTCATACATGAAGCATACCATGTCACACCATCTCTCTAGGCCTCCAATGTGTACTGTGCCAGTGGGCTCTGGTACCCCAACACTACACTCCTGTACCCCGGTCCCCCTAAACACCTGCAGCTCTGAAAGATCGGTGGTGGCTACCTAATTTGCTGGGTAGCGGCGCACCAGATTCTGCTCCTCTTCCTCACTGTGCACCTTAAGTTTTCTCTTCAATTAAGCTGCTGTCACTAACATAGTGTTTTGGTGTCCAGGCTTGGTAGAATATAAACTTGAATGCCATAGAGTCTTAAAATAAAATACACAAACATGGCACTGTTTATTTGTTTATACTCTTGACTTGTTTGGGGTGAAAATCCTCCTCAGAGAACTAAAGAGTGGAGCCAGGACCCTGTGCTAGCAATGGCAACGTCCGTGTAGAGACAGGCAGAGGTGCATTGTGGGACTGAGAAGCCATTCTCCATCCTCCCACTGTGTACTGGAAACGGTGCTCCCATAAAGTTGCACCTCTGTGCTCTTTTTACTACGAATGTTGGGTGCCAACAACTTTTACTGCCCACTGGTGTAGGCAATAACACTAATTTAGACATGGCCATGTTTTTATAGCTTTCACTCTTTGTGTGGTGTCTCCTGCATGTGGTTCTAAGCGTGGAATTAAGACTGTGAGGATAAGGTTCTATGACTGTTACTGATGAGTCACTCAGAGTCAGTTGATACCCAGCTGGTGATGGATGAGGTGTGTTTAGAATAAACTTATTTTCCTGCTGTCCCACATTGAAGAGTATTTATCTTGATTTCACACTGGCGACGATGGGTGTAGCTACACCTCAACGTGGAGAAAGAGGAATATTCACGAAGACAGTGCTGGAAGAATTTTTAGTGCCTTATGGAGTGAAGGAGCATTTTTTTCTTCAAAAAAACAGCAGACAGTGTGGCACAAACATTCTGTGGCAGTGCTGCTGACAGGCTGCCCGCCTGTGTAAAATGGAGAAGTATGGAGGCTGAGTGAGTGCTATGCCTAGGAAGGTGACGTCATTCAAGGCCTGCAGGTTTGGTGGTGGTGCTCAAGCGAGTGGTGTTGGAACATATGTGCGTACCAAGTCTCAGAGCTGTTTGGGCCCAATCACCAAGTGAAACTAACGCATAAACAAGGAAACAATGTGTGTAAAATAGGCTCTACCACCTTCGAAACAACGTGGTTGTACCGATGCACGGCTGCCATATTTGATGTGACTTGGATTTTCTTTTAAGCATTTCATCCGTTGCGTTTCAGGTGTTACAAGGGATGTATATAACAAATACATTAAGGATAGTATCTAGTTGGCCAAGGTGAACTGTCTAGTCCTGAAAAAAGAGTTAAAGGAGAGAAAACTGTGTACCATATGTCTCCACACATGACAACTGGGAAGACTCTGTTTAAACTGTTGAAGGGAAGAGCGCTCAACACTTGTTTGTGTCCAGGTTGGATGGATTGGAACACAGTCATAAAGTACAGTGGTCCCACAGGTTGAGAAGTCGAGAGAAAAGGCTGATGGAAAAGAGAAAAGAGGATGTTGACAGAATTAAAAATGTCCGTAATGTTGAAATCAAAGAAGGAGATGTTGTGAAAATTAAACCACCTGTAGGATGTGCAGCATGGCCAAAGTTCACCAAGGCACAAAAAGTAATTAAGTTATTTCGAAATGCTACAAAATAGCTGATGGAATGATTAGGACTAATTACATTGTTGTGCTAGTAAAGATGCATATGAGAGAAAAGTGAGCATGAGTGCCGAAAAGAGAAGTTGTGGAGAAGAAGAAAGTTCAGGTGATGTGTAGAGCAGAAACAAAAGAGAGTGAGTGACAATACGACCAGATGGCAGTTCTTGGAATATTCCGAATAACATTAGAGAGAAAGTAAGAATCAGTTGTCATAGGAAAATACCACCACGTTATCTGAAAGATTTTGTCACTGTGTAAAAGGCATGATGGTGGTTATAAAGTTTATATCACAACCATGGTCTATATGTTGACAAGCCAATATGTTTTATTTATATGTAGAAAAGTAAGGAAAGGAGATGTGTGGTGCCTCCTGCATGTGTTTCTAAGTGTAGAACCAAATGCAGATACGTAGAATTAAGAATGTTGATGAAAAGTTTCTATTACTCTTACTGGTGTGTCACCCAGAGTCAGTTAATTCCCAGATGGTGATTGATGAGGTGTATTTAGAATAAAGCTCTTTTACTACTGCCCTACATCTGAAGTGTATTTATCTTGATTTCACACTTTGCTTGTTAGCTAGCCCTTCAGCAGCAAACAAGAGGCTTGGAGACATGAGTCAGTCTGGTATTTTGACATCAGTACATTGCACTTGGAATGTTGGTGAACTGACATCTATGAGATGATTGTTCTATGAAATCCTCATTTTCCCTTCTCTCTAGTGCTTAATTTGAGCTGGTGGTTACCAGTGCTCGGCACTTAATTTTCACCCTATGTCAGTCTGCCACATGGCGATGCTGTTTGTCTCATTTAGAGAAAAAAAAAGCACAACCACAGTTCGTTATAACTCAGTATACATTACAATGACTAATACCTGCTGCCCACGCAGTTCTTATAGTTTTGGGGGCCTGCAATAGTCTGAAAGGCACACTTGTAGGGGTGTGATGGTTAGTAGTTGTGTTAGTATTGTCATTGGCAGTGCTGGCAGGAACAATGGTTAATTCAAGCTGCAGTTTCTGCCAAATGGAGGGCACCAACACTTACTTTTTCACAAAAGTAAGCACTATTCCTCTCTCTTGGCTTTCTTGAGGTTGTGTATGTGCAACAGAGATAGAAACTTTAGGCAAGATGGAATTGGAAGCAGAGGGGTTCTCACAGAGAATCAGGAAAGACTAGTCTGCAACAGCTTCACATAGGAACAATACAAAGGAAAAATATAGTCTTGCACAGGAATAGCAGTGTGAAAGTCAGTTGGGCAAACACCATGGTGTAAACATAAATCAACAACAAATGCAGTGGGCCTCGTGGCTCGTAAGGCTGTACAGTCAAGAAAATGGATGTTGCCAAGCAAGGTTCCAGTATGGGATATTAGCATATTAAGGGACATTTAATAAAACACATGATTTTAATTAGCATGGTAAAAACTTTTTATTTTCACCCCTACGTTTTGCAAAATTCCTCTTTGTTGCACCTGTCCCTTTTTGCAGGGTCATCCCGAATCTTTTTGCCTCCTTCCTCCTAATTTTTCTGACCAGTTTTTGTTGGCTGTAAGACTATGGGCACTTTACCACTGCTAATCTGTGCTAAAGTGCATATGCTCTCTGTGTAAATTGTATGGTTGATTGGTTTATTCCTGATTGGCATATTTGCTTTACTAGTAAATCTCTAGTAAAGTGCACTAGAGGTGTCTATGTCCTGTATATCAAATGCTACTAGTGGGCCTGAAGCACTAGTTGTGCCACCCACAATAGTGGCCCTGTAAACATGGCTCAAACCTGCCACTGTAGTGTCTGTGTGTGTAGTTTTAAACTGCCAATTCGACCTGGCAAGTGTACCCATTTAACAGGCCCAAACCTTCCCTTTTGTTACATGTAAGGCACCCCTAAGGTAGGTCCTAGGTAGCCCCATGGGCAGGGTGCAGTGTATTTAAAAGGTAGGACATGTACTGGTGTGTTTTACATTTCCTAACAGTGAAAAACTGCCAAATTTGGGTTTCACTGTTGCAGGGCCTATCTCCCTTATAGGTTAACATGGGGGCTGCCTTTAAATAACTTTAAAGTGCAGATTCCCTTTGAGGGCAGATAGAAATATGGAGTTTGGGGTCTCTGAACTCACAATTTAAAATACATATTTTAGTGAAGTTGGTTTTTAGATTGTGAGTTTGAAAATGCCACTTTTAAAAAGTAGGCATTTTCTTGCTTAAACCATTGACTCTGCCTGTTTGTGGATTCCCCGTCTGGGTCAGTTTGACAGTTGGGCTGTTCACACCTCTCCTCTAGACAGTGACACAAATGGAGCTGGGGTGTAGCATGCATGTCCTGAAGAGCCATCTGGGTTAGAGTGGAGGGATTAGTGGTCACTTACACCTGAAAGGGCTGTGCCTGCCCTCACACAATGCAGTCTCTGACCCCCTGGAATGTGTCTGGGGCCAGGCCTGGGCAGGATCTTGTGAATGACAGAGACTTCCTTTTGAAGTATGCCTACTTCAAAGGCAGAACTGGGTATAAGTAGTGGACCCAAAGCCCCAGCCTTTTAGAGTCTTTCTGGAATCAAGAGGAACCTCTGACAAGGAGAAGAGCTGGAGGAGGAGTACTGTCCCTTTGCTGTGTTGCTTTGCTGGACTGGCCTGCAGTTGCAGCTTCTGCCTGACAAAAGTTCAAAAGGTTAACTTTGCTGTGTGTCCTGCTTGAGAAAGGGCTTGGAGTAGAGCCTGCCTTCTGTTGGAAGTCTTGATTTTGATACCCCAGCTTTACAAGTACATATGCCCAACCAGTTTGTTTACCACACTGTAGATAATTTTCACAAGAACAAAATTGTTTTCGCTCTGCCGATCGAGCCCAATTATGCTGGAAAATGCATACAAGTTTGCCTTGTGTGAGGATTCTTTCACTGAAAATCGTGTTTTTTACTCACAATCACAAAGGCCAGTAAAAGAACACTATAGGCTTGCATTCACTAAGATTTTTCTCTGATTAGATATAATATACTCTTGTTTGTCTAAATTTCATAAGTGAGCCAGGAATACTCCTGCTTAGTCTTGGCTTAGCCCTGGTATTGAATTCAGGAGCCAAGAGTACTACAAAAGTAGGTCACATCAAAATCTTTGTGACTCAGGCCTCAACTGTTTCTGCATCATATGTCTCCTGCAGAACAATATTGTTGGTGTTAAATATGGAGATGAGTATCATTAATTGATGCAAAAGTCATTCTCCCATGGAAGAGGCAGCGTGAAAAACGTTGCAAATGTGAAGTTCTCCACAGACCTTTGCAAAGGTTGCAAACAAAATTTAAACTTTGCCCACCCCTTAATACTATGTTGAATGGTGTCTGTCACCCCTTCAAGCAAACAGAGCCTAGGCATACCCAGGACCAATAGAATTTGTTTTTTCAGGTTTTGATTCGTATTATGGTTTTATCTCTTTCCAGAGCACTTAATGCTTACATGTGATTTTCTACATACAGCAGTTTATGCCAACATTTGATTTACACACAGAGTATTTTCGACACATTAGGCCTGTTTCAAGAATATGTGCACGTGTGACTTACTACACACACACACAAAAGGTAATGGAAGGAATTTTTGCACAAAGTCTGACGACTGGCAATCGCTTGGGGTGGCATTCGCATCCATAATTTCTGCCTACTTTGCTACTCTAGACAATTTGAATATTTGCAAGCATTCCTCCCATCACCTTTTGTGTGATGAGTGTGATGTACTCCTTTACTACTCATAGCTTACTGCTGAATTCCACGGATAAACCTGGAGGACTTGAAAACTAAGTGCCACCTACTCATAGCATATTCTTTGTTAATCAAACTCATTTATTTCTACTCAGAAATGAGCTGATATGTTTAGAATCAAGTTATTTCGTATGGCATTTAAGTCACAATACTGTAGAATTTTCTGTACATAAACAGCAAAAATGATATATTTAAAGAAATATTAATGGCCCCAAGTCTAGGCAGACAATAGTTAAATGTACTGGCTAATGCAACACAAGGAGGGCTTTGTAATTCTCTACATCTGCCACAAGCTGTCCTTTTCTCTGTAGAGGCCATTAAATATTAGCCTCTTCATGCAATACTAGCCTCATTATGGAACATGCACTGTACACTGCTAATCTACCAATATGATAATTATATTTATTCCAAGCCACATTCCACAAAGCTAGACTTTTTTCCCTGGCCTATGTAAAATATGGTTCAGCATGAAAAATAGTTATTAGTAAGCAGAGCTCCATCTCCTTTTCCTCTCTTCACTTCTTCTTTGACTGGGGTAAGCCAATTTATGGCACTCGTGCATTCTGTCGCTAGTGCGCTCTCTGTGGCCCCTGCCCTGGGAGCACAAGCGGTGTAGCTGTTTACGCTGATGGGAACCGCCAAGGATGCCGCAGAGATCTGCTTTTGCCAGACCAGGAATCGGTTGTAGATGAAGAAGGCTTGGTGTGACAGAGCTTGTCAACCTCTCTCCCACATGTGGAACGGCTCTCTGGGGGATCGGAAGCAGCGGTAGTAATTCCGCATGGCTGGGTCAGCAGCATAACTGAGGTGAGTGCAGGTCACCGCAAGGTTTCTGGTCAGGCTATGACTCACTCAGGATTTATCTCTTGAAAAGGAGCAGCGGTTGGAAGATACAACTCACTTGCCCTTTTTGACTGCTGCAACAACTTCCAACAACAATAACAATACCCCTCTTAATGCCCTGCTTATACATGGGAAAACCAGGAAGTAGCCCTAAGTGTCTCTGTGAGGCCATGATTAACTGTGGGGTAGCTTATTTCTTTCTCTTCATCAAGTCACCCCAGTGTTGGGTAAACCCTATCTTTATTCTAACAAGACTGGTAAAACTGAGGTAACAACTCCAGGCTCTGACCCAGCTGAACTTAGCTGGGTGAATTAGCTCATTGATCATGCAAACGTTTCAGTGGAAAGTTGTTTTAACTGCAGAAATGGTATTTGTGCAAAGTACAAAGAGCAGAGCTGGAGAAGGGACTGAAATGTGCAAATTGGCAGAGATGCACCTATATCTGCATTTCGGGGGTTGGACCGTGGGACCCCAGGGAACTTTGGTGGCTTTAGGAGTGCATTGTGGTACAGCACCATGGCACCCATGGCAACTTGGCAACTTGGGAGGACAGGGAGGAGGTGCGGGTTAATACACTCTCCCCTAAGGGTGCATGGTTAGGTGTGCAGATTGGTGGTGAGGGTGTGGGATGTGGTTGTGTTTTGGCTTTTTTGCAATGGGGAAAATAGGAAGACTTTCTGAGTTGCTAAGCAGTAGCTAATATGACCATTTGATCTGAGCAGGATGTGACCTATGGAGGTGGGGGTACCTGAGATGAGCGAGCTAGGAGCATTTGGAATATCTTCAGAGGTAGGGATGCATCAATGTCAAGTGGGTGGAAAGGTGATAACCCAGTTAGGATTTAGCCTGGGCCCATTTGGGATCAGCAAAAGGCAGGACAGTAGACAACTCTTTAGGCTTAGGGTGTTTTTACTTGTGTTGCATTCTCATTTTCAAGGATACCGTCAGTACTGTTCTCCCCCCCCCCCCCCCGCAGGGGGAAAGTAGACAGTACATTAAATTGCACAACCACACCACAATGCACTTTATTGGCTATAGGTAGAATGGGGAAGCTTTGTATGTGCTTGGAATGCGCTTGTTGTTGTTTTTTATCAGTATGCACATGTTATGCACTATTTCAATGGGGTTTAGCAGAACACTGACAATGATGCTTGTTACAACTAAGTAGTGTTTGTGCACCTGTGTTTTTTTCTGCTTTATCCCAGAAATCAGTAATTGTCCGTCTAGCCTCTCTTGTATGGCATGTCAGAAAGCATTGTGAAGATGGTGTATAAACAAAGGTTTCATGTTGTTACATTAAATGCCAATGGCTTAAAAAATAAGCATAAATGCTGAGCAATTGAATATTGGATAAAAGGGCATTTGCCGGATCTAGTCCTCATTCAGGAAACACATTTTCAAGATAAGAAGAAGGCAAAAAATAAAATGTTTAAACATTCAGCAGGCTATCAATGTATATCATCTGCATATGTTGTGCATCTGGGGGTGGCAAAATACATGAGTCAGTATTTTCCACTACGGGTCACTTTTTCCCAAATAGATAAGGCTCTTATTAGTGGAATGCTTAATAATTGTAGATTGACCATGTCTCGTAGGCTCTCATTATCCTAATGAGACTACTGGATTTTGAGCGGAAAGAACGTTCACAGTGTGGGGGACTAACTCTGACCCACGGTGGAGGACCCTTGTCACTCTAAATCAGGGTTTTGCTCCGGCTAACTAGCAGTGCCTCATCTCTCCCAAATGGAAGAGACAATTGGGCAGCCGAGCGCATGACATCTTAGCACTTCCCAGGGAAGTCGTGGTCACTCAGGTCACAACCAGTTCTCTCATACACAGTACGGTCTCATATATAAATGACAAAGGCAGTTTAAGTTTTAAAGATTGGTTTAATAAAACAACTGCATTTTAGATAGCAAAGCGTGAGCTGCAATAACCAGAACTACACAACACAGTAGGATTAAAATATTAACGATGAGAGTGAAGCACAATAATAAGACTATCATAGTGCCTCTAGATTATTTTCTCTCTAAGTTATATTTCGAGCACAGCATGGGAAGCTCTTAGCCTGCCTTTCAGGTTCCCCCGGGAGGACAACAACCCTCATACCTGAGCAAGGCCCTGTAATCTGCATCAGCATCTGCAGCGGGGCATTCAGCATCTAGTTGTAGGTTCCTGGCCGGAATCTCCCTCTTGACGTGTACTAGGACAAGGAAGTGTGTGTATAACTAACACGCAGATGTTCTAAGAAAATGTCCCTATGTAAGGATGTGTATTTTCTACGAATACTGGAGACTAAACTTCTACCACGTTTACCGGCAATTTACCAGACTGTAGCCTTGACTGAAGCACAGGGCGATCAAGAATGCATTATTTGAGAACACAGTGCCGAACTAAGCTAAAAAGTGTGATAGAAGAAATTAAAACAAGACCGTAAAACTGGTTACTGTAAAATAACAATGCGAAGCTGAATAAAATATATCTAGGGCAAAGTGCACAGCGGCCTAATATGATAAACTAACGTGCATGAAGCTATATTACAAATGGCTACACTACACCCTCCCCTCGTCGGTAGAAAGTGGTTTAAACCTAGCTAAAAATGCCATAAGCTAAAATATATTTAAAAACCCTACTGAATTTTAACAAGTCAAGATGACACACAAGCATACCATTTGGTCATTTTTAAAACTGATCATGCAGCCAAAAAGCCGAATTCAAAGGAAAGTGTCAATTTAGGACAGTTCCAAATAAAGCATCTGTCATGGAAAGCAGGAGATTCTCCACCTCGGCAGATGACAAAACTGGTAGATCCATGCCAAAAACTACCAAGGAGCAAGTGTGTTCCATAGCCTCAGTGTCAACCAAGGCGGCATCCAGTGCAGTGCCTACGAACGAGTTAATGGTAACTTCCTCCAGGAAGGGTAACTCGTAATCAGCTTCTCTGAGCAAACGCAACGCAGCGCGCATGTCTGGTAATGAACCCACAATGAGAACATCAACAGATCAGCATCAATCACTGAGGGGCGTTCCTGTGAAAGACAAACTTCCAGTGCATGTTCAAAAGAGCACCAACGGCACCGAAACACAGGCTGCACACAATCCAAAACCGGTCTGAATGACAGAGACCAGTCACACCCCAAATGTTCCAGGAGTGTTGCTCCAAAGTGCTGCATCATGCATTTACGACACAGCTGCGCTGATGGGAGAGCCCTCATTTGTCCTTGTTGTGGCGGGACAGCCTTTGCAGAAAAACAACAGCAACAGCAAAATGCCGGCTAATAAAGCCAAAGTTATCGGAAATCCCCCAAAAATGCTTCCGAAGATTGAATGAATAGCCAAAGGTATTAAACCGAATATGGAGGAAAAGGTGTGAACGAAACCAATACCAACAGCTTTGAAAAAATGTGCTAATCCAGCCGTACTGGACGCATTAAATATACATCCCACAAGTTCACCAAAGTGTCTCGGAAAGTTTGTATTTAACAGGGACTGTATTTCCGCCGATGACCTTGCCACCTGAAGTGCGTAGGTCTCGCGTGCAGATGTAAGGGCCACATGCTTCTGAAACAATAAAGCCTTCAGTCTACTTAACTTGTCAAAATTCACCTTGGAAATAGCAATGTGAGGTCAAATATCTGCTACCTTCCTAATTTTAGTGGGGGGAAACAACGAGTTACGACACAGCTGCGCTGATGGGAGAGCCCTCATTTGTCCTTGTTGTGGCGGGACAGCCTTTGCAGAAAAACAACAGCAACAGCAAAATGCCGGCTAATAAAGCCAAAGTTATCGGAAATCCCCCAAAAATGCTTCCGAAGATTGAATGAATAGCCAAAGGTATTAAACCGAATATGGAGGAAAAGGTGTGAACGAAACCAATACCAACAGCTTTGAAAAAATGTGCTAATCCAGCCGTACTGGACGCATTAAATATACATCCCACAAGTTCACCAAAGTGTCTCGGAAAGTTTGTATTTAACAGGGACTGTATTTCCGCCGATGACCTTGCCACCTGAAGTGCGTAGGTCTCGCGTGCAGATGTAAGGGCCACATGCTTCTGAAACAATAAAGCCTTCAGTCTACTTAACTTGTCAAAATTCACCTTGGAAATAGCAATGTGAGGTCAAATATCTGCTACCTTCCTAATTTTAGTGGGGGGAAACAACGAGTTCCCGCAGCATGCAACGACCTTAGTTACCGAAACAACGTAAACTATTCCGGCCCGCATGCCACAACAGTCTTCACTATTGAGGAGGATGTAGCTACTGTTTGAAAGCACCTGGAACGTGCGTTTAATCAAGGGGACTGGAACTCCCTTCAGATAGCAAGCCAAGTTTGCAACCGAGGCATTACACGCCCCATGCAAGGACAGCTGCTTACAAATCATTGAATGGCTGACTGAAGTCTCACATTCACTGCTGCTAAGAAAGACCTTTTTCATGCCATTGAGACATTTGTACGAGAAGGGAAGCTCCCATACCTCATGGATGTAACTATCTCCCAACTTTTCATATCTGCCTACCGTAACATGTTTCAAACAAGAAGTGAATTGTAATGTAGAAATAGGCAGATTAATAACCCCGTGTATCAACCACTCTGCTGAGGGAATCTCGGCCCCGGTAAAAGGCAATCTTTCTATCTTTTCAATGTTGAGCATGATGTACGTCGCCTCCTTTTTAGCCATTAGTTGTTGTTGTTGTTGCGTTAAATTAAAGGAAAAAAATATTTCCCTGGCACTGATGTGCTGCCACGGAACGCGACCCGTCTTCAATGTCTGAAGCGTCCAACCCAACGGCATAATGGACCTGGTCTGACTCTGTCCATGATATAAAGAAGACATATCAGATCGTATAATGTCTATAGCAGAAGAAACAATGTTGTTAATTGTATATATCCGGTCGGACAAGGTGTGAATCCCATTATCCACAACAGCTAATGCCTTTTTCAAATTTTCCTGATCTATCTGCCTTAACCGGGCTACAGCCTCTTGTTGGGAAAGTTTCCATATTTCACTGTATACCTCATACAAGAAACGCTTCCTACGTGGTATCTTTGGGCCTGACAAAAAATCTTGTAAGTCAGTGTTGTTAGACAGGAGACAGATGTGTCTTAACTGCATCTAGTGAGGATGACTTTAGCCACTGTTGGCACAATTTTCCTACACTATATGTCGTAATTATGTCAGCATGTTCTGGTGATATATAGCGAGGGTCTGACCTACTCGTTCGGAAACCCCCCCGAGGAGGTGACAAAACATTGATGACACCCATTGGTATCTATTGGCCACAATAACCACCCGCCTGGACATGTCAGTGAAGCATTAAATGTACCATTCTGGACCCACTCATTAAGCTCACTAAAAGTTGCATTTGTGTATTTTTGCCAGTTATTAAATTTTGCAGGGGAAGGTATACTGGGCATGTTTAATTCTCTAATTGTAGCTAAGCCTAAGCAACTGGTCTGTTGTACTGTTTCATTTAATAAAAACATTTGAACGGGGATGAGACATGCTCTAAACAATGTTTCTCTACTCTTGGTCTGCCAATTTTTTGTTCCCCAAACACTTTTCAAATCAAAATTTTTTGACCAATATTCATAACCTTCAATTGATAACCGGGAAACAAAGGAGTCCGAATATATAAATTTTGTGTTGGTCAACAACATTTGTTTATCCCTAGTTGGAGTCATCTTAAAATAATATGACTCAGCATTTTTTGATGATTCCCAGAAAAATACACACATTTTTCAAAATAAGTTTTTTAACTCCCTTGTGGGGGAGTTGGGCAATGTTCCCATTGCGTATAACCAAATATCGTTTTTGGACTGCTCGCTTTATGTATGAAGTGGTGCCCATAATAATTATAGCAAAACATGTCACCATAATTGTCTTTAAACTAGTAAACATCTTCATTTTCATAGACAGTATAATATTGCAACTCCGTCATCATTGAATCAACTGTTTTCACATCCCAATCATCTGATACAATGCCTGGTATAACTATATCGTTCATGGATAACTTTAACACATACGGTATTTGAATCGTTTCAATGGGACCATATATATCAAACATTACTTTATCCCACACAATCCCATCTGGAATTGGCACTGCAGAAATGTTCACAAAGGACAAGTCTCTTCGAACCTTATGTGATGAAAAATGTGGTTTCAGTACCTCCTCCACCTGTTCAACCACTGATCTCTTGGGAAGAAAATGACTATGTATTAACAGACAAAAGGTAATGACAAACCCAATCCAAAGAAAAAAGGCTAGGACAGTCAAGGAAAGCCACACATAGTTCCATGGAAAAATGAAATACGTATCTTTAAGCCAATGTATCAGCTTACGTGCACCCGACAGGTCAGCAGTCGAAGAGGCAAACGAGTCCGATAGACCGTCGTTGTAGTTGGCAAAGTAACCAGAGGCAGTTCGTGCAAAAGGCATTGCCATAGTCAATGGAGTTGGTGTTTCCTGTGGTGCTACACAGTAGAAAGCACCATCCGTCTCGTTTGTAGTCATAGTGACTTGATCAAATGTTTCTAAGTTGCTTGTTGTTCGTGGAACCAATGCAAGATCATCATCATCATCCACCCTCCCCGAGCTCGGAGAGGCATCAGTGTTGGTATAGACAACTTGAAGCAGAACTTCTTCTCCAGTAGTGAGAGGGATTTGGGAACTACTGGATGTTCCTCTCGATCGGCTGTGTAGAATCGGCCACATGTTGTAACTTGACATTGTCAATAGAAACAAAGCGGTTTTCTTTGGCACCTGGCAACGGTGGTAGAATAACAGTGCTGGTACAGTGTATCCCCAACACAGGGACTGGTGCTCGAGAAGAAGGGCCAAATTATTTTTTCACTGCGACCTTTTCACGCACAAGAACCCCAACTCTGGGAATCCAGCCGGTAGGTGTTACTGGCACATCCTTAATTCCTGTGGCGGCAGCACTTTTAGAAGAGTTATCTTCAGGGAACTGCTGTAATTCCTGCAAAACAGTGACACAATCATTTATGTCAAAGTGTGTTTCCGCCGCCTCCACACCAGGACCATCAAGATCCGGAACAAACATTTGTGTTCCGAACAGACACTCATATGAAGTACGTCCCCCCAGGGACCTTCTAGGCAGGTTATTTAGTGCTCTCTGAACTCCATACAGGTGGGTTAGCCAACTACGACCCGTACCTAAGACTCTGGCCGTTAAGGATTGCTTTAAATCGTGGTTTAATCACTCCACGACAGAATTTCCCTCTGGATGAAATGGAGACGAGTACTGGAGCTGGACCCCCAATGAAGCCATGGTGTCCCTGAATGCCCGTGAGGCAAAAGCTGGGTCCTGGTCCGAATGGAATGCTGCAACTGCATATGTACTGACAAAGACTCGCAAATCTTTAATAACAGTCCTACTATTAGCCGAGCGTTGTGGCCACACCCTCACAAATCTGGAGCAAGAATCAACAGTGACTAGTATATATATGCACTATCAGGTATTAATGGACCGCAATGATCCAAGTACACACATTGTAATGGTCTATTTGAGATTAAGAGGGGTGTCTGCGGCGGGCGCTTAGCTGTGTAAACTTTAATTTGTTGACAGATGTCACAACAAAGGACATACTGCTTAGTCTCTTTATAGAGACCAGGCCACCAATAACGGGCCTGCAAGAGTAAAATTGTAGCAGCCACGCCAGTATGTGCAGATGCCACCCCCTCTTGCGCTGCTTTAATCAATTGTGGTTTTACATCTTTATTGGGGATGTCACGTACTCGCCTGGAATTTTAACTTCAGCGTTCAGCATACTTCCCATCAAGTATTGAAATTTATTAGGAAATCCTTTAGGCTAAGGCGTGTCCTCAACCGTAGCTTTTATGGCAGCCATAACATCTGTGTCTGGTTTGGAACTCGAACGAGTCACTGCAGCTACAGTGGCAACTGCCACTGTCGACTTTGCGGCTTCATCAGCCAAAGTATTTCCAGCAACATGTATCCCAACGCGCTGGTGTCCAAGTGTATGCACAACATGAACTTTGGGTAGCGTCTCTTTCAGGTCTGCTACCTTCACCCACAGTAGTCTGTGTTTTATGGTGTTGCCTTTCGAATCTCTGAACCCATTCAAGCGCCAGTAATGCAGGTATTCATTAAAAGACTGGACACAATAATATGAATCACAAACAATCAGTGTGAACTGTGTCGGATCTGTATGTTCTAGTGCCATTAGTAGAGTTTTTAGCTCAGCCAATTGTGCTGTACAATCCCCTAAGGTAGATGTATAGGTATGTTGGGGACAGAATTTCTCCCCCTGCTTATAGCCGCTCACGACCGCACATGCAGCAGAATATTGATGTTTAGTTTCAATCGCTGGTTGCGCAGAGCCATCGGTGTACATGACTACATGATATTGATCAATAGGCAAGGTGTCAGCAGGAACTGGATATTCTACTTCATATTGTAGAAATTCTTGAGTTGGTAACTTTGGGTCAAAAATGTAATCTACATCAGTGGCTGTTAAAGACGTAGCCCATTGTATCCATCGTGGATTAAGTGCTTTTGCGCTCGGGACGCTAGCTTTTGTAACAGCCTCAAGGGACGGAATAGGAGAAACGACAATGATGCGTTTTCCTTGGGCAAGAGGTCTTTCTTTAATAACAGCCATCTGCACAGCAGTGAGAATTTTCTCTGTGGGTGCAAAGCACTGTTCTGCAGCGGAATACAGGTGTGATTTGTATGCAATCAGGACTGTCTCACCTTCATTAAACAAGACATTTGTAAAGCCACTGGCCCCAGCTATCACCCTGATGACCAAATGTGTCTTATTGTCCCGTGTGTGTAAATGTTTTGCTGCTAGCATATCTGCCTGTAACTCACAAAGAGTATGTGTATGTTCAATTGTCCAGAATTTGCTTGAAAAATCAGGATGTATTAACTCGTATAAAGGTTTTTTGCGTGTTGCATAATCAGGAATGTATGTTCTGACAAAAATTAGAAAGCCCAACAAAGATTGTAGTTTTTTAATCGTATTTAGTGGTTGCAATTGTGCAAATTTTTCTAAAAATAGTGGCGCTATGCTCTTCCCTTCATTCGACAGCTCATATCCCAGGAACAGGACGCTGAGGAAGGCAATTTTTGATTTTTTGAAATTAAATTTGTAGCCGAGTTCAGCAAACCCTACAACAATGCGGGCTACCCATCTTAAATGTTGTAGTAACTCGTCATCCGTGAGATATATATCGTCCACATATGACAATGCTTCAGGGTCTATCTCGTGTAAAATAGCAGTCACACGACCTGCAAACAGTCCTGGGCTGTTTTTTATACCCTTGAGGCAAACAACAGATTTTTTGATGGGAGCCTAGTGCGCTAAAGCTTGTTAAGTCTCTGCTTTCAGGCGCTATATTCTGGCAGAAGAATCCATTTGAGATATCCAAAGTCGTTTTATACTTTTTCGGTACAATGTTGCTCATTAGTGCAGTGCTATGCGAATTTTGTATAGCATATGTACGGGTATGTCCGTTTAAATGTCTGTAGTTTAAGACTATTCTGTATGAATGGTCCGGTTTAGCTACAGGGAATAAGGGATTATTCATTGGTGAGACACAGGATTCAATCACCCCATGGTATTCTAATTGCGTACGTATTTCTCTCACCAGTGCCCTTGCTTCATGTTTTATGGGATACTGCGGTTGTGGCTGAGGTTCACTTTTAATGGGAATTACATGGTACGGAGAATCCCTGTCCCACCCTACGTGATTTCTATATAACGCAGGTGCTTGTGCGAGAGCCCATTCTACAGAATAGGACTCAGCGAGTTCCTCTGGAACAAGGGTCGAGAAGGAAGGTTTAATAACCTCCTCCCCAGCTGGGCAGGTGCAGACAAAATCAGGTGGCCAATCTTGTTCGGCCAACAAAATGTCATATTTTAACTACACGATCCCAGAAGATTGCGTGTATGGTGCGTTCAATGTCTCCTTCTAATTGTAGAGTTACTCTATACACCCTATCGGGTTCAGAGACATGCATATCCGCTGTTTCTACTTGTATGAAGTCATCAGTTGCTTTCACCTCCAGATGCTCTAGAAGATTCCGGCGAACTATTGTGACCTCTGCCGCGCTGTCTAGCAGTGCTAGAGCCCAGTTCTTGTTCTTCAAGAGAACCCACTTCCTGAGTGGCATGTCTGACTGAGCCAGCTGCCACTTTTTTCTTTTTGAATTGTTGTTTTGTTGTACTGGTTTCTCTTCCTTCTTAACAGAAACCTCTGAAGAGCGTTGTGATTCCTGTCTCGGTTTCATGTACTCTGTTCTCCGCTCTGATCGCCCACCTCTCTCATTTCTCTTTTCCGATGAGTCCTGAAAGGAACGAGATTGGCGTGTATCAGTATATTGATATCTATCAGGCGTTTTTATATTCTCTCTATTTCTGAGATTATACCTATTCTGTGGGGTCTCCGTGCGTGGAGATTCTCCCCTTTCTTTTTTAGGCGTTTGTTGTTTTTTCTCCCAGCATTTCTTATTACCCTCAGGTTGTTGTTAAGTATTGTCTTTATTAATTTTACCCTGAAATTGAGGTTTTTGTGGTCTAGCCCCAAGGCTATCTCGACCGATACTGGAATATGTTTCCGCTAATATTTTAGGCAGTTCTCGCTCCTGATCTTGTTGCGAAACGTTACAAAGACGCATGCGCACTGCAAGTGCAACTGCTTCCCCTTTAAGGTTACTTAGGATAATGGAAGAAACTGTGGCAAAGTTGCCCATCAGTTGCATTCCTAAATCTAGGGCCTGGGCAGCCCCGTATTCATCTTGAATTTGTTTAAGCACTTCCGGTAGGTTGGCTAGTGTTGGTGTACCGTGTGCCGTTGTATAGAGCGCAGCAAATACCGTGCCCATGTATTACAGTGTTCAACTGTGGGAACCATCCCAAAGGGCAAGCACATAGTTAATATTCTATGTTTATCCTGAGGTCCCGTATGGAGAAATACTGCCTCCAGTGTATTAATTTTTTGTGCTAGCCAAAACGGAGTCTCCTCTCGTTTGGCTGGAACTTTACCCATAATCGAGTGTAAGTCACTGGATTTATACCTGGTGTCACTGTATGTGGTTGTGCTGTAGCAGCACGCGATGGATTTGTATTTAATGTCTGCATCACAAATTGTACTAATCGTCTATATATGTTGCTGTTAATCCAATATATAAGTGTCGAACCTCAGCTACCGCCATATTCGCAACCGCAGGATGAGGTGTATATGTGGCCAATAAAGGCCAGGTAGGACCATCATTACTTAGTGGACCTAACCTTACTGGTAATATTGTATGGGGTAGGGCACCATCAAGCCAATTATTATGTTCTTGATAAGATATCGGTATCTCTAAGTATGCGTACGCCCTGTACTGCCCAGGCGCGTTCGCAACAGTATATGTATGAAATGTATTTGTGTTCCCATCAACTGCTGGAAATGTGACCCAAGAGTAAAACAGCTCTGTTCTATAGGCTGCGTGGGCGCCCACCACAAATGTGACTGGACCTCCCTGTGCTGTAAGTCCATGTGCTAGTAAATGTGTCGTAAGTGGTTGTCTCATGTTAAGAGCTATTTGTACAGCCTGGGGATTCGCCATTATAAAAGCACTAAGGGTTCAGAGAAGGCACACCAAGACAGGGTTTTTTGTTTCCTTTTAAGGTTCAAGCTTGAACAACCACCCGCTGTAAAATAGGGTTGCCTATACGGCGGTATGGAAATCCTCAGTACCACGGACATCTCCGTATACGGAACTGAGGAGTCATGATATAAAAATGAGACCGAGATATGCCAGAGGACCCAAAAATTAGAGCCTGACCAAACGTTGGCGGCGACATGTCGCGTAGGCTCTCATTATCCTAATGAGACTACTGGATTTTGAGCGGCAAGATCGTTCACAGTGTGGGGGACTAAGTCTGACCCACAGTGGAGGACCCTTGTCACTCTAAATCAGGGTTTTGCTCCGGCTAACTAGCAGTGCCTCATCTCTCCCAAATGGAAGAGACAATTGGGCAGCCGAGCGCATGACATCTTAGCACTTCCCAGGGAAGTCGTGGTCACTCAGGTCACAATGGGTTCTCTCATACACAGTACGGTCTCATATATAAATGACAAAGGCAGTTTAAGTTTTAAAGATTGGTTTAATAAAACGACTGCATTTTAGATAGCAAAGCGTGAGCTGCAATAACCAGAACTACACAACACAGTAGGATTAAAATAGTAACGATGAGAGTGAAGCACAAGAATAAGGCTATCATAGTGCCGCTAGATTATTTTCTCTCTATGTTATATTTCGAGCACAGCATGTGAAGCTCTAAGCCTGCCTTTCAGGTTCCCCCGGGAGGACATCAACCCTCATACCTGAGCAAAGGCCTGTAATCTGCATCAGCATCTGCAACGGGGCATTCAGCATCTAGTTGTAAGGTTCCTGGCCGGGATCTCCCTCTTGACGTGTACTAGGACTAGGAAGTGTTTTTATAACTAACACGCAGATGTTCTAAGAAAATGTCCCTATGTAGGGATGTGTATTTTCTACAAATACTGGAGACTAAACTTCTACCACGTTTACCGGCAATGTACCAGACTTTAGCCTTGACTGAAGCACAGGGCGATCAAGAATGCATTATTTGAGAACACAGTGCTGAACTAAGCTAAACAGTGTGATAGAAGAAATTAAAACAAGCTACTGTAAACTAGCAATGCAAAGCTGAATAAAATAGATCTAGGGCAAAGTGCACAGCGGCCTAATAGGATAAACTAACGTGCATGAAGCTATATTAAAAATGGCTACACTACAACCATAGCCACACTTTATGCCCCCATCCCTGATGATCCTACACTAATCCTCAAACTAATCCAGGGTCTGTCAACCATCCTTGGGCCAGTAATCATTGGGGGGATTTTAATTTTCTTTTAAATCCAGCTTTAGATTCTACCTATCCTACACACAAACAGAATAAACCATGGGTGGCAAAAGTCACTGTGTGAAAACTTTAGACCTAAGTATGTACTCGAGAATAGTATGCAACTAAACTGGAGTATTCATGTGTCTAAGATAAATACAACTCTGCTGCTAGACTGGATTATTTCCTATCTTCGAATGAGCTGAAAGTAAGCAGTTATGTGCATATTCCTAAAAGTTTTTCAGATTACTCTTCGGTGGAGATTGACATTGGAAGGATCAAGATAGAGAGATCTGCTGTGAGATGGCACTTGGAAAAGGTAAACGTCAAAAATGAAGAATGGTGTAAAGCCTTAAATAGCAAGATAATAAGTCATTTTGAGATGAACGTGGACACCACTAGGGTAGACTGTATCTGGGACGCATTTAAGGCAACAATCTGAGGTCGATTAACCTCTTGCAGCACTGCGCAGAGAAAGGACTTCCTCACCAGCCGGGCAGGTCTAGAATCTACTCTTTGCCAAGCAAGTCTGGCAGATTCTCACAACAAGAATACTCACGGTAAATTGGTGCTCAATCAGGGGAGAAAGAGTATGCAAGACTACAACTACGCATGTGGATATATGACTAATGCTGCCTAACTCCAAAGGGTTTATGAGGAGAGCGGCTATATAGGTAAATTTTTTAGGTGGCATACGCGAGAATGCCAAGTTCAGAATACAGTCACTTCTCTTGTTGAAACTAAAACTCGTATTCTAGAGCCTGCTCAAATTTAGGAACAACATTTTAAGCACTATATAGTGTGCAACAACAGGTTGCTATGGTTTGTCTTAAATATTTTTTATCTCAGCTACCCCTTCCCAAGCTTTATGCTAGTCACAAACAGGCCCTGCTAACTACATTCTTCCACAATGAGATTGAGTAGGTGGTGGGGTCACTGGCAGACTTTTTCATGAAATTCACAGCAGCTTTACACCCCAAATTGGTAAAGCTGGCTAATAATATTTTGGAGGTCCCGGCATAATTTTGCACTGCGGTTGTGGTCAGTTTCCTGAAATAAGATAAAAATAAAGAAAATGTTAACTCTAATAGTCCTATTAGCGTGTTAAATGTGGATTATAAAATAATTGCCAAAGTATTGGCTAACTGTATAAGTACATTGCTATGTTCCATTGTTCAGCCAGACCACTGCGGTTTTATTCCAGGGAGGTAATTATTTTCCAAACACAAATTTCTTAATTTAAGCATGAGGCTAAACCACAAAACCAAATCCTGGCATGTTTTTTTTTAATGGATGCAGAGAAGGCATTTGCTCTTGTATCCTGGGTTAGCCTTTTTTGCCATTTTGCAAGAGTTTAGGTTCCCTGAGAGTGTAATTCAGAGTATATTGCATTTGTATGGAGGGGCCATAGACCAAATAATTATTAACTCTCACAATATTGAGACCTGTCTGATTACTAGAGGCATGCAGCAAGGATGCCCCCCGCTGCCTATTCTCTTTGTGTTATTTATAGAGACCTTAGTAATAGCAATACTCACGAATACAAACATTGCGAACTCCATAAGTATCATGACTCATAACAAATTATATGCTGATGATATGGTGCTATTTTTAAAATCAGATCCCGCAAGCGTAAATCAGGTTTTTAAGATTTTTTTAAGAATTTCAAAAGCTGGGCGGGTATAAGACTAACAAGTTGTAAACGGAAATTTTATTAAACAGTTGTGCATTGGACACTTTGCCCAAAGAATTCCACCCTTCAGTCAACTCCTGGCCTTAAAGGTACTTAGGGATGTATGTTACAGAAAAAGTGGGTGATCTATTTGCACTGAATTATTCCCCTCTGGTCCGTAAGATTAAAGCACTTTTCACTAATTGGACTGATTTACCACTCTCAATAATGGACTGCGTGGCTCTGATTAGAATGTCAGCTCTACCTCTGGGTATTTTTTTATTTTCAGCTGTTCTGTGTGCTTTTAAGGTGAAGTTTTTTAAGGAACTGGAGGCGTGGTTTTCTGCTTTCATATGGGCAAAAAAGACACCTAGACTAGATATAGATGCACTTTCTTAGGTCATTAAAGAAGGGGGCCTTGCTCTGCCTAATTTAAAACTATACCATTTTGGTAATTTTGCACACAGCTCACACAGGTTCTCTAAAAAAGCTTTAAGTCAGATGATTGTAGATCATTTTTTTATTTACCTGATTTTCCATGAATACGAGATTATTGATTTTCTGAACCTCACAAGATCCCCTAAGAAGGTAGATATAAGGTTTTAGGGTGGTTTCTCAAATGCAAAGAACAACTGTGCAAACATTATAACATTCCGGTCATCAATGACACAACCCACCTGCTTGATATTTACGTTGGAAATTGTCCTTTATTGGACAAGAGCAACATCACCAGGTTGGCATCTAATGGGTATAGTAAGGTCTCTTTACATTTAGCCAATTGGAAGGCCTCGGCAGCAAGAGAGCACAATAATAGGCATTTTAAGATATTGATGCATGGATCCTTCATTTTTATAAGGCAGTCGTAGGTAATTTAAATGGCAGAAGAATTTGGGCCAGCCTAGATTTGGTCAAAGATTGGATAGAATCCACTACTCGAAGATCTATCAGCTGCTGGGTCGGTATCCTTAAACAGCAAAAGGCCAATACACTATATGTGAAGGCTCGAGATAAGCGGCAGTCAAAAGAAGGCCTTCTAGTTATAGAAGAAGTTTGGAACAGGGTAAATATGTTCAATTCCTCTTTAATAAAAGGAGCACATTTTTGTAGAATGCAGTTTTATGCAAAGTCCAGCTTTTTTGCACAGAATTTATCCCCAGGTTCCTGAAAGGTGTTTTAGGTGCTCAGCTGAGGGAGGAGTTAGTTGGACTCATATTATCTGCGGATGCTCTCAAATAACCTCCTTCTGGGCAGATATTCAGATGCACTGTTCACGCACTTTAGGGCGAGATCAGCCTATAGACATTTACATAGCAGCTTTGGGGTATTCTCTTGATATTAATATTACACCTTTGCTGCAAAAAAGACTGTTTACTATGTGTGCACTTGTAACCAGATCAATATTTATCCAAAATTGGCAATCTATTTTTGTTCCAACATACTCACAATGGGGGCCTAAAATGCTAAATATTAAAGCATTAGAGCATCACTATGTGCTTAGATCATGATCCCTTAAGAAATGTTGTAGCTTATGGGAAACTCTGAGTTAGGGGATATAGTGGTAGATTATTAATGACTTGAGGCATCCTTATAATGTGCAATATTGTTTCACGTTGGGTGTATATAATTTAATGTCATGATGTTGCTAGCTTTCTCTATGATTTCATCATTTGTATGGTGCTTGAACTCTTCCAATAAAAAATATTTAAAAAAGCAATGGCAAAGCCAGAACTTCTGGCTTTGAAAAATGTATGTGATGTGACGGTTATTGTTTAATTTTTATAACAATATTACAAAGAAGGGGATAAAGGAAATTTGCTAACTCCTAAATGTGGCGACCTTCCTCTTGTAAAATTTAGAAAATAAATAATAATTACATAACATTTTAAGACATCAGTACAACCGCCTCCTCATAAGTTTTTTTTCTTAGATAACGTATAGGACCCCTTTAATGTTTTGATACACAATCCAGGAAAATATCATTCTTACTGGTGAAAAGGAAAGGTAGTGTTGTTGGCTCTAAATTACTGTAAGCTGAACACAGTTTAAAGTTGAACACACAAGGATGAATTAAAAAGTGGATCAAAAATGTAGAGGAAAAAAGTAATAGCAAAGTAAAGTAGTGTTCAAACAGCCTTAAACAAATCACTTCTTCTTTGACAGGTGAATGGATGCCTAGGTTTGGGATCTCAAAGATTTAGTGGTATCATTTCACCAGTAATTGATTTGAGTCAGTGGTCTCAGGTGGCATCCACTAGTACTCAGTTTTCAGGACCTGCATTTATTTTTCCTCGACAGTGACAATGGGCAAAAGAAGAGATCAATAAGAACCTGCAAGTTAAAGAGGCAGGAAGTGTCTGCAGTGGATTAAAAAGCTGTGAGGTTGAACCAAGACTGTATAGAGTATAGACTTGGTATTCGAAACTCGCTGACTTTAAAAAGTGCTAGATGCCGGCTTCAGAGAAACGCTTTGGGTCCCAGCACGTATTAACTTACAAATTAAGAACTGCATGGCATAACAAAGAAATTGCACCCTAACATCCACTAAGGTCATTTCTAAGCATGTGCTAAATTTGCATAATTTGCTATTACAATTTTTCTGAACATTTGTGCCAAGTTACATGAAATTGTGCATGATAGATAGATAGATAGATAGATAGATAGATAGATAGATAGATAGATAGATAGATAGATAGATAGATATGTGTTATTCACCAAAAAGCAAACATGGTGAAATTGGATACAGGGAATTGTTTTCCACTTCATCAGCTTGATGTGGCACTGTATGTAACATATTTTGATTGAAAATAATGTTCCTATGACTGCCACGCTACACTGATTACAAAAGTGTTATAAAAGTACTTCCAAATAGTGACGCTAAACCAAAATACAAACAGAATTGCAATATGTTTAAATCATAAAAGTATGGGAGTCAACAAAAATTCCAAACTATTTAAAATTGTCTGATTTTGGTAAAAACCTGAATAGGCAAACAGTAACAATAACAGGTATAATTACACTACAACACAAAGATGACCTAGGCGTGATAATGGCTAAATGCCCTGAGATTATGATGTGACAGTAATGGATTCTGCCTGTCCTCAGATAATAAAAAATAATATGAAATTAGGATATAAATCTTTCAAGCATTTTATTTTATTATGGATCGTGCACAACGTGTGGTGTTATACCAAGGGGAGTAATTCTGCGTCTTGACATCAAATTATATTTAAAAAATAGCAACTATTCTGCTTAATGCAAATTTAATAGGTGCATAGGAAAGTTCATATGCCAATATCGAGTCTTTTGCAGTTATCTTTTTGTAACCTGCAGGACACAGGTTTGAGTTCAATCAAGAGCAACGTAGACTAAGACTGATACAATTAGTATCCTTGAGTTGACTTATCAGGAAACTTATTATTTGCAGTGCTACAAAATTTAAAAATCTATTACAGAAAGCACTATATAAAATTCAAGCTATTGCATATTGGTTAAATGGAAAAAATTAAAAATTTATTTTAACGGTAATTAAAGAATTAAAGTTTCAGCAAGTGCAGACAAAAATGCTTAAAATAATAAGCCTAAGAATTATTAAAAGGAGTTAGTACCTTTATAATATTATGTGGTAGAGCTGTACAGTTGTCTTAAATCTTCCTAAACAATATATTGTGTGGTGTATTTTGTTGTGATATACTAATAAGCACATAGGATGAGTTAAAAATGAACATAGCATTCTAATGGGTTCTTACAAAATCACTTAAACCGATGCAGTTTCAATATTTTTAAGTGCATTTATCTGTGTACACTGTACACATATCTTCCACTAAAAATGTGTATCAAGGCAGTGATTGAGTCAATTTTGCATCAACCAAGAGACAATGAATGGCTTATTTGAAAGCACTCACCAACATAGAGAAATCAGAAAATGGTGCTCTAAGGGGAGTTAAATACAACTTTTAACTCACAATATCATCTATGTTAATTAAATTACTTTCTGCTAGTGGCTTCTAACTACACTTGCATGGAAACACACGAGCCCCCCCCCCGCCCCCCCCCACTGTGTCCACTCGACCTGTGTTAAACACAGATTAATTATCCCTGTATTGAGATTTTACAGAGCAGATGATGAAAAACTCACTGCCAGGAAAATGTGGGATGCCTGGTCACAATATCTAAAGTGCGCAGTGCAGACTTGTCCTGTCTAACTATGTAATCTTTCCATTTGTATTTTATGATGAACTTGTGCCTGGAGTATTGCAGTTTTCCTAAATGTGGATCTGTTGTCTGTATGTGATATTTCTACAGGAACAACCTAGCCAAAAGACAGGGGAGCACTGTACACAGCCAAAGACAAGCATACAGTCAATGAATATTAGAACATTGGAATGCTGGGGGCTCCATTGAAAACAATGGAGTGCTGCGGGCTTTTACTGGCCGGTAAAATCCCGCAGCGCCAACATTCCAATGTTTGCTTTGTTCACAGCAGCAGCTGTGAACAAAGCCTCACGGAGCCCGAGGGGATTGTAATCCCCTCGGGCTCCGTGAATTTTTTTTTTTTAATAGAACATTCTGCCCTGAGTGGCAGAATGTTCTAATAGCCTTAGAACCCGCCGTAGCGGGATCTACCGGCTATTAAAGTCCCTCTCCCTTGTTAAATGCCCTCGCCTTAGGCTCGGGCATTTAACGCGGGGATCAGGCCTTTAATAGCCGGTAGAGCCCGCTACTGCGGGTTCTAAGGCTATATTAGAATAGGAAGCACAGTTGTGTATTGAGATGTAGTCTTATTTACAAAGGTTGTTCCTACATTGTAGCAGTGTTGGGGTGGTCCTGATGTATGCGTAGAATGTTGTTTCATATCCTTCGTGAATAGATGGAAAAGACCTGCTGTATTGGTTTTTTCTTTTTAACACTTTTTAGTCCGCTATCTGATGGTGCACTGGCTGCGGGTGTGCCGAGAACCCCCAGAGATGTTGAACTTGTCTGCAAGATAATTGGTGGTTCTTGTCATGATCTATTTACTTCTTATTGGAATTGGAATTGTGTTTATATAGCACTTGCTTCCCCTGACGAGGTGTCAAAGCGCCATTTGACAAGTAGCACTCTACCCCATAACCCAAAAGAATTAGTGGTGGATTAGTATAGGGAAATATGACTATAGTATTAGTATAGAGAGGTATGAGTTAATTTGAGTGGAGGACATGTGAGTCTGTTAGTTGGATTGAATAGAATAATGGAGGTATAGAAGAGGGAAGAACCCAGAAAGTGTTAATTGGGAGATCATAGTAGTAAGATGAGGTTTTTGGGATGAGTAAAGGAGATATCTAGGAGAGAAGAGTCAGGGATTAGGGAGATCATAATAGTAAAATGAGGTTTGGGATGAGTCAAAGGAGAGATACATGAGGGAGAATCTAGTAGAGTTGTTTGGGAAATCATAGTAGTAAACTGAGGTTTTGGGTGAGCCAGGAGGGGTAGAAGAGGGAAAAATCTAGGAAGGGTTGTTTTGGAGATCAAAGTAGTAGAATGATGTTTGGGATGAGTCAGAGAGAGGAGGTAGAGGGTAGATTGATAGAGGTTTAGGGTGAGAGTGAGACAGGGTAATGCACTGGAAAGAGTGATTGTCCCTCTTTTTTCTCTTGTACAGTTGGACTAAACTAATAAATATTTAAGTACATGATTCCTTAGTAATGAATATATGTGTAAGAAATTATAGTACAGTGAGATTTAAAGTTGTATCAAATTAACACAGACTTTCAACTATTGCAGTATTTGAAGGTAATTTATTTGGGTATTTTTATAACTTTATCTTTCATCAGTATTTCAATAGTGAAATGCCTATAGATAAATATTTAAGATAACATTTACCTATTGTGATAGATAAAATAAAACAGAGACTCATAAGCATCTAATCAAACACCTTAAATAGAAACTATGCAATGACCTATGAACATGTTAAGCGTAGAATAATATATATATATATACACACACACACACAACCATCCTGCACTAACAAAACCTCACCGATGCCAGCAATGGACCCATCAACACATGCACCCAGAGGGCACCCCAGAAGCACTGGAAACTCACCCACCACCAGTGTGCGGACCAACCAGCCCAGCCCTAGCCAGTCCACCACCACTAGACACCCCTCTGACCAACATGTTGTTGTGGAATACTATACAAATATACATTTGTTTCTGCAAATAAAAATTCAATGGGCTTAATATTCATTTCTTTGTGTGATTGTACATACATTCATTGGTTCAAGTGTACATTTTAAATCGAAAGCAAATATCGGAACGTACATTATTTTAAACACATCTACGTTTCTTTAGATGCAGTTCCTGCCGTTCTAAATAATTAATGAAGAACTCATCTCATCTTTATTATGTAAAGTCCATTTCATGTTGGATGGATACTAAGTGAACTGGCACATATTGCCTTGGTAATTGCTTTCTTGGAGTACTGTACAAGTTATGTTATTCGGATACAGAAAATTATTTTGCTATTTCTTAGCTCGTCCAAAGTACATATAAGTTCTGAACATCTGAAAATGTTTCGGTACAAATGTTTGATCACCGATGGGTTTCACCACCTTAAATGCAGATGTGGACCCCATAGATCATATCTGTATGTCAAGGAAGGTGACATTCGATGGTCACAATTTTGAGAAATGTTGGGTGATCTCTGAAGCATTTCAGGTTAAAATATTGATTAAAACCATACATCAAAAATATCACCTTTTAAACTATGATCACCGTCCATTGTACTTTTCCTTTGTAAGCATGTGTGCCCCTCACAAAGATGTATGAAATGTATTGGAATTTAGTTAAATATTTCAGAGTTATACATAAAAATTTATTTTGAAAAGGGTATAATAACCCTAGTGTAGTGCTATTGTGCCAACACAATGCACGTGGCTCTATAGAAAGAAGATCAGTGACCACTGTGTATTGTGATCCTTTAATTTTGAATGGATTTCTGGTGACATCATGCTCAACAGTGAAAAAATGGGTTTACGATTGTCACTTGTACGCCATGACATCTTAGATCTTATGTATTTTTTATATTACAATGAATTAATCTAAAATGCACTATTTCTGCATTATTTGGAGTTACTTTGCTGACATAGCAGCCTCTAAAGTACTGCCCGTGCATTTCAGGCATGCAGTTAGTACCTACTCCTGTTGTAACAGCAGAGCATAGCTGTGCCCCGTAAGCAGGGTTAGACCTTTGTCCATGTGTGCCATGTGCCACGTGCTCTTCCACTTGTTGTGAGAGCAAAGGAATGGGACATAGCCTGGACAGAAGGGCTCTGTCAGAGATAAAAATCTACTCAGGAAACAGTACCAATAATAACCAATGACCTAAAGGGTACGTGATGTGATGTTCTTATAAGTAACACTGGCCAGATTGTCTTATTCTCTAAAGCAATATTTATGATACTGGACAATACTTTTGGGCTGCTCCCCCTCCATGTTTTTTCATAACTCACTCATTGCCTTTCCAGATGCTGGGACCTCCCCGCTCTTGGATTCTGGCCATCTTATTCTTGCCCTATTAAAGTGTGCAGCTCAAGTTGGAATACCAGTTTTCCTGCAATGTCTCCCACCTCTGTGCAGGTTAAATTGACGTGCTCTCTTTTGCTCTACCACCTCTTGCTCTGCTGTTCCTTTTCTTCCAATGCTTTTTCACTGACTTCCCTCGACCTGAATAGCTCCTCTCAGTGCTTAATTTGTAAATAAAAAGGTGCCGGTGCTCAAAGCTCTCCTCTTAAACACGCGGCTGCTGCAATTAAAAGTGCTAGCACATAATAATGAGGTAGAGTAATCCTGAAGCCATCTTGGGCCTCTCCATCCATTTACAGCCACGCCCTGCCCTTTCAGCTCACTCTTGCAGCTTCCTGCTTTATACTTTCTGGTGCTTTTTCGCTTTTCTCTTCCTCCATCTTTCCCAAGTGTCTTTTGCTCGCAGTAAAGGCTTGAGACAGAAAACTAAGCGCCGGCCCTCAAAAATAAGTGCTGGTGCTCCGCACCGGAAACAACAAGCACAAATTAATCACTGTCTCCTCTTGCTTAACCATTCCCCCCTGTACTCCTGTCCTTGTCTTTGCTCTGCTTATCTCTTCTGCTTCCTCCTCTTTCATGTCTTCCTTCTGTGTTGTAGTTACTTCCCATTACTGTCCATGCTCCCTGTGTGCTGTAAGGGCATCCCTGTTCATCCTGTGCTTTCCCAGTGCTGCAGTCTCTTTCCTCGCTGTGGTGTCCCTGCCATGCTCACATGACCACATAATTCAGGTCATAATGAGCACTGTCTTAGATCCTGAACTTTTAGCCTACAAAGCATTGATTTCAAATCTGTTAGTCAAATTAGTTCAATCCATTCATTAAACCAAGACTACAAGACCCAGTGTTTGTGATGAGCTGGAGGGAGGTGGTCCCCCTGCTGGTAGCCCTCTCAGCGAAGTTTTAAGCCAGGAACGAAGTGGGAAATTGCCCAGGGTCCCCACCGTCTAAGGAGCCCCTGTGAAAGTGAACTTTTTCCCTATCTCACCCTTTAACATAGAATTCTACATTGTTGTTATCATGGTACTTCAATCAGCATAAAATGGGTAGTAAAATGTAAAGTTTTTCTGAAAAAGGATACCCTAAATATCTCTTGTCCTAGGCCACTAAAAGTTCTTAAGATGACACTGCCTCTGTGCTGCTCATCTCCTTCTGCTCTCACACCGTGATGCTGCAGTATATTTTCAATTCTGCTATCCCTCTCGTTTCTGTGGTCAATCTAGGTGTGAAGTGCCCAAATGCCTAGCTGCTCAGTTTGGTGGGTCTATGCATGATGCACTGCTCCAGTCCAGGTTCTGAAAATTGTGAGACCTATAGCACTGTTTTATAATGGAAGAAACAAGACTACAAGTCCCAGAATTCAAAGAAAATGCATGTTGCAGCACATCAAATTTGTACCCAGAGGCGTGGCTTGGTCAATAAGATTTGGGGTGTGAGCTTCAGATTTTCTGACAATCAGGCTCTCATATAATGTTTAAATACATTATCTGACAAGCAGGGTGCATGGGAGGGGCCTTAGGGGCAATAGAAAGAGAGAGGGATGCGGATTGGTAGGGGTACTAAGTGAGGGAAAACACAATATTTTGTAAAATGACCAATATTTCTGACGACTTTAAACACTGAGAGGGAGAGTGTGTTTGTTTTGTATGAATGTATGTAAAAATTCTATGTGAAATCCGGCAGACATCTCACCATACCCGACTGAAAGCATCTGTAAACAACTATTTATCATACAATTCATTTATTAGAGGGGTGTAGCACCCACACACACACCCTTGAAGCTAGGCCCTGGTAAACGTGGCAGGGTTGAAGATGGCTCTATGTCACCAGGACACCACTTTTCCATGCCTGGACATTACTTTTAAATATCAGTTTTTTTAGGTGTGTTGTTCCAAATCGGTAGAACTAACATTAACAAAACTGCAACTCCCAAAAGCAATGTATGTAAAAGCAAAGTCCAGGAATGGAAACGTTGTGCCCTGGTGACATGGCGCCAGCTGGTCGCACCTTCCTGCGCAGCTAAGCTCCACTAAGCTGCTGTCCCTCCCCTTGCTGTGATGGTACACCTCTTGATCCCTGGTCCTCGGTCCCTCACTTTCCCTTGCTACCCTAGTGCTGATGTCCATCTCTTTGCTGGGCGTCTCAGATCCATGCATGAATAAGATGCTCCAGTCCAGACTTTCTTTGCATTCTGGGACTTGTAGTCCTGGTTTTTACACTGGGCTAGGTGAGACTGCAAATGCAAAACTGCACAGAAAAACCTGGACTGACTGAGCTACTGCGGTTGGACGTGGGAAACCGAGTTCAGGCTCCCCTGGTGCTGCTGTCTCTCTCCTTGCAGTCACCCTCTCTTGTTCTCTGAGTCTTCTCCGAAGAAGGCGGTAGCTATTTGCAGACGCTCCCTTGAGCTCCTGGCAGACCGGGCGGCGGAATGCCGTCATCCTTAGGGCTGGAAGCAGATTAACTGAGCAGCGGCCGGGGGAGCTGCCGGCCGGACTGACTGAGCTGCACCCGGCACGGACGAGCTCGTACTGCCCCGAGCTGAGGGGACAGCATGAGAGAGTGCGGGGCCAGGGGTCAGCTCTGCGCACGCATCCTAAGGCATTGCCCAGCCTGTCAGAGCCCGAGGCAGTGCAGGGACCCCTCAGCTTAACTCTCCATCTATCCTTAGAAGGAAAGGGGGAGCCGGGGTCAGCCGGGCATTCTGCTGCGCACACCGGCCCCTAAATTGGTCTACCCGGGCTGCTGCTCTTTGGGACCTGGTAAGAAGATGCTACGAGCCCTCCTCCGGTGCATGTGCTCCTCAGGTCCAGTGAGGGCGCAGTCACATTCTCTTTAGCTCAGTGTTTCCACCCCGCCTTGCTCCTCTCTCCTTCACAAGTTTGCCTCTTCACATTGTGCTGTCACTGTTTTCAGAGCTCATCTCCCAAACTCCGCATGTACTGTCAGCCTCTCCGCTCACCCTGACTGCGCCGCAGCTGGGCTGTCTGTGAGTGCACATGTGTCTCCTGCTTTATAGTTAGTCAGACATGCTCCTACTCCTCTGTAGTGCTTTGCTGACCTACCCATTTGTATGTTGTTTTTCTCGATTTATTTGTCTAAACTGCCCGTTTCAACATGGCGCCCCCTAGCCCTGTCTGCGAATACTGTCATTTAAAGCCCCTTACACCCTTCTGTATATTTGCTTTGATCGTCTGCCTGTTTAGTAGTGACTAGTTTTTCCAGATGTTACTTTCCTCAGAGTTTTACTAGCGGCTACTTTGCACCCCAGCTGTTCACAGAAGAGAGATGCTGCCATGTGGGGGCGGAGAACAGCATTCATCGTTAATGCCCTGCTTTGGCGCAATTAACATCCTTAATTTGCAAAACGCTAGAAGGGGGGTGACACTAAAACAATGAACGCGCCGTTTACCTCATTTATTCAACAGGGCTTGTATTTTTTATTCCCGCTGCGTGTGTCTGTTCTACAGGGACTTTGGACTGTTTTATGAATTTCACATATAATTGTACTAATTTTTGCTATTTTAATGGGAGAGTAAAGTAGTTGTGTCTATCTCGGAAATATAGACACCAGATAAAGAACCCTGAATTATGGGATGTATGCACTAGCAGCACACAGAGGAGGGTCCTAATTCAGAGGAGACTTCATTTCTCCTGTTGTGGTGGTTGAGGAGTTCTGGGCAGGGCTGGCTTCTGCTGAATTCAGCCTTCTACAGAGCGCCACATCAGGCTGACTAGCTGCTGCAAGGTTCGCCCACAGAGCTATGGCGGAGGGAGCCTCGAGAGGCCTTAAGTGTTGTCGTCAAGGTGTAAAAACGCCTCCTTTGCTTAGCAGACAGTCTGCCAGGCTGCTGAACTGCACACACCTGTTGAAATCTGCCAGCGGCCAGACCGAGGCCCACAGAGCCAAGCGCCTGGCAGAAAACACCCAAGGAGGGGGCATGAAAGACTGAATGCAGGGCATTCAACCTGCAAGGGGTTGGAGAGGCGACCAACTCTGTAAATCGATGGCCCGCGGCTGCATCAACGTCACGCTATTTTTAGCTTAGAATAGCAGAATTTGAGCCACGCTTTGTGTTTTAGGTCTGTTAAAGCCAACACAAACATTAATTCGTTGGCTATACTAAATTATTAGGGCTGTCCTTTCGTTGACGATTTTTATCAAATATCATATTATTGAATTGGCACGTGCTCATTCTAAGACCAGGTCTAAATATGTTTCTGAGTTAGTCATTTTTGCTGCGTCACATTTGAGCACACTCTTGGGGCATCTGCCACGACACCAGTAATCAACAACACGCTACCAATGCCCATCTCTCATCCAGGCACCTCAGAACCATAGGCCCGTTGTCTAAAAGCGCTTTCGAACCTTGACAAGAGGTAGGCAAGTGCTAATCAAATGCTACAACACTATACATTTTTTATCTCATGCCAGGAATATTTAAATTTTCTCTAGTGCAAAATTGCCAAATAACATGCCATTATGTCCTCGTGTAATGTAGGGCCTTGTATGTCTGCTGGTTGTCAGATCCCCTGCCGAGTGAACCCTGAAGCACATCTCCGATGGGGTCTCTTCACACCACCAACCCTACAGCTGTTTCATTGCAATGTGTGCTCTCAATTTACGGATTTCCATGCAAACCCTAATGTTTGTGTCTCTTGAAGTTGGTGTGGTCTCTGTTAGAGCAGGGACATCTGCTATTTGTGAGGTCTAGCAATGGCACAGCCTCATATGGGGTCAGCTGAATCTTGCAACCAACCCTGAGTTAAAAAAAAAAAAAAAAAAAAAGACCCACATGATGCATCTCAGTGTATTCAGATCAGAATTCTGGTTATCTTGCAAAGTAGCCTTGTGTTTTTGACTTTGGCACTATTGAAGGTATCCAATATCACAATTCCAATTAATGGGTGTGTGTTTCCCAGTGGGGAGTAGTACAATAGTGGTGTTTACGTCTTGGGACATTCTTAAATTCCCCCTAGGCGCCGTGACTTTGAAGTGTGATCTGAAGTTATGGCTGCCATGGAGCTATTGGCTGTTTTGGTTAAAGTTTGACATCCAAAAGATGGCGAGTTTTCGCAGAGCAAAGCCTGAGAGAAGAGCTTGGGTCAGCCTTCCAGCCCAGCTCACTTGTCTCACTAACGTTTGGGACTTATAGGCTTAAAGGTTGTGTTTATTTATAGATGTAGGTACTGGCTGAGCTCACCTACCTTGTAGGTGGTCTCTGCCATTTGGTTAGAAGAGTAACTTGTACTGGTTTTGAATTCCCCTAATGTGGGAGCCTCCTACAGGAATCAGGTCGAACACCATTCTTAGTATCTGAGTAAGTGTTTACTGTATTTTTGTTGTAGTGGGTTTCCCAGTCTTAGAGTTTCATAGTGGTGGTCATAGCTTGAAATCTTCCCAAATACCCATACAGCAGTTGTTAATTGAATGATCTGCTTAGTTGTTGAAGGTTCCTTCAGAGGTAAAACCATACACTGAAGGGATCATGTAACCTTCCTCTGTAAGTGTAAGCATGCTCATGGTGGATTTGACTGAACTAGGCCTTTTTAGATTCATTTGGTCATGCAACCTTAAACAACATCCATATACGTGTAGCATATATATTATATTCTGTGATTATTTAGCATGTTTGTTTTTTGTGGCAGTTTCCTTACCTCAATGTCTGTGCCGTATGGCCAAGTTGGTGTGTCCCTGTCAGTCTGTCCTGATATCTCTTCTTGTCCAGTGTTTGTGTTTCCCTATAACAATGTTTGTATATTTCCATCATATTATCAATAGAGCAACACAACTGTTTGTTCACGGTATGTAGACATTGTCTGTCACTGAAGTAAATACATGCCTTTTAAATTCTTTTAAACGGGGGTACTTGCCATTGTCTGCTTGATTATATCTGTGCTGCTTCTTAGTTAATTCCTCTTGGGCTGTGTCAGTAGAGTAATACTGGTCTACAAGGTCTGAAGCCTTGACATATTTCTAACATATCCTCTTACGATAAATACTCAAAACTCCTAGTGAAATAAACACGCAAAACTTCTGAATGGCTCTCATTACACAATGTTTATTATGGCCAACTGGTA
The DNA here is from genome assembly GCF_031143425.1 of Pleurodeles waltl. Classification (NCBI taxonomy): domain Eukaryota; kingdom Metazoa; phylum Chordata; class Amphibia; order Caudata; family Salamandridae; genus Pleurodeles; species Pleurodeles waltl. The sequence continues at coordinate 129,408,560 of NC_090450.1, read as the reverse complement.
CGGGTGTGGCCCCGGAGGATCATGGTTGATTGCCTTCCAAGATCCACATAAAAAGCATCCCAGTAAAGAATGCATTACAATCCCGTAACAATGGTAGCAAGGACTATATCAGTTTGAATAACATAACTTATGTTATCACGGAAATAGCCCACATACTTCAATGTAGGGCAAATATTGTATTATTATTTTCTTTTGTATAATTCATTTTACAATTCTTGGCGAACTTTGTCTAAGTCCAAAAGTTTTTACGACATTTCTTGTTATAAATCGTGTATCCATATGCACTGGGTCATCTTTACGTTTCTGTGGGAGTCAAGGTACCAAGACGTAAATTCACATTTGCATATGCTTTCTTTTTAAACTTGATAAAGCACATGGGAAGTACTTTGAAGTAAAGTGTAGCAAACACCTCTGTTGCCGCACAGTTGCAAAACCCATTTTCTAGTTCACTGTTCATTGTCTGTGACTCTCACTGTCTCAAGTTGAGAGCCTTACTCAAATAAAAGTGTATTTGTAGTAGGCTTCTAATTTGGAAGGTAGAGCAACTATTTAAAAAAAAAATCTGAGTGAACATTAAACCTCTAGATTAACCACGAGGATTGGACATGCCACTAGGTTTGGCATTGGCTACCGGCCTTTTGTCTTTGTCAATGCTTGTTTTTTAATGGTTTTCGAAAAAAGCTTTGTTAAATGATCTGCCAGGCTCTCTTCCATCTAAACAAAATTGTTAAAAGCCATGCGAATATATAATTTGTTTTTGTTCTCTGAGAAAGTTCACAAACTCCATAATAATAGATGAATCATGTGGGGTAACATGAATGGCTACTACGAGCCGTTTTAACCATAAGTGTGAGGCGCATTTGTACTGTAGCTGTGTGTGCTGGACTTTTTTTTTTAGGATTGACTGAATAGAATTTTATCTCTCTGTGGTTAGACCCTTATAGGGGAAATTAGACTTGACACTATGAATGGACACCCCAAAGTATTCCATCCTTGAGGTAGGACGATTTACCAGAGTATAACATTCTCACTTATGGCGGAGTGCATCTTTAGTAAGGATTGTGCACAATAACTTTAATTCTCTATCCATAATTCGCTCTCTCTGTTGCCCTGTGCAAGCTGTGAGCGGGAAGAAGCTGCCATGTCTCCTGCCTGTAGGTGTCACAAACTGAAGGTGAGTAGATGGGACAAGGCTGGTACTACCATCATGGAGTGGAGAAACTGGGTAGAAAACTGTGCCGCTAGTTATAAACATGCCTTGCGTGCTTCCATAGTGGGATATGGGAAAGTCCATTGATGGCTTTAAGTCCACACCCTGCATCTCTCGAACATCAGGACTTTACAGCTGCTGACATAATCATGATTCCTCACTTGGTAGAGGAAATGATATCAGCTGCACATGAGAGGGAGGATGCATTACTTGGAGCCACTTGCCGGATGTATGATGGAACAATGGATGCGTATAGCACGCATGACTTTACAACGCAGTCTCTACATCGACCGCGTCTTTACCACGCATGCCTTTACCACGCAATTGGTTGTAAAAGCATGTTTGGTAAAGAAGCATGCGTGGTAAATTCTCCCGCACCCTACACCTGACACCATACCCCACCCGCCCAAGCCATTAAAACTGCCACTTCCACCCCTGCCCTGAGCCCTGACCCCCCTGCCATACTGTGCCCTGTCCTAAAACCTACCCTGCCCCGTCCTAAAACCTTCCTGACCCCCCCCCTCAACCCGGCTTAAACCCTAAAACCTATCATGCCCTGTCCTAGAAACAAACCTGACCCCCGCCCACACCCTAAAAGCTACCTTGTCGTAAAAATTACCCCGCCCTGTCCTAAAAACGACCCTGCCCTGAAAACTAAAACCTACCCTGCCCTGCCATAAAAACAACCCCAACCCCTGCCCTAAAAGCTACTTTGCCCTGTTCTAAAAACGAGCCCACCCTGTCCTAAATCCTATCCTGTCCTAAAACCTATCCTGCCCTGTCCTAAAAACTACCCCACTCTGTCCTAAAAATGACCCCGACCCTCTGCCCCTACCTTGAACCCCAAAACCTACCCCGCCCGTCCTAAAAACTACCCCAACCCCCGCCTTTGATCTAAACCCTAAAAGCTATCTTACCCTGTCCTAAAAACTACCTCACCCTGTCATAAAAACTATGCAAACCCCCACCCTAAATTCTAAAACCTACTGTGCCCTAAAATCTACCCTGCCCTGTCCTAAAAACTGCCCGACCCCCCCACCCTAAAACCTGCCCTATCCTAAAACCTCCCCACCCTGTCCTTAAAACTACCCTGATCCCCTAGCCCCCAAACATTAAAACCTATCCTGTCCTAAAAACTACCCCACCCTAAACGCTACCCTGCCCTGTCCTAAAACCTGCCTTGTCATAAAAACTACCCCAACCCCCGCCCTAAACTATTAAAACCTATCCTGTCCTAAAAACTACCTCTCCCTGTCCTAACAAGTATCCCGACCCCCACCCACCCTAAACTCTAAAACCTACCCCGTCCTGTCCTAAAAACTACCCTGGCACCCCTTCAAACCTAAAACTACCATGTCCTAAAAACTACCCCACCTTGTCATAAAAACTACCCCAACCTCAATGCCTTAACATCTACCCTGTCCTAAAACCTACCTCTCCCTGTCCTAAAAATTACCCCAAGCCCCCACCCTAAACGCTAAAAGCTACCCTGCCCTGTCCTAATACTACTCCTCCCCCACCGTAAAGCCTAAAAACCACCCTAAAACCTACCTTGCCCTGTCCTAAAGCTTACCCCACCCTATCTTAAAGACTACCCCGATTCCTATCCTAAAACCTACCCTCCCCTAAAAACTTCCCTGCCTCTCGCCCTCACCCTAAACCCTAAAAGCTACCATGCCCTGCCTTAAAAGCTACCCTGTCATGTCCTAAAAACTACCCCAATCCCACCCTAAACCCTAAAATTTACCCTGTCCTAAAAGCTAGACCGAAACCCGTCCCCACCCTGAACCCTAAAACTGACCATATCCTGTCCTAAAAACTACCCCTACCCCCCGCCCTCACCCTAAACCATAAAAGCTACCCTGCTCTGTCCTAAAACCTGCCCCACCCTGTCCTAAAATCTACCCTACCCTGAAGCAACCCCTCCCCCACCCTAAACACTGACCTTTCCTAAAAAGCCCCCACCCTAAACTCTAAAACTTACCCTGTCCTCAAAAACGACCCCACCTTGTCCTAAAAAATACCCCAACCCTCCGACCCCACCCTAAAAGGCACCTTGTCCTAAAAACTATCCTGAACCCTAAAACCTTCCATTCCTGTCCTAAAAACTACCTGACCCTATGACCCTGTCCTATAAACTACCCCCTCAAGCCATCACCTCTTCCCCCCCCCCCCAAAAAAAAAAAAAAAAACTGTCCCAACTTACCTCTCTCCTCTGGTCACTACTACTTCCTGTTCTGCCCGGCCAGCTCTCTGCCGTTACCATGCATGTGTGTAATGGCAGGGTAGTCCATGCATAGCGCTGCATTGACTGCGTTGCTAGTGATGTTTCCCGCACTTGCCTCTCCTGAGGGTGGAAGGCAGGCTTCCTGGGTGTTTGTGCCAAAGTCTGTGGGGGTCTTAGATGTGTGCATCTAAACACCATCCGTACCACACTTTACAGCAAGGGGACTGCTCTCTTTGCCAAGTCTTGTACTTGCTGCACACACATGCCTGTATTCTGCAAGCAAATTACAATTTTACCTATGGGGTACCCTTCCTGCCACATATATTTGTACAAAATACATTTTCTTGTTCAGCCTTCCCCGTTAACAAGTTAGGCCCATATCAGAATCCATAAGTTAATGAATGAAGACAGACTGTTTTTTTTTCGTTTTTAAACTTTCAGTGCTGGTGTGTTTTATTTAGTGGTTACTGTGTATCTGAGTTGACCATTTCCTTATGAAAAGTTCAGTAAGAAATCTGCTTTAAGGGTTTGCTGATACTTTTATTAAGGCATTCTGAATTGAGTTTCAGGGCTCACTGTATCTTTGCAGGGCGATTGACTGTAGATGGCGTGTGAAGTTTGTTATTTTCACAGCAAAATGCAGGTATCTGTTCAAGGCATGTCCTAACCTAAATCAATAGCTTAACACTGAAGTGCCACCAAAATGGAGTGAGAGGAAGATTTGCAGCAACATGACTGTCACAATGGATCAAATAGGTTTTGTTTCAAAATATTTGTTGATGAAGTATCCGCACATTTTGAGATATGTCTGCAAAATGACTACTCTGCGCTTTTAACTTCGAACAAATCTTCCATTTTAAAATGATCTGTTTTTGTTTTCCTTTTGAGGACAGTAAACTAAATAATGTGCTTTTTGTTATCAGTGCGAATCCACAATCGGTCTAATCCAGTTCTCTTTAGTGTTTGCGATTTACGTTCAATTATTTTTATCTGTTGAAAGCAGAACCAATTTTAACTGCCGGCTAAGGATGAAGGGTTTGAACTGAACTGCGTGTTTTTATTTATTCTGACTGCGACTGTCCTAAGAAAATACGCTTTTAAGTGCTCTGCAATACTTACTTGAACCTTGCAGTTAAATATATTTTTGTATGTTTAGCACACTTGGGCGCTGCATGGTTTCCTGTGTCGAAGGGATTTCAGCGAGACCTGCCCTTCCTGAAAAAACTCAGATGAGTTAAACAAGGATGCGGTTGTGTGGAGTCATGGAACTGTGTGTGGGGGGTGGGAGGGCATTCCTGCTCCCTTCGTATTGCAGGAAATATGCATTCCTGGTGCCAGGAGCCAGTCGGTGCATGTTCGCTTCGAGCCTGTATCAAAGTGTGTGTAAACGGCTGTTGCTTTCTGAATGTAATCCTCCTCTCTCCGCTTTTCTCCCCCTCCCTGCACCCCCGCCTCGCGCACATGCAGGACTACCGAGAAGATGGGATGGATCTAGGGAGCGATGCCAGCAGCCGCTCGAGCTCCAACAAGGTGACCCCTTGCTCGGACTGCAAGTCGTCCCCCAGTCTGGAGCTGGCCGCCCTGGATGACTATGACGAGGACGAGGACTTCCAGGTGTACAAGAAGAAGGGCGCGGAGGACTGGGAGGAGGATGTCGATGATGAGGAGTCCTATGGTGACTACACTGTAAATAACCACTATGCCAAAACGGTGCTTGGGAGGAGCCTAGCGGAGGAGTTCGAGGAGGCCAAAGGCGTGGTGCCGCCGCCACCCAGCAATGCCAGTCTGCACAATGAACTCAAACACAACGGGAATGTGGTGTCTAGGAAGACTGGAACCAAAGGGAAGAAAAACCACCAGAAATCCCAGTATGCTCTGGGCAGGATAGGTGGTGGAGTGGTCTCCTACAATGCATCGGAGACTTGTGCGAAGGAGGACACGCCGCTCCCAACTATGGATTGGGCGGCTTTGGAAAAACACTTGGCCGGTTTGCAGTTCCAGGAACAGGAGCTACGAAATCAGAGCCAGTTGAAAACCAACTACACCTCAGTAAGTGGATGGCTTTACCTTTAAATAGTAACATGCTTCTGTGTGAGTTATACTTAGTGTGGAAGTGAGTAGGCAGTCCTACGTCACTTCTTGGAACGTCAATATGTGGAACACTATTGAATTCCATGGTGGGTTGGATTACCAGTAAAGAATTGCACATAGGGGCTCTAAGGCCTACATTCCTGTCAATACTTTAATGTACAGATGTATGGGAAATGATGTATAATGGTGTGTCAACCTGTTCATTGCCTAGTTCCTAGTATCTCTGTACATACTGGGTTACAGCCAGGGTAACCACTTCCCTCAAAGTCTCTGAAGTTTCTTTGTGCAGTCCTGGATGTTTGTGTGACAGCCTAACACATTGTGGGTGTTGAGTCATGTTTTACTTACTTTGAACTAACTACAGTAACACTCGTTTCCCGTTGTATTTACTTTATTTCGGCAAATGGCTATGAAGGTAGTATAAGAACAATACAATATCAGATATAAAAATGATTTGCAAATATCATACATGTAAAATTATTAAAAGTATCCACTCTTGGCCTAGGTGCACAAAAAATGAACAAGCACTTGACCATAGGCAAATACCAAATATGGGTCGCCATGCGTAGAAGTACAATTTATGCACGTCATACTGTAATATATATATATATATATATATATATATATATATATATATATATATATATATTTTTTTTTTTTTTTACAAAGATTGAGTCCTAAATAATGTCTTTAACAAGCAGATACTCATATGTGAGGCATTACTAGGTACAAAGAAACTACAGATAGCACATAAGAATTAGACTGTAAAAGCGGAAATGGAATATATCCTGGGATATAGGTACGGGTACAAACCCTATCCTGGTGGGTGGCACAACCTAACTAAGTAAAGTGCAAGTGCTCCAGCTACAATACAGTTTAAATGCACACATTCTAAAAGCATTAAACCCATAATACACTATAGGGAAATGATAGGCACTAAGCAGAGAGCACAATAGTGGTAGGCAAACCAATTTGTTTTCGAATCGGCCAAACGCTCTCCAGGTATTTAGCAACAGAGAAGACAATGGCTGGAGATGTGTTCACTCTGCATAGTCTTATCGCTAGCCTGGACTGGGCTACACCTAAAAGGTGGCACAGAGGGACAATCCAACGCCTTCGCTGCTTGAGGTACAGTGAACAAAGAAATAAAAGGTGAGCATCAGTTTCTTCGCCGCTCTTGCAAACAGGACACATTGCCACCTCCTTCATGACCTTTCTAATTAACAGTCAGAGTGGCAAGCTGTAAAATGCCTAACCAGAACCTTATATAAAGGCTTTTTGTGAATTGGGGCTCAATGTCATTCATATAATTTTCAAAATACGAAGTAGGCTTGAAGCCTCAGAAACATTCAGCCGATAGGCCCAAGCCTACCTGTTTGAGCAATTTAGCCTCCTCAAACTCCCAGTAGGTGGCCTTCAATTTATTATTTGCTGACGATAGAATGCTATCAGGGGACCACCAATACTCATGTAAATTCAAAGAGTATAAGGACAGTTGAACATAATCCAGCCAAGGTAACCATACACCTCTCAAGGATTTATCCAGAACTTCTCTTAAGCCCACCCTATACTAGCCAGCCAGCTCGGCCGTTGACCAGATCTGTAACCAGTACAAGATGGATTTCAGATGCGAAAGAGGGGAGACCGACCAAAACCCACTTTAAGGTCAACAAAAGCGATGTAGAGGCTGCCCCTTTTACATCCACTTCTTTCCACCTTAATAGCTGGAACCTAAAAACGTGGTCAACTGTACTAATTGTGAGCTTAAAACAAGCCTGAAACTGCGTTAGGATTTTATTCTCATCAACCAAGGTGAGAAGCTGATCTAATAGAAGCTTGTAGAATTTTTTTTGTCTTAAATCAATATGGCTGATTAGACTGTAATTGGCTGGGTCATACTTTGGGCCTTTCATGTGTATAGGAATGAGCTCTGTCCCCTTCTAAGAGGTTGGAATCTCACCTCCTGCTAAGATGGCATTAAAATCACGTGTGAGATAGGGGGTCCAGTTTACCGGTTTGGACTTGAAAAAGGTCCATCAGTATTGGATCTAACCCGGGCGCCTTTCTTGCCTTCTGAGATCTTATAGCCAGTGTAAAAGACCAACCTTCATTAAGAGTTTCTAAAATAAGGGGCATCTTGGGGGGATACAGAGGTTTGTTGGGGACCAGGGGTTTCAGAAGTTGAGGGTCTGCAACCATATAAAGTTTCAAAGTGGATCACCCAGTCTTGAGGAAGAATGTGAGATTCTGGCTTCATCCTTAGAGTTTTAGCGACATGAGCTATTACATGCCAGAAGGCTACCTGGTCCTCTGCGCGTATTGTGGACAGAATGTCACTCCAGATAGCTGTATTCCATGCTGATTTTTCTCAATTTAAGGCTAGTCTATAATCTGCTCTGGCTGACCTTATGACCTGCAGAAACCCACTTTCAACAGCGCTGAGGAGATTACTCTTAGCAAACCTACAGGTCCTATCATACCATGTGGGGGTCTGCCCTCTTAGGAATGGTCCTAAGTGAGGCCTCAAGTCCTCAAGCAGTTACTTTTGCATAGATCAAACAACTGCAAGGCAGCCTTCGGGAGCAAAGGCATCAACGGGCTTGAGACTTTTGGAATACCCCAATATTGGTCTTCCTCTCCAGCTACTTCATAATGGAGTGCCAATGGTTTGAAGCATACATTGAAATCCCCTGCCAAAATCACAACTGCTTCTTTCCTTGGTAAAGTAGAGATCTAATCAATCAAAATGTGAGGGACAATGGGGAATCGTTGATTTGAAGAACACTCCTACGACATACATTAAAAATATTTTTTTCTGTTTTGTCAGGGGTGGAAATCTTAATACCATGCAATTCGGAACAGTTAATGGATAGTTGGGTAGCATGGAAGCCTAGAGAAATGTTGATTCAAATTAGTAACCCACCAGAGGGTCTACCTGGTTTAGACTTGCAAGCTGGGACATGGAATGTTTTAAAACTCTGTCTGTATACAGAGGAAATCGCCCAGGTTTCCTGGAACATGATGATATCAGCATAGTCTATAAATTCTCCCAGTCCCCATGAACAAGCTTGGGGCCCAGCATCACAATATTGCACGAAATCACTGTCCAGATATTCATGGGTATGGAGCACGTTTCATCAGGGGTCCTACGAGTTGAACTTAGCCTACAGCTACCTGGCCTGCATGTGGCAAATGGTCCTTGCTGTGTTAAAGGAAACCTCCCTCCTATAGTGCCTTCGAAGAATGGTGAATGGCCTTGGGCCCTCTGCAGTGAAGGCCCGCTGTGGTTTCCCCCAGTTGCACCCTTCAGGACACAAGCTGGAATTTTCGTCCGAGCAAATTTTAAAGAAATATGTGGGTATTTAACTGGGGCAGGAATATGAAGATCAATGCCCCATTCTTCGAAGACAGCCCTTTCTGCCCAAAGAGCATTCAGTTGGGCTGCTCTGTTTCGGATTGTCTTCAGGCACGTCCCTAGTTGAGTTTAACAGAGGCAGATCAAATTTGACCCAATCCAGGTCATCAGTGGTTATATTCTTGAGGGCAGGAATATGGGAAAACAACCACAACAAGTTCCCTCTGTTGAGGGTGCCCATTAGACCCTTTGGGGTGAATCAAGGAATGAAGAGGAGAATTAAGTGAGAGCTCTCCCCTTCATCACACTAGGGCGAGATGGAGTCATACTGATCTTCAGACTGTACTGGAGAGGGACCAGAGCAGGTGGTTGAAAGTTGTGTTGGGGAACTATTACCAGCTGGGGTATAGGTCTCACTCCTTTGTTGCTCACTGTTAGAAATTGGGTCTCTAGTTGGCAGTCGGTTTGCACCCTGTCCAAGTAGGGACCCTCACTCTAGTCAGGATAAGGGAGATACCCATTTAGATAACCCCTGCTCACCCCCTTGGTAGTTTGGCACGAGCAGTCCGGCTTATCTCAGAAGCAATGTGTAACACATTTGCACATAACAAACAGGAACACAGTGAAAACCCTACAAAAGGACACCACACCAGTTTTAGAATGATAGTCAATATTTATCTGTGTAAAACAAGACCAAAACAATAAAAATCCGACATACAGTAATAAAGATATGAATTTTGCAAGTTTAAACTTAATAATACAGTTCCTTGAAGTCAATAGTGATAGCCCTTGGGGCTATCACAGCATTGTGTTCAACAAAACCAACAGTTCTGGAGTTGGTGTCGGCCTCGTCGGGCCCTTGAAGTCACACACGTTGCGGATCGAACTCCGGTCTGATGAAGTCAGGAGCGCCAGCGTGGATGGCGTCGGGGCTGCAGTGCGAAGTGGGACGATGCGATGTGCAGTGCCCACAGGTCATGGTGCAGGCAGCGGATCGGTGACGGCACCCCATGGCGTCGGTGAGACCAGGACTGTAGTGTGAAGTGGGGTGGTGCGACGTGTGGTGTCACCAGGTCACGGTGCAGACAGCGGCGCCGTCGTTGCTGAGGTTGGTGTGGGACGGGCTCCGTGGGGCATCCACGGATCATGGTGCACACAGGGATGTATGACGAGACTGGAGTCGATGGTGCTGGCGTCAGTGGATTGGGGCTGCTGTGTGGAATTGGGCAGTGCTTCATGTACCACACAAGTGTTGTTCACAGGCCATAGTGCAAGCAGTGGTGCCAGTGTCAGCAGGAGCTGCATCGTCTGGGATTTCCAGGCTGCGGTGTGAGCAACGTAATGCTGGAGTGCGGGCCCACAGGTCACGGTGCAAGCAGTGGCTCGTGGCGATGTCAGATGACAGCGGCTGTGAGACCATGGTTGCTGTGTGAAACGGGGCAGTGCAACTCCATGCTGCGTTAGCAGGTCACAGTGCAGTCCAGTGGCATCATTGATGGCTTCGCAATGGTTTTTCTTATTTTACAGCACAGAACACACAGTTCCCAGTGCTGCGGGTCGAGGGAACTGAAGTCTTTGGTGTCCCTGAGACTTCCAACAGGAGTTGTTCACAAGATCCTTCCTTGTCCAGGCCATGCCACAGACGCACACCAAGGGGTTGGAGACTGCATTGCGTGAGGGCAGGCACAGTCCTTTCAGGTGTAAGTCACCACTCCTCACTCCAGTCTAGCTCAGATGGCTCATCAGGATATGCGGCTACATCCCAGCTCCCTTTGCATCACTGTCTAGAGGAGAGGGTACATCTCAACTGTCAAACTGACCCAGACAGGGATTCCACAAACAGGCAGAGTCAGAGGATGGTTTAAGCAAGAAAATGCCTACTTTCTAAAAGAGGCATTTTCTAGCTAAACAATCTAAAAAAACAACTTCTTTAAAAGTTGTATTTCTAATTTGTGAGTTCAGAGACCCCAAACTCCATATTTCGATCTGCTCCCAAAGGGGTACTGCACTTCAATAATATTTAATGCAGCCCCCATGTTAACTTATGAGAGAGATAGGCCTTGCAACAGTGAAGAAACTAATTTAGCAGTATTTCACTGTTAGGACATGTAACACACATCAGTACATGTCCCACCTTTAATGTACACTGCACCCTGCCCATGGGGCTACATAGGGCCTACCTCGGGGGCGCCCTTACATGTAGTAAAAGGGAAGGTTTAGGCCTGGCAAGCGGGTAATCTTGGCAAGTCGTATTGTCAGTTTAAAACTGCACACAGAGACACTACAGTGGGAGGTCTGAGCCGTGTTCATAGGGCTACTCATGTGGGTGGCACAATAAGTGCTGCAGGCCCACTAGTAGCATTTGATTTACAGGCCCTGGGCACCTCTAGAGCACTTTACTAGGAACTTACCAGTAAATCAGATATGCAAATCATAGATAAACCGATCAACAGTACAATTTATATAGGGAGCACTTTAGCACTGATTAGCAGTGGTAGAGTGTGCAGAGACAATAAACCAGCAAAAACAGAGCAGAGTCCAGTATACCATAAAACAGGAGATCAGAAGGCAAGAAGATGGGGGAGACAATCCACAAAGCTGCCAGGTCTAACACTCACCAAATAATGCTTCCCAACAAGTTGAAACCAAATGGAGCCCAGAATTTTCAATGTGCCGGGAGGGCCTCCCTCTTCCATGCACTGAGGGGGCAGGTATAGGCCAAAAAGTCGACAGGGACTCACTTCTGGGTGCTTGGTTAAATATATGTCTATATTTTGAAAAATCCTTAAATTGACCCTTATAAATGGGTCTTGCAGATCCAGGGCCTCCCATTCAGATAGCGTACCTTGATCCACCATTTCATTTAAATGGCCGGCATCCTATCTGCTCCTATAGGTTTGCCTACTCCGTCGAAGGCACCTTGATCTAGCATTCTGCTCTCCCACGATTCTAATTCTCCTGTTGGCTTGTGCAATGGGTTGTCCTCTATCTCCCGGTCCTCCCCTAACTTGGTTTGACTCTTTGAGTTTGAGTAATACAGGAGTGCCCGGAGAGACTGTAGTCGTTGTACCAGTTGGTGGCAAGAGTTGAGGTATTGCCTGAGATGGAAGAGCAAAAATTGGATACAAAATTCCCAGAATTTGAAGAAGATTGTATTAACTTTTTTTCCCCTCCTTCTAGACAGGCAGCAGTGTGAGTGTAGCTCAGATGGAAATGCAGTTCTGTTGTCACTTGTAATTCTCTCACAGTGGCCACCCCATTGCTCTCTAGGTGAGCCCTGTCCAGAAGCTCTCCTTGTCTGACTAGTGGGATGTTGCAGGAAGAGGAGGGGAAAGAACAGCCCACCTGGTCCTGCATAACGTGTTGTTGGAAAACTACCAGGGAAATGGGCAATTTAGGTGAACCACAATTATCCTTTTGATCAACCTCCTCACCCATGGTAGCGGTCAGTGACCTACCCTGTGGTGTTTTATTGATCATAAAGGACTTGAGTGAACCAACCACGTTTTGGAGAGGAAGCCGTTCGTCTGGATTCCCAGTTCCTGCTCAGTAAAACTCTCCCTTCTGGGAGTGCTAAAATCCACGGGTTAGGGGGCGCAAATTACTTGCCTTGCCCCGGGTGCTGACAACCCACGCTACGCCACTGACAAGGTAGTCCTTTCTGCGCCGCCTCACCTCCTGGGCTACTACAGCTATGGAGGGGCATGAGCACGCAGCAGATGTTTAGCCACTAATTTATACTGCTTAAAGATGCTCAGTGCTCTGGAATTACAATATTGCAGCTTTGCAACGTTAGTAGTATTAACGGAGATTTCCGCGCTATATGCTTTAAGTGCACTTTATGTACACCTTGCTCACCTTATACACCACCCTTGGCTTCTGACTGCCATAAGTTACACCCTCCGGCAGAGGTCACAGTGTCAATTTTCTGGCGGGTGTCCTTGCCAGGCAGGGCTAAGGAGGCAGAGAGGGGGCGGGCAGACAGCTACATGCGTGCAAGCCTCACCGGCCTGACGCCGGACGCCTCCGCGCAACGTGAGCTGCCTGCAACCTAGTGCTCATATCCCTCCCGCACCCTTTGTCGTTACCCCCTACCTGTTGCCTGCTGCCTTGGAGCATGAGCCCGGGCACTTTCCTCCTTGTTCTGTGCTCCTTCTCTCCTTTGCTCCCACAGGTGTCCTACCCCAAGCTCCTGGCTGTCTCCTCTGAGAGGGGGTGGGGCTGGCTGTAGCCCAAACCTCTTTCCTTGCTCGGTTTCTTTTCTCCAGGGGGTGGAGTACCAGTGCTTAATTTGTGCTTGTTGTTTACGGTGCTGAGCACCAGTACTTAATTTTGGGGGCCGGGGCTTATTCTTCTGCCTCAAGCATTTGCTGCCAGCAAAAGACACATATGGGAAAGACGGAGGAAGGGAAAGACGAAAAAAGTGTCACAAAGGGATAAACTAGAAACCTGCAAGAGTGAGTCGAAAGAGCAGGGAGTGGCTTGACATGGATTGGAAAGGCCCGAGAGTGCTTCAGATTTACACCGCCTCAGTATTCCGTGTTATCTCATTTATTTGCAGCAGCCGCGTTTTTAGGAGGAGGGTTTTGGGCACCAGCACGTTTTTATTTACAAATTAAGCACTGGGGAGGCCTTCTCTGGGGAGGTTGGAAAGCTACAGAGAAGCTCCAGCTGTGGTTCCGACTCCGGCGTCTCACTCGTCCTGCTCCCTGCGTGCATACAGTAACTCTCATGAAATCAATGATTTGTTGATAAAAACAAAGGATTGGAGACAGTGTCGATAATGACCTGGAGTGAGGTGATCTCTCCAGTCACAACAGTTTTGTGGCCCAAGGAATAGAAAATCTGTCACATATGTAATGAATACCACGATAGACACATCACATGTATACATAGGCAAATGAGCAACTGCACCATTACATTTTAAATTCTTGAATGGCATTCGTATATGACACATTTAGAAGGATGACCTCTTCTCTGCACCTCTGATTTTGTAATGCTTTTTCAACAATAACTCATCTTTGTATCTATCATCTTTAATTCTTTCCACCATCTTTAATTCTTTCCACCAACACCCATATGAGGTTTGGTCTCTTTTGATGTTAGATTGATTGCCAACACCCAAACCAATGTTTTCAATCCTTTCTTGATACAAAGTCACAAGAAGTGATGTTAGGCTACAGCACAACTTTTAGACTACAGCGGACTAACTTCTTGTTGTAGGTGGAATCTCTTTCAACCAGGGCTGGGCTGGGAACCCAAATCAGCCCTGGCAATTTTGTAAGACCAGCCCCCGGGTCGAGGGTGGGCGGGTTAAGCGCTACGCACTGCTGCTTTTGATACTGGGGGATGATATTGCAGCACCGCAGCAAAACCGGTCCCAGGTAACGAAACCTGCTCCCACTGCTGCAAACCACCCCCACCCTTCCAGCATCCCGGGGCAAAAACAGATGCCCGCTACAGCCGGTCTGGCCCTGCTTTCAATGCTTTCCATGTTGCCAGTCCAGCTTCATTGTTAGTCAAACCTAACATGTCTTGCTTAGGCAGTAACCAAAAGTACACTCGCCTTGTTGTTCCTTATATCCCTATGACAACCAGGCAGTTGTAAATACATTCAAATCCCCCGGCTACTCCAATTGCTTCTCTGTAGATTGGATACAGTGTCTCTATGCCGCCCTGGGTATTAAGTTGTCTCTTATACCAAATATATTTCCTCTATTTTTTCTTGGCAGGGCAGTTATCAACGCCCTTAACTCCCAATAATGCCCATTGTTTTTGCCAGGCAGTTAACATCTCTCTATTGATAATTCCAATTGCTTCTCCCTAGACCGGGCAGTTAACCACATCCTCCACTTGCAGCAATTCCCATTGCTTTCCTGTAGCTCAAGTGTTTAAGAGTTCTCTGTCCAAAATAATTCCTATTGCTTATGTCTAGCCTAAGCAGCCACGAACATTCTGCTTTCCCAGGAACTGATGTTTATCTTCTTTAGTTCTTGCGATCATGGATACGCTCTCTTCCCAGCATTTCTGACTGCATGAGAAAAATTTAGATAGCACTTGCTGGGCATCAAACAGTTTTGTGGTCCTGTCACCTATAAGCCTACTTAAGGCTGCTAAGAGATTTAACGAAAGAGGACATTATCGAGAGATGTTTTTCTCTCAATATGAAATGGTTGAGCTCCATGTTTAGATCCCCAGTTTGTTAATTCCAGACCAGTGGTCCCTATATCTAGAATGCCCTTCCTCCTAGTATTATATGCAGCATTCGGGAATGGACCAAATACTGAATAAACTGTCCTGATGGCCTCTGTTGGTTGAGTTTGTGGTAGAGGCTGGGTGGGAAATTTTCCAGCCAGGCAGACCAGGCATAGCCTCACAGTGTGTTTGATATCTCCGCCCCTCAAAGAGGATGCACCATCGCTGCAAATGTTCCAAGCACCTGCATCTGTGCCCATGAGCAGTATTCACACTACATAATGTACATCCGGTGCAGGGAATTTCCTCTGAGACTGGTGCATGTCCTTGAGCAAATATACAGTTCAAGGTGCACGATAACAAAACGTAAAAGGGAGACTGGTGCGAGCTTCGCGAATACTTTGTGATGTATGAACCACTGGAGATCGAATGATTTGCAAAGATGAGTCCTACTGCTCAAGCCTGATCATCTCCTTACAATGAACGCTTATGGCAAATGCTCAACTGCTCTCCAAACAAGGTCACTTTATGTGCTCTTTGTCTAGAAAGAAAGGAGACAAAATGGTCCTTCCAGCTGGTGTGATGGGTTTTTCAGATTGCAGTCAAGTGACCCTCCCATCAAAGAAGCCTTTCTGAGTGTTGAACAATTTTCTTGAAATAGATGTATCACTTCAGTTGTTCATGAAATTGCTGAAGTTAACCCCTCGCTTGCTGAAACTGGTGGCCATATTGCAGATAAGAAAGGCTTTATATGTTAGATACCATGGACATAACACTGATCTCTGCAATGTAATGAAATCATTTTTAGCACCAGTCTAGACCGCAAAAGTGGTCATTCCCCTGTATCAAAAAGAAGGAACATCCCTTATTTTAAACATATACCCCATTTTACGCCGCAAAATAATTTAGTAAATATATTAATGTGATATAATATAGATATAGATGGATATATGGCTAGATGATAAATGATTTCAACAGTTGTTGTTTCTTTCTCGGTGATTGTGAGCATTAGTGGCAAACATGTACTTTCATAGTGACCAAATGTTCCACCCCCTGCAGTTACTTTTTCAGCTCACACAATATACTATCTAAAGAGATCTTAAGAAGCTTTAATTACCGGAATGACGTGTATGTTTGAAAGAGCGCAGTTTAGGATCTTTTAACCTGTGTTGGGGAGCCATCTTCTCTATGTATAAATATCTCCTCTCCCTCCTTTCCCTTCTTCCAAGTGGACACCCACTGCCTACAAGCTTCACTTCTAATTAAGGTTTGAGTACAGTAGCTTAAGAGTTGACGGAGGGTGCCTCAAAAACTGTGGGTGGTTTTGCAAGGAGAACATGACAGCAGCCTTCCAGTCCACGCCTTGCAGTGAAATTAAAGGCCTGTTGCTTACAGCCAAGGGTAGTGATGGGGCACAGAAACTGGCTAAAAGGAATGCTGCTGGGGATGGATCCTCCCCCCGGCTTATCGTTGGTGCCGCTGGATGGATCCTCCCCCCGGCTTATCGTTGGTGCCGCTGGCGGCCATCTCTTCCCGAGGTTCACACTAGCTGTCCACTTATATGTGACCCACTCTCAGTTTCACGCTCCTGTGTATGTAAGGGGCTAGAAATGCAAATATTCAATGCTAATATATTGCTTGGTGATGGTCCTGTCGCAGGATGTCTTAGATCTTACAGGGTGCTGCCGGGGGGAGGGGTGGTTCTTTTATGTACCACCACAGAGGGTGGGCTGGCTGGCTCTGCAGCTGCAGATAGGTAGTGCTCCCTTACTGTGTATCGGCAGCAGAGTATGCTGCCATCTTATTGACTGGCATCATTCAAGGTGTGGAGCACTTCCATGATGCAGCTGGTTGGATGTGCTACTTTACCAACTGGTACCAGGCAGAGAAATTAGTTTCTGTTGATTTCACATATCTACTCAAAACCCTTAGAGTAATACACACACATTTATCTTCTAACAATCATTTTACTGCCAGGCCACACCTCTGTTTTCATCCCAGTTTTTACTGCGATAACCAACTCCCTCCATGTCATCATGTACAGTGTTTCTTGTCTGCACCTTTGTGTGATAGCATAATGCATTCTGAGTGGTACAGTCCTACTTTTAGTCCATTGAAGTAATTAGACCCTCACACATGAAATTAATGATTTATAGTTAAGGCTGAGGATTAGAGACTGGGACTGTTAATGACTAGGAGTCGCATTATCACCCTTCTTTCCAGCTCTCCCTCCCCAGCTTTGTATGCCATACCTCTTCCATCCACACATCTGCACACACTGCTGGTGTTCCAACCTCCACCACTTACCTCACTCCACCACCCGCCGTGCGGGAACCATCACCCATGACACCTCCACCACATCACTCATCTCACCTCTCACCTCAAATGTGCAGATCTCATTTACTGGAATTATGCAGCAATGGAGGACCAATTTATGCATCACTGTTGATTAAATCATGCAGCAAGGAAAGGATAATTACGGGACCTAAATCAGCACGTTCCTTGGGCAAAAGTGTCCCCTCATTTGTACGAGCTCAACATCTGAACGCAGCAATCAGCAACTGAAAGGTGGCCAGTTATCCTTTGCTGAATATGCATGACGTGTGTCACTGTTTTTAGTCACCCTTGATCCATTTTAGCTCCAAACACATTTTTTCCCTAAAATCTGCAAATTATACAGCAGATGTTTATATTCGAATGCACTAAATCCATAATTAAACGTTGCAGCCTCAGAACCACATAATTTCAGTGGCCATGCATGTGCCGCACCAGATACTTCCACCATACTGAACACTGCCAGTGCACTGTTTTCTTCGTGGGACTTGTCAAACCCAAACTGATCAACACTTTCACCTCTATTTCCTGACATTACGTTTCACTTTCTTTTGTTTATAAGTTAGTCAACCGAATATTGGAGCCGTCCATTGATATTTCCCTAATTTGCATGTAGTCATAATGCGCTATTTTAGAACAAAAGTTTCCCTGTTGCAGGTGAAATTAATAAAGGAAACGGTGCTTGTAAAGCGCAAGATCACTCAAACAGGGCATCCTGGCGCTAGCTCAAACCATTCCTTAGTTCAACCATTGGAAAATACATCAATCAAAAACACCTAGGAATAATGTAAGCAGAGAAGAAGAAGCAAAAATGAGTCAGATGAGGTGATGACACAATTCGTCTGGGGCTAGAACAACCAAGTTTTCAGACTCTTCTTAAAGCTGGCTTCATTAATCATAAGTCAAAGCTAACGGAGAAATTGGTGCCAAGCCTTGGATCCCAAAGCAGCAAAAGATTTAGATCAAGTAGATTTCAGCCTGAAAGTAGGAGGTTTTAACAAATTAGAATTTGAAGATCTAAGGGCCCTCTACATCCTAAAATGACAGAAGTGATCAGATAATTATTTGGTGCCTGTAACATGGAAGGACATAAAAACCAAAACCAAGGATTTGAAAAGAACCCTCTTGTGAATAGGCAACCGGTGCAATTCTCTGGGTACATTCAAAGTACAAATCTAGGTACCTACTGTAATGTTAGTTGAAAGGGCAGGACTGGCTGAAGAGGTCAAACTTGTCATGGAGTCACTTCACAGTACTGTGGAAAATGTTACTTGTCTGCAGTTATTTCCTCGATAAGGGAGTTTTTCTTTGTAACGTTATTCGAGAAGGAACAGTACTGTTTCTCAGCGTTCTTCTATGATGTACCCTATAATCGGAGAAAGCAAAAGAACGCTGATTCTTATCGCTGGCTATGACTTGGCCAAATGTCACAAGGGTGGAATTCGGACAAATTTAGAGTTTCAGCCTATAGCACTGGAGTAATGGGTCATAGAGTTTCAAATTTCATAGCAGAAACATCAGTCTGCAAGTTGCAGTAGTATTATTGCTACTAGCAGAATAAACAATACAGTCTGAAAGTCTGCATGTTAATACAGAACATTCAGGTTTTAAGGTCCATTCCAGAGTAGCTCCTCTATTCCACGTTTGTGCTTTGCAGTCTGGGACTTGGAGTCCAGATTTTTAACATGATAAACAGATGTATAAGTATCCGAAAGCAGAGTAAAAATCTTTTGTAGAAGAGTTAGCCAGACATGGACCTGGGAAATCTGTTTTTAATCCAACAGTATTAGGCATGCTGTGACTTGCACTTGTCGTTAAATCCTCCGGTGCTAAGCTTGGCGCAACAGGAGTCCCCATATATCATACTGGCTGTAAAAGCAGGACTGGCTCTAAGTTACCCTCGTGCCCTGGGACTGGATGACTCCAGTGGTGTTCAAAGTTTGTCTCTGGTGGATCTCTGAGACGACATGCTTCAGATCATGGTGCTGAACATTTATTCACTTTAATAGTTCAGCACTTTTCCAGCCCAGAAAGGGACCCTCAAACACTTAACAAATTTAAAAAAAGTATCAGAAATCTACTAATAGCAAACAAGAAGCTAAAGAGGCGAAATATACGAGCTCTCAAGTTTCTCAGATCCATGACTAACTTGCAGATCGGTCCATGTTTTTTTTTTGCTTTGCTTTCTGGGATTTGTAGTGCTGATTTCTAAGAGGCTTAACGCGGCTACAAGTCCCAGAATTCAAAGCCAAAACGTTGACTGGGCGAGTGATTCGTGCATTGACATGGGAAACCTGAGCGCTCTGTGATTGGTGTTGAACACCAGACTTGGAGGTTTGTGTTTGAGCTTTGTCAACTGTATTTCAAGCTTTCCCTTGACATTGTTGGTGGACGAAAATGACTTACAGCTTGGGCAGGAAATCCTACTGTGAACTGGACCCGTTTTATGAGGGGAACTTTCAACTAGTCATGTTGAGTCAATTGAAATTGTATGTGTGTAGATGTATAATTGTGAAGTGGAAAGTCCCAGCCTGCTTACTAGTACTGTTAATGGGGAAAAATGGCACTGGCTCAAAGTTGCTTCCTTGACATGGGGGCAAGGTGACACCTTTCAAAAGTGCAGTGTACTTAGTAGGCATGAGTAACCTATCTGACCTTTGAGCACATTTACAAGACCATACTAAACAGTTTTACTTGCATAACCAGGCTAAGAAAAGGTGGGATAATTTTACGTTTTCATAGCTGCAAAGTGATCACATCATAACAAGTGTGACCCCCTTCAATCAGTCTTGGATTTTTAGCTGTTAGCAGTGCTTAATTTGAGCCGGTGGTTTCCGGTGCTCAGCACAGCACTTAATTATCAACACCGGGACTCATGACAGCCAGCCACTTTGTGGTGCTGTTTGTTTCATTTTTTTGATGAACACAATAACAGTTGTTTAATTATATAGATATAAAAAAATGATTAATACACTAAAGCTGTAAAAATAGCTTGGGTGGCAGGGTATTAGCCACTTTTAATGTATAAAAAGTCTAAATTGTTATTAGTAGCGCTGTGGGAGATGCAAGCTGCAGCCTTCTCCGGACAAGGGCCCTGGCACTTCTTAACAAATTAAGTACTGGCTGTTAGCCCTTTGCATTCTGGGTCCTGTAGTTTGGTTCTACCATTTTAATTATAGGCATCGACATTACCGCAGCATACAAGGTGCTGCTGGCTAATGGCCAGTGCTAGTTGTAGGTACCACGTAAGACAAAGGTCTCAGAGACGACATGAAAGTGCTAGTGTGTATGTCAATGCCCATCTGTATGCATAGCTACCAAGCGTCCCCATGTCCTGTGTGACACCTAGAGCCAGAAATGATTTTATAGCCGGCACTGCAGCATGTTGAAAACTGGGGTATATAAGTGCATGCTTAATTGGTGAAAATGTAACTACAATCCCAGGATGCAAATTTATGTTTGCTGAACAGCAATGACTGTTGAAGATGTGGCTTATAACACATGGTCGCTTGGCAACTACATTCGTGTCTTTCCTATGTTTTTCTGTTGCTATGTCCTAGGGATTTATACACTGAGCCTGTATACAAACTATGTTTCCATCAATCCAGAAATATAATTTAAAATGCTCTGATCTGCGAGGAAGCACTGATGTCACCGGATTTCCACTCCGGCTACAGCCCATAGATGCTTAGAACACTTGAGTGCTGACATATTCCATTTTCCATAATTGTGAACAAAATCGGATGGTTTTATGAAAGGGTCCCTTACACTAGAGATGGCCCCGGGAGGTTCGGCAGAGCCACCCCCCCCCCCCCCCCCCCCCCCCCCCCCGCCTCCTGTCTGTATACTTGGCTTTCCCTCAACAGAGCACTGGTCTTTGTATTTTCGAGCAATCACAGGCCAGGTAAACTGTATCCTGGCTGTTGATTCTAGGGGTGAGCGAAACCAGGGAGAGGGAAGCCAGAGCCGAACCAGGATTCTGGCTCGGATCTTAGATCCCGTGCACGAGCCGAGCCCTGAAAATGTTTCCCATGTAAATCATCGGCAATCCTCGCTTAAAATTCGATAAAGGCACTTAAAAATTCAAGTACTTGATGATGAGGGAAAAGAGTTTTAGTGAAAGAAATATTTGCCTAAGGTCACACGGCTTAAGCAGGGAAGGCCGCGATTTATCCAGTTTTTTGTTTCACTTTGTACAAATGAGTCACTAAGTATCCATTTGTCCTTCCTTATGTTAAGCTTTTGTTTTACCTATTTGTGCATTTTTTACTAGTTTTATATCGTGCGAACTCGACCGCAGCACCATTTACATTACAAAAGGTCCTTTCTGGGGAGATTAAGTGATTTGCCCCAAATCACAGGAGTCGATGCTGATATTCGAGCCTGGTTTCCCAGTAGCAAGAGCAAGTGCTCTGGCTGTAAGGCTCCCTCGAGGTGACAAGGCGCTAGGCAGGGAGAAGCCTCATGAAAGCACGGCTCGTTATGGGCTCGAGCTTTCAGTGGCTCGTCCACCTCCAGCTAACGGCTACTGATGGTAATGGAGCAGAAAAAGTAAATCGGGACCCTTATGTTTTTTTTCCTCTGTGATCTTCATCAGCAGCCATGATTGCTTTTAATAGCAGTGCGTGAAAATAGCAGCAGATCTGTGCAAGGATGCTATATTTTAATGATGCAGTACGGGGCTGCCAACCTTTAAATGGGCTTGTTCCCTGCTTTTAATGCAGAGCCGTCACGGGGGGGTGGGGGGGGGCTCTTTTTTTGAGGGTTTCCCGCTGCCATTGCTAAATTTGGTTATATTATATATCATGAAAACAGGCCTAGTCTTCTTCTGTGATATATTCTCAAGAAAGCAGGTAACCTTCGCTGCGTCTTGGTGTTGCCATAAAACCGACGGTGGGCCCCGCATTACATTTGTTACCTGAGCCCTGCAACCTGAACGTCGTCCCCTTTAGTGCAACAGGAGCACTTCTAAGCGATCCTGCTTTCATTTAACCGGGGCAGCACCAGAACCGCTCAGCGTGGAAGCTGTGATTTGAACAGGACAGTACCCGGAGCATCCACAGAGGTAGATGGTGTTTAACAGCACGTGTGGCACTTGTGGCCACCCTCAGCAGAGAGGGCACGGATAGAATGTGCAAGCAGTCGGAGATCTTCATTTACGCTTCCCGGGCATCTGTGTTCTTTTTACATGGCGGCGCCCTCGGCAGCCACACAACACGTTTAATATGCCAGGATTGGTCATTTTCAGCAGAGCACCCAGAACTCGATAAGTGAATACGTGACGTTCTCGGCGCAGAAGCAGTTGCTCGAATGGGCATGGAGTCGGAACTCTCCGCTTCCCGTCTGAACAAGTTTACTGCACAGTAACGCAAAGGGGACACTGCAACATTCACCCCCTGCAATCCGACCACTCTCCAGCAGCCCTACCCCGGCTTCTCTGAAACAGCCTCTATGTTACAGTTTAAGATTATGAATATTTTTTATTTCCACTATTAAGAAATATGCGAGCCTCCTAGTGTGATGCATGGGCAATTCAAGGCTGTTTTAACATCACACATTTGTGTACCTAAAGCATGTGTTGTTCTGAGCCTTTCTCCTTCTCTCTTTTCCACTAGAGGTCCTGTTTTCCCTTCACGTAGCACACTTCTTTTTCAGCCGCAAATCCTGCTTTACATCTGATGAAATACGGAGAAAGCATTTGCTCATAGGCAGGTAACAGCGAGACCCTGGGCTTTCAAATCCGGCCTCTAAGGGCTCCATCCCACGGGGAAATGCCCGGTGGGATAAAAAGTCTGTCTGGTAGTGTCCATTCTGCATCTGTGGCATTTTGGTGAAACGTCATCCATCTATGGTTGGCCGTCAGACTATCACATACAGTAACATCCCCGGACATAAACATTGTCTCGTTGGGTGTAGATGTTTTATTATTAACCCAATGGGGTAATATTTTTGTAAAGGACATTTGGACACCATATTTTGTCAGTGTTTATTGGTTCCACTGCCCAGATTACTCTGCATCTGAAACTGTTAGTAGCTGCACTGCCTGTTTTCACACGGTTGGTGTCACGTTGTTGGCTGTGGCATCCCTCCGAGCCCAGCATCTTCACACGTTCACCCAGTGAACTTGTGAACGAGGAGTCCTCAGACGTCTCCGCCTGGCTGATGACCTGGCGGGGAAGCTCCCGGAGGTGTCTCCGCCCGGAAGAGGTTCCGTCAGCCGTGCAGCCCTCTTCCCCCTCTGTTAACCCCCCGTCACGGCGCGTTTGTAAGGCTCTCGGGGTCTGGACTCCATCAGCAGCACTTGTGGCCTGGCGTGACTGCTCTCAGTTAGTCAGGGCTGCACCGCACGCTCCCGGCCTGCCGCACATGTGGCGCTGCACTTTGTTCAGGGCGGAGAGCGGACAAAGGTTACTCGTGGCTTGTGAGATATCAGGTGCACCTTCTGCCTCAGCTGTAAGAAGTGAGATGTACCTGAACCTCGGGAGTGACAGTTCAAGTAACATGCTTCATAGAGCGAGTAACTTCCCACTGCAGGCTCGGAATCCAGCGCCTCGAGTATGGAGACGCCTCAAAGCGTGACATGGTTGTATCACCGATGGGTGAGTGCTGACTGGAGAAAAGTTCTGTGCATCCTACCAGTGTCTGAGTTAAAGCGTTTAGTATGTAGCTCTCTTGGGCATTCGTAAAATGCTCCTTTAGTTAAAAACAGCTGCCTCGAAGCACTTGATTGGGATTGTACTACTGAATATCGACTCTAATAATATCGACATACTGATGTCAAAGGGACAAAATATGACGGGTATGTGCATATAGGGAAGTATAGATTTACTATTCCTTCCTGCATATCTCTGTACCTTGAATATATATGTAACGCATAGGTACATATGTGGGATAGGTATAGCAAATCTAAATGTATCTGTCGATATTCCTTTTTCGATATTCCATCCTCCGTATTTTGTTCCGTCGATATTGTTAATTCTGTATTCAGGGGGCGCACCCTGATTGTGGGGATAGAGGCTTAAACGGGCAGTGCAACATGAAAGCCAAAAGATCTGTGAAGAATGGACAGCACACTGAAAGTAATGGAGCTTGAGGTAATATCATGAATATAAGAACAGCAAGGTCACCCTGGAGGGGTGCGGGTAAGGAGTTCCAGAAAAAGATTTGAACTTGCCATCTCTACAGGCAGAATTTTGAACTTCTTTGAAAGGAATGTTTGAAGACCCGAATTGTCTAGCGCTTATGTGTTTGATCCTGGTCTTGAAGTATGATAATTAAAAATATACATTTTATGTATAGCCCTCCATACCACAGCCCCACTGCTTCTCAGCACTGTAAAAGGCAGGTGTTACTATCCCCCAGTTTATGGGTGCCCATAGTACTGGCCTTCAAAGAATGGCAGGAGAGCGGCCTGCAAGAATTTGAATCTGTGACTTGCACATTATAGCAGATGTCAACTGTGCCCCCTGAGCCAGCTACCCTGGGCCCACTCTTGGCTACACAATCAGGTGGAAGAGGGTCAGCAAGGTTTACTGATGCTGGCTTGTAGTCACACCACAGTTATTGGCCATTATGTGTTTCCCTATCTGGTTTAAGGAAAACATGGAAGACCCATAATATGCCGGGACCATTACGTAACGTGTATTTGTAAACTGCACGTTCACCCGTAGGCACCCTGGCACTGACTTAAAAGATGTTTATTGTTACCCAACTCAATGGTACTCATTTTATCGACCTCAGAACTTTGAAAAACTGCGTAGACTCGTCTTACTTGGAACTGTGACCATGAAGTGTAGGATTTATAAGGCCTTCTGAAAAAAATCAATGGAAGACCAGTGCTGGTTTGGAGACCAAGGTATTAACATTATAGCTGATCTTAACCAACAGGAAATGCTAGACAGGCACAGTAAGCCTTGAGTTTTACTAATTGTGAGGCAGGATATGTGTCATCCACCTACAGTACTCCACGCCCCATCGATTCAATGTTCTACTCTCCTGCCTACATGCATGTGGAGCTTTAGGAATCTCTGACAAACAACTGAAGTTTTTTTTGTCAAAGACCTATTGTTACTTCTGCATTAAAATATAAATATGATGTGGGTGTTGGGTCAGTCGCTTACTCTTTATGGATGATTTTCTTATCTGTCCCAGTCCTCTACTTATTTGACAGCTTACCTACCTGTTGTTTGTTTGTTTGTCGTGGTCTGGAGACCTCCATTACTGTGTTCTGATCTGATGACTTGTGTCAGTCCATTGCTTTAATTCAGGGAGTATTTTTGCTCCTTCTTTCAGTACACCACTGGAGTGTGTGTGTGTGTTTCTTTCTTATACCTTCCCTCATGTGCTTCTTGCACACCTAAAATCACCATTGTGCTCTCCATGTGCTCACTATTCTAGCCTCCCAACTCATCAATTCCTTCTCCACCCCACTCTTCTTGTGTTCACTTACTATTTTTATTACATTAAAAAAACAGATGTCAGAGCACTCATGCTCTGTGCTGTTCTAAGATACGGAAACGCTGCAGGGTGTATCGGACCACGCGGCGGTTTCCCGAACCCAAATAGAATTTAGATACCAACCGAGAGATACAGACGGAGACTATCTCGTTTAAGAATTGTTTTGGACTGATCATATGACATTAAGACTTTTCACTTAATTATTGAGAATTTCTCAACTTCATAATCCAATTATAATGAAGCCCTGATGAAGTCCTCAAGAGAGAAACTTCTCAGAGGATGAAACACGTGTTGGCTGTTCTTGTGGAGAACAATAGAACACTATGAATTAAACTGGACTCTGAGACAAACACGTGTTTGTCGTACTTTCACCAAGGAGATTGGACATTTGAACTTACTTCTAATTTGATATCATGAGTGCTCTGACATCTGTTTTTTTGCTGTTTTGTTTCCCTTGAGACATTGGAGGACTAAGGAAGATCCTCTTGTCAGAAGCACCGTGCCATGAACGGAATGTTTTGATTTTAATGGACGTTCTGTGAGCGCCCTAAATCCTATGAATTTCTTCCTAACCAGCACTGTTTTGACTATATTTTTATTACATTGTTTCCTTCTTCATTCTTTCCCCCTCCTCTTTCTTCCTCTCCCTTCCCATCAGTGTTTTTTGTTTTTTTTAGAACACAAAGTTTTTCCTAAAATTCGTTGCTAGGTAGGCCCATTTCCAAAATGCGCTTTTGTGCGCATTTAGATTTTTTTTAAAACTCTGCCAAGATTGGCACCCACCATTTTGGAGGTATTAAAAAAAAATATGAAAAAACGTGCCACCGGCGCATTCCATACATGTGCACATGCGTGGTGATACATTCAAGCATAGGTCATCACGCTGGCCGGCCAAAGCAACATGAAATATGTGTGCATACGTGATGGTGTATTTACACGTCATTGCACTTTGTTGTGCCCGTGCAGCACAGAGTTTAAAAAAATGGAAAAGGCAATAAGTCACGATTTGTAGCCAAACAATTAGAACTATTGACTTTGGCTGTGTTTGTCTCAGGATAATTCCCAGAACTCAAATAGTCTTTTTAAAATAGAACTAGAGTGATGTCACAGTAAATATCTTCAGTGATGAGTATTAACTAATTAGTGAATTGTGTTTATAGATATGTCTACTTGTAAGATCAAACATTCACCACCAAAGAGATACATTGTCACGATGACACGTTTATTGTTACACAATGGATCAGATTTAAGTGATCTCTGAAGGGTGGAAGATTGAGCAGTCCTGCTGAGATTTCCAATCTGTGGCTACTCAGTCAGGCACAAGCCCCTGGAGTGCATACATTAGTCCGCTGAGTTGACGAGTATGGCGAGCATTATTGCCTGCTTTTGCACTGGAAGTGAACAGTGTAACAAGAAGATATGGGTCATACCACTGAAAATCGTCACAGATCATTGTTACTAATTCCTTTACCCATGGATTTAGAGAGTATCGCAAACCTTGCTGTGTTCCGATTATATATGTGGATCATAAGCAGATTCTGACAAATATTTTTACTACTCTCAAATGAAATACGTCATTGGCTTTACATCCCCTTAAGAATGTTGAACCAAGGCTCAATATTGAGAGAAGGGACCGAATGGAAACTGGACACGTTAGGTTTCCAGCATCTCTTAATCAAAGCAACATATGTATTTCAAAACCAATACCCTGCGTTTATAGTATAACTATATATATATATATAAAAATATATATATATATATATATACACACACACACACACACTGACCACAAAGGTGTATGGCTTGTGTTACAATATGAATAAGAGGCCTGAGCTGAGTGATCATTATTAATTGTTATTTATTGTATGTGTTTACGTAGTGCTGACCTAGCCAGAATGCCAATGGAGAGCTTTACAGAGAACAAATAGGAGATAAAGATATCAAATAATAATCAACAAGCATTGGCAAAGCCATACATCTCGCCTACACAAGAGCTTTTGGCTTTGGCAGTGTGTTTTGCCATGTTGTACACCAGTGTGACTTCTGTGGAGCATTGCTAAAAGTTAATGGCGTGGAGTGGGCGGAAGTAGAGTGGATTTTTTGAAGTGTCGTATAATGGAGTAGGCGAGTACAGTGTTGTAGAGAAGAGGGAAGTAGCGTTCAATGGTTCAGTGGCAGAGAGTGTCGTGGGGTGAAATATGGTAGAGTGGGCTGGAGTGGATTGAGGTAGTGGGATGGATTGGACTTGGGTAGTGCATGGTGGATTAGATTGGGATAGAGCAGTGGATTGGATTGAGATATTGTGGTGGATTGGTCTTGGGTGGATTGGAGTGAAGTGTAGGTGGACTGAAATGTGGTGAGGTGGATTCGAGTGGGGTGGATTAGACTGCCTTGAAGTGGGTGGTTTGGATTGGAATGATAGGGGTGTGGTATATTTGAAGGGGATGGAATGGATGATAGTGGGGTGGATTAGGTTGGAGTGGGGTGGCTTGGGTTGGAGCAGGGTGGATTAGATTCCTTGGATTGGAATGGGGTGAATTGGATTGGGTGGATTGTAGTAGGTGGGCTGAATAGATTGGATAGGAGTGGGGTGGACTGGGGAGGGGTGGGGTGGATTGAGAATGTTTGGTGGAATGGAATGAGAAGGGTGGATTGCAGTGGGGTGGATTGACATGGGGTGGATTGGATAGTGGCGTGGTGGACTGCAGTGGGGTGGATTGAGATGGGGTGGATTGGATAGCTGTGTGGTGGACTGCATTGGGGTTGGGTGGATTGGATTAGAGCGGGTGTGTTGGAGTGGGGTGGGGGAATTGGATTGGGGTGGGGGGTTGGATTGGTGTGGGGTGGATTGATTGGAAGGGGTGGACTGGATTGGAGTGGGTGGATTGGACTGGAGTAGGGTGGATTAATGTGGACTGGAGTGGGTGGATTGTATTGGGGTAGTGTGGGTGAATTGGATTGGAGCTTGTTTGGAGTGGGTGAATTTGATTAGATTGGAGTGGGATGGGGTGGTTTGGGGTGGGATGTATTAGGGTGGGGTGGGTTGAAATGGAGTGGGTTGGACTAGTGGGGTGGATTGGGTAGGACTAGAGTGGGGTGGATTGGAGAAGGGTGGATGGGGTGTGTTGGACTGGTGTGAGGCGTATTGGATTGAAGTGGTGTAGATAGGACTGGGGTGGATTGATTGGTGTGGGGTGGATTGTGGTGGGGTGGAATGAGGTGAATTGGGATGCAGTGTGGTGGATTGGATTGGGGTGAAGTGGACTTCATTAGAGTAGGGCAAATTGGAGTGGGGAACATTATTTTGAATTGAAGTGAATTGTTTGAGATTGGAGTGAGGCAGATTGAAATGGTTTGGAGTGGGGCAGACTGAAATGGTTTGGAGTGGGGCAGTTTGTTTTGGATTGGAATAGGACAGATTGGAATGGGACAGATTGGAATGGGACAGACTGGAGTAGGGCAGACTGGAGTGTGGCAAAATGGGTTGGAGTGGGGTGCAATGGGTTGGAGTGGGGCGAATTAGATGGGAGTGGAGTCGAATGAAGTAAGATGAATTGGGATGAAGTGGGGTGTATTGGATTGGATTGGAGTGGAGCAGATTGTTTTGGATTTAACTAGGGCAGACAAGAGTAGGGTGGACTGGCATGAGGGAAGATTGTTTTGGATTCGAGGTGGGCTGATTGGAGAGGAGCAGATTCAAGTGGGACAGATTGTATTGGAATGGAGCAGATTGGAGTTGGAAAGATTGTTTTGGATTGGAGGGGGCCAGGTTGTTTTGGTTTGCAGTGGGGCAGATTGGAGAAGGGCAGATTTTTTTGGATTGGAATGCAGCAGATTACTTTGTGGCAGATTGGAGTGGAGCAGATTTTTTTGGATTGGAGTGGGGTAAATTGAAGTGGAGCAGATTAGAGTGGGGTTTGTTGGGAAGATTGCAGTGGGGTGGGTTAGAATGGATTCGGGTGAGTGGTTTGGATTGGAGTGGGGAGGATTGATGTGGGGTGAAGTGGGGTGGATTGGGTGGATTTTAATGGGGCGGATTTGAGTGGGTGGACTGGGGTGTACGTGTCGAAGCATTATTTCAAAAATTACACTTTTGAGAACAGTGTCCACAAACAAAAACAAAAACAAAAGAAAACATCAGTGCAAAGTTAGAAAACACAACTTTGCAAAATAAAAAAAAGGTAGCTATAAAAAATAAAACTTTGCAATTTTGTTTGGCAAAAACATAACCAGCAGGACAGTCACAAGCCTTCAATTTGCAATGCGCTAGAAGTTAAAAAGAAAAAATAGTACTTCAATCACGTCAGGAGCAGCGGACGGGCACTGGTTAGGTTGAATCAATCAGTGAGTGGTCCCTGCTCCACACAGAGGAATGGAAATGATATTTTGCCTAAGTGATGAATTACGTGGCTGCAAAGAAGAGTGCCACACAAGCCAGCAAATGGTAAGCAACTGGCGGGCCCCAAGCCCTTTACTGTACACAACAGAGTCTTGCAAGCAAGATGCATGCTCTAATGCATGCACTTGCAGCCTCAACCCTAAAAATGGTTTCAGGGAGGGAGGGGAATTTAGGATTAAAACTGAATATTAGAGGGGCAGTTACACTAAGGAGACGGACCATTAAGCCTGGAATTTTTTTTTTTTTTTTTTAAAGAAAAGAGTCTTAAGGTCCTTCCTCAACAAGAAGTTAGACTACATTCAGAGGGCATCAGGGATGGGGTTCCAGATTCTGGTGCCAGGTATGAGAGTGCATGATTGTCTGTTTTGCTTTTCCTTGATTTAAGGATGCTAAGGAGCAGGTTGTTTTTTTCCTCTTGTAGATCTTTTACTGCCCGTTGTGTGGAGTTTTTTTTGATGTTAGACAAAAGACTGGTATGGTTGACCTGTGATCAATACAGGTGAGTTTGACATTGATATGGGCTGCTAGTGGCACCCAGTGAAGGTGCTCATTCAATGGGGTGATATGGTCTGACCTTTATGCCTTGGAGAACAGCCATGTTGCATGTAGAGTTGTTCTGAGAGGTGCAGTGGACTATGTTGGTAGGCTGCCTGTCTCTGTCTGTCTATCTATCTATCTATCTATCTATCTATCTATCTATCAAAGAGTATAACCATTTCTTTCTATGTATAAAACACTCTCCATCTATACAATACTCTCTATTTATACTGCAGTTTTTATTTATACAACAACTATAACTATCTCAACAACATTATTTATCTCTACAACCCTCTCAATGTATCAGTCTTTGCCAGCCTTTCTATTTTTGCAACCTCTCCATTCATCCATCTTTGCAAGCCTCTTTGTCTATTTGGTCTTAGCCAAGATCTTTTGATCTTACTACAAGTATGTGTATAATGTATTTAGTTATAGGGGTTATCAGCTGCACTTCATCTGTTAGTCTGTTTTTGTTTCACTTACTTATTTTTTCCACCCATTCCAACATGCATCATTGGCAATGGGTCAGCCCACTTCAACAGCTGGATAACATCACTGTGAGTTAGAGAAATAAAGCCCTTTCACAAGTCACACATTCACCCACAATGTAGTTCAATTCAGTGACCTGGATCAGTATATTAATTTCAGCTTTTTTTGAGAGAAAATATATTTTTGCTTTCAAGCATTGTTTTTAAGATTGATGAGGGTCCAGTATCTTCCCCAACATTAAAATTTTGCAAAAAACACTAAAGAGCAAATTACAAATTGGCAAAACCAAAAGGCAAACAGACAGCACCAGATCTGTTGGCTTTGCCAATGCTTGTTGATTTGGTCATGGAGGGGTATTAGGCCTGGTATCCTTGGTGTGGTTTTCCCCCCTAACTAATTGCCTTCAGACTTCCTGTTTTGTTGACTTTGGTTTTGCTGGCCTTAGGAATAGGCATACTTTAGCACTGCTGACCAGTGCTAAAGTGCTTCTGTTCTTGCATTAAAACATGGTAAGATTGGCCTATATCCAATTGGCATATTTAATTCAACTGCAAGTCCCTATTAAGGTGACACTATTTGTGCCCAGGGCCTATTAATTAAATGCTACTAGTGGGCCTGCAGCACTGATTGTGCCACCCACGTAAGTTGAACTTTAAACATCTCAGGCCTGCCATTGCAGCCTGTGTGCACAGTTCTAGCCTGACATTTCGACCTGGCAAAAATAAACCTTTTTTCCAGACCTAAACCTTCCTTTAAATACATTTAGGCTACTGTTAGGGTAGGCCCTGGACAGCCCAGAGGGCAGGGTGCAGTGTATTTAAAAGAATTGGACATTCACTTTTTGAGTTTTACATGTCCTGGTGTTGAAAGACTCTTAAATTCGTTTTTCACTACTTCAAGGCCAATTTCTCCCATAGGATATCATTGGAGTTACCTTATTACAGTTATTAAGTTTTAATTTCCAGAAAAATGGGAGCAGGTAGCAAGTTCATGTTGTCTTTGGAATTGTAATAAAAAATCCTAACTTATGGTGAAGTCTGATTTTAAATAGCAATTTTGAAAATGGCACTTTTAGAAAGTTGCCATTTTCACGCCTTGGCCATTTGGCGCCTGCAGCCTGTCTCTTGGTCACATGAGTGGGTATAGTTGACAGTGGGCATTGTGTATTCCTCCTAGACAACCACCTACAATAGGGACCTTAGGTGTGCCTGGATGTGCCATCACTGGTAGGATGAGTGGGAAGCTGGGCACAGCCGCACTTACACTTGAATAAGCCATCTCCTGCCTCCACACAAAGGGAGTCATGCCTCCTGTAGTTGCTCTGGAGCAAGAGCAAGGAAGGCATGGTGCCTCTGCACTTTAAAAGCGTGCCTCTAGTCGCTTCTCCCCACTTCAGAGGCACAACTGGGTGTACATATTGGACCTCAGAAAACAACTCTTCAGCACACTTCTGGCCCTGTGGATACTCTGCCAGGAAGAAGCACTGCTGTGCTGCTGAAAGTACTACCACTATGCTGAACTGCTGATCGGAAGGACTGCTGCCCTACTGTGCTGACCTGCTGCCCTCTTGCTGGATTGAGAAGGTCTGAACCTGCATCTGTTGAACCGAGGACCACCAGAGTAACTCCAAAGAGTAATTGGCTGGTCTCCTGACTTGAGCCTCCGGGACAGAAGGCTCCAACAACCTTGACACCAGCACCTGGACTTTGCGATCTGTGAGTCCTAACCAGCCACATGCTGCCACCCAGTCCTGGTGCCTTCAAAGTGGGCCTAAGGTGCTCTGGCAGTCTCTGTGGATCCTGCTGAACCATTGCATCTCCTCTGCTGTGGAGCGCATCCCTGAGCAGAACTGATGCATTACACTACTGCTGCCTGGGTTGGACCGTCACAAAAATCCACATCACCGCTGCGCCCGCATTCCCTTTGGAACAGCCTTTGCGTGATGCATCCTTGGCACACGCCCTCACATATCTCATTGATGGTAGCCTTAACAGCGATGCCACACTATGCATCACAGCCTTGCAGCTCCATGGAACCAACACATTTCTTTGACTGCACAGCACATCCTCGATGCCAGACTTAGTATTGCAAGCCCTCATTGATGGGATCCTTAACGATGATGCAGACCTCGCATTGCAGCCTTGCCACACCTCGGAACCAGCGCATTGCTTTGGCTGCACAAAACAGATTCTCCCACATCTCCCCAAACCAGGATTTACGGTGCCTTGGTCAGTGGGCCTAAATAGGTCCCTGTAGTTGTCCTGCACTTCATTGCAGTTGGTCTGAAGTTTTGACTTTGTCCTGGTCCAGCGCAACCAGATATCCGCAATTGCCACTTTGTGCTTTTAGGTTCTATTTTGACTAAAATCTTTAAAGTTGCATATCTCGTTTCTATTGATTGGATTTTTGTTGTTTTGGTCTTGTTTTATTTATTGAAAGCTACTCTGTTTCTAATCTGGTGTGGAATCCTTTTTATGTGGTGTTTTCATTTTATTATTGTTTGAAGTGTTGCACAAATACTTTACACATTGCCTCTAGTTTCCACTTGACTGCTCTGTGCCAAGCTACCAGAGGTTTGAGCACAGGTTAATTTGTGGTTGGCTTGTGCCTCACCCTGACAAGGATTGTTGTTGCTGCTTGACCAAGTCTCACACATCAGTCAACCAACAACCTAATTTCTTACTAGAGAAAACACACTTTTGTTTAGCTTTCGTTTTAAAGAGAAGGCTGAGGCCCATTTAGTATTTGTTTAGTATTGGGCTAGCTGAATAAATGGAGTTGCTAAATAATGCAATTTAGCAGTTTGTCATATTACTCATACGTGATTCCAGCGCCTGTAGGTTAGGTGTTGTGACCTTGGCTTTTGTGAGCGCTGTGGCAGGCACTGGGTGTCATTTGGTGAGGTGAGCTGTGGTGTGATTGGCCCAGGCTGAGTGCTGTGTCAGTTTCTGTGAACACATATTGGGATGAGATGCAGAATTAAGGTGGCTGTCGATCAGTGGTGGTGTGAAACACAGTCGACCAGTTACGGTGAACATGGATGTGTGGTGGTGTGAGTTACCATGAAATGTGGCAGTGTTCACAGTGAGTAAACGTTGGGGAGGCTAGCTGTGGATGATAAGTGGTGTGATTACCTGTTGTTGATGCGAGATGCCTGTAATAGTGGTTGAATGATGAAGTGCCTTTGGGTAAATGATATTGTTAATGAAGTGCAGTGAATAAGAAGTTGTGAGCGTGACTAGGAATCAGTTATTATGTGAGTAACAGTGGGTAACTACAACAGAGTGGCCCTGATTGAGTGGCGGTACGGGCTGTCGGAGAATACTTAGAGGAACAATGAAGGTGACTCTGGAATCCTAGCTGTAATGAGTGGCTAGGATATGATGAAGGTAGTTTAAATAATAGTGAAGGAGACACAGAAGACAGTGATGTAATGAATTAATTTGACCACATAATTTGCATTTCTCATATTTATTTTTTATATTTATTTCTAAAGCGCACTGTCACTCTTTTTCAAAGTTTGTAGGCGCAGTGTGTAGATTGGTGGCTGCTAATAGTTTGAAACAAGTATTAGGTAAACTGCCCCGTATTTAATATTTTCCAAATTCATAAGGCTTAAATAAAGAGGGATAAAACTTCACAATCTGCGACCTGTCACGGAGAAAGCTCTACCTTCCCATTTATGAGATTTGCATTTTGGAACTCTAGACTGTCCTTTGCTTGCTGATCTGTGTGCGTTTGAGGGGAGATTTGTTTGTGATTTATGAGTAAACGAGTAGCAACCGTTACTATAGTACAAAGGAGTAGCCAGATATTTAAATACTCACCAATTTGATCATGGACGTCAGTTCACCACAATGCCTAGGGTAGCAAAAGTGACATCACATGACCTTTGACCTCCACTTTTTACTCACAGACATATTTACACACACACACACCCACACCCACACACACTCACCCGCAAGCACGCACACAGCATAGATTTAAAAGCATATTTTACTTACCTCAGCTGGCATGGAAGGGCATATTCAGGCTAACTGTACCTCATTTTTATTACACTAATAGTGGATAATATTCTATTAATCACTATTAGTGTAAGAATAATGGTCAGAAAACCAACTGACATCCATACGAACGAGCTACCCCTGGGTTCCTGGCACTGAATTTGTCACCTCTGAAGTCAGGGGTCACAAAGGGCAAGCTAGGGGTCACAACTACCACCACTGGCAACCCCTAAATGACATCTATGACTGATCCGTACCTCGAGGACCATCAGGTGAGCGAAGTAAGCCCACCCACTCCAGGTGAGGTCCCTTCATCCTGCCTTCTGCCCATCTATCTCTCTATTCCTTTTAGTCTTTCATGCGACCATTCATTTATCTATCCATCTTTTCATGCTTACATCCATCCATTTATTCACCATTCCATCCATTTACAGTTTCAACATTAAAGTCTTCCCTCCATCCTTCTCCTCACCTTTCCAACCATTTATCCATCATTGTACCCATTCATTCATCCATTCTTGTTCATCCATCCTCCAATTCACCCCTTTTATCAATCCATCATTTCACCATTTCACTCTGCTGTCAATTCATTCAACCCCTCATCCAGCCTTTCATCATTTCAGCTGCTTTCTTTGTTTCATCCATACACATGTTGTTTTGTCATTTCATCCATTAATTATTTCACCCTTGCATCCATCCTTCTATCCATTTTACCCTTCCCTCTGGTCACAGTCTCTTCCTTATTTATATACCCCTCTTCCTTTTACTCTTCCTTTATAACTCTCTCACTGTTTTCCTTCTCTTTTTCTCTTCACTTCTTTGCATTCCTGATCTGTGTCATCTTTGCTCATATTTTTGTAATTTAAAGAGCTTTTCTCAGCTTGCAGAGCTGAAGACATGACAGTCTCACAAAAAATAAGTGTCAACACCACCTCCGCTTAAGCTGCAAAAACGGGCTGTTAACAACTCCACTGCTAAAGTAGCTTGTGTGCAAAATGCATTCATTTGCTACGGGGGCCATGGAGTTTTTGTCAAAGTATATTCTGAGACATAGTTCGTTCATTTTGTTTTAGTTTTTCAGGTTAAAGAATCTAATGGTACCATGAGTCAAGGATGCACACGTTACTTGGGAAATAGCCGATGTTGGGAAAGGCATCTGTCAAATGTTGATGGCCAAAAGGAATTAAACGATCTAGAAATTTTGTGGAAAACTGGGAGAATTTGTTGCTGGTGGTTCGATTTTATGAAATGTATTGTCCTTCAATCTCGGGTAGTCGAGAGCACTTCATTTAGCTGTTTTCTAGGTCTGGGTTATAAACTGGTATTCAGCAGATGCATTGTGTGGCACCTGCAGAAAGATATGGCTGGATCAAAGGGTGACTTGAGCACTTGATCCCCCACATTCCCAAATAATGGCAAAGTAACACTAATTACTTGCTTCCAGGGGCAGAGGGGAGGAAGTATCCCACTTTCCCCATGTCTTCATAAATCCTAGCACTGACTCTTCTTGGTGGAATCAAGGCAATCCAGTTTAAACCTCGCATTAGCAAATGTCAAGTTGTGCTCATAGTAAACAGGTTTCTAACCTCAATATTTCAAAGTTTGTCCAAATTATCCAACCCAAATATTCTGCTTTGCAATCGTTTGAAACAGCTGGACAGACTTTCCTACAAAGCACGTGGCTGCCATAAGAGATTACTTCCACAGTATCACAAAGGTCTTAGAACCCCTTCAATTAAAATGGCTAAGGGCTGAACCACGTGATTTCTCCTGAAATAATAGCTCATGCATTCTGCACAGAAGGTTTCAGAAAACTCTGTATTCTAAGGGGGTTTCAACGAGTGTGGTCCTCGCCACACCTTGTCAGATCAGGTTTTTTGTATTTTAAAATGTATCAAGAGCCTTGAGTAATGCTCAGGATATTGACGTTAGAACGTGGCGTGACGTGGCGTTCTGTGCAGAATGCATGAGCTATTATTTCAGGAGAAATCAGCCCTTGGCCATTTTAATCGAAGGGGTTCTAAGACCTTTGTCATACTGTGGAAGTAATGTCTTATGGCAGCCACGTGCTTTGTAGGAAAGTCTGTCCAGCTGTTTCAAACGATTGCAAAGCATAATATTTGGGTTGGATAAAATGGCTGGTGTATCAGCTTTCAAAGAGCTGCTAATTCCAGATGTTCTACACTCAGCAGTGTGCCAGAGGCACCACCTGCAACCACTTCTCCAGTGGAGTCGAAAGGGCAGCTGTCACATTATGAGCAGGAAACAATATGGACACCTGTGGCGACAGCAGTATCTGTGTAATGTGGAGGTGACAAATCACAAAAAGTGTGTTTTCGGGACTGTTTTAGCTCCGGAGGCACTGGGCCTGCATTTTTTAATTCCTGCAAAATATTTGCTAATTTCTACAACTGTACACAAATGATTCCAGCTTAATTAGTATGTGTTGTTGAGGTTAAACGTTCAAGTGCTAGCGCACACAGTCAAACCCATGATAGAATTTTAAATCCTTGCCAAAGAGAAATTAAAATCCTTGCCATATTTTTTGTAAACACCGGTCTTTTGAGTTGGATGCCTTGACATTTAAAGGTTTTGGTTTCGACATCTACTTTTGTTACCTGTACTATTTTGATGCCGGATTTTTCTGCATCTGCTATGTTAATAAATAATGGTATGTGCCTTTTTAATATTAAAGGTCTGTTTACTAAACTGGATTTAATCTTCTTCGACAAGTAAGTGCGATGTGCAGGTAAAGGAGAAATGAGGTGATTTAGCAGCCAGCATTCAGAAAGCTTTGTGTTTTGCTGAATTGAAAATGTGCTCCTTTCAGAATTCGGATGTTGCTTTGGAAAATGCTTCCCCAGCCTCTTGCTGTGGAGGAGATAGCGGGGGAATGGGAATGTGAGCTAACATCAGACCTATGTTCTATTTTGGTTTATTTAGAAGTTAAAATTGGGATTTTCTGCATGATTCAAAGGAAAAGATATTAAAGTTTGCCTCCAGCTGGTTATATTCATGTTTCTATTTTTGGTCATTTCATGAAGTAGCCTGCACAAGTGACTACCAACTCTTGTAATTTCACAAAAACAAGGAATGCCCCTAAATAACAACGACTCGAGTGACCAGTAACAGCATTGTGGTTCTCAATAATGTGTCCTTAAATGACTTTCCCCAATGTCATCAACTGTTTCTTTCAGTGTTGACACATTATTTGGTCACAGCTACTGTGTCACTGATGCTGGCCCTAGTGACGGCCAATAGTCGATTTAACTCTGCCTCAGCCCAGTGAGGGAAATGGTTACAATGCCACTGATGTTCTGATTTGACCAGAGGACCTTTCCAAGGATCAATTGCTGCCTCACCTATAGGCCCATTTATTGACCCCTTGACGTGTGATTTTTGTAGTGCGAGTATTACATTATGTGGACCTTGTGGTCTTCTATTTGGCCAAGACAAAATTGGTATTTCGATGGTTAGGGTATCACTGCAATCAGCACCCTACAGGGTCGGGGTAGGCAGAGGAATACAGGCAGGTTTTGAATGTGAACAGTAGTTTTTTTTTTCTGGAATATTAAAGATGGATGTGTTTAGTAATTAAAATTTTGGTGTTGACCTCCCTCAACACATTAGAGCCTTCTCCTCACTTATCGAGTTCCGTAAGAAGCTGACTACTTGGCTCTTCATATAAGCATCTTGGGACCACACGCCTACAGATCTTGCCCAAGTGCCTATACACTCTCTTGTGTAATAAATGCACTATACAAGTCAACATAACAATTGCTTGTGATAGCCATTGATCCAGACGATCAGACACTAGACCGCTTGTATCCTTCAAAGTGCAATCCATACACAGTGCTTGGACACAAACATCTATTGCGCAAATAAAATGTGAACTGATGTAGTTTGCATTTTTAAATGCCTTGCAGCCCCCTCTGTAAGTCTAAATTTGTTGATAAATTGTGTCCTTGGTTCCTTTCTCTTTTGAATACTTTTGGCAAGATAAGCATCTATTGTTAATATGCATCAATTATAGAAGGAAGTAATCTTTTCGGCAATATTAATAATGCATTGAGCAGCTGTGTTTTTATCATTGGCGGTTTCTCTAGTAAAATTAAAGATCTGACTTACAAGAGCCCATTGGTACTTTAAATGTAGGCCCCACACTTTTCCTTAAGCCCTATACTTCCGAGCCCCAGTTTCATTCTTTGGGGGCATTATTGTCCCCCCCCCCCACCTCATTGGAGGGCCAGTGAAGGCCCAGCGGCGGCCCCTAGAGATCACGAGCACCAGGAGGGGCCGTTACCAATCTGAGGGGGTGCGTGGCACCCTTCCTCCTGTCCTAAATCAGTTGGCTGACTTTGCCCCCACTTGAGGGCCGGTTGAGGCCCGAGGGAGCCCCCAGCAATCACTGGCCCTAGGAGGGGTCCGTCATTAATACAGAGGGGGTGCGTGCCACCCCCCTCAACTTCAGAACTCTTGGGAGGCCCCCGTTTGGCGCAGAGGAGCACTTGGGGACCCCATTTCTCTTTCTACTGGCACTGGAGGTGCCCTCATCGAAAGCAGGTACCACTACAAGACAATATATATATATGGCCTAAGTCCTTTTTAGAGACTTTAGTGGTTTATATGTAGCCTACCTGTTCTATGATATTTCATATGTGTATGCAGATGTTCCTTTTATGGGCATAACATGCTAATATGTTTTTCTGGCTTGCCATACGTTTTATAATGATCCTAATATGGGCATTTATGATATTTCTATGACAAGTGCTTTTGGTGTAATAATGTGTTTCCTGACTACTGCTTGTGTTGCAGAACACTAAGTAACCTATGTGTTATATGTGACTACTGCTAGCTCTGCAGAGTAACTAATGTGTAACTATCTGACAACTGCTAAGGTAGCAGGATATTACTGATATGTGATGTTTGGTCTAAAAATTGCGTTGTGTACAATACTCTATATTTTCATATAACTTGGTGTTGTGTTTCCTTTGTGGTGGGGATAGTGCGTCACGTGTGTTGTGTGTGTTGTGCAAACGCTTTGCACGTTGCCTCTGGGATAGGCCTGACTGCTCGCGCCAAGCTACCAAGGGGGTGAGCAGGAGTTATCTTGGATGTGTAACTCCCTTGCCCTGACTAGAGTGGATGGGTTCTGCCTGGCTTAGGTGCATACCCTAGCCAACCAGAAACCCCATTTCTAACAGTGGTCAATCTGATGAACCATGGAACAGTAAAGGAAAGGAGATTATTAGCCCCTGGCTTTGCGCACAAAAGCAGAAGAGGTATGATTTATTTATGTATTTATTTCCATGTGTAGGGGAACATTTCTAACAGAAATGTCGTAGTTGAGGATAAAGAGTGACAGTCCAATTAATCTTTTTAGCAGTAAAGATACTTAAGGGAAATTGGACATGAGGGATGGTGAAAGGAGGGTCAAGATGAGATTGGGTTTTATTATTATTTATTATTATCATTATTATTATTAGCTGAGATTTATAAAGCGCATGGCTACCCACTCAAAGGTTTCCCAGCGCTACATCACAGAAATGGTATTTGGAGAATGCCCAATTGTTGATCCTGAAGTAGATGGTTAAAACAGCCAGGTTTAAGCTGTTTACAGAAGAGCGAGAGAGGTCTACATGCCCTCATCTCAGTGGGGAGAGAATGCCACAGCTTTGGACCTATGAAGTAAAAGGCACAGCCTCCTTGCCTCGCCCTCTTAACTCTGGGATCTGCAGCTAGATCTGTGTTAATTGAACACAAAGTTGGAGGATGTGTATAAAATGACACCAAAATTCCAAGTAAAGAGAACCGGAATTTGAGAGACATTTAGGTACATAGCAGAGTGTTTTAAATATCACTTGTCACATAATTGGAAGCCAG
Source organism: Pleurodeles waltl (assembly GCF_031143425.1). Classification (NCBI taxonomy): domain Eukaryota; kingdom Metazoa; phylum Chordata; class Amphibia; order Caudata; family Salamandridae; genus Pleurodeles; species Pleurodeles waltl. The sequence continues at coordinate 129,367,379 of NC_090450.1, read as the reverse complement.
TGCAACTCACACAGGAAGCAGGCCGTAGGATGGAATTTGAAGGGATGTAAAAGAAGCTTGCAGCAGCATTTTGCACTACCTGGAGTCTCTTAAGAAGATATTTTGGAACCCACCAGTAGAGAATATTTCTGTAATCAATCCCTAACATGACTACAGCCTGAATAACTGTTCTTTGGGCCGAAAACAGAAGGCAGCCTAAAATCTTTCTAAGCCATATCAGAATACTAAAGCAGGTCACCAACACTTTGGTGGCTCATAGACAGGTTGTCATCCAGCCAGACCCCAAGATTCTTTGGACATAGAATCCATGTCAAATCAAGGGGCCATTTACAGCACAAGGAGAAATAAAAAAAAGCATTATTATGGAATTTCAAAGCTGTTCATGTTATTGGACTCTTAAAGTAAATGATGGTCATCAACTGAATTATCTTTTTTGAAACCTGTTTGGAGTTGCAACACATTATACTATAGGTTTTTATCTTGGGCTATTGCTAGATCAAGGTTTACAGGGCAGCTGTCTACAAGAGCTATAATTACTTAAAATGTATAGACTGTTGGTTTTGCCCTAATTATGGGCTATTTCAGACAAGGGAAAAAAACAAATTGCCCACAAATTAGTTATTTATCTCATAGATGAGATGTGTGTGTGTACAAAAAAATTGTTTTTGTTTTGTTTTCCACTGCAGCGGTATTTTGTTAGGTCTTGGTTAGACAGCACATTCACTGTCTCAAAGAGAGGTGTTGTATTCAATATGTGGGCTTCAGCTTGCCCATAGGCTTCCCATTTTTTGGCTTCACCATCGCTCTCATATTCTTTTTCCCATTTGTCCATGGCATGCATGCACCATGCCTCTTCCTGTGTTTAGCCCTCCCCATTTGCATGGACCAATTACTATTATTCATCTGCTGCTCCCATTTTAGGAACTATTGTTTGCTATGTTTTATAGCACTTCACAGGAGTGCTTGTGTTTTCACTCACTCCGAGCTCTGTTTCTGAAAACAGGCCTGTTAATCTTGTTCTCATCTCACCACATTTGCTGTGCATTCAAAGACTGAGATCAAATGTCAGACACTGTTTTCCAGGGGTGCCTGTTTATTTTTCCTTCTCTGACTTAAGAGAACCCCCTCCAACCCGCTCCTCCTTCGCTGCTTAACCCATCCTCCCACCCCCCCTCCCTCATCGCTGGTTGCCCCTCCTTGCTTGCACCCTCTATCCATCATTGCTTGCCCCATCTCACTCCCCGTTGTTGCTTGTTTTTTTATATTTTCTTTATTTTATCGTTCCTCTCCATCCACACATGGCTGTTCTGATAGCCTTGTGTCCCATTCTTCTTGGATGAAGTCCAAAGTTTCAAATAAAACATGGGCTATTTCTAATGTTAGAGGTAATCAGCTTTTCTCCATTGAGTTTTTCTTGAAGGCCGATTGTGTGCTTTTTGTTGCTTTAATTCCAAACTATGTGGCTGCTGTTGCTAAAATTACAACACTGCACACATCTCTCCAGGATAAACACTACTCCTTTGCAAACTCTACAATCTGACCTACATAAATGCAAATTTCATGCCTGATTTGACAAGATGCCTATTGCAGCGAGTCACTGTCACGTAATGCTTAAGAGGCACCTTAAATTCTAGGATACAATCAATATACAACATTCACATTTGCTGTACATTCAAAGACCGAGGTCAAGTATTCCATGTTGTTTTCTGAGGGCGCCGCTTTACTTTTAATTATCTTATTTCAAAGTGAGTGGATTTTCTTTGTTATTGTGCCGGTGTTGGTTGCCCGTCGCCCCAACACCCTCTCGCTTTGCTGCTTGACCTGTCCCCGCTCCCCCTCCCTCATCTCTGCTTGTCCCTTCTCTGCTTTCCTCCACGACCACCATCGTTGCTTGCCTCCTCCGTCCAACATTGCTTGCCCTGTCTCACTCCCCCCCCATCGCTGCTTGTTTTTTATATTTTCTTCTGGCGTTTCAATCCATCCACGCACAGCTGTTAACAAATCCTTATGTCCCATTCCTTTTGGATGAAGCTTCAAATAAAACATGGGCTGTTCCCCGTGGTAGAGTTTTTTCTTGAGGGACTATTGTGTGCTTTTTGTCACTGTGGTTTGAAACTATGTGGCTGCTGTAGCTAAAAGTACAAAACAGTGCACATCTCTCTGGGAAACACTCTTCTATGCAACTCTACAATCTAACCTACATCGACGCAAATCTCATGCTTAATTTGACAAGATGCCTAGTGCAGCAATTCACGTAATGCTTAAGAAGCACCTCAAATTCTTCCATACAATCAATATACAACATTCACATTTGCTGTGAATTCAAACACTGAGATCAAATGTCCGACCAACCCTCCCACCAAAATGAAAAAGCGATAACAAGTGGACACCTCTGGCTGCATCATAGCACTTTTTTTACCTTCTCCACACCTGCCCTTCCCCCTCCCGTGTTGTGTTTCTTGCCCCGTCCCCATGTTGCATTTTTTTTCCCGCCCCTCCTGCCAGACAAAAAAGCACTATGACACGGCTAGCGCTGCCTACGTCATATCGCTTTTTTCCACAACTTTCAGCCATGCTGAACAGCAGCCGTGCTGCTGTACCACATGGCTCTAAGACATTGACGCCAATAGCTGTCACACAGCCAAGACCTATTGGCTTTGCCAGTGCTTGGTTTATTGTTTTTGTCAAAATGCAAACCAAAATAATTGGTTTTGCCGATGCTTGCTTGTTAGTTTCCTAGTGATTCACATTAAATTTGAAATTCAATGTTTCCTTCTCCTGATTTTTATTTCCTAATCCAAGATTTAAAAAAAAGCTGCAGCATTACAGGAATTGTTTCCTTAATATGAACGTTCGTTATGAAGGCACTCCTAAAAATTCTTCGAATATTTTCAAAGTCAACATTTTAAATTATAGATGGAGATTACATCAAACGTTTGGGTTTCCCTGCTCACTCCACTAGGAGTGTTTCTTGGATGGGGTATGCCTGCAAAAGCTTTTTGTGGTATAAATGCATGCTGCCTTCAAGAAAGAACTGAAATGCTTTTAGTAGGTTATTAAAAATGTATTTGTTCCTAACAATTTTTCATTTATAATGCAACATAATTACACAGTTATGGATTTTCACGTTTGTCCACATATCAGACCAAAATTGCTGGTGTTTTTTGCTCCATTAAAGTAGCATTTACTTCATGCATATTTTTGGAAAACATTTGTTGTTGACATTCGGAAACTGAAATTAATGGCAGTGCAGAGTTTGCCAAATAAAACCGTTTCTGAGTGAGGTGCTCTCCACAGTGTGGTGCAGTTATTTTAAGTTTTAAAAGTCTGGACACATGCAGCAAAATTCTGCTTTAAAACCGCTGTATTTAAACGTGGGTGTACGAAACCGCATTCATTGGAATGTAATTAAGAAAAACCTTTATAATCTAAAATTGAAATGTAGCATTTTCAAAACAAGTAATCCACAAATAACTTACTCCTTAAAGTGTGTACACTCCTTTTTCCTTTTCAATGTCTTTGCTTTTAACTCAGCTCATTGCTGTGGAAAACACTGGCTGTTCAAATGAAACTCCTAAACATTTTAACGAACTGACTGAATGGAGTGAGAAGTTACACTTAAAACAATCTGTTTAAACAAACATTCTCAAGGAGCATGTAAGAAAAGGGGTTTGCAAGGATGAAAGCATGTTGGGCCAAAACGGAACTCCTGGAACTGAGCTGAGTTTAAGTGTTAAGATTAGGTTGTAATAATCACATCTATCCAGGGAAGGATTTCCGCAGCCCAAGATCAACACTGAGCTGAGGGCACGCTCACACCACAGGCAAGTAAAACCTGCTTTTGAATATGTAGTCTAGAGCAGTGGATGATTTGTGGCTGGGGAGATTTTGTGATTCTTTAACGTGTTAGTCCCCTATTCCTCCCTTGGGAACGTGACAAACCCTGCACAGTGCCACAGCCGATTTCCTGTATCCCTGAAACCACCCTGGTACTCAGTGGGTTCTATCCCAGCTTCCCGATTGGCTGTGATCTCAGTGTTTGGCAATGCTGGATCGCACGTTGCATTAACAAGGGCGTGGATTGTGTGTCTCCCAACTTTGTCACCTGCCTCCTCTGAAATAAAGGGGCGGTGCATATGGGGAGGAAAGGATCCTCAACAATGACGCCAGGTGCACTTGTTTCTACTCATTGAATTGGTGTCACACCGTGGCTCAGATTAACAAACGGCTTCACCTCACCTGCACAATGTCCCCCTGGCCTGGTTGCCTGCAACATTGCTGAATGGGATCACTCACTACCTCCTCAAGCCAACCTTGCCCCAGTCCTTACTTTAATGAGGTGGTCATACCTCCGCCAGACGCCACATGACTAGGCTTAAAAACCGAAAATGGAGAATTAAGAAATTCGTCTACTAAAAGGTTTTTATCTTTGGTCTCCTTCTCTTAAAACAGGTATATCGCCATGAGATTTACCCTTCCTTCTCAAGACAATACAGCTTCCTGGTTTTGAGCCGCTAGAATGCGCGTTTTAAAAACAATTCTGACCTTTAATTTTTTTTTTTTTTAGTGGCCGTTATTACTACACACAGGCTGGAATTATTGTTTTTGAAATCTCCCATCTGCTTTTTTTTATCTAGACTGCTCGTTCTTTGTTTGTGTTCATGGTTTTCGCCCCAAATGGGTCTCATCTTTCCATATAGGCCAACAGAATGTTCTTCCTTCTTTCTTACTAGTTCCTTAGCTGAGGGAGAGGTGTGTATCTTCAGGGTGCACCCAGGCAGTGGAGATCTGTATCTCTAAACAGGGTCTGTAAGCCATCTATTCCCTCCCTAAACTGATGGATTAAAGCTGTCACCTCTCTGGTTTATGAATCTCAAGGAACACATTTCTGGAATTTATTCAGAGAAGCCCCTTCTGTCTTCAGCAAGCGGTACCTCTAGTTAAGACAATTCTTGTGCAGCAACCTGGGAAGTCTCTTCAACATCTGTGGAACAATTCAGAGTGGATTTACTGAATGACGTCTACATCCTACCCTTCCTCCTGTGATAACAACTTTGATTCATTTTTGCTTTAGGATGACCGAGCATGATATAGTCTCCTTTCCAGTTTGATCCCAGGTGAATATTTGGACTCTGGGAATAAAAGAGGATGGTTTTGAGAGGTTTTTTGTGGATATAAGATTTTTAAGCTTACTCACATGGTTCCTGGGAGACATATGGCCACCTTTCGGAAATAAGTACTGGGATGGGGAAGGGTAACCAGGGTAATAAGGATTACCAGTAAGTAATCAGGACATTACAGTCTCACATGAGCCAGGCCATATAGTACTTGTACTGGGGTTTCTTCATTGAACTGGATCTAATGCTTCACATAGAGCATACGTTCTGTTATTATTGTATTGTATTGTTACATTTAGATAGCACTTCATACCCCATGGTAGGTGCCGAAACTACACTGTAAGGGAGTATGTTTTGAAGAATGCTTTGGGTTCTGGTGTTTTAGGTTATATGCTGTGTTGCGTTATGTTATGTATTCAGTTGTATTATGTTATGTATTCAGTTAGGCTGCGTTATGATGATTTATGCTATGAGTTATGGTATGTTTTAATAGATGTGACAATAATATATGTTATGTTATGATTGTATGAACTTCTATTATAGCCTTAGAACCCGCCGTAGTGGGCTCTACCGGCTATTAAAGGCCCGCTCCCCGCGTTAAATGCCCGAGCCGAAGGCGAGGGCATTTAACAAGGGAGAGGGACTTTAAGAGCCGGTAGAGCCCGCTACGGCGGGTTCTAAGGCTATTAGAACATTCTGCCACACAGGGCAGAATGTTCTATTAAAAAAAAAAAAATGTTCACGGAGCCCGAGGGGATTAAAATCCCCTCGGGCTCCGTGAGGCTTTGTTCACAGCTGTTGCTGTGAACAAAGCGAACATTGGAATGTTGGCGCTGCGGGCTTTTACTGGCCAGTAAAAGCCCGCAGCACTCCATTGTTTTCAATGGAGCCCCCAGCATTCCAATGTTCTAATATATGTTACACCACCACCATTTATTCTTCTAAAGTATGACCGATTAGAGCTAGGCTTTTGTTATGCAAGCCTGCTTTTCGGAGACTGCCATCTTTTGTGTTGTATTCCCTCTGATTTTTGCCTTCCTATGCCAACCTGTTTTGTTGGCCCTACCACTCAGCGTGCTTTACCCCTTCCACCCAGAGGTAAATTGCTTGTGCTTTCCCGTTTATACATAGTTAAACTGGCAAACCTAATTTACACCTTTAATCTACGTATATCTCCCTGGTTTAAGGTACTACATCTACTTGGGACCTGTAAATTAAGTTACTAGTGGCTACAGCATTGAGTGTGCCACCCACTATAAACATGTCTCCAGGCCTGCCCCTGTGGCTCGTGTGTGCAGTTCTATACTGCCATTTCAACCTGGCAAAATAAACCTTTTGCCCAGCCCAAACCTTCCCTTATAATAATTATAAGTCACCCCCTAAGGAAGACCCTACATGCTCGTAGCCCAGGGTTAATGGTACTTCAAAAGTAGGACGTTAAGCTATAATGTTTTATATACCCTGGAAGTAAAAAAGCTCAAAAGTTGTTTTCACTCCAGCAAGGCAATAGAAAAGCACTTGGTTAGATTATAACTCCTTATAATGCATAACTTCGGTTTGGGACGAGCTAAAAAATGATTTAAAGAATCATTGGAGTGGGAATTTATAATCCAGCGTGATGGTCATGGGGTTTTAAATTACTGTTTTGAAAATGGCAGTTTTATAAAGATGACATTTTCCTGCCTCAGCCAAATGGGCATTTCAGCAAGTGCCCAGGGTGACCTGACTTCAAAGCGCTCCTATCACGTGGTATGGATTCCTCAGACATTGAACAAATGTCCAGGGTGTAAAGAGGAGATGGTCTTCCTGGGAAGGAGCTGGATCTCTGCCCTGATTGTAGTGCTTAGTGTGGCACAGGGGCTGCTCACAGCCCTTCCTGACTTCAAAAGAAGCCTATCCTGCCACTGGAAGATGCAGTTTACACCTGAGCCTTCATGCCCTTTGTTTTGCTAGCCATGCTGGAGTTAAAACCAGGATAAAAGGATGAACTGACCGAAACAATTTTAGGGTTAGACAAAGGGGTGCCCTTCACCCACATGCTGGCACTGGACATAAATTAGCACCTCCAGAACTTGAAATCAGAATACTCCTGGGCCTGATGGGAAGGAAGGTTTGCCCTGCTGTCTGAAGAAGGAAGATTGGACCTTCTTGACTTGAACCTAGGATAGCAGAGGTGACTCCAAGTGTCAGTTCAGTAGCCTCCTGTTTGAGCAACGGGGACACAAAATGCCTCCAGAGGCCTTTCTGGATTTCCAGCTGACCAGACCAAACTGGCCCTGGCCTGGTCCCCTCTGCTGGCTTCTGTGGAAGTAAGACCTAATTCCCCCCAGTGAAGTGCAGTCCTTAAGGTCCTGAACCCTTGGCTGGAGTCAGAGTGTACTGCTTAACTGAAGTTTTCACCGGATCTGATGCAGAGCAGTGCAAAACAATGTAGGGTCTCAAATTGCAGCACCCCAAAGCTCCTGATTAACTGTATCACTGGATCCGGCACAGAGCCTCACCTTGCAGTACAGCGCAGCTCCTGATCACTGGATTCAACATACCCAACACAGATCCTTGCATCGCAATACCATGCAGTCCACCGCACCAGAGCCAAAAGCGACAACCCCCAGTGGGCTGAACCTGGTCACGTACCCAACCCATGCTCCTTCACAGTTGGTCTGAAATTTTGACTTTGCCCCACTCCAGCACGACCAGATACTCACAGTTGGTGCATCTCGACTTTTGATGGTATTTTGACCTTAAATTTTAAAAACTCATAACTTGTTTTACGGATTGGATTTTTGTCATTTTGGTGCCTTTACTTGAAATATTCTCTACTTTCTAAATTGGTTTGGGATTGTTCTTATGTTGTATTTTCACTTTAACACTGTTAGAGGCAATGTGTAAAATATTTATGCAGTACTCTAAGTTAAGGCTGACTGCTTGCATGCCACGCTACCAGAGGGTTATGTACGGGTTTATTTAGTGACTTTTGTGGTTCATCCTGAGAAGGATTGTGTACACCCCCGTCAACTAACACCACATGTCAGAAATTACCCTCTTTGTGGCATGGTTACCCCCACTTGTTGCCTGCTATCAGTATGCTTAGACTGTTTTAACTGGGATCCTGCTAACCAGGACCCAGTGAGTGTGCTCTCTACCTCTAACTTTGGTTGCCTAGGACTTTGTACACCCCACAATTGGCATACTGGGGCCCCATTATAAGTCCCTAGTATATTGTACTTTGGTATGCAGGGCATTGAGGCACCAGCGGTACCCCATGGGCTGCAGTATCGATTGTGCCACCCATGGGAGTCCATGCAAAATGTGTCTGCAGGCTTGCCATTGGAGCCTGCCTGAAAAGGTGCATGCACCCTTTCACCACAGGTCACTGTACCAGGTCACTGTAAGTCACCCCTATGGTAGGCCCCTCCTAGCCCAGAGGACAGGATGCAGGCCGCTGTGTATGGGGGCACCCCTGCACGAGTATAGATGCCCCTATGAACTCCAGCTGCATTGCACTGGACTTCCTAAGTGCAAGGAAGCCATTTTACAATTGTGCTCGACATACCTGTGCCCAGCTACATAATGGTAACTCCAAACCTGGGCATGTTTGGTATCAAACATGTCCGAATAATACCCCAATACTGTTGCCAGTATTGGTTGTATGATACTATGCACTCTGAGGGCTCCTTAGAGGACCCGCAGTATTGGTCCTAGCAGCCTTCTGGGGTTTTCTGGGCAGCCCGCGCTGCTGCCACCCCCAGACAGGTTTCTGCCCTCCTGCTGCTTGACCAGCTCAGGCAGGGGGAAGGCATAACAAAGGATTTCCCATGGGATAGGGAGGCAACACCCTCTCCCTTGGAAATAGGTGTTATGAGGCTTGGGAGGGGTAGCCTCCCCAAGCCACAGGTTTTCTTTGCATATACTGGTTTGCACTAGTCCAGGGACCCCTGGTCCCTGCTCTGATGTGAAACTGGACAAAGGAAGGGGAGTGACCACTCCCCTATCCATCACAACCCCGGGGATGGGACCCAGAGCTCCTCCAGGTAACCACTCGATTCTGCCATCTTGAAACCAAGATGTGCAGGGGCCCCTGGGAGCATCTGAGTGGCCAGGTCAGGCAGGTGATGTTACAGACCCCTCCTGACAGGCGGTCACCTTGCTAGGTGACCAAACCCCTTTCTAGGGCTATGTATGGACTCCCTTGAGGGTGGGTCCCCAGATTTGACAGGCAGTACTCCACCAGGACTCCTCTGCATAACTTACTTCCACTTCTGGCCACTGGAACTGCAACTGGACTCTTCAGAAACCGACAAGGCTGCCATTCCGGCGACAACTTCACTTTGCATCATTGTTTTTCTGGCTCCTTCTGGCAACCGCAATGTTTCTCCCAGCTGTGCATATTCTCAGTTCGGCGAGACTTCAGCCTGCACCAAGAAGCAAGAAGGAATCTCCTTTGGATTGAAGGAGTGTCGTCCGGCTGCATGGATCTGCTCTTCCCTGGAATCACGTGGATCCTGCATCATAGGTGGTGGTCTGGAGAAGTCCCCTTGGTCCTCTCTGCCAGCTGTCCAACTTCGGAGATGGTGAGCCCTTGCCTATCCTTGCAGGACAGTACCCCTCTGGACCACGACTCTTGCAGCTACCAAGGCTTGTTGTCTCCTGCTCCAAGAGATCTTCAGGCTCTGAATAGCCCCGGCCCCCCAGCACTTCTTCCTGCCAAGCACATTCTCCTCTGTGCTGCTCCAGCAACGTGGGACTCCTCTTCTGGTGTGCTGACTTGGCCTCACTGCCACTTACTGTGCCTGCTGTCAGTGGGTTACCTGTGGGGGCTGTGATTTCTTCTTTTGGCTCGCCAGACTGCTGATGGTCACCACAGACTCCGCTCCAAGGGTCGAGCTTCTGGGCCTTGCTGGTCCTCTTCGGCCTTGCAACTCTTCTTTTTGCCCCTCCTGCATTTGCCAAGGCTTGTTGGTGGTTCTCCAAACACCACTGATCATCTGCGACCCAACAACCAATGTGGGACACCATCTGCACTTCTCCAAGGACCCCTCTTCAGCTCCTGCGCTGCACAGCTGGTCTTCCCCCATCGACCTGGTTCTGCGTTCACAGAAGGGTGGGTAGTGATTCCTGCCATGACCGGACACTCCATTTCCAACTGGACTCTGTCCCCTTCTTTTGCAGGTCCTCATATGCCAGAATCCACCTTTTGGTTTCTTCCAGTCTAATCCGGGTCTTGTATAATCCCTTTTCTAAATCCTCCTGTTAGTCCTTGGGAAGAATAGGTACTTACCTCTGTGCTCCTGGTCGCTGGAGGTTACTCAGGTACTCACCTCTTAGGGTTCCTAGTTCTTCCAGCCCCCCTCTAACAACTCCACATCCTTGGGTGGGGGTCTGCATCTCGGGTTCCAGTTTCTTAGTATATGGTTTGGCCCTCCCCTGGGGCCCTCATTATTTTCACTAAGTATTATCAATGCTCATTGTTTCTAAGCTACTTGCTGATTGCTTTTGTGTATGTAACTAGTGTGTACTTACCTCCAGTTGGGGGGAACTGCCTATAAGTACTCTAGTATTGTGTTACTATAATAATGTACCTTTATTTTTGTAACAATGTGTGGCTATTTCATGTGTTGCTGTGTAACTATAGTGGTATTGCATAAGCTTTGCATGTCTCCTAGATAAGTCTTGGCTGCTCCTCCACAGCTATCTCTAGAGAGCCCTGGCTTCCTAGACGCTGCCTACACTTCACTAATGGGGGATACCTGAACCTGGTATAAGGTGACAACAACATAGGTCTCCACCACACACCAGGCCAGCTTCCTACACCACTGTCTTACACTGATTTTAGATGTAACCTACGGAGTACGCATTCCGTATATCAACAGAGAACTCGGCAGATATCAAAATCATGTGTTCAAAATTCATTTTTCAGTGCTTGTTGAGAAATGCTGCCCTAAACTACGATTTTTCAACGAGTGAACACCAAGCTAATAAGATGGCTTTCTCCACTAAACCACACCCCTTTCATCTTTTGATGAAAAATCTTCAAAACAAGAAATTTCCTGTGGATGGGTCCATTGCACAGGCGCAATGGTTCTGTTGACAATTTTGAATGTCTGGTAGACAGCAATGAAAATATTTGGGGTTTGTGGGGGGAGGGGGGGAGAGGAATGAGGCCCATATTTCATAACCTATTAGATAAAGGCAATACCCTTTAATGAACAAACGTGCCTAAAAGCGTTTAATTTGGCCTTTGGTTCTAAATGAGACACAGCATTCCTGTGCACAGAGCTTTGAGGATAAACTGCATGTTCGGCACAGCCAAGAAAAACAAGCAAATCCACTCTTAGAGGCAACATAGTTCCATATTTGTTCAGGAGATAATGTTTATTATGGTAAGAACTGTTTCTGTATTTACTAAGCTTTTGGAATTTAAATATATTTTAAGCATGGCATAGTCTGGCACTTGCTTTTAGCCAGGAATGTTAGCCTCTCTCCCATTGTGTTTTTCTCAAATGTGGTGGCCAGTATAATTATCATGTCTCAAGAACTTCATAAGCATAATATCTTTCAGGAAAGATAGGGTTGCTTCCTTTTCTAGTGGCAACATTTTCACTGCATAAAAAAATAGAAACATGCTTTTACCGTTTAGACACAACTACCTGCAGATGTGGTGGCAATGGGTCACCCCTCTTATGACAAAAACCATGGAAACAAAAAAACAGGAAAGCTAGAAAACGTACTGCCAATATAAGTAATGTCCACGTATCGGATTCAGATGCAAAACAAATACTCAAAGAGCTCAAAATCTGGCAATTCTTAAAAAGAAAATACAATTAATATACCGGAATCACTACACACAGAAAATGGAAACGTTAAACAATGAGGTCACTGTAATCTGTTTTCTATTTCTACTGTAGCTCGAAACAGGAAGTGGAGAAAGAGGAGGAGTATTGGCCAAGAATGATCAGGTAGTGAGCAGGAAAAGGAAGAGGTTAGGAGAACTGTAAAAGGATTACAAGAATTACAAGGTGGATGTCGGTTATCTAGAAGAAAAAAAAATAAGAAGTCTCTGCAGCTCGGATTGATAGTTTGGGTGGGGCAAAGGGGGTGAAAGAGAAAACCAAAGGCTGACCTCAAACCCAGTGGCAGTCTGTGTATGATGCGTGGGGTACGTTTTTTTGAGGTAGAGGGGAAAGGTGGTGTCTCTTAGGTATTTCCCCCAATACAGAAAGAGAAAGAGCCTCTTTGTGACCCCAGAAATAAATCTTAGGGATATTTTAAAAATGAAATCCTTTCAGCCGGGGTTTCTTGGATTATCCTAAATGGTTCCAAAAACAAAACTGCTATTGCTCAGTTTGTAATGCACTACAAGATCACTCGCCTCTATCATCTCATTGTGCACACCAAGAAAGGCCACAATCATTCCCTCCAGAGCCAAAGGCAGTTGGTCTTGTCCTGACTAGGAAATGGCACAGATGAACAAGCTACATTGGTGGTCAGTGTCTGATTATTATTTTTTTTCAGTTTTTTTTTTTACTGTTTCTGTTGTTGCCTGATCATGTTACTCTATGTGAATGTATTACTGAATATTTGTGTGTGATTCTTTGTGCATTTTAATACCCGTGAACTCTAAATCAAGCAGTCGAATCAAACATGCAGCTCCCTTCTCTGCTTCTATAATGTGGGACTTCAAAAAAAGCAAACTGTGCCTCTTGTAGAATACATCTTGAGATTTGTGTAAGATTTATTAGCACTTTTGTTTCCTAAAGCTGTTAGTACATAACATTTGTACACAATACGTATTTCTAAAGATTAAAACAATTTCGAAACCAGCTAAAACACTAATGCATGGCAATGGCTTCTGATATACAGGTAAAAAGAAGTAAAGTAGCAGAGTGGAATTAAACAAGTGTGGTTGTGGGATAAGTGGGTGAACTGGGGATACAGAACCTTTTGTGGATGAATATAATTTGGTTGATGGTTGTAACGGGTGAGATCGGGACAGGGAACAGTTGTCATAAATGTTGACCAAGAAGGATGGAGAAGAAAATGTGTCTTCTAGAACAACAAAATGTTATGCCACAATTCCCTAGGTACCTTGACATTCTGGCAATTGTGATTTCTTCAACAACGACTACTTTTTACCCCGTGCCCTAAATTTAACTGACTTTCACCTTGTTTTCACTCCACTTGTGCTCAGGCACTGCAAGATGTGTGCTGTGTGGAAGTTCTTTGTAGATTTAAAGACCTATGTGAAAGTTTAGGAACTACTAAAGGTTCCTTTTAAGGTTTCCCAACTCCCGATTTCATGTCTATTGACTACTTTTCACTATGCTCTGGTCTTTGTTTTCATGGGCTATGACCTGCTTTCCTGTAGTCAGCGGAACACTTATTTATCAGAATAATTTTCATTTCTGATAATGACATAGCAACCAGTGGCATAACAAAACTTGAGGGGCCCCTGAACAGTATATTGAGGGCCCCCCTCCATACTCACGGAGCTCTTAGGCCAAACTACTGTGCTAAGGAGGCCCCTTGGAGCTCGCCCCCACCAACACCCCTGGGGTTGCGGGGGCCTTTGTTACCCCACTGTTGTTAACATTTGTTACTTTCGTTCATTTTGGCATTGATTCTGTCCCTAAATCTTTATTCATGATCTGTGTTTTTCCTTTCTCGGTATCAACATGTTTCTTTCCTTTGTAATATGGACCCCTCATTGTTCATTTGGAATGACTTCATGTGTCATATTGACAGGATGCATCTGATATCTGATATCTGTCTGTTGAAATGTCTTGCTAGCTTTGCCTTGTGTTTTATGAATCACGGCGATCAGTCCCTTCTTTAGCAAACTCTAATGTTCCCCTCTGAGCCCCTCCCAGAAAGATCCAAGGCTTCCACGTCATCTTTAATTGAGGCTAATGAATACATGTAGGTAATCCATCATCTGTGCTTGTGGATTTGAATATCATCTGACTTGTGCATAAATTAGCTGATATGTTGAGATCTTTGCTCTTACCTCTGTGCCACTTTGTGAATTAAATACCTAATATGAATAGTAAGGGAGGAAGCCATCAAGAATGTCTTGAGCTGTCCAGGGTCACATTAAATGTCTATATGACTCGCACGGTCATGTTTAGTATTTTTGAGGCGCTCATAATATTACACTCTCAACAAAGAGCTAGCTCGTTCTCTTCATTTTTCTTCAAATGGACAAGATATCCAAAATCTGGTATTTTGTCTTCTTTTTTTATGAGTTGCAGCAATACTTGAGCTAAGGGATAGCAAATGGGTCCTTTTGAATTTTTGGTTGTTTTGGTGGTCTTTGAAAGGGATTGGTATGAAATTATCGCCTGGCTTCTTGTTTACCCATTTAGACATTAGTTATGAACATACCAGAGATTCTTTTTTAGCCTAATTTTTCTGACCTTGAGGTTTGAAAGTTCACTCTTAATGCATTCCTTTTCTTCATTTCACTTTGAGACTTCAGTTGTCAGCTGGCCTTTCCCGCTGTAGGCTTTCTGATTTTGCTTAAAGTATTCTTTAATTGTTTCCCGGGGTTCTAGACTTGTAGTATTGGATCAATAAACCAATGGAAAACTCTGCTATGCTTCATCTGGGTGCTTGCCGTATAGAGTATACGGGCACTTTGCATGGGTATTACATTGTAAAGTCTTCAGGTTAGGTACATAAGTAGGCCTAAAGAGAACACAAGCATTGTAAGCTTGGGATAACGCTTGGCATTGCTGGTACGTATTTGTGATTTCCTTCCACTTAAAAAATTCAGGGTTTGGTTTCATAAAAACAATGGGTTTCCTGTCTTTTTCAAGACTACAGAAGGTTCTCTAGAAACTTGTTGGGAATTTATAAACTTGCATGCAAAGGAGCCAGATTTCGTATTCTTGACAGCACACCAGACGTTTGTAGTGGCTGCATCCTTACTTGTAAGACTCTAAGGTGTAACAATACCAAAAGATCTCTTGACTGCTGTTGGTGGGTTTCCAATTTCCTCAGACTTTTGCCTGCTCTCATTGTCTCTTATAAGCAAGCTGACACATCGTACAAGGCTAGAGTTGAAGGAGCAAGCAGGGACGATTGAGAGTAATGATCCAAGACTAATGTATAGCAGTGGTGTAACAAAAAATGATGGGGCTCCCTTGCAGAATGTAATGAGGGGCCTCCAGGTCTTCCACATCACACAGATATTCATTGGTTTTGTTCTAAATGGAGCACCTCTTGAAGGGGCTCCTCTGAACCGAAGAGGTCTCTGTTACACCCCTCATGTCATGCACAGGAGAGGCCCCAGTATGGTCCACTGGCTTGGCTTCACTTCTTTATACCAATAAATATGTATTCCATGACCAGTTTATTTTTCAGCACATACGATATCTGACCACTGGAGCAATCCATTTGAGTTAGCGTGTCATATGCTCAAATTTAAGTCCAAGGTTAAACTCGAGCACACTTAACTTCACACTGCAGAAGTGCTGCATAGCAAAGGTTTGAGGAAATCCGAGATTTTCCCATTAGCGCAGCATGAGTGACGTGTAGTGGCGGGTGATAAGCGAGGATACAGCTCTGATAAATAGCAGGAGACTCGGGTGCTGGTTTCTCAACCATCAGCACATGCATGTGTATGGTGTCGGCTTTAGCTCCTTCCCTGACCCAGGGTCAGGATGCATAGGCATGTGTGAGTGTGACGTTACTGGGTGGAGCTCAGTGGCGTACAATAACATGGGCTCTATTGTGAGGAAAGGAAATAAACCCTTCCTCCCCCAACATGAGATTGGATAGTAGATAGATAGCCAGGTTTTGCACGCAGCCCCCTCCCCCATCATATCTCTGGACCCTGTTGTCCTTGCATCTGCTTCGGTAATGATAGCTATGCCCCTCGATTTCCCCAGTGGGTGATGGAAGCTAATCCCCTTCCTGAAGGCAAAATCCTAATTTTATGTGGAAATCTTCCTCATTTTTTTTCAGAGGGCAAAAACTCAAAGTAGCCAGTGTTAGGCCTAAAAGGTCAGAGGTTTCTCTAGCAGGCAGAGTTGTGCTATTCAGGAGACTTCTGGTCGAATCAATGTCCCTGTCATGATGTTCTATTGGAAAACAACCGTGTAACCGGTAGTAAATTGCGGATGAATAGAGCCCTCATTATTGCTAACACATTTATTTCCTGTCCTCTTGTGATCTAATTAAAGCTTTGATGATTACAAAGCCCAGTCCTTATCATCCTTAAACAGAATCCACATTTGTATTTTTTTTACTGTCGGGCAAGAATTGGGAACGTGCTAAGCATTTTTCACAAGGGCTCGGCTAAACGTGGCTGCTTTTTATACCGGCGACTGCTAGAAGGCAGCATCGAGCCGCATTCCTGCTGCCATGGCTTTGAAACTGCGAGGCTTTGTAAAGAAGTCATTGTTTTGAACAAGGCAGATACATTTCAGATCAGACAACGTGATTGAATCTCTCTCTGGCAGACGTCGATACATTATAGAACTGCTGAAGAGGTACTTATTGACTTGATATGCCAAATATAGCTTGCAAAGCTAAACTCGCGGTGACAAAGTCGAGCCCTCTTTATAAAGTTTATTTAGACAGTCTTTAATGTCTGGTTCTTATAAAGTGGCATTTTCTGCCGGATCATTTATAGGATACCTAAAATTGTAATATATAGACAATTTCAAGTGTATGAAAGCATTAGAGGCACAGTAAACTTGTGTTAAAGGCTAAACATAAGCCTAAATTAATTTCTTTCAGAGAGGTTTTAATATCAAATTATTCCAGCCTTCATTTACACATGCATCAAAAATGTTTTATTCATTTTTCAAAATCACATCTTAATAAAAACAAAGTTCATATATCCCTAATTATGAAGTTCATGCACTTATTGTTTGTCATTTTTAAGTTAAACATTGTACCCCAAAAGTACTGTCCCTCAATCTTTATTTACAAAAGACTCATTTTTTAACAGTCCACGGAGCAAAAAATCTCATATCTCGAAAGTAAGGTACGGAGTCTCGAGGTCAAAGGTAGACATTTAATATACAACATATGAATACAGTATAATGAAATATCGGCTGTACACTTTTATTCGTTCGGTGGAACGCCAAGGTAAGATGTTAGTCTAATGATTATAAGATTGTGCAGTCAGACATTGGTCAAAATTAGAAGATAATTTGGTGTTGACTGATCTCCTTGTATTAATTTCCTTTGTTACTGAGCACCACCAATCAACATCAGAAAACATTTGTTTCGACCTTGGGACTTTTTCAAGGCTCATAAGAAGTAATTCAGCCTGATAGCCAAAGTAAAAAAAAAAAAAAAAGGAGTGAGTCAGTTTAAAGTTCATCAAGCTGCTAATATGGCCGAAGAAACTGAAGACTGTGGTAGAAGCACAAATCTAGCCGTGTTTGTTATAGACTGCAAAGTTGTGCATTTGAATATAAAGATGCACATCACACTTTTGGAGTGATGTGATGTACATTTCAATAACTGGGGGATCACTTGACGAGATCCTCCTCAGGAAAAAGTAACGGTGTGCTGACCTGTGATGTCATATATTCATAAGGCCTGTTGGTGTGGTGGCATGGGCACTCCGGTTATATAATCTGAAAGTGCGAAACAAGAGGTTCTTCCTCCAAAGGAAAAATAAGGCAAGTCAATGCATAAGATGCAACATCTGCAGCTATGACTATTAGGGTCTCCTGTTTTATCCTAGCAGCAGCCCTGCAAGCAGTCAGGCCTGTGCCAGCCATACCAGTCCTATAAATAGCTTTTCTCAATAAATTCCACTTAAGACGTCCTCTTTAGTTATGTAGATAGTTAAATATCCTGCACGCATATAGCCTAATTGACTTGCCTTATTTTTCCTTTGGAAGAAGAAGAACCTCTTGTTTCGCACTTTCAAATTATATAACAAATGCTCTGCTGTCCTGGTTGTGTATGGACCAATCAGGTAGAGCCTCGTCGTCTGAGCGTTTTAAGTGAATTGAAAAAAGTTTGAAGAGTAAGTCATAAAATGAAACATGAAACACAAATGTAAATTTTCAGTTTCTTCAAGAAGTGCATTACAGTGGATGAAGAAGTAAAGTGACTACCTGTTATCTCATTCAGAACAAGTACTAACCTTTTGTTTTTTAATATGGAACTTCTTACTGTAGATTGTAGTTTTGCCGCTTAATAAATATCAGATACTACTTTTAACCAGCTCGAGCTTCAAATTTAATGGTGGTGTTGCGTAAGAGTTCCCACAAGACCGCACTATGTGGCTATTCTCTTGAGATTTAGGAACTGTAGAGGGTCGGTTTAAGTAAGTTATCTTTATTGTTTGATTAATTCAAATCATTACAATATGAGTCATGCAAAATAAATGCAAAAGGAAGTAGTGTTCAAAAAAGACTTTTAAAATCATGGGTAAAAATTTAGAATATTAAAAGTACTTCTATGCAATCTGCTAATGAGCAACTTAGTGCAAGCATGTAAAGTGAACTGTCATTGTTGGTATAAGCATACAGTATGATTTGTGTAATGGGCTTTTGCATTTCTGACCCAAATAGGGATAGGGTTAGTGTAATCATAGCTTGCCCCTGCTTGAAGCCGTGGACTAGGCCAGGAGAAAAGTGCTTGTGCAAATAAAGATCTTGTGTAAGGGACTATTTTGAAACAGCGGTTAAAAGCAGTTTCCGTGCTGCAATGCTATGGCCGGTGTGACTTGTTTAGTCCCAGTGAGGGGAGGTGCTCCCTTTTATGTTGTTAGGAAGGGATTTAGTGTAAGAATTGTGGTTTCTGTATGCTCCAGATTACCAGAAG
This sequence comes from Pleurodeles waltl, assembly GCF_031143425.1. Taxonomy (NCBI): domain Eukaryota; kingdom Metazoa; phylum Chordata; class Amphibia; order Caudata; family Salamandridae; genus Pleurodeles; species Pleurodeles waltl. The sequence goes on along the minus strand of NC_090450.1, from coordinate 129,348,468 downwards.
GAGTTATTTAAGCAGTGGCACTGGACATTGCGACTATGTGTTCCCCACCCTCTTCCACAGGTGTTCATGGCTGGAAGTTTTAGTCTTGCAGGTCAGGTAAGTTCCTTCAATCCATTTCGACCCCCTGGAGGTACTTTATTGTTCAAGAGATTACTTGCAGGTCTCCTGTACTTAGGCATGCTAGTATGGTTTGTCTGAACGAGTGCACCTTTGCCTGATTACAAAAGGGCGGCAACCAGCAATGGCGAAGGCTCATAGTGGACCTGCACATGGTGTGAATTACATCCTCCTTTGGGTGATCGTACAGCCTTCAGATCTCCCCTCCTTTTGCCTTCAACTGTGAGACAGCATGTGTGTTAGACGGAAGGACACCTAACCGGTGTTTCAGGAAATTTCCTTTTGCCCTGCTATTAAGGGCCTCCCTCTGATATTGCTGCTGCTTTAAGAAGGTATAGCTATTTAGAACCATCCATGCGTGAGCACGTTTCTCACGAGTTGCCCTGTCTTCAAGAGATGATGTTAGTTGTGATGTTTTATTAACAGCTCTTTTGAATATTTCAAGACTTGGTGATGCAGACCACAAATGTACTTGTCCAAGCATGTCAATTGATCCTTTAAGATAGTCTGTAGCCGCTGAATGGGATTTGTTGGCTAGTTCCACCCAGATATTGTAGTTTAAGGTGTTCTTGTCTGCGGATTTAAGCCTGCATCTGCTGTTGATAAATGTGGTGTGCCTGGCGACTTGACTGTTTGATTAGGTCGAATTCCAGTCTAATTTTGGTGAGTGAGGTATACCTGGCAAGTTGGAAGATTTTCCTGTAGATTTTTCCAAGGGTTGCTTCCAAAGTGATTGAGTTCCTGCCACAGGGCTTCCCTTCCATATGCCAAATATGCCACAGTGGGCAGCACCTTTACCCTTGCTAGTTCTAAGATAGGGCTGTACAACAGCCCATTCAGATTTCTAAACAGGGCTCTTAGCCCTGCTGTCAGTGCAAGCTTTGACGAGGAACTGATGTGTAATTCTAGTTACTACCCACTTCGAGTGGTAGTCCACCAGAACAAGGATATATTTTTCCTCTAAACTAAAACCGTCAATGGAATGTCTGCAATCAGTTTTACCCATGGTTTCTTGGGGACTTCCACAGGACTCAGGGTTGGCTTATGACTCACTAAAACTTTATCACGTTTGGCGCAGGCAATACAATTTGTTTACTTTTTGCTCAACAATGGAGTCTGTTCCAGGCCACCTGTACTGGGCACAAATTCTCCTATTGGTTAGGTTTCTGCCGATGTGCCCTCCATGACATAAATCCACTACTTTTTCCTCAGACGGTGCAAGGAGGAACCATCCTGCCAAATCTCGTCAGTCTACCATCAGCCAAACTCAGTTCATTCCTCACCTCTCAGTTTCTCTTAATGATACTAATTTTTCCCTAGCACCTTACGAGCATTAAGACATACAGCATTCACTGTATATGCATGAGAGCTCAGGTTTACTACCCCCAGGGGGACAAGAGAATTGAGTAGATGGACACAATCTGTAAATTAAACTGCAGGATACCTGAGGTAGCACATCAAGGCTCCAATTCCTTAAACAGGGGCAAAGGTGAACAGGTGTCCCTGACAGCCTGGATGCTGTTCATTGTATCTCGTTGCCAGTGTTGTAAAGTACACACTGGAATATTAAATGAAGTAAAACAATCTTCTTTATTTCACTATTAAAGTTCCTCAGGAACACATAGCACAGAAGTGTCCCACAGGAAAGGTCCCACATCACCAACTCATTACTCTCTAACATTCTACTCTAGTCGGTAGGACCGAACCTTGAGGGAGAATAAAAGGGGGAGTCAAGGAAAAAAGAAATGGCAGAAGAAAGGGAAGGGTAAAATGGGCAAATTTACAACACTTTCCCTATTAAGATTTAGGTAGCAACTTCTTTGAGGTGTCGGTATCTGACCTACCGTTTGCAACTACAACTGTAATAAAAAACCATGGATATATTCCTCTCTATTTTGCAACTATTACGGACACCCCTTTTTATCTACTTTACAACACAAAGCTGTCCCATTAGGACAGTTTCCTCTTGGGAAACATGACAGCAGCCTCAGGGGAAGTCCAGAGGAGGAACATACTTCAACTCTCCCCAGTGTTTTCCCGTTAGGGAAGCTTTTAAAAAAATAAATTAAAAAAAATCCATCACCGTTCCCTGTAACTGCCTCAAGTTGCTGTTTAAACAACATAAATAAATAAAATGTTTTATATTTGGCAATGCAATGCAGAGACAGGATCTTCTCTCCCTTCTAGACCTCAGTCCCTTTAAAGTTCACATCCCTGTCTGTGAATGGGAAAGTACATCAGGCCTGAAATGTTCTCTTGTGTTCGCATTACAGTTCCTGGGTGGCTATGTCGTATTCTTGGCAAATGCGCCTTGAATGTTTATTAGGCTCTGATTTTAGCAACAGGCACATAACCCAGTGAGCTGTCTGACCAACCTAAGTGATGAAGATTATCAACACTTACAGTCATGTGATAATATAAGTTATTTCTCACCAATATAGCTTAATGTAAAAGTGCTGGAAAAGACATTCGCCGGATTGTTAGTCCGAGTTTGGCCCTGCTCCAGGAGGACCTGATGCAGACTATTCGAATAATGGTAAAAATGTTACCCAGCTGTGAAGTTCCACATACAAAGGCCATGTAAAGCTACTCCGGTCCCATTACATCATTTTATCCAGGCAGTCACATTCCTGCTTACACGCCTATTTTGTTTTCAGTGACTAATCGCGCAGATCAGCTCATTCTGGTCTAGCCCTTCCTTTCCTGTTTTGAGTTTGTCATATCCTTCTGCAAACAGTACCAACCTCTCAACTCACAAAAAATTGTTATCTTGGCACATTCACTTAAGGTAATGTTCCTAAGATTTTACAAAAATGTGTAGAGGAAAATGTTTTTCTTAGGAGCCCACAGCTGGTGCTGCTGAATGCTGTGGTTGTTGATCCCATCTCATGCTTCTTTAATCCAGGACCCTAGGCTTCGCGTCTCTTTATCTCACTCTTGCACATTTTTTTAAATCCCTATAGTCTCCCTATGTCATTGTTTAACTAGCGCCCTCTCCCTCCATCTTTCTCCCTTTTTAGGTCTAGCATAGTATCGCACAAGCGCTGCTTTTCTGACCTGTTGGTATGTATTTGGACTTTTAACCACGCCCACTGCACACCCATCACTACCACTCGTTCGTGGGCTCGACAAACTTATTTTTCCTTTTGTGTGTCTCCTCCCGCTGACGCTCACATCGCTGTGAATCGGCTGGCTTATGTGAAACTGTTTTACTTTTAATTTATGTGGCAAGAAAATTCGGATGAGGAGTTTACACTGCTAATAGCTCTAACTCGAGCAAATGCGAGACCCGTTGCATTTGCAAGTGCTTGTTACTTGCTCTGGGTCGAAGTTGAATGAAGAAAAAAGGTTCTATTCCTCAACAAGTGCCCTCCACCTGCAGCAATTAACCACTGCATGAAGGCAAACAGATGTTAACAACCCTGTTTCATGGGACGAAGAGAGCAGTACACAACTGTTTTATGGTGATGTTAAAAAATATATTTCTGGGTCACAGACCTGACAACAGTGTATTCAAAAACCGGCGCAACATTGGTGTACAAATTCAGCTAATGTGACCTGTTGATGTATAAAAGCCTCCGCATTGCAAGCGATTTTAATCCAACAGCAACTTTTGCAATACCTTCCGGAAAAGAACCCACCAAAAGTGTATGCTTTGTGTACATGGTTTTAGATTGATTTGCACTGGTTTCGGTTTGTGGATATTTGTCATTTCTTATTCTATGTAGTTAACACTGTGAAAAAGGTAAACCAGTTTGCATAAACAATACCTACAGGATCTGTTAGGCGTAGAAAAGTAACTGGTTTGATTAAGGGTCACTAGGCAAGTAGGAAGACATTTTATTAAATGCTTTGATTTTTCATGCCAAATGAATGGCCACCGTTTTCGTTTTGAGGAAAAATCTTGAGCTTGTGCGTCCTGCAAACAACAGGGCAAGTTTCTCTTAGTTTTGACGGACACTTGCACAACTGGGGAGTTGTGTGCGCTGTGCATATTTGCAGAGTCAGCTGTTGCATAAATATGCACGAACTGGACATGCACCAGACTTATGTGGATTAATCAGCCCAGTGGTAGCGTGTAGACAAGAGGCTGGGCCTGCTGGAACCATAGTGCCTCTATTGCTCTGGCATGACGAGGGAAATCGCGTTAATGAATTTTCAAATTCCTCCTATGTCGATTTTGCACAACTTATTCCAGTTTATTTTATCACCTTAGGACATAGATATAAGTTCTCGTTAGGATCGAACTGTCCTGTTTCCTCGGAGTAATGACAGATGAAAGTGTCGAGCACTCATGGCTCAATTCTAAGGGCCTGCCCTGAATGCAGACTCTCGGAGCTCCCAAATGCACCTCATGCCTAAGTGTTTAACTCACAATGTATTTTGTTCTAGGAGTACGGGTTCTTAATGAAGGCTTACGTGTGGTTTACTCTTTTATTTCTGGATTTAGCCTTGCTTATTCTAGGGAAAAGCTTAGAGAATTAGCCTTTGGTCAGTTAGAGCTTTGGTGCTTTTGTGAGGCAGTGCACCTTCAACCCACACCACACATTTGCACTTGCACTTCTAAACATGGGAAATGCACTTCACAATTTGTTTTTAATGTTTGCACAGTTGAAATTGTGCAAGGCAAGCTTTCACAATGCAGTTCCTATATGAATTTGCTCATTGTCTGAGCGGGTATCTTAGTTTGGCTTTGATACCAGTGACCCATGGCAATATTTTGTTAAAAATTGAGCACAGTATATTTACCAGCAGCCAATTTAAATTCAATTAAATGTGTGACTAGCCACACTTCAGTTTTGCCCTGCAATGTTTGTGTGGGTCAATTCCCAAAAATCATACTAATTATGCAACTTAAATTCCGTCCTGGGGAGGTTAAGGTCCCATAAAGAGATTCACAGCCATCCCATTAACCACACCAACCACCAGTACAGCTGCCCACATTATGCTTCATACATCAGCCATCACAGATAACGGAAATATAGCTATAAATATGTTTGAAGTAGTCCACATGTTATGTTTATGGGACTGTAGATACAAGAGAATGTCATTTTTTGCACCACATAAGATAGTTCTTCCTTTATATCTTTAGCGCTGTAGACAATAGAAATACCTTAAATAAATAAGTGTTTGAGTCAATGACTTTTATATAGCCTCCACCACCCAGAAGAGGTCTCCTGGTGCTGGTCTTAAAACTATTTAATCCAACAAGTAGGACTTCAACTTTCTTCTGATGTGTATGGTTGAGGCCTTGATACCTTTCGATCTGAAGATTGCATAACATGTTGCGTTTGAAACAATTTGAAGTCTAGCGCATAGTTTTTTAGTAACTCCTGAATAGATTGTATTACAATAGTCAATTCACGCATTTACATCATTTCAACCACTAAAGCCTGATTCTTCAGCGATAAGAGTGGCAACAACAGCTTAGGTATAATCAGGTAGTTGACTACTGTGGGCTTCTGAGGCTTAAGGGAGGCTTCTGCTTCAAATAATATTCCCAATCTTTTCGCCTTTTCATTTTATTTATGTATTTAAGAGTTTAATATAGTTCTTGTGCATTGTGAGGCATTGGGGCACTTTATATTAAACAGTAAACATTGACTATTACATTGAAATTAGTCTTAGGTCAAAGGTGTCCGGGATCTTGATGAACTGCATGGAGACTCTGCCCTAGGCAGGAACTAATCCAATTTATTGTAGTCTATCCTTCAGGGCACTGGATTTATATATACTTAAGCTTAAGTATGAGTTTTCAAAAAATCAATTAAAGCCTGGTAAACTCCGTCTGCCAATAGTAGGTCGGCTGACACCAAAACTCGAGGGAGTCTAGCTTCTACCAAACAACGTTCAACTGAGGCTTGATTCCTACATTAACACCAATAACTTAAGTATTTCTTAAGTAACTGCTTAGGAATACTCCTGTAACAGAAGCCAATTTGTTGCGATATTTATCTATAATTAGAATAAGTTGTCACGTCAGATAACTTGCTATAGTCAAAAATGTCATGTAATTCAGCTCTTCTCTGTCTTTTACATTCAAGTTACTTTTTCCTATAAGTACAGAGAAGATTTGTATTTGTTTTCAGAGTACTGTGTGAAGTTGACAACAATGTAGGTGTTTCTCCATTCAGAATTCAAATAATAAGATAATTTTTACATTTGTGCTGTTATTCTGTGACAGGACATTCATTGTTATTTAATTGCAAAACCATCTTTGCTGCCCACACAATCAGGAAAGCATCTTCTAGGTTAAACCTTAATAATCAGAATAGCACTGATGATTAGTATAGTGCACACACAAACTGAATCCTCTCTTGTTGCTTGATTGGCAAATACAGTGAGAAGTGACGAATCCAATTCATAGGGGCTATGGCATTGGACCAATCCAATGATCTGCTGGGTACAAGAGGGAGGACAACATTACTAACTATTCCCTTGACTTCTCTGTTCCTGTGGTCTCAAATGGCTGCATGAATAGCTTTTTGTCTAAGGGTGGGTTCTGAAGTAATAGGAACATTTTTAAAATGGTCTGTCTCCCAGAAAAAGTAACATGAATTAACACTATTACTAAGAGATAAGGTTATCCAGATGCTAGTTAGGCACCCTGAATGTCAAGCACACACAGTTTAGCCTCAAAAGAAGGGTGGTACACATAAGTGGAGTGGGAGTGGGATTGAAGTGGAGCGGCATGGATGGTGGATTGTCAGGGGCTTAGGCTGGCAGGATGGGACATTCCATGTCCTCGAGACAGGGTGTCCAGACAGGCTTACCTTGTAGCCCATGCCTTGTTTGATTTTTACCAGAGAAAACTTCCAGCTGGTGAAATCTGGCCCAGTACATGGGAAATCCAGGTGTAGGAGCACTGCGCCAGTTATACTGAGATAGGGTGGTACACAACCTGGGGTACCACTGTGTCCAAGTTTTATTTAGAGCCATGTGTTTTCTGTGTTGGATGTGTGCACACACAATTTTTTTATTATGTATCTGGATATTGAATTGTTTCCAAAATACCCCTCCTCATTGCATTTTGATGAATATTTTCATACAGTTTACACAAGTTACAGTCTTTCTGTTGAGCTTCGTAAATATACAACACATTTTTGCATTCATTCAACACTTATTCTGATCTGCAGAGCCACAACCAACAAAATGAGTTGTTGTCATGTTGGTTAAAGCAGCTGCACTGTCCACCAACTGAGAAACAAACCGTTGTGGAGCTGCCATGATGTGCATGACAACAGCACACACTGATAGTATGTATGATTGAGGACCGTGCATGTATTTTAGTAATGACAATTTTGATTAATTATATTTTTGATGAAATGATCATCTATAACTATTCACTATAAGATGTTCCACTAAAAAGTTTTTCTAAATAAGGAATCAGTATAACGTATGTTGAGTCATGTACCCCAATATATCTAATTATTTTTTCTTGAGACTATAGCAGTGTCATTTTTTTGTGTCACATATACAGGGAGTGCAGAATTATTAGGCAAGTTGTATTTTTGAGGATTAATTTTATTATTGAACAACAACCATGTTCTCAATGAACCCAAAAAACTCATTAATATCAAAACTGAATATTTTTGGAAGTAGTTTTTAGTTTGTTTTTAGTTTTAGCTATGTTAGGGGGATATCTGTGTGTGCAGGTGACTATTACTGTGTATATTTATTAGGCAACTTAACAAAAAACTAATATATACCCATTTCAATTATTTATTATTACCAGTGAAACCAATATAACATCTCAACATTCACAAATATACATTTCTGACATTCAAAAACAAAACAAAAACAAATCAGTGACCAATATAGCCACCTTTCTTTGCAAGGACACTCAAAAGCCTGCCATCCATGGATTCTGTCAGTGTTTTGATCTGTTCACCATCAACATTGCGTGCAGCAGCAACCACAGCCTCCCAGACACTGTTCAGAGAGGTGTACTGTTTTCCCTCCTTGTAAATCTCACATTTGATGATGGACCACAGGTTCTCAATGGGGTTCAGATCAGGTGAACAAGGAGGCCATGTCATTAGATTTCCTTCTTTTATACCCTTTCTTGCCAGCCACGCTGTGGAGTACTTGGACGCGTGTGATGGAGCATTGTCCTGCATGAAAATCATGTTTTTCTTGAAGGATGCAGACTTCTTCCTGTACCACTGCTTGAAGAAGGTGTCTACCAGGAACTGGCAGTAGGACTGGGAGTTGAGCTTGACTCCATCCTCAACCCGAAAAGGCCCCACAAGCTCATCTTTGATGATACCAGCCCAAACCAGTACTCCACCTCCACCTTGCTGGCGTCTGAGTCGGACTGGAGCTCTCTGCCCTTTACCAATCCAGCCACGGGCCCATCCATCTGGCCCATCAAGACTCACTCTAATTTCATCAGTCCATAAAACCTTAGAAAATCAGTCTTGAGATATTTCTTGGCCCAGTCTTGACGTTTCAGCTTGTGTGTCTTGTTCAGTGGTGGTCGTCTTTCAGCCTTTCTTACCTTGGCCATGTCTCTGAGTATTGCACACCTTGTGCTTTTGGGCACTCCAGTGATGTTGCAGCTCTGAAATATGGCCAAACTGGTGGCAAGTGGCATTGTGGCAGCTGCACGCTTGACTTTTCTCAGTTCATGGGCAGTTATTTTGCGCCTTGGTTTTTCCACACGCTTCTTGCGACCCTGTTGACTATTTTGAATGAAACGCTTGATTGTTCGATGATCACGCTTCAGAAGCTTTGCAATTTTAAGAGTGCTGCATCCCTCTGCAACATATCTCACTATTTTTGACTTTTCTGAGCCTGTCAAGTCCTTCTTTTGACCCATTTTGCCAAAGGAAAGGAAGTTGCCTAATAATTATGCATACCTGATATAGGGTGTTGATGTCATTAGACCACACCCCTTCTCATTACAGAGATGCACATCACCTAATATGCTTAATTGATAGTAGGCTTTCGAGCCTATACAGCTTGGAGTAAGACAACATGCATAAAGAGGATGATGTGGTCAAAATACTCATTTGCCTAATAATTCTGCACTCCCTGTATGGTCACGTATTGTGTCCATGTAACATCACAACTAAGAGAAAGATATGGTCCTAACCACTTAATGATCGTACACTGTGATGCATCAAACAACAAGCCTTTCGGTAGGATTTTGTTGCTTGCATTGGTTAACTAGATGACTTCAAATTCTCAAAGCTGTGAGCTGCAATATGCAAGCAAACTTGTGTATTTTCACTTTCTGCAAATCTTCAAGTCTCCCTTAATTCATGAAGGCCCTTTGCACAATTAAGGTGGTCGCTGGTGTGGAGCCGTGCTTGGGTCCACAACAAGTCATTACATGAACTTTATTGTAATTGCATTTATGTAGCACTTGCTACCTTTGTTGAGGCATTGAAGCACTTTACAACAGGCACCAGAGCCTGATATTGGTGGTTAGACCAGTGTTATCAGTTGTTGTTGGCTACTGGGATTAGTTGTGTGTGCCCCAGCATAACAATCCATACACACACTCCAGTTTATTTATGGTAAATTAAATTATTTGGATTTCGGTGTGATTATTAGTCTGAGGAGGGTATTTCAGCTCATGTAGATGGTTGGTGGGATTAATAGATAGGTGGAGGAGGTTAGGTTTTGTTAGATTGCAGGGGTATGAATTTTAGTGGAGACGTTATGATCATGTAAATGAGTCGCAGGCAGTTTGAAGAAATATAATAGAGATTAAGGCAAACATGCATGTGACTTAGTGAGGCTCAGAGAGATGAGCTATTCAGAGGATAGAAGGGGAGGGTCATTTCAAAGTAAAAAGAACAGGTGAGAGTCAAACGTTTTAAGTAAAGGTTAGAATTTCATTCCAGATTTTAGGAATATAGAGGATGTTTTTTGAGATTGCATGCAATTTGCTGATGCAAGACTGGAGTAAGCAACAAAAGTATTTGCATGTGAAAATAGTGCATTTCTTCTAGGCACCAAAATCAGGCAAACAGTCTGCTCACTTCTAGGTTACTACTAAACCCCCCGCCTTAGCCAGATCAGCTGATCAAACAGAGGTTGGAAATAAAAAGTAAAGGCTGCACTCATACATGGGAATTTTGAGAGCTTTACACTGCACTGAAATAAAGCAGTTACCGCAAGATGACAATAATGAAAGAATGTGAAAATATATTGGTAAATATTGCAGACGTTGGAAAGGAGATCCTGCATATGCTGAGCGGATATCTTCTGATGATCATCCTCATGTTTGGCTCTCAGTTTTAATTACAAAACAGAGTGGGATGCTTTCTAAGTGCCTCTGGCTTGACATGCCACAGGATGGAGGGTGAGGAATGCTTCCCTAGACATGAGTTTACTGACTGCCTTTCAGTAGCTGGGGGCTGAGATGTGCAGACACTAGTGTGAGCATGGGGGCTCCGTTTACAAATCCAGAGGTTCATTTGTTAGCAAGGAGTGCTGATTGGACTTCCTGAAGCACTGCCCTTTGGTAGATGTTAGGGATGAGGGGTGGAATTACAGATTCAGTGCAATGGGAAGTCGCCTTTTAGGTGATGCCAAACCTTTTGTTTTCTCTGGTCATACTTTCAGTTTGGCTGATGCCTGTAAAGAAACGTTGCACCTCTTTGTGCCTCTGTTGGGGGTGCTCAAGCCCAGAGTCTGCCCTTCTGTGAGGGGCATCACTACACAAGGCTGTGGCTTGGAAGCAGCTTGGAAAGGGCATCTGAGAGCAGAATCACCCCATACCAGTTCTGAAGCAGCAGACAGTGGATTCACTTACAAGATGAGTCCCGTAAAAAAACAGTTTTTCTAATCCCCCCTCTTCAATGCCACTCACTAAGAATTATTGGTAAAGGCAGGATCTACAAAACAAGTGGGGTTCAATCCAAAATAATGTTGTCACGCAGGGATTATGATTTATATGTGTTTACTATGTAAAACCTACTTCATATATATGCGTATATGTTCAGTATGTATAAATAGGTTGTCATAAAATAATGAGAAAAAGAGAGTCATAGACTTAAATCACATGATCTGCACTTTCTGTATTATATCTAGATTATTCACTTTTTAAATCCCAGAATACCCAACCTAGCAGGTCTTGCACTTGAACCACTCACAGAGCCATTAACAACATGACTGGCACTAAAATCCCCAAGGCTGGCTGTCACCAAAGCACAGAATCCTGGCTCTGCCCTGCATGCAGAATTGGAAAGCCTTGATGAAGGCGTACAATCTGTGCCACCTGCAACAATATGATATTGTGCACCTCGACGCCCCAGTTGGCCTTACTCCTTACAACCCATTAAGTAAAGAAGGCAAGAATACAGAAGCTAAATATTTGCACGGCCAGGATATCCACAATGGGGTGATGTGGTGATGGGGTGTTTAGTGATTTTTTTTTTCTTTTTTTTTCCATAAAAAAGTTGCTTGCCCCTGTTCTCGCCCAAGAATGAATTTGGCGTGCACTCTGTGCATGATATTCAGGCAGCCAGAATGAGCGGGAGGCACTGGTGAAGCGTAGTCGTCATAGGGATTTTTGGGGCCCATGCAAGACATAATTTTCAGGCCCTGTTCATCGCAACTTTGAATGTTAACCCAGTTCTGTGATAATTGTGGCCTGCATCATGCCAACAAACTTTTGAAAACGGGTTTCACACAAAAACTGTTGAAATATGTCTTTTTAACAACCCCAAAATAGTTAGGATGACACCGGGCAAAAAGAGACTGAGGTAAAGGTAGGCAGAGACGAAAGAAAGTGACAGAGATAGAAAAGGACGAGGTGAGCTAGCGAGAGATGAAGTTTACTTTTCCAGGGAGGCCCTTGGAAGGTGGGGTCCTGCACCATTGCCCACTTTGTCCATGCCTTAAAACAACTTTGGCAGCTTCTCACAGCCACCTCTAATGGCCTGATGGGACTGGAGAGATGAGTTGAGGGTACAGTCTACATTCATGGGAGGGCAGAGGTGGAACTGGATTGGAGGGAGGAGATGGCAGTGCACGTGTGCTTTGGTGGTAAGGAGAGGAGGTGAATGAATACAATGAGAGTTTAAATGGTAGTGCAGATTTAAAGAGGGACGTTCAGCCGCAGATGTGCAGAGACTGGAGAGTGTGAAGTTGAGATAAAAGCACAGTGGGAGGACACAGGTGTAAGGAGACAGGGACGGGGGTGCTGAACGAAGGGCAGAGGGAGTAGAGTTTGGATTAGTAAAGGGCTACATTTCAGGACTGACTTTCTTACTGTCTTGTAATTTTAAATATATTATTTAAAAATCAAGTAGGTTCCTCCATTGTTAATGTATACAATAGGAGTCTTCTTTATGACAACAGTTCCTCTTTGGGAATTTCAAATATTTCAAACATTTTGTGCACATGGTTTATCACTTGTCTGGTATAATCAGAATGGAGATCTTTTCCTGCGATATATTTTTTAGAAAGTTATCGAATAGGCCCCAATTTGTTGCACAAGTTTACTTCCCTGTTACTGGTGGAGTCTTCTGGTTGGTAATTGACTCATCTATCGTAATGTAGGGACCTATTCTCAGGTAAATCTACACATGTAACTTTACACATACACTTTGTAATACATTAAAGTTGTGATACATTTTTAATACATTCGTAATAAATTTACTAGTTAAAGATATTCTCCATTTGAGGGTGTTGTAATTATTATTTCAGGTGGGTATACACCAACCTCAACAACTACTCCCATTTCTTACACCAATTTTTACTGTTGGTTTCCGTGACATTATCACAAACATTACCTCCATCAAGCACAAGTTTTTGTAGTCTCCAATACATTGGAAAACACTGAAATTAGTCTTACAAGTTAAATGTGCAAAGCTGGTTATGTTTTTAACTCTCTGAGTCTCTAATGGGGTCACTTTCATTTTGTACCCAGGCCTGTTTTCTGTACCAGTCCAACCCTGGTGTGCTGTCTGAGTGGAGTGTGTACCACGAGTCTTACTTTTGTTAGAGATACTTAATTTGAGTTTCCTGACACTGTTTGAAATCCTGTTAATTGTGGGTGCAACTCAGTCATAATTTTTGCTATACTTAAGCACTTTAGAATTTCAAGGAATCTCTTGAATCACCTGAATGGTGATTATAGGACCTGGCATAACAGTGTATCTGTGATGACTGCACCTTAATATTACTTGTTATGTTCGGGAACGTAAAGGAAGTGCTATTTTGAAGGTGTTGTTGGGAAGGAAAGAACAGTATGTTACTGTTACTTTATAGGCGTTAATTTGAAAGGTGTTTCATCACAAATAAGTACATCTGGAGAGTTGTCACTTAAGAGGTAATACATCTGATGTTTCTACTTTGTATCCATTTTTAATTGTTGTTACTTTAAAGGTAAGTGCATTGTATGTCTGAGTACATATATACATTTACACATATGTAACACACTTATGCAATGTTAGGAATGTTTAGCACACGGAAGTGTAGTGTATACGGGTGGTTAGTGTATAGGGGTATTAAATGGTTTGAGGGTTCAGTGATAAGTAGTCTGGGGGTAGTAAGGGGTTTTAGGTTTCAGGGAGGGTAGTGCATGACGTGGTGAGGAGGTTTGAGGATTCAGAGATGGGTGGTCTGTAGGGGTGGTAAGGAGTTTTTAAGGTTCACAGATAATCGGTGAATGTGATGGTAAAGAGGTTTTAGGGTTCAGGAATGGGTTGAGTATTAGGACAGGAAGGGGGTGCAGGTTTGAGCGATGGTTAGTTTTAGGGGAAATGAGGGAAATAGAATGGAGAGGTACTAGTGTTTTATATTATAAATTAAATAATACATTTTAATATTTTAAAAAATGTAATCTAAATTAATTTAACCAATTAAAATGTTATATATATATATATATATATATATATATATATATATATATACACATACATACTGTGAGAGTGGAAGGGGGTATACTAAAATAATCATAACTTTTTATATAGACATGTTATCATCAAAAAGAGAGGTAGCGGACCATAGATCACCGCAACTATACCCTATTCCAAAATAAGTCGAAAATAAATTTCTGTTCACGTGTACTGTCGAAAAAGCACCTGCTACCAAGGTGCAACCTTATCCAAGGAACATAATATCATGAGCAATAGAGGTACACCATATCAGTATACATTTCATAAAAAAAGTTCCTTTCAAATTCTCAATTACGTCCAATTCTTCATTTTATTTTCCTTGTTTTAAAAACACCACACATCAACAGTGACGACAGCCAGCACGTTTCGTCCATACCAATAGACTTCTTCAGGGCACGGCCAGTTTTGATATAAACTCTCATAATACAAGTTTCCCAACAGTCCTGTCGCGTTCACCTCATTAGTAATATCCAGTGATTAAATGTACTATTCACACCCAAGAGTCAATCATACTGTCTAATTACACCAAGCGCCTCTGCTTTTCCAAATGCATATTACATTCCGTAGAGGGATGCAATCAATTTGTTTCCAATGGCACTGTGATAGGTGCCAGAAGCCACACTAATCCATGCTCTTCACACACCAAACATTGGAGGTATATGCATGATATTGATTAAACGTAATACTTATCCACTAACAAGTGAAATGAGGGACTGCAGATGTAAAGGCATACAATGTAAATGTACTCCTAATCTAAAAACCACGATGTAATGGCCCCCTGATGTAAATGATAAGTAAGCAACATTTGACAACCTAGCTGGAACAGTATGAAGCCAATTCACAAATGCACATTTAGTTACATGGCTGTCAATTCATTTTTCATTAAATCGGTGGCACAATATGACCTGCTTGTTTCTTTCCCATTTGGTTCTGTATTACTCTCTCATTCTGTTAAGGGAGTAATATATTCTATGTATTTACCTTTCACTCAGGGGTGTAACACAGGCCCCTGCTATCTACTGCAGTATATTTGGTCCTCCACACCTCAGCCTCAGGACTATTAATACCTGTGACATGGGAGTCTCAAGGGTTCCTCAACACATTTTGCATGTGGGACCCATTTTTTTGTGCTATTTCACTGTTTTTGCTGGTCCATTTGTTAGATTTCAAATGGTTCTAGTACATCCCATAAGGAGAGTAAATAGCTGGAAAAATAAGGAAAGAGATATTTAAATGTGCAGGGACTGTTAGTCTCTAAATACCTTCACCTGTATGTGAAAGTCAAGTGACACTGCTTGCCAGCCGAACTATCGTAGAGTCCGTCCCATCCTAATGGTGTTCACATTTCAGCTACTAGTGACTGCAAAATGATGACGAGACCTTCTAATCCTTAGTTATTATATTTACCATTAAGAATAAGTATGGTATCTACTTAAGAGTTTATTTTAGAAATAGTTTGAGTGAAGAGGACTATAGGTAATTTATCCTCTTGAAAATGTTTAATAAATTACTACCCCTGAAGAGGCGAGTCTGATAAGAGACATCGGTTGAATAATTAATTAAATGGTTAATTAAATTAATTAAATAATTAATTAAATTGTTGCTCTCTTCCTCTCTGCTTCTCATGGAGCACTCCTTTGACCAAGAAGCTCGGAAACGTAGTGATATACCTAAAAAAAAAAAAACATAGTCCAGGAAATTTTGATTTAGATCAAGAACGGCTAAGAAAAAGGCATTAATTCACCAGTAAGTGCCTAGTTTGCCCACTGAAATGCCTTCTTTGTGGCTGTCTTTAATAAATGTGGGTTATGTCTTATCACATGAAAACAAAGCTGCATGCACCCACCTCAATGAATATGGACGCTCTTCGGTTTTAAAAAGTGTTAATAAGACACTTAAGATTGAGAACATATCTTCACATTGGCTGTTTGTTTGAAAATATGAGTAACTTAGGTACCACTAGGGTAAGAAAAGAGAAAATATATCTGTTAACGAAAATCTCTCAAATGTGGTCATATGCAAGCCCAAGGCAGTACAAGTGATAATAGGTTTTTAGAGTTTGTTCTAGAAGGAAAGTCACAACAACAGCCAGAGAAGATGGTGCCCCGCTCAGTCTAAAGTAAGTCAGGAGGAAATAGTTTATTAGCTGTTTTAATTGCAGTGTATTTGTCGTCTACACACATTGTCAGTCTAGCTGATTTTTAGAATAATTTCCACCATGCAAACAATGTGGGAGTGGCCATAGATGGGAGGGTGGGGCTTTGAAGCAATAGGTGTACCCGAGTTACTGAGCAGACACACCTTCTTTCTACTACAGACCCAAGTTGGGCTGCATTGCACGTCCTAGGCCTGGGGGCAAAATTATAAATGAAATCAGACTGTGTGTATTTCTCTGCATACGAGCTTGCATCTCAACTCTTAAAGGGATTCCAGTGCCTTTTAATGTTTACCATTTGACTATGCCTCCACACCTCAGCAGGTGGCAGTGTGAAGGGTGGTGAAACCCTGTGAAGGGGGTGACCTGCTTTTCAGAACAATATATATATATATATATATATATATATATATATATATATATATATATATATATATATATATATATATATATATAGTGTATATCCAAAGATTAAAGGGATGTTATTGTTATGTCTTGTAATAATATAAAATCTAATAGTTAAAAAACAAAACACTGAAATACATCTGTTATACTTTGCATGTACTACAATTTGCACCCCACAATGTACTGCTTATGACCTCATATATTATATAATTCATTACATATTAAAATGCATCATTAATGTTACTACTGATGACATCTCAAAAGACCTCATTGATGACATGACTAATAACATCATCCTATGGACTGCTCGTCAAATAGTGTAGTACTGGAAACAAGTCTCCACATTTTAAGAGACAGTATTATTGGAATGATTCTACTCATTTAAGAAATAAGTGTAATGTAGTTTTACATATTATGAAGAGTTGTGCATTGTGCCTCGAATTGAACACCTCGTAATTGTTAGGTGATATATTTAACAGGCACATCTTATTAAGATAAATAATAACCAAGCACAGTTTTTAAAAAAAATGGTAGTGAAGGTTTAATAAATTACTGATCTCACTTAAGTCCACAGAGCTGTTACATGTCTTATGCACCTGAATACCAG
The DNA here is from genome assembly GCF_031143425.1 of Pleurodeles waltl. Taxonomy (NCBI): domain Eukaryota; kingdom Metazoa; phylum Chordata; class Amphibia; order Caudata; family Salamandridae; genus Pleurodeles; species Pleurodeles waltl. The sequence goes on along the minus strand of NC_090450.1, from coordinate 129,331,325 downwards.
TAAAAAGGAGTATAATATGAAACTTATTGTGGGTGATTTCACATATATGCTTTATATTCAGATTTTTCTGTTCACTGCAAAATGATACTGCCATTATTAATACTACAGATGTTATGGAAAACTGGTTCAAAGCATATCATGCTGAATACTTCCTATAAGAAATGCTTGCAGCAAACTGTCATATCCACTCGGTGATGTCATCAGTGATGTGATCACTGATGTCCTTGATGATGTCATTTAACATGTCATGAGTCATGTAATTTGTGAGGTCATATGCGGTGTGTTAGAAATAGGGTCTTTGGTTGACAGTCAGGTTACCCCCTGTTCAAGCAAGGACCCTCACTCTAGTCAGGCTAAAAGAAAATCACCATCAGCTAACCCCTGCTTACCCCCTTGGTAGCTTGGCAGAGCAGTAGGCCTAACTTCAGAGCGCTAGGTGTAAAGTATTTGTACCAACACACACAGTAACTTCATGAAAACACTACAAAATGACACAACACCAGTTTAGAAAAATAGGAAATATTTATCTAAACAAAACAAGACCAAAACAACAAAAATCCGCCATACACAAGTCAAGTTATTAATTTTTAGAGATTAAACTCAAAAATAGCGCTTAGAAACAAAAATGCTTCGATGAGATGTTAACACGGCGTCGTGACAAAGTCGTTCCCAACAAGCCGACACTGAGTCGTGTAGACCCCCAAGTACAGTACCTTTGGTGAAGAGTGAAAACAAGCTGATGCGTGAAGTCGGGGATCGCGACGTCTGTGCGAAACGTTGAATCCGTGCACTTCGAGTGGTGTCGGTCACGACGTGGTGCGGCAACTTCCACGGAGTCGCGGACTTCAGCGGGGCTGCTGCGGCGTCGGGCCTGCGAAGAGCGTCGCGTTCCAGCGAAGGTCACGGCGTCAGGTGCAGGCGGCGTTACTGGATTCAGCAGCGGCGTCGGTCCGGAGTCGTCCGAAGTCGATTTCCTTGGATTTCCACCAGCTTTTCTTTCAAGGGCCCAGGGACTGGATAGGGCACCACTTGTCAGAGCAGGAGTCTCTCCAGAGACTCCAGGTGCTGGCAGAGAGAAGTCTTTGCTGTCCCTGAGACTTCAAACAACAGGAGGCAAGCTCTAACTCAAGCCCTTGGAGATTTCTTCACAAGATGGAAGGCACACAAAGTCCAGTCTTTGCCCTCTTACTCTGGCAGAAGCAGCACTGCAGGAAAGCTCCACAAAGCACAGTCACAGGCAGGGCAGCACTTCTTCCTCAGCTATCAGCTCTTCTCCAGGCAGAGGTCCCTCTTGGTTCCAGAAGTGTTTCTCTAAAGTCTGTAGATTTGGGTGCCCTTCTTATACCCATTTTAGTCTTTGAAGTTGCCTTTCTTCAAAGGGGACTCGCACCTACTTGTGAAATCCTGCCTTGCCCAGGCAAGGCCTCAGACTCACAGCAGGGGGTTGGAGCCGGCTTGTCAGAGGCAGGCACAGTCCTTTCAGATAAGAGTGACCACTCCACCCCTCCCTCCTAGCAGAGATGGCTAATCAGGAAATGCAGGTTACACCCCAGCCCCCTTTGTGTCACTGTCTAGTGTGAGGTGAAAAACCGCCCAACTGTCAAACTGACCCAGACAGGGAATCCACAAACAAGGCAGAGTCACAGAATGGTTTAAGCAAGAAAATGCTCACTTTCTAAAAGTGGCATTTTCAAACGCACAATCTCAAAATCAACTTTATTAAAAGATGTATTTTTAAATTGTGAGTTCAGGGACCCCAAACTCCACATGTCCATCTACTCTCTAGGGGGATCTACACTTTAATCATATTTAAAGGTAGCCCCCATATTATCCTATGAGAGAGACAGGCCTTGCAACAGTGAAAAACGAAGTTGGCAGTATTCCACTGTCAGGACATATAAACCACATTACTATATGTCCTACCTTATCCATATACTGCACCCTACCCTTGGGGCTACCCAGGGCCTGCCTTAGGGGTGCCTTACATGTAGGAAAAGGGAAGGTTTAGGCCTGGCAAGTGGGTACACTTGCCAAGTTGAATTTACAGTGTAAAAATACACTTACAGACACTGCAGTGGCAGGTCTGAGACATGATTACAGGGTTACTGGTGTGGGTGGCACAGTGCTGCAGGCCCACTAGTAACATTTGATTTACAGGCCCTGGTCACCTCTAGTGCACTTTACTAGGGACTTAACAGTAAAACAAATATGCCAATCATGGAGAACCAATTACGTACACATTTTAAACAGGAGCATTTGCACTTTAGCACTGGTTAGCAGTGGTAAAGTGCCCAGAGTAACAAAAATAGTAAAATCAGAGTCCAGCACACATCAACAACCTGGGGAACAGAGGCAAAAAGTTAAGGGAGACCACGCCAAGGATGAAAAGTCTAACACAGTGTATCGTGGGAGAGCAAGTTATAGTTAGGTCAATAAAATATAACTGGTGTATTTCAGTGGCTTTTTTTGATTCTCAAACATTATTTCTATGTTATTAGAAGAATGTAATTTTAACTTTAGCTTTGTTTCAGCTAATTTAAAGTTTTTTTTTAACAAAAGCTAAAATATTAGTACCTTACCTAACTGTACCTTAATTTTAACCTTAGGTTTTTTCCGTGAATGTTTAGGGTTTTTGATCATATTCACCCACCTCCCTCACTGAGCAGAGAGTTTGACATTTTGCTGCAGGTGGTACGGCCAGATTCCATGCCCACCTCCTGTGTATGATCATCCCCACCGTGCATGGCCTTTTTCCATGGAACCCATGCAGTTGATGGCAGGGCCCAGCCTGCCGACAGGACTTGCGCCCAACACATACCATGCATGGCTGGCCACAGGGCCTGCACCTAACCCCTAGCAAATGACCAACCCCCACCCCCCACTCTGCATGCAATGTAAAGTAAGATCTTATTATGATACCTATGCCCAATTATAAAGTTGTTTTACCTTTTCATTATTCATTGAATTTCTGGAGATTTTGTTATCATATTCACCCAACTCCATTTGACCATGTGAACAAAGGGTTGGAGGCAGGATCTGGACTCCAGTCAGACCTTGCACCAAACCCCCTTGGGCAGCCTACAACCATCGCGCATGTCTTTAGGCCATTCATTGTGTGAGGTTGGCTGCAGGGCCAGGCCTGCAGCCAGGCTGTGTGGTCAACCACTGTGGGCAGACAGGCAAGACCCCATTGCTTGCAGTCCTCACCCATGGTCTGTCAAACACCCACAAACCCCAACCCACATTTTTCATTTTTTTTTATTCTTACCACAGTACTGCAGCACAAGCTACACCCCAAGGTACCATTGGGCAGTGAAAGCCTCACATTTTGATGCTTGCACACTCTGAGGTCCGACCCTAGAAGCCATGCTGTATCCTGCAGGAGTATCCTAGGACCCATAGCACAAAGAAAAGTTATTGTTATTTTGGTCTCAAAAGGAGACCTCTTGTTCCACTTGCACTTGGTTCTGCGGGACCAGTGTAGGTCCTGCGGGACCAAAACAACTGACCAAAAAAAAAAAAAACACTCTTGGTCACTCATAATGTTCTATTTTTTAAAGTTACTGAAGTGTGGGACTCCTGCAGGATTCCTATTGGACCGACTATCCAGATATCATTATAATTTGAACCTTAATTACTCTAAAACAGCTGAACAGATTAACACCACATCATAAAAAGCCCATTTTATGACTAAAGATCTGGATTTCTGCTGTCGTAGTTGGAATCTCACTCCTAAGTGGACTGTTTGCCTAGGGTTGGAAGCACTTTAGTTTGTGGGTGACTGAGTCACTCCTACAAAAAGTAGCAACTACCAGCCCAACCCTCCTGGCTCACAAGCAGTACCTCACCAAAAACTCAAACAGTAAAAGGTGATTTCTGGCAACTTTACGCATGGACTGTAGAGTGCGACATCTCAGGGGATTTGTGGTGGAACGGAGGTTACCCTTTTCTCATGTTAGCAATAAATCTCAGTCACACACAGGCAATGAAGAAGATGCAGGAAGGTTTTCAATAGGTTTATTAAAAAGGCTGCAATCTACTGTAAAATGCATGAGCTGCAATGATTAGTATAACGAACAATAAAAGAAGCATAATTGTGAAGATGAGAGTCTGGAATTCAAAGACCCCCACCATCTTACAATAAACATGAGATGTCAAATCCCCAGCCTGGAGAACCTAATCTCTAACCTAATGGGAGCTAGGTATGATACACGTAATATGCCAGTACCATGTCCATGAGAAGTGCCCCCCAAACCTTGTTTCCTTGGAATGAGGTCTCTGTCAGGCTCTGTGGTGACACAAAGGCTGAGTTCTGCAGCGAATGACATGCAGCATAGATGGAGTAGATGGCATCTGGTTGGAATCCCTTTGATACCCTTATCTGTGTGAGATGTATTTATACAGATCATGTAGGACCCTTGATGCAGGTACGATCCCAAACAACTGATAATGAGACAGGCCTGTGCCCGCAATTATGTAAACAATCCCCAACAAGTGTACATTATGTTCCTGTCACATGTAAGTGAGAAAGGGACATGATGTGAATACATGCGTATATCACTTGATTATGACGCCGATAGTGACGCCTTCACAGTGGGGCGCTAATAATGCAAATCAAAACATTTCTCTAACTATAAACAAACAATCACAGCCATCTTAAAAGAAGTAATAAAATAAATGGACTAAGACAGAGCAAGCTAAGTAGGTTAAAAGTCACTAGGTGACGGGGGCACATGTCTGCAAGTCAAAGGGCTAAGTAATCTCCTGAGTCCCAATAACACTAAATAGGATTCACTAGACTGCTAAATTTGTGTAATTCTGTTCAGCCATTTCTTCTGTATTGCTTCTTAAAATCTCTATTGGAATTTACATGGGGATAATGTGCTTTGGGACTCCAACTTTTCCTCAGCCTCTGCATTGGGGGTCACTCAAAGCTTCCCAGAAAGGAGATGAAGTAGATTAATTTTTTTAAAGTTTTTGTTGAGATTTGTCAAATGGCATCAAAGCTATTGGCGAAACAAAAAAACGCCCCTCCTATGGATACTCTAACTTAACTATAACTACACCGTAGTGACCAGCCCTGTGCAATATATATATATATGTTTTGTGTGTGTATATATACGGTTTGAAAATTAAAGATTCCTCTTCATTCGAAAGGTAGGCTTGTGATCCAGATCTTGGGTGATGCAGTTTGCTGATGCTGATTCACTCATCCTTAAAGCCTACTGTGCTGTGTGAATGATTCCAGGTAACACAGAAGGGAGACTCTTTGGTCAAGTAAACTCTGTCTCTATTGTGATGAGGGTGTCGGTGTAAACTTGACCATGCACAGCACTTTAATAAATGAGCGTGCTGACCCAACCCTCTCTCAGAAACCAATCCATATATTTATTCTAACAAAATTTGCTGGGACATTCTTTGAAATCTAGGAATGCCTGGGTTAATCTGGGGCGTCTAGTCACCCCCACGTGTGACACACAGGTACTGGTACCCTGTGGGTTGGCAGATCTGCATTGTTCTCAGGATTACTTTACTCTGATATGCTGTCAACCCATGCCCTGAAATGCATGTGCAATTATGCCAACCAAACAATGCATTGAATCTGTGAACCCAATGCCTCACAACCTCTCTTGACCCGTACAGAATTAAAGAGCAGGGTAAGGTAGCAGAGGTAGACCTGCTTGAAATATAATTTTTCTAACATGCACAATAAAAAAGAAGTAACTTTTCGTCCATTCAGTAGTGCGGGGCAATTTGAGGGGCATTTGTTTTGACAGACTCATTAAAGCAGAAATATATATTTTCTCTCACTGCTACACAAGCATTAGACAAACGCTGCATTATTGTGTCTAGAATTTGACCCCCGATTTGCATTGTACAGAATGTTCCCTTTGTGAGCATCAACCTGGGCACATGTCAGTAATTTTCACTTCACTTGCAAAAATTGTCTACGTTCTATTTTTTTTTTTTTTGCATCCGTATTGACCCATGCATGCAATTTTATATACATATTCCAAACCATAGTATTTGAAAGAAAAATACGATGCTACACGGTATGTGCCACAGTTTCCTTTTCAAGTGGTCTTAAAATATTTTGGCATGGATTACCAATGAGCTGAAAAGGGAGGGCAATAAATGTAAACTTGTACGATTCATGAGTGAAAATAAATATAGTGCCCAATTCGCAAAGCTGTTGCTCTGACTTACTTCCATTCGAAATGTTGCCACACTCCTCCTTACCCCTTGCTAAGGAACAATACACGCCTATTAACTTCCACAACTTGAAATGAAAGTAGCCCAGGGCCCGACTTGTTGAAACAAGAGCCCCATCTCCGCTTTTGCGTTTCTGGAATAAGTCCGCTGTTTGTTGGCTGGGGCGATGCCAAAACACACCTGAAGAGGTAATCAGTGGGAAAATGCATCGCCTCCGGTGTTCCTTACAAGGAGGTGTAGCCTCGGGTGCAGTAGTGCGCGGCGTGACGCGCTAGGGGCGGGCCCGCATAGCAGACACGACGAGTCACTCATCTGAGTGGAGATTAGCTCATGGCCGCTCCTGGAAACCCTGCGCGCGGTGACTCACCGCGTTTTCACCGGGAGCGCTCTGCTGTAAGCACTTAATGTGCTTTGAGCGATCACATCACATGGCTGCGCATAGTTATGTATTAAAAAGAAAAAAATGAGGCGCTTTGGAAGTTCTATCTGCCAGTCTCCTCAACCATTAGTGTTACTTTTATACAATCCTTTTAAACGCGCCTTTATAATAAACTGGAAAAAACATGCCTTTTATTCAATATCTTCTTCTCTTGTCAAGTTTCATTGTTTATCTAAGGCTCCCTTTTTTACGACTTGCATTTTATTCGTTGGTACATAATAAATCGATAAAGTCTGCTTCATTTCACATTTTTAAGACTCGCCATTCCTGAAACTCAATCAGTGCAGCGATAAAAGACAATAGCAGCTAAAAATTCTCACTTCCGGTTCATGTGTGCCAACGTGAGAGATCTCGCCTCCACTTTAATGAGTATGGTAGTCTTGGGCTGCCTACTATTTCATAGTTTAACTGTTTAAAGTATGGTGTGTACTGTAAGCCTGGTAGATAAATGTGGTCGCAAATTGCGCACTGACTCTTTGCGACCCACCTTTAACTTTGTGATGCCACCTTGGGACTTAAGTCCCACCACAAAATCTCCAGTCACAAGAAATCCCAGAACAACCCGCCTTTTAATATATATTAGGAAGTTTACAATTTGGAGCCCCTCATGATTGACTACAAATACAGGGATGGTGGCCCACAAGGTAAAGCAGATAATTACCCATGCATTTACATTCACAAAAGGGAAACTTTATTTATTTAAAAAAAAAAAAAACTTGCCTGTATTCCATAAGGGAACTTGTGCTGCTTTAAAAAACCCTGTTTGAGGAAACGTTGTTGGGGGAATGAGAGAGGAGATGGTGGTGGTCTCCTAGACTTCTGCCAACTCCCAAGGCAGCTGACATGATTGCCAAAAAGGAAAGTGGTCCCTTTGTGGCATCTTCCCCTTTGCAAATCAGTTGCCACATCCACTGAGGTGTTTGTAACTGATCAATGGTTTGCAGCTGCAATTTCAGTCACAGACTAATGTCACATAGAATACTAAATCGCACATAGGAAGGAAGGCCTCTCTCATTCTCCTTCCTAATTCCAATTCTGTGTGGGTCACTAAACCTATTTTGTGAGACAGAAATGCTTTTACAAGTCACAAATATACTTTAGTACATTGAAAAAAGACATTTAGCATTCACAAATCTTGTCAATTTGCCAGTCGTATGGCTTGCAAATGCAAAATGGTTTTGTACACCTCACCCATTGTTCATTTTTTGCCGTTAGACATATCTTTCATTCAATAATGAAAGTAGAGATGATTAATTGAACTCTAACAAATCTGTTGTTTACAAAAATGCACTCCAATACTTTACAGTGTTATATACTTGCATAATAAGCAAATATTGATTGTTGGACTTGGCAGCTCCTGGCGTGGTTTCCATGTACTTTTTGCTTCTGACCCCTGTTATTGGACCCTGTGTTGTAATTTGTTTTTTCTGGTTTTGATACTCTGGGCACTTTACCACTGATAACCAGTGCTAAAGTGCAAGTATTCTCTGTTTAAAAGATATTGGTAATTGGGTTTCTCTGATTGGCACATTTGATTTACTGGTAAGTCCCTAGTAAAGTTCACCATATGTGTGCCCAGGACCTGTAAACCAAATGCTAATAGTGAGCCTGCAGCACTGATTGTGCCACCTACATGAGTAGCCCTGTGAACATGTCACAGATCTGCCACTGCAGTGTCTGTGTGTGCAGTTTCGCATTGACAATTCATCCTGGCAAGTGTACCCACTTGCCAGGCCCAAATCTTCCCTTTTACCAAAATGAAGTCACCCCTAAGGTAGGCCCTAGGTAGTCCGATTGGCAGGGTGCAATGTGAGGAAGGACACGTACTGGTGTGTTTTACGTGCCCTGATAGCGAATTACTGCCAAGTTCGTTTTTCACTGTTGGAGGGCCTATCGCTCTCATAGGTTAACATGGGCACTGCCTTTAAATATCTTTTAAGCGCAGTTTCTCATTGGGAGCAGATAGAGATAATGAGTTTTGGTCTCTGAACTCAAAATTTAAGAATGCATCTAGTGGTAGAGTTGTTTTTTTAGATTGTCTGTTTGAGAATGCCACTTTTAGAAAGTAGGCATTTTCTTGCATAACCATTCTGTGCCTCAGCCTGCCTGTGGAATCCACGTCTGGGTCAGACTGACAGTTGGGCTGTTTGTGAATTCACTCTAGACAGTGACACAAAGGGAGTTGAGGTGTGTCCTGCATATCCTGATGAGTCTCATGGGCTAGAGTGGTGAGGAAAGAGCTGACACCTGCACCTGAAATGGCTGTGCCTGTGTTTCTACAATGCAGGGTCCAATCCCCTGGAGTGTGCCTGGGGCCAGGCCTGGGCACGGCAGGATCCTGTGAACAACAGAGACATTCCTTTAAAGTTTGCCTTCTTCAAAGGCAGAAATGGGTTTAAGTACTGGACCCAAAACCCCCGTCCTTTAGATTACTTCTGGATCAAGAGGAACCTCTGCCAAGGAGAAGAGCTTGATGTTTGAGGAGGACCTGCCACTCTGCTTGTTGCTATGCTGTGCTGGCCTTCTGCTACTGCTGCTTCAGCCTTAAAAGGGAAAGGACTAAACTTTGCTTTCTGAAATCCTGCTTGTTAAGTTTCTCCAATGGCTTTGACTGAGCTTGTCCTCTTTTCTGAAGTCTTGGGGACATCAAAGCCTTCATCTACCAGTGCCTGGGCTCTTCTGCTGAGAGTACTGACTTGCTAAGTGGTGCCAAATCCAGTCCCTGGGCCCTTAGAAGTGGAAGCTGGTAACCTGCAGGGGAAAATATATCCACCGCTGTGTGTGCATCAGTAAAATAGACGTAGCACCTGTCCCGTGACAGAAAATTTCATGCAGCACCTGCCTCACAGCTGGAGAATCAACGCAGCGACTGTTCTCAACGCGGACCCTTCGCACAGCGCATCAGAATTTTCCACGCATCGACCATGGGTGTCAAAATCTTCAACAACACCGCACGGACCCAAGGCTGCTTGTTTGGAAATCGATGCATCCCTTCCCTGTGAGGAAAGAATCGATGCATTGCTTGTCCGGCGGAGAAGAACTGATGCACGGCCTCACTTGCTTTTCAGACAGACTCTTCCTGGTGCAGCTTTATTTTTGATGCATACCAGGTACTTTGTGTTACAACAACACATATATTGATTTCTATGGATTAAGACTCTTTCCTTTAAAAATTCATATATTTGCTTGTGTTTGTTGGATTTTTGCCAGTTGGTCTTTTTTGATTTAGATAAATATTGGTTATTTTTCTTAACTGGTGTGGAGTCCTTTCGTGGTGCTCTCACTGTGTTACTGCATGGGTTTGTACAAATACTTTACAGATTGCTCTGAGATAAGCCTGGCTGCTATATCAAGCTACCGGTGGAAAAGAGGGGGTTGTCTAAGCTGTGTATCTCCCTCTACAGGGTGTAAACTGACTTCCAACTAGAGACCCCATTTCTCATTGATTACTATTTTAAATAGCCCTTTCCTTTTTTAAGGACACTAAGGCTCTCATCATTACAATTTTGGGGCTAAATTCTGGTCCATTTGCAAACAGGAGTTTGAACAAGAATCAGAATTGTGAGTTGTGTGATAATTGTCCCCATTTTGTCATGATGAGCCCAGAAGGTCACCCTAGCTGAATTTTATCTGGAATGAGAGTGGGGGTGTAAAAAAAAAAAAAAAAGCATAATTAGGTTCAATAAGTACCTATTGTGCATGCTGTGCCTCATTTTCAAGTTGAAATGTTTAAAACTCTTAATAGGAGGTATTTACTGCACCTGGTAAATTCCTCACCCTGTCAAGTTCACTAAGACTTACACAAGTTGTGTTATTCTGTGAAAATGATGATATTCATAAATGTTTTGTAGACAAGTGTAATTATTATAGAGTAACTTACAAGAAAAATCTAAGCAAGTTATTTACTTGTGTATGAAATTCATGCTAGTTATCTGCCACACACTATTTGAAAGTACCGTTTCAGAAAAGCAAGCTATAGAGTCACCGATTAAATGCCAGTGAGTTACCGGTGGAAAATGTTTTGCAAATATTAATAGGAGAAAGCTAAGGGAGGTGTATACTTCCATACAAAATAATCACAGGTTACCATCGACCAAATAACTTGCATAACACATTTAAAAACTCTACATTTGGCCAATAGTCAGTTAAAAAGTTCTGGAAGGCTGTCAGCCTGGGGTACCACACATTTGTTTTTTTGCATATTTCACTCTGAGTTTGGTTACATGTCCAGATTGAAAAGAAAATGAAGGGGAGGTGTTCATAATACATTTTATAATCCATCTTCAGTATTCTTAGGATTTTCAGATCCCTAACCCTACTGATCCTCCTTTGGTTAAGATGCGCCATATCGCCATGTGCATTTTATGCCTTTTTTGCCAGGGTGAAGGACTACTAAGGAGGCAATGTCTTTTTTTGTGAGTTAATTTGTGAAATTTCAAAGCAAATGACTTTTGAGAGGGGCTAGAATTCCTGCGAGGAATCGGAACAATTTTTAAAAATCTCCTTTCTATGATAACTATATATTGAAATATATCAGCTTCTCATTGTATGTGAAGAATGTAAGCTATCTAGCTTGCGAACTGATCTTATTGAAACATGTTGGCTCCCAAAAAAGCGACTGCCTCGACTTGTTAATCCTTTTTATCAAATAAGGATTAGTCCCTCATGAAGTAAAGATGGTGTTCCCCTATTCAATAGGTTTTAAATAGATGCTGCTTTAGACAGTAACTATTGGCTTTTTTCTTATCTAGTCCTTCAATACAGGCTTCAGTTCATAGCAGTTACCTCTCAGATTTTGATCAATTATGAGATAGTGATTTAGTTGGTAGTGCGTAATTTGTAAAAGAATAAGTGCTGTGACCCAAAGTTGTGCTCATGAGTCAGTCACCGACACTACCAAATGTCAGGGTTGCATCGTCTTGCTTCCATCTCAAGCCTTTTTTTTTGTCCCCCATCAGACACCCCCTGACCCTTTAGCTCACTCTTGCAGGGCCTTTCTCGTTTCTGCTTTCTGCCTGCTTTCCGTCTTTTCTCGTCATTCTTTTCAGCTTTTCAGCTTTTCTCTCCTTTCCTCTTAGTCAAAGTCTGATGAGGGAAAATTGGTGCTGGTTCCAAAATATGTCTGCCAGTGCACCTCACTTGTACCCACTAGCTCAAATTAAGCACTTATAGCTGCACTGAATACCTAGCTTTCCCTGTAGCATAGAGAGTAGTTAAGTCTCTGTTCATGCTGAGCTGAACTTTTTATTATCCATGCCCTACCTTTGCAGTAGAGAATCCTTCTTCTTGTATCTTAACACATTATCTTAGAGCCACATAACTCCTCCTGAGTCATGAGGTTTGGTAATGTGACCAAGAAAATCTACCCCTTTTCTTCTCAGCAGCTATTTGTAGGACAACACCCATCTCTTTCTGCACCAATAGATCCATTTGTTATAAACACATTATCTTGTTTTGTATTTAATTGGCAGGTACAAGTGCCAAGAAACACCAAAGTAGAGATTTTGCATAACATAGCAAGTGTCTGTAATTCTAGTCGACTTTTTTACAGAATTTCGTAGGGTTAACCATAACATTTTCCTAACTAGATAGCATGAAATAGGGATTTGAAGCACTCTTCTCAATTGGAATGGAGAACTTCTGTTTTAGGTCTCGAAAAACTATACCGACTTCTTATCAGTCTGCAACCAGAGAACTGTTTAGTAGACTTTTGCAAGACTTGGTATTATGACTCATATATTTTAATATTTTTGCGACCCCCTTACCACGTTGTTAAAAATAAAAAAAAATAAAAAAAATAAAAAAAAAAGCATTTGGGTTATTGTCTATGAACTATGCTGATGATGCCAAAATGACCATGGAGCATAGATAGTTAGCAAGCACCCTTTTGTCTCCTACTTTTAAACAGTTCCTAGCTGTCCTGGATAAATGCATGAGCCTAAACGTTTTGCATCACAACCCGTCTAAGCCTTGGATCTCTGTTGAGGACAATCTCAGGGTATGCTGTACATGGGTTTTATATACATCAACATATGGTCGAGAAGATTTAAAAGATATTATAACTACACAATGTCAATGTATTTTGAGATTTATAATGTGAACCCCAATAATTCTAAGTTTGATACTGTTTTATCTTGAAATACAAGTTTGTTTATTTCTACACCAGCATTGTCATTTTGTTTGTTTATTTCTATTGTGTCAAGTTACTATTGAATTCAGTTATGGTGTTACTATTGGACATCTGAAATATTTAATTAATTGATTTAAAAAGTGTGTTTAAATAAATCCCTTATCAGCACTTTTACTTCCCTAACTTTTCATAAGTGGCATTTTCAAAATTGAGACTTAAATTACGACTTTACCATTAAAGGGGGGTTCTAAATTACAATTTGTTAGACACCAAACTTGGCATCATTACTTGCTACCAGTTCAATATTATCACTTACTAAATGTAACAATGTAACCCAATGTTATCCTATGGTAGAGGCAGGCCTTGCAGTAGTTAAAAACAAAGTTTTTCACTACCAGGACATGTAAAACTTACAAGCACATGCCCATTTTTTAAATGCATTGCACCGTGCCATGTGGGATATTTAGGGCCTACCCTGAGGGGGACTTATCTGTATTAAAAAGTAAAGTTTGGGTCTTGCAAAAGGTGTATTTTGCCAAGTTGAATGGCAGTATAAAACTGCACACACAGGCTGCAACAGGAGAGAAAGGCAAACACTTTGGGATGACCCTGTAGAAAGTGTCAAGTCCATAATCAGTACAACCCAATTTAGCTAGACAAGTTACTATGAATGGCCTAGCCACATTAGCAATGTATCTACCGTATTATGAGTGCATAAGTGCCACACTTAAAAGGTTTTCAGAGGCTTGTTTTACCATAGCCAAGATATCTCCTGCCTGGGCAGCATGTATGTTCATTTGCACCTTTTGACCTCCATTGTTCCCACTTTATGCCCTTGCATGATAACTATAGAAATAGACTATGCAAATGTCTTTAGCATTTGTATAGTGAAATTGTTTTGTCAAGTTTCAGAAAGCAGCATAGAACAGTGAAACATATCAGATGGATTTGTGTCTTTCCACTCTTACACAGTGAACAGGCACAGAAAAGAGGGAGCAGTGAAAGGTATCCTTGTCCTTCGGATTGTGTGTTCTTTTAATGGATAAACTCCGAGTGAGTAAACAATATGACAAGACCACAGGGAGAGCAGCATAAATTATGAAATGCATGAGTGTAGTAAGCTTGAAATTAAGTGTCACTTTCTGCCCTCACAGAATAAATAAATGAAGGAAGAAGCTGTGATATAGCCAATTGATTTTTTTTTTGTATAATGTAAAAAACGTTTATTAAGCTTTGGTGAAACGTATTGGACAGGTACCATATGTTCAAGGGTAGCATAGGTGAACCTTGCACTAATACTTATAAAAAAATGTATGAACAACACCTGTATTCAAATCACCTGATTTCAGCAAGAATTCTGTACTCCAAACAGATGCTTCAGATCATGAGACTAGGGCAGTGTTTTCACAGCTAAATGATAAGGACCAGGATGAAGACCTAGACTAACCAGCTGCCTTTATTAGCAGGCAACCACTCCCCGGAGAGCATGTCGTATAGAGAGAAATATTTGCAGTTATTTAGTCACTGAAGAAGCTGAGACCCTACTTGTTTGGGGCTCACTTCAGGATTCACCCTGATCAGAGGCCTCTCAGATGGCTCATACAGATGAGGGGAACCCCCACTTCCCCCCAAATTGTTGTGATGGTCCACCTCCCATAAAGAGGAAATGGGTACATCACATGGTTTTATAAGGTCAATAGTATTGTATCAACATGCATATATATTGACTCCAAAACAACATCATTATCAATCATAATATCATCAAAGTAATGAGATTTAAAATTCTATCCTCACATGTACTTACCTTGACAATATAGGGGTAGTCCTTATTGTGGAAGTTGTATAACTGCAGGTGGATTATAAAACTTGTAAATCTCCACTGATCGTAGAAATATAAAAAATGTATGCCCAGGAGAAGCTAGATCAAGCAGTTACTTACAACACTTCGGCCCTCATTACGGGTTTGGCCGCCAAACTCGTACCACCATCAAGCTGCCTGTGCAGCCTGAAAACCACCGTCCCTATCAGGAGTTCACCGCAGGGCCATAACATTGACGCTGGCTCATAAGCAAGCCGGTGGCAATGTCGGGGTGCGGTAAGTGCAGCTGCACCCAGAAAGCGCGACGGGGATTTCCATGGACTTGGGGCCCACAGGACCCCCTTTCTGCTAGCCTTTGCATGGTGGGGCTACCGCCATGGAAAGGCTGGTGGAAAGGGGGCTCACAGCGCTGCCCTGGTGGATTGAGATCACCGAAACCCGGTGGTGTCAGCAGTCCAAGCGTGGCAGGTCCGCCACAGTCTTAATGCGGAAGTTGGACCATGGCGGTGCGACCACCACCATGAGTCTGCTGGTCTTAAGACCACCAGGCTCATAATGAGGGCCTTAAAATCCTTGATATTAGGTTTATAAATTTGAATGT
The DNA here is from genome assembly GCF_031143425.1 of Pleurodeles waltl. Classification (NCBI taxonomy): domain Eukaryota; kingdom Metazoa; phylum Chordata; class Amphibia; order Caudata; family Salamandridae; genus Pleurodeles; species Pleurodeles waltl. The sequence goes on along the minus strand of NC_090450.1, from coordinate 129,316,123 downwards.
CTTCAATGAATGTATAAATTTCTGGAAATTCCGTTATTTCCTAAATATTACTTAACTTTCTTATATGTTACCCGATTTTAAATTCAATTTTTTTGCCTCCATACAACCCTACATCAAGATAATTATTTAAAACTGAACATATTTATTTGAAATTCCTTTGTACCATTAGTCATAGATACAGTTGAAAGATGTTCTTGTGCAATGTAGCTTTAGTAGTCATAGTCATAAATCATTACCCACTAGTGTGCAAGGAAATGACATTGACATGTTTGCAAAGCTTAATGATATCCATGTGACAATTCTGACTTTTGCAACAATTTATACCACATATAGTCTTGTTTAACATTAAAAATTGTTCTGAAGAAGATATACAGTTATTGTTCTTTTCTGCAATCCCATTGTGCATAAAAACAAAAGTCTGCGAAAATAATTGTGTTGGAAAAACTCTGCATGCTTTTTCCAGCCAGGAATTGAGTTGCAGTTATGCATACAACATTAATCCAACTCTACAGCTGGCTTGACAGGGCTTTGTCTGGCTGTGCAGAGAAATTTTTTCCTTCAGGCAAAGTGGGAAAACAGGAATATTTGCAAACTTTTCAAAAAAATCACAAATCCTTAATGATATTGTAGTTTGTTACTTCAGTGTCTGCTGTACTCTACTTTAAGCCTCACTACAATTCCTTCTTCAGTACGGCGCACCGCAAAAAACTGAAATCATACTACATTCGGTTGCAGCATATATAAAGTCCACCTATAATCCCGCACAAATCCATGGGGAATTACTGGTGTGTTACCTTCTTTCCCAGATAAATAACTTTTGTGGTACCTCTCTAAAGATACATTTGTGTCTCTCTCACGCTTGATCATCCACCCCCCGCCCAGTCCCAGCCACCACCACCTCAGAGAACAGGCAGCTTTACAATTATTTACTGCCAGAACAAGCACTGGCAAAGTCAGTAGGTTTAATGTGTTAACGCATGCAGAGATAGCACATTAGTGGAAAACCCAAGATAAAGAGTGAATAGGTTTAAAAGTAGTCCCTCGTCTAGTTCATTGCAAGCACTCCATAGTAAGTCGTAAGGATACAATCAGTCAACAGCATTTTGACAAATTCTGACATAATTACACTCACATTGGCAAACAAAGCCAAAAGGGCTTAACCAAAAACCCACTCAATGTATAGTGTTAGCAGTGAGTCTGTTTGACAGCTGCACTGTCAAAGCAAAAACAAGTTACTGATGATATAAATACGATGAATGTATATAAGTGGGTTTCGCACAAGGAAAACTATATTGACACGAGAGAACTAGCAAAGTTTTGTGGGCTTCTGAGGGCCTAGCGCAGAAGTGTTATTACCTATGCGTGGCATGGAAATAAATATAAACATATAAAAAACACAGCAAATAAAGAAAAATGCATATTAGATGATGCTGCTAACGTTACATGAAAACCTCTGTGTGAATGTCATAAATCCATAAGGAAGAGGCACATCCAATGAAAATAAAGGAGACAGATGCAAAGGTAATTATGAAGGTGAGTTACATGAACCCTTTTAAAAGCAAAGAAAAAAGAAATATCAAAGGCTAAGGACATCAAGAGGATATATGTGGAATAAAATTGAAGTAAAAGGAATGATAACAGAAGGAGTAAAATGTTTTTTAATTTAATTGCTCAAGACCACATTCAAAATATGCAATATCTGTAAACACCAGGACTCATTATAGAAATCAGGAAGAGGGTCCTGGTAAGTTACATCATTACAACTTCACCTAAATGTATAGACAAAAATTAAATTACATCAGTCAACAAAAGTATTTTAATAGTCGGTGGCTGTGCACTTTTTAGTGTTTTTTTTTAAATTAAGTCTGAGGCCCTCCTTGCACCCCCATCCCCTAGAGGGCCCTCCCTCAGATGTGTGTACTAAATATATAGGACCTCCTGCGTGGTGCATACTTACCACACCCACAAGGACTTTATTTACCTCATTGTTTGCTTTAATAATAAGGGACTTGTGTGTGTGTGTGTGTGTGTGTTGGGGGGGGGGGGTGGCTAATGATTTCCTCATTTGCATGGGTCCATGCTCACATGAAAATCAGGCAAGATCCATTTGACATTGTGTTGGTGCTATCCTGGCAAAACGTATATTCCTGAAGGGATGGGGTTAATATATGTGGCTGCTTCTGGAATACCAACTTTCTTCAGAAGTATAACAACATCTTCTCTAGAGCTGCTGACTTTGCAACATGAGGAACCAGGCTTGAATCCCCTCCTCCGATCAACATCCTGTGATTCTTGGGAAGTCGCTCAACTCCCTTTGCCTAATAAAGAAGAAGCAATAAATGTACAAAGTAGTTCTGTCGTAATGCACTCTTATGTCCCCTTGGGCCAGGTGTGCAATATGAAGAAAAAATCCAAAAACATATCTATGTTGTTTTTGGTATTTGCCAAACTGTTGAGTGAAAATTGGTAACATTGATGGGTTTTCTGTACACTTTTACCATTGGTGCGGATTAACTGCCCCAATAGGGGCATATTAAGCAAAGTTTTTGCTAGTGCACATGCTGGGCAACTAGCTTTCCCCTTCATCAGCCAAATAGATGTGGTGATCTAGGACGTCAACTTGTAGCTCTCCTACTTCTACAAAAAGTTTACACTCCTTCAAAGTGATCTTCGGTTTCAGCTGGAGAGTGCCCTAATGTGGGCTACTGGACTAGACTCCTGACGAAGGTCATCACTGCCTGCCAGGTTTCTGTAACTAGGCAGATAGAAAACACCTGAATCAGCTCTGAAATGCATCCCCTCTTTCTCTGGTGGATGCACATAGCAAAAATCTATATCCCCTGTATCAAAAACGAGGCCAACTCTGGGGGAAGCAAACAACAAGAATGTCTGCAGACAGTACCACACTGTGAACCAAACAGAAACCTTCCATCAAAGATCTCCTAGTGAGGCTTCAAGTGAATGAAACATGGTGGCAGTTCTCAGAGTATAATGTGCCTCATTCCTTGAAGAGCCCAGGATCCAAATCTGAGGAAACAGACTACGTGCACTTCAGGAAAAATCTGGAAACAGAACTGTTCCATCAGAGCAAAGAGAGGTGGTGCCACCACTGCCCTCGCCACTCGATGGCTAGCCACTCAACTGTTTAATGATGACCTTAGTATACACGTCCTTATAAACAGGGCCACTCGAATTATGCAACTGTGCAGTTGTGGCTTTTTTTTTTTTTTTTACATAATTATGGATTTGCTGCATGTGCCAAATAATCCATCATCTATTGCATAATCTGCAGGTTTTAACAAAAAAAAAAATTCTAGCTCAAACATTATAAAAGTTACCCTTTGCAAAGGTGGACTGGGTCCCCTTTATGTTGTTTATTGCTATATGTAAGTGTTAAACTGGGGCTGATGGTGGGTACCTATGCCCAGACAGTGTGAACAAGTGTAAAAATCACAAAATAATGAAAAATATTCACAAAATATGCTGCATAATTAGCCTTTTCGTGCTACATTATTTTATTTATATATTTATATATATATATATATATATATATATATATATATATATATATATATATATATATATACATAATTTCACAAAACAAATTAGGTTGCACTCCTGGAGCTTCCTTTCAGCAATTTCCTTTTATTTATCCGATCGCATTGAATGGCAGGTTTTTGCAGCATCCATCCAGACTCCACAACGCGTTTCGACGTTTGTCTTCCTCAGGTGGCTTCAATCTGCATACACATCAAATTTTAATCAACCTGTCACCTTTATGTATGCGCAAGCATTCTGGGACTTGTGGTCTCAATATTCAAACACAGGGGAATCAAAATAAACTGCATTCAAAATGTTAACCCAGTGCTGGACAATCCGTGTTTAAGTTAAAACATGAGCCAAGGTTCCCACTGTGAAATAAAAGTTCACTCACCCCAATTATAGTCACGCGTGTATTTAAATACTGTGGTATATTCCACCAGACCTCTGGGCCCCAAACTCAGAGCCGAATGGTGAAAGGTGCTGGTTTCAGGTTTCCACGTGGTGCAAGGGGCATTAGAAGTCGTTTCCACTGTACAGTACAGGCGCAGGGGACAAGTATCTCCTCACCACCATAAATCATTTCAACTCCGCATTTAAAACCGGGTGCCACCGCACGTATTGAAGATATATATATATATATATATATATATATACTGGAAGCTGCAGGTTCACAAGAAAACAGCCAGCCAGGGCAAAAATCTGGATCCCAAAGGATACAATGAGTCACAATATATATATCCTTTTTCTTAATTTATTTGTTGAGCTGGAAAACGTCCTGCACATTGAATTTGCTGAATGTTTGCCCAATCGAGAAAAAAGGAATGTAAAGTATTTTTGAGGGAAGGCTTTTTTTGTTTTATTAAACCTGTTACACAAACATCAAGATTTGTGGAATAGTAAACCACGCCTTTGTTTTTATGTGTGTACTATAATTACGCACGGGACTGCACGTTGTGTGAAATGGGTTTTATGGTTTCAAAAAGCTCACTTTATGAACTCTTTGGACCCGCCCCCTGGAAGAGCGCGTGCTCTGCATTATGGACTCTGGTATTCACTGGAGCTGCCGCGTGCCAGGTAACGGCCTTCCTTGAAAGTTAATGACGGGAGGGGCAGTGTAGACTTCACTGTGGAGTGGTTCTTGCCGGGCGCCCCCTCCGACAGGTCCTCGGGCCTCGTTTGTCTGTTGGCATCCTTGGAATGCAGGTGGGGGTTGGAGCAGTCTCTTCAAGCTAATATAGGGAAGTTTCAGTCTCCTGTCGGAGCACGACTACGCTACATTACACCTGACTTACCCAGCGGTGCCCCGGCAATGCGTAGAAAGCGAAGGGTGCGAATCTTACACAGGACTCTAAAACTAAAAATGTAGATATCGGTACACATATTATCAGACAAAAATTACGACACAATAATGATAAAACTACTAATGTACACTTCTGTGTGTGAGTCCAGAGACGAGCTGTGTTTTTATTATTGCTAAGTGGCGTAAATCTGTGTTGAAAAAGAAAAATATTTAACACTCATTCCAAAATAGTATTGTGTTTTTTTATTTTTATTTTTTATCTTTGAAAGTTGGAAAAAAAGTGCATTAGATGACTATTCGGGAGGGGCGAGGACAGAGAATACCGCAGGTCCGAACAGCTCCCCCCGAGCGCCGATGTGATGATGTCTCTTTCGCCTCTCCCCTTTAAAGAGGGGGCGAATGTTTCCGCATGGTTGCCCGGCGTCCACAGAGCACTGGCAGGTCACACCAGCCTCGGAGGGCTCCGCTTTCTTTGTGTCCGGCGCATAATTGGCTGATTGTGTTGGCGATGAGCGGCTCCCCTCCCCCCAGCGCCCACACTGGATGTTAGGAAGCCTCGCTGCCTCTCCCAGAGGAGAGCGGCGCTGCCTCGCTCCTCACTGGCAGAGGAGGCAGTGCTGCTATTGCGCAGGTTGGAGCAGCGCGCACACACACATAGGCACGCAGGCAGGCAGCATCCATTTTAATCTGCAGACTGCTCGCCTTGCCGGGGCGTGCTCCGATCCTCTCCCCCGTGCTGCTGTCATTTATTGTACCACCGCCTCCGGCCTGATCCCTCCCGACTTTTGGTGGCGGCGCCCTGTATGATGCACTGAGATGGTGCACCAGGAGAGCTGTGCCTACCAGGTAAGGATGCGAGCCGGGGCTGGGTCCACCCGCTTCCCTCGGCGGAGGAGGGCCGGGCTGCCGTCTCCAGGGCAGCGGCAGGTTGACTGCTATGAAGCGATGGCGCGTTTGTCTGTGTTCTACCTCAGGCTAAATTCTGCTGGTGTCAAACTGAAAGACTCAAATAGCGCATGCCTCCTGAATTTTCCGTGCGTGGCGCGTGCATGTTATGGCTTCATTTCTGGACCCATGCCGGAGCCCTTTCCATTGTACAGTGTGGAGGGCTGCATGGTGCAGAGATGCTTCTGTGTGTGCAGCAGAGCCACATTACTGGCAATCCAGTCTGTTTTTAAAGAAAATTACCATAGAATGTATTTCATGTCTGGTGGCGATGCCAGGAGGCCTGGCACGTTCCTGCTTCTCTTGTCCACATTGTTACATTTGAGGTGCAGTTTCCAAATGGTGGTGGTGCCCACAAAATAAACCCCTTGTTTGCCTTTCCATATAATCATATATACGATATCATGTTCTTGCAGGAGCAGCTATAGTAAATGTAAAGACATTCCAGTAGCCTTGCATGTGTCACATATGTGTGTGTGCAGTTTGCAATGCATGTGTTTACAGATGAGACCCTGCATGCCAGGCAGAAAGTGTGGCCTTGCACAGGTTCAGCTGTTTGGAAAGATATAAAGGACACCATGCAGGTGCTATGGTAACACCGGTCTTCACGTTGGTTATGAATTATATAATCCTGTCATCAAGGATGGGAGGGGGCTCAGTTGACATACGCACCTGTTGCGGGCATCCACCGGGGTCCCGTGCATCTGGTTTTAGTCCCAGCATCAAACTGTACCAACTGGGTACCAATGAGCCACGTAACCTGTCACCTTCACTAACTCTTTGGATGAAATCTCAATACATAACAGAAATAATACATATTATACTATGTAGGCCTTTGGTGAGGCAATGCATTTTTATAATAATATCTTTCCAGAGGCATAACTTGCTTCGTTAAAACTTTCTAAAATATGAACGGTTTTGCATTAAGACTTGTTCTCATTCCCTGTAGTTTGGTTGCTTCTGCTCACTTGAATACTTTGTAAAATTGAGCATTGAATGCGGATTGGTTTATCTGCCTGGGTGTGTCTGTTTATTAGTTTACGTTTATTTATTCCATAGCATTCAATAGCAGTTGTCTCTGAACCACATTATACTTATTGATGTCATGGCGAACTTTATTATGTGAAAGTTTTACCGATTGGAGTAGGGCCTGAGTTCGTGCTACAAAGCTAGGTTGCACTTTTTAGGCCTGGCCCTAGCAGCACGGTGGGGGTGGGACTTCTGCCGTTCTATTCATTTGCTGCCTCAGGGGTGGCATCTGTGACTTGTGCTGCATAACCTTTGACACGCAAATGTGATTATTTGCAGTCAATTCGCTGATTGGGTCGTTCATTTCATTAAGTTTGATACGTTTTTGTCACACATTGCATTTAATAAAAATAAGGTGCTTTAGGGCCTCATCAAGAAAAAAGAACACGCTATACGAATGTTACTCCACGATGCATTACTGTAATACATCTACGAAGCCACAGCTTCGAGGTGCTGGTATGTTTCGCCAATAACGTTGCACGTGGCGAATAATTGTTTGCGTTCTGTTCTGTGTGAGCACACAGGGTTCTTTGTGAAGTGCTTACACACATTAAGCTTTCTCCCTTGGAATGTTTACCTACAGCCCACATCGCTCCTTTCCCACCACACCTCAGACGCCTGCGTTTGATGACTTCCAAACAGATGGGGTTTGACGTGTTAGGGACAGCGTGGGGCGCGGTGACGTGGGCCCACCTTGTCGGTTCATGCTCGGCTGTAGTGTGGGCAGAGATCTGCAGAGACACGCCGCTGGAACTCACGCCATCACTTGCGTGTATTTCATCTTCAAGCTGCTCAGATTTTGTGGCCTAGAATTGGGCATGGACGTGTTTGACAACAGATGGTGCAAACATGTCAGATTTTTTTTACTGTAATATCGCCGTGTACACGGCTTGCCTTCTGTTTTCTTTGAGTTTTGTTTTTTGGCTACTGGAATGAGATATACGGTGGAAGGAAGTGGGGGAAGTGCGTATCTCTCACTAGTGCACAGGTGCAGTGTCACCGGGGTCCAGACGTGTGAGGAACCCACCCTGGCCCAATTATGGCCGTCTTTTCTGAGACATTTTAAGACATGAGCAAAGTGGGCAATTGCCCAGGGCCCCCACTTTCCAAGGCCCCCCTTGGAAACTTTCTCTCTATATCCCATCCGTCTATTTCTCCATCTCAACCTTTAAGGTATTATTCAATATTGTTTGGCATCATGGGGCTTGAATTAGTAGAACATTATCTAAAGTATACAAAGCTGTTCTGTACAGGGGCCCCTAAAGTGTGTTTTGCCCAGGCCCCCCCAAAATCCTTAAGATGACACTGCGACTTTTACTTCCTAACTGAGGAGGAGAGGGGCCTGTTTTCACCGCTTGCATTAAGCCCTGTTGTATGCTTGCTGCTCACCAGATGCGGTGCAGAAAAGACATGGGGTCTCATTACAACAGTTGCGGTCTGACTGCTGCTAAATCGGTGGTCCGACTGCTTTGGCGGCGGTCTGACTGCCACATTATGACCGTGGCAGTTGTACCATGGTCGGACTGCCAGTTTCCCTCCACAGGAGGGACTGGCAGTGCTGGCTGTCTGAATCCTCCAGGGAAGAGCTGCCCTGGGGATTACGACTCCCACTTTTTACATGGAGGTAGCACTGCCATGTAAAGGCTGTCGGAGACGGGGTGCAGGGGGCCCGTGGAGGCCCCTGCACTGCCCATGCACTTGGCATGGGCAGTGCAGGGGACCCCAGGCCATTGCCGTCGCACAGTACAACGGGTGCGCTTGCACCCTACCACAGTAGCATTGCCTCCAGCTCAATTATGAGCCAGCATCAATGTGGTGGGCTGTTTACCGCTGGGTCGCTGGGAAACTCCTAATGGGGCCAACGGGAAGGCGGTCGCACTGGAGCCAACATGACCGCAAGAGTTTGGCGGACAGCCTTTTCTGTCCGCCAAACATGTAATGACACCCCATAGTGAGATATGCACTAATTTGTAGTGTCTTGTAACATACAATCATTTAGGATACAAAATTGTGTGCAAAATCATCGTGCTTCACCAACCAGAAGAACATTTCTTACATCCAGGACCAACTTATCTCTGTTAAATTCATCATCTACCAAACTGTAAAAAGTGCCACGTGTCTCTGAAAAAAGTGAATATGATGATGGGACACTACAATAGACACAGGAGCTTAATGGGGCCAACCATTCTCAACCCACACCCAGTAAAGATATGTAAACAACTGTCTCAGCAACTTGATAATATGTTCACTTGACCCGCATTAGAGCTACTTCAACACAAAAATGCAGAAACTCAAATTTACCACTTTGAATGGCCAGTTAGAGTTATTGATTTAGGGCACTGAATACTTTCCATAGTGTTGACATAGAGTATACCCATCACAGTCATGGGAAGACATTTCGTTTGTGTGAAAATGTTTCTCACTGCACAATAATCTCGAATCTCGCTACCTTTTTTCTCCTCCAGTAGTTTGCATCCAGTCTGTAGATCTGAGCCAGTGCTCCACTGAATTTGTCCTGACATTTCTACGTTTAATGAACTAAACTTTGGTGACTTTGGTTTAGGAGTCTGTCTCCAGACTTTGCTTCCTGTTACCACACTGAACAATTCTAACATTGCGTGGGGTGTATTGTATTATTGATAATTACATTCATATAATGCTTCATAACCCCTACTAGTTGCTGCTTCTCAGGTGGATAGGCACCATGATACACAGGTGAGCGCTTGGAAGGAAGAGTGTTGAGTTGCTTTGTGGCCTATGTGCGAAGCCTTTTGATGTTACACATGACTGCTCAACAAATTTATTTTTATCGCACTGCGTGTTTTGTAAAATTTCGGCTATCATGGGGAATCCAAAACTCATATCTAACTTAATGTAGTGCAGTACAATTTAAATTAAAGTGTCGGAGAAAGTTAATACTAACCCACAAATGTTCCTACTTAGAGCTCATACAACAGATCGTGGGCAAAATCTACTAAATTGTTAAATTAAATTCAGCACTTTCTCTGGTAGTCAAAAAGTTATTCTTATGAAGTGGCCTAACTGTGTTCATATATATATGACCGTGATCAAGACCGGGAAGGTCGAAATGCGTTGGTGTTAGTTTGTTTGGGGTCCTGTTATGTAATAAAAGAAGTCTGAAGAAATCCTGTGAGTGCCGTGCCGCATCCTTGACTTAATTGTCAAACTTTTGTGAAGATATATATATACATATATATATATATTCACTTAAAATAGAAGGTTACAGGGACATTATAGTTAGGCTTATATTTTAAACATACATACAAAACTATAGAAATTCAGTTGTTAGAGTTATTTCAAGTAACTATAACTCACGCCCCCACCTTGCACAGTTATCTCATGCGCCACGCCTGGCTTTCAGCCGTGCGTGGTGGGGTTGACTGCACTGGCCAACCCCCTCTAACCAGCCAACCCTGTGCTACATATGGCCTTTGGCTCTGTGTGGTGGATGATGGCTGCAGGGCCTGAGCTGTGGCCATGCACCACAGCCAACCACCTTTAGCCACACCAACTTTGCGCCACCCACGGCATTTGGCTGTTCATGGTGGGGGTTGGCTGCAGGGCCTGCCCTGCAGCTATGCCCCATATCCAACCCCCTGTAACCACCCAACTTTGCTCCACGCACAGTGCTCAGCAAGAGTTTTCCGCAGGGCATGGTCTATACCCACGCCCTGCAGCCAACCCCCTATAACCACACCAACCCCATGCCAAGCATGGCCATCAGCCTTGCAAGGTGGGGTTGGCTGCTGGGCCTGGCCATGCAGTCAATCCCCTTTAAGCTCCAAATCTTGCACCACGAATGGCCGAAGGGGTTTGAAGCTTAAAGGGAGCAACATTAAATACATATATTTCAGGGGGCCGCATGAGCACCCTCTGGGCCCAGGGACCATCACCTCCTGGGCCGACATTAAAAAATATATGAGGAGGCTGCCCAGACACCCCCGGCCTTGGAGACCACCAACTCCCCAGACCTTCATAGTAAAAGAAACTTAAAGGGGGGGGCTGCGCAGTTAGTCTTCCGCAGTCCCATGCGGCTTCAGTCTACTGCAGGATCCGACATTGCTCCCGTACGCAGGGAGCTGCTGCAAATAGCAGCTCCCTACTTGTGGGAGCACTGTCAACTCTTCCCCTGCCCACATTTTAGCAGGCAGTGAAAGAGATGAAAACTCCGCTTTCATCAATCTGGTGCATTTTTAAAGGTCCCATTTGCTGACAGCGGAGTGTTTGCTTTTACTTGGTGGGAGTTGTCCGCTCCCGCCAAGCAAAAGCAAACATCTACCTCCCAAGGGTGGGAACATTGGGAGGTAGAAGGAGCCAGCCCTGGAGGGTGGCAGTTGCCAGGGGCATGTAGGGCTCCCCTCTCCTTCTTTTCTACTTGGCCCAGGGAGGTGGTGGTCCCAGGGCCAGGGGTCTGCACTGCCCCCTCTTCAATCAATTTGTAGGCCCTGGAAGGTGGCGGTCCCGAGGCCCAGCTGGTGGTTCTGCAGGGCCCACGTGCTTTTCCAACGTGTTGGTATGTGTCTGGGCTTTTAACCACACCCATCACTATCACTCGTTCATCTGCTTGCCCTTCAAAAATGCCTTATTTTCATTGGTAAATGCTTTACCTTTGGCCCTCCTAAGGGCGGTTTAGTTACCGCCTTGGACATCGCCCCTGTTACATGGCTAATTGCACTTTTGTCAATAGGTGTGACTGCAAGCGAACTTCAATTTCCTTTTGTGTGCTGCTTCAAGCTGATGCCGTGCTGCTTTGAATCGACTCACTTATGTGAATCTGTTTTACTTTCAATTTTCAGTTTGTGGCAAGAAAAGTCCTGTTAGGAGTTTACAATGCTAATATCTCTAACTCGAGTAAATGTTAGCCCCATTGCATTGAAAATGCTTCTTTTTTGGATGTTGTACCAGGGAGGTGGTGGTTCTCGGGATGTGGCCTTGGCATACTTTTTGCACATAGCCCTTGGGAGGTGGTAGTCCCTGGAGGGTCCACAGGGCTCCCCGTAATAATTTTTATTATGTTGCTTTGGGGCGATTCGGTCCCTGGAGCACCGAGAGGGACACCCAGTCCCCTGCATAGTTTGTAGACATAGCCCTCGAGAGTAGGTGTTTCCAGGGCCCAGGGGGTCCGCAAGACCCCCCCAATTACATTATTTTATATGTAGCCCTACGGAGGTGGTGGTGCATGCCACCCGCGTAGTTATTAAACATAGCTTTGGGAAGATGGTAATCCCCGGGGCTTTTAAACGCCCTATGACAGGGACCCTATGTGCCCCCCTCCTATTAGGCCATAATGCCTCTGGCACATGGTCCATCCGGGGGCAAAATAACTGAGAAACATAGGACGCTGCATTTTTTTTTCCCTTAAAAAAATCTCAGTAGAATTCGCAGATCCAGCTGCAACTTTTGCAGAGATTAAAAAAAAAATACCTTTAAGCCCAGGCGGGCTCCCAGGGGGCCTCTGGACCAAGGCTAGGGGTTTAGAGTGTACATACCATATTTAAAAAAAATGTTTTTTCTGCTTCAGCTGAGTTCCAAAAAGGCTATAATCACTTCTTTTTCAAAGTGTTGGCAGCCAGTCAACTCAGCAGGAGATCTCCCTGAATTCAGGGCCCTAGCTATACACATTTCTTTCCCCTTCAATATCTCAAAAATTACTGTATGGATTTACACCAAATTAAACAAGCATTTTCAATGCAATGGGTCTTGCATTTGCTTGAGTTAGAGCTATTAGCGTTGTAAAGAAAAAAAAACGCAGCGCGATCGCACTATGTAAAATGCAGCGCTATTGCGCTGCATGAAAAATAAACAGATAAAGTAGTCCAGACACCGTGCTGAAAGCATCGAGCCTTGTATGTTTTTAGTAGTTTACCGGTGCTGTGTAGGTGGGCTAAACACCAGAAAAGGCATGACGTATGCATGCCTTCCACAAATGAAAACAAGTGGATTTTAAAAGGCAAGCTTATGAACCAATGTAAGTGACTGACGTGACATGGGCGTGGTTGGAAGCCCATAGAGAGATCACAGACTGGGATGGAGCGCTGTGCGCTCACCCATAAAAAGGATGACCTGCAGACCAAAAGATACATTTATTCCAAATTTGCTGTAATTGTATTCACCAGTTCGGGCTGCATGCGTGTCTAAAGGATCTATGGGAAATAAACATTGGAAACACACTGTTTTTGAACCCCTCCCCACACTTTTCTCAACCCCTAACCGACTGACTGTCACAAAACATACCAGGCACAACAAGACCTTAGAGGGCACTTTTTTGGGGAACATTTCATGAAGATTCGTCAAACAATGCCAAAAGATGTAGGCCAATAAAAAAAACACTTTTTCTATGGAAACTCGCTCCTAACTATAACTACCTACTGGGGACCGGCAGTAGTTTTTTTTATATATATATATATATATATATATCAGAGCAATACTCTTTTAGGTTTAGAGTGCTGCATAAAATATGCAAAGAGGGAGGGAATCTTGAGTAGTTCCTAAGTTTCTAGGTGGAGAGCAGCTCCTTCAGATGCAGATCCGTATGAAGGAACTGCTCTTTACCTAAATAAAACATGGGAACTACCCAGAGTTTATCTATCTGTTTATCTATATATCTATCATACAGTCATGTGGGTAAGTTATCTCTTTATAAACAATTAACAACCTCATATGGTTCTCAAGTGTGCGTTTTGATTAATTCTTTTCACTCTAGTAAACCAATTGGTATTTTTGAACCTTCGTAAAACATGTCATGATGTAAAACTCGTAGATTCGATAGGAATTACATTTAAACTACTGTTTGAAACATAAAAATAGGAGAACTCATCGGTTATACGGAACTGACAGAAGAATAACTGCTTTAGACCTCACATATTAGGTCACTGGTGACATCTGAAGTCTGACGGTGCAAGTTACTTATAACTGGTGAATTTCCCTGGGTTTATATGAATATGTATTTATGCACCTGAGAGAGAGCGGGAGAGAGAGAGAATGAGAATGAATAGAAAATAGAATCTCCAGGCCTTCAAATTGTTATATCAGGCACAGTGCACATATTTGTTTCCTCAATGGTGTTGGATAAAAAAAAGGTTTTGGCAGTGCCTTAGTGGTAGGCGCTTTCCTGTGCCTGTGTTATTGACAGAAGAGCTTTTGGCACCCATAACCATTCAGAGTTGAGAAATTCAAGCTGACACAGCTTCTGTATCACTCAGAGGTACTTGGATCATTGTTCTAAGGAGGCCTGCAAAAGTTTGCATAGCACCTAAATGCATCAACAGAATTTGTTTAGAGACAATTGTAAATAATAGCATTCAGGCAGTTGTTAAACACAAAGTGTTTAAATCAAAATAACCTCTTAACTATTGACATCTGCAAGAATGTATAATACAGGACTGTCAGTTTGGCATTTCTTCTGAAGTATTGGAAGGATTGTAAAGAATGGGTGGAACTCACAAAGTTTCACTCAGCGGAATTCCCTAGAGATACACAAAGACTCCACCAGATTCTGTGGCGTTCCATCAATGGGTGGGAAATATGCACGTTACGCTGCAATTTAGTACCGATAGCACGAGCAGCTATGAAGAATCAGCATGAACAGCACCATGCAGTGCACATGAGTGCGCAGCCGTTCAAGTTTATTTTGCTGCCACTCAAGTTACAAATCTACTCCAGAAGCAGTCCTCTGACTGTGACCACCCGCATTACAAATTCTTGGTGTGGGGCGCCAAATCTCACTTGCGTTCACCAGCTCACAGTTCTGGAGCCTCACAAGGAAAATAAATTCAGCCATGCAGCGATTGGTTGAATTTGGCTGAAACTCCACGTTACAAGATTAATGCAGTCTCCAAATTCCACCAATTCTGTGGGCGGAATGAAACATTCCACCCACCCTTGCATATTACACTTTCTACAGTAATGAAGAAATATTTACATGTTAAATTGACAGTGTGATTTTTTTTTAAGGAATTAAATATATTTACACAATAACTGCTTACTAAACTGAAATAATAAGTATTTTTATATAGATGTTTTCTTTGTATGTTATCAGTCGTTTGAACACTCGCCTTTTGTGAAAGTGACTATAAAAATGTTCAGTTCAAATAACTTTGCAGAAAAGCACTGTGATAACCCTGCTCTAATATAAGGGATTTCCTTCTAAATATTACCACTCTGAGAGCACCTTGTATTGTGAAAGTAGGTCTAGACTATGTCGGTTTTTCTTATGCTGCCTCAAGGTCATCATGTGCTGGGGAGACAATAGAGTGTCACAGGAGGTGTCTTGGTCAATCCATCCCCTTACCAACCACAAGAGTCCCCAAAGAATCAGCCCCTTTGCTGATACTCTTTATGGCATGTAAGGCACCTCTGTCCATCAGTTTGGTAGCAAACAACATCAGTTCCCACACACATGAGTGGCACAGATAAAACAGGAACACGAAGATCATCACCATTGATCCAATTGCATAAAGCAAGCCTGGTATTGGATATACGTCCACGGTCTGTGCTCGAGGGGCCCAAAGAGAGAAGTCCTTCTGAAGCCTTGCATGAACACTTGAACATGCACACTTTGGTCTCATTCCACGGGTCCATCCTCAATGCCAGTCCAGAAAGAATACAAACCAGGAAAGTTATTGTACAACAGTGTTAACTCTCTATGGAAGGCAGTCACAAAGAGTGTGTTCCATCATGTTCATCCTTGTGTGTCCTGATCCCCTTCCACCTCTCTGTCAAACAACTGCTCTTGTTCTCACTCTGCTTCCCCCACACCCGACAACTTGTGACCACATTTTTAGTGGACGCACAGAAAGATGTTGGGGAAGCTTCAGAGGGCCAGGATCATACTACAACTCACACTGCGCTTAACCTTCAAGGACCCCATCACATCTACTATTTCGGATAGAAGTTAAAATTTCATGCTTGCCTTCATAACACACCACTGGCGGCCTATTACGGAAAGATCACAGTTCCAGCCTGATGCTCTCACTGGTCATTTTGTAATCCACTTGTGTTTGGGTTACATATCTGCTGTAACAGAAGGAAACCTGCTGGCAGAGTGCGATTCAGCAACGCTAAATTTTGTGTGTCCAACATTTCAACCGTATATCTTGTCAACACAGACCACAAGCCTCGGCTGATATGTAATCCTGGGATTAAGGGAATTAAATTCTATACCATACCAAATGAATAGCAGGTTTGTATTTGAAGAGTTCGGTTGTTCTAGTTTAACCTGCATTAACTTTGTTTGTTTTTAATGGACCGTTCTTGTCTTCTTTGTTTAATAGCTTTAAGAGTTTTTGTTACATTGATCGACGTGTTTCTGCTTAAGCAAATTAAGATACATTGTAGTGTTTGAGTAAAATATTACTATGTTATTTAATCCTTATTTGTTAACTTGGCAAACGGAAATAATTTAGATGCAGGAAGCGTGCCTGTCAGTTCGTGAGATTTTTCAAAAGTCCTAGCTTCTAAATTACTTTTCTAACAACACATCCCTGTTAAATGACATCCTCTATTAGGAATGTGAATGGGCGGTGCTGGGGCTTCCCAGGGCATTTAAGAGGCGTGGCTGCCAATGTGGTTACATTGTGGGGTGATTAGCCAGGCAATTAGCAATCTTTAGACTGAGTACGTATCTAAGGGGTAGAGAAGGGGGAATCGAACTGTGGAGGATCGGTGGGTGGGGGAGTTTAAGAAACATTAGATCAAAATTCTAACCGTTCTGAGGTGAAGTGGGTGAAAAAATGGATAGTAAATTATTCACAGTAAGGAATGTTTGGATGTTTAAGAGCATTGGTATGTGCCAGTGTGAGGAAGCTGAAGAGATCTGCTGTACTAAAGAATATAATGCAAGAGTGTGAAAGCTATGAAGGTTTAGGGTGTAGGTGTTGATTGTCGGGGGGAATTTTGAACTATGTGTAAAAAATCAAAATGAAATAGTTCAGTGGCAGTGAATAGCGTGGTAAAGGCTGATTAGAGGATTATATGTACCACCTAATAGCGAATCAGCAGAATTACATCTGAGGATCCGACTGATGTTTAAAGTCTGATGTTTCTAGAAACTTGTGAAATAAACAATAATACCCGCATTATTTCCCAGTGAATTAAGTATTATCATCAATTGATGTGTAAAAGAAGAATTTTTAGAGCCATCAGCAGTGAACGTTAACCGAAAACCATGCATTGATGGAACTGAGCCGAATGTGAGGATATTGAGGTGGAAAGTGAATGAATGGGTAAGTGAGTAGGTGGATGGGTGGATGACTGAATGGATAAACGGGTATCCACCCATTTATTTTTGTTGAGATGGTTGAGTGAGTGAACGAATTAAGAGGGTGAGTGAATTTATGGGTGGGTATAATTGTGAGAATTAGTATATGGCGCATGCAGGGACTTGTGATAGGGTGTATGCTTGTGGACTGGTGAGTGGATGAATTGGTGGATTAGTGTGTATACAGCTTCTGGGAAAGAAAGCACATGAGTAAGTAACAAGTAGCCCGTCACATACAGTTCTTGAAGACATGAGGTCTTGGGTCAGGGAGGGCTTTGCTGGTAAAAACCAGGCGTTTTCTGAGCCTAGAAGCACAACAGGGATGAACAAGGGGACATAAGCAGCAGTGTAGGGGGTCGGCGAAAAAGAGAGAGAACTGAATGAAGGCCTGACCCAAGAACTTCTATCATTCAGGAAACACCTCAAGACTTGGCTTTTCGACCAGTAGCTCTCCCTCACCCCCCCCCCCCCGCCTCACCCCTAGCACCTTGAGACCCTACCGGGTGAGTAGTGCACTTTAAAAATCCTTGATTGATTGATTTGAATGAAGATGTTTGGAGGAGCAAATACAAAAGTGGCTAAAATAAAAGGAAGGAACCAACCTTACTGGTTAATGAAATATTACATTAATTAATTGTCTCCAGTGGTCCAATGTGCCTTTGTGAAAATAAAGTTTTACCCTCTAACCCTGGACATCTGTGGTCAGCGAGTGTGGTTTTCCATCTGTGCTCCTATGTCTTAATGTTCCAAAAGGTACGTCATCGTGTCTTTACGCTTTTTGAGTAAAAGTTTGTTTCCAAGATTCGACACAAAACATCGTTACACTGAAAACTTCAGCTGGCTGGACACTATAAGACTTGTGTTGTGCATCACAGGAATTGCATGTTTCGCAAATGCTGCCTCTCTGAGATCTACACAGTTACAGTATCAGTCGCAGTTCGTATCTGGTACCTCCTAGCACTTACACATTTAAGGTCAGCCAGAGAAGAGATTTTGATTTCTAAAAAAAAAAAAAAAAAAAGTTTATTAGCATAGGGGATTAAATAGATTTGAGGCAAAAGAAAGTGAATTTTTGTTGTCAAGGCAACAGATGTTATAAGAATCCCCAAGATTAGGTGTACATTACTTTGTGTTGGACGGCAAGATAGGTAAGTTTGTCATAGTACACAATCACGTCATAGGCATTAGGGATTTTTGCTATCAACTTCAACGAGTTCCCTTTCTGATGATGCGGTGCAGGAATGTACCAAAAAGTCTTGTATAGACCACATTAGCATAATTCACCCAGTTGGTCGCCTAGGTCAGCATTGGTTCTGATGTAGCTCATGGGCTTCTGGCAGGCCTGGTTGCAGGCTGGAGGGGTGTGGTGTGCAGGGCGTCTTGTATTTTCACAAGGTACATAACCGGCCTTGAGTCGGGTGAGCTGGGCCCAGGCTCAGGGTGCATAGAGCTGTCGGCATCCTGGCCATTCACCAATCTTCCCTGACCTGGCTTTAAACAAGAGCAATTGATCACTGGTACTGAAGGCCAGCAGCACCCATTCATCCTCTCCATCTCACTGTAATTTTTAAAACACTTCAGGAGTGTTGATGAGGACCAAACGATTCACCACATGATTGCGGGTGCCAAATATGGCTTCACCCAGGACCCTCTCTAAGCAGAGGCTAGCACAGCCTTGTAACAGAACGCCCCAATATGAACATGGTAACAGCGAACAGCTTTGTATCTGACCTTTTTAACATTAAAATATTTCCACCCCCTAACCTAATAATGATGGTACGAGGAGGTTGGAGGATCATGGGGATTCCAACTATACCTTGATTATGTCTGATTTTCCCCTGGATGACTAGTCCTTTTGTGAGATAGCCATCAAACTGAAACTAATCCAAAATGTGGGTGGAATATGATGTACTTGCAGTTAATCCTTGCCTAGGCTTCTTTTATTCCAATTCTTGTCGCTTGAATATACTGTCCGATTATCCTACCATAACACCTGTAAACTGCACCTAAATCATTCACCTGAAATATAAAAAAAACAACTTCCTTTTCCGGTAGACATGTTGTACTCCTTTTCAACAATGCACAATACTTTCGTATTACTTGTCATTTGCAATGTTTTTAGTTATGAAGCATGATATGATTTCACAAACTCAAAATGTTTCGGATTTAATCCACAACCCTTCTTCAGAGGATATGGCTCCACATTTTAGCATTAAAAAGCTAGAGTAAAAATATGTAAAAAACAAAACAAAAAACAGCCCTACTAGATACGTGAACATATCAACCACCTGCAATCTCACATGTACATATAAATTCCTAACTCAGAAAATAGAAGATATTTAATGTTTCGCCCAAGTTTAATTTTAATTTTAATTTGTTGTTTCAAATCTTGGAAAGGGTAGGTTACTGACCAGGTATATTCAGATGTATGAAATTGCATTGTAAGCACCTGTGCCACATTTCTATTTTGTCATGCAATTAAACCAAATCATTATGCACACCCATTAATTCATCATTTTCCAGTTGTTTCTATGCTTTCATGTTTCCAGAATGCCCCATCTGTTACCAGGGACATCAGTCGCTACCACAGAAAGGATAAGGCCTGCCCCATTGTAATCACTAGCGGACCCTTGGCTGAGTTACTGTGCAATTGAAGAAAATATGTGTTCTCCTTCCATGCTACTAGCCAAACTTGGTTTCTGGGTTCTGTGCACTAACGAGCATCTACACGTTAGAAAGCATTTAGTAGGATTCAGGTGTTTGCTACTAATGATTTGAAAACCTGTCACATGTGGATTAGGAGCATGTTTGTGAGCTCACCAAGTAACTGCCATTGGCAAAGCCAATAGCACTGGCTGAGATTCTTACCCCTGAATAAAACTTTAAAAAAAAAGCCTGCTACAGTTTAAAAGTAAAAACAAACAAGCATTGGCAAAGCCAATAGGTCTCACCTATGCAAACTATTGGCTTTGCCAATGTGGTTTAGCGATGTTGTTTAACACTGTGGCTGCTGTTCCATGTGGCTAAAATGTTAGTGGCATAGAGGAGAGTGGCGTGGAGTTGTGTAGAATGGAATAGAGTAGAGTAGAGTAGAGTGGAGTGACAGTGTCGTCTTTTGGAGTGGCATCATGTAGAGTCCTATACCGTGCCATACACTGAAGTGGCGTAGAGTTAACTGTTGTAGAGTGGCATAGAATGTTGCAGAGTATAGTGGTGTAGAGTGCAATGGCATTGAGTGCAGTGACATTGGATTCAGCGGGCATACAATGAAGCATCATAGAATGCTGTGGTGTAGATTAGAGTGGTACAAAGTAGAATGGAGTGGCCCAGGGTGGCATGGTGCAGAGTGGAGTGGCATACAGATGAGTGATGCAGAGGGCAAAGGCACAGAGTAGAGTTGAGTGGCATATAGTACAGTGGCCTAGGGTGCAGTGGTGTAGTGTAGTGGTGCAGAAAAGAGTGACATAGAGTTCAGTGGCAGAGAGTGCAGTGTTGTAGAGTGTCAGAGTGCTGTCCTGTAGAATGGCATAGCAAGGAGTGGCCTAGAGTACAGTGATGCAGAGTTGAGTGCAGTGGGGTACAGTGCAGTGTTGCATAGTGGCATAGACTACAGTAGTGTAGAGTGGAGTTTAAAGTATATTGGTGTGGCCTGCACTGGAGCGGTGTAGAGTGAGGTGGCGAAGAGTGTAGTGGTGTAGAGTGGCAAAGAGTGCATTGGCATAGAGTAGAGTGGTACAGGGTAGTGAAGAGAGGCGTAGCATGAAGTGGCGTGGAGTGGTGTAAAGTGGAGCTGTGCAGAGAAGAGTGGAATGGCGTAGAGTGGAGCATTCATGGTGTGGTAGCACACTGTCATTACAGACGACACGTTTTCAATTGAAATTGCCATTACATTTGCACAAACATACAGGTTTACTAATAAAACCATACAGTGTACAGACACAAATGTGTGGAAATGGTATCACCTGGTTTAATGATTCCTTTTGATCATATTAAAGTATTTTTTTCCAACACACTTTAGAAATAGCAAACAAATGTGCTTCATTTGTTCATTCATAATTCTGATATATTCTGAAATACTTACACAGCTCATTTAAATGTTGTGTGCTAGGAAAAACTATTTCCTTCCCCAGTATCCAGCAAGATTGTCACATAAATCCTCTAACTTTGAAGTCAGAGAAAGTAAACAAGCACCCTTGGAAGACAGTGCCGATTTGACCTCGTCTTTGAATGCACTGCAAATGTGGCAAGATAATAACAAGAATTAAAGGCCTGTTAACAGAAAGCGGTTTAGGCAAAGGGAGGGATGAACTGAATCTGGAGAGCCTAAAGCAGATATAGCCAGAAAATGGAAAGCCCGAAAGTGTGAGTTACAAACCCAACGGTGATCAACAAGCGGAATGGATTCCTAGGTCACCTTTTTCTGAAAGTCCCCAAGATGTCTTTAGCAAACCAGCAAACCAGCTGCGCTGTCTAGTAGGCTGCAACCTAAAAAAGGATGCATGTATACAATGCATCTATGTGATAAAGGATTTAATGTGTGACGATTCACAGAACTTTTGAGAGGCTAAAATGGTCCCTCAAGTATTTCAACGGAAGGACGTTATAGGCTGCTGATGCATATAGCAAACACCGAGTAGCATGAAGAAAGAATGAAATGCTCCTGTGGGTGGTGTGGAAGACCTCAATATGCATTTGTTACAAGATTAGTACCAATAAGCCAAGAGTCAAGCGCACTGTCAAGTCATACCTAAAAATGAACAAACAGGGGATCTTAATCTGGAGTATTGGCATATTCGTTAGTCACTTTAAGAACAAGACTGGACTGTTTGGTCAGTGGACAGTTCATCCTTATTAATAATTTAATGCATCATTTATACAAGAATTTTACATTTCAGGAAGGTTCTGTTAATGAAAATAGTATGTTAAATGCGCAAAAACGGTTCTGTAGTCTGGTCTGAGCATTTTATTTTTTGTCTTCAGTTTTGTATTGAAGGGTTCATTAGAGAATTCTCACCTTAATCATAGATGCAGCATTAAATGTTAATTTTTCTCATTTTTACCAGCAGAACTCTATGGACCAAGGACATTTTAATCCCATTTAGAAACTGCTTGGTGCAGATGAATAGCTGTCAGTATTATAATAGTCGGAGGAAATATGCATCACTAACAGGAAGCTGTTCCAAAGGTTTACCACGTGCAAGGGAAAATGGTGCTGGGAATTGCTGATGAAGCATCAGCTCCTGGGTCCTGAGGCCATAAATGAAAAAAAAAAAAAATAACACTGATGAAAAGTGGCAAGCTTCCTTGAAAAACTGATAAAAATGTTGTTGTGTAAGTTCCTGTAAAACAGCTTACATTTTCTTTCACCTCAAGAACAGTGAAAGGCAAGTGACTGACCTAGATAACATAAAGATGTCCTACTTTTACTTTTTTTTTTTTTTTAGCTTAGATCATTTTTAGACTTATGAGGTGGGTTTCAGCTGAAGGTTGGGGTGCGGCAAGAGAAGATGTAATTTGCAGCTGTTTCGACTCTAGCACATACTATGGGTGAGTGTGCATGTTGTATTCAGACCTGTTTACGTGGGTGGTTATTACAAAACTTTATCCAGAAGTTGGTTGTGCTTCATTGGTGTTAGGACCTGCATACACTATGGGCAAATTTTGTTTGCCTGCATTATACTTGCTTCATTATAACACAGGTATTCAATTTAATAAGATCAGCCCCCCCCCCACACACATATGGATCATTCATAACACCCTTATTCTATAAGCCCTGTATGATGCACACAGTTCCCGAATTATACTAAGTCCATATATTTGATTTGTAGATGCAGTCTACATGAATTATTTTATCTTCCTTTTAGGCACTTTGATGTGCCTCCGTTTATTAGGTCTTGGTTTTGGCATGTTAACAGTATGCATAGAGTGGCTAACCCTTTTACACATTGGCTTTCTTCAGAATCTTTCACTCATGGCTTGTCTCAGCCCAGAGGAGTAACAACTCTCACTTAGTTCCGCTTGCTGTTTGACTGAGTCCTTCTGCCTTCACGTAGGTGCTCTATTGGATGGAAAGAGGGACTACTCAACAACTATAGCCTTCTCTCTTCACTCCAACAGTCTCCCTCCTGCCAGTCATGTTCTAATATGTTAACACATAAAACCCAGTCCTATTGGCTTTGTCTTTGCTGGCTTTGTTAGAGTAGCTCCTGACCTGCTGCAAAACATGTGCAGGGGTACATGTATGCTGTAAATGATGAACCATATAAAATCCCAGGTAAACTAACTACTGTTAAAAAACCTCTTTTTAATGATACTTTGCAGGTTTAGACCAGGTGGTTAATGAAGTTCACATTTTCATCCTAAATTGGGCTCCAGCTCTATAGGTATCTAATGCATGCTAATCCAGCCTAATGACAGAATTCTGGTAGACCACACTCTTGTGGGCTTGCAACGCAAATTATATTGTTTACCTAGAATCAAAATAACAATCATGAAAACCCAAGTAAATAGCTTTAAATAACTAAAAAAATATATATTTATTGGGAGGAAGTCATTGTTACGATCTAGAAAACACATACTAAAAAAGAAAACGATGGCATTTTCTTTAATTTTCCAATAACCAAACAATAAAAGAATATGCCTAGACACACAGACATGCTGTTTATGTGAATTAATGTGAATGAATGTCTTTCAAAGCAGCTGTCTCTCGGAGGTGGGGATGGTATTTCGATTGAGGAACCCAATTCCTTTAGAATAAATAAGGTTTGATTTTAGGATAGGAAACTGTCGCCTAGGTCGGAAGGACTGCTGTTGAAGACTTCTTCAAGTTGAGAAGGGCCAAAGTAGATGTTTATTTAAGGAATTTGATGTGGAATGAAATTAGGGAGGATAACCCATGGTTTGTCAATGTCTGCTTAAAGTATCACCCCAGTTCGTGAATAGATTTTAGATATGTGATAAAGCCGGGATGAAGCTTGATCAGTGCCTCTGACTGAAGACACAAGTTTACTGTCTACAAAAAAGCAGGATGAAGGTTGTCGGGGGAACTCAATCAATAATATTGCTGCCCAAACTTGATGGAACCACTATCTATATCGGTGGGCACATCAGCTTAAGATATTTGTTTTTGATGTAGCTGAGTCTCTAGATTTAATTTGAAAGAGTTTTGTTTTGCCAGGAACGGTTGTTGAATATGCTGTGCCAGTCCTGAAGTTGTAGTACATATATTGTGTTTACTTAAAAGACTGAGATCGTCATGTGCTAAGTTTTAAACATTGTCTTTTAGACTAGAGCACATAATTTATATTCAACTATAGATGCCTTTAAATGGAGTCCAGTAATGTGTGCCCCACTATAGTACAGTAAAGAAAATGTGACTAGTGTTAAGAAATATAATTTCAACTTGAATATTTTGAATGAAAAGCTATGACGTAGACAGCAGCAGTTGCATTCACTTTTACTGTTATATTTTAGGTGTAAAAAAAAAATATATATTTAATTTACAAAGGATTTTGTGTCTGGTAGTTTTCGTTTACGCAGATGAGATTTAGATTTATTTTCATGAAAAGGGAGGTTCATTTGTTTTATTTGAGGTTATCTTATTTAACTATTTTAAAATAAAGACATTGGCCTCATTTATTGTTTGGGGATGTAGGAGTTCTGACTTAATCTGAAGTTTTCCACCCTATCAAACCAACATTTTTCCCACTTATTTAGAGGTCAGGGATCCTCTAGGACAGTGGTTCCTAACCTTTTGACTTCTGTGGACCCCCATTTTATCAATACTGGAGCCCGGGGACCCCCACTGAATCATTATTGGAACACGGGGACCCCCACTGAGTCATTACTGATAGCTGGAACCTAATATTATTAAATTTTTTAAGCAGTCACGGACCCCCTGAGGAGGCTTCGCGGACCCCCAGGGGTCCCCGGCCCACAGGTTGGGAACCACTGCTCTAGGAGTCGGTGCACGTGAACGCTCACCCAATATGGGAGTTAATATCTGAAATGTAAAAAAAAATGTAAACTGGCAAGCAGGGCAGCATTATATATCTGATAAAGTACTTCTGGCATGTTGGTGGAACCAGTTTAACAAGAACAATCTCCCCCAATCCGATGAGAATTTCTAGATTGGAGAGGGAGCATTCTGCTGAAGGGGCTAAGGCGAGGACTTCCAGCACACTGAGAGCTTGGCGTGCCACCTGCCATTCTAATAATGACCCCATTACTTGATATCTTCAACTGCACAGTTTTGCTCTTGAGAACTATGAACACCCCCTTTAATAGTGGTTTTAATTTTTATCTTATATGTTCATATGTCCTATTTTCATTCATAAAAGTTACTAAACCTGGTAATCTATTCATTCTATTTCTTTTCATGACGCAGCCAATATGAACCTATTTAGTCTACAGCTTTGGTCATGTCTAAGCAAGGAAAATTGTATTACCAATTAACAATTAACTCTAGGAAATCAGCTTTCAGGAAATCCGCTTCGGGTATGTTTCCTGGAACTTCTGTATGTGAATTTATGCCATAACGCGGATCTGATTTAATTTGACCGAAAAATATATCACATTAATAACCATTTAGCATGGTATGGCACACTTTTTGAACTGCAATTTGTGTGCTCATAAATTAGCTTATTTGGACGTATTCATGCTCCTGAAAAATTAATTATTACACAGTTTATTATCAGAAAATCAAGAAGTGTGGCGAATGCATTTCATTAATTGTGCGTGAAGAGATTTTTGTTGTAAGTTATTAAACAAAGCTTTGCTTATCATAAGCAAAACAATACTCCGGAAAAATGGAAAAGGAAGCTAATCTTAGTGGCCCAGGGAAATTACATGCAAAGTCAGCAGGGCAAGTGCAGAACGTAAGCACAATAGTATGACAGTAGACGGCATAGACTGCGCAGAAGGCAATATGGAAAAACACTCACCTAAACCTAATACATGTATTATTTTTTCTTCAGTTATTTTTTTATGAATTGCTTTTGTGGTAGCATATCCTGGGAGCACCCCCTATCCCAAGTAATCACAAGACCTATGAACTGAAACCTGTTTGGGAATCGTTGGAAAGGAGGTGCACATGAGATGTGCTCTCGGTTAAAATGGGATAAGAATACCCTTTTCAGTGATTTCTTTTGACTCCTATTCCTCTTTATGCCTATTATCTAGTTTACTTTCGTTGATTGTAAGGGTTTCGTCTCTGGGCTATTTGGGTGTCGCTCGTGAGAAATATTTCAGAGGCTTGCACCCAAGCATCAGGTCAAAGTTCAAGGATAGGTTCAGCTTACCCTTAAAGAAATGTAAAACTTTGACAACAAGAAGTAATTCTTTATATATTTATATAAAGTATGTAGCGTGAAAGAGCCACAGGGGCAACAAAGCACAGCGCAAGAAAACAGGCATTACAGTACAGCATTTAGAAAAAAATTAGGGCCTCATTATGAGTCTGGCAGGCCAATGACCGCCAGACCTGCGGTGGTGGTCAGACCGCCGAAATCCAGGCGGTCCAACTGCCACAGTATGACCCTGGCAGTTGAACGGCCAGGGGACCGCTGTCCCCGCCAGGAACATGGTTCCCGATGACCGGACGGTGGTCTGACTCGTGCTCTGCCTCAGCACCGCTGTGCTGCGCACGAGTCACCTTTCCTGTGAAGGAGGGTCCTGCACTGCCCATGGCATGGGCACCTTAGGAATGCGCACTGTCTCCTTTGCAGACAGTGCACAAGGGAGCAAATACCAATACCATAGCACTGTTCCCACCGGGCTGACTGGCAGAAACATCGTAATATGATGTTCCAGCTGGTCAGCCCTGTGGGAACATCATAATATGGCAGGGGGGTGAGACAGCGGGTTGACAGGCGCCTCATCCCGCAAGTTTGGCGGTTGGCTTTTCTGACCGCCAAACCCGTAATGAGCTGCTTAGTTTACATTGGGTAGGATTGAAGAGTAAGAGCCAAATGTACTAACATTTGGGATTTCCAAATTGGGATTTTCTCAGAATTAGGATATCTCTTCCTAATATAAGAAACTTTTTTAAAATTTAGCAAGTCCTAGTGGGTCACAAATGGACCTACCTCATGAATATTAATGAGGTATGTTGCAGTTTGTGAGCCATCATACTGATGGTGTCCTGCTGGGTTCTGAAGACCTCCATGTCTGTGATTTTTTTAAAAATAAAGCAAACATATTTACGAAATGCAGTCCTGTTTTCTAAAAGGAAAATCTAATGCATTTAAAAAAAATAATAATTGTTTAACTCATTTTTTAGGTTGAGCATAGCTGCGCAGAATCGCTGCTTTTACAACGCCCGCCTCACGCCCATCACTACCATGGGCCTATCAATCATGGGCTCGCCCTTCAAACATCCATAGATGACATTGGTAAATGGTTTATGTTTGTCCCTCCTTGGGGAGGTTTTGTTTCTGCCTTGGCCATCGCTCCTGTTACATGGATAAATGCACTTTTTCTGATAAGTTTGACTGTGAGCAAACTTCTTTTTCTTTTTGTGTGTCTCTTCACGCTTATGCTCACGGCAGCTGTGGCGCTATGAAACTTATGTGAAACTGTTTTACTTTTAATTTTCAATTTATGTGGCAAGGAAAGTCTGGTTAGGAGTTTACAACACTAATAGCTCTAACTCAAGCAAATGCGAGACCCATTGCATTGCAAATGCTTGTTTAAGAGTAGGCAGTGGCCTCATGGACCACTGCTTGCTCTTAAAATTTTTATTTTAAACATTCTCAAAGGGGATGCGGTCCCTTGGGGACCCCTTCCAGTTTGCGAACGGGTTACCACCTCCTTTGAGGTGTTGATAAAATATTCATGTTTTGTAACTGCATTTCGGTCGCAAAACATCAATACATACATACCACTATGATTCAGTATTTGAAAGGGATGCCCTAAACACTCCCCTGCCAAACACCGACTCAGAATTCTGTCACAAATGCAAATTGCAATTCGGTAACGTTACCAAATCACAAATTGATGTTTGTACATTTTTTTAGAAAAGTATATGCAGTTTCAAACTTTGGATCTTAAAAATCCTCTGTACATCTGGCCCAAAGTCCTTTAAGTAGATCCTGAAAATGTGAGCTTTCCAGTCTATTTGGAAGAAGAATAGGTTGGTATTGAGCAGGAGATCTTCAGGTAAGCATTTCCATTTGATAAGATCCAGTCAATTTATAGTCTGTGTTGCTGTCTTTTGCATTGTCCACTGGCCTTTTCACTACACTGTGTCTTCAGTGTTGATTTGAAGGCCATACACAGTGGGAGTTGGCCACTCCTGGTGGGTTGACCACAGGGCCTGACCACAGGCCAGGAACCACAGCTATGCTGCACATGGCAGATGGTTGCTCACCCTTATTCTGGCCATGCAAACCATAACTGGCACACCAAATGCAATGCTTATGGCCTCACAATATGTATACCAATAAACAGCAATACCTGAAAGCAAAACCATAAATGGTACTACAGTTTCTGCCTTTTCTGTCAAAGTGGTGTAGCTAATGTGATTTGTAAACTGGGGTGTAAGGTAATTTATCACATTTGTTATTGGATCCATTTCATTAAGGGGGTCGTGAGCATTGCATTTGGTGGGCATGTCATGGTTTGCCCAGGTGTTGTGCATTCTAATTCGTGGTTCTAACCATGATTTGCAAATTTCAGTAGTATATTGTTTTTCATTTGTAGCCATAACTGCACACTTTACCGGTGGGCTTTTAGGTGACTTTATAGTTATTCACATAGAGTATTATTCACATTTAGTTTACACCCACTAGAGCATGGGGCACTGGGTCGCTACACTTTAACCGCTGGCTCTCTTCACTGTGAACTACAGCATTTTGCATATCCACCTAAAAAGTGGTCAACCTCACTGTCACGGCTGGAGATCACATAATACTTTATTTGCTGCTTGAATTTATTTTTAAATGAGTTTTTGAGTGTGGTCAATATTTTGCATCCATACGCATGCCACAACTTTTGTTACACCGTTGTCTTATACATACAGACCCTTTCTATTGAGTCATGTATCTATACATTACTGTTACTGTAGAAGAGAAAAAAAACACTCTCTCCAATGTACTACTGTCTCATCCTGTACCTCTCTCAATCTATCCTTTATCCAAACTCTGACTCATCCCAAACCTCATTCTACTACCATGTCAAAATAACCCTTTCTAGACTCTCCCTTCCTCGCTCACCCCAAACCTAATTTTACTGCTATGATCTCCCAAACAACCCTTTCAAAATTCTTCCCTCATGTGTCCCTCCTTTGACTAATCCCAAACCTCATTTTACTACTATAATCTCCCTAATCCCTTTTTACAGACTATTCCCTTCTCCATAGCTACTTTCACTATTCCAAACCCCATTTTACAACTATGATCCCCAAATAACTTTCTAGACTCCTTCCTCTTCTATCCCTCCATTATTCTATTCAACTAACAGACTCACATGTCCACCGCTCAAATTAACTCATATTGCCATATTCTAATCCACCACTAATCAATCCTTTTGTGTTCTGGAGTAGTGTGCTACCCGCCGAAAAGCGCTTCGATGCCTCATCAGGGGTGTAGTAAGCACTATACAATTACAATTTCAGTTTTACATTTTTATTACTTATAACATTTTAATATCTTTTGCCTTTGTGTGCAAAAACACATTGAAAGTTTAACAAAAACAGACCTTTTGGCTTTGTCAGTGCTTTTAAAGTCAGTTGTACAACGGTCTATCATATTGTAAAATATCTATAGCATTTTGTACCCCGGATAGTTTGTCCAGGCTGCGTCCATCATATATGTTCAACTGGCATACCATCACAGCAAGAGGTAGCCACGCAGGGCCTTGTGTGTATATCATCACTCGCCGGGCCCGTGTCTAGTAGCCATGAATGCAGCTGTGTTTTCTGGCTATGGACAGAGAATATCGGAATACACCGCAGACGGAGTAGTTGTGTGTTTTTGCTCCACTTGAAAGGGTTCAGGGTCAGAGGCGGGCTATGGTTCTTTAGATGTAACATTAATCCGGGTTTTAATCTAGGCAGGTTTCATCTAAGTCATTTTTGGATCCGGGTCATTCTTTCATCATTCATTTGATCACTAAAGCTGCCCTTCCTTTGAAAATTGCAGGCAAAGTTGAGCTACATGAAAGGCACTCAAGTGTCAAGTTATGGCCTCAAATTTCCTTTATAATTTGTGAGGTTCTTTGCTGTAAGGTAACTTAACTTTTGCGGGAAATGTGATCAACCACCTCTCTGCCGAGTGAACAGTTAATTATCCCACCTCACTCCCTCATACCCTTTAGAAAAAAATGCAAAAAAAGAGTTTTTAGATGTGTCATATGCAGACCAGGCACAACATGTGCCGTAACAACATGTTGTGGCATGCATTAAAGCGGTGTGCAGCTCAAAACTCCGGTACATGGCTAGACACATGACCGGAAATGTAATGCCTTCAGAACTGGAAGTGCTGCAAAAATCTCCAAGCCTTGCATGTTTTTTTAATTACCTTTTTAAATAGTTTTTAATGTGACTTTTCTGCATTTATAATTTTTTACAGCATGACCTTCATGCTACATGCATCAATCATCTTCGCTGTGTGAAAAACCAGCAGAAATTGTGTTAGTTATAATTCAAACAACTAGATTGTTTTTTACTAATACAAAGCATAAGGTTGATGAATAAGTGTTTTTACTCTACTGTTTACTGTTTTGGGTGAGGATGTTTTTACATTCTTTCACTGTAATATATAAAAGGGGAAGCACAATGGTCATTAGGGCGCACTTTATACTGTGTAAAAAAGCTTACCTGGCAAGCACTGGCATACAGAATAGGGATGACTTTGTTCTGCCAACTTATGCAAACTGCATTTATTCGTGCTTGCTATTTGCATGTACTAGCTCAGTCAAACTAGCAGATCTATTGACTTTGCCAATGCCTGTTTTTTTCACCTTGATTGATCATCTGTACTGCTATATACATTCTGCTCAAAATACTGGAATGTTCTGCCAGCGTCGTTACTGTGTGGGTTTTCCAATGACCCAAGAAACTGCAGCACAAGGATCAGTGCTTAATTTGTAAATAAAGAGGTGTCGGTGCCCAAAGTCGTCCTCTTAAACACGTGGCTCCTGCAATTAAATGTGTGAACACGGAGTACTGAGGCGCCGTAATCCTGAAGCCATCTCGGGCCTCTTCAATCGATATAAAGCCACTCCCTGCCCCTTCAGCTCACTCTTACAGCTTTCTAATTTCTTCCCTTGTGATGCTTTTTCGTTTTATCGTCCTCCGTCTTCCCCATATGTGTCTTTTGCTCGGAGCAAATGCTTGAGGCAGACGAGTAAGCCCTGGCCCTCAAAAATAAGCGCCGGTGCTCAGCACAGGAAACAACAAGCACAAATTAAGCACGGACAAGGATGTCTTAGCATGCTGGGAAGTCAGTTCCTCCTTCCTCGTCCCCCCCCGCCCCCCTTCCAAGTATCCAAGATCCCGGCCATACACACACGTGAAGAAAAAACAAATGCATTTAAAAAAGAAAAGAAAGAACGTGTATACTGATTGTGTATGTGCATCAATTGGGCCCTAATGAGCGTAGCATTTCCAAAACCTATAAAGAAAGCTGGGACAACCTGATCCCATGGTGGCTGCCCAAAGTTATGAAAGGTAGCAGCTTTTGTTGTTTGTCTCGCAAGACTTTGGGTGGCTACCAGGTGTCAGAATGCCGGTATGTGGAAAAAAGCATTCGGTGGCCACAATAGGGCTAGGAACACTCTTCAGACCAGATGAAAGCGCTAAAAATGCCTCCTGCACCGACAAAGATAATTTTAAAAAAAGGAATGGTTCCAATATAAGAAGCATGTAACAGATAGAGAATAAAAAGTCTGATGGCTGAATGCACTTTTCATATGCAAATTCGTCCTTCAGGCATTGCACATTATTGAGGTGGACTGATAACCAATCAGCCAATAGCATGATTGTCAGACTAAAATGCGACTTGCTGGTCCAGGATGTGATTGACACTGTGTGACATTAAGGTCTGAAGAAGACCGAGCCAAACGGGTCAATAGTTGGAAGTGGTTTGAACCAAAGCTAGCCCTGTGCAGATTGTAAACAATAGACCTTGCAGACCACTGTGAAGACAGGTATGTGTTGTTGAGAGATTCATTTTTTAGGTTGCGCACACAAACGCTTCGACCTTTTGTAATTATTGTGGACTTTGAACCAAGTCCACCATACGCCCCTCACTTTCACTCATTCGCGGGCTTGCCTTTCAAAATTCCTTTATCATAATTGGTAAATGCTTTACCTTTGTCCCGCCTTGGGGTGTTTTTGTTACCGTCTTGCAGACTGCCCCTGTTACATGCATAATTGCAGGATAGCTGATATGTGTGACTGCGAGCAAACTTATTTTTCTGTTTGTGTCTCACCTTCGCCCTCACACTCATGGCGGCCATGGAGCTTTGAATCGGCTGGCTTACATCAGCTGTTTTACTTTTCATTTTCAATTTATGTGGCAAGAAAAGTCCAGGTAGGAATTTACAATGTCATTAGCTCTAACTGGAGTAAATGCTTGTGTATCTGAGTCAAATGAATTGCTCTCTATGTCGTGTTGACTTATTTGAGCAAAGAATATTAAAAACCGATATAAGCATTGACCCAAAAGGCATCTGGGGTGCTGTACAATGTGGTTGGCGGTGCATTATTTATTTACAATTTTCTGACTAAAGATTGCGAAAGATACCATTTTAGACTTCTTTTTTAGCTCCCAGCAGCAAACATGAAATATGTTTGCTAAGACAGAAAAATATCAAACACTAAAGATTCGTGCCTTATCTGTAAGAGAAGCATGAAAGCATATTTAGCCATGCAAAGAGAGTACCATTGGACGGCTGCTTTCAGCAGAAAAGAGCTACAATGGCAATATCAGACCGTCTTACATCAGTGCCTATTATGATGTAATATAACACAATATCGCATGAATACAGTATCACAATGACCTACATACACAGATGCACCTTGTTAAAATATGCTCTCATATAACCAAGGTTAAAAGTATATTGTGTGCAAAGGGGCCCAGTTTAGTACTCGAAGACTTGATATCCGGTGGTGCCTAGGAGGGTCCATAGCCTGTGCCATCTGTAGTAGTGATTGCCCACAAGCAGTGTGCCAGCTGGGCAAACCTCTACCTATTTTTAGCCTCCATTGAAGCGGTTCAGGGGAAGCCGGCTGCTTCCCGCCTGCTGCTGTCCACCCTTCTTCGGCCGGCCGCCACCACCGTGCATTCAGTGAGCACCCACTCAAGAAACTACCTTACTTTGTTAGGAAGACGGGGCCTGGAGCTGCCAGGGATTCCTACCGTGAGAATGGCCCAGTGGAAGGTGATACCTGACATTGGGGAGACGCAGTTTTTGACAGGCCCACGTGCTGGGCAGGAATTCATTTTTAAGTGCAGAGCTGGGCTGCTGTCCACACACCAGAGTGCGGGACAGGGGAGGGTGAACACTGCCGCTGCCTGAGAGGGTTCACCAGGGCACTGAGGCTGTGAGCTCATATCCGACCCAGCAGCCTGAGCACAATGAGAATTTAGAGGAGGAAGCCGCGGGACCCCTGAGCTCTGGGTGAAGTCATCCCTGGCACCGGCTGTGTGTGGTTATGGTGGGATCTAAAGAGTTGCCCACTGACTATGGACTGTGATGGAATGAATGCATTACTCTGTGAACTCTCCAGATTGGACACGGCTGCCAGTTACAAAAAGGTAAGCATCCATGGTGTGTTCTGAGAGTGAGTGAGGGCAGTATTCTAGCGCAGCCTTGTACTACAGGTGCTTCTATGTGCTTTTCTTTGTTTAAAACTCGGTTGATGTATGTCTTGAGTTTGGATACCTTCTAGTGCACCCCGGTTTCCTTCCAGAAAAACCTACAATATATTAATGTTGCTGTTTTTCTGTGTTCCACAGAGAACGCTTATTATTTCTCTTTATTCTGCTTTTTTTTTTTTTTGTAAAAGGGTAAAACCTAATAGCGTGGTCCAAGAGTGAGTGCTTTAGTATAGCGACTCTTTGTGAAAATAAGTGCTTCAATGTGCTTTTTTTCAAAGTTGGGCTGAAGTGGGGCATGGGTTTTGATATCTTTCTTTCCAACACGACTTTCTTCATGAGAAAAACTGCAGCAGATATTTATATTTTGCCGGTTTTGTGTGTTTCACGGAGAACCCTCATTCTTTCTATTTATTCTGATATTTTTAAAAAATCGAATACTCACTGTTACCTCTTAACTATTAACTCTTTGTAATCTGTACTATAATGGTAGCGCTGGTTTCTCACCGTAAACGCACCCACTCTTTATCAGTCTTGTGACCAGTGCTTTAAACCAACTTCACACTTGTATGTACCTGTTGTGTACAAAACAATATCTGCTGTGCAATGTGTGCAACATTGTGATTTTTCTTTTTGCCAGCGATAGAAGTACTCTGACATGCAGATTTAACCCCCAGACATATACGAATCGCCACAATATTTTAGGAAGCAGATGGTTTTAACGCGAGGAATTTGAGCAGTGCATAGTATCATAACAGAAGACATTTTTGCTCTGAATTGTTTCCTATACCTGAAGCAAGCACTTGTTCAACTTTTTAAAATGAGAATTACATTTTGTTTTTAAAAACATGCTTGTAATGATAGCTCACAAGCCCCATCCACGTGCTATATCTGAAGGCGAAACCAATGCACTATTTGCCTGCGCACTGGTGCTTTATAATTTGGGTTTCAGGCTGGTGAGGATCCTCCCTTTCAGATCACATTTGCTCACTGGCAAGTGGTCGTTATCTCCTATTTAAATACATGGTTTGAAGGCTTTTCCATTTCAGAATATACTTACCGTTTTTCAAACCTAGTAATTTTGCATTTACAGACAAAAACAAAGGTTGCGTTGCACTTTTTCCCCCCTAAATCTACAATTACTTAACTCCAGAAACCAGGGCGTCCTTTTTCTACGATTCCACGTGGACGCAAAGGTAGTTATGCATTTAGTATAACCCCTTGAGACTTTCTCTCTCATTGGCTCGCTCAGAATCACGTGATATAACCAGTAACACCCCCCCCCCCACCCGATCATTAAATAGACATCCATTTGGAGGAGTGATGGAGAGATACATCCACTTAATACTTAGTCTGGAGAGTTTTTATTAGAGCACAGCCACATCCGACAACTGCCATCATTTAAAAGGAAGGGCCTATTTTTTAACAGAAAGGACAAAATAAGTTCAGTTTTTTGTGCATTTGCTTACTTCATTCATATCTTTTGCCCATCACCTCCTCAAATGCATTTTCAGAAATCACCAGGGCACACTGCAGCAGTCCACAAAATCTATGATATACATAACGAGAACATTGAAACTCTGAACTCGTATTGGTGTTGGATTCATCGTGTCCTGGGAAGAATAAAATCTAATATAAGATTTAAAGCCGACATGTGTTTTGTCACCAAGACTTTCTCAAGGTCTGATCAAAAGAAAGAAAAGCATCCATACGTAAAGTGTATTTGTCCTATTGGAGATTGTAAAACACTTTCCATATATATTAATGGTTCAAAAATATCTGGCCATAAAAAGCCTTATTATATGTGCTGGTGGAAAGTAAAAAGCGTGGCAGTCCTGCCTCGTCAATTGCCTAATGCATTTCAATTACAGTACATTAACATGTTAGATCCAGCATACAATTCATCCTAACTCCTGATCTCTTTGTGTCCCAAATAGTGTATGTGATCCAAAAAACTTTAGGGAGGGGGGAAGATTACCAAAACTTATGCCTGGGTAAAGTTGTGATGTATGCATATGAACCCTATGCTGGATCTCTGATGCTGAATCAGTTTCTAATGTAAGTGTGTAGTTGGGATTTACATATGTGTACAATGCTGCAATATGTAGATTTTTTTTTAGTTATATTGGGACAGAGGGGACCCCAACAACAATGTTATGGGAGAAACCAAGGTAATGCAATGGATGTTAGGCAACCGCTCACAAGGTAGTTTCCATCTGCCTATGTACACACGAGTAGCAATTCACTTTCCACACTTCTTTTAACATTGCATACATTTAGGTAGAATAAGTTATCAGTTGCACAGTGGATGTGAATCCAGATGCTTTGTAGAAGGAATTCATGTGCAGTTATTTGTGGAACTGACCAAAATCTGTCTCAAGTCAGTGTGCCACAGGATGGTGATTTCATAAGGATTAAAAAATCATCCTAAATTGAGGAGTGATAGCACATTTTAGAGGGTAGTATGTTAGGACTAGGGCTTGTGTACAAAATGCTTTAAATCTTACCGTCTGATTTACCAATCGCTGTGGAGCAGATTCAAATCATGCATCGTACAACAGTCTGACATTTTCTGGGTCTGTATAATTCTTTGTTCACAGGAGCTGGTTTAGGGTTTTGGTTGTGTGGCCATCATAAACACTACTGTAGTAATTTGGTATTGTGACGAAACTGTGGTGATCTGGTAACATAGTAAATGAAAGAAAAACACATTATTGGCCATGTTGTTGGCCTGCAAGGTAAATTACAACTGTTAAGGGAATAAGCTACCCAGATAGTGAATTAGTCCTGAAAGTTTAGGTTGGGAAAAATTGAAGTGGGAAACAGTAGCACATTCCCAAAAGAAGCTGCATGAGGGGAATGATTTGAAACATAAGACTTTGCATGTATTTTCTAGACATGTAGCAGTCCATGGAAGAGAGTTATGTAGTCATCATGGTTCAATGCCCTTAAGACCTCTAGGTTCAGGCCAGACCCTGGTCCATGAAGGGAATTTCTTCACCAATGTTTGCTAGTTTTTTTGGGGGGCATTTCAAAGGTTGGGAAGCTGTGACTCGTCTGGTTAATTGTCCAGGTCATCGTAACAACATTGATATTTTTGCAGTGGTGTGGAGGTGGCTGTTTCAATTCCTGCTGAGCTCCACTGCAGGTGAGGGAGACATTGAGAATAATTGCAATATGTTGTATGAAGGCAGAAGTATGTCTTCATCTTGTAGCTGATGACTGGTTTGAAACCACAGCCAGACCTCTGGCAGGCCAGTTGTTCTGTGATCAGGCCTGATTTAACTCAGTTACATTGAGGTGGTCGCAAAGCCAGAGTGAAGGTTACTTTGCCAGGTCTTGTGGTAATTGTTGCTGCATTTGTACATGATGGGATGTCTGAGGGTGCACTGAAAATGCTATGTCAACTGTAGGGTGGATGTAGAAAAGGATGTCAGTGGGACAGGGTTCAGGTTTCCAGTGAGTGTTAGCCATAGGTTATTAGCAAAGGCTTTTGTCTGAACTTCCTCAGCATGAAGACAAGAATGATGGCATGATCTTTACTAGAAACAAGACTTCAATTTGGGGTTGTGAATGTTGAGGTGTGTGCCTTGCTGCCTGACTGGGAATAGATATCGGTTGGACAAAGCCAAGATTGTGTGTGTTTTCCACCAGTTACTGTGGGAAGTCATCAACCCAAACGCTGAAGATGCCAAGGGTATATGCTAAAAAAAAAACTCATCTGTGTACCTGGAGGACAGTATCATAAATGAGATGAATCATTAAACGTCCAGGAGAAAGGAATTAGGTTAGCCTGGAAGCAATGCTGAAAGCAAGAATAGTCTAGGGATTTTAACCAGAGCACATGGAGAGCATGTGTAATATAGTCCCTGATTATCACAATTCATCAGTCATGTTTGTAGCAGTATGATAGATGCTATGTAGGTTCATGGGAACAGCAACGTGTTTCCAGGCATGGCCCATGACCTTAATTCTGCGTTGAATTGGTAGCCTACTCATGAATAGAAGTGTGTGGTATATGATACTGGTGCTGTTTCTCACAAAGCCTGAGCAATCAAGCAGTTGTGCTAGTGTGGTGCCTGTGTCCCAACCCCTTGCAAATGCCCCCTTCATCTCCTTGCTGCTACAGCCTTTGTGAAAGCAAGTATTTCCCAAATCACCAGGGCATTACCTCCCTGTAGGACCTTCTTCCCATCACCCGTGAGCACCAGCTTCCTAATCAGAATCATTTTCTCATTTTGAATTTCCAGATCGTGCCCTCGATGTGCCGTCCCCTTCCACTTGCTGCCTACCTCTGCTTCCATTCCTCCTGCATGAACCCCACCGCCAGTGTGTTCTATGAGAAAAGGATCCAGTTGGTCAGCTGAGCAACCCCTATGTTACAAACAAGCCACTTCCTTGTGGATCGTTTTCCCCATGAGTCCTTGCACCAGTGGCTGGTCCCTCTTTGGCCATTTCTTTTGTCAACGTATAGTCAACATAGTTGTTGAGGTTCTGTGGAATAATGAGAACTGTACTCTTGCTACCATGGTGTACGAAGGAAAGGTAGCTTGCAATGCTTTTGCATCACTGGCAGACCTTCTCAAGCTGGCCCCCACACTGGCTGAGTTGTACCTTTTGTGTGAGGGAGCAAAGCTTGCTCTGCTACCACCCTGCAGTTCCTCTTTTACAAAGAAGGAAGCTTAGCACTGCTGCAACCTGGTAAGTAGACTTGGTTTGCTCCTGCACCACTACTGCTCACCCAGAGAAAGCACCTCTCCCAGTGGAGCCTACATTGGTTCTGTCTGCGCCCTGTGCTGGAGCTCCCTGCACAACTTTTCTGGCATCCTGTACCCCGCACCCACTTCCCCCTCAATAGTGCCATTTTTTAGGTCGAGCATAGCAGCACACAAACGCTGCTTTTCTGACGTGTTGGTATGTATTTGGGTTTTTAACAACACCCACCTCACACGCCTATCACTACCACTCGTTCGTGGGCTTACCCTTCAAAAATCCTTTGACATTGGTGAATGGTTTACATTTGTCCCTCCTTGGGGAGGTTTTGTTACCGCCTTGGCCATCACGCCGGTTACATGGCTAATTGCACTTTTGCCGATAAGTTTGACTGCAAGCGAACTTCTTATTCCTTTTGTGGGTCTCTTCACACTGTGGCTCATAGCGGCCATGGCGCTGTCAGTCGGCTCGCTTATTTGAAACTGTTTTGCCTTATATTTTCAATTTATGTGGCAAGAAAAGTCTGGTTAGGAGTTTACAACGCTAATATCTCTAATTCGAGCCAATGTGCGACCCACTGCATTGCAAATGCTTGTTTATTTTGGCTTTTGATCACTGAAAAGATATTCCCCAAACTTGAACAGTATAAAGTTTAGATACAGCATGGACAGCCCTGCGCAGCCTCCTCTCTTTGTGAGAAAGAAGCATTCGTCAGGCTGTCCATAGGCCATTTCTTCTGTATGACTTTAACTTGCAAATATCGTTTCACCCAAACCTAAATTTCAAAGAGATTGCCAATACTTGCTTGTCTTGCCTCCCCAGGCATCCGAGAGCTTTTTAATGCAGCATTCTGTCGATTATCTCTATGGCAAAGTAGGTCATATTCGATGAACGCTCTTTCGAAAATCATGCACGGTTTTTTTTTGCAGTTTGAATTTCTTGCATTGAACATATTTATTCATATTTTAATAACTACTGATGCTTTATTTTGCATTAAATAACACTGATCAGTGTGTGCAATTGCTTGGAGTGTGGTATGTCCAGTGTCTACCTCTGGAATGGTATATTTTAGTTTTCCCTACAAAACCCTCTAATCTTCGGAAATGCTCCAGAGTTCGTGACAATGTGAAATTTCGTCATTCCCTTTTTAAAAATGTGGCAATTTTCCCGCCGAGTAGAAATGCATCTAAGTCTCAGCTACCCAACAACTTAAGCTAGCAGCAGGTCGACCAATACATTTTATTCAATATTTAACAACCGGCTATTCTAAGCTCATTTTACCGAGTGGCTTAATTAAGAACAAGATTTACAGTTTTCAATGTTTCATGTATGTGTCCTTTTCTTTTTTTCCGGACTTACTCATGCATTCAGACGTTGCTGTGGTGTTGCATTTTATTTCATCAGCTTCGCATCCCTTCCCGAAGGTTGCCCTTGGCTCCGAAGGTGCTTCCGAGCCTCGGCCTGGGAGCCTGCCTTTGGGGGGGCTGGGATCTGTGCTGTCAGAAAAATGTTTCATCAGTGGATGAACAGCATCACCTTGTCCCAAAGCATGGTGAGATCCTTCATTCACTTATAAGGTTTTTTTATTTTATTTAGATAGTTTTCTGTAGCGCTGGCAAGACCCGAGGGTATCAGAGCGCTTCACAACAGTATAGGTAATAAACGCATAAGTTCAAAGAGATATACATGTAGGTTTCACAGGGTCAAGAAGATAAAGTACCAGCGGTGGTGGGGTGGGGGGTGAAAAGAGACGGCCAGAACTCGGTTCCCAGGAAGGAAATGATTGCCACCATTCCCTTTTCTGCACTAGCTATGCTGTTTAGTGGTATGTCGGTGACCACTTCTCTGCCCTTTTGAATATGTATAATAAATTGACCAACAGTGTTTCAGAGAGGAGCCTGATATATACTGGTGTCCGTTGACTGTAAATAAAATGCTCTCCGATCAAAATTAATTTTGCCATCTCAAAATCAGGGCTAGCGGCGCCCTGTGTGACAATGTTTGTTGGCACTCCAAGTGACCACCTCCACCGTGGATTCCCCCGCTACCACCCTTGACAGAGCCCCTCAAGTCTCCATAGCCACTCCCTTTTAGACGCATTTAATTGGTTTTGTATTGCCACTCATTCCAGTGTAGGGCGTCCGACCACTTTACATGGCACACACATTACGTAAAGCCGATAAATCATACGTGTGAAAATCAGTGTATAAGAAATGTTACATACGACAGAGCACTAAACGATGTTAAGAGTCACATGTAATCCATACTGGAGGTAGCTTAGTTTAAGAGTGCTTGCTCTGGAGAAGCACAAGCCCAGGATTTAAACTGTAACACCATTGTTGGGGGTTCTCTTTAATAATAATAAGTGATTTATACCCAAATTACCCCTGTCGTGCAACATTAGGATAATGAAAGACTGGGGGAAAAATCATAATGCTTTAATCCATATCTTGCAGAATGCACGCAGTTCTTTGACAGTTAACAGCTCACTGTTCTGTTTTAGGATTTTATCTTATAAATGGTAAGTAACAAAAGGAACTCTCAACAGCAGTAACCCACTGACCTATTTGCATACATACACTTTGAGATCTGCATGGTACATGTTCTTTGCAGGAAGCATATTAACCACTTCACTACCTTAAAACTTCCACTAGAGAAAACTCCAAACTCTCTTCAGGCAGAACATTAATCACAGGAGTTATCTTGACATTGTTATCGTTGCCTTAAACTTGCTGGAGGCAGGGAATGCTGCATCAAGAGCTTTCAAAACTATAATATACTTGCAAACACGGCGCCTCTCCCAAAGTCAGCACCCGGTGCGGTGGCACCAGTTGCATCACACTAGAGCCAGCCCTTCTCAAAATAATGCACATGTGTTTAAACAAGCCTTAGACACGTCAATAAGTCTCCTGTTGGTTGCCTGCCTTTCAGCATTGTTAATTTTTGTTTTTTCATGGTTTTTGCAAAACTTTATTTTTGGGGGAACCTACTGGCCACTCATCAAATTAACAACATAAAAAGCTGAAAGCACGCACATATAATGATCTAAAAAATCACACTTTGCCATAGTGGTCCAAGACAATGAAAGGTACAACTTTGTGTGGATGTGCTCTTTGGGAAGGTGCAGAATGCCATGACTCACGGTCAAGTTAGCCAGTGGCTGAATTGTGCGGACTCATTACCGAATGCTGTATGCTGTAGTTGGTGGATTCAAAATGTGAATGGCACAATAACAAACCAGTGGATGAAGAGAGCTGGCTGAAAGCCCATATTATATGCAAGTATACATATGATTTTACTAAAATCAAAAGGTCTGTGCTAATGTCAGAATTAGAAAGAAGCAACACTTTGGCATGTGAGGAATAGTGCAGTTTGTACACCAACGTTCTTGATGTCGACAAAATTGTTGTGACTGTTTCCTTTTCCAGTTAAAGGTTATCATATGAGGAAGAGGTTCTCACACTAACACAAACAGAATAGCATATTGTACCTAAAACATGTTTATTATAAAAATCCCATAGATTATAAAAAGGTGCTTCTTTATTCTAGTTCCGCCAGTGCAAAGCAGCTCTAACTTGATTCAATCAATGCCTGCCAGTTAGGTTTTGTGCCTTTACAATGTCAAAAGTATTTGGAATTCAAAGCCTGTTGTACTGTGATCTGTCTGTAGTCACAAGTCTCTTTACTGGGTTGAATGGTAATAATCCAAAGATTTACAGCAAATTGTCATCTAGCTGTCATTTCCTATTTGGTAGGTAGAAGTTCTTTATTAAGGGTGATTTACTTATTCGTATGTTGAAGTTCTTTCTTTATTAATTAGCATGCACTAGTATGGTCTTTGCAATGGAGCTGTGTTACACCATGTACCCTCTGTTATGAGTTTGTGGTCTGTTAATGGGGAAATACAGTTCCCTAGACACTGCCATTGCGTGTACTGAAGGTTGAAAACTTTCACCTCAAGTTTTTATCTTAATGAAGCGTTATGAAAATAAAATATCCTGAGTTGGCTGTCTTGATTAGATGTAGCCACAGAGGAATTTCCCAAGTAATGATTTTCTCTTTGCACCTAAAATAAACTTTTGAATCTTAGGACACTTTACTTTGAAATAATTTCAATTAAATCGGATTTGTTTATTATTATATGAAATACACTTTCAGAAGAGGGTTATTCCGTTTCACATATTTATGGATAAAGGTAGTACATACATGTTTTTTAGTTAAAAATAATTAACTGAAAAATATTGACTTTACGTTTTAAGCAGTTTCCCCATGTTTGTGTGATTGTTGCTAAAGTAATGCAGTGCAACATGCAAAACTGCAAGTTCCTTTCCGGACTACAGGAAGAATGTGGGGCAAAGGGAATGCGCTATTTTTATTTTAAAATATCTAATGGCCTGATTTATAAAAATATATATATATATATATATAGACTTTCAAATGACATGCTTATAAATGAGAGTAACTTACACTTGTCTAACTTCCATTAAGTTACAACTGGAAGGAAGAGATGTAACTGCTACAAAAAGTAGGAGTACGGTAAGATCATCATTTATTTTTAAAAAACAACTTACATTTATTTTAATCAAAATAGTTAAGCCTTAGAGATCTCGTCTCCAGACCTTGGGACACATGACACATTTCTCCTGCCCACTTATATAGCCTTTTTACTTTATTTCCACAGCATCTGTAATATTTCTCAGTAAACAGTAATAGCAGCCATTTAATTTCTAATCTTCCAACACTCAGCCAATCAGAGTGTTCGATTTCGCAGGTCTTGCTGGAGTCTCTTGCAGGCCCAACCATCCAGATACACAACTATTTTTCAAACTTAATTTCTTAAATACTACCAAACGGATTTACACCAAATGACAGAAAGCGCAGTCTGCGGACCAAGATCTAGTTTTCTGCCATGCATGGTGTAATTCCATTTAGCAGTTTTTGCTGTATCCTGTCTTAAATAAGTCTATGGAAGATGAATGTGGATTTTGTGTTTTGGAATACCTTTGTTTTTCTCAGCCCCAGCTTGACGGATCACCCTGAAACTTTCCAGGAAGGAGCTGAGGTGGCAGAACTTTGTTTTGGAAAGTATTGTGTAGGTTCGTCAAAAGGGGCCAAAGTTATTAGCAAACCAGGATATGCCCTTTCTATGGAAAAG
This sequence comes from Pleurodeles waltl, assembly GCF_031143425.1. Taxonomy (NCBI): domain Eukaryota; kingdom Metazoa; phylum Chordata; class Amphibia; order Caudata; family Salamandridae; genus Pleurodeles; species Pleurodeles waltl. The sequence goes on along the minus strand of NC_090450.1, from coordinate 129,272,339 downwards.
CAGACCTAACCATAACTACCTAGTGGCGACTGCCACCAGGACAGATTATATGTGTGTGTGTATATATATATATATATATGTATATATATATATATATGTATGTATACATATATATGTATGTATTTTTTTTTTCTTGGATCTACTGATATCTGCAGATCCTTATCCTTATCTGTCAAACTATAGTCTATCTTTTTCTAAAATTTAATGCCCTCATGTCCAACCCACGGTCCTCTTTAAAATCCTATTTTCTCAAACTAGCAGAAGGGTTTACACTAAACTTAAAAAAGACATTTCCTTGGGTAAAGCACTTACTTTGTGCTAATTTGGGTGTACCTTGTTTCAACCATTTTTTCTCTATCAAATAGCAAAAATCCCCCGGGAATTGAAATGGCAAATTACACTTTTGAGACCGTCTTTTTTTTTCTTGGCCACGGTGATGGATCTCCAAATATCTTGCTGTATAGGACCTAAGGTGGGTGAACTTTTTTTTTTTTTTTTTAAAACATACTTTTGTGTAGATTCATCAATCAGAATCAAAAGTTATTAAGAATACAAAAAATATTTTTCCTATAGAAGACGCACTCATGACTTCACCGGCGCTATCACTGCCAGTGAAAGTTTTTTATACAGACAAACCGTAGATGCTAGGTTCCAAATTCGGAAATGAGTGGCAAAGTAAATTTGTACAAGTCCGTTTCAAAAGCTTCTTCTGCATGAGGGTATTAAAACCTGAGATTTTTGCGCCCCTGGGAGCATGGCCATTAGTGATGCTCCAAGAGGTAGCTTAAAGCTTTCACTGCAGCAGAGGGATTATTGTAATTGCTTCAGAATACAGCATTGCTGTCCCCCGGGTTGGATCCCACGAATAACTAAAGAGATTATGCGGCCATTGTTTAAGACTTGCACAGGTTTCACAGTATATAAATAGATTTTGAATAAATCCTTTCCAAATGGAAATTTTTAAGTTGAGACATTTGATTATGTTTCAGATTCCATGTTCTAACCATACACTTGATTACAAGGCCACTCTTCCAAAATATTTTTTCTTCTTGTTTTTAATCTCTCCAGGTCAAAATGAGAGAAAGCTTATAAATCGGGGGATGTGATTAAGGGGATAATGAAAGCTTACATTGCCATCCTTTCTTCTGCATAATATAACTAGAAGACCAGGAGAGGGGCTTTTTTATTAGCACAATTAAAGATGCCAGTTTGACTAAACTACAAAAAACAAGGTTCAATTGCAAACGCTATAACTAATATCGAAGCAGTCCATCAGTATTCCCCAAATAGTTTTCCCGTCATTATTTTTTCTCATTAAAGTTTGTGTATAAATATATTTAAATAACGTATCGGCGTGTCATACACATTTAACGTATAGGCGAATTCTGTGAGGTTTGTGGCCCTAGATCATGAAAGGTAAAATATTGATTAACCCTTAAATGCCTTCCCCTTGCTTCAGGATTGAGCAGTGTTTACACTGCTTACTGCTACATATCTCGCTTGACACCGTAATAACTGTTTATCTAAAGCTGGGACGATATCTCAGTGAGCTAAGCACCATCTGTGAATATCGGTGGGACAACTGCAGTCCCAGGACTGAATTCTAACATGTTGTGATAGCCTGTCATCCTCCTGGCGCTGATAACAAGATGACCATTGAGTATGGATAGTAACACTGTTATTTAGGGCACTTTAAAACTGAGCCTGGGGACACCTTATTGCAACACTACAAATTCTACATTTTATTATGATAAAAGGCCTGCATTAAATGGTAAAAGAAAGAAACTTTATTTACCTAATATTCTCTTTTTAGCCCTCGATCGGTGCCATATTATACAGTATCAATTGTCTTTCTAATCAGGCATGGTTCTGCAATCCCTTGACGGTATTTGGGGCACATATCCTTTATATGTGTTTCAGTAACTGTTGCAGGGCAGAGTAGCTATGTATTTACAAAACTAAACTTAATGCAAAGTCCATTCAACTATCCCCCCCTTTTTCCTTAAACCCATACCTTCAAATTTTTGTGAAGAATAATATTAATGTGCCTCCCTTTTATTTCCAACTTTCAAAATATACTTCAGTTTTAAATTAATAGCCCTTTTGTACCGTTACATTGTGCAATTAAAACTCCCGAATGATAAGAACATTGTCCATCATTCTGAACGTCGGTGTGAATGAGGGAACTAGAGTGGATCATTTGAGAAGTAGAAATGTGATAGAAATGGAGGGGCTGTGATCATGAAGCTAGAGGCAGTGGATGTGATCATCTAGAATGTTTTCTCCTTTTTTTAAATTCCCCACATCACTGTGTTTGTCTGTTATTAAGTGTAGCAGGGTTTGACCCCACAATCTCTCATAATTTAAATGGTCAAATTTGTCAAAAAATACAATATTTTTGAAATCAAAGTAAGTGATGGGGTATGGAAGGCTATGGAACCTTAGCAGAGGCTTTAAGCGAGAGATAGAAGCCTATAGTTTTGATTTGGTATAATAGAAAGAGAGCATAACAGGGCGTACAAGGGAAATCATAATTGGGATGAAGCTGATTGATTAAGTAATTGTTGGTGGCTAGTACCAACCAAAAGGTGAATGTTTCCCACCAAGGGGATCAGATTGCTTAATCGATCATGGTGCTTTAGTCTTCCCGGCACAGGGAAGCGCGCAGAGGCTGGGGACCACCGGAGAGGGCGCGGGCTTGGGGCACACTGGTGTGTGAGCTGGAGCACTTGGAGGAGGGGCCGAAAGATGAGGTCACAGTGAAATACCCGCTGGACCATATATAATGGCGAGAAAGATCTGGAAAATAAGAGACCGTGTGCAATAACTAGGTACGAAGTAACCACCGTTTATGTTAAGTGTTAAATGTAATGCTATGCCAGATATTCATCATCCTGTACAAGCCATTGACAATGTCTATTGCAGTGGGGCACGACTGACAAGAGGAACCTGTGAGTGGGTTGTAACGTTTGTATCTGAAACTTAATGAAATCTGTTAAAAAAAAAAAAAAAAAAGATGCTTTAGTCTTCTCTCAATTACTGTTAAGTAACCAGGGATATTGCCTTGAGATTGCACAGCCTTTATGCACTAAAAGTCGAAACTTAGCCATGGCACATCACGAGTGCCTTGTGTGGAAAATAATTGTTTATTGATGGTCCTAACATTCTGAAATGTTATGGCACATCACCCTCTTGACGACCATTCCCACGTGTAGCCATATGAGACAGTGATGCAAGGGCAGGTGGTGGACTGTGGTGGTGGACAATGGCTGTATTTTACTTGCCACACTCACACATAAGCCCTGCCACAGTTTTGGTGCCTACTACGCACATGGTCTTCTTCTGTACATTTGATCGGTCCCCACACCCTCTGATCTACTTCACAGAGCCAATGAGTACCTGGTGTCCCATTCCATCCATCTACAAGTATTTTCTTTCTGCACCTCAATGTGAAAACGCATGATCCCATCCACCTTACCTCAAAGCTTCCTGCCTAATAGCTTTTTTTTTAAATAAGTTGTTTTATCATCCTACTACTGTCCCTACTCCCCACCATGCCACCCACACCCTTACGTATAGAATACCAGAATCCACCTACATCATTCTCCCAACACACCTTCCACTCTGTATGCAAACGAATATTTGTGAGCAAGCGCGGAAGCGTGAACGACTGCTTCCGGGTCACAGATCTATCCCTATCAGGGCAACTGCCAGTCACACTCCAGAACCTACACAGGACAGCTAAAGGTTTGCTTTGCTACCCTAAAAACGGGTGGGTGGAGGAGATATATTGTTAACTGGTGTCAGATTGGTGGAAGAAAAACTCAGTGTCAAGGCAACCTGACATCGCAACACGGAGAACTATGTTTTGAAGTGTTTCTCTATCAGTAGGAGGAAGGAGATTTTTAATGATCTTTGAGCACAACAGGTTAACATAAGAATGTACAAAACAAAATTCAAGTGTAAAGTCAATTCTAATTCACAGACTCTGAAAATATATGATTGGACCCTTGCTTGTGTAATTGGTTAATATAGAAGTTCTACAAATGTAATAGATTTTCTGCATTCATAAGTCAAGGGTATTTTAATTTTTAGAACTAGCTAGTGATGGCTCTTTAATCACATATTTTTAGATTAGTTATCAAGCCCCAGCCACTAATCGAATTGTGTCTATGCCTCTGTTTAATGGAAAGAGAGTCGATCTGATACCGAGTAGGGGAAGCCAGAACAGGACTACAGAGGCAGGATGTTTTCATTTAAGGAACAGGAAGGTAATCAGGCTTTTCCCGGAAGCGAATCCGAGCCAGTCTAAAAAGCAGGCTTTCCAAAGGCAAAGGCTGGGCACACAGAACCTCCGGCCACCTCCCGCCTCCTGTGCTGCAACCACCAGGCAATTATTGTTAGATCTCAGCACCGGAACAGGACTTAAACTTCCTGCCCCTCTCTTTCCATTGAATAGAAAATCTTACTGTAGCATGAATTCGTGTATTCCAATTAGTTTTAGTTATCATCATAAAAATAAGGTTCACGTTTTAACGTTCGAAATAATTGGAAGCAGTTTAAAAATACAACTGCAAATCCCTTCATTAGGCACTATTTAATAACCCATGGGGATTTCACAGCATCATTTGAGGATCCAGGGATTTCACACAGATATGCTCCTTTCATCCGATTTGGAGTCATTTGGAATAATTGCAAATTCTGCTCATTCAGATTGCTTTTTGTGCTCCGTATGAATTATTGTTTGGCTTTTATATTCCATCCAGCTGATCGGGAGTCTTATTTATGTAGTGAGGAGTTAGCATGCACTCAACTTCAACATAGACTTCTAAGAATTAACTATGTCTGTAGTACAATGATGCCTGATGATCCCCCCCCCCATTTTTTATATACTTTTAATAATTGTTCGTGCATGCCTGCTTTTTGGTTTCTGGCTAAGCCCATGCCCATTTCCTTCAGTGCCTCGCCAGATTTTGTTTTTAAATGCATGATGGCACTACCTGTATTTTTTACATTATTCAACGAAAAAAACATAACATTTATGCCTCAAAAACGTTTGTCAGTGGATTTTCTTTAGTAATTATTGTTCCTGCCAAAGATGAACGGAGCACAGATTACTGACTATTCAGTGTACATCGGAGAGGATTCACTGAAAATCCCCTAAACATTTTGTATGTACTCTACTGAGGTCATATCAGTCTATTTGTATTCTCCCTCTTTTGCACTTAAAACCTGTAGAATTTCTGTTTTGCAGGGAATCAACATCCATAAGTGCTGAGGGTTACATGAACGAATATTTTTTTTTTTTTTTTTTTTTCTCCCATCAAGAAAATCATGTCCACCTTTGAGAAAGTCCATCTCCCTCGCCCACATTAAATGTGTGGTTGTTTTTCCTACAGATATTGCATGCTTGGATCATTCTTAGCATTTGCCATGCTGGCAAATTGGGTGTAAAAAGCATTAGGAATGTTTGTGATATACAGAATTAGTGGCATATCATTGTACGGTGACCGGGAGAGGCTGAAGTTATATATTTGTCTAACGGGTTAACGTCCAATGTCAATCGCGGGTAATTAGCAAGAGGAGTTGAAAGGAAGCTAGGGGAACTAGGAAGGTAGTAGATTTATGGATGCAGCATTTTTTGTTCACCAAAATGGTGAAAAACGTTTGTGTGACTCCAAGTCCAAGCAGTCATTCCCTATTTCTAGAAAACATTGGTAATGGCTGGGCTCTGGCGCAGAGATACTGGCCAATCATTTTTAATTCCTGCCCCCCCCCCCCGATATCTCTGCACCTGTAGCCGGCTGACTCGTAACAAATTGATGAATTATGTCATTTGATCTTGCATTTTTTTGTTTTAATTGAAAGTTTAGCTCGTTTTTCAGCTCACTGAAAACATTTAGCTGGTGAAATGGTTCAGTGAGTACATTCTTCACGCAAACATTCTGTGATTTGTCTTTAGTACACACGTTTGAATCTCAGCAAGGCCAACATATCCTTCTATCCTGCTGAGAATGGTAAATTGAATCCCATTATATTGCATAGGATTCTGTAATCCCTGTATAAATGCGCGTCTCGAATTTCTTTATACTAAGTGACTTAATAAGTCGCTGATTACAAGGAAAAGATGTCAGAATTTGACTATTATAATTTATTACAGTTGAGTTCTGAGGCCACAATGCCTTCTTACCAGAGCTAGCAGCCAAAGTGAAAGGCAGGTTAGTTAAGTCACAGAGCACACTTGAAGCAGCTGTTTAAAGCAACAAAACCTGAACATTGCTTTTCTTCCTTCTGCTCCATTTTAATAGCTTACAGTGAGAAGCAGAGAGATTATGTTTAGTTTTTGCACCCCTTAGAAAAATGTTAGAACCTTTCTGCATGTTGCTACACATCCCAAGCCAGTGCATTTTATTTTATTTTTAAACTGACATGTTGAGCTGTTTCTAATATATGTTTGCAACAAATATCTAACAGGTTTTTTATGTGTTTAATTTTACACAAGAGGTTTTATTTTTGTTCTTCATGTTTGCAAACATGTTCGGTCTTTCATATGAAAGAGCTACATGCCAAAGTTTTAATTGGTGTATGGGAAAGGTGATGGTTTGACCATGTATTATATGGGATAAAGTACCCAGTGGGGGACACGATAAGGATATTGCAAGTTACTGCATAATTCCTCAACCTTATAAAGGTACTTGGCTTTCGGCCTCGTTGTGCTGTATGGTTATGGAACTCCTCGTTGACTTGCAATATCTGTCTAATGTACGGAATGGGGTACTTTATCCCTTTATGTATTAAATAATATCTTCTATGATTTACCGAGATGAGGAGTGGCAGGAGCGCGGAAGTGGTATTTTATTAATAAAATAAAGCAATTACTGATGTGCTTTAGTGTAGAACTTTAATCATAGAAAATAGAAAAAAGGGCTTCTTGAGGATTAATGTATTGTTAAATAAGTCAATTGGAATTTATATTGCTATTATGGCATGTTTAGAAAAGAATTGTGAAAACATTTTACGGCTGACAGTTTATATGAAAATATTGTCTATGTATTTTTGTCTTATATACTTATCTAAACGCGTATGTGTGCAGTTTAAAGTGGAAATTTAGGACTAACAGACTTGAGTTAATGCTTCCAGACTCTGGCTAAATAATAAAACAGTGTTTTATGGAGGAAAATAAAATGCACCTTTTTAAGTGTGGTCTCACAATCATTGCAAGCATACCCAGGGAGAGCCAATTATAGGCACCATGAAAAGATGTTTCAAAGTACCTCGAATCCCCAGCTGGGCTGATCTGTGAGATGTTGCCATGTTACCAGGGCTGGAGTCTAATGTTCCAGCACAGTCACTGTAGGGCTTCCGCTTCTTGCTTGGAGGAGGTGCTTGGGGCTCTGGTCCTCACTTTTCCAGGCAGGATGTCTGCCCTGGATGCGCCTGCATGTCTGTTCATGTACTTGTTGTTATGAGGAAAGCTCCAGGGAATCCAATTACGCCTTAGAGCCGACTACATAAAAATCACCTAGCAGGACTCAAACGATGGAGGATTCATTTTGAAATGAAAACACACTTGTGAAGTTATACTGCCTCCCATACCTCAAGTCCTATCCACCCTTGGTGGAAACAGCAACTCAGTGTGCCAATGCAAATGAATCGATGGCTTTGAGTTTATGTAGTTACTCCTGCAGTCACTTTGGGGGTGCTCGCAAACACAGTGAATGAACAAATACAGGGGGTACTTTCTGATTTTTGCCTGTGCCCTGTCTGTATCTATTTGTCTGGACTAAGTCAAGTTACAGCTCTTATTTACAGTACCTAGAAATGGCAAAATTGTAGTAGGGACTACTCTACGTAGTATATATACAGATGCAGACAGTGTAAGATGCTATTTTTGGTCGTTGGCAAGTGTGGGGAGGGGCCATGACTCACCAGAGGTGAAGCCTGAAGTGATTCATACTGCAGACCTCCTCACGCAATAATGGTAATAGCATATAACACTCCGCCTATTTGCATATTTGGCTTATGCCACCAATCAGGCAGTGAAACATGTTTTTGTCTTGTCAGATTTCGTACTGTGTATTAAACTTGAATTTGACCTTTGCACCATAGTAACAAATTGTGTGAATGTGCCTTTATTAGCAAAAGTGATGTAAATAACCAGTGTTAATGGCCCACATTCATTTTCAGTCCCGTGACACAAAAAACAATTATTGATTTTGTAATTTATTAGTAGTTGCTTTGCTGTGGTTGATGTTACCATTAGTAGTAGAAATTGTAGTAGTATTGCTGTTATTAGTATTAGTAGTTAATAGTATTGCTGCTTTTGTTATTGATAGTAGTACTACTATTGATAGCTCCATTGCTGTTGTTGGTATTAGCAGCAGAAATAGTAGTTATTAGTGTTGCTGCTGTTATTATTGGTAGTATAAGTAGTAGTCAATAGTATTGCTGTTGTCCTTATTGCTATTATTATTAGTAGTATTAATTGTACTATTGATGGTTCTATTGCTGTTGTTATTGCTAGTAGTAGTTAGCAGTTTTGCAGTTGGTGGTGTCCTTGTTATTAGTGGTTGTAGTATTTTTAGGAAAGGGACCGAACCATCACTCAGAGGTAATTGATGCTTCGCTCTGTTACCCCCAAGCAGCTACTTCCATGTCACGTGTTAACCTCTGTGGCCAGTATCGCAAAGTGTATGGGAAAACAACATTGATATTCCTCCACCCCGATGGTTAGATACTGCAGGGTACGGTACCTCTGTGGAATTCTGTGCCCATCACATGTTTTATTATTATTATTTTTTTATGAAAGGGGAATAACAGCTATTTAAAATCCGCACTGATTTCCACAGGTCTTCCCTTGTTTGCAGACTTGGTTGCCATGCCTGTTTCGCCACAGTTCTTCTGGTGAAGTCTGTGTGAGTGGCAAAAAAAACAAGAATTGCATCTTGGGTCAGGATAATCACCTGTCTCCTAATGAGAGCTTAAGAAATGTTCACTGTTTGCCAACTTATGTGTGCGCCCTACCGGTAACACATCAGTTACATTTGGCTATCAGAAATGTCAGAAACTAGTTCAGGCCATGAGGATTTCCCATCCTACGCTCGGTTTGCATACCTTGTCTCGTGCTGCCCCTAGTGGCCATAGGTAACAACACAAACCATGAACATTTCTGCAATAACTTTGCTGTGACTCCTGAAAATATGTTCTGTAAGATTCTCGGAAATTACTGCATTGATTCCTCTTAGAGCTTCACATTCTACCTAAAGGAAAAGATAAAACAGTCCGAAAAATATTTGCTTGCGCTCTGTGATGTTTTTTTTTAAAGAACTTCTTGATGTTAATAGTCATTAGCATGTCCACGCCTGACATTTTTTTAATAAGAAATAACCAGAAGCAAATGACTTCATGAAGCATGTTAAACACTTTGGTACAGGAAAAGTCACTGCTGTGCCAACTACCCGGAAGCGGTACCCCATGATGCCAACAAAACCCATTTTAACATTGTTTGATTGGTTTTGTTCAGTATATTCCTGCATAGGTCATCTCATTTTTCAAATACTCCCAGAGCCAGTGTAAATCTCCTGCACCATCCAGCAACAAGCTGAGTGTATCTCATTAAACAGCCAATCAAAAAGCCAATCTTCACACCAAAATGCCAATCTTAACTACAACTGCAGGATTGAAATCCTGAGTGTCCCAACAAGGTGCTCATCAATATGGTCGTAAGCAGTCAACTCGTGCCAGATGATGGGAATGTAAAATACACCGCAAAGAGGAGGCAAAGAAATGATTCTAACTGCTAATTCTGATATGGCGCAGCGGTAGCGGTGTGCTGCCAAGGTTGAACAGGAGAGGAACTGGAAGGGTTGCCTATGTTGTCCGTTCATAAACACAGCAGCAATGTAGGGATGAGTCTTCTGTGCATCCAGTTCACCTCATCATTGACTCACCTACCTAACACTGAACTGGATTGGTGCATATTTTCACCATCTAACCAGTGTAAAACAAACCTAGGGCCAGGAAATAAGAGAGGGAGCCCTGCATTGTTTATCCATCAGAGCAGCGTGTGCCTTCCTCCTCCATGACATGCCTGTTACAGGGAGGGTTTTATGACCGTAGAACATATCACCATGCCCCCTTGCCACCTAGGAGTTGAGAAAGCCTTCAGCACTGCTCAGTTACACCTAGGCCTGTCTTCCTGTTGTGCCCTTTAGGACTAGAGCACTGGAGGCAGTGACAGATATGCACCATTGGCATCCCACAGCTGATGATCAGCTGTGGAGACTGATCCTGGCAAAAAGTGAGGCCATAGGACAGTAAATTCCACCAGAACTACCGCTCCACAGCATCTGATGGCAGGTTATTTATGGCACTAGGTAGATATGTTTTCTATTGTTGCTTCCTTTTTCCTACTGATTGTTTGCTAGTTACTAATGTTACTGTAGTTTGGTTGCAAAGATTACACTATGTTCTCAGCTGTAGTGGCCCTAATATATTTCATTCTGCAACTAATACTATGTAGCTCCCTGAGGGGTCGCCACTATATTTCAGTAGAAGAACAGGAGGGATGTGTGGTGCATTAGTTTATCCCTTTGTGAAGAAGGGATGTACTAATATGCACACCTAATGTGCCCGAGGAGCCAATGAAAAGAGGTACACATTTGTGGCCTATATGGTTCGTTCATGCAAGTCCCAAATAGCCTGCAGTCAGACCTTAATTTGAGGAGGTGGGGCCCACCAGCACTTACTTTGTCCTCACAAGACCTTGACCCAGAGCACGAAAGAGAAAAACACAAGGAGGAAGAGAAAGAAGAGAGACAAAGACAGGAAGCAGGGATGAAGAAGAACCTGAAAGAGTGTACGGTGGTGGTTGAAAGGGGCATGAGGTGAATCAATTCCATACATCCTTTATATCCAGCACACCTGACATTTGATAGCACTGGCTGCAGGGTTCTGGTTACAGCTTTGGGCCCCAGAACATATTCTTTTACAAATAAAGCTCTAACCATGCTTGAAGCCATTGACCATCTAGGTTACCCAGAATTATTTGAGCACATCTCCAAAACCATACAACCATGCCAGTTCAATTGTGACTGCCCTGGCTGAATACAGACCATAACTTACAAATGGACAACATGACAGGCCGAAGAAGTCAAAAATCATGCTAGAACACCTTGTTGTAAAGCTGTGGAGTTAGGGGTTCTGTGGTAGTTTGTCTTAGGTGCTTTGGTTTCTGGAGCCAGCAGTCTCAGCCAACAGAAACTCAGTAGGTTCCACAGTTCTAAATGAGAGGCAGAAATCAAGAAGTGGGTGGAAAGGACATCAAGGTAACCAAAATACAGTATCCACTTTTGTAACTCTGGGGGCAACCAGAATTACTTTGAAACTTTCTTTCTAGTTTACTTAAAAGACTGCAATATGCCTAGCACGTTTGACATCCCACTGTGGGTATTTGCATAGATCAATATTATAGATGAGCATATGTTTCCCACCATCGTTTCCAGGTCTACAGTTCCCAAAATGGAGTTCAGAGTGAGAAGCATTGTAAAAGATTAGAATACAAAGTAAATCTCATATAGACTCTTCTATGGTAATGAAAATGAGGCATCTCATTTCGTGATAGTTTGTTTAACCGCATGCATTTTGGCAGACAAGAGACCTCCGGCAGAGTGTGATAAATTGATGTTCCGAGGATTACACAGGTGCAATCAAGATTGGATTAGAAACTAGGCTTTATGGTTCCAAATTGAGCTACCCAGATTCTATAGAAAACCCACTGCTAATTGTATCTTGCATGACGTTTGATGTGATAAAGCACATTTGTCTTTCTGTAAATAAAACTAGTATATTTAAGTTGACACCCACCATGATTCATCACGTGCACCAACATCAAGGTGATTTTCTGACCTGCCAAATAAAAAAAAATAGCACTGTGTGTGGAGGGGATGGGACCTTCAAAAGAGGGGTGGCTTTATGCCGAGAATGGCCTGAGGGGCCTTTCTGCCCCCCACCAAACTTGCTGAGGCTACTACCTGGTACTTGGGGGTGTTTTCACACCCCATAGTTGAAAACAGTTGCTTAGAGCCTCTAAAGATAAACTGAAAACCCTCTCAGTGCAGGGGTTTCTAGCCACCATGTGAGATTGACTCATCCCAGGTGAGCATGTGAACGGAGTCAATACCGTGTAAAACATGGTGGCACCATGTGAGTTGTCTGGTATGGATTTTCTGTATTTAATTTCAAAGCTTGGGACTCTGCTTCTTCATCAGAAGATGACACTGAGATGTTTTTTTTTTTTTTTAACAGTTTTAGTGGAGCATTTATTTGCTGGCCTAACTAGTAAAACTATTAATGTTTTGAAGTGACAGGGTATTTATGGCAGTGTTTTTTTGTGTATTCCAGGCTCAGAAAAATGAAAGAGAATCGATCAGACAGAAATTGGCACTTGGAAGTTTCTTTGATGATGGCCCAGGAATATATACCAGCTGCAGCAAAAGTGGCAAGCCAAGCCTTTCTTCCCGGTAAGCAGAACTCCACATGCTGGTCAGTTACTTGTTTTAATTATATGGAAGTCTAGTGCCTTAAAATCAAGGGGCCTTATTCACACGTGTATTCTTGCAAAAAAGAAAAATGGAGGGCAGATGGAAAGTGCTAATGTCCCAGTCAACCTGAAAATGGCTTTATCTACTCTATAGTGTTTTCTATAAATCAAGTATTTGTTCAGGTATCAATGGAAACTTAACAGCCATTGGACCCAATACGGCAAAAGACAATTATATGCTAAAAGTGTAGTATTCCTATGATACAGCAAAAGAAAATGATATGCTAAAAGTGTAGTATTCCTATTAAAATGTTGTACAAAAAGGTTATTTGGCAAAATCAAACACACTGGCATTGAGATATACCATGTGCTGCAAACTACTTGTAAACATGGTCATGCCATGTCCACATATTGACTGCATTTTTTGTTTTTGTTCTGGTGTGTAAACTGCTCTGTGGTATTTCTAGTTTTAATGCATGTTTTTGCGACATCAACCACCCTTGACATATTAGAACTAATCACAACTGAGGATAAGGAAACCCAAGATTTTCATATTTAACTCTGAGTCTCGGACCCCCTTCTGGAGTGTGTTTGCTTCTGCACAGCCGTCTCAAATAGAACTTCCATCTGAACATCACATGTTTGTAATGCACTGTCACAAAATGTTCTTTTTTCCCATAACTTTTAAGACATTTGTTTAACAGTAGTTCATCTGGACATGGGGGCGGTGAATGTATAATCTCCACTAAGTGATACATAATCAGTATCATAAAACTTGTGTGTTTGAGGTCAAGTGAAGAGTTCTGTTTTGATGTGGTGCTGAGGAAAACACACTCCTGGAAGGGGTGTGCCGTCACGTATTGTCTCATTCCCTCAGGGCTGGCTTTAGGGGGTTGTGACCGATGTGGCTGCACTGGGCGCTGACCTGGAGGGGGGTGCTGATCTGGGGCGTGGGGTGCTTTATTTGGCAATAACTTACAATTTAAATGCTCCTGAAGCAGAGTTCCATGTGCTCCAGCTGTTGGGCAACAATAAAAATGTCAAGATAACTCTTGTGATTAATGTTCCTGATAAAGAGAGAGATTGGAGTTTTTAGCCAGTGGCAGTTTTGACTCTCCATAAAGTAGCACAAAGGGTTAATATGACTGTTGCAAAGAACAAAACTTTATTTTATGTGGATAACTGAGTGGATTAGTAAATATGGCCTTTACCAGCGCTTTAAAACAAATGAATTGTAGAGAGGGGTACTGTTGCTAGATTATAGCACTGGAATCCGAGAAGGCGGTCATGAAGGGGGGTGCCAAAAAAGAGTGTCGCAGAGGTCGCCACCAGTGCTAAAGTCGGCCCTGTGTACCCTGGTCTGGGGGGAGGCGGGGTATTTCCCATGCCCGAGGACAGGGCAAATACCCGAGCAAAAATGGAGAGCAGTTGGTTTATCAATCAACCATTAGCACTGACTCTTCATATTTGAACTGAGTTGTAAATGTTGACACGTTCCAGAGTTTAGCTTTTCTTTGAGTTACCACATGAAAATCTCTCCAAATCGAGGGGTTTCTCTTTTCTATAATGGTTAGCCATTTTGTAAGTGTGAAGGGGGACTGGCCTTGGCAAATCAATCCAGCCTCATAGAAATGTGTGGGTGATTTGGATTCAGGGGTTGGCAAACTTTACAAATCTTTTAAAATCAAAGTGTTCATGGTATTTGAACATTCCTGGGAACTCTAGTAGAGACCAAAAGGTCATAGCAGGTCCTACTGAAAGAAATTCAAGTGAAGGGCATATTTAGTTTCTTTGGTGTTGCAAGGAGCCCTTGCAAGATGCAGGACATGAAAGTGTTGAGGTCACAGGTTTCAATTTTCAGTTTCAGTTTCACCACAAGATCTGCTTATTGTAGTAGTTAACGTGTTACAAAACAATGGTCGTAATTTTATCATATTGGGGAGGATGAGGAGTACATCCAAGCCCCAGTCTCTCTTGGTTGGGCAGTCCATCTTCAAGAAAGTTAAAAGAATGTTTTCCTTTGATGCAAGCAGGTTGACTTTGGGAAAGCTAAAGCACTGTGAGATGTGATGAAATTTCTGTGGTTGGAGAAAGAACTCTTGAGAGGAAACCTATCATGTAACCTGCAACTCTACTCTTCCTCCGCCTAAAGTGAACTTTAGAGCAGAATCTCCTGTTTTTGCACAACCGGTAATCAAGTACCTTTGTCAGACAAGGCTGGGGAACGAGTAAACACTCTTCAATTTTTTGTAACCCTTCGCTACCAAGAAGACTCTACTGTCTCAGAACAACGATAGGTCAGAAAATGAACTAAAAAGCACAATGAAAAGATGCTGTTTTCTGCCACACATCTGGCCTGGCTAATTTAAAGTGCACCGTCTCTGTATCTCATGCCTTCTTGCTGGCATCAGTTCAGATTGTTACTTAACTGGGGGGATCGGGCAGGGGCCATCACACCTCCCCAAGAGGTTAGAAGAGACCAGCCACATTTCCTGGATTTACCAAATAACCAGGAACATTCAGATTTAAGAGTTTAGTCTAGTAATGAAGGAACCTCTGGCATGGCATATTAAGTGATAGTCACTCACAAATGTCGGTGGGTGGAGGTAGATGGCACAGGAGCACCCTTACATTTCTATTAGCCACCTCAAATGCCTGTGCCAGACCCCTCACAAGGGGCCGGATTAGGTACAGAATGTGAACCTTACAAAGAAGGTCAGCCAGTGTAAGGACAATCTTGGTGGTTCTACAGCACTAATTTCTAATTGTTAATGGTAAACATCGTACCCCTGACCTGAGGTGTCACTTGGACCATGTCACCATGCTAGAGTCAAAGACAAGGAGGTTTAGAGTTTTGCTATGAAAAACAAAACTCTGACAACTGACCAATCCTCACCAGGACTGCTGTTTTCACCTCAGACATGTGGAAGGGCGAGCATGAAAGCCGGGCGAGGAAGAAAGACCTTTCTCATAACCTGTATAAAAATGCAATTATCTTGTGGTCCATTGACACTGATTAAAGTAGGACCACGAGTTGTAAGTCAAAAATCTTTTTTCCTTGGAAGTGAAGCTGATTAGGTTGTTTTGTGCTAAGTTCACCTTCCAAGTGTGCCTCCAGATTTGTTGGCCTTGCTTCCACCACAGCAGATCCCTTGGTGTCATAAGCAGACCATTTAACATGACATCCAGCCGGAACCAAACCTTCTGCTCCATGGCCAATACGAGTTTGCTTCCATCAACTCCCTGATGGAGGGCATAGAGCAAGGTTTGTAGACTAGAGAGAGACGTCCAAAATGTGAAAGAACCCACGCTTGATTTATTCTAAGTCAGTGGTAAAGTACTCTGGGCAATATTCCAGTGCATCATTTTAAGGTTCACTGTGTCCTTGGAGAGGCTCATCTATGTGGAAACTACTCCTGTTCACACTGCTAAAGGGGCAGTTCAGCATGAAAATCAAGGCCATGTCCAATCTGAATGGGAGCACAAGCAATCCTATATATATGGTGCTCTTGCTGGGCTTCATGATTGACATATAGTTATAATCCCTATGACACTGCGAGCTACCAAATCCAAGTATGGGTGGTCCTTGTCTGTACTGGAACCGGCAAAACAAAACGTTGCGGAATCGGCCACAGTATTCCCGGTAATTCATGCTGACTTGTGGGTTTGCATTTATTACTCTTGTGCTGGCTCAGATTGGGTTGTTTGCACAATTTCTCATTTCATGCAACTTCTTGGCTTCCACAATGAACTTTGTCCACTTATGCAGACTTGGCATGATCTTTGGCGACCCATGCCACCTGACCTGAAAGGCTGGATAGTACCAAGTCAAAGGAGTTCAGTACTTTTGGTGGTCACAGAGCAGGGAGGTTGGTGAACCTGATTTTCTGAGACATACTTGACCTGTTGCTCCTGTTCTGTTTCGGGCACCAATGCTGTTGTGGATTCATTGTGTTTGGGCCATGTTGGCCTCTTCCATGGTGGCTGCATCAGGTATTGCTGGGCTAGGAAGCTTGCCAATGCCTTACCAATTTTGGAACATTGTAACTTTCTTTACCCTCTTTGGGGAAATGTGAGTGTGCAATGAACCCCCAGCAAGCCCTTTGAAGAAGAGGAGCTGACCACACGCTTTATTACTTTCGGATGCATTTTCCCCATCTATTTTAGTTCCATCTTAGAATTCAGGTTGCACCTTAACTCTACGACAGGTATGGCTTGGCTTTTAGAGCACTCCTGTCCCCTTCAGCAACACAAGCTACTTTGGAGTGTGCAACCCGCGCCTTCTCTGGCAGATGGCACCACTACACATGCCTGCACCCTCTGCTGGGCAAATTCATTGACTAAGCTGTCCTCTCTCCTCCCCCTGTACCCAAAATGAATTATGACTAGTGCTCCATGGTTCCCATTTTTACTGGTTTTACTGGTAAATACAAACGGATACAAACGTAAAACAATGTTTCCTGTCTGTCTGTATTTTTAAAAGCAGAAAAATATTGAAAATTGTGCTTCATGTGAGTGACTCCCCATGCTGCCTTTTGTGAATTCCAGGACAACAGCTGAGCAGACAGATAGCATGGGGAGTTAACACACAGGGTGAGACTTCCCTAAATACAGGTGCATGTTACCATACTTTGGTAGTATAATGCTGATATTTGCCAGTGGGTGTAGTGGTTAGCTGTATTTAGCTGCTTAATTTGCTAAAATGCAACAGACATCAAAGTGTAAGCGCATGTTCATCAGTTAAGTAAATGTGGAAATATACCTTTTTTTTTTTTTTACTCCATTTATTCTCAAAACACAAAATAAGTATGGATAAATATCAGTAAGATTACCAAAAAATAAAAATGGATAAATACAGATGGAAATGTTTAAAAAAAAAAATCAATACCATAAAACTGGGAGCCTGAATAATGACCTTCCCCCCCCCCCCTCTCCCCCCAACCACCACCACCACACATTCCAGAAGCCTGCGTGCAGCCGTGCACAGCTTCAGGTGCACTGACCCACAATGAATCAGCCCCCCTCTCCCAACCTTAACTACTCTCACCCTGACCGCACATTCAAAAAACCTGTGTACAGGTATGCACAGGTTCTGGGCACTGACCCACAATGAATCATTGCCCCTGCCCCCACCTGCCCTCCATCCAGCCACGCGGTGACACACTCAAGAAGCCTGCGTGCAGGTGTGCACAGCTTCAGGTGCACTGACCCACAATGAGTGAGCCCCCCTCTCCAAACCTTAACCACTCTCACCCCGACCACACATTAAAAAAACCTGTGTGCAGGTGTGCACAGCTTCTGGTGCACTGACCCACAATGAATCACGTCCCCTGCCACCCACCTCCCCTGTTATCCAGCCTCACAGTGACACACTCAAGAAGCCTGCTTGCAGGTGTATACTCCCACAATTACCAAGCTCTGCAGCATTGTGGATGGGATTGGAGTTAAGAAAATGGAAAAAGAAAAGTCTAGTTGGTGGGGTTCGGAGTGCAGACTTTTCCTGTCAGCCCTCTGAATATACCTGCTGGCTCAGACACAACTATGGGTGTCCGCAAGCCTTGCTGACTCCAGGGCCCCACCAGTCTGCTAAAGCAAGGCTTGCTGGGAGTCCAGAAACGGCTCAGGCAATGCGCACTCAGTATGTGCTTGGGTCCCCCCATAGGAGGCAGCTCAATGTACTGAGGAGATGTGGCCTAGCGAGTCAACCTGCAGCCTGCGAAACCGGGGACCCAATTTCGATTTTGGCCTGGACGCTAAGCCCAACGTCGTGTGATTCTGAGCAAATCATTTTATTTCCCTGTGCCTAATGTATGTAAAATGTACTTGTATAACAACTGATGTACACGTCCTGCGGTCGTCTCCCAACCCCTTATGTAGTGAACAGCGCTGCGCTGCTTCACAGCTAGGCCCATACTGTATTAAATACCAAGACATGCACGTATATACACATCCTTACATGATCATAGCCAGCTGCATTAGGGAGACACCGAGCTGAGGCTAGTTAAAGAGGGAGAACTCGCGTGGCCTGGGGAGCGCCACTAATATTTTTAGATAATTAAGTGAGAGAAGCAATGTGTTAGAAATAAATTAAGAATTCATTTGTGACACACTGTTGGCTTGCCTCTTGTCTAGTGTACTCCACTCAGTAAGTAGTGACTGGCGAGTATTAGGAAAGAGAAATCAATTGTCTTATGAATCAATGAGTCATGTTAAACGTTCACGCTTATTTACACTGATGCAAAAATGGTCGAAATGTATGATTTTGTACCAATTTACAAATTCGCATTATTTCTACTGCAAACTTGAGTAAAGAGGCAGTACTGCATTACATCACAAAAAATGACTAGCATAAAGTGGTAAAACGTGTGATATAGTAGAAATGGTTTAGCGCCTACTTAACGATATATATTATCACTTTTTGCACCTGGGTTCACACATGAACAACATGGTGCCTACCCCATAAGAGAGCCACTGTAGTTTCATATGAGTTAGCACGCGCTTCTTAAATGAGCCTCCCGGATGCACTACACACGTTTTACAGTAGATGGCAGCATAATCACGCGTGCCTAGTGAAGCTGTTTTTTTTAATGTAATTTATACGACCCTCCGAAGATTTCGATACTAGAGCCACAGTGAACATGCGAAAACAATATAATTTTTTTAAAGCTCAGTAAATCATTTTTATTTAAACCATTCTTTTTAGTGAGGATCAATACGGAATCGAATAACAAACAGAGCAAACATACTGTGCAACACATAGCATTGCCCAACTACATCAGACACGGTTCGAAATTTTACATTCCTATATCTAACCTGGCAAATTGTATAGACAGGGAAAAGCTTTTGATCGTGAAAGAGAAACTTTCCAGAGAGTGACAGAGTTACTGGTAGTATGAGTTGTAGGTTCACTTTAAGAGACATGGACATTTCGAGTAGTGGCAGATTTCAAAAGATAGTGGCTAAAAAGGGTATTTTACGAGGACCGGCCCAATACCTTAGTGAAGACGTGAGGAATTAAGCAGTGGTTCATTTGTAAATAAAAACCTGTCACTGCCCAAAGCTCGCCTCTAAAACACGCGGCTATTGAAATTTAATGTCCAAGCACAGAATACTGAGGTAGTGTAATTGTAAGGCCATCTTGGGCTCTTAAATCCCTTTAGAGCCACTCCCTCCCCATCAACTCACCCTTATAACTTTCTGCTTTCTCCATTTGTGTCGCGTTTCCGTCTTTCTCTTCCTCCATCTTTCCCAATCTTTCCCATAAGTGTCTTTTGTGAGTAGTAAGTGCCTGATGCAAAAAAGTAAGTGTAGGCCCCCAAATATAAGTGCTGGTGCCCCCCCCCCCCCCCCCCCGTCACAAATCAAGCACTAGAATTAAGTGAGAAGTACTATCAGAGGGGAGCTCCACACTTTCACTTCTAATAGCATTTTGTGGGATCTTAAAGGTTATATTAGAACGGTGCCAGTTAAGACAGCGATTACTGTCCAACAAACAAGCCTCTGGTTTAAATTCCAGCTTGGATATCCCGGCTGTTAATCCTTGTGACGTCAATACACTGTATAATATTCTATTAGGGAATAGAAATGCCTTCAATATACACCAGCAACACTGTTAAAACTGATCATGCTAACGCAGGGCCGGCTTTAGCATCGGGTGATGCCCTCGAGGGCGCTGTGTTCAGCAATAATTTAGAAAAGTTGCCCTTTAAAAACACCTGCTGAAAACTTTCTTGTGTGTCCAGCCTCCAGGAAGAAATTAAAATGTCAAGGTACCTCTTGTGATTAATGTTCTTGCTAGAGAGAGAGATCAGAGTTTGTCTAGTGGCAGCTTTGACTCGCCATCAAGCATGTAGAGCAGAGGTCTTCAAACTGGGGGGCGGGCCCCCCTTGGGGGGCCTCAAGTGATCCCAGGGGGGGGCGCCAAACTCTGGCTAAAAGAAATATTATGCAGATAACATGCCTTTGTTTTAA
The DNA here is from genome assembly GCF_031143425.1 of Pleurodeles waltl. Lineage (NCBI taxonomy): Eukaryota > Metazoa > Chordata > Amphibia > Caudata > Salamandridae > Pleurodeles > Pleurodeles waltl. Next base: position 129,251,827 of record NC_090450.1, on the reverse strand, counting down.
GCAGAAGCATGTTATTGCAGTTTTAAAAAGGTAACAGTACTTAACTGCAATGTTTAAATAGGTTTATACCTATTTAAACATTACCATCTTTCTAAAATAATTGTGAAAAATTCTGAGGGGGGCCCAGTGATTTTTATTTTTCAACTGGGGGGGGCGCGTCATTAAAAAGTTTGAAGACCACTGATGTAGAGGGTTAAAATGCTTGCTTCAAAGAACAGAACTATAATTAATGTGGGTAGCTGAGTGGATGAGTAAAGCCAGCCTTTACAAGTGCTTTAAAACAACCAAATGTATGTGAAAGGGGGGCTATGGAGAGATGAGGGGCACATTTGCCAGGTGGAAGTGAGGGAATCCGAAGAGGTGGTCATGGTGTGTGTGTGGGGGGGGGGGGTGCCAAAAAGACTGTCGCAAAGGGGGCCACCAGCGCTAAAGCCGGCCCCGTGCTGACGGAAGACCAAACAGCTGCCCCTGAGTTAAAATATGTTGTTTTCGTGTTTGGGACGGGGTGTGAGAATCCATCCTAAATTAAAACATTTTCATTGTATTATCACAAATTTAAAAGGTATCACTAAATTACAGGTTATGCTGTGTTGTGTTTGTGACCACATGGAGGGTTTCATTACACTAAGATGATGTGCAGTTGGACTTGTGCAGTTAACTGCAGGAAATGACGTGGTGCATTTATGGGTCCATTTGTTACTCCCATCTGTTCTTTACGTCTTGCCTCTACATCACAGTGTTATAGTACCACGGTGCCACTGATTCCTCAGCGCATAGTGTAGCTTTCTGACAGATGCATAATGAATGTCAGCCTTTTATCGCAGAGATCAGCTGGTAGAACTTTTTATTTTGGAGAGTTTTAGATAGCTCTGCCAGTATGGCACAATGTAAGACAAACTTGCACCTCTCTTGGCAGCTGGCCCAGGCTTTGTGGACCGGGGGCTGTGAAAAAATGTCTAATTTGCTCAGGCAGATACTTGGTGAATATGAGTTATGGGCTAAGGGATTGGATGCTATTTTATAGTGGAAACGGGGCATTCTGTTTATTTCGCAAAATCAGTGCTTAACTTGTAAAAACAAAAATAACCTTCAGGGCCCAACATAATTCCCCAGATGCCCATGAATCTTCTCCATTCACTGTCCTGCAAGAGCTGCCAAATGGCTATGCCATTGCTATCAATTAACCATTATACTCCTAGGTATCTGACAATATAGACTATTTCAGGACATTCAAAGCTGTAATCATGGCCTGGGTGCTCTGATATTATTTTTTTTGAAGTTTACTTACATTGCTTATCAGTTTGCCGATGAGCTTTGTTGGGTAAATGGTAGTCAGCACCACCACGTGGTGGACTGTCATAATTATGTGCCAAGTTAAGAAATATGAACTGGTGCCGAGCACCAGCAAACACTGGCATAAATTAAGCACTGGGCAAAATTTGCATTTATAGTTTGCTGCTTTCCTGGGAGTCTTTAATTTGTTAAAAAGCAAACAAAAAAACGATAATAATAATAAAAAATAAGCGCAGAAAGAACCTACCAACTCTGACTGAACATCAAGGGTGCTGAATACCAAGGTTGCCTATTTCTGAATCTACCCTTCCCCTTTCATCCATCATCCTGTCACTTTATTTCAGGTCTGTAGGTTATTTTTCACCTCTACCTTCTCCCTTATCACCTTTTTCCTGGCTGTTCCTGAGCCCTTCCATCTTCTCTCTTTTCTGTATATCTCCGTCTTGCTCAAAGTCTGATGATGAAAAATAAGTCCTTATCCCCACAGATACGTTTTGGTGCCTACCACTTGCAGTCATCTGCACAAATTAAGCACTGCTTATTTGGAATATTATAAGTCATGATTTCTTTACAGTACATTAAATAAGTAGTCTATAATTGCTAGCTCCAACCAACGATGGGTCTTAAGCATGTTTGTAGAAAGGCCTTGAGTTGCCACAGCCTCTGAATTTTCCTGGACGTACATTGGAATCAGTTCATTTATATAAATGTTAAGTTCTAAAGCAAACCGGAAAAATATCATATTGTGAAGAGCTCGGAGTCTGTTTAGTTTTGTAGCTAAAAATGACGCAAATGGTCGTACGATATTAAATGTTCATTTCTATTGTATCCCACAATATTATTTCCAATTCTTTTTTTTTTTTTTCTGCACACGTAAACAATCACATTCTCTTTTTCTTAGATTACAGAGTGGGATGAACCTGCAGATCTGCTTCGTGAACGACAGTGGAAGTGACAAGGACAGTGATGCGGACGACAGCAAGACTGAAACGAGCTTGGACACTCCCATGTCTCCTATGGTAAGTCTGCATAGATGCTTCTTGTAAGATCTTACCCATACAGTTCTCAACACCATGTCAGTCTGAACAAAAAGTACTCAATGGATTCAAAAGCGTTTGTCTACTTCACGTTCTAAAAATAGTTGATCAAAACGACAATTATGTATTTCACCGCTAACCGTCTATCCCCAGTCCGCCTTTTTCTATTCCCCGTTTTCCTTTTTATTGGCTCAAACAAGAGGGTGAAAATAAAACAAAAAAAATCACTAGTTTTAAGGCATGCTCTATCCTTATACCGCGTTACAATGTATATGGCATGTAAACATTACATACCAAGCCTGAAAAGTCTGCTCTGGCAACCTAAACTTTTGTGGTTGCCCCACAGCTGATATTAATTGCTTTCAGGGGCTATTATTTTGCTAATTTTTCACCTGCATGCCTGCACGGCTGGTGATGGTTTGGCTCTCCTTTTTCTAGGCAATAAGTATGGGCCACCTAAAAGCCTAAAACACGCTAGTTCCCCTGACCAAAGTCCACAGCCCCTAATACATCTTCTAATCAGGGTTATGCCAATGACCTCCCCCACAACTCAACACGAAGCATGTTTGATCTCTCACTTTGCCAATCAGACACAACTGACCTATTGCTTTCGGTCAAGAAGATGACGGCAATTGTCCATGTGTCAGACAGTAATAGGTCATCTTTCTTATCCGAATGCTCTCTTGTCCTTTACTGGACACATCTTTATAATTAAAGGCACCTCCACTCTTCAGGAGCCCCCATAATTAACTACACGTGGAATAAGTTTGTTGGATCACACTGAAACTAGGACATCATTCATTGGCACTATTATTGTGCCATAGGGTAGAACATCACATGCCAAGTGCAGTACCCAACGGTTGTCCATTTTTTGCGGCCAGTCTGTTGGCATCAGGCATGTGACTCTTCTGACCACAGCCTGAGTCTTGATTCGTCTTTCCAGAGTCCTCCTACAGTCACTGCGCCCCCACACTCTTTAGAGAAGATGAACAACTTAGGACCAGTTGATATAAATACTTTAAACATTCAAGCTGAGCTCACAGGTATTTTTATTGTTAAACACCACCTGGGCTGCATTGAATGTATTTTTATCAGCCTGGTAAAAGGGGACATAAACTGACATTCTTGACATAAACTGTAAACTTATTTGAAATGTATGTCTGTTATAGTGGCGGGGATATGGATTTCCAAATATTTATCATGCTGTAAAAAAAAAAAAACTGTAAACTTTGCACTTGTATAGCTCACTACTCACCCGTTAGGGTCTCAAGGCGCTGTACGCATACTGCTGTGGTACCCCTCCTGGCTTTTCCCTGTGAGGCGCCCACTCCTGCACAGCCCCAGGGTGAAGCCAGGCATTCAAGCACTGTGAGAGCTGTTGTGGAGATTAAGCAAGCTATTGCCCAGAGTTACAGAGTGGGACCCATTAATTAGATTAGGCACAGAGGTGAGAATTATCTGGTCCAAGGGAATTGAGCCCAAGACCCGCAGAGGTGGGAATTGAACCCTGGTCCCGGGCCAGATCTCTGCATCAGGGTCAGCCACTCTAATCATAGTGCCACACTTCTCCACTGCCACACTTCTACACACTTTATGCTGGCAACAGATGTTTCCAGTCTCTGTCTGGCTCAAATTCCATGCCAGCCCAGACCTCTCCAAGCGGATTGTAAGTGGGAGTTCCATTCCCTTTCATCATAGATGGAAGAGTGAGGTACCCCCCCCTTGGTATCTTACGTGAGACTTAAATTGATAGCTCATCTACCCACAAAAAACTATTTCAGTCGCAGGAGCTAGCCATGCGGGCCTAAGAGAAGATCCATTGTCTTCAAGGAGGAGTTATGTTTTTTTCTTCTTAATTCACTCTTAGATTGTTCTCACCTTATCTCAATCATCACACTATGTTTGCCAAGATGCATAATAAGAAATTATGGGAGTGTAAAGTTTTTCTTTGGTGAACCTCCCCAAATTCCATCAAACGCTATTACTCTCCATATTTTGCATGTGAGTTTTCACAATAAAAGCAGAACCTTCCTCCTCCTTTTTAGTAGTTTAAAAAAACATGATCGCCAAAATTCAGTCATTTCAAAGTCGCAAAAAAACAGTTTGAAAGTTAACTCCTGAGAAAATGGTGCGCTACCTTTCAGTGCCTGTCAGCATTTTCAAGAAACTTGTCAGTTGCAAAACAAAATACAGTAGAGCTCACAGGAACAATGGCATGTCAGTAACTGAAATGTATGCAAGACTTTGCTACAGGTAGAAAAAACTTAGCATTCACCTTTAGAATCTTATTTGCTGCTTCAGGGAAGTGGTAAGGATACCCGTATCTAGTAGGAGACATATTTTATCGCCACTATTTCACTCTTCAGGGACTATTTAGAGTTTTGGTGAATGGAGCGTATCTGTCAAAAATTGGTGATGCTCCGCCAACTCTGTTTAGATCCTAAATAACTGTAAATAGGGGAATCTGAATCATGGAATTTTTGGTAGATGTTCCACATTCTCCACGAACTCTGAAAGTTCTGTTCAGTAAGTGTAGGTGTCAAATAGAGAGAACTTCTCTCTTAGCCACAAAATCATCCGGTGGTGCAAGGCAGGACAGTGTTGCTAGCCAGTGGATAGGATGAAGCCGAAGTCCCACTAACACTTTCAGTTTTGGCGCCAAATCCTTGAGCAGGACCTACTGGACGTAATATCGGCCATCGTCACTTCTGCACAGAGCTCATCTTGCTGCCTTTTCTGGATGTCTTCTGCCCTTTTCATACTTGGTCCTTTATGGTGCCCACAAACCACCAGCGGGATGAATCAAAATGCAGAGGCTGGCGACGGCTGCAGGAGGCCAGAAACAGGAAGCAAGGTACTGCTGAAGTATTCACTTTTGGTTAGTGCTTCTACCAGGACAAGCCAGGAAATCTTGGCTGTCCTTTTTTCACCACGGGCGGGAAGCTCCATCCATTCACTTCCACTTCCTACATTTTGACTTTGTCAGCTTTTTGGTTTTCAGATTCCTCCTGCAGGACACGACAGAGAGCTATAGAGATGGCAGAGCCTCACAACGCTGGATATCTTTATCCCGCAGCCCTGCTGGAGCTTCAAATTCTGTTGCCAAAAACTCTTAACTGAAGGAAGCAGGAAATATCCCTTCGTCCTGGTAATCCAGAGGTCAAGTTTCCCAGTAGCTCAATATTTCTTAGGTACTGATTTTGTTGTTGTTGTTGTCCTGCTGGCTACTCTTGTGGGTCCCAAACTGCGCAAAATTGCTTCTGGAATGTCAGGTGCAGATTCCAGTGGTAGGCAAACTCAACCTCTTAAGCATCTGTCCAACTGCAGTCCAGTCAACTGGTCAGTTGGTGCGTCAACCAGTCATGTCTTTTATGATATATGTATTTTAGTCCAACTCGTCTGGACCGCTGAGGCACTTTTTGCTTTTTTGCACAGGGGAAAGTAGGCGGGGCCTCAGTCCTCTCAACATGCAGAGAATACAGGGTTCATCTTTTGCTGTTCTCCACATCCAGCGGAGTTCTGAGATGCCACTCATGGCAGCCCAAACAAATAGTGATACATCATTGGTGGATGGTGCAGGGCCCTGAAAGTGTTCTTGATGGGATTCTACTCAAGGCCCTATCGCATGTGTGCAGCTCTTCTGCAGACTTTGGGTGAAATAATCGCAGGCAAAGTATCCTAGTGTTCTTCTGCAATGGCCTGGCTCCAGGCTACTGTATGTGGCCCTCTCTTAACTCAATGTATAAAAACGTGAGTTCTAACATTAAATAGGTCTTCCAAATAAGTCAATTGGGAAAAGTCCCTGCCTTCATCCTGTGCATTGCTGTCACCATTGTCACTGCAGAGGCATGCAAACTTTACGTTCAGCTTGCCTCAAGTCTACATATTGTGCACTCATACCTTGTGGGCTCCAAGATACTACGAACAGGTTATTTAGTTAAAGCTAAAAGGAAGATTGTCATTACATCAAAAGAGGAAAATATCAAGTATGAAAATATAGTACAAACAGCACAAACGTCAACCAAGAATGTAATATTAATTCTGAAACTTAGTCGTTTTAGAGACTTCCGTGTTTTGCATAAGTTTTCCATACGTCTTTTATGGCAATGCGAGTACTATTGAATTCTATCACATTGCTGTTTTACAGAAGCATACAGTTCACTTTATATACTTTTCTTTCTATTGTTATAGTTGAACCCTGCCATTGACACCTGCCTTTATTAATGGGGTATAGTTTCAATGCCATTTTAATTAAAGTTTCCATGTAAGATTTTAACTAATTTACAATATCGTTCCTGTAGTTGATACAGGGTGTAAATGATTGTCAGGGTGGGGTAGTAATTTGATTATGCAATCATTAAAACCTTGCTGACTATTATGACAAGTGATATAACGTGGCTAAATGCCAGAATTAGTACTCAAAAATATTGGTTATGTCAATGAAAATACACACATTTTTTGTTCATTTTGTATCTTAAAGCTAATGTTTCCATAATTCTTTGCCCTTAAAATACTCGAGGTCAGATTACATAAATTGCTGTGGTTATGGACAGTATTGCACCCTTGCTGGGCAATTTGTACTGGCATGTGCAGCATCCATCTAGTGCAAAATGTTTTTTTTGTGCTCAACATGTAGTGCAAACATAGTTTATGCACTGGGTGGACTGTGCTAATGGGAGATCGAAAATTGCACAGAGCGAGTGTTAAATTGTCCAGCAGCTATGCAGTGTATGCAATCTAAGCCTCGCTTGTCAATAGGACAGTGGCTACTAAAGTATCATGTTTTTCCCTTTTTTTAAATATTTACAGAGCAAGCAGAGCTCTTCCTACTCTGACAGAGATACTACTGAAGAGGAGTCTGAATCGTTTGAGGATATGGATTTCATCACTAGGCAAAAGAAACTGCAAGCCGAAGCTAAGATGGCGTTAGCAATGGCCAAACCGATGGCCAAAATGCAGGTGGAAGTAGAAAAGCAGAACAGGAAGAAGTCTCCAGTCGCTGATCTTGTGAGTATTGTACTAAGTCGTGGTATTAAAACATGGTCCTAAATCATGGTATTAAAACACGGTCCTAAATCATGGTATTAAAACACGGTCCTAAATCATGGTATTAAAACATGGTACTAAATCATGGTATTAAAACATGGTCCTAAATCATGGTATTAAAACATGGTCCTAAATCATGGTATTAAAACACGGTCCTAAATCATGGTATTAAAACACGGTCCTAAATCATGGTATTAAAACATGGTACTAAATCATCGTATTAAAACATAGATAAAGGTCATCTCAAGCAGGTGAGCAGGCCGTTGTATGAACTCTGTTTTACCTTCACATAGTTAAACATGTCTTAAATTAGGAAGATTACTCCAAATATGAAGACAGAAAGATAGAATCAAGATTAGGGCTTATCGAGAATTTACACTGAACATCAGTTACATGCGTTATGAAGATCTGGAAAATGTTTGCAGCATACGTTTTCTTCCGAGTAGCCTGGGTCGCTAATAAGTCAGATTTTTTACCGAACAGTTTCCACATCATAGGTTCCTGCATAATTGTCATTGAAATACCGCATTCTATTACCATTTTTCTTCTGTTATTTATATTATGAGAAATATTGCAATAGGTGCAGGACATGCAATATTGTGCCACGTGTTGCATAAAATAAATCCACCATTCTTGTAGTCTTCATCTATTCGTTTGCGAGGTTCCAGAAAATTGATGAGCGAGTGGGAACATTTATTTGGGGCACTCTAAAGTGTGAACAGTCTCTTGGTTCTGACCCCTTCTCTGCCTTCTCCCTAGGTCTTAGGAGGATTTAGAAACAGAAGGGATTCTCTAAGGGATTTCCTGAATTTGAGACAATTTTTCTATATCGAATTGTAAGATGAACCAGATTTTACCTCGCAGTCAGAAAATATTTTGCCTCCTAACATTTGAGAATTTACCGTTCTCTTAGTATTGTTGGACAGTTCACCCTTGTAATGGTCCATGGTTTATTCTTTGAAAACACGCGAGGAATTGTTATTCTTTTTTAAAAGCAATACATTGTTTTTAAATGTTCGTAGGCTGCAAATCATAGTCGTAACGCAGGGCAAAAAATATATGCCACTCTCAACCTGAATTCTAAAATGGCGCTTAGCAATACTAAACTTGGTTTTGAGTATTTCCTTTTAACATTGGCCCCTAAGTGGAAAATCCTACGTGTTCTTCTGGTTCCACATTTACTCTGATTTCTGCATTGAGATTAGCAATTGTGAATAATGTTTTAACCAGCTAGCACACGTATCACCAGAAGTATCAGTGTATAATTAAACTGAAGGTGCGTTGAAGAAATATTCACTTTCTTCTCATTTGCTGCATTGTTTCATAGAACATGTTTATAGTTTCTACGGTACGATGCTGCCACCTTGTGGCCAATGAAGAGAGTTGCGTAATTGACGTATTTATCTAGTTTGCTCCCAGGTATTAATGACATGAATGAGTTTGTACATACAGAGAGATTTTATTGCATGTGGTATGTTCTGTGTGTGTAAAAAGTACATCTTACTTATTGGTTCGTTCTTTAATCTCTTTTCAGTTGCCACACATGCCTCACATAAGTGAATGCTTGATGAAAAGAAGTTTAAAACCCAACGACCTGCGAGATATGACCATTGGGCAGCTTCAAGTGATAGTCAACGATCTTCACTCACAGATAGAAAGTAAGTTTCATGTGTTGTTTCTAAATACCAAGTGAATAATCTACATTATAGAGCTCCATCCAAACGTTATAGAAATAGGTCATCTATCCTGCACATGCCCAGCAAAACATTGTGGGGTTTTCTTACAGATCAACAGCATTGGCCCTTTACATTGATAAAAGCAGGGTAGCTAATCGGGTTCGCCATAGCACTGGTACATGTGTGTTCCGGAATTTCTCTCTGACACGGTTTATTTAACGCCGTAGCAACGAGTAGATGAGAAACCTGTGGGGAGGGAGTGTTGGTAATTATGAGTGGGAGGAGTGATGTTAGCTCTATTATGTGCCCCAAGCATTAATAACCATAGGGTTACTTACCTTATTTAATTGAATGTTCACAGTGAAGATTCCAAAACAGCTGTGCAGTAACTACTGTACAGGCCTTCATCTGAAGAGCTCTATCAATAGTAACTGGTACTCAGAAGGGCATCAGTGAATGATAGGAGCCTAGCCTGGCACATTCATGCGCGCTAAGCACAGTTCACGTTTGGGGCTATCAGCTGTACTGCTTATTATCCAATACTTGCCAAGCCCCGAGCCCTGCAACTTGGGCTAATACATTGGATGGGCGAATAACTACAGATACGCATTGCTTTGGTAGCCAGTAATGCTTTATTAACAATACAGGTAATCGACTGGTAAATGATATGGTACTTTAAGATGCCACCATTACCTCAGGACTACTGCCAGTCATTCTTTTGTTCAGTTATCTCTCTTCAAGGTGTGGAGTTAGAAGGAAAAAATATCTGAATAAGAATTTACTACTTGAGAGTTTTAGTGTTAAACATAGCTGCCATCCATGTTTCACAAATTTTGTTTACAAGCATTCTCAGCTTGGTTTACCCTTTTTCATTACTCGTAGATCTTACTTCTGCTTGCCCATATTAGATGGCATTGCCAAGGAATTTTCTGTTCTCATATTAGCAGTATTTGAGGGTAAAGAAGTAAGAGCTAGCTGTTAGGATAGAATGTGCCTGACCGGTTATAAAGTTTCCCTTCTTGTAATCATACTCTTACATTCCAAGTTGCATTATATCTCCTTTACTAATTTCCTTTCCGATAAATTAAAGCAGCCTTAATTGAATTATAAATAGTGAAAGAGACGTGATCAGGGTCTTTGGGTTGATTAGCTGGAGGTGCATTTGACATTGAGGGAAGTGGCTTGGATTACTTTCATTACATTTCTGTAATTAATGTGTCATTGGCAGGCAAGCTAGTTTCTAAAGACTGTTGTTAGTTTTGTTTACTGATAATGCAAAGGCGGCCATTACAGTCTTCCGTGTATGACTGGTAGAGTAAGCTGGGGTTGCCCGTGATCTTCCAGAGGGTGTGTAGATAGTTACTGGAAATAGCTAGGTGGGCACCACACAGGACTTGATGCGAGTTGAAGAGGAAGATGCCATCTCTGAATCACTGAGATCATCCATTGAGGAAGGGCGAGCAGAGACAATTTTCTGTGGCCCCTCCTGTCTCTAAAGGTAAAAAAATAAGGGTCTATTGTGGAAGTTGTTGATAGCCTCGTTGATCGCTACACATACAGGAAGGCAGTGTCTAGCCTTTAATGAGGTGCGTTAGTTGTTTAAAAAAAAATGTACACCCGAGAAAGCCATGACCAAGGTGGAAGCCTGACTATTGGCTGTCCAGAAGGCTGTGATTGCCGGATTGAGCCCAGATTTCATTACAAAGGTTTTCTCAAGGAATTTAGAAATCTAGATGCATTGGTGAGAGTTGGTGACCTGTTGTCCTGATTAGTTTCTTGTGTATTGCTTTGTGGGACAGGTGCATTGGTAATCATTTGTGTGAACATAAAATAAATGATGATAACCCACTCAAATTATGTTGTTTCTGGGTGCAAGCGTGTTAGAAATGGGGTTTCTGGTTGGCTAAGGTATGCACCTCAGCCAGGCAGAACCCGCCCACTCGAGTCAGGGCAAGGGAGTAACACATCCAAGATAGCCCCTGCTTACCCCCTTGGTAGCTTGGCACGAGCAGTCAGGCTTAGCCCGGGGACAATGTGTAAAGCGTTTGCACAACACTCACAACACATGTGACGCAATATCCCCACCACAAAGGAAACACAACACCAGATTATATGAAAATATACTGTATTGTACACAACGTAATTATTAGAACAACCTATAACTGCTAAGGTAGCAGGATACTACTGTTGTCAGAACGTTACTCATTAGTTACTCTGCAAACTAGCAGTAGTCACAAATAACACACAGGTTACTCAACATTCTGCAACATAAGCAGTAGTCAGGAAACATGTTATTACACTAAAGCACTTGTCATAGGAATATAATAAAACGCCCACAGTAGGAACATTAGAAAACATATGTCAAGTTAGAAAAACATATTAGCATGTCGTGCCCATAACAGGAACATTTGCATACACATATGTAAAAAAACATCAAACGCAGGTAGGTAATATATGAATCAATAAAAGTCTGTAGAAAGAATTTTGGATTGCAATTATATTGGTCCTTTAAACAATACCTGGTTGGATGAGGGCACCCCCCAGTGCTTAGAAGGCGAACAATGGGGCCCCCAGGGCTCCTATGCGCAAAACGGGGGCCTTCCTTATCCTCTGGGGTCAGAGGAGGGTGACATGCACCGCCTCTCTTTTATAGATGGGCCCCTCTGAGGACTGTGACTACTGGGGGTCCCTCGGGCCTCAACTGGCCTTCACGAGGGGGGGCTAAAGCCAGCAAAAACAACTTAGAGTAGGAGGGGGGCACCACGCACCCCCTCTGGTTTAATGACGGGCCCCACCGGGGACTGTGACTACTGGGGGCCCCTCGTGCCTCAACTGGCCTTCACAAGGGGGGCCAAAGTCAGCAAAAACAACTTAGAGTAGGAGGGGGGCGCCACGCACCCCCTCCGGTTTAATGACGGGCCCCTCCGGGGACCCGCGATCTCTGGGGGCCCCCCCAGGCCTCCACTGGCCCTTCCACCAAGGGAGGGCCCCCAATAATGCCCGGTTTACCTAACAGCCGAAAAGGAGTGTCTTGCTCCTAACGCAGAGGCCAGGGGAAGGGGGCACACCCCGCGCCTTCCCCTGGTCCTGCCGTGAAGCCTCAAAAAGATCGATACCCTCCTGGGGCCCGAGCAGACACTCGACCGCACCCGATGCGGTGCGCGAGACTTCTTCCAGCTTCCCGGTCCGCCACGGTGATCTCTCAAAGATCGGAGGCGCCTGGTGCCCCGGGGGAGCTCCAGGGAGAGGACAGTACCCTGGTGGCACTGAAGAGTGCGTGATGCTCGCACTCTGTAAATATCGGACGCCCGGGCTGCGGCAGAGATTCGGGACATCAAAAAGAGCGCTTTTCAAAGCGCTAAAGACACTCTGAAGCCCGGGCTGCGGCGGTGATCCCGGTGATGACAAAACAGCGCTTTTCAAAGCACTCGGGCCAAACATAAAGCAAGGCACTCTCCAAGTGCCACACTCGGAATCCCACGACGCTGGAGCACTCCTCGTGCTCTAAACAGTTGCAGGGGTCAGGAGCCATGGCACCCTGCCCCTGGGAACAATAAATGCAGAAAGGAGCACAGGGCTGGTGGGTCCAGCTACAGGCCAGCACAAGGGGTGCAGATGATGGCAGTTCTTCCTAGTGACCAGGCAGGTCACAGGTTAGCACAGCAGCAGCAGTCCAAGGCGGTTTCCTGGTGAGTTCATTCAGTAGCGTCCTGTGTCCAGTTTCAGGTCCCAAGAATGTTCAAATTGTGGGGAAAATTCCCCTGTACTTATACTCATTTTTACAGTTTCTATACATAGGAAGGGAGAGGAGGTTCCAACCAGTTACTACTGGTTCTGGGAGTGCCCCCTCGCTCCTCCAGCACAGGCTCCAAACATCAGTTGGGGGTAAACGACCCTATTGTGTGAGGCCAGGACACAGCCTTTACAAATGCAGTTGTGCCCTGCCTCTCCCTTCTCTCAGCCCAGGAAGACTATTCAGTATGCAGATGCACCTCTGTGACACCTCCACCCTCCCTGTGTACAGGCTCTCTGAAAAGTATGCACAAAGCCCCAACTGTCACTGTGCCCAGACGTGGATTGGAGTCAAGCTGCAAAACACCAGTCATAAGCACAGCTAAATGCTCACTTTCTAGAAGTTGCATTTCTGTGATAGTAATAAAAAATACACCTACACCAGTAAGCAGCATTTATTATCTCCACCACCACCATACCAAACATGCCTACGCTACCCCTCATAAATCCGACAATACCACCTATACATACAGCAGGGCATTTCTAATGCAATCCTATGAGGAGGCAGCACTCACAGCAGTGAGACACCAGTTAGGCTGTTTGTCACTATCAGGACAGGCCACGCAACCTGGCACATGTCCTGCCTTCTACATACATAGCACCCTGCACATAGGGCTAGCTAGGGCGTACCTTAGGGGTGACTTAAGTGTAGTAAAAGGGGAGTTCTGGGCCTGGCAAGTAAATTTAGATGCCAGGTCCCTGTGGCAGAAAACTGCGCACACAGGCCCTGCGCTAGCAGGCCTGAGACAGGTTTGAAAGTCTACTTCAGAGGGTGTCGCAAGCAGCGCTGCAGGCCCACCAGTAGTATTTAATTTACAGGCCCTGGGTATAGAGATACCACTGTACAAGGGACTTATAGGTAAATTAAATATGCCAATTAGGTATAAGCCAATCATACCGACTTTAGATGGGAGAGCACCTGCACTTTAGCACTGGTCAGCAGTGATAAAGTACTCAGAGTCCTAGAGCCAACAGTAACAGGTCAGAAAAACCAGGAGGAAGGAGGCAAAAAGACTGGGGATGGCCCAGCATAAGGGAAAAAGTCCAACAAAGCGTAAATGGCTTACTAGTGTTGACTTGTGTCTTAACAATCAGTTTGGCTATATTTAGAATATCAGCAGAAGGATTTACATATCTGTACGTGGAGAGTGTAACATCTTGCGGAACCTTTCTGGCTCCCGAGGACTTCACATAGCAGTGTGATGTAATCGCTAGAGTGGAATGAAATGAAGCTTGGTTTAGAATGTTGGAGTTCAAAGGTACACGCAGAGGAATAAAGACGTGTGATTTACAGCTCCTTGTGTGGCCCAGTTATTCAGCAGGTACCAGGCTAGGGAAAATGCTGCAGCTGGCGATGAGATAGGGTATAAGTAACCTGAAGAAAAAAGTGCTCTACTGGAGAATTTCCCTTGGTCCAAGCAAGCTGCTTGTGCGTGCCACCTGTGCCTTCTTCGACATGCTGAGTAAATGGTTGGCGTATGTGGAGTCAAGGTACAACTCAAGCCGGTGTGAAGTGTGTGAATAGAAAGAGAGCTTGACGGAGAAGCTTAAGCAGCGTTGGTCAAGAATTTATGACCAAGATCTTACAAAAAGTACTGTGCTGCCACACAAAATAAAATGATACAATATATGGAGCAATAACGCTGAAGGCGGATTCAACCAGGTTTTCAAAGTGCAGTCAAAGACAGTTATCAGATAACAAATATAGCAGCATGGCAGACATCAACTGGCTGCAAATCAATACAAATTCAAGTGTAAGAAGAATAAAATATACACCTTGCAGAGCCCAAAAGACAGTCATCATACCCCCACTTGATGCCCCAGTGGCCCCAAGAGAAGTGCCCAGGGTTGTGCTAAAGGAGCGGTCCATATTTACAGTGCCCAGAAACTTGGCGGAAGGCTGTTCTTCCTATGGAGCCCATCAAGGATGACCTGGAGGCCGGCTCATTGCAGGGTCAGGAGAAGAATAGAACTGATCCTTATTTCCACTCAGAGAGGCCAGGCAAAGCTGTAATCCCAACGTCAGTAAATTCCACACCAATATACAATGCTTCCACCTTTTTCTAACCACCACCATTTGACTCTGCCAAAAAGCAAAACATTGGCAGTAGATAGAATGCATGGATAGAGACATTTAGAGATTTGATAGAAGCACTCGAAGAGACTGATAACAGGAAGATTATGAAATATCTCAAACATCTAGCTGGTGATGGTGTGGCTGACGAAGTAGTCACATACCATCAGATTAAGAATGCGTTGTAACTCAACTTATATCCAGGACGAAAGGTTGACTATGAACAATATGTTTTCAGTCAAGAATGTCAAAGAGCTGGCCAAACAATTGATGAATTTGTGAAAAGATTTGATATACTCATCAAACACTGTAAATTTAATTATTTAATGACGAAGAAGCCATGCAGCTTAGAGTGATCGATGGATGCTTGTCCGATTCATTCAGACGATGAATGCTGAGAGAAACTCTCAGTCTGGAATGATTGTTGAGGGCTTCCAGAGCTGAGGAACATGCTCAGAGAACAGGCTGCCTACATGGAGGCCAGAGGTGCCTAGAGCAAGTCAGTCATGAGGGTGAAAAGTAATTCAAAACAAAAGACTGAAGGACACAAAGGGGGTCATTCTGACCTTGGCGGTCCATGACCGCCATGGCGGAGGGCGGCGGAAGCACCGCCAACAGGCTGGCGGTGCTTCCTGGGCGATTCTGCCACCGCGGTCAGAAAAGGGGAGCCGGCGGTTTCCCGCCGGTTTCCCGCTGGCCCAGGGAATCCGCCATGGGGATTCCGGGCGCCTTCCCGCCAGCCTGTTTCTGGCGGTGTCCACCGCCGGAACCAGGATGGCGGGAACGGCTGCCGTGGGGCCCCTGGGGGCCCCTGCACTGCCCATGCCACTGGCATGGACAGTGCAGGGGCCCCCTAACAGGGCCCCACAAAGATTTTCACTGTCTGCTGTGCAGACAGTGAAAATCGCGACGGGTGCCACTGCACCCGTCGCACCCCTTCAACTCCGCCGGCTCCATTCCGAGCCGGCTTCATTGTTGAAGGGGCTGTCCCGCTGGGCCGGCCGGCGGTCTTCTGGCGGTCGCCCGCCGGCCCAGCGGGAAAGCCGGAATGGCCGCCGCGGTCTTTTGACCGCGGAGCGGTCTTTCGGCAGGAACCGCTTGGCGGGCGGCGACAGCCGCGGTCAGAATGACCGCCAAAGTGATGTGCATATTCTAAAATACGTTATATCTAAGTTGTAGATTTGGGTTTCCAAATGAAGAAAAGTGTCCCGCCATTTGTCAGATATACAAAGGCTATAGTAAAGAGAACCATTTTCTTCAGAGCAAAGGAAAAAAAAAGTGTGTCACGACTCAAAGATAAAATGGCCATCACAACAATCCAGAAGCAACATTCGAAGCTTGACCAAAAGGCCAAGCGGCAACATCAATTGAGGCAAATAGATACTAAACGAAGTTGATTGTCATCTAAATCATTGTCAAATAGTTATTCCGCCTCAATAATAAGTGAAAGTTTTGAAAGTGATTGTACCATGTCAGTACTTAGCTCAAAAAAACGTGAAGCTGTCGGACTGGTTGCCAGTGAGAAGAAAAGTCAATCAAAGAAAAATCGACATGTTAAAGCAACAAAATCATACAAACACTGTCCAAAGATTACATTGAAAGTAAATGGATGTACAATACCTTTCATTATTGATAGTGGTGCCTCTATAAATATAATGCCTGAAGTAAAATACAATGAACTGTCTCTGTTACTACGGCTCATGCCGTCAAAGACCAAAGTGTGCACTTGGTCTGCCTTGATGCCTAGCAGAGTTAAGGTTTGTGTATAGCAGCAGTGAAACACAAGAAAACAAAAGTGCAAGCACCAGTCCATGTGCTTCAAGGTATAGTGGCATGTGCCTGCTTTCAGTCAAGCTTCAGGCACAGGGCTGATTTTAGTGAATTACAACATGAATGCTCATCACAAAATAGTATATCAATTCCTTTCATTGTTCCAAGAATTAGGAAAGTTAGACTATGAAAGTAAAACTACATATTAACGATGATGGTTGTCCTGATGCTCAGCGACATAAACAATTTGCCTTTCATTTACAAGAAGCTGTTGAAACAGAACTTGAATCATTACTTCAGTATGATATTATTGAATGTTCCACTGGTCCAGCACCATGCCTTTCCCCCATAGTAGTGATGCCTCAAAAGGACCATGAAGGAGCTGTGCCCTTATGCGTTCACAAGCACCAGTAGTACAAAGCATTCCTTTCTTGGAATGGCCAGCTACGGTTCACTATACATAAAGGACTTTGCCACTATTAGTGCTGCATTACAAGAAACAAAGAAAAATGTTTCTTTCAAATGGTCAGGAAAATGTGAAAAGAGGTTCAAGAGAATCACACACCATCAAAAATGCTACAGAAATGGCCTACTTCAGTCCAAAGATCCATACCGAGATTGTGGTTGACACTTGCCACATTTTGTTAGGCGATACTTGCACATCACAGTGGAAGCCTAAATGCATGTCAGCATATTGTGGCTCATGCAAGTAGAAGTCTGTCTCAAATAGAACATACTTACTCACAGCCTGAAAAGGAAGGTTTGGCTGTAGTTTGTTCTTGTGAACATTTCCATGTATTCCTGTATGGAAAGCCTTTTATGCTGTTGGCTAATCATCAATTTTCATAAACCATCTTCGGCAATCCAAAAGCCAAGATGCCTCCTCAAACTGAACGATGGGGACTACAATTGCAAATAGTACAATTGTGCATCGGCCAGCAAAGGATCAAAATCCTGCTGACTACTTTTTGAGAGTGCCTCAAATGGAGTAGTCCATCTAAAACGGCTGAGGCCTACATCAATTTCATTGTCCAGTACACCAGATGCTGTATCGTTAGCCCAGATTGTCCTTGCTTCGAGTCATGATAGTGACCTGCTAAAATTAAGACATAATTACACATCAGTCATGTAATAAACAAGTTTGACCTCTCAGTAATGATGGCGAATATCAAAAGTACAAGAATGTTAAAGATTAATTGTCCATAACTCAAGAGGAATTATACTGTGAGGGTCTTGTTCTGTAGAACCTATGACAAAAGGTAATAGAAGGGGGTCACGAAAGACATTGTGGTATCGTTGCTACAAAGAGAGCTCTAGGAGACAGCTTGGTTTTCATAGCTAAATAAAAGAGGTGAAAAGGAACTGAAGGCCTGTCACATATGCAATTGCGGGTCAACCAAAATTACTGAACATACTCTGAACATGTCAAATCTCCCTAAACATGCCTGGGAGAAAATAAGCATTGATTTCTTTGGCCCACTTGATCTGGACATCATTTAATTGTGATTGTAGATTAATATTTGTGTTTTCCTTTGGTCAATGATCTCTCATCCATGACACATAAGCGAGTAATCATAAATCTTGATGGCATCTTTGTAACATTGGACACAACAGCATTTGTGAAGTCTAACAATGGTCCACCCTTCAACAGTAAAGAATGTACAGAATTTCTGGAGCATCTGAACATAAAACATCAAAAGATCACACCCTTATGGCAACAGGCCGATGGACTTGTTGAGCTAAAGAAAGGAGTGCAGCGTGCAACTCTTGAGAAGTTCAGTCTAAACACAGTACAGATCTCTAGAGGCTTATCGTTCGATACCCCTCTCGACCACAGGTGAAAGTCCATTGCCTTTGTTGTTCGGGAGAGCAGTGGCAACCAAGTTACCTCACGGGACCACAATAATGAGAAAGCAATGAAAAGCTGATTTGCACAAGGGACTTGGTATAAAAGCAGAAAATGAAAGTATATGCAGACAAGAGGTGACATGCAAAAGACCTCTCATTCTGGAAAGGATATTTGGTGATCGGTTGACAATTACGGACAAAAAAATCTGATGCTTCCTTACTATGCTGATCCTTTTCAAGTAGTGTTTACCAAAGGACACATAGGGGGTCATTCTGACCCCGGCGGGTGGCGGGAGCCGCCCGCCTGGAGGGAACCGCCAGAATACCGCTGCGCGGTCAAAAGACCGCCGCGGGTATTCTGGGTTTCCCACTGGGCTGGCGGGCGACCGCCAAAAGGCCGCCCGCCAGCCCAGTGGGAAACACCCCTCCATGAGGATGTTCCGGGCGGAACCGCCAGGAACAGGATGGCGGTGAGGGGGTCGGAATCCCCATGGCGGCGCAGCAAGCTGCGCCGCCATGGCGGATTCCCATGGGCAGCGGAAAGTCGGCGGTACACCGCCGGCTTTCCGCTTCTGGCCGCGGCTGTACCGCCACGGTCAGAATGCCCGGCGGAGCACCGCCAGCCTGTTGGCGGTGCTACCGCCGACCCCGGCCCCGGCGGTCCTTGACCGCCGCGGTCAGAATGACCCCCATAGTGACTGACAATGACCTGAGAAGTCCCTTACCAGAAACCCTTCTTGCTTCAGTCCTATATTTCTTCAGGGTTCAACTCGAGATGGTGAAAAAGAGACTGATTCTGAAAACTCAATAACCGTTGCTGATTACTTACCACCATTTGCAATCTCCAACACTGAAGACGACCGTTTACAGCTTCCAGCAACCAGATCGGGCCAACAGATCAAAGTGCCAAGGAGATTAATTGAAGAGAGATAGTCATAGATGTTTTTATATATGTAGATATTTGTGTCTGTCTCGTGTTTCTCAAAATTTGGCGATTTTCATTTTACGGGAGGGGGTGCGATATAGTATCTTGCATGATTTCGAATGGAATCATTCTGGCTCCCCAAAGACTCTGTATCAGTGTGACGTAATCGCTGGAATAGTATGTAATGAAAGCTTGGTTTAGAAAGTGGAAGTTAACAGGTTCATGCAGAGTAATAAAGACATGTGATTTACGGATTCATGTGGGGCTAAGTTATTCAGTTTATAGCAGGCTGGGGAGGATGCTACAGAGAGTTACAAAATTTATAATTCTGCAAGGGTGTCTAATGTTACAGTGACCGGTCATTCCATCCAAATAATTCACAGTAGGGAGTTGATTTGTATTTCAAATTTTAGTTATCAGAGGTGCTTTTAAAAATGCAGAGAAATAAAGAAAAAAGGCTCAGGTGCTAAACAAAATAATTAAAAGTGGTTTAATGTATTATTGAAAATTACAAGAACATGGATATTTATCAAGAAAAGGGAAAAAAATGTCATGTGTTTTAGCTTCCTCTCCGATTGCATATTTGTTTTTACAATTTCTTTGAAAGTGTACCAGTAGAACAACCTATGCATATTCTTACTTTGTTGCCAGGTTTGAATGAAGAATTGGTTCAGCTTCTCCTTATCCGAGATGAATTGCACATGGAGCAAGATGCAATGCTGGTGGACATAGAGGACTTAACCAGGTGAGCACTTCGTATACGACATAAAGTACTCATAGTAGTCGATTACAGTAACCATGAGGAGTGTAGGATGAACACTGAAGGCAAGGAAAGGATGCAGGGTTACGCCAAAGTGCTCTGATATAAGCTTAGGGAGACAAGCCTACTGTCCCTGCTTCGTAACTTAGCCAGTACTAGGGGACCCCCTTATCATCCTCTCTTACAAGGAATACTAGCACCTGGTATGCCTAACACTGCATAATTAGAGTGTAATTTCACATGTACCCTGTAATAACGTATTAAAGGAAACTCGAGACAATTGTGTTTCATTACGTGCTTGTTCTGACAGTCGAATGCACCTATAATAAAAATGTACACCTTAAGAGGGTATAAGAACATAAACATTTCCTATGTATTATGTACTGATAAATGTGGATTACATTTTAAATGTCAACAGATATTAGTGCAGGAGTGAGTCCTTGCAAACAAGTAGAAAGTGCACATGATGAGTTCAGCCATCTTTAGGTACGGTTCCCCCTTGTATCCTTGCACTCTTTACCCTGATATACAAGACAAGAAAGGAGTGGAGTGAACATACATGCAGTAAACAGATAAGAGTAGAGTCGGAGACAAGGCCACTGTTAAGAATAAGATTCAACAAAGTATCTAAATGTGCATTTATATTTACATAAAAGTCCTGAATGACTGCAGGAAACATCGCAAGACATCTATATTTGACTTACTTTTTCACTTCTGTTTTCTGAGTATGCCTTTCATTGCAACAATTAAAGCTGTAATTGGAAAACATGAATGGGTCCGTTAAATCATTTAGTAGCAGTGCAGCTGATGGTTAAAGATCAAGGCAAGTGATCATATTTAGCCTCATCATTACAAAATACAGACTCCTGGATGCAAAACCACATCATGGAATTATAGAGTCATCATTTTTGTCACGTCCCCAAAATAAACCTGAAACCATGAATCCCCATTTCTTGCAATAACAATAAAGTAATATATTTTGTAAACACAATCTTCTGTTTTAGTATTCACTGAAATAGATTTTATGTGGAAGCAAAATGTGTTCTGATTTTCCATATCTGAGAGCACCAAGTTCAGTCAAAAAACCAGGGCACACCCAATAAATTACAATAAGAATTCAAACAATCGGAAGTCCAATAAGTATAATCTTAACAGTGATGTTTCTCATTTTTCTTCTTTACTAGTTTCCACCAAAGTCTCTTATTTCCATATAAAAGTGAATACAGCGAGAGCCAACACGTTTCGGTTCTATTGAACATTCTAAAGACATAAATAATAGCACTGCAAATATGTCGCCGGAGTTCTCTCAAGGTCCATCAGGGTTCTTTACATGTACTGACACCTACTATTCTCATGATTCACCCCCCCCCGCCCCACCAATAAAAAAGGTCAGTGTCTTAAATAATGTATGGCACATAGAGGGTCATTCTGACCCTGGCGGCCGGTGGCCGCCAGGGCCACCGACCACGGGAGCACCGCCAACAGGCTGGCGGTGCTCCAATGAGCATTCTGACCGCGGCGGTTCAGCCGCGGTCAGAAGCGGAAAGTCAGCGGTCTCCCGCTGACTTTCCGCTGCTCTTTGGAATCCTCCATGGCTGCGGAGCGCGCTCCGCAGCTATGAGGATTCTGACCCCCCCTACCGCCATCCAGTTCATGGCGGGAAAGCCGCCATGAACAGGATGGCGGTAGGGGGGGTCGCGGGGCCCCTGCCGTGCCCATGCCAATGGCATGGGCACGGCAGGGGCCCCCGTAAGAGGGCCCCGAAAAGTATTTCAGTGTCTGCCTTGCAGACACTGAAATACGCGACGGGTGCCACTGCACCCGTCGCACCTTCCCACTCCGCTGGCTCGATTACGAGCCGGCATCCTCGTGGGAAGGTCGTTTTCCCCTGGGCTGGCGGGCGGTTTTACTGGAACCGCCCGCCAGCCCAGGGGAAAACTCGTAATACCCGCCGCGGTCTTTTGACCGCGGCGCGGTAATTTGGAGGGCGGGATCCTGGCGGGCGGCCTCCGCCGCCCGCCAGGGTCATAATGAGGCCCATAGTGTTCTTCAATTTCAGAATGCTATGCATCATCCTGAGAAATGGACTGAATAATACCCATCACTACATAACTTAAGGAAGACAAATTTAAGAATTGTCAGAAATATATCATGAACTCTTTTGGATCTTGAGAGAACTCCGGGGATACATTTCATATTTGCAGTTATATTATTTATGCCCCGAGGAAGATAAGTTTAGTGCTGAAAGGGCCAAAGCCTGATCTGAGGGAATCTGGTCACCCTGGATCGAGACAAAGTCACAAGTTCAGGTCGACCACAGTGGAGTGCAGACCGGGCACAGAAGTAATACCCTCTGAGGATTGTACTTTATGTCCTTGGTGTACTTCTGCGAGGATCTGCTTTGTGGTGCTTTGAATCAGACGTGGTAGAACCTTCACCAAGGCTGGTACAGGACTTTTAACCCCACTGCCAAGGGTCCAGGACTGGAGGGGCACTACATGGGGAGGGGGGGTCAGGACTCACTAAGTCTGGGTCCAGGTGCAGGTTCTAGATGGTTGGAGCCTTTTCTGTCCCCGCGGCTCTGATCAGGAGGCCGGCCAACTAGCCCTTGGAGTCACTTTGGTAACCCTGGGTGAAAGTAGAAAAGCAGGCCTCAAGCAGCAGTGCAGTCGTCTGAGGGCACAAGGCAATATTCAGGCAGCAGGGCAGTTTCCTTGGTGCAGCTGGACAGTCCTCTGAGGTACACAGAAAGCCTCTGAGAGTCCTTCCACAGGTCTAGAGGTCAACTGAAGAGTAGGTCTGAGTGTCTACTTTTCATATCTAGTACCCACCTTGAAGATGAGTCTTCCCCCCCTTAAGAAGTGCCTGGAAGTCCCTGCCTCACAGCCCTGGTCCCAGTTTGTCTGCTTGAACAATAGGCTAGTGTGAAATCCTTTGTATTTGAACTTAGGCAGTTTCTTTGAAGTGCAACTATGACAGGTGATAGCTCCGCCATTCTCATAGTCAAGATGGCCCATCCAGCCAACATACAGATCCTCTATTGTGTGGAAATTTGGGTGGAATACACAAATATCAACTACTAACTACACCTAGTCATGTGACCCAGGAAACAGACTGCAGGCACCAAATGGTAAAGACAAGAAAATGTCAACTTTATAAAAGTGGCAATTTCAGAATTGTGGCTTAAAATCAATCTTTACAGTTAAATATGGTTTTAAATTACAATTAGTTGGAGGCCAAATTCACCTTTACTACTTCCTCCCAAGTGGAAGTTATCACTCTTTAAATGTAATAAGGTAACTCATAGTTATCCTTTGGGAGATGTAGGCTTTTCTGTAGTGAAAAACGAATTTAAGAGTTTTCAATACTGAGATATGTAAAATGTTTTAAATACTACACACCCTGCCCGATAGGCTGTTTAGAGCCTACCCTAGAGGTGACCTATATGTGTTAAAAAGGAAGGTTTAGGCCTGGCAAAAGATTTATTTTTCCAGGTCGAAATGCAGTTCAAAACTGCACACACATGCTGCAATGGCAGACCTGAGACATTCTAAAGGGCTACTTAAGTGAGTGACACAGTAAGTGCTGCAGGCCCACTGGTAAGCAAACATTGGTAGTATTACGTTTTCAGGCCCTGGGTACATGTAGTACCACTTTACTAGGGTCTTACAAGTAAATTAAATACACTGATTGGGTGTAAGGCAGTTTTACCAAGTTTAAAGGAGTGCGCACAAGCACATTTTCAATGTTTAGCAGAGGTAAAGTGCACAGAGTCCTAAAGACAACAAAAACAAATTAAACAAAACAGGAGGGGTGAAGGCAACAATTTTGGGGGTGACCCTGCAGAAAGGGCCAGGTCCAACATTAATTATAACTTATCACATGGCATAGAACAATCTTGAAATGTACCAATGAAAAAGCACACTCCTTTCCATGTGCTCAGTCTCATTTGAATGATGTTGAGGAAGCCTCCCATCACACTTCCTCTTTGACTGACAGTGTGTGGTATGCAAAATTGCAACACCTTTTTTTATTTCCACCTTTGCAAATTCACATTGAAAAAGCATTTTGTTGTGTCACATCAGCCTGAAATCTATGCCACACGTACCCTTGATTTAACAAAATAGCTTTGTTTAAGATGTACTTGGCAGAAAATGGTGCTGTGCAATTCTCCTATTTAAAGAAAAAACTATTCAAAAGATATATTCGCATGGCCACATTTTGTAAACATTTTTCATTGTGCTTTGCAAAAGTTAAGGTTAAAGGTAAAATTCCTGCATACATTTGTTCACCTTGGATGGGTTTAATTGCACTGAAACTTATTTTGCCTTGCACAGAAAATTATCTCACACTGTGAACATGTTTGCTAGGGTGAAAATTAGCATACGTCGTGAAACTTCACAAATTGTTAATATCGAGAACTGTGGAAGTCTTTGCTGAAAAAACAAAAACACTGCAAACCACTGCTGATAAGTTCCCAAGTTTGAATTAATGAGCTCTACTTTCATTGTCTGCTTGAAGCTAACAGTGAAAGTCCTTCTCCCATGGAAATAACGTCATTTGGTTCTCTTTTTTTCTTGCCAGGCACGCTGAAAGTCAGCAGAAGCACATGGCAGAGAAAATGCCTGCCAAGTAAAGAAACTGGAAGCCATCAGAAAAGAGAACAAGCTAGAATTTATTTTGCTTCTGTGGTTGTTTAAATGCTGACGCTAAAGATGGTGCACAAGAAAAAAAATCAGTGTTAGTCATTGATAATGTCTGAAGCTTTATGTCCAGTGATTGGCCTCGCTTCTTAATTTATTTGAACTTTTTACTTGTGCCACTTAATATCGGGCATTTTAATAAAATATATTATGAAAAGAACTGTACAGGACTTCTAACCTTGCAAATATGAAAAAAGAGAAGAAAGATGGTAGTTCTAACTTAATTTTATTTTTTGTTTAAGAGATTTTTAATTTGAACAGTATTTTACCATGACTACTTTTTATTTTTCACTGTAGTTTTACAATGAGAAACTGTAATTGACGGTGCTACACAAGTCAAAAAATACATGCCTGCCTCCTAGTGAAGTTCGTAGCTATCAGTAACCTGTATTATTTAATCAGTTTTCGACATTTTGTGAATGTTGATTATCTGACATTCGTCCGTAGATGTGCTGATAACATTTAGTGGGGTTCTGAGAGTTACATTGAAGTTTTATGTAAAAATATGTAAAATAAAAATTATAAAATTGTTTCATATGAAAAGTCTTTTTGTTGAATACTGCGGTGCTGTAGACTGCTTGAATGATGCACCAGTAAACGTCTTAAACCTCAATTATGATTCAAAATGTTATTCTAAGAGTATGTGGGTTGTGTGTGTGTGTGTGTGTTAGTGCTTTTTACTGCCTGTGCATCTATTTCTACCTGTGCATCAATCAGTAGAGGGAACTAGTGTTTTAGACTGTGGGAAGTCTTCATGTACCCCTATTGTTAAAACATGAATATTTAAACGCATTATTAGCCACTGCTATCCAGTTAATATGACTTGAATTCTCACTAATCATTTATAATGTTGATCTCCACATACATTTTCTCCACCTCAGAGACTCCTCAAATTAAAAGAATATTGAAATTATTTGATGGAAGGGCTAAATGGGTTAACATGTGGTCCGTACTGCACTTGCAAAAGTTACAGCTATATCCTAGCTTCTTCCTTTTCAGTCTTAAGGAAAGATCTAGAATCTGGTCTACTTCATTCTCTTGTTTTTTTTTTATATTATATTGAATGTCATTTTGAGAGTTCAAGTTATGTCAGTGCAGCTGCTTACCTTCCATGGAACTGATAATGGTAACTTAACTGGTTCAGAAGGTATTTCATGGTCTGGAGATCAGCTATCATACCAAGAATTTAGGATACCTTCACTACTGTTGCATTATCTGAACAACAAATTCCTAGAATTTTTAAGATCAATAGGAACCACTACAATTAAGACATTACTTAAATGGCCTTCTAATTTGACATACTCTTCCACTGAAGTGATGTAGTACAACAGATCACTTAAACAATGGGACAATGTAAAACCTTTCATTACCGTTGCACTGTTCCTTCCTTTTCAGCTTACCATAATTTTCGGGGTAGAATTGATTCAGTTTGAAGCTCACTCCATCTGCCTATGCTTATGCTAGTTCAGCCACACACTCATTGCTGTCTGCTCATTCATTGTACCATTCTGGGTGGCATTTAATGGTTGTACAGTGATTCACAAAACCTTTAAATGATAAAAATAAAAAATATTTTTGGGTAAGAAGCATTTCACTGAATGTGTTAGGCATGGTGTTTGTAACATTTTAAGAAGATACAAAAAGAAAGCTGGATCTGCAATGAGCTTGATGTCTATTGCTAGTACGTTCTGCTTTAATGGTTCACAGAAGAAAGCTTAGATTCAGATCTGTGGTGGTTTTAGTGTGTTTTGAAAAATACTTTGTTTAGCTCTGAAAAGTATATGCATTAAAGTGATCCACCCAACCTAGATTTATAAGAGCAAGACGGTTGGATGAGGCACAAAAAATATTTTTGCACGGCTCCTAATATCCATATAGTGGGTCCAGGAATAATTCACCTTTCTGGACATTGAACTCATCCTAATTGAAGGAGAGATCTCAATGTGGTTTCTCATCACAATATTTGAGAACTAACAACACTACACCAGAAATGTATAATCTTATATAAATTTACAGCAAACTCCTAAAGCTCTTACCATCTTTCAGACTCTGAGCTTTCATGAAAGATCATGCTATAATAAACAGTCACCCCCTTGAATTTTTACAAACCGGATAAAATACCCATACTTGTTTGTGATGGTTGTAGTCATGGATTACAATAAGGAAAGTGTGATTTATAAATGCACCTCTGATGGTTTAGTGGTGTAACTTCCAAGTTTATCTTTTCTACTGTTGACTTACAAACATATGTATTTGCAAAGAGGTCATTCTACAGCACTGTGTGATTTTCGTCTCATTCGTTACTTCTTTCTTACAGCTTTAATTGCATTGGTGTGAAATGATATGGCTATCATTAGTGTGGTCGTGGGACCACATTTTGGAATACTGAAGGTTTGTTATTGCTACTTAGCATATCATTCTAGTATATCTGTACAAGCTTAAACTACAAGTTGAATACAGCTAAAGGGGGTAGCTCAGGTCCCTAAGTGACTTGCAGTACTGCCAACACCAGTGTAAAGATGACCTCTACTTTAAGGCTATGTACCTGTCTGCACAGAGTACAATATTTAGCTTGTTTTGAATGACAGAGCATCCTGTAGTCCTCAGCCATGGCCTACCTTCTGCTAGAGGCGGAACTAGCTCATGTGGAAGGCTTGTTTTACTGACCGGGTACTACTGAGAGATGGCCTCAGTCTCTTGATTGCACTCCCATAATCTTGGTACAGGCTTGAGCTGATCTCCCCAGAAAAAAAAAAAAAAAAAATTATCTTAGTTTCACAAGGCCCTGGACTGAAGTTTCAGAATCAAAATATTTCCCATTAAAAAGCTTTGCAGGTGTTCCCTCTCTCAAAGAACACTTTAAGGATCAAGGGTATTTTACCCTCTCTGGAGTTGGACTCAAAATCCATTGAGACTTTGTTCAGTATCCCTGATACACGGTAGTTATAGAAAACTTCTATTATAAGGGGTGAGCAATTCAACATAAGGACTACAGGAAACTGACTTGTCTGGCAATCCCTGAAACAGGATATTTTACCCCTAAGTGATATTGCCCGACGGGTCAGTGTAAAGGCATTCCAGAAATGTACCAGATAGCCACTGTCTTGTTGCCTTCAACCACCCAAGGACTGATGCTTGTTTGATCTCTGTAGGGAGTGGTGCCCAAATCTGTGCTGTCTGCACATGTTCTATGTATACCAATGGACACAAGGTTTGAATCTCTTGGGAAAGATTACCTTCTATCTAAGAGATTTGAAGCTCTTCTAGACTTATACAGCACGTTAACTAAGGCTACCCAACAAACTCCACAGAACCTATGTGACCTGTGTTCCCATAGGAATGAATACCTGTTACTGCTTTCATAGATCATATATAGTGAAGTATGTCTGCAATAAATAAAAAAGGGGCCCATACACTGAATCCCATTAAACTCCTTTCAAACCAAGAATTCAAATTCCTTTGGGTGGATGGTCTGCCCACGACTGTTTTCATCTGCAGTGCTTGGTTAAAATATCATTCTTTTGAAAGCCACTTGTTGGCACGGTGTCCAACAGAGTTGCATTTGAGTTGTGTCCTGGTGCTAATTCACAGCCTAAAGTTACCATCTCATCTCGGAGAAAACTGTGTGCAAAGAATGTAGATAACTGTATTCCCTTGAAGATATAGAAAGGCAAAAAGAAATAACACTTAACTCTTAAATCCCTCTGTTTCACAACCTCCAGTGTTAGAGCTGTGTGACAGTCTCTACTGGTAAAAGCGCTCCTTCTTCAGATGTGGTATATGGGCAGTGGTGGAACCAGTTCTTAATTTATGGCGGTGGTTTCCGGTGCGGGGCACCAGCACTTCTTTTTGAGGGCTGGACTTACTTTTCTGCATCATGACTTAGTGCGAGCAAAACATACATCTGAGAAAAGCAGAGGATGAGAAAAACGGAAAAGCGTCACAAAGGGAGAAATCAGAAAGCTTCAAGACAGCTGAAGGGGCAAGGAGCGGCTGTAAATGGATTAAAGAGGCCTGAGATGGCTTTAGGATTACGCTGTCTCTGCATTCAGTGCTCGCACATTCACATGCAGGAGCCACATGTCTGTAGGGAGAGATTTGTGCAACGGCACCTTTTTATTTACAAATTAAGCAATGGGCGGAACACACAATGAAGTGTGCATCTGGGGTATAATTGTCGATATTCTTCTCTAGTTTAAGTCCTATTGACATTTTTGTCCATTTGAAATGTGCATCGCTTGATTGTCATATATAGCTTTCAAGCAGATTATTTTGAGTCAAATGTGCCTTGGCAAAATATCTGGTCTCCTTAATTGTCAGTACTACAGAAAAGAGACACCAATGCCAAAAACAGAGACTTTACTTCACAATGCTATTGCCAAGATATTGACGTTTTTTACATATGCACCAATCTTAAAGACAAGTGGAGAAGTTCCTTGCAGTCTTTTTCACATACTTTGCGAAGGCTGCTGTTTGACTCTTTTAATGAATTGTGGACAGTTTAACCAGGTTTTGCTACGACAGCTGTTGTGCCACAAAGGGCCCAATGTACAAAGACCAAATATGTTAAATTTGCACAAAACTAGTTTGCGAATGAGTGTGCAGAATGTCATGTGACCTATATATTAATTGGTCGCATTACATTTGCAGGAGGTAGCAAAGCAACCTTAAGAATACAAATTAATTGGGCTGGTTGCAATTTCCATCTCCCTGTGAAAGGCTGTGAGTGCAGAATGGTGACCAGGAAGGGGCAGCAGACCACCATTGTTGCATTTGCTTTCTATGTTGGAAACTGTTTTTTTTAAACAGTGTCATTGAAGGGACAGATGGTACTTAAAAACAAGCATTTGCAATGCAACGGGTCTCGCGTTTGCTCATGTTAGAGCTGATCGCATTGTAAACTCCGTACCCGACTTCTCATCTATCGGCAAAAGTGCTTTTATGTACCTAACCCGAAAAAGTGAAATTAACTGTGTAAAGCGCTCGACTTCTGCCAAGCGAAATCGCACTAGGAAAATAGGGAAAAAGTAGTCCACGATCCGACAGAAAACAGCGAGCTTCGCATGTTTTCTGTACTTGGTCGCTGCGCTCGAGGAGGGCTAACCACCGGGAAAGGCATGACGTGTGCATGCCTTCCACTAATGAAAGCAAGCAGATTTTACTAGGCAAGCCCACAAACCAATCAAACACACTGATGTGACGTCAACAGGGCTCCGAGCCCTTTTCTAATAACGAAAGCGTCTCGCTGCGATACGCATGCGCGAGCACATGCAACGCAGGCTCGACCCTAAAAATATATCCTATTTACTATATACTTCCTATTTGGGGGCACATAGATTCCTCTGGACCACTGCCTGTCAACTAAAAAGACTGCCAGACATGACTCCCAGCGAAGGAATCCTCTTTACAAATGAATATGACGATAATGCATACCAGTGGGAATTGCAGTTATAAGAGGCGCACACACCTCACATTTCTGTGATTCGCAATGAGTCAAAAAAGGCATTTTGCAAGTTGGAAAGAATTTTTAGACTCTCAAAATGTAGTGCATCCTTGCATTTTGCTGTTAAAACCCTGTGATTTGTGAATCACGGGCCTTGCAACTACAAAATACCATGATATATCCGCCCCGAATTGTTGCCGGAGCTCATCCCTTTCCAGTTGACGTTGTTTGCTTGAAGTTTTATTCACATGACAAACTTCTGGAGAGACCACACTTTACATACCCTAATTGTGGAATAATTGTTCTCAGTCAGATGAGTGACTATGAATCTCTGTGATCAGTCTGACTTTCAGTGTTGAAAAACTGAAATATATAAATTAATTAGTTTGAAATCAATTAATTAAAAAAATATTTTTATTATTACGGGGATTTGGGATTGTTTTGAATGAAAAATGTAAATATGTTTTATTTAAAGTGCACTTTTAATGAGAAAGCCTTAGATTTATATCCTAAGACTTTTCTTTACTGCCATGTTCTTCCCCTTTCCCCCTCTCTTGTAGTTTTGTCACATGTCCATTGCCCCATTCTTCGCACTGCTGCCCCCCATACTATACTGAAAGGTCCTGGACAACAGAACAGATTCCTTCTCCTTACCCCGTGTCGCGTCTCTAGTACCTCAGTTGTTCAGTCTAGCCCTGTTCTCAGGTCTCTCCCACTGCCTCAAATACAAGCATATTGCAAATCTGTATTTCTGAATTCATTCTGAATGCTTCTAATTTTCACCTCATAATTGTGAATCATTTGAGGAACCATCTAGAAATCCTATTAGTGAAGAAATTAAAGAAAAGTATACTAAACATTTTGTCACACGTTTCATTTTTTCTAGGAAAAATGTTCTAGCTGTTTTGAATAACCCATTTTTCTGTCCATTTGTTTTAATTATTCATCAGCTTGCAGAAAAGAATGTAGAAAGGGAGAGAACACACATATTATATGTATGCTTAATAATCAGAAGCCGTGACATTTTGATGAGGTATTCAGCTGGTAAACCGTCATGTAGAGTACTTACATTGCAAATAGATTACCTTGTCCTAGTTGACAGGTAATATTTGAACCCTAGAGTGCCGTAAGGTCACAGCGTTCTCCCGTTTTGTCTATACGTATGATGCTTCTGCAGATCGCTTAACAAGCCTAAATCTTTGTTTAAAAAAATAAGCAAAAACAGCCTCTTTATTGTTTCCATGAAAAACAAATTAGAAATTTATCAGAGATTTTATATAATAATTTAAACCGTGGGTAATCAGAAAGTGTATCGACCTATTAATTCTCCTGCTGGCCTCATTATCTAATTGATCACTCCGCAGCATTTAGCATGATAAACAGCTTACTTCACTGGTTCAACACTTTGAGGCTACTCATCAGTCTCATGCTAGTTATATTGTGCTCTCTTCACGCCTGCGATAACCATAGTTGATGTTCTAGAAACCTGTCACGTTGGTACCACAGGCTGAATCACCAATTTATCCTTACAGTTAAATATTGGCAAAGTAATTTATCATTTTAGAACAACTCATTTTTACTGTCACTCTTTTTAACTCTTGACTTCAATTCCTCTGAATTAAGTCAATGTAGATCTTAAGATTGTTGACTAACATACTACTTGGATTACTGTTGCTTATAAAAACTAATTACAAATCAATTTCTGATGAGACATTTCTCAGTCTGAGCATTGATTATTCTAATGTGCTTTAACCAGGTCTCCCCAATGCTGCATTTGAAAGGCTTAAAAAATAAACAACGTGTTTTAGTCTAATCCGGAAAGGAAGCCATCTTTCTGTTGCATGCTCCATCTTGCACTGCCTTTGGGTAGCTTCCATAATGCATTCAAAGCTATTTTAGTTTATCCATATCTATACCATGAAACATTCCTTCTCCTATTTAAACCACACAATGTTTACTCTTCACTTACTAATCTTACAGATCTTTCCATTACACAATCGTCTACTTTTAAATGTTTCACTAGAAACACTTGAAATGTTGTATTTTGTCCTCCGCACAGGAACCACCTTTCTATAGAAATACAAAATGAATTAAATTAACTGCCTTGACGGTCTCACTTAAGACATACCTATTCATGATCCAATACTTGCACAGGGTCTGCATGCTAGCAGGATTGTATCAACCATGAGCATTATTCAGAATTGGGACTTGCCTAGCTTTTTCTTGACCCCTTGCTACTAATAGTGGTGTATATTGAGGTATCTGTTTTCAATCTGTCAAATTAGTTCATTCAATTAAAATGTTTAATCACAATAGTCACAACAATCACAAAATTTTAAAACATCAAGAATTTGTGACGATGCTTCACTGATGTTAGAAAGGATCCAACAACAAAACGAGTGTCAGGACCTAACAAAAATTTCTAAAATCTCAATGCTGTTCTTTGGCTATGAAAATTATACATTTTGATCACTGCGAATAAACATACTTAGTATTCAACTGATAACATTTATAAAAAACACATTAAGTGCAACAAAGTCTGATCGGAATATTCATAGCTGTGACCAGAACATACAGAATCACTGATATATTTGCCTGAAGGAAAAGACAATAAGCTACAAAGGGATTAAGCCTGAACGTCACTAAAAGACCACTCTCCCAAGTTGCAAGGTTCATTACAAGTTAATGTTCAATGTGTAAAATTCTCCAGTTAATGACAAGTCCTAATGAAGGGCTTTCATAGCTCAATGTATTTTCATAGGGTATGAAACCTGTCCAAAAATGATTTTTTGACCCAAGATTTATCCATTTTAGGTTCTGAAGAAGGATTTAAAACTAAAAATAGAGTAATTCTGCCACGATGTTTCATTACAGATTTAATATGAGATAACCAAGGTACCTTATGACCAGTATCACATTTTGGACAGTCATTATTATGATCTCTCTTTAATAATGCACACAGATTGTTCCAAATGGAGACCCATACTATTAGGAGGCACATTTTATAATGTTCTCAACATATGTAGCCCTAACTCAGGGGTCTTCAAACTGTGGTGTGTGGCCCCCTAGGGGGCTCCTCAAGTGATCGGGTAGGGGGTCCAGCTGTGAACAAAAGAAGCATTATGCTGATAACGGGGCTTTGTTTTAAGCTGAATAAAATGTGCAGCCGTAAACCACTCTGTAATGGGCCATTACTAACATATTTTGTCGTGTATATCCAAGCAGAGAGTATGTGTCAAAAGGGAAGGGACTCCAAGTACTCTTCAAAACCCTGACTTCGAATAATCACACTGTGAATACTCTTGAACGTTAGTAAGTACTTCCTGACCAGAATAGTTTGTTTGGCGCAATGTATTTGATTGCATTTTTAAAGTAACAGATCTCAACTGCAATGTTTAAGTAAGTCTACACATATTTAAAAATTGCCAAATGAACAGACTAATTGTAAAAAAGTTATAGGGGCCCCCAAAATGTTTTTTTTTCACAGGGTATTGGGGTGACATTAAAAGGTTTGACGACCACTGCCCTAACTCTTCATGACTAAAATAGTGCTGGGCAGTGGGTGAAAGGGAGCTATCGTTTAAAGGATATACAAAACTACACAAATCACACAGCCATTGCCGACATTGTCCAAGGGTATTTTGCAGACACATCTTTTAGGAGCCCATTGTGTCCCAATGTATAATGATGCAATAGGTGAGCTGTCTGCAATGAACGTAATGTAACATTGGCTGTGGTTTCACTTTGAAACTCA
Source organism: Pleurodeles waltl (assembly GCF_031143425.1). Taxonomy (NCBI): domain Eukaryota; kingdom Metazoa; phylum Chordata; class Amphibia; order Caudata; family Salamandridae; genus Pleurodeles; species Pleurodeles waltl. The sequence goes on along the minus strand of NC_090450.1, from coordinate 129,217,706 downwards.
AGTTTTGTACAGGCAGAGCAAGTGTTTGGATTCCTTATGGATAAACTGATGAATGTAATGTATACAGTATTTAGGCCAAGAGCCATAATAATTTTGTGCAATTAAATTCATTTTTAAAATAAAATGTACACAAAAGTGAAATTTCAAGTTATTGTTTTAGTTCCATGTGCATTGCATTTCACAAGAAAATTAATTAGAAACACTATGTGAAAATGCAAAGGTTTAATAAAACAAGTATTTTAAAATAATCTGTGAATGAAAGGTTGTCTACAGCTACAATGGAGTTTAAGATAAATGTAGTTGAACATTTTCAGAATATATACTTGTGGTATTTGCTACTGATTTGTAATAGTGGTGAATTATCCATCAAAGAATATGAAGACAACTTGTAAATTGTACCTCATGAACATATTAGTTTGTATTTTTAACACTTTTCCTTTTTAAGTTGAATATTTCTATTTTTTAGTAAAGTTATTTATTCCTTGGAAGTTATTTTAAATGTTTTCATGATACTATGCATTGAACTTCACCTGCAGACACAGAATATCTGTTATGTTGTTTACTGCATATTTATGTTGAGAGTCCGTCAGGTCGGCCAAACCCAAATGTTTTTAATTTAATGTGTTAAATGGAAATCCATATAACAATTTTATTGTACGAAAACATTAGCCAATAATCTATTTAACTTGATACTTTGTATCGGCTTCTGAGAAATTTCTTGCTAATAAAAAATTAGCTGAATTTTGAATTAAGAGTACTTTGTATAATGTGCCCTTTCTGTATCTTGTACAACTGCTGGTGGTTTACACTGGAAAGGCTAATAATTAAATTTTTCAGACCTAGTTTGTTTTTGATTTCAGACAGTGCATTTTTTATAGCTTGCCATGATCGTCAGAAAAATGTAACTATCTGCCAGTCCAATAGAAATCTGACCACACAGTTGTTTAAAGTAAAAGTTGGAAGTTTTCCAACACTTAACATTGCATTATCCTTAAAATAACAACTTCAGTAAGATAATATAAGCATCAATGGTTATTTCATTTTCTTTGGTATTTTTGATACCGCTGATATTTAACATGCTCTGGGAGGGTTGAGCTAGAACATGTTAAGCCAAGCTAAATTCAGAATGGAGCAAATTCATTTTGCTACAGATTCAAGCAAATCCTTTTTTTGAAAATTTTTCAGTCTCAATCTTTGAACTCAGTTATATCGAAGATGCAGGAAATAATGATGACCTACCTATGTGGTTGGAGCTGTTAGCATGTATGAAACATATAAATGGTGAGCCACTGTCTGTCAAAGGTGTTGCTTACTATTTGATGCTACCTCTATAGAAAATTAAACTTCTTTATTACAAACACAAGAAAAAAGGAAATATAATCCTTCTACATTTCTGTAGCGATATTAGAGATCCCAGTCAATGAGCAGATGCTTCCAGTCCTAAGGCTAGCAACTTGCTGCCTTCCTCCAATATTGATATAATCACTTTTACAATGGACACCTAGCCTCTGTGTTACTGTGACACAAGACTAAAATTCATCTCAAACCATTTTCCCCAGTCCAGCTCTAATTTAAACTCAATCTATCATATCTCTTACTCAAAATTCCCACCAACAGTAAAAGCCATGTGTATATTAACATTTGAATTGTGTCCAAAGCATAGAAATGTATGGATTCTAAACTGATACATACAGAGTCAAAGGTCTGATCCTCAAAAAAAGTGATGTCTGCATCTATAGATATCCATCTATGTGAGGGTGCAGATTGATACTTGTTTGGGATACACAGAAATATGTCTAGAAAGCTGCATCAGATGCAGTATTCCATTAATACATTTGGAAATGTCATGTGACTACTTCCCCGGACTCCGATTTCTGTTATATGGTGTTCTCTCATATGCTTTTATCCTCCCCATGGAGCATAACCTTTTTACAATATTCTTCCGTGACTGCTTACTTCCTTTAAATAGGTCGTTAAATTGTATACTTACCTTGTCACATTTGCTGTGCATTCAAAGACAGATGTCAAATGTCAGGCTCTGTCTTGTGAGCTTGGAATTTACTTTTCTTTCTCTGTCTTCAGAGTGAGAGGATTTATGTGTCAGTCATGATGTGTTCTAGGGATGTGCAGGAGGAAACCTGTACACTGTTTTTTTTCTAGCACAAAACAACATTTAAATGTCTGTATGTGAGCTGTGCAACTATTTCACAAAATATAAGAATTAGGGATACACTAATGAAGCACATTTTTTCGAATTCTGAAGTATGGTGGAAACAAATATTTTAATGCAATCAAAACAAATCAATACACTAGGTGATGCAATTTCCACACATTATCATTTGTCTTGTACAGTTTTATCAGTAAAACTGTATGTCTGTATACGGTTCAACAACACCACCGTACTCATTCCAGCTTCAGCTCGTAACCTGGAACTTTTTGGCAACCTTTTCTTCTACATCAAGTGACTTGACCACTGCCCTGCCAGTCCCCTCTCAAGTCCCTTTTGACTCCTCTCCATTTTATCCACCCAACCCTTCCTCCAATACCCCTCCTCACACCCCGCTCACTAGGCAGACATCAACTCACCCACGGGTACATTTGCTGTCCATCACTCCTCTTCCTCTATTACTAATGCGGGCAATGCCTTTTAACATCTGTACTCCACAACCCAGCCCTCCTCACACCTCTTTCCCCAGGAGGACACCAATTCATCCATGGTTTCAAATGCTGTCCAACACTCCCCTTCCTCAATTGCAAATGTGGGCAATGCTTTTCGACATAAACCCTCCACCAACACTTCCTTCTAATGAACCCTGCACCAACTCTCCTATCAAACAGTACTGTATACACTCCACTCCTTATCATCCAGCCACTACTCAGACTTCATTAGTGAATTTCACCTACTAGGGCCCCCACTACTACTTGAACTTGGCTAACTCTCCTGACGTATGTTCTCCCGCCAATCAGGAGCCCACCAGGGACCATTACTCCCAATCTACGCTTGATACCATAAAAACAGAATTACTGTTGATTAGGGCTGGCATCCATAATCTTATGCATATCATCATCAACCTGGAACACATTCTGTCCTCACAATCGATGTACCTCCAGACTCAATAGCCCGGCCCCTAAGTGTCATACTGTTGACATCCCAGCCAGTACCTGCGACCAATAACCCTGCTGGAACTGCAAACCAAATCTTGACTTCTTCTCCTGACCCAATAGGTTTGTCAGACAACTATCTAATAATGATATTCTTTCTCTTCTCACCACTTATAACTGTGCACCTGTGACAGCTGCAAGTAAAATGCAGACTATTATCACTCACCCTCCCAAAGATTCCCTCTCTAGCTATAGGTATGCTAATATCATTAACCTCAACAAGTTCTCATCTCACACTCTTTCTACTACTACCAGTAAAACATTACTCAAATGCTCACTACTAAATTGTCGATCAGCTATAAAACACACGGCTGACATAGCTGATCTTATACTTAATCTCAACCTTGACATCCTCATACTCACTTAAACTTGGCTGGACAAAGCCCCAATTCTTGACATATTAGTCCCCTCCAATTATGACATCAGGCTAGAACTTTAGGCCACTTCGGAGGTGCCCTAGCCTGTATTCATAGGTCCACTCTATCCTTGAAACAAACACATTCTCTATCACTGACTTATTGTGAATACCTTAGGATCAACTTCTACCAATGTTAACACTACTACCCTCCTGGAGATAACCACACATGCATTAAACAGATTATGTAAATCATCTCCTCCATTGATAAAGAGCATAGCATCCAGATCTTCCTTCATGACTTTAACATTCCTTGGAGGCCTTCTGAAAAGTCATCTTGCACTTTGAAAGCTACCTTGAACATGGCAGCAAAGCTCATCACAGGCTCAAAAACAAAAATAAATCACATCACCCCAATGTTAAAGCTTTGAAATGGCTACCCTGTGAGGCGAGGATATATCTCAAAATTGCATGTATGACCCACAAAGCACTGCACCACAACACTCCCTCTTACCCATCCCAGAAATTGGTCCTATCAGGCAGGAAAAGACCTTCTAGAAGTACTATAATTATAAAGCTGTCTGCCACCCATGAGGGTCTTGTTTGCTCTATATAAATTTCTGCAAATAAAATAAATTGTCATTTCCATTGAAAATATGTTGTCTGTAATGGCAGTTTGCTACCACGCCCTCTACTACACGACACTCTACTCCCCTGTACATTACACCACTCTGCTCCCCTCTAAGTCATGCCACTCCACTCTACGCCACACCACTCCACTCTGCTCCAGTCTGACACTCTATGCCACTCTTTGCTGCTCTACGCCACTCCATGTCACTCCACTCTATGCCAGTCCACTCTATGCCACTCCATGTTATGACACTCTACGCTACTTCAGTCTAGGCCACTGTATTCCACTCTTCGACACTCTACAACACTCCACGTCACTATAGTACACACTAATACTCTACTTCATTCCTATGTACTCCACACTGCCCCACTCTACACCCTTTCATTCTTTAACACTCTCTGCCACTTCACTCTGGCCAGTCGCCTCCACTCATGCCACTCCATCCTATGACACTCCACTCTACAACCCTCCATGGTACTCCATGTCACTTCACTCTACGAAACTCGACTCTGACACTCTATGCAACTATGACACTCTATGCCAGTCTGCAACACTCCACTCTATGCCACATTGCTCCTCTCTACGCCAGTTTACTCCACTCTATGCCATGCCACTTTATTACACTCTATGCTATGCCACTCCACAGTACATAACTCTACTCGATGCCACTCCACACTACACTTCTCCACTTTACACCACTCCACTCTGACACTCTACTCCACTTTGCTCTACTCCACTCTATGCACCTCCACTTTACGCCCCTCTACTTTACGCCCCTCCACTCCATGCCCTGACACTCGATGCCACGACACTCTAAGCCCCAACACTCTAAGCCCCAACACTTTACAACCCGATACCCACTGCCCAACACTACACCCCTACAGGTTAATCTACACCACTCTATGCCGCTCCATTCTACAACCCTCCACAACACTCTACAGCACCTCACTCCACTCCACTTTATGACCATGCCACTCTGACACACTACTGCACAATATGCCATTCAACTCTATGCCACTTTATGCTACTGCACTCCACACTATTATACTCCACTCTATGGTGCTCCACTTTGACACTCCACTCTGCAACATTGCACTCTACAACACTCCACTCTACCCCACTTCACTTTATGCCACTCCACTCTATAACCCTCTCCGACACTCTACAACATTCCACTCTATGCCATCCCACTCCACAGCCACACCACTCTGACACTCTACCACACTTTATGCTACTCCACTCCACTCCTCTCCACTTTATGCCCCCCACTCTGTCACAACACTCTGCTCCACTCTAATACTTCAATCTATGCCACTTCACTCTACTCCACTCTATGCCACTCTATGCCAATCCTCTCTACACACTCCACAACCCTCCTCTCCACTCTACAACATTACACTCTACAACACCTTACTCTATGCCACACTGCTCTACTTCCATGCCACTCTAAGCCATGTCACTTGACACCACTCTGACACTCTATGCCATTCCATTCTGCTCCACTCTACTCTGACACTCCACTCTACAACACTCCACTCTGACACTGGACTCTACACCACTCTGCACCACGCCACAACACTCTACTCAATGCCACTCTACTCAATGCCACGCTATGCCACTCCACTCTGACACTTTACTCCAGGCCACTCTACAGCACTTCACTCTATGACACTCAACTGTACTCCCCTTCACTTTATGCCTCTCTACTTTATGCCCTCCCACCCTACGCACCCTCACTTATGCCATAACACTCTGCTCACTCCACTCTACAATACTTCACCCTATGTCACTTCACTCCACTCTACGCCACTCTACTCTATGCCACTTCTCTATAAAACACTCCACTCTTGGACACTCCAATGCACTCTTTACTCTATGCCACGCCACTCTACACTGTGCCACTCTAAGCCATTAATTGTACTCTATTCCTTTCTATGGCACTCTGCCCCACTGTGACACTCCACCCTACAACACTACACTCTGCCCCTATACTCTGATACTCTCCTCTACACCACTGCACTGTATGCCATTCCTCGCCACTCTACACCACTCCATGACACTCTATTCCACTCTATGCTACTCCACTTTATTCCATTCTATGTCACTCTGCTTTACACTCCTCCAATGTATGCCCCTCCAAGTCTCTCGCAGGGCACAAGTTGGGGGCACACATGGGTAGATGGCTTCCACCTGCTATTTTCACACAATGGACACAGTAAATCTTGCCAAGAAGTTGGGCCCTACAAAAATATGCTGAACCTCTGTAGGTGTAATTTTCAGACATCTGGATACATTCAGCAGTGCCAACACGTTGTATGCTTTTCATTCTGAGCAGCAATGTGAAGGTAGCGAGGGGGCTTTGTTATTTTAAATTCCAGCTGGGCACAAAACAGACTGAAGTTAAAGGGCCATCACTCTTCCTTTCGTATTAGTAACCTGGCTGGGAGCTATCTGCTGCCTCACACCCAGATGCAAATACAATGGAGGGGAAACAAAGGCACACAGCTTATTGTTACTTCACACGTACTTAAGAGAGGCATGGTTTTGACTTTGTTTAGTCTGTTTATATAAGATGCATTGTAAGACTGTCAGATGTGCTGGTTGGTTCCAGTATTTACACAAATAATTTAAATACCACTATTTTGTTTAATTGTTTTTATAGCGATACCCCCATGCAGGGTATTAGAGAACTTAACATCACACATACACATTATTTATTGACAAATCATACAAGTGTGTAAATTAATGCACAGGATGTGTTACATAAGACAGTGAAGGTTACATGGTGTAGGAATCAATGTCCCTTCTAGCTTACTGTGCTATATTAAAAAGATTAAAATGTATGAACTGCAAGTAACAAAAGGTCTCTGTGTTAAAAGCAGTAACCTACTTAGCTAGCTACATAAAATAAAAATCTGCATCTGTCATCTGCATGTTGCCTGATGTGCTTTGCAGGAGACACATTTACCCTCAAACCTACTTTGATTCAAATAAAGCAGGACTCATGGTAGAGGTCTGAATACTAAAGCCAGTTAAAAAAGCCAGAAATGGCTAAGTGGAGGAAGTGTATTGACTTTTTAAAACAGGTGGCCTGGAATCAGGTTTTCGGTAAATAATCACAGTTGAAGAAGCATATTCAAATAAATTAGTGGAGCCAAGTGTAAACCCTGATGATACCTAAAAAAGAAGATTGCCTCTCAGAGATTGCAAAGAAGAGTGGAATGGCACACAGAGAACACAGCAATAGCTTTGGTGTAATTGAAGGTGCAGAGCACACAGTGTGTCTTGTATGAAAAGGATTTAGGCTGCCCTGAATACCTGAGAGTTACTCAAAATCAGTGTTTAGAAAGAAGCGAGATTATGAGAGGTAACTAGATAGATTCACTCCATAGGTAATGAAGATATACATTAAGAAGAAAGGATGTAATAATTTAAATAGAAGATGAGAAGCTGAAACAAATAAATAGAAACTAAAAGACACAACTGAAAGATTGTAGTGGGCAAATTAAACTTGGGTTATCAGGTAAATATTATTCAAAGAAATGATATGTAGTGAAAGATTAATACTTGCCCCCTCAATACCCTACACAAATATTTTTTTCTTCTTTACTGGAAGTATATGAATAACAAACACGGGGATGTAAGTGCACAGAAGTAATTTTCCAATATTCAATTCTATATCCGATCCAATAAGCAAAAATCTGACAAATTCACAGGAAAATGGTGGCAAAAAACAAAACTTCCTTCATTCAGGCAATAGATATGCTGTTCAATTCATTTGAGCATTTTGTCTGAAGATTTACCTTCTTACTGAAATAGGATTTTCACTGTGGGAATAATAAATTATAGGAGCAGGAAATGGAAAGTGTTCTTTGCAGGAAGATACACATTTTATGTATTTCTTGAAGAGTTTTCCATTTTTAATGGACCTAAATTGCTGACAATTGGCCCATGGGTTCCTAGTTGACAAATACAAATTGCATGTTTGGGGGCATATTTATGAAAGCTTTGCATCTTGCTTGCTCCAATCAACATGGTACATCCGTGACACAAGCCTCTGTGTCAGCTTGTTAAAGCCACTTTGTGTGGCATCGAATGGCTTCAAAAATGTAGAGTAATGCAGCACAAATTGCTGCTTTACATTACTCTGTACTTTTAAGCATCCAACTATATTCTAAGGACACCTAGTAGCTTTCTTTTAAAATGTATAACTGTTGATCCCTTAACCACATTTAGATCATCACATTATATATATATTTTTTTTTACTGTTTATTTGTTTGTATTGGATCTGTTTTGTTTCTTAGATTACTTTGGAGGCATTTTCTCTAAGAGAAGCCTGTCTCTTAAGCATGTCTCCCAAGAGTAAGACCAGTATTCCTATCAGAAACATGTTTTTACTTTTTAGGTGCTGCATTATTTAACTTTGTAGGAGCTCTGCCCCAGCTTATTTCAAGTCAGAAGTCTTGCTCCCCTTATGTATAAATCCAATTTCCTCCAAGTATAATGAATTTATCGGTAGAAGGGTGCTTATAAAATTGGATGTAAATAAGCTAGAGCACGAAGAACAGGAACAAACGAGGACTCAAGTAAAACATATGTCAGATGAAGATATACATTTCGTAAAATAAGAGACATTATTAAAATTGATTGATCCACCCTAAGTATAACGCCCCTGTAACCTTTTTTTCAGTGAATTTTTCAGGTTTTGTAATGTTAAGTAATACTTAACTACCTTACATTAATCCAACCCCCACTGGCCAGGCCCTGAGGCCAACCCTTTCTGGTTTAATTGTTGGTTGCCTGAGATCTGTCTGATCCACAGAGGAACACCATTCCTATATATCTATATTTCTTTTTCAATAAATATTTACATATTCATTCACATAAAATTAGGTATTTATTTATTTATTAACATTTAGAATGAATAACAAATGGCAGTGTCCAACTTCATGGCTCAGCACATGGGTAAAACAGATAAATTAATATTTCATGGTAGCAAGATATGCAGTGGCAATAATAAACAGAACACGTAATCATGATACAAATTTGAAACTGAAGAAGTCCATTAGAGAACACTTGAACTACCACACAAGTAGCTTTAATAAGATATTAAATCAAGAGATCTGATGTGTCATAGGCAGGAAGAAATGGGTTAAGGCACAGAGACCCCCATAGCTTTGGGTTTATTAGTATATTTCAAACTCAGATTCACAGGTTTGAATCTAATCTTGCATGACTCTGAGAATAGAGAGGCAGCAACAATGGTCAAAATGCCTATTGTTGTTAGACCCCATCTTATCCCATCAATCTGGAATTAGGACATCAATGCAATGGGAAACATCCTGAACAACGCGTTGTAAACAACGCATATTTTTCAATGAAAGCGTAACCATGCTTGTCAGAACATCGACTGCCTTTTTATGTGCTTTAACCATGCATGGGCCAAACTACGCATATGCGTGGTTAAGGCACAGAAAAAGGCAGAGTGGATTGGGAGAGGACGCAGTGAGGTAGGTTGGGCTGAGGCAGTGGTAGGGGTCGTTTTTAGGAGTGTGGGGTTGATTAAGGGCATATAGGGCTTTTTTTCTTTTTTTAGGGACCGGGTGGCAGCTGGGGGTTTAGTTTTTTAGGGCTTAAAGTGGGGGGTTAGGCTGTTTTTTTTTTTTGTTGTTTTTTAGGAGCAGGGGTGGGGGGATTGATTAGTTTTATTTAGGGCTTAGGGTGAGGGGCTGGGTAGTTTATTTTTAAAGGGGTGGGAGAGATTTTAGGAAGGGCAGGCGGAGGGAGGAGAGAAGAGGAGAAAGGATCGGGAGATGACGTGGTGAGGTAAGTGGAGTTGGGGCAGGGTGGGGGGTAGCTTTTAGAGGTGGGATGAATTTAGGGCTCAGGGTTGATGGGCGATCCGGGTAGTTTACTTAGGGGGAAGGTTTTAGCGCTCAGGGCGGGTGGGGTATTGAGGTAGTTAACTTAGGGGGAAGGTTTTAGGGGTCAGGGCAGTTGGGGGTGTCGGGTAGTTTTGTTTTATGGGGGAGGGATGGGGGGTCAGGGTAGGTTTTTTATTAGGGTTCAGGGTGGGTAGGGGGTCAGAGTAGTTTACTTGGGGAAGGTTTAGGGCTCAGGGCGGGTGGGGGATAGGAGTCATTTAGTTTTTGGGGGCGGGGTATAGGGGATCGGGATAGTTTTTCTTTCTTTTTTTTAGGGCTTACAGTGGGTGGAGGGTCAGGGTAGTTTACTTAGGGAGGAAGGTTTTAGGGCTCATGGCAGGTGGGGGTGTTGGGGTAGTTTGGTTTTATGGGGCAGGGGTGGGGGTTCAGGCTAAGTTTTTATTAGAGTTCAGGGCCGGTGGGAGGTCGGGTACTTTTGTTTCTAAGGAAGGGGGTGGGGGTTAGGATAGTATTTTTATTTTTTAGTACACAGAGCGGGTAGGGCTCTCGGGGTAGTTTAGGTATTAGGGGGGGGGTTGTTTTGGGCCTTAGGGCAGGTGGGGGGGTTATATGATAGAGCCCCAGATGCCGTTTCCATACATGCCTTTACTAGGCATGCCTTAACAACAAAATTCATTGTAAAGGCATGCGTGGTAAAGCATGTGTGGAAACAAAGCAGCATTGTTCTGACCGCGTTGTTAAGGCATGCGTTGTTCATGCATGCATGGTTCCATCATTCAATCCAATGCAACAGCCTGTGTCATAATTGTTAACTAGGTTTACATAATCTCCTTTTTTTGATAGGCTATATTATTCTTGATCATTCAGCACATGCTCCTGTTGATGTGCTGTTCTTTATTCTCTCCAAAAGGGAAAACGTATGACCTACTTTGGAGTTATCTTCCAAATAATAATTTCCAAGGTTGGACTGTGAGCCATCTTAGCGATCCCGTTATTTAACAATTCTTGCATGCATGACAAGGCATCTGCCTTTTAATTGTTTAATAAATGATGTTGAAAAAATAAGGACCACCTCAGTTGTAGAGGACGTGGCCTACTATCAGATTTTAAGAACTTTTGTGTATTAAAGTCCATATAAATGGTGGAAAGCTTGGCAGCATACTCTTAAATAGTGTTTTCTTTCCTCAAAAACAGCATTCAAATGGTCAGCACTTTATCAGCAACACAACAATTGATTTCTGCCGGAGAATGCTTTCACAAACAAAGGGCCTGAATTATGAACCATTTGCGCCGCCTTTGTGTCATTTTATATATTTTGTAAGTTTGCGCCTCTTTTGCGTAAAATAAAATGCTAACTTTTCATAAATCAAGCCCAAAGTGTCTGTGGATGCCATGTTCTATGATGAAACTGGACTAGAGTGTCCAAACAACCAATTTGAAAAGAGGCCTTTTTCAATAAACAAAATGAAGATTATGGGTTTTGCTGCAATTAATGTGAAGCCGAAATACATCTCTTTTTCAAGGTTTCTGATCCCACTTCAAAGCAGCTCCTTTCTTTTTAAGTAAAGTTGTCAGCTGGAATAGACTGTGCACGACTCCAGCACTGACATTTGAAATTATCAGGCATCTCTGTATTTGAAATGCAAAGGATGTGTAAGGAGAATCAGAGACATTATGGGCTTTCTTGAGGCCTTTCTATATTCCTGAGGGTAAAATGCAGATGCCTAAGAACATCTCGGCACTCGAGCGGGATTCACATGTCTCCAGGTTTGTAGACAAGGGCCTCTTTCTTATGCACTCTAATGTCTTCTTACATACCATAGTCATTAATGGAATTATCATTAATGCCTACCACTATAAAACAATCCAGGTAGTTACAGAGACAAAATGTCGAAATATGATCTTTCGGTGTATTTCCTGCACAAGTCACACAAAGAATACTCCTTAAAGAGCCAAATTTGTAAATATCTGTACAGACGGTGGTTTGGTGTAGAATGTCATAAATGAGCAACGGATAACAGTACTTGCTGTTGGTGGTTGTTTTGCGTGCTGGGGAAACAGTTTACTGTTTTCTACTCTATGCAGTATTTAGATGATTGTAACCCACCTTTTACTAGGTACCCATCCTACAACAAGAGATGGCAGAAATTTACGCTCTAGGCGCATATTTACAATTGTTCAGCTCAGGGCAGCACCACAAGCTTTCCTGCTGCCCTGCCCTGCAACAGAAGAAAAGGGCAGGAAATTGCAATATCTATAAGATGCGCTGCATTCCTGTCCTTCACCTCTGCGATGGTGCACAACTGTTGCCATGCGCCAAAGCAGGCACCCTTGACCATTGTTCCATGGGGTCTGTGTTGCAGGGATGATTGTTTTTCTGCAGGAAGGTGTCCATTCCTGCACAAAAACAATCATGAGAGGTGATTTCCTCTTTCTATGTGTGCTGCAGAATGCAGCACACATAGAAAAAGGAAAACCGAGGAGAAACAAAGGTATTTCTCCTCATTGCACCTACCTTACACCTCCCGTGGGGGCTTACGACGGTTTCCCAACTTTACAAAATCTTGTAAATCTGGGAATGTGTCAAATGCCATGGGTGTTACGTGGGAACACCCACTGTAATGTCCATGGCATGCCTCCCTGACACAGGGTGAGGCAACTCAGCGGCTTGCGCTTAGTTGCCTCAGTCCATATTAACAAGCCCATGAAAAGGCATGCAGGGTGACTTTATGTGGCCTTGTAAATTTGGCCCTGCAGTGTGCACCGCTGGACCGCCACTAAAAGTGACGTTCCAGCAGAATAGAGGGCTTGTAAGTAAGACCCTCTTGTTTTTAATAACCACACAGCCCAGGAGAAACACAGTGCCAGAAATAATGCAGCACTGTCTGAAAAAGTAGGCTGGCCAGGTCAAAGGAGTTATTGTTACACCATTTTCTACTCCCTCTAGAGCATTGAGTAATCAGAGATCATTGTGACTTGAACCATTTTCGACATAGTCTATTAGGACGAGTGGCCGCTAATGTCCGAAAGGTCAAACACACAAAAAGTTAAACTCTTTCTCAGTCAGCAGAGGAATGATAACCAAGTAACTGTAGAGAATGTTCCCTTCCATTCGTTGAACATTTGGAAATCCTGAATCACGTTGCAACGATTTTATCTAGCAGACTATTGAAAAAGTCTTAAACCCCCCAGGAGGTGGTGATATTTCTGCCAATAAACTATTGTCATATTGAAAATGAGTGCACTCTGACAGAGCCATACCAAGTTGATTGTGCGTGGGTATTCAGTACCCTGTCCTTTTAGTACTGACGAGAAGCAATATGAGCAGGGGAATCCTTTTCTGCTTTACACCTTAGGATCACTTATTTTTAATATATTTGCACGCAAGCTCCTCCTGATTATAAATATGCATTTGTTTATAGGTCAACCTAACATTCATTCGTTTGTGAATTTATTCAGTTGATGTCACCTCTGATGCACTTATAATTCATATTTCTTTTTTATTTAATTACCTAACTTGTAAATGTGCAGGTACTCACGTGAACCTAAGTTGAGATGAGGTCCGTCTTCCATGGATAACCCTGAGTCCCTGACTACGAATGGGCCAGTGATTTCCGACCTGTTTGAGAAGGAGTCAGAATTATGAGCTGGGTGGTGTTTACCAAATCTGGTGATTACTCGGTGCATTAAATATTAATTTATCTGATGTGATAAAAACCTCTTAGATTCTAACATAATCAGAATCAGGGGCTAAACATTTTTTAAATTTAAATCCCTCACCTCACTTCTGGACTATACTTATTTAAATCTATTTTTCCGGTCGTTAGACCATCTTTGATTAATCAAGTGCCTCTCAGATCGGCCCCTGTTTTGTTGTACCAGAGCAGTGTATGTTGAGAATTGACTTTGAATTGGATGACCTTACATTACCTTTTGTTCCTAGTGTTTTGATCACTCATTTTATTTAGTATTCTCTGACAGCAGTGGCTTATATTTACGGTATATTTGGAAGCACCTGCATTTTGAGTTGCAACAATGTGGTTGCTGTGTATCACTATGTTCCCATTGCACACATCTGTGTTTTTGTATTTCTTACACTAGTCAATTGAGGTCCGCTTCTAACTTAGGACCATATTTATACTTTTTTAGCGCCGCATTTGTGCTGCTTTTCGAAGCAAAAGCGGCTCAAACTTGCAAAAAAAATTGTATTTTGTAAGTTTGCGCCGTTTTTGCGTCAAAAAGCGGCGCAAATGCGGCGCTAAAAAGTATAAATATGGGCCTTAATTTCAAAATGATTTTTCGACTTATTGGTTTGAAGTAAAGTGGAAGCATCCTTCCTTCTGAACATTATCCATTCTGAGAAAGCCCCTGCAAAGTAACCTTTGAAGACTGGAATAGTCGTTAAGCTATAACACATTTTTTTTTTTTTCTGTAGCAACAAGTGTTATTTGTTTTCATTTTTAAACTAGTAGATGCACATTTGCTATAATTATTTGCCCCACATCTATCAACCTGACTCAGTTCAGCGTGACACTTATTCTTGAAATTTACCTTCAACACAAACATTACATTTTGCTCTTATAAACTAAAAGTCCGAGCAATAAATAGGCTTGTTTTAATTATTCACAGGTCTCTACTTCCTCCCTTCATAACCCATTGTTAATGTTATTATTGTTCTGAGGCTTAGCATGGAGCAAAAAAACCTTAATATGCAATGTATTTAAGAAAGTTTCCGTAGAAAACTTTGTTGAGTTTTAAGCTTTATGATAGCACCTTCACTCTCCAGCTTTCGTCCAGGTCTAAAACACTTTTTCTTGCATCCTTTCCTGCATGAGTTTTATTATTTCCCTATTCAATGCATGCATCTCCCGTAGGGGACTTTCTCTGGAATCATATTTCCTCATTAACCCTTGCTGTGTTTATTTCCAGCGATCCCCACTTGCCTGACTCGGTTTTTCTTTTTTTCTGCAAAATGTGCTAAAGTCTCATATTCCCTTCCTCCATGGCTACCCAGGCCCCTTTCTAGTTCACCCTCTGAAGACTGGTTATTCCCCCTAAGGTCAGCTCCTCTCCGTGTGACTCATGAGGGTTACAGATGGATAGTGAAGGTCTTGACGGCCGCCTTCCTGACAGTGTATTGACTGAATCAGGCACATCAAAAGCCTTGGTTAAATATCCTTGCATTAGGGCCTTACTTCTCTCTAGAAATGCTGATGTCACTTTGGCAGTGTTCGTTTTCAGCTGTTTGTTGGATACTTTAAGCAGAACATCAATCTTACTCCTAATGTCTATATTGTTATCTGCGGGTCCATATTAAAGGAATTTGTTGATATACTTTGTCTAAAGGTGACGCAAATGATAGTGTGTCTCTAAGTTTGCAGAACTAGCAGAATGTTAAGATACAGGAACAGCAATATTGAATTTTCTATCAACTCTTCTCCTTCTCTGTACTGTTTCACTTGGGAGGGATTTATTTCTAGGGTGCTCCTTCCAATAAGCCTGCTCTTTTTAGATAGTCCACATACATTTATGTTCAACGCATTATCCTTTAACCCCATGGAGGTTACGTTGGTACTTTCTGAATTGAGGGGGCGTCTGTCCTTGTATCAACCTCAAAATGATTTGAAAAGTTCTGTCCTTCTCCTTTTTCTGAGGTACTTCACACGTTAAAGAAGACCATCTCATCAAGAATACTTTCTGATTCCACTTAGTTCAGTGACAACTTTAATCCAATCACCAGTCTGTTCTTCCTTCCTCCCCCGGAATAGGAGACTCAGAAGGCTTTAAAGTACTAATAGGTATTTTCCATTTTTTTTTCCTTTGTCGGAGTATGCTCTATATTTCCTCACTTGAGTACTTTGATAGTCTGTAAGGCTTTTAGGAGGAACAGGTAAAACATAGATCGAGTTTAGCACTATGGCTCAATTTCAAACTATATCATATACCTAAGTATGGCAATCTTAAACAATGAAGTATATATATCAATCTCTAAAAACCAGATGTAGGATCTCCAAGTCCTCTTCTTCTCCACTGCGTACTTAATTTATCCTCTTTTCAACTCTTTATCTACAGGAAGAATTGAGTTGTTTCAGACCCATACCATAGACTCATGCCAAGCCCTCTGTTTTCCTCCTGTGTTGCATCCCCAAATGTAATGACTTGCCATTCATCACATCGCACAATTTCCAGGAGAGCTTGGGCCATTGAATTCCTTCCTTTGAAAGTCAAAGGCAGCTTCCTGCAACTTTAGCTGCTTGGGGTTATGGGAGCAAGCACCCCAGCAAAATGAGATAGAGAGTGAATGAAAAGAAAGATACAAGAAAAATTGAGACAATTAATCGAACAGGGTAGGCTTTCAACCTTTTTTTTTTTTTTTAATACCAATGCTGCTTTTGGTTCCCAGATCAGCCCTGTTAATGATAGCATTTAATTGACTTGATTGCTGCAGCTCCTTCAACTTGTTTTCAGCCCACTAGACAGTGAATGCGCTTTCTGTTGCAAGGCATATTGTGGCTGATTACAAATGTAGAGGGACCCCGCCTGTTAGAAATGGGGTCTTTGGTTGGCAGTCAGGTTACTCCCTCATTCTAGTCAAGGCAAAGGAGAAACACCCCCTGTTAACCCCCGCTCACCCCCTCGGTATCTTGGTACACACAGAAAGGTTTAAACCAGAAGCAATGTGTAAAGTATTTGTACCAGCACACACAGTAATACAGTGAAAACACTACAAAATGACTCAACACCAGGTTAGAAAAATAGCCACTATTTATCTGAGCAAAACAAGACCAAAGCGACAAAAATCCACATACACAGGCAAAGTTATGCATTTGTAAAGATTAAACCTCAATATAGAGCTTAGAAACACAAATGCTTTGATTAGGTGACATCATGGTGTTGTAACAGAGTCATTCCCAACAATCTGATTCCAATGGTGCCGATCACAGAGTCATACGACCCCTAGGTACAGTACTTTGTGAAAATTAGGAAACAATCCAGTACACAGAGTCGGGGATCGTGGCATTGCTGCATCCAAGGTGACGCCGGTCCTGGTGCTGCAGAACAAAGGAGCGGAGGCATCACAAAGAGGTGTCAGGTCCTTGCTGCGGAGCAGTGGAGGTGAGGCAGTGGAGTTGTGAAGTGTTGGATCCGTGCACTTCCAGCAGAGCCACTATCCGACAGTCACAACATGGTGTGGCGACTTCCACAGAGTCGCGGACTTCAGCGAGGCTGCAGCGGTGTTAGGCCTGCTGGGTTGTCACACTCCAGCTTCTGTTGCAGACGGCGTCACAGGATGTGGCAGTGGCATCAATCCGGAGTCAACTGAAGTTGGTTTTCTTGGAATTTCTTGGTTTTCCACCAGCTTCTCCTGTCAAGGGCCCAGGGACTGGACTAGGCACCACTTGGCAGGACAGGAGTCTCAGCAGAGAGTCCATGTGCTGGTAGAGGAAGTCTTTGATGGCCCTGAGACTTCAAAACAGGGGACAATCTCAGTCCAAGCCCTTAGAGATTCTTCTCAAGCAGGAATATACCACAAAGTCCAGTCTTTGTCCCCTTCCTCAGGCAGAAACAACAACAGCATGATAGCCCAACAAAGCACAGTCACAGGCAGGAGCAGCACTTCTCCTTCACCTCTTTAGGTCTTCTCCTGGTAGGGGTTCCTCTTGAATCCTTGAAGCGATCTTGAAGTAATCTAAAGTCTGGGGTTTTGAGTCCAGTACTTATACCCCTTTCTGCCTTTTAAGTTGCCCAACTTCAAAGAAAAGTCTTTGTTGTTTACAGGATCCTGCCTTGCCCAGGCCTGGTCCGAGACACACACCAGGGGGTTGGAGACTGCACTGTGTGAGGGCAGGCACTGCCCTTTCAGTTGCAAGTGACCACTCCTCCCTTCACTCTAGCCCATATGGCTCATCAGGATATGCAGGCTACACCCAAGCTCTCTTTGTGTCACTGTCTAAAGGAGCTTCACAAACAGCCCAACTGTCAGTCTGACCCAGCCAGGGAACCCACAAACAGGCAGAGTCACAGAATGATTTAAGCAAGAAAATGCCTACATTCTAAAAGTGGCATTTTCAAACTAACAATCTAAATACCAACGTCACTAAAAGATGTATTTTTACATTGTGAGTTCAGTGACCTCAAACTCCATATTTCATTCTGCTCTCAAAGGAAAACTGCACTTTAAGAATATTTAAATGCATCCCCCATGAGAGACACAAGCCTTGCAACAGTGAAAGCCGAATTTGGCAGAATTTCACTGTTAAGACATGTAAAAACAAATCACTACATTAACATACACTACACCCTGTGCTGGGAGCTACCTAAGGCCTACATTAGGGATGCCTTACATGTACAAAAAGGGAAGATTTGGGCTTGGCAAGTAGGTACACTTGCTAAGTTGATATAGCAGTTTAAAACTGCACACACAGACACTGGAGTGGCAGGTCTGAGCCATGTATACAGGGCTACGTATGTGGGTAGCACAATCAGTGCTGCAGGCCCAGTAATAGCATTTGATTTACAGGCCCTATGCACCTCTAGTGAACTTTACTAGGGACTTACTAGTAAATCATATATACCAATTATGAAAAAGCCAATTACACACAGAATTTCACATAGGGAGCACTTGCACTTTAGCAGTGGTAAAGTGCCCAGAGAAACAAAAACAGCAAAAACAGAGTCCAGCACACAGCAACAACCTGGGAAGTAGAGGCAAAAAGTTAGGAGAGACCACGCCAAGAGTGCCAGGTCTAACAGCACTAATTGCTTACTATTTGTTGGCTTTCCTTGCCCCTTTCATTTGCCTGCTTCTTATTGTGTCCCAGCTTCTCAACTTTGTGCATGTCCCTCCCCCGGAGCACAGCATCTTTACTATGCGCATTGTTTGCTTGGTGTCTGTGCTCAATGTTAGGGAACTACTTTTTCTTTTTGTTTAAGCACTCACAGAGAGTGGCATGGGAATTCGAACCAACTTCCTCATGTACTTCTCTTCCCCCTCTTGCTGCTGCCCGTGTCTGTGTTACATCGGCACCTCCACCGTGTTACTTCTGCGTCCCTCTGCCCTCCACGTATTTTATTCTGCTTCTCAGAGCATTCTCCTTGTTGCTTATGTTTCATGTTGCTTTGTGCCACCCGCATCTGTTTTGCTTCTGACCCCTTCCTCCCACTGTTGCTTTGCTCCGTTGCTTCATTTCCCGCCCTGCTTTGATTTCGTTTAATTTTTAATTACCGATCCAACTCAGACTACAAACAAAAAAATAAACAGCATTGTTAATTTTTAGTTGACTGAATGCGTGATATGAGTATGTGCCTACAAAATGATGCTGGCAAATGAGTACATGTTTTTTTTGTCTAACTTTAGCAATGCCGCACATCATTGACAATGTTGTACAGCATCACTAAAAACTATTGACTAAGCCAAGGTTAGTCAAGGATTTGACCTTTTGGCTTTTACCAATTCTTTTTTCCTTTGTTGACCCCAAATCCTGAGGCAAAGCCCAGAATACAGTCATAGCATGTTCTGTTACTGTCTGAGGTCCAGAATGTCCAGGATTTATTGGACCCTTTTCTTTATCATCCACTCTCTCGGGTAAAAAGATCCCTCTCTCCACCTGAAATTGTCGAAATCTGTATCCTCTGACACTGGTGCACTTCTTACCGATCTCAACTTTGCCAGAAATTCCGCAGAAAATGACTTAATCCATTTTCTGAAAGCTAAACGCTGAAAATGAACTAGTCAGCATGAAAGTGGAAAGAAGAGTCAAGGTCAGTGAGGAAGTCTATATATAGTTGTGAATGAACCCATACAGGTGTGAAATATTAATACTGCTGCTTTGTGGTTTTCTGTTGACATTTACACTTAACAACATCGTGTTTCTTGCGGTTAATGATGTCACCAGGAATATATGAAATGGGTCCAAGAGGGAGCCTACACAGAAGGGAATTCCTCAAATGTTAATTGTTGATAGTCTTTAAAAACCAGTTAGCGATCATTTATTTTGTAAAGTCTTTGCTGTAATTTGTCTCATCTTTGAGGGTAATGATTTCAGTTCAAAATCACCACAAGTCGATTTTTTCCGCCCAAGAAAATAATTCAATTTAAACACCAGGATAACCAATTCCTCCTGTCAGTTGGCAACGCAAAATGGGGGGGGTGGGCGAAACTATTCCACAGCTATCTGAATTGGATAGCACGTGTATGTTGGGGTAGGGGTGCTGCACAACGCAGGGGCTTGGGTTTTGTCCCTGAATACTATATGGAAAGAAGGACGATACAATTGCTATATTGTGTTCAATACTATGACAGAATACATTTCCTGAGAATGCTGATTAAACACCAATTATTTTGGAGGCAGACTAGCCTTTATTATTGAGACTTTCCTTTTGAGAACTCTTGTTAAATCTCCATATTTTAAGTACTATTTTCTGTGTCAAACTTTTTTACTCCCTTTAAAAATAAGCATTTCATGTCTACTTTACACACTTCATGGTAGATGTAAAACTCTAGGTCATCACAGTACAGTGATATGTGATTCACACCCACTCCAAGGCTGTAGCCACGATGAGGACAGAGTGTAATAAAACATGAGTGGGTCCCCCTACAAAGTACATGGAAGGGCCCCCCTCCAAGACCTACCACTTTTGCTGAGTGGGCCCCTGGAACTCGGGGGGTCTCCCACACCGCTGGGGCTGTAGAGCCTTATGTAACACCACGAGGAACAGGATAGGCAACCGGCCAACTAGTGAGCCATTTTTAGGTCTCACCGACATAAGCTCATGTGCGCTAGTGCATGTGGTCTTGATTGCAAGAGATATAGGCCTGATTACAACTTTGGAGGAGGTGTCAATCTGTCCCAAATGTGACGGATATACCACCAGCCGTATTACGAGTTCCATAGGATATAATGGACTCGTAATACGGCTGGTGTTATATCCGTCACTTTACCGTCACTTTTGGGACGGATTAACACCTCCTCCAAAGTTGTAATCAGGCCCATTGTCTTGATTAAGGGGCGTGGAACCCGCACATTGCATACAATTTATGGGCTTCATTTTCACATTCATTTGCTGCTTTGTAATTAGGCAGCACAAACCATCTTCACTTCCTATTGTTTTCAGCAGGAGCACAGACCGATACTGACTGTTGCAAATAAATCAAGGTCTTTCCACTGATGGCGCTGAGATTGCGGTTTTTGGTTTGTTTCTTTCCCCCCCCCTCAAGGTTCATGTTGCTTCTTTACTAAATGTTGCTTTCCCCCCTCCCAACCCATCCATGTTGTTTCAGATCAGAATCTGAATCATTTAAACATTTTGAATGGGGTCCAGTAGAGAAAATGGGCAGTATATAAGAGCATCTGGGATAGTGTAAAGATTAATTTATTTTTAAGAAGTTTAGAAGAAATGGTTGGTCAGTCCTCCTCACAAATCAATGGAAGATTTGACTTTAGAAGATATGTCAACCAGCATTTCTGAAGTGGTGAAGAAGAATTCTCCAGTGTGTTTTTGCAATATTTTATATATTTACGAAGGTACATGACCACCTTTACTTAGATGTTGAAAACAAGAAAGAAGGTTTGAAGACGGTAATGAGCCAAGCTTTGAGATTTTTGCTTTGATCTTTAAGAAGTTATAACAATTCATGTTTGATAAAGAGTATTTAGTCTAAGTTTTTTTTAGATTCAATCTAGTTTTTTTTTATACCACAAGAAATTAGATTTTAACTTTATAGTTTCGACAAAAAAGTAAAAGACATGCGACCAGGAAGCATCATAATTAGAAAATTTACAAGATGAGTAATCATCATTTTTATAGTTTCCAATATTTCTCACCCGGATATAAATGGGGGTGACCAAGAGGACAAGTGATCTCTGATCTTATCCAAAATTTTCTGTTTATTAACAGCAATTGACCCCGCCAAGTTCTGAGAAAACCATATGCCAAGATATTTAATCGTTTTTGGTTGCTATGAACGGCTTGCTTGTCATATACAAGAAGAATGACCTCAGCCTTGTCTCTATTCAACAAGTAGCCCAAATATTCCACATAACACTGAATCAAAGAAAGACGATTAGGAATTGCTTTTCAGAGACCATTAAAATGTCATCTGTATATGCGGCAGTCTTAAATGTTTGCAAAGCAAAATTAACACCACTAATCTCATATGAGTTATTGATCATCACTAATAACGGATCCATCACCAAAAGAAATAGTAATGGAGTTTATGGGCAGCCTTGACAGGTGCCTTAAAATAAAGAGAATAAAGAAGAGAGAGAACAGTTGACCCTTATTCTCGCAGAGGAGTTTGTATAAAGAGACATAACCATTGAAGAAAATGTTTCACCCAAATTATACCACTCCAATCCAAAGCTCCATTAAGAAAGGGACATTAAACTTTATTGAAGGTCTTTTTGGCCTCCAAGGCTATTGCTACAGTGGCTGGGGAGTTAACAAGGGATACTTTTTCAATTACATTACAAAAAAATGAGAAGTATCACATGCCAGTCTACCTTTAATAAACCCAGATTGCAAATGATAACCTAATTTGGTAAACAAGGGTTCCAGGCATTTTGATAAGATCTTTGCATAGATCTTTGCTTCCAAATTTAGTAGGGAGGTAGGTTTATAATTCTTAGGATCAAGATGGTTCCCTTCTTTAGGAATCACCACTATTGTGGCTTCCGCTCATGACCCTCAAACAACTTTGAATGTAACAAATTGCTGAAGTAAGGATTCTAAAGAGTGTAAAATGGTATCAAAAATGGACTTATAAAATTCAAGTGGAAATCCGCTTGGCCCGGGAGCATTACCTCCAGGAATAAGTTTAATTGCTTGTAATATTTCTTCTCTCTCAATCAGTTTTTTAAGAGAAATATTCTCATCCTTTGAGAGGCATTTCACGGGAACATGACTCAAAAAATGCATGCGAGCATTAACCGTAGCTCCAATCTTTGGGGTTTAGAGAGCATGTACAAGTTTTTAAAAATCTCTAATATATCTGCAGGTTTAGTTTTACTGGTTGCTTGAGAATCTTTAAGTGCTGCTATAAGAGAATTATGTTCAAATTTAAGAAATTCAGCTAAGGACTTACCAGCCTTGTTCAAGTAGTAAGGTTTCTTGCTTTTTTGAGCTTGTACCGCTAAGTGTGCTCTTATACCAACAATAGAATTATATTCATATTTAGGCCGTTTAATGTCTGCCAATAAACAAGAATCCTTTGAGTGTCTATAATAAGCTGTCCCATCCTTAACAGGCCTGTCAAGATACAGCAAAGAACCTTGATGTCTTTATTCTTTTTGGACATCTGACTAATACAAAGACCCCTAAACATACATTTTAAAGTATCCCAACAATTATTCGGAATCTAAAAGTTATATATTCATCCTCCAGGCACTCCACTCAAGGTCGCGTGAGTGAAAACACGAAGAATACTCTAATGGCATCTTGAGTCAGCCCAGGATTCAACAAGATATAATCAATCCTAGAAAAGGAATTATGAGGCGAAACAAATAATGTAAAATCACTGACTGTATGATTCTGTAATCGCCATATATCTAGTAAGTTATGACTAGTGCAAACATTGAGAATCGCCTTGTGGGCCATTGAAGGCCTATAATGAAAAGCAAAACATTGATCAAGAGAAATATCCATGGAAGATTAAAGTCCCCCCCACAACAGGTTTCACTGATTGAGGTAAGGCATTAAGTTTGGAATTGATGGTATGCCAAAATTGAAAATCATCAAGGTTTAGTGCATAACTATTAACTACATAGATTTCACCAGCGCCATGTGAAAGTCTAGCTATAGTCCACTTCGTTGTGATGCTTGACAGATATGATCGAAAAAACAGATCCTTTTGTGATAAGTGTAATGACACCATTCTTTTTAGAACAAGCCAATTGGAATATCAGGCCACGCAAAGAAAGGGCATGCTAATGACCTATCTTAGTTACTTATAAAAAGATTACATCATCTTCAAGACTAATACAATAATCTAATATTTGTTTTACATTTTAGTGGGTGATTCAGGCCTTTAACATTGAGAGAGCGTACCTTCAAATTAGGCATTTTAAAGAATAATAATGGATCCAAGCATTAAGTTGAACATAGTTGCCCTGGACAGAGGGCCAAATAAAAGAAGCATCTAACTTAAAGGGAAAGAACCCCAAAGCATAGGGAATGGAGAAAAAAAATGCAACAGATGGAACGTCGAACAATCCACGGCACGGAAAATCTCTTGAAACCATTAAACAAATCAAATTCTCTATTGAAAATAGCACATATATAATACAACAAGTAAATCATACAATTTTTAAAGAATATAGGAATGAGAAGAAAATAGAAAGAACAGTAAAAACAAGAACTCCAATAAGATCACTTACACATAGGTCTTTAGAAATAAAAAAAAAGAAAAGTACCCTGTCTATATATATTTTAATGGCCATTCTCTATTACAGAATAATACAAACAGACAGCCAATAGTCATTATTGGTGAAAGAAAGTGAGGAAGGGAGGAAGAAGAGGAGAGTAAATAAAACCCATCTCCCCTTCCACCTCCCATCCCAGCAGTTAAGAAATAAAGACATAGCATCTATCAAATGACAATTTAATAAGCTAAATAAGAAGGCGATAGTAATTATAACTTAAAAAAGAGAAAAACACAATCAAACTCTAGAGGCTCCGCCAGTTTTGGAATGAAGGCTATTACATTACAAGGGGAAACAAACACAGTCAAAAATAAGAAATTTCATACAAATACAGATGGATATACCAATATAAATCAATAAGCGTCAGGGTGGAGGGAAATACAAAGAGCAGAAGCACTATTTTCATCCATCTGAGTTTCAGATTTCTGGTCCAAAAAGATAGCAAGATCTGATGGCTCATCAAACATTTGAGGTTTGCACTTGAAAACAATCTTGCAACGGTAGACACCAGCCAATGAAAAGGGGATATTCCTTTCAGAAAGTCTGTTTCGTAAGGCTAGAAAGCTCTTTATTATTTACAATTAGTGCCATTACCTCTCTTTCTCACCATCTCTCATAAAATACCCAGAAATAGAGGTCATAGTTCCTTGCCAAAAAAAGTCTTTTGGATCTCCTCATCTGAGCAAGAATTAATTCTTCATAATGTAGATGTAAAGGTCTAAAAACTACTGGGCATGGGGTTGTAGATTGCTTATGTAGAAAAGGTGGTGTCCGGTAGGCACATTCTAATTCAAAGTCTCAAAGAAAGGATATTTGGGGAGTAGCCAGGATCCAAGATTCCAAGAAGTCAACCATAGAGGAAGATTTGTCCTCCACTCCTTCAGGAAGATCAAAAATTATATTCTAAGAGTATCACATCTATTATGATCTTTCATGTCATTGACCAGTGGTTCTCAAACTTTTTCGATCCCCGGCTCCTTTGACCTATTGGCCGTGTTGGCCACGGCTCCCCATTATGTTACTTTTTTTTGGCGGGTGGGGGAACGTAATCCCAGCCTGTACCTGTACCTACACTATTTACAGTTTGACTTCTTTATTCTCTCGTTCAGGTTCCTGAAAACCATTTATTTTAAACTATTTCTTTTCTTTTGTCATAGGGATATTATTAATGCTACTCTGGCGCCCTCCGCTGGTCACAATAATTAATGCAGGGGGTTTTGTTTCCAAAACCACGGTGAAAAGCTACCGATTAAAAGCACCTCCGAGTGGTTTCCAGACTGTGTGCGGCGCCCCTGGCTAATTTTGACGGCGCACCAAGGAGCCGCGGCGCACAGTTTGGGAACCACTGTCATTGACATATTGTTTGAGGAAAGAGACAAACCTGATCAACCTTTTAAAATTGTTTCCCTTGAACAGATAGGAGAACTTCTATATTACTAATTCTACACTCACCATTTTTAATATCCTAACAGACAGATCTTCCATGTCCTTCCTGATGGCAGCAACCTCCACTTGTGAAAGGTCTGTGTTAGTTTTAGTACTTTGAGCAATGTCATGTATGCCATTAAGTCTGGATAGTATAGCCTCCATAGTTACAGAGTCTCTAGATTTCCTCTTGATAGGGGAATCAGGGAGTGGAGAATCTTGCTTTACATGTTTTAATTTCACCCTTGGAGTCTCCAAGATCTGCCACGATTTTAAGCCAAAAAGTAATCTCAAAGGTGTATGGGAGCTGGTGTAGTAAATGAGGACACTGCAATGATCATCAAAAAGAAGATGTGAAACAGTGCAGGCTCTATCAACAAATATTTAAAGGCTCTATGTAATTAAATGTTCCATGACACAAACAAATGAAGAAAAACAGCAGACAAGCGTATGAGCCAACTTTTCAAACATTGTCTACTGGGAGTTTGCTTTTGCAGCACACAATATCTGTACAGTAAGCTGTTGCTGATACTATAACTCAAATCAGATCATATTCAAGAAAGTAGCCAAGAATAGCAAAAGTAATGGCTCATAACTGTATTATTGTTGTAGGGTGACATTCATGGCCTGATATCATCATGTCATAGTAATATTTAAATAGAGAAAACATGTGTGTCCTAGAGATCTGGTCTCTGGAGAGTACACTAACACAGCATGGGTGCAAGCCATATATCCAATAAAATTAGAGGATCTGGTAGTGGGGCCAAAAAAGCAACAATAAAGCCTTTAATTATTGGTTTCTTACTCTTTGTCATTCTTCTCAAGGCATCATTTACAGTTCATCAAACTTATTTCAATCTTGCTCTAGAATTATAATTCTTGTGAAAGACCAAATGTCTGGGGTGACCGCGGGGTACAGCAATAAGGACCAGACTCACCTAGTTCTTAAATAGTTTTAACTGATTCCCGGGCAGCACTGCATTTGAATCCACCGAATATGCATGAAAGTGAATCCTTGATGCTGGGGGAGAAGCATCCAAGGCTGGGGGACACACATTAGAAGAGGCAAAAACGCAACTCGCCCTTAATAAAGAGAATTATCCAGGCAGTTTACATCACCTCCCTCAATGAGTGCGATTCCCTCTGCTGCAGCACCAAACAATACATAAGTATCGGGCAACGCCATCTTGAGAGCCGTCCAATCCAAGAGAAGCATTTGGTGGTCTGCGATTTGGTTTGAAAATGGGGTCTCCATCTCAATGCAGCATCATCACAGGTTCCAAAGACATTTCCCCAGCCACCCACATCAAATTCATGAGACCGACAAGCCGCTCTATGGTCGAAGCCATGGAGGCCCGACAGAGCTCAAAAGTGACCACCGTCCAGCGCTTTGTCACGAACCACGCCCCATTGGCCCACTATCCTTGATAGTAAAGTGCACCATTTTCTCGGATGACATGCATGTTATTATTCAAAATGCAGTCCTGCACTCAGGTGGGTTGACCTATTGCCCACTGCTGTGGTATCAGGAAGAAAAATGTGAAAGACATTTGAACTGACAAATGGATAATGAGTGCTGATCCAAAGTCCTTTCATGTTTGTGTGTGTGTGTGTATATATATATATATATATATATATATATAATATATATTGCCTAGTGGCAATCGTCACTAGGTAGTTGTAGTTAGGACCATGTTTTTTTTTTACTTGCCTATATCTTTGGCACTGTCTGACTAAGCTTCACAAAACCTTTTTTTTAAAGTGCTCCGGTGATTCTTGTTGTGCATGGAAACTTTTGGGGTGATCCGTCAAGCGGGGGCCAAGAAAAAGGGAGAGTAAAAAAACGTGTGTGTCCTATGTTAATTCCCATAGGACCTTTGAACATGACTACAGCCCGAACAGCTGGACAGAATTACACCAAATTTGGCAGAAAGCTAGCTATCGGTACGCAGATTACGCTTTCGCCTATTTGGTGTAAATTTGTCCAGGAGTTTTGGAGATATCAAAGGGGAAACAAATTTGTATACCCAGGGCCGCGGATCCTTCGCAACATTTTCACACAAAGTAACAAGCTTGTGCAGGGAAATTCACAGCTCTGATTAGCTGCCAACACTTCAAACCAGGAAGTGTTGGCAGCCATCTTGGGACTTGGCTTCAGCTGAATCCCACAAAAAGTAAAAAAAGAAAAAAAAAAACACAAGGGACCAAGATAGAGTCATCCTACCCCAGCTCCTCAGCCCCAAGGACCACCACCTCCCTGAGGTACTAATTGTAAAGAATACAGGGGCCACCCGGCAGCCCCAGGGACCACTAATTGTAAATTATGCCATCCAGCCCCTTGACAGGCCTGAGATCTGCCATCTCTCCGAGGCACTAATTGTAAAGAATGCAGGGGGATCACCTGCCTCCCCCCCCACTGCCCCAAGGACTGGCACTTCCCCAGGGCACTAATTGAAAAGAATGCAGGGGGATGCCAGGCTCCCCGCAGCCCCAGGGACCACCACCTCCCTAGGGCACTAATTATATAGAATGCGGGGGGCCGCGCAAGCCCCTTGCAGCCCCAGGGACCGCCATCTCCTGGGGCTCTAATTGTAAAGAATGCAGGTGGGATGACTGGCCCCCCTGCAGCCCCAGGAACTGCCACCTCCCCGGGGCACTAATTGTAAACAATGGGGGGGGCAGGCGGCTGCCTGAAACCCCAGGGACCGCCACCTCGCCTGTGGCACTAATTGTAAAGAATGCATTGGGCTGCCAGGGACCACCACCACCCCTGGGCACTAATTGTAAAGAATGCATGGGGATGCCTGCCCCCGGCAGACCTGGGGACCACCACTGCCCTGGGGCACTTCATCAAAATGATGCAGGGAGTCACATGTCCACCTGAAGCACTGGGGACCCCCACCTCCCTGGGGCTTTTACCTTGAGAAACGCAGGGGCCACCGAGCCCCCCCACAGCCACGTGGACCACCACCTCCCTGGTTATAGGGTTTGGCCTAGGCAGGGGACGTTGGGTGGTTATAGGTGTTGGTCGCAGGGACTGGCCAGAAGTCAGGCTCTGCAGCCAATTCCTACTAAGCCCAGATGAAGGCCATGCACAGCCCAGAGTTCAGTGATAATAGGGACTGGCTGCAAAGCCTGGCTGGAGGCCAGGCCCTGTGGCCAACCCCTATTGTAGACGGCCGATGACTGTGTGCAGCGCAGATTTGGGTCCT
This sequence comes from Pleurodeles waltl, assembly GCF_031143425.1. Lineage (NCBI taxonomy): Eukaryota > Metazoa > Chordata > Amphibia > Caudata > Salamandridae > Pleurodeles > Pleurodeles waltl. The sequence continues at coordinate 129,188,615 of NC_090450.1, read as the reverse complement.
TATGAGGGTTGGTCACAGGCCAAGTCCTTTCGCTAACCTCTGCTGTGCATGGCCGAAGGCCTTGTGCAGCATAGGGTTGGGTGGTTATAGGGGTTGGGCAGTTGGATTGACGTATAGTAATGGAAATTACTTTTCGCTTAAAAAAAACATAGGAATTCACTGAAAGAAACAAACGTTACAAGGATGTAATAGTTAGGAAACAGAATTTTAAAAAACATAGAAATTCAATTAAAAGAACAAAGGTTACAGGGACATTATAGTTCACATTTCACACATACAAATACATAGAAATTTAGCAGTTAGAGTTACCTGATCTAACTATAACGTGCGCACCTGTGATGCACTGCTTTTGACCTCACATATTACATCACTCATGACATAGTCACTGATGACATCTCAAATGACATCACTCATGACATCATCCACTCACACACCCACTTATATGCACATCCAAACTCTTGTACATCCACGCACACAGCTACTCACATATTCATCCACAGACCTATAAAACTACTAACATGGACCCACTGACTCACTCACACAACCACGAACACAACTACCCACTCACCCATATAGTATTGTCAGCTATTCCCATACTCATACAGCTACTCACACACCCACTCACAGAGCCATACAGTCACTCACACATCCAGTCATAGACCCATGCAACCACTCACATACCCACTACCAGACCCACACAGCCACTCACACACCCACTCCCTCACACATACAACCACTCACACTTCCACTCTCAGCCGTACAGTGACTGACACAGCAACTGACTCATCGATACAGTCACTTACACAACCATTCACTCACCCATACAACCACAGACACACCCACTCACTCACCTGGACAGACACTCACACACCCACTCACCGATGCAGCCACTCACACACCCAATCATTCACCTATACAAGCAATCACACACCCACTTAGTCACCCATACAGCTACTCACACACATTCTCACTCAACCAATGCAGCCACTTGCACAGCCATTTGCTCACCCATACGGCTACTTACACATCCACTCACTCTTCCATACAGCAAATGACTCAAACACTCACTCACCAATAGACCCACTCACACATCCACTCACACATCTATAGAACTACTTACACTCAGTGGATGATGTCATTAGTGATGTCATAAGTGATGGCATATGAGATGTGATGTCACTGACCGTGTCATGAGTGATGTAATATGTGAGGTCATAAGCAGTGCTCAGGCATCTATAACTGCTTAATTTTTATATAATGTCCCTGTACCCTTTGTTTTTAATTGAATATATATATATATATATATATACATATATATGTATATAATAATATCTATTATATATATATTTTTTTCTTATGACGTAGGCAGGTGAGACATCTCAAGCTGCAAGCTACCTTTATGCCAGGCCTAAAAACACAAAACACCTTGAGCATAAAACTCTTTGGATAATATGAGAATCGCCCATAGAAAGTGAGCGTAGTACAAAAAGAACATTGTAAGTGCTTTCAGAAAGTCAAAAAATAACCCGACATTGGCTCAACATAATGAGGCCGCATGTTCCAGTACTTGAGGACCAGTATACCTATATGCTTGGCAGCCACAATGGTTGTACCGAAATGAGGAACCCAGTATAAACTTTGTATGTTTCAACAGGGTGATCACCACAGTGCCTAATGTAGTAAGCAGGACAGGCAATATTTGAAAAAAGGAGACCACAAATGCATAATACTCTGAGGCTTTATTTAGGAGAAATGTGTAAAGCACTGAAACAGTCAGTAAATAAAAATACAACACAATAAAATCCCTGCTAATGGACAACAAAATGATAAAATAGAATGTAGGAAACTAGAGGTACGACTTTTCAAAGTTTTAGATCCTTCTAGCACCAAAATGCACAAAGCACCAACCACAGGTGTCTGAAGGTGCTAAATCGGGTCAAAATCAAAAGTTAAGGCTGACCACATAGGAGTGTGGATAGGATACAGGGACCAGTTTCAGTCTGGTGGAAAGTTTTACCTTCTGACGTCTCTGGAATGGAAGTCTAAAATCCTCTCCAGTTAGCAGGTGGTAGGCGCAATTGGTTTGACAAGGCCGGTAGCCATTGTACGAAGTCCAAGTGAAGTCGTTCACTTTAGGTGGGAAAGCTCAGCGCATGAGAAATTCAAACTTCGCATCCAGGGAAAGTTCCCCCTCAGCCAGATACTTTTGGCACATTCACTCAGTGACAATTTCAACCATGGGACTGATAAACTTTTCTGGAAGTCAAACTTCTTTCAGTGGGGCAATCTAGCATATTGAATCCGACTGGTGATGCAATGTGAGCATCTGCAACTCAGCAGCCGTCCACGGATAGCCTCAGGTTCTTTTTAGAAAATGTTTGGAAATTTTCTAAGCCTCCAGTTTTACAGTTCATGTTGGGGAGATAGTTCAATCTTCACCAGCCAAGGGCCCAGGATATTTTGGGCATCACTTTGGTGATAGGGCTCAATCTACCAGAGCACACCTGCAGGATTCAAAACAAATCCATTTGGAACTAGTCAGCAGGCCTTAGCAGAGCCTTGTGCTTCTTGCAGCTTTTGGGATCCTAGAGCTTAACAGGAGGCTAGCCAATTAGCCATTGGAGACACCTCTTCCATCCTATGTGGAAATGGGAGCAGGTCCAGGACTTGGGGGTGTCTCTCCACAGGTTACAGTAGGTGCAGTCCTCTATCAGAAGTCCAGGGTTCAGCAGGTGAAGTCCTGCTGTCTTGCAGAGGTCAAGAGATGTTCTGAAGAAGAAACCCAAGGGTGCCACTTTTATGCCTGCCACTATCTTATGGGTGGGGTTACTCCCTAACCAATGGGAAATAATTTCCCACATACAACCTACCCAATTTGACATAATTTCCTGGGGGTTTGGCCATAAACAATCCTAAAGTGCCCTGCTCTGCCAAAATCCACCATGTCAGAATCTTTCTTCCCTTGGTCAAAACTCTGGGCATATCATTGAGATGTGTCTAGGGAAATGAGAAACTGCCCTTGCAAAACCAGTTCTGGGACAGGTTTATTTCACGCTGGGATTAGTGCCACTCTGACTACTTGGACAATGCCAGGGGAAGGCCTAGGTGTGAGTTACATCTCCCTGTGACAGGGGTTGTCCCTTTGAAGCTGGTACACTTGGTGGTCACATCACCCAGCCCATCCTGTCAAGAAGGAGGTCATACCTCCTCTCAGTCATGGCTTGTTTGTTCCCTTTCCTGAGAAGAAGTCAAACCTCCTAGTAGGCTGCCAGGTGACTACTGGGGATTATCTCTGAAAGAGCTACTAGAAGATTTAGGCAGGAAAATGCAAATTTCCTAAAAGCCACATTTTCAAAATAGTAGTCTAAAATCAGATTTTACTGTCTGATTGGTTTTTAAATTCCTATTAATTTAAGTATGTGAATCACTGTTCTATCTATTCCCAAACTGCAGTCAAGCACTATATTGTGTTATAATATAACCCAGTGTTTTTCTATTGGGGAGGCAGCCTTGCCACAATAAAAAAGACTGTAGATTTTTCACTTCCAGGACATGTAAACTTAAGTAAAATGTAAATACCATTCAACCGGCTCTATGGGAATATAGGAGCTACATTAGGAGTGACGTAAAAGTACCGAAAAGGAAAGTTTAGGCTGGGCAGAGCACATACTCTGGGGGCAGGACAATAGCACCCAGTGTCCAAAAAGTCCATACACTAGCATCATAAGTTCAAAATGTGGGTAGTGCATATGTAAAAAAGTGACCTTTCCTTACAATAACTAAGAGACAAATATATCCCTCATCATCGATGCACAAATGGGGACTTTTAGAGTTTAATATGAAGAAAGATTGTTGCAGGTGCTCAGAATTTGTCTTAGAACCCAGTGCTGGTGCTACTGAATGCTGAAGCAGACAATGACCAAGGCTGCCTATGCTTGAATCCATTTTATGCCTCTTAATTCCACCATTCTACAACTCCTGTCTCTTTCTTGCCCTAATATGTTCATTTTTTCTGTTCTTTCTTCCCTTGAAGCTGTTCTTCTACCCTTCTCTTCATTCGTTTCGTTTCCTTTTCTAACCTTTATGTCTTTTGATCTGATTATAAAATAAATACGTTCTGGCGGCCCCCATTTGCATCCACGGGCACAAATTAAGAACTGTTCTTCACAAAAGGAGGACAACTGGAATTGCTATGTATCACTTATTGCAGATAAGAGTGGAAGGTGGCACACATCATTTTACTTCTTAATCTCACAAACCGGCTTCAAATGCTTTGAACTTGAAAAGTGATGCTTGCAGCACGCAAAAACACTGGCAAAGCCAATAGGTCTCAACTTTTAGCCTTCCCACCTCTTACTAACCTGTGAATATAATGGGGTCTCTCTTCCGTTTTGTAATGTAAAATGCCTAGCATGAGTATGAAATGTAAACATTGTTGTTTCCCAGCGAAGGGCATTAAACAAACTATCCATGCAAATATTTTATAGCAACAATTTAAAGTGAGTGCTTGGGAACTATTTGTAAATCTTGAACACTGGACACATTTTTTCCCATTATTGTGTGAATTGCTGATAGCGTGCCTCGCAATCCTAAACGTTTTTTTCAATATACTTTGGGCACATAACTATATAATCTTGTAAATGTGAACCTTTTCATTTAATTAAAGATATATTTTATTGTTGCTGAGTTGAATAAAATTGTATAGTCATATAATGAGCCAAAGTGTTAAGCAAGACGCAAAGATGTTATAAGGGAACGATGCTTCTGAAACACCCTTTATTGATGGGACACAGCAGTATCAAAACAGTGCTCTCGCCATCCCAATTTTTTTTTTTTTCCAGAGGCCTCAAACTGTTTGCCAGGGGTGGTTTACACTGCATAGTTTGCTACCTGCAAGCCCCAGCCTAAAGTACACTAAAATACCCAAATTGCTACATATTCAACTAAAAACGTCCTTGGAGTAGGGGCCCCCGGTGCCTGTTTCAAGGATTACTGCCCAGAGTGCTTTGAGATGCTGCATTTGCCAACAGTTTTCCTGGAGTCTAAGTACAAATGGTACAGGGCAGCCACAAGTTGTTTCTGACCTTGTACATGGAGTTGGATCCCACTGCCAGTGCACATCTGCACCACTTGCACATCCTCTGCATGAGGAGCTCTCGCGGCATACTTCAACACTGGCCTGGGCATGACCTTATCACACGCAGCTCTCTCAGAGTACCTCAAACTTAGCCATCACCTATCATTTGTGCACACAGCTGTATCAGTAGACTTGCACATTCCCTGCATACTCGCAGCAGTCCTGACATACATGTGAAATGTGCACGCACAGCTCTACCAATGCACCTCAACCCTGATCTGTTCTGAACTCTGTTAGCGTACTTCATTCCTAACCTGTACCTTACCTTACAAGCTTTAAAACACTTAGGGGCAGATTTTGGAGCCCCTAGTGCCACCTTATCATCATCCTGGTGTCATTTTTTTTACGCTAAGACGGCGCTAAAGAGTCATTTTCCTTGCGCCATATTGACAAAGTGGCACGATGCATGCATTGCGCCACTTTGTAAACCCTTGTGCCACATTATGCCTGCACCAGACATAAAGTTTGCAAGGGGGATGTTCCCCCGTTAGGAGGGTCGAAAAAAATGGTGCAAGGAATTCTAAGAGAGTTCGTTGTGCCATTTTTTTGGGGGCACTTTAACGCCTGCTCAGAGCAGGTGTTAAAAGAGGGCCTCCATTATTTATAATGGGCCTCTATGTACTCTGCCCTGCGCCATGGTACGCTGTATTTAAATACGGCACGCACATGGTGGCGGTATGGGGGTGCCAAAGGTTGCAAGGAAAGTGGCAGTGCACTAGGTGCAGCGCCACTTTTCTTAAATCTGCCCCTTACTTTAGTGCAAAGGTCTCCCACGATTGATCCCCTCATACAGGTAATGTTTTGCCCAAAGTCACCATCTGCAAGTGTGGACCACTTTTCTTGGGGTGCCCGGGCCTATTTTCGGTCCCAAAGCTGACCCCCCACCTGCCCCCCATATTTCTGCCTGGCCAGTGCCACCGCCCCAAATCTGTGCCCAACGTGCTGTTAAAACAGGCCTCTAGGAGAGATGTAATTCCCATCAGTTTCTGTCAGTCCGGTTTTTGTTCTTATCACGGTTAGTTTTTACTTGCACGGTTGGGGTAGGTGCGTCTTGATTCTCGTCACAGATTAATGCCGTCAGGCAGTGTGAGGGTTTTATTTCTGCGCCTGCTCGCGCCAAGAACAGCGCCTGTACTCAGGTGATCAGGCAGTACCGCGCGCCTACCTATTAGAACAGTGAGACTCAGAAGTCGGAGTGACTGAGCCAAAAGCCGGGCGCCTCGCCACCCACTGAGGCAAGCATGTTGGGAGACAAAGCAATACACGCTGAAAGGTAAGAGTATTTTAGCTTAAATATTTTCTCGAGAATGTTAATCTGAAATTATTTCTCAGTAAAGAGTAGAGTAAATATAGCAACAAGTGATGCAAGGAGCAGTGGCTAAAGGGGGGATTGATTTTTTGGTTGAAGACCATGTACTGCTGGGTTGGGGGCAACGAGTGCCAGTTCGTCGGAGGAAGACATTTTAAAAAAGAAATCAAAAATATTGTCGCAGCCCTTCACATCTTTCCACACCTGGAAGTGGGTGTGTTGCACAAAATGCTTCCTTTGGGCTGATGCTGTGAAGGGATCCCGTGGAAAGTTCCACATGCACTGTCCGAGCTCCAGGCCTAATTTAAGGAAGTAGTTTAGAAGGCTGTGTCCGCTGTCGTGACCTTGGAAATCTAAAGATCACGGCTTTCATTAAGAAATTTTTATGACCATTTTAAACTTTAAAATCATTTTTATGTGACTATAGACTGCAACAGGACAATACACAACAATCTCCATACACCCGAGAAGTAAAACACAAGAATAAAACCTGGCGCACCCGTTCATTTAGTCTGAACCAACCGAGCGCCCAAGCAATCACTAGTGACTAATATGAGTTTAACCGTGCTCCTCATGGTAATAGGTGAATGAGAGGGAGGAAAGGGCTGAACGTGGGGTCGTGGGGAGGGAGGGAGGGGCGGGAGGCTTGGCTGCAGATGGAAAAAAATCAAATCGCAGTCACTGAGGGTGTTTAGGCGTCCCCATCTAACTAATAAGCTATGCTCTGGGACTCGTTTTAGGCCGATGTATCTTTTGACTCTGATTGAAGACACCTTAGGACGAAACAACTTATCAGCATAGCAATCAATACATCAAAAACATTATTAATGAGACTCAGAACCCACCATGACCTTTCAGTCATGAATAACCACACCAGTTTAGTACGAGTTATGATATTTATTCCCTATTCTTTACAATTCACTTGCATATTTATTTGTCACAAAACCATAAAACACATTAATATTGTAGTAATATGTAGACTCGAATAAGACTTAATCAAATCAATAATCACAAAGATTAGAACATAGCACAGCGTCAACATAGGTTTACCTTAGCAGAATATCATTAGCATTATTATTCAACAAAGCAGTACATCAGTCATTTGTCTATTTGCGTCAGCTCGGTGAACCCTCTTAACTAACCTCGAATTAGCATTGGCATGTTGGGCTTCATGCAAAATAATTTGATAACACTATTTTGTAAAACATCTAACTATGGACCCTGTCAAAAGTAGCAGTTGGTACCTAGAAAGGAAAAGCAAATAGACAATCACAATTTCATTGTCATAGTTACCCTCGTATTGAGTCAGCATTCAGATTCTGTCTTCGTCTTCAGGACATCAGTTGATTCGCCATCAGTCAGGAAACCAGCAGGTCGGGGAAAATAAAACACTTCCCTCATAAGGAGGTAAAAGTGTAAGTGGGCAATATAATGCAAGGATGGTTTTAAGAACCAAACAGCAAAATGTCTATGCAAAATGACAAAGTGTCTGGGTCATAGCAAAAGTAACAGCATCTAACGCCATCTGTCTCCTACTCCCTAGTTCTGAACTACTTCCTGGTGTCAAGGGGTTTTTATCCCATTTTCATTGTACATTCCTCTAAAATCTGATTTGTTGGGGTTAGTACCCCACTATCTCCCTCCAATAGAGTTTTAATTAAGTCATCCAAGTTATCACCCCATACCAATTCCCAAGTAGTTTATTGGTCCTTATGATTGACGTCTTCAGTGGGTTGAATGTCCAGTATGATTTCATACCCTCGTGTTCCTTTGCACATCTTCGGTCAGTAGCTCCATTGTCTGTACCGGTTTAGGCGACCTTGTACCTGGTATCAATCTACACTGTTGCATTTGACTAAATATCGAGTCATTATTGCTGGTGATCTTAACACCCAAATTGAGCTTGGCTCAGCCTTTGCTGAGTCCACTCAGGATGAGGACGTAGTGTGGAACATTCCCCCACTCCAATTTCATCGTACGCCACTTACTCCTTCCCCTAGGGTGTCTCAAATAATAGACCTTGCACTTACCTACGGCCTCCGTTTTGGAAATGGCCGATTCCCTAATGATAACCCTGCTAGGCCCACTTTTTTCAGAGGTAATTATAGTAGTTGCTTGGATTATGTCATCTTGGATTTACGAGTTTGGCATCTCATAACTAATGTAGAGGTGGGTCTTCCCCGCACTAGTGACCACGCCCCCCTGCAAATTGCATATAACGTAGCCCTGTTTGATCTACCCGCTGGTTTGGTTGGCCGAAGTGTTCTGTCAAAACTTTCCACTAATAAGCTTGCGGTAAAGTGGCCCTCATTTTTTAAATCTGACTTACTGAACCATAAGCTTGGCATTATGATGACCCGTCACCAACTTTTTGAGGACTCCATTGCATTATCTCCCTCTGAATTTTTGTCCTCCCATGTGGGTTTTTTTGCGGAACTTAAGGAGCTTTTCACTAAACCTTCCAAATCCCAAACAAAATCTTCTGCTCCTAGGTGCAAATGGTTTGACAAAGAGTGCCGGGTGGCCAAGCATCTTCTATCTGAAGCCTTAAAGGCAAAGAACCGGGACGATATTACACATGCGAGAAAGAACTATGGTGGTCATTCCAACCCTGGCGGTCCATGACCGCCGGGTTGGAGGACCGCGGGAGCACCGCCGACAGGCCGGCGGTGCTCCAATGGGCATTCCGACCGCGGCGGTAAAGCCGCGGTCGGACCGGCAACACTGGCGGTCACCCGCCAGTGTACCGCCGCCCATTGGAATCCTCCAAGGCGGCGCAGCTAGCTGCGCCGCCGAGGGGATTCCGACCCCCCCTACCGCCATCCAGTTCCCGGCGGTCCGCCCGCCGGGAACCGGATGGCGGTAGGGGGGGTCGCGGGGCCCCTGGGGGCCCCTGCAGTGCCCCTAAATGTATTTCACTGTCTGCTGCGCAGACAGTGAAATACGCGACGGGTGCAACTGCACCCGTCGCACAGCTTTCACTCCGCCGGCTCGATTCCGAGCCGGCTTCATCGTGGAAGCCTCTTTCCCGCTGGGCTGGCGGGCGGCCTGAAGGCGGCCGCCCGCCAGCCCAGCGGGAATGTCACAATTACCGCCGCGGTCTTTCGACCGCGGAACGGTAACCTGACGGCGGGACTTTGGCGGGCGGCCTCCGCCGCCCTCCAAGGTCAGAATGAGGGCCTATGTGTCTACTCTCACTCTATCAAAACTCAAATATGAGGAGCATTTATGGGAGTGTCTGGCGGAGGCTGCTAGCTCTCGCAACGCCAAGCTCTTTTGGACTTTGGTTGCGCGTAGCGACCCAGGCCTGTCATCCACTACAGAATGTCATATCGACCCAGGAACCTGGCTCTCTTATTTTCGTGAACTGTATGGCTCTCGGATGGAGCCCTATGATACTCCCATAGATTATGCACTGCGCCAGCCTGAAATGCCGCCCTTCACCCTAAAAGAAACAGAGATGGCAATTTGCGCTCAAAGATCTGGTAGGGCCCCTGGCCAAGATGGTATTCCCTCGGATCTGTACAAATCAGACCTATCTGAGTGGACCCGTTATATAAACAGGGTATCAAACTCTGCCATGGCATCCCGATCCTATCCGCTCTCGTGGAAGATGGCGATTATAGTCCCCGTTCATAAAAAAGGAGACAAGAGCTCCCCTGGGAATTATAGGCCTATCAGTCTATTAGACAACTTGCAGAAAATCTTTTCGTACCAGTTGCTAACTAGATTAAAACAATGGATAATGAAAAACCAGGTCTTAAGCCATCTCCAGGCAGGATTTAGGGACAAGATCAGCACTATCGATCAGATCTTCCGATTTACCACCATCAAATGGAAGACCGTAGATGTAGACAAAGACCACTTATTTGTGGCCTTTGTTGACTTGAAGTCTGCGTTTGATCTGGTCCCGCGTGCCAAGCTTTGGGAGGTCCTTAGTACCACCGGTGTTCCGGGTTCCATGATTAATATTATCAAGGATCTTTATTCTGATAATTGTGCTAAAGTCCGTTGGGGTACCATTGGCGATCTGATCCCTGCTTTCCCAACTGCACGGGACGTGAGGCAAGGCTGTGTCCTGGTGCCTACCTTATTTCTCTTGTTTATTAATGCCTGTTTGCCATATCTCTCAGACTGTCAAAGTGATGCCCCTAGCCTGGGCGGGCAGAGGATCCCCTGTCTTCTGTTTGCAGATGATACCCTATTGCTATCATGTACTGCTATGGGCCTTTCTAGGCTGCTCTCCAGATTCCTGGAGTTTTGCACTGACCATGGGTTATCAATTAATTCAGCAAAAACAAAATACATGGTTTTTGGAGATATTAGAAAAAAAATGAAGAGGCCTGTATATTTAGATGATGTCCCTTTGGAAAGGGTGGGTACCTTTGATTATCTAGGTATCAAAGTGGAAGATTCACATCTTTGGCATGCCCAGCGCCATAAATCTTTATTATGCCTAAAGCAGAGGGCGGGTGGAATTGTCAGATTTGCTTCTAGTTCCCCGAAATTTGCAATATCTCCTGCACTGGAAATATACAAAGCTCAAGCTAGGGGGGCCGCCCAATGTGGAGCCGAACTTTGGGGCCATTGTAATCTGGCGAATCTGGCTAGGGCGGAAAACCAGTTTTTAAAAATGATGCTAAAGGTTCCATCGAGTACCCCATCCTTGCCCATTCACCTGGACCTAAATCTCTTTTCAATCTCACAGATTGCTGCCCTAAGGCCCCTGCTGTTTTGGATTCGGCTGTGGACAACTGATGCCCTAACCCCTTTTCGGTGTGGCCTCCTAAATGTGGTGGGCCGTGATTCTAGTATTAAATCTAAATGGTGTGTTTTTGTTGAACAATCTTTTTCCCGTTTGGGGTTAGGTTCCTATTGGCATGATCCTATTTCTATTCCTAAAAATGCTGCACAGCTGTTAAAGGATGCTTATTGGCACAATGTTCAGGTTGGACAATTTGCTGGTTCTATTCCATTGTCTATGTCCGACAATTTTTTACTTGTTAAATGCCATTACGAATTTGAGCCCTTCCTGGATGCAAAGTTATCTCCATTTGCTCGTGCCCTCTTTATCAGGTTTAGGATTGGGTCTCTCCCTCTGCGCTGCCTTCCGTACAAATGGTCCAGTTCAACTAATAGATCTAAAGGTTGCCCGATGGGTTGTAAAAGTGAAGAAACTGTTTCACACGTTTTCTTCCACTGTCAAGCATATCACAAACAAAGAGCACTTTGGCTCATCCCGCTCTTCAAACAATTAGGAGTTAGATCCTGTCTCCATGCTGAGAGAATTTTAAAATGCGACCCGTCCGTCCAGATAGCTCTACCAGTGGCAAGTTTTCTCGAGTCTATCTGGAGGTTGAGATTAGCAAGTTTTAGGACAAAATGGTGTAGTTATTGTTTAGTTTTATCTATGTATATTTATTTGACCTGGATGTATGATCTATGTACTTTATGTTGTGAGAATTTTAAAGCGAAAATCACCCATCCAGACAGTTTTTTTAATGGGGGGGAAAAGGGGAAAATTCTTGTATTATTATGACATCTGAGATCAGCAATTTTAAGGAGCAAGAGTGGGGAATTAATTTTTAGACTTATCTATTTATATTTATCAAATTGGATGTGTGATTGCTCCATAGTATACAGATATTGGTGTATTACATTTTTAACTAGTGCTGATTCATGGAATTATTCTCATTTTTGAGTATTGCCTTTCATTATTTTAAGTGATGTCTATCTGACTGCTTATTCCTTGTTTGTTTTTAAAACTTGTCTTGTCCCTTTTAACTGTACTTTTACCTTATTTTTTTTTTAGTACTTCCCTGCTTTTAGAAGTCCTCTCTTTCATTGTTGTGTATTGTACTTTAATGGTTTGTTTTTACTCACCGAAATAAAGTTAAATGATGATGATGATGATGATGACTAGAGAAATGTTTCTACAAACAAGTCGAATTTCATGAGAAACATATTAATACATTTTATGCAGCACTATCATACATTAATTCATAAGCTATTTCATATTAGTTTCTACATAAAAACTACGCATCCTCAAGGGAATAGACATAAAAGATAGAAAAAGGGCTGGGATTGCAGGAAGACAGGAGGTGTCAAAGAAGGAAGAAAGAACATTATGATATAATCAATTTAGCAGTGTTGTAAACCAGCCTCTCCCCCAATATAAACCCCTTGAGCCTAAAGAGGAACCAAGTGGTATTTTTTAACTCAGTTATAGAACCTCAACCACGTGATGGCATTCAGAGTTCACCACTCCACTAGCTTTCATGATGCCTTTAAAAAATGTAAAAAAAAAAAGACCTGTCCACCTTTTTGCCATTTTTAGTCTCACCAAGGCCCATATTTATACTTTTTGACGCTAAACTGCGCTAACGCAGTTTAGCGTCAAAAAATTTAGCGCCGTCTAACGCCATTCTGAAGCGCCATGCGGGCGCCGTATTTATGGAATGGCGTTAGCCGGCGCAAGCAGACCGGCGCTGCCTGGTTTGCGTGGAAAAAAACCACGTAGACCAGGCAGCGCCGGCGTTGGGAAAAAATGACGTTAGGGCGTCTTAAAATGGGGCAAGTCAGGTTGAGGCAAAAAAATCGCCTCAACCCGATTTGCGCCATTTTTTTACGACGCCCAGACGCCATTTCATGACTCCTGTCTTAGTAAAGACAGGAGTCATGCCCCCTTGCCCAATGGCCATGCCCAGGGGACTTGTGTCCCCTGGGCATGGTCATTGGGCATAGTGGCATGTAGGGGGGCACAAATAAGGCCCCCCTATGCCACCCAAAAAAAATTAAAAAAATATAAAAAATAATACTTACCTGAACTTACCGGAATGTCCCTGGGGTGGGTCCCTCCATCCTTGGGTGTCCTCCTGGGGTGGGCAGGGGTGGCAGGGGGGGTCCCTGGGGGCAGGGGAGGGCACCTGTGGGCTCTTTTTGAGCCCACAGGCCCCTTAACGCCTACCCTGACCCAGGCGTTAAATAGTGGCGCAAATGCGGGGTTTTTTGACCCGCCAACTCCCGGGCGTGATTTTTGCCCGGGAGTATAAATACGACGCATTTGCGTCGCCGTCATTTTTTTAGACGGGAACGCCTTCCTTGCATCTCATTAACGCAAGGAAGGCGTTCACGCAAAAAAATGACGCTATTTGCCAATACTTTGGCGCTAGACGCGTCTAACGCCAAAGTATAAATATGGCGTTAGTTTTGCGCCGAATTTGCGTCGAAAAAAACGACGCAAATTTGGCGCAAACGGAGTATAAATACGGGCCCAAGTATGGAAAGGAAGAAGTTACCCCCGGAAGCCAACGGTTATGACCTCACACTCTGGCACCCCTTTCTGGTGGCCTGCTTCACTCAGCTGCCACATGGGAACAAAAGGTTTCTCCTATGTTCTACTTGCAAAAGTATTTTGGTGAAGTGCTCCCTTTTGAGAATGAGGTAATGGAGGTCTGGGTCCTGCAGGATGACAATGGCAGTAACCCCACTACTTCCATCTGGGGAGCACACTTGCCCACAGGGAACTCTGTACACATTCTTGATCAGTGTGCCACCAGGCTGCTTAGGGTGGAAGGGTACTCAGAAAAAAATCCCCCATCTTTTCCGTCACCGATGCACCAGGCTGGTATCCAAAAGCACTAAAGTTGGACTGGCATTTGTAATTTTCCGATGCCTCTATCCTTTTTTCTAGTACCAACATCGCCTTACTCACCCCACGTTAAAACTAACCCTGCATCTCAATGTCTTCTTGGAGGCTGTCCATCACCCCTCCCTGTGCTGTATTTTCATTCCCACACCATTCCTTTTGATCGCATACTTTACATTTTCTCAGTAAGTTCATGTTACATCTATGCAGTCACCAATGGATGCCTATTCCACTGTGTCCGGGTTTTTTAAGATGTCTGTTTCTGCATCCCAATACTGGCAGTTGTCTCAAATCCATCTTCATCTCCTATCGACCTCTTCCTGCAAGGGAAAGTTGTCAGACGTCATGCAACTGAAGATCATATATATTGCTGTCAGAAAGGCGGCAGGATCAATCTTCAAGACCACTGGGTTTTACCACACTGCTTAGGGATGCAACTCCTTGCCCACTGTCGTAATCTGCTAATGGATTCCACCATATCACAAAGGATCTTCACTCCCCCACACCAACCTTCTCAGGAATAGCCTTCTCCTCCAGAGGTGTCTAGCAGTGCGTCTACTCCCAATGCCCCATTAGCCATGTTCTCTCATAGGTACTATCAGACCCTCCGGCACCATCCACTTTCGCAGGTGCCACCTTGCTCTCCTTACCAATTTCAGGGAAACATAATTTCAGACATTACAGACTCAGCAGGCTCAAGGTCAGCACTCCATGTTTCAATAGTTATTGATGCACTACCAGATCTCTTCTATGTGTGTGGTCTGGGGCAAAAATTAGTACAGTACCTCCAGATCAAACAAAGGAAACGAAGTGTGGAGCTCAGAATTAAGTGGCAATTCTACCCACTGCCAGGCTCCGCCTCCCCAGACACCATTTTTACATCAGAAGGAGTCTATCACCCTCCTCACCATGGCAAAGATATTTTGATATTTAATTGCATTTATATGGTGATTCATACCCTGCTGAGGTGCCAGCTCACATAAGCACAAGAGTAGCACACAGCACCTTTGGGGAGTGCTTGGCTGGAAGTATGTTGAAATGTCATTTGCCGTTTGGGAAAGCACTTTGGTGTCATGCATGATTGACCAAACTGGTGCTCTTATCCTGGCTTAGTATAAGCATGTAGTGGAGGAAAGACTAGTGAGGGTTAGGACACATGCTCATTACGTTAATTTATAGAAGAGCAGTAAGAAGAAGGAGTAGTAAGTAGAAGGAGCCTTCCCAAAGGGGGTGTTGGATACATGCAACATGTTAAACGATCACAAGAGTCCACAGCGGAGTGACAGAGAAGTGATGCTGGCATGCTGTGGTTACAGGCAGCTGTGGTCTGAGGATACAGCTAGGTGTGTATACACAGGAAAAATGGAACTAGGCACATGTGAATGAAGACCAGTGTGCCACTTTAGAAAACAATGATGATACGGCTTACTGACCAGGTCCTCCAAGTCACATACACTCCATTTTCATTATCAGTTAACAGTGTCATGAGGATTTCAGTATTTACTTCCTTGGGTAAGTGGTCTATAGAGGTCATCAGGAGCAACACAGGACCAACCTATATAGGGGCATTGGATACAAGCAGCCACATTGATTGTCATCTAGAACTCACCTCGAGATAACAAGGCACAACCCAGAGGTGTGGACTGGGTAGAGGAAACCACATTAATGCTGTGTGTCATATGCTATGTAGAGTTCACACCAGAGCAAGAGAGGGCAATCACACAGGTATGCGCTGGATACAGGCAGCCAGGTTGTCTGTTTTATAGATTTTATAGAACAAGGAATAACTAGATGGAAACAACATAGTACCTGTTTGTTACTATTAGTGGTAAGGGTGTTGTTAATATGACAAATAGTTGTAAGGAACAAGATTAGCACGTTAAGTGAGGTGAGAGATAAGTGGGATTTTAGTGTAGGGGAGAGGGATAAGTAATCAAGGTTTAACCCTAGGCCCTACCTTGCCGTAAAAAACCCATTCACGGAAAATGCCACAGGACGAGGCTATTTACCTTTTTACGCTATGCCTAGGCTAGACACATTCCAAGTAAGGGTAATATGACCAGTGAAGATGATCACTTGTTCCTAGCTGGATCAATTAAGACCAAGGAATGAGCTGGAATGCAAGAGATTAGAATATTCGGTAAGCTACAACAATTTTTTTTTTTTTCTGTAGCAACAAGTGGTATTTGTTTTCATTTTTAAACCAGTAGACGCACATTTGCTATAATTACTTGCCCCACACATATCAACCTGACTCAGTTCAGCGTGACACTTATTCTTGAAATTTACCTTCAACACAAACATTACATTTTAATCTTATAAACTAAAAGTCCGAACAATAAATAGGCTTGTTTTAATTATTCACAGGTCTCTACTTCATCCTTTCATAACCCATTGTTAATGTTAGCATTTTTCTGATGCTTAGCATGGAGCAAAAAACCTTAACATGCAAAGTATTTAAGAAAGTTTCCATAGAAAACGTTGTTGAGTTTGAAGCTTTATGATAGCACCTTCACTCTCCAGCTTTCGTCCAGGTCTAAAACACTTTTTCTTGCATCCTTTCTTGCATAAGTTTTATTATTTCCCTATTCAATGCATTCATCTCCCGTAGGGAACTTTCTCTGAAATCATATTTCCTCATTAACCCTTGTTGTGTTTATTTTCAGCGATCCCCACTTGCCTGAAACGGTTTTTCTTTTTTTCTGCAAAATGTGCTAAAGTCTCATATTCACTTCCTCAATGGCTACCCAGGCCCCTTTCTAGTTCACCCTCTGAAGACTGGTTATTCCTCCTAAGGTCAGCTCCTCTCCGTGTGACTCACAAGGGTTACAGATGGATAGTGAAGGTCTTGACGGCAGCCTTCCTGTCAGTGTATTGACTGAATCAGGCATATCAAAAACCTTGGTTAAATATCCTTGCATTAGGGCCTTACTTCTCTCTAGAAATGCTGATGTCACTTTGGCAGTGTTCGTTTCCAGCTGTTTGTTGGAGACTTTAAACAGAACATCAATCTTACTCCTAATGTCTATATTGTTATCTGCGGCTCCATATTAAATGAATTTGTTGATATACTTTGTCTAAAGGTGACGCAAATGATTGTGTGTCTCTAATTTTGCAGAACTAGCAGAATGTTAAGATACAGGAATAGCAATATTGAATTTTCTATCAACTCTTCTCCTTCTCTGTACTGTCTCACTTGGGAGGGATTTCTTTCTAGGGTGCTCCTTCCAATAAGTCTCCTCTTTTTAGATATTCCGCATACATTTATGTTCAACGCATTATCCTTCAACCCCATGGAGGTTACGTTGGTACTTTCTGAATTGAGGGGGCGTCTGTCCTTGTATCAACCTCAAAATGATTTGAAAAGTTCTGTCCTTCTCCTTTTTCTGAGGTACTTCACACGTTAAAGAAGACCATCTCATCAAGAATACTTTCTGATTCCACTTAGTTCAGTGACAACTTAAATCCAATCACCAGTCTGTTCTTCCTTCCTCCCCTGGAATAGGAGACTCAGAAGGCTTTACAGTACTAATAGGTATTTTCCATTTTTTTTCCTTTGTCGGAGTATGCTCTATATTTCCTCAATTGAGTACTTTGATAGTCTGTAAGGCTTTTAGGAGGAACAGGTAAAACATAGATTGAGTTTAGCACTATGGCCCAATTTCAAACTATATCATATACCTAAGTATGGCAATCTTAAACAATGAAGTATATATATATCAATCTCTAAAAACCAGATGTAGGATCTCCAAGTCCTCTTCTTCTCCACTGCGTACTTAATTTATCCTCTTTTCAACTCTTTATCTCCAGGAAGAATTGAGTTGTTTCAGACCCATACCATAGACTCATGCCAAGCCCTCTGCTTTCTTCCTGTGTTGCATCCCCAAATGTAATGACTTGCCATTCATCACATTGCACAATTTCCCGGAGAGCTTGGGCAATTGAATTCCTTCCTTTGAAGGTCAACGGCAGCTTCCTGCAACTTTAGCTGCTTGGGGTTATGGGAGCAAGCACCCCAGCAAAATGAGATAGAGAGTGAATGGAAAGAAAGATACAAGAATAATGGAGACAATTAATAACAGGGTAGGCTTTCAACTTTTTTTTTATTTACCAATGCTGCTTTTGGTTCCCAGATCAGCCCTGTTAATGATAGCATTTAATTGACTTGATTGCTGCAGCTCCTTCAACTTGTTTTCAGCCCACTAGACAGTGAATGCGCTTTCTGTTGCAAGGCATATTGTGGCTGATTACAAATGTAGAGGGACCCCGCCTGTTAGAAATGGGGTCTTTGGTTGGCAGTCAGGTTACTCCCTCATTCTAGTCAAGGCAAAGGAGAAACACCCCCTGTTAACCCCCGCTCACCCCCTCGGTATCTTGGTACACACAGAAAGGTTTAAACCAGAAGCAATGTGTAAAGTATTTGTACCAGCACACACAGTAATACAGTGAAAACACTACAAAATGACTCAACACCAGGTTAGAAAAATAGCCACTATTTATCTGAGCAAAACAAGACCAAAGCGACAAAAATCCACATACACAGGCAAAGTTATGCATTTGTAAAGATTAAACCTCAATATAGAGCTTAGAAACACAAATGCTTTGATTAGGTGACATCATGGTGTTGTAACAGAGTCATTCCCAACAATCTGATTCCAATGGTGCCGATCACAGAGTCATACGACCCCTAGGTACAGTACTTTGTGAAAATGAGGAAACAATCCAGTGCACAGTCGGGAATCGTGGCATTGCTGTTTCCAAGGTGACGCCGGTTCCAGTGCTGCAGAACAAAGGAGCGGAGGCATCACAAAGAGGTGTCAGGTCCTTGCTGCGGAGCAGTGGAGGTGAAGCGGTGGAGTTGTGAAGTGTTGGATCCGCGCACTTCCAGCAGAGCCGCTATCCGACGGTCACAACATGGTGTGGCGACTTCCACAGAGTCGCGGACTTTAGCGAGGCCTGCTGGGTTGTCGCACTCCAGCTTTTGTGCAGACGGCATCACAGGATGTGGCAGCAGCATCAATCCGGAGTCAACTGAAGTTGGTTTTCTTGGAGTTTCTTGGTTTTCCACCAGCTTCTTCTGTCAAGGGCCTAGAGACTGGACTAGGCACCACTTGGCAGGGCAGGAGTCTCAGCAGAGAGTCCAGGTGCTGGAAGAGGAAGTCTTTGATGGCCCTGAGACTTCAAAACAGGGGACAATCTCAGTCCAAGCCCTTAGAGATTCTTCTCAAGCAGGAATATACCACAAAGTCCAGTCTTTGTCCCCTTCCTCAGGCAGAAACAGCAACAGCATGATAGCCCAACAAAGCACAGTCACAGGCAGGGGCAGCACTTCTCCTTCATCTCTTTAGGTCTTCTCCTGGTAGGGGTTCCTCTTGAATCCTTGAAGCAATCTTGAAGTAATCTAAAGTCTGGGGTTTTGAGTCCAGTAATTATGCCCCTTTCTGCCTTTGAAGTTGCCCAACTTCAAAGAAAAGTCTCTGTTGTTTACAGGATCCTACCTTGCCCAGGCCTGGCCCCGAGACACACACCAGGGGTTGGAGACTGCACTGTGTGAGGGCAGGCAGTGTCCTTTCAGTTGTAAGTGACCACTCCTCCCTGCACTCTAGCCCATATGGCTCATCAGGATATGCAGGCTACACCCAAGCTGTCTTTGTGTCACTGTCTAATGGAGCTTCACAAACAGCCCAACTGTCAGTCTGACCCAGACAGGGAACCCACAAACAGGCAGAGTCACAGAATGGTTTAAGCAAGAAAATGCCTACATTCTAAAAGTGGCATTTTCAAACTAACAATCTTAAAACCAACTTCACTAAAAGATGTATTTTTACATTGTGAGTTCAGTGACCTCAAACTCCAGATTTCTATCTGCTCTCAAAGGAAAACTGCACTTTAAGAATATTTAAATGCAGCCCCCATGAGAGACACAGGCCTTGCAACAGTGAAAGCCGAATTTGGCAGAATTTCACTGTTAAGACATGTAAAAACAAATCACTACATTAACATACACTACACCCTGTGCAGGGAGCTACCTAGGGCCTACCTTAGGGATTGTCTTACATGTACAAAAAGGGAAGATTTGGGCTTGGCAAGTGGGTACACTTGCTAAGTCGAAATAGCAGTTTAAAACTGCACACACAGACACTGGAGTGACAGGTCTGAGCTATGTATACAGGGCTACTTATGTGGGTTGCACAATCAGTGCTGCAGGCCTACTAATAGCATTTGATTTACAGGCCCTAGGAACCTCTAGTGCACTTTACTAGGGACTTACTAGTAAATCATATATGCCAATTATGGAAAAGCCAATTACACACAGAATTTCATATAGGGAGCACTTGCACTTTAGCAGTGGTAAAGTGCCCAGAGTAACAAAAACAGCAAAAACAGAGTCCAGCACACAGCAACAACCTGGGAAGTAGAGGCAAAAGGTTAGGAGACACCACGCCAAGGGTGCCAGGTCTAACAGCACCTATTGCTTACTATTTGTTGGCTTTCCTTGCCCCTATCATTTGCCTGCTTCTTATTGTGTCCCAGCTTCTCAACTTTGTGTATGTCTCTCCCCCGGAGCACAGCATCTTTACTATGTGCATTGTTTGCTTGGTGTCTGTGCTCAATGTTAGGGAACTACTTTTTCTTTTTGTTTAAGCACTCACAGAGAGTGGCATGGGTATTCGAACCAACTTCCTCATGTACTTCTCTTTCCCCTCTTGCTGCTGCCCGTGTCTGTGTTACATCCGCACCTCCACCGTGTTACTTCTGCGTCCCTCTGCCCTCCACGTGTTTTTTCTGTTTCTCAGAGCACTCTCCGTGTTGCTTATGTTTCATGTTGCTTTGTGCCACCCGCATCTGTATTGCTTCTGACCCCTTCCTCCCACTGTTGCTTTGCTCCGTTGCTTCTTTTCCTGCCCTGCTTTGATTTTGTTTCATTTTTAATTACCGATCCAACTCAGACTACAAACAAAAAAATAAACAGCATTGTTAATTTTTAGTTGCCTGAATGCGTGATATGTGTATGTGCCTACAAAATGATGCTGGCAAATGAGTAAAAAATATTTTTGTCTAACTTTAGCAATGCCGCACATCATTGACAATGTTGTACAGCATCACTAAAAACTATTGACTAAGCCAAGGTCTCAATGATTTGACCTTATGGCTTTACCAATTCTTGTTTCCTTTTTCTGAGGTCCAGAATGTCCAGGATTTATTGGACCCTTTTCTTTATCATCCATTCTCTCGGGTAAAAAGATCCCTCTCTCCACCTGAAATTGTCGAAATCTGTATCCTCTGACACTGGTGCACTTCTTACCGATCTCAACTTTGCAAGAAATTCCGCCGAAAATGACTTAATCCATTTTCTGAAAGCTAAACGCTGAAATGAACTAGTCAGCATGAAAGTGGAAAGAAGAGTCAAGGTCAGTGAGGAAGTCTATATATAGTTGTGAATGAACCCATACAGGTGTGAAATATTAATACTGCTGCTTTGTGGTTTTCTGTTGACATTTACACTTAAAAACATCGTGTTTCTTGCGGTTAATGATGTCACCAGGAATATATGTAATGGGTCCAAGAGGGAGCCTACACAGAAGGGAATTCCTCAAATGTTAATTGTTGATAGTCTTTAAAAACCAGTTATCGATCATTTATTTTGTAAAGTCTTTGCTGTAATTTGTCTCATCTTTCAGGGTAATGATTTCAGTTCTAAATCACCACAAGTAGATTTTTTCCGCCCTAGAAAATAATTCAATTTAAACACCAGGATAACCAATTGCTCATGTCAGTTGGGGTGGGGGGGGGGAAACTATTCCACAGCTATCTGAATTGGATACCACATGTATGTTGGGGTAGGGGTGCTGCACAACGCAGGGGCTTGGGTTTTGTCCCTGGGTACTATATGGAAAGAAGGACGATACAATTGCTATATTGTGTTCAATACTATGACAGAATACATTTCCTGAGAATGCTGATTAAACACCAAATATTTTGGAGGCAGACTAGCCTTTATTATTGAGACTTTCCTTTTGAGAACTCTTGTTAAATCTCCATACTTTAAGTACTATTTTCTGTGTCAAACTTTTTTACTCCCTTTAAAAATAAGCATTTCATGTCTACTTTACCCACTTCATGGTGGATGTAAAACTCTAGGTCATCACAGTACAGTGATATGTGATTCACACCCACTCCAAGGGTGTAGCCACGGTGAGGACAGAGTGTAATAAAACTTGAGTGGGTCCCCCTACAAAGTACATGGAAGGGCCCCCCTCCAAGACCTACCACTTTTGCTGAGTGGGCCTCTGGAACTCGGGGGTCTCCCACACCGCTGGGGCTGTAGAGCCTTATGTAATACCACGAGGAACAGGATAGGCAACCAGCCTACTAGTGAGCCATTTTTAGGTCTCACCTACATAAGCTCATGTGCGCTAGTGCATGTGGTCTTGATTGCAAGAGATATTGGGCCTGATTACAACTTTGGAGGAGGTGTTAATCCGTCCCAAATGTGACGGATATACCACCAGCCGTATTACGAGTTCCATAGGATATAATGGACTCGTAATACGGCTGGTGGTATATCCGTCACTTTACCGTCACTTTTGGGACGGATTAACACCTCCTCCAAAGTTGTAATCAGGCCCATTGTCTTGATTAAGGGGCGTGGAACCCGCACATTGCATACAATTTATGGGCTTCATTTTCACATTCATTTGCTGCTTTCTAATTAGGCAGCACAAACCATCTTCACTTCCAATTGTTTTCAGCAGGAGCACAGACCGATACTGACTGTTGCAAATAAATCAAGGTCTTTCCGCTGATGGCGCTGAGATTGCGGTTTTTGGTTTGTTTCTTTCCCGCCCTCAAGGTTCATGTTGCTTCTTTACTAAATGTTGCGTTCCCCCCTCCCAATCCATCCATGTTGTTTTTTTTGCCCTCCCATACGTCCCCATCGATGTTGCTTCTATTCCTTCCCACTCACCCCGTCTATGTTGCTTTTTTATGTCCATTTTGCTTCTTTTCCTTTTCACTCACCCCATCCACGTTGTTTATTTTCTGAACTGCTTCTTATACCACCTGGTGTCCCGTCCTGGTTTCTTCTTCTCCTTCCTCTCGCCCCATTGTGGTTTCTTCTACCCATTCCTGTTTCATCTTCCCTTCCCAACAGACAGAAGGAAATAAAAGTGTTATGATTCTGCCAGCAGTGGCAGCTTACTAGCGCTTTTTTAATGTCTTCCTTTCCACCGACACCCACCCTCCCCTTCTCCTTGTCCACCTACCCCCCATTCTCCACCTCTACCCACCCTCTGGTTCTCCACTCTACCCACATTCCTGTTCTCAACTCCCACCGTCCTCCTTTTCACGCCCACCCACACTCCCATTCTCCACCCTCACCCATCATCCCATTCTTCACACCCTACCCACCCTCCCGTTCTCCACCCCCACCAGCTCTCCCATTCACCACCCATATCAGACTGCAAAAGCCAAGAGCCTGCCCATAGGTGAGACCTATGGGCTTTGCAAATGCTTGTTATACGATGGATTAAGCTTCCCCATGTGCTTGGACTAGCTGTGAGGCTGGTGCACATCCTGACAGGCACTGCCGCCTTATTGTACGTTCATAACAATGAGTCACCTGAACACGCACAGGGGAGGTGCTTCGACCCCAAGTTCTTCCCAGTTGTGACAGAGGCCTCAGGGGCTGTTGCTTAGTCACTAACACTGGCCCAAGGAGGAGGGTTTCTGACGGGCTAATGAGAAGTGGTGTGGGCCAGGGAGTGAGTTCTCTTGGGTCACAGAATCATGGCTGGATGCCCAGATTCAGCAGGGATCGCTCAATACACCAAGTCATTCATGTATTGCAGACTGAACCGCTTCTGGAACCTTCGGCTAGTGTAGTTTAAAGGCATATAATTGAGTGTTCTAAACGCTTTCTTTATTGTTGTTTTTACTAGTTTAGCTAATTCTTCAGTCCTTCGATCATCTTTATTTTCAATCAATGTTTTTTATGTACAGCCTATCTAGAGGGGCACATCTTAATGGTTCAAAGGCAAGAACCTGTAATGTTACTATACCAAAACAAGGAAACGTGAATGAATAGACTTCCGATAGGCGAATGGTGAAAATGTGACCAGGGCAGCTACGGTAGGAGACCACCTCCAGTTTGATCACAAGGAAGAAACACTGAACGGTAGATATGCCTACATCCAAGCGGCACTACCAGAAAAAAGCTTTTCTTGCTTCTGATTGTGGAAACACTGAAACGCAGCGCAGATAAGTGTTTTTCCCAAGCTCCCACAGCTGTGATGTGACTGAGCTAGGAACTTGATCACTCCATACACAGTTATTTAAAAGGTAAGATGAGCTTTATGGAAAATCTCATATTGTGACTTGTGAAATCTCGGGGAAGTCGGGAGTAAGACGAAGAAAGCTACCTGATAAAAGCAAGCGCCACACAATAATATTAGGACAGTATGTTTTATAATCTATTTTGTATGGGGTAATATATTGTTCATGTACGCATTCTTCCTCATTCTGTCTACCTTTAGGTAATACTTCTTAGGTAAAAAAGCACCGCAAAGTGACTTTTTGGTTCAAAGTAAAAAAAACACAACATAGAACAAGAATTTGCAAGGCCAATAGGTCTGGTCTTAGCAAGTTAGTGCTATCATAAATTTGTATTTTATTTGTTTATTGCACGCATTTGCTGCAAAAAAGAAAGAAAACAGTGCCATCTAAAGTTAGCAGTCAAATGCTTATGGTATTTTTTATTAAACTTTTAACACTTGTACTTAAATGTAATAGAACAATACAGGTGTTTTCTGGCAGGCAGGGGTACTTGGACGCATAGACCACTTTTTAGTATTTTATTGATGCAAAGAAATGGTATTATTGTCTTTGATTTACTATAGCCTGAAGTCATAGCTTAATCTTTCAGCATGCTTAAAGCGTAACAGAATTAATATTAATTAAAAAGGAATAGACAGAGCAAAATTTGGCCCCCTATCCATTTTTCAGGTTTCAGTAAATATTTTTAATTTGCACAGCAACAAAGTGTCTTGATTTGATTACATCCTATTAAAGTATTTGTTTCCATCACATTATATAATTTAAAAAGGTGCTTCATTTGTACTTTCCAACTTACTGGTCTATTTTGAAATAGTTTTACAGTTCATTTATTTATTTATTTTTTGTTCTGAATATTTTATTCATTTTCAAGACACAAATGTATAGCACAAAAAATAAGAAATAACGTATGAAATATCAAAATTGAAGACCCATATAATTATAACATAACACACATAGTAATAATCAAGAGAGGATACAAAACAATAAATATGTACAAATTAAAAAGAGAAAATATTAACATAAGTGACAAAAAGAAAAATGAAAGCTCAGCAAACCATTATAATTGCAGATAAAGTTAATAAAATATATAGAGATTGCAATAATGCCAATCAAATGGTTTCATAGAAATTTGATAACATAAGATATATAGAAAAGATGTATATGGGTCTCATGGATACATTTTATAATAAGAACAAAAACAGAAAAAGAAGAAAAGGAGAAAGTAGATGAAAAAGACAAAAATAAGCAAAACAGAAAGAATGAAAAGAAGAGAGAGAAAAAAACATCATTGGGTCATAGTTCCTAAAATAAAAACAGATACTTCCAGTGCAACAAACAAAGGCAAAATATTAGTAACAACTAATTATAGTGTGTCCATTAACCCCTTCTGTGCCGCAGACGTAATGGTTATGTCCTGCGGCACAGTGCTCGTGTGCCGAGGACTTAACCATTACGACCTAGGCACAGAGCTCAGATGGAGGCAGTGATAGACACCCCCCCAACCCCCCACCACCCCTGTGACATCAGCGCGCAATCGCGCGCTGATCTCACTGATGCGCCTCCCATCGCGCTGGAAGCTCAGCTTCCAGTGCGATCGGAAGAGAAATGCAAAAGCATTTCTCTTCCAATCATGTGATGGAGGCCTGAGAGGCTTCAAAGTGAAGGAAAGGAATTTCCTTCCCTTAGAAGTCTCTCAGAGCATTTTAAAAGCCGGATCGTAAAGCGATCCGGCTTTTGAAATGCCCACTAGACACCAGGGAAATTTTATAAAATGGAAATTGGCATGAGGGGGAGCGACCCCTTAGGCAAGGGTCACTCCCCAGGGAAACATTTGTTTTCAAGGCCTTTTCTGCCCCCCGGGGGCAGATTGGCCTATTATTAGGCCGACCTGCCCCCAGGGGGGGCAGAAACCTCTAGGTGCCAGGGATCCTTTTTTTTTGTTTTTTAGAGGTGAGGAGTGACCCCTTAGGCAAGGGTCGCTCCCCTAGGGGCAAATTATATTTAGCCATTTCTGCCCCCCTTGGGGGCAGATTGGCCTATTGTTATGAGGCCAATCTGTCCCCAAGGGGGGGCAGAAACCACTAGACACCTGGGAGTTTTTTTTTAACCCTAATTTCACGCAAGGGGAGTGACCCCTTAGGCAAGGGTGGCTCTCGGGGGGATTTATTTTAGGCCATACCCGCACCCCAAATAAATGGGGCCAACGTTGTTCTGCCGACCAGTGGGCAGATGGGGCAATTACCCCTGATCCACACCCCAGGGGGGGCAGAAAGTCTACTAGATGCCAGGGAATTTTAAAAAAGCAAAAAATATTTACATAACCAGGCCCAACCAGTATGGGCCTGGTTATGCCCCCATCCCAACTGAAGGGAGTAACAGTCTTTCAGCTCTCCCCGCACTCTAAAACATCTTATCCCACAGCAAGCAAGAAGACATTTGATTAATTTAGGTTTTGGTTTAACATTTGGCCCATGAGAGCTTGGCTAACTCTCAAAATCATCCCACTTGGAATGGTGAGGGCTGCACTTTATGGACTTTGAGACGCTGCCATGTAGAAAAATCCACAAGACTTAGACACATCTAAAAACTAAACACCTGGGTGATTCCAGGGTGGTGTGGTTCACATGCACCCCACACCATTTTCGTACCCACAATGCCCTGCAAACCTCCAACTTGGCTGGAAATCACACATTTTCCCACGTTTTTGTGATGGAACCTTCCGGAATCTGCAGGAATCCACAAAATTCCTACCACCTAGCATTGTCTCATCTATACCGATAAAAATTCTGCTGCACTTGTCAGCCTAAAAATGTTTTTTGGGAAACTGCCCTTTTGGACCCCCTTTGGTTCCCCCTCAATATCGACATGTTTTTGGCTCTTCCCTTTCACAAGCACTTGGCCCACCTACACAAATGAGGTATCATTTTTACCGGGAGGCTGAGGGGAACGTTGAGTGGTATGAAATTTGTCCCAGTGCGGTAATTCCACACAGAAATGTTGGAAAAATTTGATTTTTTAGCCAAATTTGAGGTTTGCTGAAGATTCTGGGTAAGAAAATATTGAGGGATCCACGCAAGTCACACCTCCCTTGACTCCCTTGGGTGTCTAGTTTTCAGAAATGTTTGGGTTTTGTAGGTTTCCCTAGATGGCGGCTGAGCCCAGGACCAAAAATGCAGGTGCCCCCCGCAAAAACAGGTAGTTTTGTTTTTGATAACTTTGATGTGTCCAGATAGTGTTTTGGGGCTTTTTCTTTCGCGGGCAGTAGGTCTACCCACAAAAGTGAGGTACCATTTTTATCGGAAGACTTGGGGGAACGCTGGGTGGGAAATTTGTGGCTCCTCTCTGATTCCAGATCTTTCTGTCACCGAAATGAGAGTAAAAAGTATTTTTTGGCCAAATTTTGAGGTTTGCAAAGGATTTTGGGTAACAGAACCTGATCAGAGCCCCACAAGTCACACCATCTTGCATTCCCCTAGGTGTCTAGTTTTCTAAACTGCACAGGTTTGCTAGGTTTATCTAGGTGCCAGCTGAGCTACAGGCCAAAATCCACAGCTAGCACTTTGTAAAAAAAACAGCTCTGTTTTCTTTGTGAAAATGTGATATGTCCACGTTGTGTTTTGGTGCATTTCCTTTCGCGGGCGCTAGGCCTACCCACACAAGTGAGGTACCATTTTTATCAAGAGACTTGAGGGAATGCTCGGTGGAAGGAAATTTGTGGCTCCTCTCAGATTCCATAACTTTCTGTCACCGAAATGAGATGAAAAAGTGTTTTTTTGGCCATATTTTGAGGTTTGCTAAGGGTTCTGGGTAACAGAACCTGGTCAGAGCCCCACAAGTCAACCCATCTTGGATTCCCCTAGGTGTCTAGTTTTCAAAAATGCGCTGGTTTGCTAGGTTTCCCCAGGTGCCGGCTGAGCTAGAGGCCAAAATCCACAGGTAGACACTTTGTAAAAAAACACCTCTGTTTTCTGTGGAAAAATGTGATGTGTCCACATTGTGTTTTTGGCCATTTCCTTTCGCGGGCACTAGGCCTACCCACACAAGTGAGGTACCACTTTTATCGGGAGACTTGGGGAAATACTGGGTGGAAGGAAGTTTGTGGCTCCTCTTAGATTCCAGAACTTTCTGTCACCGAAATGAGATGAAAAAGTGTTTTTTGGCCAAATTTTGAGGTTTGCAAAGGGTTCTGAGTTAACAGATTTCCCCAGGTGCCGGCTGAGCCAGTGGCCAACTGGAAAAATGTGATGTGTCCACGTTGTGTTTTGGGCCATTTCCTTTCGCGGGCACTAGGCCTACCCACACAATTGAGGTACCATTTTTATCGGGAGACTTGGGGGAACGCTGGGTGGAAGGAAATGTGTGACTCCTCTCAGATTCCAGAACTTTCTGTTACCGAAATGAGAGGGAAAAGTGTTTTTTTGCCAAATTTTGAGGTTTGCAAAGGATTCTGGGTAACAGAACCTTGTCAGAGCCCCACAAGTCACCCCATCTTGGATTCCCCTACGTGGCTAGTTTTCAAAACTGCGCAAGTTTCCTAGGTTTCCCTAGGTGCCGGCTGAGCTACAGGCCAAAATCCACAGCTAGGCACTTTGTAAAAAACAGCTCTGTTTTCTTTGTGAAAATGTGATGTGTCCACATTGTGTTTTGGGGCATTTCCTTTTGCGGGCGCTAGGCCTACCCACGCAAGTGAGGTACCATTTTTATCGGGAGACATAAGTGAACACAGAATAGCAAAACAAGTGTTATTACCCCTTGTCTTTCTCCACATTTTTTCCTTCCAAATGTAAGACAGTGTGTAAACAAGACGTCTATTTGAGAAATGCCCTGTAATTCACATGCCAGTATGGGCACCCTGAGATTCAGAGATGTGCAAATAACTACTGCTTCTCAACACCTTATTTTGTGGCCATTTTGGAAATACAAAGGTTTTCTTGATACCTATTTTTCACCTTCTATATTTCAGCAAATTAATTGCTGTATACCCGGTATAGAATGAAAACCCATTGCAAGGTGCGGCTCATTTATTGGCTCTGGGTACCTAGGGTTCTTGATGAACCTACAAGCCCTGTATATCCCCGCAACCAAAAGAGTCCAGCAGACATAACAGTATATTGCTTTCAAACATCTGACATCGCAGGACAAAGTTACAGAGTAAAACTTGGAGCACAATGGCTGTTTTTTTCACCTCAATTTCAATATTTTTTTATTTCAGCTGTTATTTTCTTTAGGAAATACTTGTAGGATATACACAAATTACCCCTTTCTGAATTCAGAATCTTGTCTACTTTTCAGAAATATTTAGCTTTCTGGAAACTAGCATTGGTTTCTCACCCATTTCAGCCACTAACTGGAAGGAGGCTGAAAGCACAAAAAATAGTAAAAATGGGGTATGTCCCAGTAAAATGTCAAAATTGTGTTGAAAAATTGGGTTTTCTAATTCAGGTCTGCCTGTTCCTGAATGCTGGGAAGATGGTGATCTTACCACCACAAACCCTTTGTTGATGCCATTTTCAAGGAAAAAACCACAAGCCGCCTTTCCATTTTTTTCCATTTTTTTTAATAAAAACTAAATCTTCGCTGTATTTTGGCTAATGTCTTGGTCTCCTTCAGGGGAACCCACAAAGTCTGGGTACCTCTAGAATCCCTAGGATTTTGGAAAAAAAGGATGCAAATTTGCCGTGGGTACCTTATGTGAACAAAAAAGTTGTGAGGGCCTAAGCGAGAACTGCTTCAAATAGCCCAAAAAAGAGACAAACTTTCATGTATGCGAAAAAGATAGGTCACCCTGATAACTTTGGTACCATTAGAAACAAATCTGACAGGTCCATATCAGTATCAGACATATCTAAAGAAGGAGACATGACGTGAACCTCACATAATTAGATAAAGAGAGAAAAGTATAAATTTTTTAAAGACCGATCCTGAATATCCGTCCAATAATTAGAAAGATATTTACAAGTAAGGAACAGATGACTGAGAGTACTAACAGCATCCTAACAAGCCCAACAGAGATCAGAATCGGAATCATTCAAACATTTTGAATGGGGTCCTGTAGAGAAAATGGGCAGTATAAAGAGCATCTAGGATACTGTAAAGATTAATTTATTTTTAAGTAGTTTAGAAGAAATGGTTGGTCAGTTCTCCTCAGAAATCAATGGAAGATTTGACTTTAGGAGATATGTCAACCAGCATTTCTGAAGTGGTGAAGAAAAAGTCTCCAGTGTATTTTGCAATATTTTATATATTTACGAAGGTACATGACCACCTTTACTTCTTTGTTGAAAAAAAGAAAGAAAGTTTGAAAGCGGTAATGAGGCAAGTTTTGAGATTTTTGCTTTGATCTTCAAGAAGTTATAACACTTCATGTTTGATAAAGAGTATTTAGTCTAAGTTTTTTAGATTCATTCTAGGTTTTTTATTATACCACAAGAAGATAGATGTTAACTTTTATAGCTCAGACAAAAAAGTAAAAGACATGCGAACAGGAAGCATCATAATTAGAAAATTTACAAGATGAGTAATCATCATTTTTATAGTTTCCAATCTTTCCCACCAGGATATAAATGTGGGTGACCAAGAGGACAAGTGATCTCTGACCTTATCCAAAATTTTCTGTTCATTAACAGCAATTGACCCCGCCAAGTTCTGAGAAAACCATATGGCAAGATATTTCATCATTTTTGGTTCCTATGAAAGGCTTGATTGTCAAATACAAGAAGAATAACCTCAGCCTTGTCTCTATTCAACGTAAAGCCCAAATATTGCACATAAGACCGAATCAAAGAAAGACGATTAGGAATTGCTTTTCAGAGACCATTAAAATGTCATCTGTATATGCGGCTGTCTTAAATGTTTGCAGAGCAAAATTAACACCACTAATCTCATATGAGTTATTGATCATCACTAATAACGGATCAATCACCAAAATAAATAGTAATGGAGATTATGGGCAGCCTTGACAGATGCCTTAAAATAAAGAGAATGAAGATGAGAGAGAATGGTTGACCCTTATCCTCGCAGAGGAGCTTGTATAAAGAGACATACCCATCAAAGAAAATTTTTCACCCAAGTTATACCAATCCAATCCAAAGCTGCATTAAGAAAGGGACAGTAAACTTTATTGAAAGCCATTTTGGCATCCTAGGCTATTGCAACAGTGGCTGGGGAGTTAACAAGCGATACTTTTTCAATTACATTAAAAAAAAATGAGAATCATCACATGCCAGTCTACCTTTAAAAACCGAGATTACAAATGATAAACTAATTTTGTAAACAAGGGTTCCAGGCATTTTGATAAGATCTCTGCTTAGATCTTTGCTTCCATATTTAGTAGGGAGGTAGGTTCATAATTCTTAGGATCAAGATGGTCCTTCCCTTCTTTAGGAATCACCACTATTGTGGCTTCCACTCATGACCCTCAAACAACTTTGAATGTAACAAATTGCTGAAGTAAGGATTCTAAAGAGTGTAAAATGGTATCAAAAATGGACTTATAAAATTCAAGTGGAAAACCGTTTGGCCCGGGAGCTTTACCTCTAGGAATACGTTTAATTGCTTGTAATATTTCTTCTCTCTCAATCAGTTTATTAAGAGAAATATTCTCATCCTTTGAGAGGCATTTCATGGGAACATGACTCAAAAAATGCGTGCGTGCATTAACCGTAGCTCCAATCTTCGGGGTTTAGAGAGCATGTACAAGTTTTTAAAAATCTCCAATATATCTGCAGGTATAGTTTTACTGGTTCCTTGAGAATCTTTAAGTGCTGCTATAAGAGAATTGTGTTCAAATTTAAGAAATTCAGCTAAGGACTTACCAGCCTTGTTCAAATAGTAAAGTTTTTTGCTTTTTTGAGCTTGTACCGCTAAGTGTGCTCTTATACCAACAATAGAATTATATTTATAATTAGGCTGTTTAATGTCTGCCAACAAACAAGAATCCTTTGAGTGTCTATAAGAAGCTGTCCTATCCTTAACTGGCCTGTCAAGATACAGCAAAGAACCTTGATGTCTTTATTCTTTTTTGGACATCTGACTAATACAAAGACCCCTAAACATACATTTTAAAGTATCCCAACAATTCTTCCGAATCTAAAAGTTATATATTCATCCTCCAGGCACTCCATTCATGGTCACGTAAGTGAAAACATAAAGAATACTCTAATGGCATCTTGAGTCAGCCCAGGATTCAACAAGATATAATCAATCCTAGAAAAGGAATTATGAGGCGAAACAAATAATGTAAAATCCCTGCCTGTATGATTCCGTAATCGCCATATAGCTAGTAAGTTATGACTAGTGCAAACATTGAGAATCGCCTTGTGGGCCATTGAAGGCCTATAATGAAAAGCGAAACATTGATTGAGAGAAATATCCATGGAAGATTAAAGTCCCCCCCGCAACAGGTTTCACTGATTGAGGTAAGGCATTAATTTGGAATTGATGGTATGCCAAAATTGAAAATCATCAAGGTTTAGTGCATAACTATTAACTACATAGATTTCACCATCGCCATGTGAAAGTCTAGCTATAGTCCACTTCATTGTGATGCTTGACAGATATGATCGAAAAAACAGATCCTTTTGTGATAAGTGTAATGACACCATTCTTTTTAGAACAAGCCAATTGGAATATCGGGCCACACAAAGAAAGGGCATGCTAATGACCTATCTTAGTTACTTATAAAAAGATTACATCACCTTCAAGACTAATACAATAATCTAATATTTGTTTTACATTTTAGTGGGTGATTCAGGCCTTTAACATTGAGAGAGCGAACCTTCAAATTAGGCATTTTAAAGAATAATAATGGATCCAAGTATTAAGTTGAACATAGTTACCCCGGACCGAGGGCCAAATAAAAAGAAGCATCTAACTTAAAAGGAAAGAACCCCAAGGCATAGGGAATGGAGAAAAGAAATGCAACAGATGGAACGTCGAACAATCCACTGCACGGAAAATCTCTTGAAACCATTAAACAAATCAAATTCTCTATTGAAAATAACACATCATAAAAGCACATATATAATACAACAAGTATA
The DNA here is from genome assembly GCF_031143425.1 of Pleurodeles waltl. Taxonomy (NCBI): domain Eukaryota; kingdom Metazoa; phylum Chordata; class Amphibia; order Caudata; family Salamandridae; genus Pleurodeles; species Pleurodeles waltl. The sequence continues at coordinate 129,155,148 of NC_090450.1, read as the reverse complement.
TCATACAATTTATAAAGAATAAAGCAATGAGAAGAAAATAGAAAGAAAAGTAAAAACAAGAACTCCAATAAGATCACTTACACATCTGTCTTTAGAAACAAAAAAAAGAAAAGTAACCTGTCTATATATATTTTAATGGCCATTCTCTATTACAGAATAATACAAACAGACACCCAATAGTCATTATTGGTGAAAGAAAGTAAGGAAGAGAGGAAGATGAGGAGAGTAAATAAAACCCATCTCCCCTTCCACCTCTCATCCCAGCAGTTAAGAAATAAAGACATAGCATCTATCAAATGACAATTTAATAAGCTAAATAAGAAGGCAATAATAACTATAACTTAAAAAAGAGAAAAACACAATCAAACTCTAGAGGCTCCGCCAGTTTTGGAATGAGGGCTATTGCATTACAAGGGGAAAGTATAGTAGGAACAAACACAGTCAAGAATAAGAAATTTCACACAAATACAGATGGATATACCAATATAAATCAATAAACGTCAGGGTGGAGGGAAATACAAAGAGCAGAAGCACTATGTTCATCCATCTGAGTTTCAGATTTCTGGTCCAAAAAGATAGCAAGATCTGATGGCTCATCAAAAATTTGAGGTTTGCACTTGAAAACAATCTTGCAACGGTAGACACCAGCCAATGAAAAGGGGATATTCCTTTCAGAAAGTCTGTTTCGTAAGGCTAGAAAGCTCTTTATTATTTACAATTAGTGCCATTACCTCTCTCTCTCTATCTCTCGTAAAATACCCAGAAATAGAGGTCATAGTTCCTTGCCAAAAAAAGCCCTTTGGATCTCCTCATCTGAGCAAGAATTAATTCTTCATATTGTAGATGTAAAGGTCTAAAAACTACTGGGCATGGGGTTGTAGATTGCTTATGTTGAAAAGGTGGTGTCCGGCAGGCACGTTCTATTTCAAAGTCTCAAAGAAAGGATATTTGGGGAGTAGCCAGGATCCAAGATTCCAAGAAGTCAACCATAGAGGAAGATTTGTCCTCCACTCCTTCAGGAAGATCAAAAATTCTAAGAGTATCACGTATACTATCATCTTTCATGTCAATGACATATTGTTTGAGGGAAGAGACAAACCTGATCAACCTTTTTAAATTGTTTCCCTTGAACAGATAGGAGATCTTCTATATTACTAGTTCTACACTCACCATTTTTAATATTCTAACAGACAGATCTTCCATGTCCTTCCTGATGGCAGCAACCTCCACTTGTGGAAGGTCTGTGTTAGTTTTAGTACTTTGAGCAATGTCATGTATGCCATTAAGTTTGCATAGTATAGCCTCCATAGTTACAGAGTCTCTAGATTTCCTCTTGATAGGGGAATCAGGGAGTGGAGGATCTTGCTTTACATGTTTTAATTTCACCCTTGGAGTCTCCAAGATCTGCCACGATTTTAAGCCAAAAAATAATCTCAAAGGTGTATAGGAGCTGGTGTAGTAAATAAGGACACTGCAATGATCATCAAAAAGAAGATGTGAAACAGTGCAGGCTCTATCAACTAATATTTAAAGGCTCTATGTAATTAAATGTTCCATGACACAAACAAATAAAGAAAAACAGCAGACAAGCGTATGAGCCAACTTTTCAAACATTGTCTACTGTGAGGTTGCTTTTGCAGCACACAATATCTGTACAGTAAGCTGTTGCTGATACTATAACTCAAATCAGATCATATTCAAGAAAGTAGCCAAGAATAGAAAAAGTAATGGCTCATAACTGTATTATTGTTGTAGGGTGACATTCATGGCCTGATATCATCATGTCATAGTAATATTTAAATAGAGAAAACATGTGTGTCCTAGAGATCTGGTCTCTGGAGAGTACACTAACACAGCATGGGTGCAAGCCATATATCCAATAAAATTAGAGGATCTGGTAGTGGGGCCAAAAAAGCAACAATAAAGCATTTAATTATTGGTTTCTTACTCTTTGTCATTCTTCTCAAGGCATCCTTTACAGTTCATCAAACTTATTTCAATCTTGCTCTAGAATCATAATTCTTGTGAAAGACCAAATGTCTGGGGTGACCGTGGGGTAGAGCAATAAGGACCAGACTCACCCAGTTCTTAAATAGTTTTAACTGATTCCCGGGCAGCACTGCATTTGAATCCACCGAATATGCATGAAAGTGAATCCTTGATGATGGGGGAGAAGCAGCCAACGCTGGGGGCCGCACATTAGAAGAGCCAAGTACGCAACTCACCCTTAATAAAGAGAAGTGCCAAGCACTTTACATCACCTCCCTCAATGAGTGCGACTCCCTCTGCTGCAGCACCAAACAATAGATAAGTATCGGGCAATGCCATCTTGAGAGCCGTCCAATCCAAGAGAAGCATTTGGTGGTCTGCGATTTGGGTTGAAAATGGGGTCTCCATCTCAATGCAGCATCATCACAGGTTCCAAAGACATTTCCCCAGCCACCCACATCAAATTCATGAGACCGACAAGCCGCTCTATGGTCGAAGCCATGGAGGCCCGACGGAGCTCAAAAGTGACCACCGTCCAGCGCGTTGTCACAAACCACGCCCCATTGGCCCACTATCCTTGATAGTAAAGTGCACCATTTTCTCGGATGACATGCATGTTATTAGTCAAAATGCTGTCCCCCACTCAGGTGGGTTGACCTATTGCCCACTGCTGTGGTATCAGGAAGTAAAATGTGAAAGACATTTGAGCTGACAAATGGATAATGAGTGCTGATCCAAACTCCTTTCATGTTTGTGTGTATATATATATATATATATTACCTAGTGACAGTCGTCACTAGGTAGTTGTAGTTAGGACCATGTTTTTTTTTTACTTGCCTATATCTTTGGCACTGTCTGACGAAGCTTCACAAAACCTTTTTTTTAAAGTGCTCTGGTGATTCTTGTTGTGCATGGAAACTTTTGGGGTGATCCATCAAGCGGGGCCAAGAAAAAGGGGGAGTAAAAAAAACGTGTGTGTCCTATGTTAATTCCCATAGGACCTTTGAACATGACTACATCCAAACAGCTGGACAGAATTACACCAGATTTGGCAGAAAGCTTGCTATTGGTACGCAGATTACGCTTTCGCCTATTTGGTGTAAATTTGTCCAGGAGTTTTGGAGATATCAAAGGGGAAAGAAATTTGTATACCCAGGGCCGCGGATCCTTCGCAACGTTTTTACAAAAAGTAACAAGCTTGTGCAGGGAAATTCACAGCTCTGATTAGCTGCCAACACTTCAAACCAGGCAGTGTTGGCAGCCATCTTGGGACTTGGCTTCAGCTGAATCCCACATAAAGTAAAAAAAGAAACTAAAAAAAACACAAGGGACCAAGGTAGAGTCATCCTACCCCAGCTCTGCAGCCCCAAGGACCACCACCTCTCTGAGGTACTAATTGTAAAGAATGCAGGGGCCACCCGCCACCCCGCAGCCCCAGGGACCACCACCTCCCCAGGGCACTAATTGTAAATTATGCCGTCCAGCCCCTCGGCAGGCCGGAGGTCTGCTATCTCTCCGAGGCACTAATTGTAAAGAATGCAGGGGGATCACCTCCCCCCCCCCACTGCCCCAAGGACTGCCACTTCCCCAGGGCACTGATTGAAAAGAATGCAGGGGGATGCCCGGCTTCCCGCAGCCCCAGGGACTACCACCTCCCTAGGGCACTAATTATATAGAATGCGGGGGGCCGCGCAACCCCCTGCAGCCCCAGGTACCGCCATCTCCCAGGGGCACTAATTGTAAAGAATGCAGGTGGGATGACTGGCCCCCCTGCAGCCTCAGGAACTGCCACCTCCTCGGGCACTAATTGTAAACAATGGGGGGGCAGGCGGCCGCCTGAAACCCCAGGGACCGCCACCTTGCCTGTGACACTAATTGTAAAGAATGCATTGGGCTGCCAGGGACCACCACCATCCCTGGGCACTAATTGTAAAGAATGCATGGGGATGCCTGGCCCCCCGCAGACCTGGGGACCACCACTGCCCTGGGGCACTTCATCAAAATGATGCAGGGAGTCACATGGCCACCTGAAGCACTGGGGACCCCCACCTCCCCGGGGCTTTAACCTTGAGAAACGCAGGGGCCACCGAGCCCCCCCACAGCCACGTGGACCACCACCTCCCCGGGGCTAATTGTAAAACAAATAGAGGGACTGTTATGTATCCCTCGGCCCCATGGACCACCACCTCCCCAGGGCTATTACATTGGAAAGGTGTCACATGGCCCTTCTCCTCAAAAACAAAACAAATATGTAGGTGGGGCCTCGGGGATGGGGTCTCTTGGCAAAGATTGACCTGGGGAGGGAAGCTGTGTGGCCCTGTTCCAAAAAACACAATTATATATTTAGGCTGGGCGCTGGGGGATGGGATTCCTGGGGCCGAGACCTGCCTGAAGGGGGAGGACGCGCTGCCTCTCTCTCCAAATCAAAATTAAATAATTAAGCCTTGCCCCGGGAGTTGGGGTCCCCAGGACTGTGATTGGCCTGGAGGGGACCATGTGGCCTCCCTCCCCAAACAAATTAAATACCCTGGGGGATGGGGTCCCAGTGCCGAGATCAGCCCTGTGGAAAGGGACTGCACCACCCATCTCCCCCTAAAAAATTAATAATTAGGCCGGGCCCCAGAGTAAGGGGGCCCTGGGGCCGAGATCAACCTGGGTAGGGGGCCACAGGGCCCCATCCCCAAAAACAAAGAAAATATTCAGGTTGGGTCTCTGGGGATGGGGTCCACAGGGCCAAGATTGGCCTGGGAGTGGAGCCGTGCAGCCCCACTTCCCAAAAAAATAATTAAATATTCAGGCTGGGCCCCGGAGGATGGGGTCCCCTGAGCTGAGATTGGCCTGGGGAAGGGGTCTGTGTCTGAGGAGGGGGGGGGTTGGGTGGTTATAGGGTTTGGCCTGGGCAGTGGACGTTGGGTGGTTATAGGTGTTGGTCGCAGGGCCTGGCCAGAAGTCAGGCTCTGCGGCCAATTCCTAATAAGCACAGCTGAAGGCTATGCACAGCGCAGAGTTCGGTGATAATAGGGACTGGCTGCAAAGCCTGGCTGGAGGCCAGGCCCTGTGGCCAACCCCTATTGTAGACGGCCGAAGACTGTGTGCAGCACAGATTTGGGTCCTTATGGGGGTTGGTCACAGGCCAAGTCCTGCCTCTAACCTCTGCTGTGCATGGCCGAAGGCCGTGTGCAGCATGGGGTTGGGTGGTTATAGGGGTTGGCCGCAGGCCAGGCCCTGCGGCCGCCCTCGATGTGCACAGCCACCAACCATAGTGGTTGGATTGACGTATAGTAATGGAAATTACTTTTCGTTAAAAAAAAACCATAGGAATTCACTGAAAAAAACAATCCTTACAGGGATGTAATAGTTAGGAAACAGAATTTTAAAAAACAGAGAAATTCAATTAAAAGAACAAAGGTTACAGGGACATTATAGTTAGGAGCACATTTCACACATACAAATACATAGAAATTTAGCAGTTAGAGTTACCTGATCTAACTATGACGTGCGCCCCTGTAATGCACTGCTTTTGACCTCACATATTACATCACTCATGCCATAGTCACTGATGACATCTCAAATGGCATCACTGATGACATCATCCACTGACACACCCACTCATATGCACATACAAACTCTTGTACATCCATGCACACAGCTACTCACGTATTCATCCACAGACCTATAAAACTACTAACATGGACCCACTGACTCACTCACACAACCACGAACACAACTACCCACTCACCCATACAGTATTAAGTCAGCTATTCCCATACTCGTACAGCTACTCACGAACCCACTCACAGAGCCATACAGTCACACACACATCCAGTCATAGACCCATGCAACCACTCACATACCCACTACCAGACCCACACAACCACTCACACACCCACTCCCTCACACATACAACCACTCATACTTCCACTCTCAGCCGTACAGTCACTGACACAGCAACTCACTCATCGATACAGTCACTTACACAACCATTCATTCACCCATACAACCACAGACACACCCACTCACTCACCTGGACAGGCACTCACACACCCACTCACCGATACAGCAACTCACACACCCAATCATTCACCTATACAAGCAATCACACACCCACTTAGTCACCCATAAAGCTACTCACACACATTCTCACTCAACCAATGCAGCCACTTGCACAGCCACTTGCTCACCCATACGGCTACTTACACATCCATTCACTCTTCCATATAGCAAATGACTCAAACACTCACTCACCAATAGACCCTCTCACACATCCACTCACACACCTATAGAACTACTTACACTGGATGGTGTCATTAGTGATGTCATAAGTGATGGCATATGAGATGTGATGTCACTGACCGTGTCATGAGTGATGTAATATGTGAGGTCATAAGCAGTGCTCAGGCATCTATAACTGCTTAATTTTTTATAATTTCCCTGTACCCTTTGTTTTTAATTGTGTATATATATATATATATATATATATATACATATATATATATGTATTTATATATATATATATATATATATTATATATTTTTCTTTTTTTTTCTTATGACGTAGGCAGGTGAGACATCTCAAGCTGCAAGCTACCTTTAGGCCAGGCCTAAAAACACAAAACACCTTGAGCATAAAACTCTTTGGATAATATCAGAATCGCCCATAGAAAGTGAGCGTAGTACAAAAAGAACATTGTAAGTGCTTTCAGAAAGTAAAAAAATAACCCGACATCGGCTCAACCGAATGAGGCCGGGTGCTCCAGTACTTGAGGACCAGTATACCTATATGCTTGACAGCCACAATGGTTGTACCAAAATGAGGAGCCCAGTATAAACTATGAATGTCTCAACAGGGTGATCACCACAGTGCTTAATGTAGTAAGCAGGACAGGCAATATTTGAAAAAAGGAGACCACAAATGTACAATACTCTGAGGCTTTATTTAGGAGAAATGTGTAAAGCACTGAAACAGTCAGTAAATAAAAATACAACACAATAAAAACCCTGCTAATAGACAACAAAATGATAAAATAGAATGTAGGAAACCAGAGGTACGACTTTTCAAAGTTTTAGATCCTTCTAGCACCAAAATGCACAAAGCACCAACCACGGGTATCTGAAGGTGCTAAATCGGGTCAAAATCAAAAGTTAAGGCTTACCACGTAGGAGTGTGGATAGGATACAGGGACCAGTTTCAGTCTGGTGGAAAGTTTTACCTTCTGACGTCTCTGGAATGAAAGTCTAAAATCCTCTCCAGTTAGCAGGTGGTAGACGCAATTGGTTTGACATGGCCGGTAGCCATTGTAGGAAGTCCAAGTGAAGTCGTTCACTTTAGGTGGGAAAGCTCAGTGCATGAGAAATTCCAACTTCGCATCCAGGGAAAGTTCCCCCTCAGCCAGATACTTTTGGCGCATTCACTCAGTGACAATTTCAACCATGGGACTGATAAACCTTTCTGGAAGTCAAACTTCTTTCAGTGGGGCAAACTAGCATATTGAATCCGATTGAATCCAATGTGAGCATCTGCAGCACAGCAGCCGTCCAGGGATAGCCACAGGTTCTTTTTAGAAAACGTTTGGAAATTTTCTAAGCCTCCAATTTTACAGTTCATGTTGGGGAGAGAGTCCAATCTTCACCAGCCAAGGGCCCAGGATCTTTTGGGCATCACTTTGGTGATAGGGCTCAATCTACCAGAGCACACCTGCAGGATTCAAAACAAATCCAGTTGGAACTAGTCAGCTGACCTTAGCAGAGCCTTGTGCTGCTTGCAGCTTTTGGGATCCTGGAGCTTAACAGGAGGCTAGCCAATTAGCCATTGGAGACCACTCTTCTGTCCTATGTGGAAATGGGAGCAGGTCCAGGACTTGGGGGTGTCTCTCCACAGGTTACAGTAGGTGCAGTCCTCTATCAGAAGTCCAGGGTTCAGCAGCTGAAGTCCTTCTGTCTTGCAGACGTCAAGAGATGTTCTGAAGAAGAAACCCAAGGGTGCCACTTTTATGCCTGCCACTATCTTATGGGTGGGGTTACTCCCTAACCAATGGGAAATAATTTCCCACGTGCAACCTACCCAATTTGACATAATTTCCTGGGGGTTTGGCCTTAAACGATCCTAAAGTGCCCTGCTCTGCCAAAATCCACCATGTCAGAATCTTTCTTCCCTTGGTCAAAACTCTGGGCATATCATTGAGATGTGTCTAGGGAAATGAGAAACTGCGTTTGCAAAACCAGTTCTGGGACAGGTTTACTTCCCACTGGGATTAGTGCCACTCTGACTACTTGGACAATGCCAGGGGAAGGCCTAGGTGTGAGTTACATCTCCCTATGACAGGGTTGTCCCTTTGAAGCTGGTACACTTGGTGGTCACATCACCCAGCCCATTCTGTCAAGAAGGAGGTCATACCTCCTCTCAGCCATGGCAGGTTTGTTACCTTTCCTGAGAAGAAGTCAAACCTCCTAGTAGGCTGCCAGGTGACTAATCGGGATTATCTCTGAATGGGCCACTAGAAGATTTAGGCAGGAACGTGACAATTTCCTAAAAGCCACATTTTCAAAATAGTAGTCTAAAATCAGATTTTACTGTCTGATTGGTTTTTAAATTCCTATTAATTTAAGTATGTGAATCACTGTTCTATCTATTCCCAAACTGGAGTCAAGCATTACATTGTGTTATAATATAACCCAGTGTTTTTCTATTGGGGAGGCAGCCTTGCCACAATAAAAAAAGACTGTAGATTTTTCACTTCCAGGACATGTAAACTTTAGTAGAATGTAAATACCATGCAACCGGCTCTATGGGCACATAGGAACTACATTAGGGGTGACGTAAAAGTACCGAAAAGGAAAGTTTAGGCTGGGCAGAGCACATACACTGGGGGCTGGACAACAGCACCCAGTGTCCAAAAATTCCATACACTAGCATAATCAGTTCAAATTGTGGGTAGTGCATATGTAAAAAAAGTGACCTTTCCTTACAATAACTAAGATACAAATATATCCCTCATCATCGATGCACAAATGGGGACTTTCAGTGTTTAATATGAAGAAAGATTGTTTCAGTTGCTCAGAATTTGTCTTAGAACATGGTGCTGGTGCTACTGAATGCCGAAGCAGATAATGACCAAGACTGCTTATGCTTGAATCTATTTCATGCCTCTTTATTCCACCATTCTACAATTCCTGTATCTTTTTCTTGCCCCAATATGTTCCTTTTTCCTGTTCTTTCTTCCCTTGAAGCGGTTTTTCTACCCTTCTCTTCCTTAGTTTTGTTTCCTTTTCTAACCTTTATGTCTTTTGATCTGATGATAAAATAAATAAGTTCTGGCGGTCCCCATTTGCATCCACGGGCGCAAATTAAGCACTGGTCTTCACAAAGGGAGGACAACTGGAATTGGTTTCTACATGCCCTGTAATCCAAGGATTTATACGAGCAAGGCACACCATGCATAGGCAGAGTTGAAGATTCCTCTCTTAAGCGAAAGACAGGATTGGAAATATGACCTTACTGAACAGCAGTTTGTGGGTAGGCTGAAGCCTCGGGAGCTTCACAACAGACGCTAGTAATGATGAGAGCTATTTTGGTCTCTGCTGTAATCCTAGTTTGCTTTTAATTGCTATGTATCACTTATTGCAGATAAGAGTGGAAAGTGGCACAGATCATTTTACTTCCTAAACTCACAAACCGGCTTCAAATGCTTTGAACCTGAAAAGTGATGCTTGCAGCACGCAAAAATACTGGCAAAGCCAATAGGTCTCCACTTTTAGCCTTGTCACCTCTTACTAACCTGTGAACATAATGGGGTCTCTCTCACGTTTTGTAAATGTAAAATGCCTAGCATGAGTATGAAATGTAAACATTGTTGTTTCCCAGCGAAGAGCATTAATCAAACTATCCATGCAAATATTTTATAGCAACAATTTAAAGTGAGTGCTTGGGAACTATTTGTAAATCTTGAACACTGGACACATTTTTTCCCATTATTGTGTGAATTGCTGATAGCGTGCCTCGCAATCCTAAACGGGTTTTTCAATATATTTAGGGCACATAACTCTATTATCTTGTAAATGTAAACCTTTTCATTCCATTAAAAATATATTTTATTGTTGCTGAGTTTAATAAAATTGTATAGTCATATAATGAGCCAAAGTATTAAGCAAAATGCAAAGATTTATTAACGGAACGATGCTTCTGAAAGACCCTTTATTGATGGGACACAGCAGTATCAAAACAGTGCTCTCGCCATCCCAAAATTATTTTTTCCAGAGGCCTCAAACTATTTGCCAGGGGTGGTTTACAACGCATAGTTTGCTACCTGCAAGCTCCAGCCTAAAGTACACCAAAATACCCAAATTGCTACATATTCAACTAAAAACGTCCTTGGAGTGGGGGCCCCCGGTGCCTGTTTCAAGGATTACTGCCCAGAGTGCTTTGAGATGCTGCATTTGCCAACAGTTTTCCTGGAGTCTGTTTAAGTACAAATGGTACAGGGCAGCCACAAGTTGTTTCTGACCTTGTACATGGAGTTGGATCCCACTGCCAGTGCACATCTGCACTACTTGCACATACTCTGCATGAGGAGCTCTCGCGGCATACTTCAACACTGGCCTGGGCATGACCTTATCACACGCAGCTCTCTCAGAGTACCTCAAACTTAGCCATCACCTATCATTTGTGCACACAGCTGTATCAGTAGACTTGCACATTCCCTGCATACTCGCAGCAGTCCTGACATACATGTGAAATGTGCACGCACAGCTCTACCAATGCACCTCAACCCTGATCTCTTCTGAACTCTGTTAGTGTACTTCATTCCTAACCTGTACCTTACCTTACAAGCTTTAAAACACTTAGGGGCAGATTTTGGAGCCCCTATTACCACCTTATCACCATCCTGGTGTCATTTTTTTTACGCTAAGACGGCGCTAAAGAGTCATTTTCCTTGCGCCATATTGACAAAGTGGCACGATGCATGCATTGCGCCACTTTGTAAACCCTTGTGCCACATTATGCCTGCACCAGACATAAAGTTTGCAAGGGGGATGTTCCCCCGTTAGGAGGGTCGAAAAAAATGGTGCAAGGAAATCTAAGAGAGTTCGTTGTGCCATTTTTTTGGGGCACTTTAACGCCTGCTCAGAGCAGGTGTTAAAAGAGGGCCTCCATTATTTATAATGGGCCTCTATGTACTCTGCCCTGCGCCATGGTACGCTGTATTTAAATACGGCACGCACATGGTGGCGGTATGGGGGGGCCAAAGGTTGCAAGGAAAGTGGCAGTGCACTAGGTGCAGCGCCACTTTTCTTAAATCCGCCCCTTACTTTAGTGCAAAGGTCTCCCGCGATTGATCCCCTCATACAGGTAATGTTTTGCACAGTCACCATCTGCAAGTGTGGACCACTTTTCTTGGGGTGCCCGGGCCTATTTTCGGTCCTAATCCGACCCTCCTTGACCCCCCACCCGCCCCCTATATTTCTACCTGGCCAGTGCCACTGCCCCAAATCTGTGCCCAATGTGCTGTTAAAACAGGCCTTTAGGAGAGATGTAATTTCCACCAGTTTCTGTCAGTCCGGTTTATGTTTTTAACACGGTTAGTTTTTACTTGCACGGTTGGGGTAGGTGCGTCTTGAATTTAATCACAGGTGAATGCCGTCAAGGCAGTTAAATTTTTATTTCTGCTCCTGCTCGCGGCGAAGTAGTTACTTGCAGATACCACATCGCAACGCATTTAATCAGGTGATCAGGCCAGTACCGCGTCGCCTGCCCATATTTTAGATCAGCGGGATTCAGAAGTCGGAGTGACTAAGCCAAAAGTCGGGGGCCTCGCCACGCACTGAGCCAAGCCATGTTGGCAGACAAAGCAATACACGCTGAAAGGTACGAGTATTTTAGCTTAAATATGCGCTTGAGAATGTTAATCTGAAATTATTGTTATTATAAGTGATGCAAGGAGCAGTGGCTAAAGGCGGGATTGATTTTTGTGGTGAAGACAATGTACCGCTGGGTTGGGGGCAACGAGTGCCAGTTAAAAAAGAAAACAAAAATATTTTCGAAGCCCTTCACATCTCTCCACACCTGGAAGTGGGTGTGTTGCACAAAATGCTTCCTTTGAGCTGATGCTGGGAAGGGATCTCGTGGAAAGTTTCGCATGCACTGTCCGAGCTCCAGGCTTAAGGAGGTAGTTTAGGATGGTGTGTCCGCTGTCGTGGCCTTTGAAATCTAAAGATCACGGCTTTCAGTAAGACATGTTTCTGAGATAGTGCGCGTGCTGCGCAACAGGTGTGAATGTGTACTGTCAGAGTCACTTTCATGTTATGTATTTTTTATATTCTGAAGCCAGGCCCCGAGAGCAGTTGTGCGATGTACAGACACCATTTTAATCTTTAAAATCATTTTTATGTGACTATAGGCTGCAACGGGACAATACACAACAATCACCTCCATACACCCGAGAAGTAAACCAGAAGAATAAAATCTGGCGCACCCGTTCATTTACCCTGAACTAACCGAGCGCCCAAGCAATCACTAGTGACTAATATGAATTTAACCGTGCTCCTCCTCATGGTACTAGGTGAACGATGGGGAGGAAAGGGCGGCACGTGGGGGTGGGGGCAGATCGAAAAAAAACAAATCGGAGACACTGAGGGACAAGACATAAAAGATGGAACAAGCATTTGCAATTCAATAGGTCTCGCATTTGTTAGAGTTTGAGTTATTGGCATTGTAAATGTTAATGTTTTTTAGTTATGTGTTTTGTTGTGTATTTTATATATATGGTGTGTAAATATAGTTATGTGTGTACTATTGTAATAGTTGTTTATTTGTGTTTTTGTAGAATTGTGTGTTGTTTAGTACATTTGTTTAATAGAATGATGTGTTTTGGTGAATAGATAGTGGTGATAGTAGTAGAGAATAGATTGAAAGGACGTATAAAAGGGATAGTCAGCTTTAAGATATATGGGGTTATTCTAACTTTGGAGGAGTGTTAATCCGTCCCAAAAGTGACGGTAAAGTGACGGATATACCACCAGCCGTATTACGAGTTCCATAGGATATAATGGACTCGTAATACGGCTGGTGGTAAATCCGTCACTTTTCCGTCACTTTTGGGACGGATTAACACCTCCTCCAAAGTTAGAATAACCCCCATAGTTGGTATTTATATTGAGAAAGAGGAGCAGTAATAGTGTGAGAGCAAGAGAGAAAGAATGTGAGAGAATGTTTAGATGTTAAAATGACTTTTTTGTATGTTGAAGAAATTGTATGCATGAACGCAAATTCCCCCACCAAAACGAAAGCAATGCCAGTTTGTCTAAGAAGCGCTTGATGGGAAAAAATATATAATGTGTCCTTTAGGCTGCTTTTACAATACAAACTACTTGGTTAGGGATTCACACTAGGTAAAAAAAAAAAGGGAAGAGTGCTCTGTAAAGTCTGGAGTAGTGTGAATTTTTCAAATTTTTTCGAGACATGTTGTGAAAGGAAACAGGGACGGGATAATCAAGTGCAAATGATGCTTGTTGTAAAGAAGGTATCTTTGTGTCTGCAGCCTATGTGGAATACACATTAACTGAGTTGGTAGAAACAGCAGGATGTCAAACTTCCCAAGCCACACACACACTGCAAGTCACTGCTGAAGCCAACCATATAGAGAGAAGAGCACATTTAATATAGTGAAGTAAGAAATAATAAGGGAATCTAAACGCAAGGTTTTTCAAAAGTACAACTTGTTGGAAATTGCACAGAAGTGGGTTAAATGGCTATTACTGTATTTTCTGTTTAGTGAAATGATTTGCTATACAGTGCGTTAGTGGCATTGATGATTAAGATGGGAGAGCGTTTGAAATGAACAGTGCACGTAATTAAGTTAAGTGAAAAATGGTAATATAGCTAAAATGAAAACAATAACAAAAATCCAAAAACTAAAGAAAATAACACAAGTAGTGAAAAGCGTTTTTATGTTAGTATTTCCAATGTGTACACTTTCATTTTAACTAACTTGCTATCAGAAACGTTAGTGGTGATCAGTTACTGAAACAAACACTGTACCCTCTAAAGGCAGTTGTTGGGAGCGGATTAAATGTATGCCACTGGCACTCTGTTCCATATGTGATCAATGTTTTGTTCACAGCTCCTTCATTTGCTCGTATTATGTGAAGCTTTCAGCAAGTACTATTTTAAAGCATTAGATCTTCCCTGTTTATCTAAAAAAATAAATGCAGTTGAACCACATGAAACAGACCTATTGTAATCTCGGTCCTTAATAGGATCAAATACAGAGAGGGGCGTGCACCAAATCTTTGAGAGGGAGACAGCATGTATTCCAAACACATTCCTGCACTACATGAACTAATGCCCACTTACATAACCGCGAAACAAACTCCAGTAAGGACTTGTGTGTGTTTTTGCAAGCTGCTAGGTTAGTTCTGTTGCTGTACAACCTGCAGATCACAACTGACCAGTAAGATAACTCACCGGGGTAATGTGCCTGCTGCACAGTATGTGAGTAAGAGAGAGGGGGGTGATCTACCAACCGGAAGTCACAGTTGAGAATACCAGTAATGTGAGGGTGAGGTTCCTCTAATGCTTGGGAGTGGGGGACGGCGGTGTGCGTGAAAGTGTGATGATTTATATAGATATTGGGAGCAGGTCACCTTTATGAAACTTAGTAATGTATGGCATACTGGCATTTTGAAGCCACTGTTAGAAGATAAACTTCAAAGGCCAGAGTGCAAGTGGATAGTAATTTAACGAGAAGTTTGCAAAAAGTGCCCAGCAGTGGCAAATTACAAAGATGGGCGTGTGCAGCATACCTGCTATGCCTTTTGTTATTGCCTTGAAGGCGTCTTCAAACTAGCTTGCTCGAGAAAATGAAATATATATGTAAATTAGTGCATATTACTCAATGGTTTTAATGGCTATGTTCTGAGTGCTACAATGTAGCAGCGCTTTCGTTTCAGGTTGCCTCACTTCTAAAATAGATATATTGAGCTGCCAAGACTTTTATGAGTATCGCTTTAATAATAGGAATTAATTTCTCCCAACGTGAACGCTTTTGGTGCATTAGGATAACGAAAGAGGGAGAAAATATCTTACTGCTCTGATGACAGCTCCTCAAAGACAAAAAAAGCACTCTGATAATATATTAAGATTTAAACTTATAAATTGCAAATATTAAAATAACCTCTATGGCAAAAGTAGTAAGCTATATGCACTTTGTGATGTGCGTGGTACGAGTTCTTTGCAGCAGGCAAATTAACCCTCACTGCTTCCTTAGGATGATTCCAAAGTTCCACAAAACAAAACTGTTGCCTACAAATAGCTAGAGCCAAAGAATGGCAGACGTGCTTAAAACCATAATATGCTTGCAAACACAGTGCTCCCACCCAAAGTCGGCACCGGTGCAGTGGCACATGTCTCACTTCCCTAGAGCCAGTCCTGCACGCAGCATTTTAAATATCAGTAAATAATTTCAATAAACATTTAGACCAACATAAAATAGGGAAAAGAAAGCCATACAGCTTTGTTTGTAGCTGTAAACTGTTTTGCAATCTGAAAATAAATAAGTTGAAAATATTGCTGCGTTTAATTTCCATAAACGTAATTTGCCACAAAATTTGGAAAAAAATAAGTAAAAAAATTGTATACATGAACGCAACTTCCCCCACCAAAACAAAAGCAATGCCAGTTTGTCGTAAGAAGCGCTTAATGAGAAAAAATATATAATGTGTCCTTTAGGCTACTTTTACGATATAAACTACTTGGTATGGGATTCACACTAAGTAAAACAAGCATTTGGAATGCAATAGTCTCGTGTTTGCTCGAGTTAGAGCTCATAGCGTTGTAAATTACTGACTGGACTTTTATTTCCACACACACTGAAAACAAAACAAGCATTTGAACTGCAATGTGATCGCTCGAGTTTCAGCTATTAGCGTTTTCTTGCCACAAACTGAAAATAAAAAGTAAAACAGTTGACATAACCAACATCGCCTTACTCACCCTACGTTAAAACTAACCCTGCATCTCAATGTCTTCTTTGAGGCTGTCCATCACCCCTCCCTGTGCTGTATTTATATTCCCACACCATTCCTTTTGATCGCATACTTTACATTTTCTCAGTAAGTTCATGGCACATCTATGCAGTCACCAATGGATGCTTATTCCACTTTGTCTGGGTTTTTTAAGATGTCTGTTTCTGCGTCCCAATACTGGCAGTTGTCTCAAATCAATCTTCATCTCCTATCGACCTCTTCCTGCAAGGGAAAGTTGTCAGACACCATGCAACTGAAGATCGTATATATTGCTGTCAGAAAGGCGACAGGATCAATCTTCAAGACCACTGGGTTTTACCACACCTTTAGAGAAGCAACTCCTTGCCCACTGCCGCAATCTGCTAATGGATTCCACCATATCACGAAGGATCTTCACTCCCCCACACCAACCTTCTCAGGAATAGCCCGCTCCTCCACAGGTGCCTAGCAGTGCGTCTACACCCAATGCCGCATTAGCCATGTTCTCTCACATGTACTATCAGACCCTCCGGCACCGTCCACATTCGCAGGGTGCCACCTTGCTCTCCTTACCAATTTCAGGGAAACATAATTTCAACATTACAGACTTAGCAGGCTCGAGGCCAGCACTCCATGTTTCAATAGTTCTCTTCTATGGGTGTGGTCTGGGGCAAAAATGAGTACAGTACCTCCAGATCAAACAAAGGAAATGAAGCATGGAGCTCAGAATGAAGTGGCAAGTCTACCCACTGCCAGGCTCCGCCCACTCCAGACACCATTTTTACATCAGAAGGAGTCTATCACCCTCCTCACCATGGCAAAGTTATTTTGATATTTAATTGCATTTATATGTTGATTCATACCTTGCTGAGGAGCCAGCTCACATAAGCAGAAGAGTTGCACATGGCACCTTTGGGGAGTGCTTGGCTGGAAGCATGTTGAAATGTCATTTGCCGTTTGGGAAAGCACTTTGGTGTCATGCATGATTGACCAAACTGGTGCTCTTATCCTGGCTTAGTATAAGCAGGTAGTGGAGGAAAGACTAGTGAGGGTTAGGACACATGCTCATTACATTAATTTAAAGAAGAGCAGTAAACCAAAGGAGCCTTCCCAAAGGGGGTGTTGGGTACATGCAACATGTTAAACGATCACAAGAGTCCACAGTGGAGTGACCGAGAAGTGATGCTGGCATGCTGTGGGTACAGGCAGCTGTGATCTGAGGATACAGCTAGGTGTGTATATTCAGAAAAAATGGAACTAGACACATGTGAATGAAGACCCGTGTGCCACTTTAGAAAACAATGATGATACAGCTTGCTGGACAGGTCCTCCAAGTCACATACACTCCATTTTCATTGTCAGTTAACAGTGTCTTGAGGATTTCAGTATTTACTTCCTTGGGTAAGTGTGTTCTATAGAGGTCACCAGAAGCAACACAGGACCAACCTATATAGGGGCATTGGATACAAGCAGCCACATTGATTGTCATCTATAACTCACCTCGAGATAACAAGGCACAACCCAGAGGTGTGGACTGGGTACAGGAAACCACATTAATGCTATGTGTCATATGCTATGTAGAGTTCACACCAGAGCAAGAGAGGGCAAACACACAGGTATGCGCTGGATACAGGCAACCAGGTTGTCTGTTTTATAGATTTTATAGAACAAGGGATAAATAGATGGAAACAACATAGTACCTGTTTGTTACTATTAGTGGTAAGGGTGTTGTTAATATGACAAATAGTTGTAAGGAACAAGATTAGCACGTTAAATGAGGTGAGAGATAAGTGGGATTTTAGTGCAGGGGAGAGGGATAAGTAATCAAGGTTTAACCCTAGGCCCTACCTTGCCATAAAAGACCCATTCACGGATAATGCAACAGGACGAGGCTTTTTACATTTTTACGCTATGCCTGGGCTAGCCACATTCCAAGTAAGGGTAATATGACCAGTAAAGATGATCACTTGTTCCTAGCTGGATCAATTAAGACCAAGGAATGAGATGGAACGCAAGAGTCATCAATGAGGGTAGACAGACCTGAATGCAAGTCAGCCTACAGAGAAACTCTTTTTGGCCAAAAATAATTCGAGTTTGAAGCTAGGCAGAACTGAGCGGGACACAATTAATTACTACACTGGTTGCAATAATAATTTTTTTGAATTGCTTTAAATAATATCCCACTGATGTGGGTTATAGCCAATATAGGTGGTTGTTTTGTGCCAGGAGTTGGCTGTGTTGGATCAGGTGGTGAAACAAGTAATCTTTCTTCTGTATCATCATTCTAAAGTCAACATGTGTATCTATAAGAACAGAGCAGCCTAACTGACTTGTTGGCTCTTATTGTACCAATGAAACTGCTGAATTTGGGTGGCATCACCACCAGGTTGTGGGGAACTTAGTCCAATTCCACACCTTGTGAAAAGTGTTGGTCTAACCCTTTGGGCCAGCTAGCAGTATCTCACCAGCACCTGAAGTGGCAGTGATTTGTGGTAGCCGTGTGCATGACATTCTGACTTCGAAGGGAAATCGTGGTGGAACGGATCTCATCCTTTTCTCTCAGTTACATTTGTCTCACACATGCAAAGTCAAACAGAAGCAAAGATTGGTTCAGTATACTTTATTGAATCAATTGCGTTCTAGATAAGATAGTATGTACTGAAATGATTAGAATGATAAAACATAATAATAATAAAGCGGTGTCAAGAAAAGTGAAACCTAAGAAAAGTCCCACCATAGTATCAGAATGCTAGGTGTTGGAATTCCTACCTACACCACTAAAGTACTATATTAGAGTACAGCAGTGTTGGCCCTTATCCACCTTATAGAATCCCTAGGAAGACACCATCCCCCATACCTGGATTTGATAGTAGCGAAGAGGGATGTAAGTCTACTGAGCGTCCCCTCTCATGTGGAAAAAGCAGACAGCTGAAATTAAGCGACAGCATGCAATGGCAATCTTCTGGCTGGCACTCTCTTTTTAACGTATAGGGGGCACAGAGATGTTTTATAAAAAAACAGCTAATGTTCTAGGAAAACTACCCTAATGTAAAATATGTATGTTTCCGTAAAGTGGCAGAGATTGCGCTGTTCCACTTTGTGTTAGCAACACATTGGAGACAGTATGGAACAAAGCACAGAAGGAGAATGTCAGAGGACAAAGAATGAAAGTTTCTGTGCTGAAAGTATACAAGATAAAGGAAAATAAAGAATCATCGCAGTAGAGGGCTCCTGCTCTGAAAATCACAATGAATTACAACTAGGCTAAAGGGCACAAGCTGCAGGCCTATTGCTAAAATAATGTGCCCATAAAAACTTGCTAAGGTAACCTTACTACAGGACAAATCAATACATGAACTTGCCATGGAGGAGAAAGGTTTAGAATCAATTTTAAATGTGGATATTTTCCACATGCCAACACTTACAGAGCTTTAGGTCTCATATGCATGGATGTACTTCTAAGGATGATAGCCTTCATGGCATTTATTTGATGCAGATAAGTGTTGTGATAGCTAGTAAAGTAACCTTATTGGTAATATTCAAAATACTCTGCCACCTGCACTTTTCTGTGTTTTGTGCCGGTTTAAGAGACTGTTTAATATAGCATAAAAAAAATCCTGTCATGTTCTATAGAAGCATTAAAAGTCACTGATGAGTTCTATGACATATAGAGAAACAAGGTCTAAGGTTGAGTTCCTTTAAAAGGCCGTGGATCACTGAGGTAACCTGCAATATCCTTTTAAAGTCTGACAGAGGGTATTATTATTCTTATAATACACGGTAACAGCCACACCCTTTGCACAAATGGCTTAAATACTCAATGCCTTGCTTTTTCTCATGAAATAGATAGTATTGTTGTAGACATGAAGAAATAAAAGCAGAATCTATATTGAAAGATTGAACACACCAAAAAGCATTCAGTAATTTGATGCAAAAGATATTAGAAGCAGTTGGTTGTATATCAGTTTAAAATATGTTGTAGCCCAGAGTTTGCAGAACCATGAACTGAATTTGTAACATTCTTTAAATTACCTATAGCTTGCAAACAAAACACATATTATAAGTATCACCTTTCTGCTGATCACTGTTTATTTTGGAAAAAACAGATCAGAAGAAGGAAAGCCAGTCCCCATTTTTATTGTTTAAACTGCAACTGTAATTATGTTCTGTGGCCTGACTTTCACTGTGGCTGCTGGTGATGACAGCAGTTATTATGATGTCACTACTCAACCCCACTAACTTATTGCAGTTCAGCAGTTACATCACTTGTTTTTATTATAGGTGACTAGAGATGTCACAACTCATCTGCAATAAGGAAATGAGATGCAAGCTTTCATACAGGTGTAGCATACTCCGTTGTGTAATATATGAGATAAAGTACCTCCCCAATGTATTAGAGGGCTATTGCAAGTCACCGAGGAGTTCGAGGAACATGTAGAGGAATGAGGCCGAAGGCTGATTTCCTTTACAGGGTCACAGAACTCCAAAGTAACTCCCTGATTTTGTAAGCCAAAAATGATTTTATTTTGGCTGTCTCTCACTTGAAATTGCCTCTCCTTCAATAGAAGTTAATCCAGGAAACACATTTTCCTGATTATTTTCTTAAAATCTCCCACTTTTCTCTTCTAAAATGTTGGCATGTATGCACGTAGGGTCCTTTGCATTAATATCATGATGGATTTGCAAGTCTACACACCAGAAATATCTGTAACGAGTCCACACATGACCACAAGTGAAGTGAAGTGGAGAAATTGTATAAACAGAACACAAACCACATATAATAAATGATAATACGCTACCTAGAAGAATGGGTGGGATCAATGGTCACACCTTCTGAAGGGTATTGGAAACCACCGATGCTCAAGAACTAAGAAGATACCATGGCAGTTCTTGCATTTCACTTCAGTCGTGTCACCCTGCATTTACTACATGTCATGTCTCTCTCCTCAGTTTCAGAGCAGATTGGCAGGAGTGTGGGTCTGACAGAATCAGAGTGGCGAGCAAGGTACAGAAGCATCCTACAAAACAAGAAGAGAAAGTGGTCAATGCCCAAGTAAAGCCTTGTAAGTTCCTAAATTGGGATGGTGGGTATGGGATATGCACACATGCACATATTTGTATTTATGCACACAGGCCTGTATGTTTGTGTATGTATCTGTGTGTGCATTTCCCAGTAGTCTTTGTGTGCCTGCTTATGTGTGTGTGTGTTTAAATGTGCATAGTCTAATAGTGCTCCTACGGAGACACTAGACCCTCCCAGCTAGCAAATCCCAGCATTTGAATCCTGTCATGATATTCGATGGGCACAGGCATTTGAGGATGATATGTGGTACCAGTATGGATATTCCTGGCAAAATAGTGGCCCTGGTACAATAAGGATCCTCATGACATACTTTTGGCATATGTTGCCTTTTTGTGGCAACCTCTTATATATTGGTGGTCATCTTTGTCATATATGAGAATCCCTGTCCTAAATGTGGTCATCCTTGTAAAATGGTGGCTGCCCCTGGCATAATAGTGGCCACCACTGACTTAATGATGCCCATCTTGACATGTGTTATTGTTTACATTATGTCACCCGACTATGGCATAATGGTAGGTTTTGCATATTAGTTGTGATTTTAGAATAAAGTTGGCCATTTGGTGCCAGATCATGGCCACTCCTAGCATAACGTTTATATGACATAGAGCATATCAAAGTGTTGAGAGTGGGTGTTAGTGTGATTAAAACAATCCATTAACATCTCTCACAGTGGGTAATGAAATAGATAGTGTTTTTGCTTGTGAAGCTATTGTACTCAGAGAAGCACACAATGGGAGTTAGTTGCATGAACTGAGTATTTGCTACAAAGATGTGTGTGTGACTGCCCATGACTGGTTCAAATCCTGGTAGTGCAATTGGCTTCCTTCTGAATTTAGTAAAAAGAATATCATAGAGTTGTGTGTTAGTAACATGTTGTTTTATCTACAGCACCATGAAATTTAAAAACTGTGGTATGACATAGCTATTCTAGACAGAAAGAAATAAAACTAACAGAGTTATCAATTAGTTAAGGAGGAGATCAGCATATTTCATACTTTTTGTTCCGGCACCCAGGAGGGGGTTATGCTAAAGCATTAACACAAGCAATTTCGGATCAAAAGCCCTAAGAAAACAGGTAAGAAAAAACAGTGTATGTGCATTGCTAGACCACAATCCTGACAACATATATTTATGAATTCAGCCATATGCTCATCCTTAAAAAAAAGCTAATCACCCATATGCAGTAAAAGACGCAATATCTAAATTAACTAACAGTCATCTTCTGGTCCATTTATAAGCAGAAATGCACAAAGTCACTCATATTGTAGTAAGAAAGCCACACAACACCTCTGAAGGCACCTTGAATATCTCTTCACTCATTCATGTGCTTACAATAGAGTAGTTTTAAGAATGTCCCCAGAGCTCGCTACAGTAAGGGACCAACCGTCGCTTCAATGACCACGAGGAAAGACCCTTGCAGACTGCAAAAGCTCAAGCTTTAAATGGGGTGGGTGAAAAAGAAGGCTGGGACATACAGAGGGATCTAGAAATGAGATAACAATCCACAAGACAGTGGGAAGAGAAAACCAAGTTCCATACCCTCAACCTCCTCCCTAACATTCAACACTCTCTAAGTAATGGATCTACACTTCCGAACACAATAGTTTAGAGAGCATTTTCAATCAAAACAGAGTATTACAAAAGTGAAGTTGAACATGATGATTTTAGACGTAAGAATTGGCCTAAGGTATATGAAACTGATGAGTTCCTTAATTCAGCCTCCTCTCACTTTCAGGCTATAAGTTCTTGAAAAAGTGAATTGATCATGGAACAAAGAACAAATAAGTGTTACACTTAATCAAACACAAATTTAAAGGTAGTAAACCTCTCCTTAATCAGGAGCAGCAACATCCACCTGGGAACTAGCATAAATACTCTATGGAAGATGGGCTCTGCCACCAATGTAAGATTTTCCAGCCAAAAAGTCTTGTAAAGCAGGGCCATGGCTTCCACATAATTTATTTTTCAACAGCCAAAAGAAATGTATATATAATATTTATATCAGACAAACAGATCATGAGCATATACAGCTCATTAACATAATATTATGTGGGCATGTTTAAGGCCTCTTTCAAATTTGGTTGATGACCACCTTATGTCAGCAGGGACTCTGCAGTCCAGGCCTTTGAATGACCATCCACTATAGTTAGAGATTTGAAAGGAGACCTGAGTATAGGTACCAGCCCTTTTTGACTCTACTTGTATTCTTTTTTTATTATTAGCTTACCAGTGCAAAAGATGTTTGTCATACCAATCAGCACTTAATAAATGATGACACTGTCTGCTCCCCTTTATTTAGTTAATTGCGTATAAAAAAACATTTTGTGTTAATAAAAAGGTTTGTGTTGGTTGTTAAATGGATCTATGAGGCATTTGTAAATGGTATTAAAGTCATTACTATGCAAATAACTTTCAGCCTTTTTCCCAATCCTAGCAATTTTTTCTATTTCTAGTGCCAGTCATTATCGTAGTTTTTTACACCTGTATACTTTGTTTAAATTTTACCCCTTCATGTGAAATGGGGCTACTCTTCTGTAGGAGATATAATTTCAGCTCTTTTCTCAATAGTTGATGTGTTCTTTTTGGAACACTTACTGACTGTGGCTGCCAATGTTTTTTGACTGCATTTCAATAGCAAAAGCTGGATACATAACACTGGAAATTGCTGTTTTGGAAGGGACGCCCTGAACACACACCTCCCTAATAGTGATTTCTACACCCAAACTGCGATTCTGGTGAATCACAGTTTGGATGTTTGTACATTTGAAAAGGCATTTTTGACATCTCAAATCAAGCTGTTAGCGATGGCTTAAGTGCTTCATAGATGTGTCTCTTTGTCCCCATAGGAAATATCAGGTCGTACCTTCTGGAAAATTCTTGCAAGGGACCTCATATATTGAACACAAAAGCAGAGTACCTCCGAAAGTTTATCTGGAGAAAGCTGTAGTGAGACTACCATGCAACAGCAAAGCATCATCAAGGTTTTGATCTTGTTGTTTGATAACAAAAAAGAAGCAAAAGTGATATATATGTATATTTAATGCATATTCAAGTATCTGCATCCTGTGGAATTAAACAGCTTGTATGCATAATAGGATATTTTGCAATAAAATATTTTAAAAAAGGCATTATCAAGGTTTCTCTCTACAACATTGGTTTTAGACTCCTTCAGAAAGACTAGTTAAATGCCAAAAGTTGAAGCCAAAATGCCAACACTGGCAGATTATGTTTTAGGGCTGCCTAAGACATTCTGGAAGAGAATTGACTTAGCCAGGGCCTAGGAAAAACAGCTTCATTTCTTAAGCAAGAAACAGTTCCAAAGAAACGACATATGGAGGTAGAAATGACCATGTCAAAATGTCTAATTACAGGTTGACCTTCAGGAATTAAGAGGTAATTTACTTTCTACAGGCTTGTAAATTGTCTCTGGGTAGCCCTCACAAATACTTTTCCCTTGAATTGGGCAACAATCTAGATTGCATGTAAATTGCATCAGTGTGGACCTCACACAAATCTTCTAGAGGACTCATTAACTTTCTATGTTTTGCATCAAACAGTGCTTAATTTGTAAAAGAATTATTGCCAGTACACAAAACTCTGTTCAGAAGCCCACAGTCGGTGCATCATATGACGGCACACTGAATACTAAGGCTGAGCAGCATTTAAATTCACTTAATGAGTTTTAATTCACAACCAGACTCGTCTCTGCCTGTTTGTCTTACTCTTGCAGTTTCCTACTTTCTCTCTTTGTGACAGCTTTTCTGTCTTTCTCTTTCTCCATCTTTCTGTATTATTGGTTTTCCTCTCTCTTGTCCCGGTAAGCATCTGATGCACAAAAATAAGTGCTTGTCCCCAAGATAAATGCCGGTGGTCTTACTGGCAACCACCAGCTCAAATTAAGCACTAGCATTAAACCATGCCACTCTAGAACTCACTAATAATTGCTTAAAATCTATGTATTTATTTCCTGTAAAACTTGCATTGGAGGGCTCACACCATTCTTTACTTCTTCCCTGGACAGCCATGCAAAGCAAGAATTAAGTAGGAAAAAGTAAACAACGTCCCTATCTTTCAGAGTCAAAATTCCCTGTGTATCAGGGACATTTGTTATTTTTTTCACCGAAACAACCCTCCATTTTGGAGCTTTTCTAACAGATCAGCTTTCATTAGTTTCATTTCAATCTGTAGATTTGTAACAACAATCCTAACTGTGGGAGCATGGCTAAGCACCAGCCAAAATGCCCACCATTTAGAGGAGCTCCGTAACTGAACATTGAGTCCCCCAATATCTGTCCATCCATCCGTTCTGCACCCCAAGACTTGTGCTAAGTGAGTTGCAGAGGAGGCAAGGGGCCCAATTCTGGGATTCCTGGGAGCTGGGGCCCCTCAAAATCCACAGATTGTGAGGGATGGTGCAGCCGCCCGAGACACAGGGTGTGTGTGAGGAGAGCGCAGCAGCCCCGCGATTGAGCCGTCTGCCCTGTGCAGAGACATGGTGTTGCTGTGTGGAGGGGGGCTGTCTGCCCTCCCCACAGTGTCTGGTGAAGCCGGGTCGGCCCGTGCCTGCAGCGGCCCCTGGCGGTGAGCGGCAGGGGGCAAGCGGTGGGCCGGAGAAGCATAAGTCACGGGCTGCAGTTAGGCCCGGGCCTGGAAGTGGAGCTGTGACCCTGCCCCCCCACCCTGGTCCAGTGGAGACTGTGTGGACCACTGAGGCCAAGTCACAGCCGTTGGGTGAGTCCGGTGTGGCCAGGGCATGAGGGATGTGATCGCCATGGATGCCATGGCGAGTGGCTGCATTTTCGCCTGACAGAGCTGGAGGTGAGTGACCAGCCTTGGGGCAACCGGTGGGGAAGGAGGGTCCGTGAGCTGTGCCAAGCCTGACATTCAGGCCGAAGGAGGGCGCTAGGTCCTGGGATATCAGACAGCATCGCGGGATCCCAGGGGATTACTCTTTGGGGCCCCCCGCAAACACATCAATTTGGAAACCTGCCCTACCCTTCTTCTTTAGAAATGCTGGGAGTGACATAGGGGTACCCAGGGTGTGCGCTACGGGGGACCTGCTGGCTGGGACTGCGGTTGGTGGAGGAGCAGCGCATGGGCAGTGATCCCCGTGCAGGCATTTCTCTATTTACGGCGCTGGTGATGCTGAGCAATCCAGGAGGTGAGACAGCCTGGAACTGGTGGCAGGTATGAATGGAGGGAGTCGACGGAAAAGGTACATGACTGTCGCATATTGGGGGGGACTGCTGGTGGCTTGGGGTCTGGTGGCTTGGGGTCTGAGCCCGGGCTGATTGAGGTGAAGTGGTGACCACTGGGAGCTGTGTGTCACACAAGTAGAGTGCTACATGAGGGCAGTTCGAGGTTTGTTGAGGGGGCACTCCTGCAACATGGTCAGGAACAATGGGCAGCTCCCCCCACAGGTGAATAAAATGGACAAATATGCAGTCCTGAGGCAGACGGAGAGGTCTCCAGCGGGATAGGATGCCGGGGGGGGGAGGGGGCAGGTGCAGACCGTAGGCCCCCAGAGCAGCCCTCACTGTGCACAATAATGGCAGCCATTTATGACTATAAGGCTTCGTTATACCCCAAACCGGACGCAATGACGGTGGAAGTTATCCTTCTTCTCCCTGACCTTAAGAAATTTACAGAAAAGGTCACAACTGCTGAAACGGACATTGCTCATCTACAGTCCACATCTAAAAGACTCGAGTGCCAGGTTCAATTTCTCAATAAAGAGTATGAAAGAATTTCGCCACGTCTGAAGACCAAAAGGGGAGGTCACGAAGAAACATTAGGGTGGTCGGAATGCCGAAGGGGTCCGAAGGCCCTTGGGTTGAACTTTTTTGGAAACCCTAATTACCAAGACCCTTCGCCCAAAGAGACTATCCACATTTTTTACCATTGAAAGAGCACACATGGCACCATTCCTTCTTCCACAACTGGGAGCCCCGCCGAGGACAATTATTGCCAGGGTATATAACTTCCGCAACAGAGATGCAATCCTGCAGGTTGCTAGATCCTGAGGTTCCCTCCAGAACGCCACAATCTGTTTTTTCACAGACTTCACGCTTAAAGTCCAACGACAAAGACAAAGCTTACAGGATGGTAAAAAAGCCAAAGTGAGCCCCAAGCTTAAATATATGATGCTCTTACCAGTGCGCATTTGTGTAATCGCAGAGGACAAGTCATGGCATTTTGCCATGCCGGAGGAGACCTGGGAATGGCTTGAGGGGTCGCAAGCTGTGGGCTGCTGTGGTCTGCGAAGAGACAGATGTGGATCTTGCAGCGGGGTGGGTCTGGACTTCCCCTCTCACAAGCAGGATGCTGGACCACCAGCAGCGGGTTCACCGACACCATAGATGGTTGAATTTGTTAGGCGGTTGCCACAGCGGTCGACAAGTCTGGGTGATAAATGTACCCCTTGCCCCACTTGAAGATGGACCGGCCGCCGAGACCTCTGGTCTACATGACCAGCTGAACCTCTTGTGGGTGCTGCCTGTTGGGTGCAGATGGCCAACCCTCAGACATTTGGAGAGGGGACTGGTTTAAAGATCAATGATCAGCTATATCTATCGGGTGATGCAGAACACTGAAATTCTTAGGGATTTGAGTGAATTATTTTGAATAACAAATAATGGTGGTTGAAAATGGTGGTGCGAGCCCAGCCGCTCATGAGTTTGTATTGTTAAGGGTGACAGACGCTCTGCTAGTTGTGGGGGTGGGAAGTTCAAAGCCCACTTAGCAGGGTGGAAGAAGTTCATAGTCTGGGACTGTTAAATTGCAATGTTTGGTTTTGCATTGTTTCTTTGGTATTGCACAGGCATATATCGACTAGTTGCATGGCTCAGGGGAAGGGGGTACACTGGAGCAGAGGAGTTGGGGGAGGTAGATGTAGCCTCCCCTTCAAGTACAGAAATATTCTCAGATGGCAACCAAACTAGCACGTGCCCTCAGGGTGATGATGTGGAATGCGAATGGCTAGGTAGCAGAATTAAGCGCTCCATAGTACTCCAATATTTGTGCCAACACTGCCCAGATCTAGTTCTGTTGCAGGAAATGCATCTAAAGGGGAACCACTACAAAGCCTTGGACAGGTTTGGGTACCGGCTTGTGGCACATGCAGGCTATACCATAGATTCTAGAGGAGTGGGTATCCTCCTTAAAAAAACAATACCATTCGTTCCGACCAGCACCTGATGGGACACATCGGGACGATACGTGGCAATCTCCGGGATATGGGAGGGACATACACTCAACATATGTTGAGTCTATGCCCCACCTGGGTGCCCTGCTCTTGGACCTGCTGCTGGGGCTCCTCATTTTTGGGGTGGGGGACCTAAATCTTGTGGCCAACCCAGGGTTGGATCAAATCTCACGAGATAGGGCACCAGATGCCTCAGAGACCCTGTGTTCTTTTCTTGACTCATTCGGCTAAGCAGACTTGTGGCGGGAACATAATCTGGGGACGAAACACTTTACCTATCACTCCCTACCCCATGGCAGCTCTTCAAGACTGGATTATCTGTTCACCACATGGGTACATGTAGGGAGGTTCAGGTGGGGGCAAGCACTACCCGGGAGGGATCTCGGATCACTCTCCCATGGGTGTTACATAAATGGGCCCTGCACAGTCTTATGCCCTGTGGTTAAACTAGACCCCGGGCACCTGAAAGAGAAGACCTTTAGGGATAAAATAATAGAGAGCCCTGTATCTTGTGGGAGGCCTTCAAAACAGTTGTTAGGGGCCATGCACAGGACCTTATAGGGGGCAAGAAGAAGGATGTAGCACTTGAAAATTAAAGCCCTTGAGACCAGCTGTTTGCGAAATGGGGGGGAGAACAGTAATCTCTTACACCAGCCGCGGCTCAAGAGGCAGAAGCTGGGCTAACTGGTAGAACAACACACCCGGGCTTATTCACTGGCATCCCAACAGGGTCTATATGACGTGGGTGGACAAAGCCAATAACTGCTGGCATGGCTGGATAAGAGGGACCGGGAACGGTCCTGGGTCAGGGAGATGCGGAATAGGGAAGGAATTCTCTGCGCATTGAGCAATGTCATTGGGGAGGCATTTGTGAGCACATAACGAGAAGGTCTACGCCTTGGTGACTCAGATGTTGGAAAAGGATTGTATGGACCTCTGCGAGACGTTCAACTGCTGAGGCTTTTGGAGGACAGAGAAGCCCTGGACGTGGAGCTGACTGAGGAGGAGGTCGCCTTGGTGTTGCACAGTCGGGCATGACAGCAGGGCCAATTGGGTTCACAGCAGAATATTTCAAATGCATGGGGAGCAGGGTGGCCAAATATATGCTGGCCATGTTCCAAGATGCTTGGAAAGTGGTGTTGCTGCCAGCAGACAAGAGGGCCGGCCATAAACATAGTAGTGATTCAGAAAAAAGGCAGACCCCCAGCAGAGTGTGCCTGTTACAAGCCCATCTCCTTTCTTAATACGGAGGACAAAGTCCTGGTGAAGATATTGCAACCAGCCTACCCGTGGTCATTATAAAGCTGGTACACCCGTATCAATCCGGCTTGGTGCTACACAGAAGCAAACGTCTGAATCTGTGGCACCTATACGGGGTTCTCCATATGATAGATAACCCGAGTGGTGAATAGGCAGCACTTTTATCCCTCGGTGCCAGGATTGCTTTTGATTGCCTAGCATGGCCATACATTTTTGCCACTGTCAAGAGGTTTGGTTTCAGGCTGGGGTTTCTGAACTGGATTGGACTCCTGCACCGGGACCCAGTGACCTGAGTGCGGGTCAATGTCGCGCTCTTGAGAACCTTTGCCCTGTGCAGGGGCACTCAACAGGGGTATCCACTCTCTACTATCCTATTTGTGCTGGTGCTCAAGCCTTTGGTGGCCTGGATCCATCAGTACCCCTTAATCAGTGGTGTAGGATCTGGCGGAGCATGGGAGGAGTGCATTTCTTTGTACACAGATGACATTTTGTTATATGTCATAAATCACAGATGGTCCATTGATAGAATAATACAGATTCTCCTCATCTTTGGGGAGCATTCTGGTTACCGAATTAATAGGGATAAGTCGTTGTTCTTTCCCCTGGTGGGGACTCCTCCCTATTGCTCCCTGATTGCAATGCACCAATCAGTCAGGGGGGCTTTATGTACCTGGGGGTGTATGTCACCAGGAGTCAGGAAGGCTTCCTCCAGAGAAACTTGCAGTCTCAGCTGAATAGATTCCTTAGATATGTGGGGCATTCAAGGGCCTTACTGCTCTCCTTAATGGGGAGGGCCGCCCTCTATAAAATGATGATGTTACTGCGGCTTCAATACATTTTTCAAAATACTCCTTACAGGATACCGGCAGCCGTGTTTCAACAGCTGGACCAGGAAGTTAAGCTGCTAATATGGACTAGAGGCTGCTCCTGCATAGCATTGCAAAAGTTGAAGCAAGGGGTTTACGAGGAAGTCCTGGCCGTCCCGGATTCCTTACGTTATTATTGGGCAATACAATTGGTGACCATTAATGACTGGGCTTTCGCAGATCAGGGGGAACCAGCGTTCTGAGTGGACAGAGATGTGGTGGGAGGAAGGGGCTACAAGTCTGCCTTGTACCCCCGCTTAACTGTGAGAACATTACCAGTGCACACGGGAACAGTAGTGAGGGTGTGGAACAACACCGTACGCTATATGGGTTGGGGATCCACTTTGCCCGAACTCCACTGTGGTGCAGCAACCTACTGGGGAAGCTCAGGGCCCTGGGTGGGTTTAGGAGAGGATCCCTACTGGGGGTAGACCACCTAGGTGATGTCTGGAGGGGTCGGGTACTGGCAAAATTCGAGGTCCTTCGACAAGAATTTGATATGGCGGATGCTGAATAATTTAGATATCTGTAGCTGAAGAATGCTCTGGGTCAGCACGTGCTAGGGGGGAACAGTTGCCGGATTCAGCCCCCCCCCTAGGATCACATCCTTTATGAACCATTGGAGGTCAAGGCTATTTCTGTTATCTACAGGAAACTGATGAATAATTTCCCTGACCCAGTGAGGCCCCACCGCAGTAAATGGGTGGCAGATTTGGGAATGCTGGATAACAAAGATTGGGCGGAGGTGAAGCAGAAACCTAGAGTGGTTGCAATTCAGGCCCGGTTTGGACTGTCCAGTTGCAGATTCTGCACAGGGCATACTATTCCAGGGTAGTGCTTTCATGATGGATGGGGTACACTCCTCACATTGTTTGAGACAATGCGGGAAGGAGGGCACCTTTTATCATATTTTGTGGGCCTGCCCCATGGTACAGGATGTCTGGTGGAGAATTTAAGAGGTGGCAACCCGGGTACTTGGCAAGGAGGTCCCCTTAGACCCTATGCTGTTCCTCCTCAGTGTAGTCGGGGATGAAACGTGGCCGAAGTATCAGGGGTTATGGTTGGTGCTGCTAGCTGTAGTGGCCAAGCGTAATATAGCGCACACTTGGGGTGCAGAGTCACCACCCAGTCACCAGGACTGGCCACCTGATCTGGACTGGTGCCTACATGTGGAAAGAGTAATCTATCAGAGTAGGGGATGCCCAAAAAAGTGGGAGAAAATCTAGGTAGGATGGGACACCTATAGGGGTATTGAGTGATTCATCAGGTGGGACCACAC
This sequence comes from Pleurodeles waltl, assembly GCF_031143425.1. NCBI lineage: Eukaryota > Metazoa > Chordata > Amphibia > Caudata > Salamandridae > Pleurodeles > Pleurodeles waltl. The sequence goes on along the minus strand of NC_090450.1, from coordinate 129,123,470 downwards.
CTGAAGGCAAGAGAGCCCAGTCCTCGCCCTACCATAACGCTTCACCAGGATGGGTTCTGGTTGCAGTCCTGCACCTCCATCTATTTGGTATCTATTGTAACTTGCCTCTGAGATGACGATGTATGCTGTATTAATTATTGTTGAGTGTTATATAGTGTAATAGCTGTTCTTTGATTAATAAAAAAAAATTACAAACTAAAGTTAAAAAAAAAACCTAACTGAGTATTTCACTAACAGTAGTTTCATCTGCATACTGTAAAAGTCTTTGTTGTCTTTCATATAGTAGCAGTTGTGTATAGTAGATTCATGGGCCCCTAAGAATTTTCAGTACCTTAAGTTATGTTGGGTAGTGGAGCTGCAATACACCGGTTGGGTCAGCTGTCAACCTGCCACCTCATAAGTAACTGGTTGGTGAATGTTGATTATATAATTTTAAACTGTAACGCAACAATATAGAATTGTTTTGATTGTAAACAATGACATATTAAAGTTCTACTTCATTTTCATTTGTTCATTGTATAGTCCTAATATTATAGAATGGTCTGTATCCTAGATACAATGCAACATGTATTTCATTCAGGGTTTCTTCACTGTCGTGTGCAGTCCCTTTTTTTCTGTGTGAAATACACTAAAGGAACAGCAAAACCAGGAAGTTGTGAAAATGTGTGAGTCATGGGCCTGACTCTACTCCAACCCTCCACTGAGGCTATATATACACACCATCTATATTATTACTGCGCTTGAAGATAAGGATACAAAGCTACCACAAGTTCCTGTGAAACGGTTTGCAGGAAGAGGCTTTGGTGGCTTCTGGTTGTCATAGAAAATGATACATGAACGTGTCATGAGAACTTGTGGACAACAATCATACAGCCTTATTATTTGCAGTGAGAGGACTTCTCACTCACAACCTTAGTCACACATAACTCATCAAACTTCTTCGGGTGAAAATCATCATTGTGTAGGGGCATATTGTGTTATCTCCTCAAGTGTTAGGTAGATGTCATGCCATCTTTCTTTAAATGGGGAAGGGGTGTTATGTCATGATAGGGACAATACAACATTGTGGCATTGAATCTTCCCACAAACAGTGGTCGACACTCCTTTTTCAAAAAGTGGGTAGCAAATTCAAGGAGGAGAAGGGAACTCTAGTGAAGGATTACGTAGAGGCAGAATATTGGGTGAAAAACATGTCTGTTTCTGTACCATTTATTCCAATGAATAAACAACATGAGAATACTCACTGAGAAGATATACAACCCACTCACTGTTCCAAAATAAACCCAGTGGAACATTCACTATAAAGCTTCCATATTCAAACCAAGTTTTCACACATTCCATTGTGTCTGCTTATCTTATGACTTATCACATGTGTCATTCTGCCTGCCTCAAAACCTGCTTGCCAACATTGGACCTTGTATGTTGATTGCCACATAGTAAAGTTCTGGATTCACAGCACCTTGTTACATGTTACCTGCACAGTCTAAGCCTTTACCGCAGCAAGGAAAAGATAGATTCCTGGATTACTGATAGTAGCCAGGGCAGTGTCTATTGTCCCGTGAATGATGACATTTTGGTCTTGTTGGATATGTGTTTGACATTTAGGACCTATTATGAATAAAAGGTTGAGAAAGGTTAAACAGGGTAGTCTTATCCGCACTAGTGTAAAAAACAAAAACCCTAAATCCTTATTCAAACAGCAACTTGCTATATCAGTAACCCTTTAGCATTCCAGATCACCTGCAATTATTCTGGAAACAATAGTGTGCCTCTCTATACTGTAACAGCTGAATTACACCGATTCTACAACCTATTTTACTTCTTCATGTATACAAGACATAATGAAAATAAAACAATTACTCAAACATATAAGTCCTTAAATAGCTTCCATGCCTTCACATTAATTTGAATTGATACAACAAGCTTTCTATGGTGTAAAGCTTTCCTAGACCCCCCATTGTCACACAGTATTTCAATCCCAAATTTACACGTTGCCCTCCACAAAAAAAGCTTTTCTGGCCACTATTAGATCTTTCATAGTACATTATTACAGTTTTGTATGTCCTCCATGACTTTATGGAGATAACCTGCATTGTGTAAGATTGACAACAAAGGAGACCTACATACTGGAAGTGAATTACAAAACCAACATTTTGGCACAAGAATACCTCCTTAGCCACAGCAATTCTAATATATATCAGTGCTCATATTTTCCATTTCTCACTACAGGCTGGAATGCAAACCTTCTTAATAAACATCTTTCATGTCAATCTTCTGGTAGGGCCTAGAGTTGAAAAATAATAATAGATGTAACAGCTGCTTACCATTTCTTCTTAATTTTATATAATCCCAACCCCATGACACTTATGAACCTAGAAGAGTCATACCTAAGTGCAGATGGGGTAGGCCTCGACACTGTTGGGGTTGTTTAGACTTTGGAGCATGCAGGACATCCGAATAAAGTGTTGAATGTCCTGTTTACTCTAGTTCCACCCTCTTTAGATTGTATCTAAATGGAGTGGGAATAGAATAAACAGACTAAAATTGTGGGTAGGGTATTTGTCGTTTTTTTTTTTACATCCATTTGACTCTAAATAGCCCCCAAACTGTGTACCTCTACGACAGATAATGCATGATGGAGAAAGTCTTCTTGGCTCACCTCTTCACTGCTAAACATGACAACCACAGTATCTCTTGGAATAACTAATAGTACTCCAGATCATTTCTACATAATTGTAATTACAGAAAAAGGAACAAAGGAGTTATGTTTTCAAATTTTCTTCAGTAATCTCCTCTAGGCCTTATTTGTCCTAAAATTGTTTAATATTAAGGGCCTGGTCACCCAGAGCTGCATGGCAATAGTCTGGGGGGAAATCCACACCAAAAATGACTGTGATCATGCAGCATCACCTCACTGTTACAGTGCAAATACAAGTTTTTGATATAGAATGAGGACTTGCGTGGGGTAAGAAATTACTGCACCTGTTTCTGCAGGTTACCCCTATTTATGGACTTTTACTGGGTGTATTTGCTTTTAGCGGGTCTATGTCTGCCCAGGTCCTACAACAAATGTTAATCCTTAGTACAATAACAGCACTCCAGTTGTAATCGTGTTTTATCTCAAGAAAACTGGGGTGACCTAGATGTCATCAACCACCTTGATAGATACTGCAGCATGAAGTACTTCTGTAATTTCTGTAGGCCATGGAAATTGAAAGGCTCATTAAATTCATCTTTAGATGCAACTTGACAAATTTAGGATAATTCTCATCACCCTAAAAAATTGCTTAAGACTATAGAAGCTGCACGCAGATGCATTCTTGATAACTTAAATGGCACAAATGTGCTTTGAGTTTGGGCTTTTAGACACCTACACTGAGGCAGTGGAACATTATTTAATAAATACAAAATTAGAGAGGTGACTCTTTCTCTAGTAACATGGGCAGTAATGGAGGGTGTTATACTCAGGAGGTAGGTCTTCAAAGACTAAGTTAGAAAAAGGGGGCCTAGGATGGTTAGTCAAAGCAGAAACCTGCTACCAGACCTAGCCTAATAACCTAACTACTGCTAGCCTAATTGCAATCGTCCCTTTTAAACTTGTGTCTGAACTTTCTTCCCCGGGTCTAAACATGGCTACACAGCAAACAGCTATCACATTTTTGTCCCCTCTAACTTTTCCCCACCACCTCAACTAAGCCTTTCCTGTGAGGAATCCCTTTGGTACACTCCTACAAAATATGATGGTTTTTCCCTTTCTTTGCCATTCTGGGGAGACAGTCCTTTCAAGAAGAAGTTTATGTTCTTTTTCAGGATGGGGGCTTCATTCAAAAAAGGTTTGTGTTTCCTAGAAATCAAGAGGTTTGAGTGCATGGCATGCATTTTGTAGCTCTTATAAACCCCCTTTACAACATCATCCCAAACTTTACGGGCACGATTCACAAAGGTAACTAATGTTGTTGAGTAATTTACACTTTTCAGTAAGTTTAACTACCTTTGGCTATCTGCAAATCTCTAACTTTATTCCAAGAGCATACCTTACATATCTCCACCAAAGATAACTCAATTCCGTTATTGGTGCAATGAGATCACTAGAGTTGTAGGATACACATGTAATGCCTAGTGACTACCAAGATTCAAAATTGCATAACTCACTGAATTTTGGTAGGTACCTCAATGTACAAGCATTCAGATAGTTTCATATTGCTCTAGGATTATTGTACGAAAAATACTAGTATTTCCCTCTACAAGAGAGAAGTAAGCACTGCTTTGTAATGATTCCAAATGGAGGAACTATGGGGCAGATTTAAGTAAAGTGAAACGTTTCTCTAAATACAAAATACATGTTAAATGTACTATCCGCACACTTAGCACAACTTGCCGTCCACCCGTATGATCTGTAACTCAACAACCCTGAACGTCCGGATACCCCCGGGGGTGATAAGCCGCACTTTACAAATACTATGATTGATTGTAACACAGGGGCTGGTAGTCAAATAGTCCATAATGTTGGTAGACAATTTAGATTTTGTCTTTTGTTCCATCTGGATGAATGGGTTCAGGAAAAAAATATCCCTCTATCCGCCTAATTCGTTTTCACTAGGCTCTCAATAGTTTTGTTATTGACATTTCAATCATTTAAATGAAAAATATATTGAATGGAGGAAATAAAATGTGTTTGTTTTCTTGGCTTCCACCTGCTCCTTCAAGGTCTCCCGTAGTTAAAATATATGTCTTTTTCGTGATTTAGGATACCCACAAACTGTTCCTAAATATGTAAACTGGGATTTTGCTTCACAATAACAGTGTCAATGTGTTTAATTCTTTCCACAGTGCACATCTACGACAGTTTATCAGGAATACACATGCATGCTCTGCTTTTAATGTGTTTATTGCTGGTTTACATCAGTAGGGTCGGCTTTAGCGCTGGTGGCGCCTGGTGCGACAGTCATTTTTGACGCCAATCCCCCCCCCATGACATCCTTCCCCATTCCACTCTCCAATAGTGTACATCATCTCTCCATAGCCTCTCTGTGACTTACGTTAATTCTTTTATAGCGCTACTCATAGTTCACACGCTCAGTTCTGTGATTTACATCTTAAACGTTCTTTGCAGCAGGCACACTAACCCTCCACGCTACTTTATAATGAGCCAAACCTGCCACTAGACACAATTCCATAACTCACTAGTATATTAATCACCAGGGCTATCTTGACAGCACTATTGTTGCCTCATCATTGTTGCTGGTAAATAGAACTTCACGAGCTTAAAAACAAAAGTTATTTTTAAACCCAGCGCCCCCCCACCAATATCAGCAACAGGTGTGACCGCACAGTTCATACCGCCCTAAAATCGCCCCTGCACATCAGTGACTTTGTGGCCTGTATATCCTCCATGTCCTTTGTATATCTAAAAAGCGAGCAGCCTAAATAAATATATAAGGCCCTGTATTCAAAATCCGGTTTTGCGTAGCTGAAGTAGAGCAAAGTCAGGATATTGCAGAATGAAGCAGCTGTCGATTGTTTTTAAAGGGATGCCATTTGACAGGAAATATGTTATTCCTCTGGGCAGAAGGAAAATAAAGTTATAGGGATTGGCTCACACTCCTAACTATCATATATGGACAATAGAATATTGTACTGTAACTCTACAGTAAGTATTAAAACAATGGAATATTGGGAGTCTACTGAACACAATAGAGTGACCGAGGGCCAGTATTCAAGCAATATTATCCCAGACAGGGCTCCCAGGTAGTTATTGATCAAGGTGGAGTTAGAGGCCCTTGTTAAAGCCCACTCACCTGGATAATATCGCTATTGAAAATAAGACCCTTAAAATTTGGGGTGAAATTCACAAAATTGTTTATTGGAAGGTGTGTTTTCATAATACTGTTTAGTTGCAAGGTTACACGAAACCCATTGTTGTCGGTGCCTGGTTTTTGAGAATCACAAAAAGAAGTCTAAATAGACGTTATTCAAAATGTAAATCATGTATAGTCGGTGGAAAACTCGTTGTAGGAAATGTGAGTATTAAGATGATTTTACTCAGTGAAAAATGCAGATCCTTTACTGGGATTTGATGAACCATCTTTGAGAGAAAATAGTTTTTTACTCATGGCTTTCTCATTTAAAATGTGGCTTGTAGTCCAGAAGTTCTCAAGGATACGTTTGCTATAAGTTCACGTTCTTCCTCACCTATGTGAGAAAAAAGCCTGACATGCTGAGTAAAACTTGTACTTCCAACAACAGTAGTAGCCTGCCATTTAATTGTTGCGTGTTCTACTGCAGCTTTGCTCACTTCTAATTATCTTCTAGAAAGCTAACAGTCCATACTCATGACAAATGTATAGCATGTCTAAATGCCATGTTGCTGGAATAGAAGATGTACAACCGAAAACAATTCCTATGAAGGAGACTGTAGTAAATGAACAAAATATGGGGTTTAATTTTATCATGGAAATTATGGTTAGTGTTCCTGAAAGCTAAATGAGACCAAATGTTCTGTACATTTTCATTTATCTTTCTCATTTATGTGAAACACAAGTCTGCCATCCTGAGTGGAACACATACTCCCAACAGCAACAACAGTCTGCCTACAGGTTCTCCACTGTTCTATTCTAGCTTCACCAAAGTTTTAATGAATATCTAGAACGCCAACATTCTATCTTCACAACAAAAGTAAGGCACTCTCAGCACCATTTTGTTAGAATAGAAACGGTTGAATTTGAAGCATTTCTTAAGGAGAACAATATAAATGAACATTGAGGTGAATGGTTTTATAAAGCTATCTTCTCCAGTAGCATTTCTTCCAGCGCAGGCACATGTTTTAGATAAATATACTCTCTAGTTTTGTATTTGAACTCTGTGATCTTCACAGGCATCTGTTAGAGAAGAAGGCATGGTGGAATGTGGTAAGCGGGTTGACACTGCAATGATACTTGTCTGAAGCACTAACTATCATCTCCCAGGTAAGTATCAACTGATAAGCAATCAGGCAAAACACAGCATTTTGTTACTGTGCAGTCATTTGTTGTACAATGGCTGTTATAGACTTCTGCTCCAACATTTCAAAGTTTGCCTTTCGGTTTCCCCAAGTCTAATTTAGAACCCTTACTTTATGGAATCTTCTATTATCTTGAGAACTCTTCAGCCTCAGGCTATTGTGACCATTAACGAACCTATCCATCATTATAGTCAGTCACCTGCCACCTGAGGCTCGGGCCTATAACTCCGGTAGAGGGCCTTTATAGCCATTGACAGTGGGATATGATGCTGTGATAGCAGTATAAGAAAATACCTGCGAAACTATGTGTGCTATTTGTTATTTGTGTTACTTTAAACTTTCATGGTGAACTATGGAGCTAAATCAATAAAGAGAGAGATACCTAAGAAAGTAAATACCTAATTGAATGAAAATGTGGGAAATCAATCCATTTCAGACTTTTTAGGTTTGCCATTGCCTCTCCCAATTCTTACAATAGGATGCAGGTGGATAGAGGGGCATTGCCTTCGCAACTGATGCCTTCATTAAATAGAAATAACTCTGCCACTGTCATGTTTTTGAAAATAGACATTATTCACAAATGGATTCATGTTGCAAAACATCATGACTCTGCACTTGCTGAATTCCAGAATCTTTATTTCAGTTATCTTTGAGCAAAAATAAAATCTGTTACGTAATAGTGACGAGGCAGTGTGTGGTGAGGAACAGAAGGAGAACTGTGTGAGGACTAGCAAAGAAACCCTCATGGTATTATCATCATAGGAGAAGAAGACTGACAATTATTAGGCCCTGATTCGCTCAAAAACTACTCATAAAATTAACTTAATATGTGAATCTACCACGTTTTAAAGTAGAGGTGGTCTGATCAAGAGACTATTATTAAATGTATTTAAAAATTGCAGGGCCCCAAAGTTTTTCGTAGGTGCATGTGGGCGGCACTGCAGAATGCCAAGCTTGCCAAATACATAGTCTGGATTCCACCCTGTGCCTCTTTTTTCCACCACCCTACATTTCTTGTCAATTTATCCCTTTCTTGGCGTTTATTTTTCACCCCTACTTTCTCCCTTTTTCTCTATTTTCCTTTCTTTCTCTCTCCCATTTCCCAATAATGCATTTCACTATTCTTCTGGGTCAAAGTCTGATGCTGAAAATTAAATTGCAGTCTCCAAAAGTGAGGGTGATGTCCACCATCTGCAGCCACTGGCATAAATTAAACACTGGTCTAGCCATTGAAAATTAGGTTGCGACTTAAGTTAAACCCCAATTGGACGGCAGACTATATTCTTCTGTTGACAGGGCCAAGCAGGAAGTTCAACTTAATTTTTTGTGAAATTGTTTGTATTGACATTTATCATATAAGAAACAGTGAAAGAGACAATTCAGACCCCACATACACTCCGGCAGAATGCCAAATGTGTTAGCCCCTCCTCGCTATAAGGGTAAGCATATCCATATTCAAAAGAAGCTGAGTTACCAATCAAACATAGGTCTAAAAAATCCCCCCCAGAGTATGCACCACTTCGCTAACTTCTGAATGTGCACTTCCAAGGAAAAAGAGAACAAGAAGAAAAATGTAACAATAGAAAAAAGAAACAAAAACTATAATATTAACAACGAAACTCTAGGTCCCATTTCCTACAGTGTAATATATACAGTCGGAGGCTGGAGCGCGAGAAGGCACGGGGCTCATCTGCCCCCAGGACGTGACCCCTCCTCTCCTTCCCCGATATCCCCCACCTGGACTGAGCCTTATACATGAAAAAGGTGTAAAGCCCTAAGACGCGGGCTACAGGTAGTAAGCGATATACCCCTAGAAAGGAACCTCACCAGGGGGTCTCAAATATAGTCAACCAAAGAATAGAACGATCATCCTGTGTCTGATGTTGCAATTCGGGAGCGCACAGGCCCAATAGAATATGTGCCGGTGATGCCGGAATAGGATAGGCCAGAATCTTTTTTAAATGTGACAAAATTTCATTCCAGTATGGGTGACTAATGGGACAGTCCCACCAAATATGCCTAAAATCTCCCAACATCTCACATCCCCGCCAACACCTATCAAAGACCTGTGGAAAGAGTTTTTTAAGCTTCTCCAGGTAGAGATGCCAGTTGTAGAGACGTTTTTAATGAACTTCTCTAGTGCCCATGGAGTGGTTATACATAGAACAGGTGGGACCAGAGACCCTCCTCCACCAGAGAGTCCACCGTCCGCTCTTAAAACGCCAAATGACAAGGAGTGTAAGTGTGTTGTGCTGATATCAATAATCTGTATAGTGTCGAAATACTACCCAATGCCACCCCCCTGCTGAGTAAATCTCTCGACAGGATGAAGCTCCCTAACGGCCACCGCTTTCATATGAGGTTGAGTAACCCAATGGAGTAATTGATTATAATGAAAGCACTCAGAAATGGGTAGATGGACGTCCCTACAACAATTTTCAAAGGTGCGTACCTGGTCTCCATGAAAAAGATCAGCAATTGTCAGACAACCCCCCTCTCTCCACTTATCAAAGGGTCCTGGTGTAGCTCCCTGGGAGAAGGCCATGTTATAATGGATTGGGGTATGGGGTGAGGGGAAGGTTGTAAGTCTGAGGGTGCTTGTCACCGTGTCCCACACCTTGAGAGTAGTAGCCGTGGGAGTATTAAGGTAAGCATTTTTCCTGCGTTTACCCCTAGGTTTCCACAGCACATCCCACAATGTCCGCCCGTCACTGCCCTAGCCATGTGCAACCACAGCTTGTCTGATTCTCAAAGGGACCACTCCACAATAACCCAGAGCTGTGCCGCTCTAGAGTATATAAGAAGGTCCGGGAGGGCTAACCCACCCCTGTCTCTGGGCCTCGTAATCAATCTGTTGGAGAGCCGGGCTCTTGCGTTCTGCATAATAAACTGAGTAAACAACCTACGAAGCTCGGTAAAAAAGTCTGGAGGAATGTCAATGAACAGGCTTTGGAACAAATATAACAACCGCTGAAGAACCGTCATCTTACTAGTGTTAATGTGGCCTAACCAAGAGTGCCAGAGTATTGAGCATCTCTTAAAATCAGCTCGCAATGTCCTAAGGAGACGTGGAAAATTTGCCTTAAATAGGTCACCTACGGGTGAGCCGTACTTCCAAGTCCATAATTTCTTTCTTGGCCAAGACGAATGGAAATTGAGGATATAGGATTTCCCCTTATTCACTTTGAAGCCTGCTACCTTCTCAAAGAGACTCAAATCCTCCAAAACAGCCTAAAGGGACGTGCGTGGATTAGTGACAAAAAGCAGAATATCATCAGCAAATAATTAAATCCTATGCTGATTAGAGCCATTCTACCCGGTTGAAAGCTTTCTCAGCATCCAGTGTTAAATGCATAGCCGGGACCTGCTTCTTTGCCACCTTTTCCATCAGGTGGATGACCCTTCTAAGGTTATCATATGTTTGCTGACCCTTTATAAAAACCAGATTGATCCGGATGAACCAAATCCGGCAACACCCCTTCAAGTCTCCTTGCCAGTATTTTGGTGTACAGTTTTGCATCTCGATTGAGTAGGGCAATGGGCCCATAGGAAGCAGAAAGCTGAGGAGCCTTCCCCTCTTTAGGAATAAGTGAGATTAGGGCTTCCCCCATAGTAGGGGAGAGTGTGTGCTCGGATCGTATGGAATTAAACAGTGCATCTAAGTGGGGGACAATCTCGGCCCCAAAAGTCCTGTAGAAATGTGCAGCGAAACCATCAGGACCTGGGGCTTTGTGCAGAGGAAGGGAGTTAATGACCTCCCGTACTTCATCTAAGGTGAATGTGGCCTCTAAAAACTCATTGGTATCCCTAGAGACCTGCGGAAGCTAAATGTGGCATGAATAGCTCTCCTGGGCGGTAGCACATGGGTTATCTGAGGTATACAAGCGAGTATAAAAGTTTCTGAAAGCACGCTATTTCTCTTCTTCCGAATGGTGCTCCCCAGATTCATCCCACACTTGTGCAATATAGCCCTTAGATTGCTTAACCTGCAATTGCCTGGCCAAGAGAGAGCCAATTTTGTTCCCACCATCAAAATAATAATAATAATAATAATAATAACCACCAGGGACCCCCCATATATAGTGTTGTGTTGTGCTGGGAGAGGTCGGGCCTCCCATCTTCAAAGATCCCTGCTCGAAGGTGGCACCATCTGTCTGCCGACCCCGCTGACACCAGTCTATTTTATTTGTTTTTTCTAAGACCCTCATGCAGCTACAAGGAAGAAAAACATCGGGGTTATTAAGCCTTTCCCAGGTGCTGGTTCCCCCCACCTTACCACCACCGGCCCCGGTTTCCTTCAGTCTATCCATCCTGCTTAGAGCTCTGTTCCTGTGCCGCTGTAAACAGCTCTGGGATTGTTTGTTTCCGAGAAGAAAGCACACATTGGGCGTGTTGTGTAAAACGTGCCTGCAACTGACACTGTTTTGTAAACAACTGCAGGGACCTCTGATATTATTGCAAAGTATGGACGTCTACAGTGTGATGACTGGCCTTTCTATAAAGTGCCTTATGGGCCAGTTCTAATGGGTCACCAGGACTAGCCTCGCTCTTAAGATGGGGGTGGATATCAATCTTGGAAGAAAAAAAGCGCAGTGCTGAGGTTTCATTGAAAAAATACAGTGCTTTGAGCTGCGCTGGAGTTCAGTTTTAGTTTACCTGAAACTGTTAAAAGCTACAGCTGCAATGTTCAGGTTGCTAAAATGTATTGCTGCACCTTCAGGCTCGCTTGTAGTCTTACATTTAACAAAGAAGGAATGGGCGCAACAAATTCAGTATTCAAGTGGTTTTGGCTCAAATCTTGGGATAGACTGGAAGTGTATGACCCGGGACAACTTGCTAGCTTGATCTGGGTTTAAAGCAAGATGAAAGTAAACATCAAACTTAGAAATAAATGGTAATAGTTGTTTTAAAATACCCACGGGCCCTGCGATCAGATAGTTGGCTTGCTTGCTATATTTTACTCTGCATATTTGTTGTGGTGCATTGAAAAACACCTCAGACAACTAGTTTTTGTCATATACAATATTAGGAACTGTTGATGGGCCTGATTGAATTAGTTTACATGATAGGGTGCTGCATTGCAGCTTTACATGTTTGAAAACCATGGTTCGGTAGTCATATTGTTTCGCCGGGCCAGTGCAGTCTTTGCTGAAAGTGCGCAAGAAAGATTGTGACTGCTGACAGTTAATCAGTACGTCTAATTTCTGGCAATACGATGTAAGGTTTACGACCTTCCGAATTCAGTGGTAGCACCCATTAACAGTTTTTGTAGAGAAATTAGTTTGATCCATTTAAAAAATGAAATCACAATATCGTCCAACAATGATCCCTGAGTGATCTTTCTTTCTTTGCCTCCATAAACAATGAAAACTAGAAGATACCCTTTATGCGGATCAGGGCATACTTTGTCACTGTAGTCTCCAGAACAGTGGCCATGTCAAATGCTGTGTCATATCCTGGGATTGTGTTATATGGATTTGTAGGATGAATGATATTGACGCCAAACTATGGAATTCATTACCCCCAACTATAAGATTCACAGATAACTATCTTGTCTTCAGAAGACTACTCAAGAGTTGGCTCTTTCCTTCATAACCACCATATTCAAATAGCTATGAACTGCATATGCCTGTGCTGATAAATATTTGTTATCTTATGTGTATATTACAGTTATATATAGTTCTTTAGAAAATATGTATCGCTACTATGTAATAACAATAAACTACACAGATACTCTTTAAACCTGTTTAACTAATGTATATTTCCTCACGGTTTAAATATGTATGTACATATGTGTGTGTATAGATGTGTATGAATGTGTCTACCTATCACCATGTCATGTCTCTTATAAATCTATCCTCCATTCCCACTCAGACTCATCCGAAATCCATTCTACTAATTTCATCACCTAAATAACCCTGCCTAAGCTCTTCCCTCCTCTTCCACATCTAACTCACCCAAACCTCAGTTTACTACCATGATTTCCCAAACAACCCTACTAAAGTCTCCCTCATTTATCTTGCCTTTGACTTATCCAAAACCCCTCCTGCTACTATGATCTCCCTAACCCCTTCCACGGACTCTTCCCTCCTCCATCCCCCCCTTTACTCATCCCAAGCCTAAATCCTATTACAATAGACTCCCAATTAACACTTCCGGATTCTTCCCTCCTCCACCCCTCCATTACTCCAGTCAGTCCAACTAACAAACTTGCATATCCGCAGCTCAAAATAACTCTTAATAATACTAAAACTGTACTCATATTTCCCTATACTAATCCACCACTAATTTTCTTTTGGGTTCCGGAGTAGCGAGCGCCGAAAATCGCTTCGACGCCTCATCAGGGGTAAGTCATATATAAATACTATTACAATACAATACAATACAATTATAAGACCTCTGGAGCCGTAACAATGCCACCTCTGCCCTATTCATATAGATGGACTGCAGTTTGCCTTTTATGGAGGTTACCTCCCTCTGATTCTGCCAAATAGGGGGAAAGCTTGTGAACCCATTCAGCTTCCTGCAATGCCTTCTCAAAGCCCAGTCTCTCTTCAGTTTTCAACCAATAAAGTGAGGTCGCTAAAGAGATACATGTGCCTCGGATGAGAGCTTTGAACGCTTCCAAATAGTAGTAAGAGGGGTGTCCCCAGGTTGATTACTCTGAAAGAACTCCCTGATAGCTCTCCTCAGCACATCTCGAGTCGTGGGATCTCTAGTTAACATGTGTGGAGAATACCAATGCCCCCTCCATGGTTTCAGCAGGTTCCACTCCAAACTCACCTCAACCGGTGAGTGGTCTGAGATGATTATCGGATGGATAGTGGCCGTTCGTAGGAGCTGTCGAAGGGGCTTGCTTATGAAAATATAATCTATCCTAGAATAGGATCTGTGAGAGTGGGAGAAAAAAGTATAGTCTTTTACCGTGGGTGAAACGTGCACATAGAGTCAAGAAGCCCCAATCTGTGAAATGCTATCTTAACGGATTTTTCAAAGACACTAGTAAGCGGTCTCTGGGGATGTGTTGTGTCCTGAGCGGTATCCCAAATCAGGTTGAAATCTCCCAAAAGCACTATCTCCCAGTCCGCAAAGCCCGCCAACACATCCAGAAAGTGCTATAGAAACTGTTTGGCCACTATTAGGCGCATAGAGTGTGGCTATCGTACAAACATGGCCACCCAGGGATCCCATAACCAACAAAAATCTACCCTCCTTGTCTAGATGTGACCCCGAAAGCTGAAAGTGCATGGATCTATGAAACAGCAAGGCTCCCCCACAGTGCTTTTGTGTCACAGACGCAGTATATATCTGCAGGTAGTGTTTGTGCTGCAGTCTATGGCCGTCACCCTTCTTGAGATGTGTTTCCCACAATGCCACTAAATCATATTGGTGGTCATCAAAGAATTTCTGCAGCTGTGACCGCTTGTTAGGTGAATTCAGCCCCTTAACATTCCATGTTAAAAAGTGTAACATCATACCGAGGCGTCAAGTAAGCGTTCGCCCATGATTACTTCTGACCAAATGTGTCGTCCTGAAACCCCAGTGGCTCCCCTCCATCCCAAGCCCCCCTCGTCTCCCTCCTCCCCCCAAACCGTCTACCTACAGGAAATAGGGACAACAAACAATAATCAAACATCAAGAACGATAACACAAAAAATAAATTAATCTTACTTTTCTCAACAGAGTAAATAATAGTATTAGATTACTGGTTGTGTGTTATACAGGTTGTTAGAAGGGTCCACATTCAACATTTCGTGAAGAGCAACAACACAGATCATAGATCACTTGACCAAAATAGCACTATCAACAATGGGAACATAATGAAAGGCTCGTTCATTGTTGTTGAACGAAGTAAACTAGTTTTCTAAGAAAATGCCATTACTTTTTACCTGGAAAGGAAAGGTGTTGGCACTGGCTTGCGATTACATATTTATAGTAAGGCAGCAGGTAACTTTAGAATCCCAGGTCACTCATCATATTATCATCAGATTTTTTGGACTGTTCTCTACTAGGTGAGATGTGGCTTTTTCAATTTTTTTTAATTAACTTTTTTCCCATAAGTAACTATGTTGAAATACATGACTATATTATACTATTAGTCTTACACAATGTCTGAGACATTTGATAATGTGTTCATTAATAAAAACACTTTAATCCTTTGTCTGTTTTTTCTTTCTTTTTTGTAGTGTAAGCCCCTGATGAGGTAGCATCAGGGGCTGCGGATAGGCTGACTAACAGATCTAAAAGTAGACATATTACCCCAGGCTAACCGAAAGGGGAAATCAAGTTAGTCACTGTTTGTATCTTCTCATTATGCTTGGGTTCACCATGACTGCTGACTGTTTATTAGCACATTGGAAGTTCCACTGAAGATACTGGAATGTCAGGTCCAATATTGACCTGTATATACCTTATGCTTCAACTTCCCAAAGATTTCCTTCCTTTACCTTCCTGTTGAATTTAGAACATTTTCACGTCAGTGGGTAGAGGGTTATAATAGAATTATATCCCTTCTCCCACAGTATAAATGGGCTGCGAAAGTCCAACTCCGGAATAATAGGCCCTCCGCTGCAGATCAAGATATAAATTGTTAAAAGGGCCTGTTAGACTTTTCATCCTTGGCGTGTTCTCCCTTCACTTTTTGCCTGTTTCCCAGGTTGTTGATGTGTGCTGGACTCTGATTTTGCTGTTTTTGTTACCCTGGGCACTTTACCACTGCTAACCGGTGCTAAAGTGCAAGTGCTCCTGTACAAAAAGTGTATGTAATTGGTTTATCCATGATTGGCATATTTTGTTTACTAGTAACTAGGGCCTGTAAATCAAATGCTACTAGTGGGCCTGCAGCACTGGTTGTGCCACCCACATAAGTAGCTCTGTAATCATGTCTCAGACCTGCCAGTGTCTGTTTGTGCATTTTTAACTGTAAATTCGACTTGGCAAGTGTAATAACTTGCCAGGTCGAAACCTTCCCTTTTTTTACATGTAAGACAGCCCTAAGGTAGGCCCTAGGTATCCCCAAGGGCAGGGTGCAGTGTATGGTTAAGGTAGGACATATAGTAATGTGTTTTATATGTCCTGACTGTGAAATATTGCTAAATGTGGTTTTCACTGTTGCAAGGCCTGTCCCTCTCATAGGTTAACATGGGGGCTACCTTTAAAGCTGATTAAAGTGTAGATTCCCTTTGGAAGCGGATGGACATGTGAAGTTTGGGGTCTCTGAGCACAGAATTTAAAAATACATCTTTTAGTAAAGTTGATTTTAAGATTGTGTGTTTGAAAATGCCACTTTTAGAAAGTGAACATTTTCTTGCTTATACCATTTCTGTGACTCTGCCTGTTTGTGGATTCCCTGTCTGGGTCAGTTTGACAGTTGGGCTGGTTGCACCTCACACTAGACAGTGCCACAAATGGAGCTGGGGTGTAGTCTGCATTTCCTGATGAGCCATCTGTGCTAGGACGGAGGGGAGGAGTGGTCACTCAACCCTGAAAGGGCTGTGCCTGTCCTCACACAATGCAGTCTCCAACCCCCTGGTGAGTGTCTGGGGCCTGGCCTGGGCAAGGCGGGATTTCACATTCAAAAGAGACTTTACTTTGAAGTAGGCCTACTTCAAATGAGAAATTGGGTATAAGAAGGGCACCCAAAACCACAGACTTTAGAAACACTTCTGGAAACAAGAGGAACCTCTGCCTTGGGAAGAGCTGAAGAGCTAAAGAAGAAGAGCTACCCTGCCTGTGACTGTGCTTTGTGGAGCTATCCTGCAGTTCCTGCTTCTGCCAGAGTAAGAGGGCAAAGACTGGACTTTGTGTGCCTTCCACCTTGAGAATAAATCTCCAAGGGCTTGATCTAGAGCTTGCCTCCTGTTGTTTGAAGTCCCAGGGACAGCAAAGACTTCTCTCTGCCAACAACTGGAGTCTCTGGAGAGACTCCTACTGTGCCCTGTGGTGCCAATCCAGTTCCTGGGACCCTGAAAGGAGAAGCTGGCAGCCTAAAGACAAGGAAATCCACGCAGAGAGAGCTGTGCGGGGAAAAGACTGACGCAACTCCGATCTGCGGCTGAAGAAACAACGTGCCGCCGGCTCTACAGCTGAGACTTGACACCCACAGGAAACGTGACCGAAGAATCGATGCACAGAGCAGAAGAAATTACGTTCAGCATCACTGACGGTGGCTGGGAGATCACAACCCGCGCTGCAGGGTTTTCGGATCATCGTGCAGCTGGATTTCCGACTCAAGTACTGCTGGGCGTGGAAAAACAACGCAAGGCCTGCCAGGACCCGAGAGTGCTGACCGGATCGATGCATCGCTCTCCTGCAGAGAGAAGAAACGACACGCCCGACCCGGCGAAAGGCGAAACAACGCAAGGTCCCGCTCCTGAGTGGAATCAACGCATGGCAAGCCCTTTTTGACGCGCACTCGCCCGTGCGGGGTTATTTTTGACACACCCGATGTACTTTTTCACGCTGACAGCGTTAGTGTGTGTTTAAAACTACTTAAAGACTCTTTTTGCATTTTTATTAATAACTTGACTTGTGTATTGTGGATTGTTGTCGTTTTGGTCTTGTTTTGTTAGATACATATTTCCTATTTTTCTAAACTGGTGTTGTATCATTTTGTAGTGATTTCATTAAGTTACTGCCTGTGTTGGAACAAATATTTTACACTTAGCACTCTGAAGTTAAGCCTACTGCTCTGCCAAGGTACCAAGGGGGTCAACAGGGGTTAGCTGAGGGTGATTCTCTTTTACCCTGACTAGAGTGAGGGTGCTTGCTTGAACGGGGGTAACCTGACTGTCAAGCAAAGACCCCATTTTTAACATTAGTGATCAGCAGTTGGGATTTGGACTTGTATTTGTACTTGACAGACAGTAATTAAGTGTACACTACTATTTTGAGTGCGGACCACTACGTCACCACATACTACTTGTTTGGTGATTTTTGATTTTTCTCTTTTGCTTGGATTTTCCCCTACATCCATTTTTGTGGTAATCTTTGATTGACTTCTGAACTTTATTTGGGAACTTTTCTGCTTTTTGGAACTTTGCACTTTTGCTGACTTTTCATCATGTCTCAATCTGGAGATGCAGCAGTTGGAGCTACTTTTGACCTGGTAAAATTGGATAGCTATACCAAGGCTCAGTTAAAAGAGGTCTGTAAAAGCTTTGACTGTCCCATTAAGAGCTCATCCAAGAAGGAGGAGCTTCAAAAGGCGTTGAGGGCCTGGGTGACAGCCAAGAGCACTGGAGGGCACACAGAGGATGAGGAAGATGAGGAGGAGGAAGTGCAATCCATACACAATGGTATTATGGGTGGGCCTGTTATGTCCAGGGAGTTGGTCTCCAGGGCAGGTAGCAGTGTCTCATCTAAGGGTCTGACCCCTGAAGAATTGCAGGACAGAGAGGCAGAGAGGGAGCACCAGAGGGAGTTGGAGAAAATGAGGATGGCCCTAGAAGAGAAAAAGATTTTGTTGGCTCATGAACGTAGCTTGGGAGAGCTGGATCAGAGGAGCCAGTCTAGTACGGATAGTGGCAGCCACATCACAGTGCAGCCTGATAGGAGGGTGCACATTCCTAAAGATCTTGTGAAGGATTATAAAAGGGAGGACGACATATAATTGTGGTTTAAGGGGTATGAGTCTGCTCTCCATATGATTCTGGTCCCTGAAGCTCATTGGGGGGCGGGTCTGCGGAAGCACTTTGAGGTAGAGGGGAGGGATAGACTGACTGCCTAAGGGGATGCTCAGAATCTCACCTACTCTAGCATGAAGGATGCCTTGCTTACAAGGTATGGCCTTACCCCTGAGCAGTACAAGGGTAAGTTTAGATCCTACAAGAAGAAGGAATCCCAAACATGGTTGGCATGTGTTGATTCTTATTGCAGGTCACTGGATGGTTGAGTGAAGGGCAGTAAGGTAACTACGTGTGAGGGGCTTTACAATCTGATTGCTTGGGAGCACATGTACAGTTTATGTTTTCCAGAGCTGCACCAGCACCTGATTGATAGCAAGCTGACTGACCCCAGGAAACTTGCGCGGGAAGTGGACCGCTGGGAGAGCACCAGGGTCCAAAAGAGGTATTGGGTAGACCTCGCCAAGGGTCGGCAGGGTCCCTCTCAGAAGAAAGGGGGGTAAGGGTAAACAGGGGGAGTTCTCTAAAGGGCCCCAAACTGATTCCCAGGGTAAGGATTCCCAACCCCCCAGTGAGAAGAAGCCATGGTTCTCCAAATGGAAGCCAGTGGCAGGCGGTCCCCCACGTAAGTTCTATGAATGTGACCTGGCGGGTCATGTGAGAGGGGACCCCAAATGCCCCAAAAGTACACCAGCACCCACTGGTGCGCCGTCCCAGGGTTTGGCCAGTGTAGCTCTTGGGGAGGATTTGGTTTCTGGTGGGTGGGAACCAGCTGAGATGACCCTTGACTCACTAGGGGACAGTGAGATGGTCCAGAAAACCCTAGTGCCTGAAAACACTAAGAATTACAGGCAGTGGGTGACCATCGATGGGCAGAAGGTGGAGGCTCTGAGAGACACAGGAGCCAGCGTGACTACAGTGAGGAGTCAGCTGGTGTCTGAAGAGCAGATTGATCCCCGGGTACTTCACCAAGTAGTTGCAGTGGACAACTCAGAGCGCCTGTGCAGAGTGACGCAGTTCCCCTTTGAATTGGGGGGGAGTCTCAGGTTCCTTGAAGGTAGCTGTGAGTGCAACCATGCCTGTTGATTGTTTGCTATGCAGTGATCTGGAGGATTCCCCTTGGAAGGAGGTGGAACACAGGTCTCACTTGGAGATGTTGGGTCTGACTGGGTGGGTATGTGTATCCACCTGGTCAGTGGCAGCCCGTCAGGGTAATCAAGAGTCCCTGGGGCCTGAAACAGTGCCAAGGGGACCACCAAGAAGAGGAAGGGCAGGGGGCGTGGGAAACTGGCCCCAGAAGTTCCCACGGTCCGGCAGGAGGCGGACCCTGAGGGTGACGCCCCAGAGCCCACAGGAGAACAGGTGGCTGAACTGGGGGAGGTCCCTGAGGCTTTTGCAGTGGCAGCAGGAAGGGGGGCCCACCAGGAAAGCATTCTGTGCAGCCCAGAAGACATGCCCTACTTTGGAGGATTTGCGGCAGCAGGCTGCAGACCAGGCGGTAGGCAAGGAGCTAGGATCACATCTGATCTATTGGGAGGATGACCTCCTGTATAGTGAGCCTAAGGTTCCTGAGACTGGGTCAGCCTGTGTGCTGGTGGTACCCCAGTGCTTCAGGGCCTTCCTACTAGGGTTGGCTCATGATGCTCCTTTAGCTGGACATTTGGGGCAGGATAAGACATTTGAGAGGCTTGTCACCCACTTTTACTGGCACCTAATGCGCAGGCACTCAGATGCACATTACAGGTCTTGTCAGACTTGTCAGGCTAGCGGCAAGAGTGGGAGGAAATGTAAGGCTCCCCTCCAGCCTTTGCCTGTTGTCAGTACTCCCTTTGAGAGGGTAGACATTGACATTGTGGGACCTCTGGGTCCCAAGACAGCCATGGGCAACAGGTTTATCCTAGGCTTGGTGGACCATGCCACCCGGTACCCAGAAGCCATTCCTTGGAGATCAATCACTTCCCCTGTGGTGGGTCATGCTTTGATGGGGGTTTTTACCTGCATGGGGTTCCCCAAGGAAGTGGTATCTGATAGGGGTACCAACTTCATATCCACGTAAATGAAGTCTCTGTGGAAGGAGTGTGACGTAACCTATAAGTTCACCACTCCTTACCACCCCCAAAGTAATGGTCTGGTTGAGAGATTCAACCGCACTTTGAAAGGCATGATCATTGGCCTGTCAGAGCCCTTGAGACGGAAGTGGGACGTCCTCTTGCCATGCCTTTTGTTCGCCTACAGGGAGGTACCTCAAAAGGGACTTGGGTTTACTCCCTTTGAGCTGATTTATGACCACCCTCTGAGGGGACCTTTGAGTCTGGTTAGGAAAGCTTTGGAGAAAGCTCCTAGTAAGCCTCCCCAAGAAGTATTCAGTTACATGCTGGCTCTGAGAAACCAGACTGCCCTCTTCTCGCTCAGGAGAACCAGGAAGCAAGCCAGGAGGACATGAAACGCTGATATGACCAGAATGCCACTCTGCTCAATTTTCAACTTGGACAAAAAGTGCGGGTGATGGCCCCAGTGGAGCCTAGGGCGCTCCAGGATAAATGGACTGGCCCATTTGAGGTGGTGGAGCACAAGAGCGAATTCACCTACCTGGTGCACTTGTGGTCTCCAAAGGACCCTTTAAGGTTCCTGCATGTCAACCGCCTCAAGCCACACTTTGAGTGGACTGAGCTGACAATGCTCCTTGCAACAGATGATGGGGTAGAGGAGGAGAGCGAGCCTCTTCCTGACCTCCTGTCTGCAGGAGAAAAAGATGAGCGGGTGGAGGGAGTGATCGTCTCCCCCTCCCTGACTGAGGAGCAGCAAGGTGACTGTTGCCATGTGTTGGGACAGTTTTCCTCACTATTTTCCCTGATCCCAGGAGTCACACACTTGTGCACACATGATGTGGACACTGGGGATAGTACTCCCGTTAAACAGAAGGTTTACAGGGTGACTGACAGGGTCAGGGCATTATTGAGCACTCCAGCAGTCCCTGTGCCAGCCCAGTGGTACTGATACCATAGGCTGCTGCACCTGGTGCCACTCCAGAACTCAGGTTCTGTGTGGACTACCGGGGACTCAATGTGGTCAGCAAGACTGACGCACACCCCATCCCCTGAGCTGATGAGCTCATTGACCGGTTGGGAGCTGCCAAGTACCTCAGTAAGTTTGATTTAACATCTGGGTACTGGCAGATTGCCTTAATTAAGGGGGGCAATGAGAGGTCAGAATTCTCTACTCCATATGGACACTTTCAATTTAAAGTGATGCCGTTTGGGATGAAGAATGCCCTTGCCACCTTTCAGAGGTTGGTCAACCAGGTGTTGGCTGGGCTGGATGAGTTCAGTGCAACCTACCTGGATGACATTGCTGTGTTTATTTCCACATGGGAGGAACACCTGCAACACCTCTGGAGAGTGTTAGAGGCCCTGCAGAAGGTAGGCCTCACTATTAAGGCGAGCAAGTGCCAAATAGGGCAGGGTTCTGTGGTGTACTTAGGACACCAGGTGGGGAGTGGCCAGGTGACACCCCTACAGCCTAAGATTGATACAATTCTGGCTTGGGATCCTCCCAAGACCTAGACTGAAGTGAGAGCCTTTTTAGGTCTCACAGGATACTACAGGTGGTTTGTTAAGGGATATGGTACCATTGTTACCCCCTTAACTGAGTGGACTTCTACGAAGCAACCCAGGAAAGTGATCTGGACAGAGGCTTGCCAGAACACTTTTGATGCCCTGAAGGCTGCCATGTGCACAGCACCTTTGCTGAAGGCACCTGACTACTCCACAGAGTTTGTTGTGCAAACAGACACCTCAGAGCATGGTATTGGAGCATTACTCACAGCTTAATGAAGAGGGCCTGGATCAACCTGTAGCCTTCATTAGCAGGAGGTTATTACCCAGCGAACGTAGGTGGAGTGCCATAGAACTGGAAGCGTTTGCTGTGGTCTGGGCACTGAAGAAAATAAAACCCTACTTGTTTGGGACCCACTAATGAGTTCAGACCGATCACAGGCCCTCAGATGGTTAATGCAGATGAGGGGTGAGAATCCAAAATGTTGAGGTGGTCCATTTCCCTACAGGGGATGGACTTTATGGTGGAACACTGTCCTGGTACAGAACGCAGCAATGCTGATGGTCTGTCCAGGTTCTACCACCTTAGTGATGAGAACTCCCATGAGTTTGGGTAGTTGCTCCCCGCTTTCAACTGGGGGTGAAATGTGTTAGTCTTTTCATCCTTGGCGTGGTCTTGGCGTGAATTTTTGCCTCTGTTCTGCAGGTTGTTGATGTGTGCTGGACTCTGATTTTGATGTTTTTGTTACTCTGGGCACTTTACCACTGCTAACCAGTGCTAAAGTACAAGTTCTCCTGTACAAAATGTGTATGTAATTGGTTTATCCATGATTTGCATATTTGGTTTACTAGTAAGTCCCTATTAAAGTGCACTAGAGGTGCCAGGGGCTGTAAATCAAATGCTGCTAGAGGGCCTGCAGCACTGTTTGTGCCACCCTCATAAGTAGCTCTGTAATCATGTCTCAGACCTGCCATTGCAGTGTCTGTGTTTGCAGTTTTAACTGTAAATTCAACTTGGCAAGTGTACCCACTTGCCAGGCCTAAACCTTCCCTTTTCTTACATGTAAGACACCTCTAAGCTGGGCTCTAGGTAGCCCCAAGGGAAGGGTGCAGTGTATGGTTAAGGCAGGGCATATAGGGGGTGATTCTAAGTCTGGCGGGCGGCGGAGGCTGCCCGCCAGACTACCCCCACCAAAATACCGCTCCGCGGTCGAAAGACCGCTGAGGGTATTTTGGGATTTGCCCTGGGCTGGCGGGCGACCGCCAAAAGGCCGCCCGCCAGCCCAGGGCAAATCAACCTTCCCACGATGACGCCGGTTCAGAATTGAGCCGGCGTAGTGGGAAGGTGCGACGGGTGCAGTGGCACCCGTCACGTATTTCAGTGTCTGCAAAGCAGACACTGAAATACAAAGTGGGGCCCTCTTATGGGGGCCCCTGCAGTGCCCATGCCATTGGCATGGGCACTGCAGGGGCCCCCAGGGGCCCCGCGGCACCCCCTACCGCCATCCTGTTCCTGGCAGGAGACCCGCCAGGAACAGGATGGCGGTAGGGGGTGTCAGAATCCCCATGGCGGCGGAGCGCGCTCCGCCGCCATGGAGGATTCACAGGGGCAGCGGAAAACCGGCGGGAGACCGCCGGTTTTCCTTGTCTGACCGCGGCCGAACCGCCGCGGTCAGAATGCCCTGCGGGGCACCGCCGGTCTGTCGGCGGTGCTCCCGCCGACCCGCCGGGGTCAGAATGACCCCCATAGTAATGTGTTTTATATGTCCTGACAGTGAAATATTGCTAAATTCGTTTTTTCATTGTTGCAAGGCCTGTCCCTCTCATAGGTTAACTTGGGGGCTACCTTTAAAACTGATTAAAGTGTAGATTCCCTTTGGGAGCGGATGGGCATGTGGAGTTTGGGGTCTCTGAGCTCATAATTTAAAAATACATATTGTAGTAAAGTTGATTTTAAGATTGTGTGTTTGAGAATGCCAATTTTAGAAAGTGAATGTTTTCTTGCTTATACCATTTCTGTGACTCTGCCTGTTTGTGGATTCCCTGTCTGGGTCAGTTTGACAGTTGGGCTGGTTGCACCTCACACTAGACAGTGACACAGAGGGAGCTGAGGTGTAGTCTGCATTTCCTTATGATCCATCTGTTCTAGGAGGGAGGGGAGGAGTGGTCACTCACACCTGAAAGGGTTGGGCCTGCCCTCACACAATTTAGTCTCCAACCCCCCTGGTGAGTGTCTGGGGTCTGCCCTGAGCAAGGCAGGATTTCACCTTCAAAAGAGACTTGACTTTGAAGTAGGCCTACTTCAAAGGAGAAATTGGGTATAAGAAGGGTACACAAAACCACAGACTTTAGAAACACTTCTGGAAACAAGAGGAACCTCTGCCTGGAGAAGAGCTGAATAGCTGAGGACGAAGAACTGCCCTGCCTGTGACTGTGCTTTGTGGAGATATCCTGCAGTTGCGTCTTCTGCCAGAGTAAGAGGGAAAAGACTGGACTTTGTGTGCCTTCCATCTTGAGAAGAAATCTCCAAGGACTTGATCTAGAGCTTGTCTCCTTTTGTTTGTGATCTCAGGGACAGCAAACACTTCTCTCTACCAGCACCTGGAGTCTTTGGGGAGACTCCTACTCTGTCCTGTGGTGCCCATCCAGTTACTGGGACCCTGAAAGGAGAAGCTGGCAGCCTAAAGACAATGAAATCCACGCACAGAGCGCCGTGCGGGGAAAAGATCGACGCGACTCCGATCTGCGGCTGAAGAAACGACGCGCCGCAGGCTCAAGTACTGCTGGGCGTGGATAAACAAGGCAAGGCCTGTCCGGACCCGAGAGTGCTGACCGGATCAACACATCGCTCTCCTGCAGAGAGAAGAAACGACACGCCCGTCCCTACGAAAGGAGAAGCGACACAAGGTCCCGCTCATGAGGGGAATCAACGCATCGCAAGCCCGTTTTGACGCGCACTCACCCGTGTGGGGTTATTTTTGACTCACCTGAGGTACTTTTTTACACTGGCAGCGTTAGTGTGTGTTTAAAACTACTTAAAGACTCTTTTTGCATTTTTATTAATAACGACTTGTGTATTGTGGATTTTTGTCGTTTTGGTCTTGTTTTGTTTAGATAAATATTTTCTATATTTCTAAACTGGTGTTGTGTCATTTTGTAGTGTTTTCATTAAGTTACTGTGTGTGTTGGTACAAATACTTTACACCTAGCACTCTGAAGTTAATCCTACTGCTCTGCCAAGCTACCAAGGGGGTAGGAAGGGTTTAGCTGAGGGTGATTCTCTTTTACCCTGACTAGAGTGAGGGTCCTTGCTTGAACAGGGGGTAACCTGACTGTCAACTAAAGACCCCATTTCTAACAGGGCCTTTAACAATCAGTACAGCCCTGGGCAGTGGGCTATAATGCTACACTAGTTATCCTCTTGCCTATTTAAGGACCCCTGTTCAAGAGATTTAAAGAATGTGTACCATGCACTTGAAGCAGAATCACATAATAGTTATCTTCCTCAGTGTTTAATCACCATCAACAAAGAATCCCCCTGAAACTCGAACATTTCTACAGCCTTTCATGTTGCCACAAATAATAATTCTAAAGGTTTCCAAATGTGCTGTGTGTTTCAGTATAGTTTGGCACTGGGAGAAATGATTGTTCATTACGCTTCAGAAACTCTCTTTTCTCACTGGAATCACCTCGGGCGTGTAAGTGAATGTATGTTTTTGAGTAATACAAGTAAAGTATGAAACTAACATGGGAAACCAACATTTTTCATTGACGTTTCAGACTTCCCCAATGACACTATTTCTATTCCACTTTGTTCTTGTGGTGTTCAGTAGAGAAGGAGGTGACAGAAGGGAAGGTCTGGGTTAATTTAAATCGATCAATGTCCTGTGGTCAGTGAGAACATTCTTGTAGGAACACTGATCCTCAGATTTGTCACCATATAGGCAGAAACAAAGGGCCTCATTTTCAATGCCCTGTCATGGCTAGTTACAGGAGTTACAGACCCCATTAGAATAATGATATCAGTGGAATCATCAGTAATCTTTCCTTTCACCCAGAAATTGCATTAAACTTTTGATTTTTTTTTCCAGAATTTATACAGCGCATGGCTACCCAACGGGTCTTCCAGGGCCGGTGAGACCTTTGTTCTGAATAAAAATGTCCATGGGTCACTAAAATGAATGGGTTTTCAGTAGTTTCCCATAGATTTCTAATTTCTCCTGTCTAATGTGAGAAGGGAGCTCATTACAGAGCATAGGAGATAGAAAGATGGAGTTTCCACCTCTCCTTAGTTTCCTAACCCAGAGAAGGTTTTGACCCTTGGTTCGTTTGCGGACATAGGAAGAGATTAGATGTTGAATTGGCTAGGGTCTTTTTCAGTGTACATCTCGATGGACCTGGCATAAGGACTTGAATTGTATTCTTTTCTAGGCAGGCGGCTAGTGAAGAGCTGCCATTGCAGGGGTATCTGAGGAGCGTTTGGGGATTCTACAAAGCGTGCATGCTGCTGCATTTTGCATTATCTGTACTGTATTTAGGGCTGCCTAAGTAGAGAGAGTTTCTGTGTAATGTGTTATTACTAAGACAATCAGTGTTAAGTTTTGCAGATTTGTGGAGCTCACTATCACCCAGGAGGGTATCCTAGTGGGAGCCTAGCCAAACCTAGGGCCTAGTGGGACTACTCAGAAAGCCAAGTCTTCAATTTCCTGCAGAATTCGGGAAGAATGCAGGAGGGTCTTATGTGTAGCAGCAAGGCGTTCCTTGCTTTAAGGCAACTATTGTTGATTCCCCTAGTAATTCCCTGTTTCTGAGGGTACAGCTTGTAACAGCCAGAACCCCCGCCTCCCCCACTCTCCAGAGCTAACTTCAGAACTAATACACAAGACCACACAGCAAAGTATTAATATTAGATTCCAACAGGCATATTCTTTCCTAAATGTTTTTTTTTTTTTTTTTTAGAAATGCATAGTCAAATGAGGAGATTATAATGTGACGGACGGTATGTCCGTCACGTTTGTGACTGAGTATTCCATCCACAGAGATCTAAATCAGGCCCTATCTCATCTGGCCCGCATTCACCTTGTTCATCATTTTCTATAAGTGCACAGTAGACCACACACTCTGTCTTAATATTAACCACAGGGCAAGAGAAAATTATATTGCAACGAGGGTCTTCCAATTTCCAAGAAGACTGCACGTCCCCACATAAATGCTAAAAAGGGTAAACCATGGTCAAATGTAGTATGCTTCAAATTCTGCAAACAGATGAATCATGGTCGGCGATAAAATAAAGCCTATAAAAGCAAAGTTTGACTGAGCTAAGACCATACTATATCCATTTCGTTTTATTGCAATTGTAAAAACGCTTATTGACGCTTTTGGATCAGGTAAAATCTGGCCAAATTTGCTGAGAAAAAAACAGAACATTCTGAGCTTTTCAGCTTGGGCTGGTAGAAAGCATGTGTTTTTATTGTGTTATCCCACATTCTAACTAGGCCTGGTCATAATTTAAATTATGCTAATGTAATTCACATACCTTCACGACTCTGGTATGACTCTTGCAGGGGGCGTAGTTTGGTCAGTATGACTGGGGGCTGTGAGCTTCAGATTTCCCAAGTCACGCTGGGTCATCTTATTAAAATATATTATATGAAAGGTAGGACACGAGGGGGCTTTAAGGGCAGGCGAAAGAGAGAAGAGTGGGGATTGCTAGAGGTGCCTAAAAAGCATTCGCTTTCAAACTAATCAACATTTTGTAATACCTTCAAAACACTAGCGAGAGGGTGTGTGTGTTTACTTCATTATGGGCATGTAAAAATGGCAGGTGAAATCCGACACTTCACATTGCAGGACTGGAAGCACCTGCACCCAACTATTTACTGGAGAATACAGTTTTTTAGAAGATGTAACACCCCAGACACCCTCTGCAGATTCGCCCCTGGACCCCTGTTGAAATTATGCATCTTTATGTAATTACATTCCATTTGTGGTACAAATTTACAGCGAGTGGATGTCGTTTACGGTGCTCTGTTTAAATGTGTCCTTGTGCCAAAAACTGTCAGAGGGACGCATTCTGAGCTAGGATACTGGCCAAAATGACGGGTATGCATTTTGCGTTATTGTGTGTAATTTTATTGAAATTTCGCAAATTTAGCAAAATGGAATTATGCAAATTTTGCACACCTCTATTTCTACCCTGCAAAAATTGCAATGTTTGACTGATTTCAAACCAGTTAAAATAAAAACCTCGTGGAATCAGTCATTTCCCCATGAGGTATTACTGCATCATTTTGCTGAAGCACATGGGAAGAACTCATAACATCTGTCTCTGCCAGTTTAGCATGCGAGTGTGCATGTAGAACTCATAACATCTGTCTCTGCCAGTTTAGCATGCGAGTGTGCATGTAGAACTCATAACATCTGTCTCTGCCAGTTTAGCATGCGAGTGTGCATGTAGAACTCATAACATCTGTCTCTGCCAGTTTAGCATGTGAGTGTGCATGTAGCAAGATTTCAAGGTCAAAGGCTGAGTTTTTTCGGAAATGTTTCTGAAGTTCATATGCGAAGTCTGTGACTTTATGTCCTTCCTGTTCCTGTTTGCCCAGGTTGGGTTTGTTGTGTTTGTTTGTACAACTTCGAAAGTGTGAGCCACAAGAAAGGAGAAGTTGCTGATCCGATCTGACACCCTAATGTTCAGTATGTCCCAAATAAATGTTGAAAATACGCGTGCCTCAAGTGCCAGCGTGCTGACTTCTATATCCTTATACTTATTGCACCCAAGTTGCTCCAGGACATAAGCAAAGCACTGCACACTTAATGCACAAAGAAAATCCAGGGCACCTTTCTAATATTCAAAACTCTGTGAGCAATTACATCTCTTTGGCAAACATTCAGACCCTTGTTGATCAACTGTAAGTGCCAAGCAAGACCTCTCCGTCGATGAAACAACGCCCAATGATGGTAGGGAAATAGATGGCTAAGGATTTTGCTTTGACCTTTGTAACCACCGTACACTGATCTTTCCAAGAAAGAGCTCTCCTCAGGGTCCAGAAACAACTACCAATCACATCTTCAACAAATCAAAACGTGTTCAGTTACACAAGCAACAGGGGGGAGTGGCTGGGTTTGGCATTCAGGGTGACAGGGTGCCCCCTTTCCAATCCAAAGGCAGTTATTGCATATGCTCAATCCACCACTCCTGCTTGTGTCCGAAATGCTGAGTCAATAGGTGCTAATCCCCAGGAGATCAACTGTCAAAACCACTCTTCTTTATAAATACAAAGTATGCACTTAGTATGGGTGGGATTTCACTCAAATGTCAATCAATCTCAATATTATTCCAATCCAAGTCCATTACATCAATTGATTATTTTAGCTGTGGTCCATAATGACCAGGATAGAATATCCTCTACCCATGCACACCTTAGATTCCACAGACTTCATAATTCTTTCCTCATTAAAATTCAGCCTTCAGCCAACACGTTTCCTTCATACAGATCTTTCAAAAGGTGCAAATCAGGTTTCAAAATTCAGTAGGCTTCAAATGAATTCAAATCAGTAGCAGGAAGGTTCCTTGCCACACGCAAACTCCTGGGAACCTTCCTTCTTGAAGACCTCAGTTCACTGCCAGTGACAGATATTTAGGATGCCCATTTGGGATGATGTAGTTCTGTCAGAAACTATTGATGTGAATTAATGAGAACTAAAGGGAGAAAAAATACATGTATAGAGAAGGAGAGGGTGGGTGTGCTGAGTGGTGATGTAGAGGGAGAGGTAAGGTAGAGGTGAATGAGAAAGATGACATGTGAGGTATAGAAAGACAGGTCAGGTAGAGAATATTTGACAGGAGAAGGGTAGAAAGAGAGGTGAGGTTTAGAGAGAAAAGAAGTCAACTAGAGAAACAATGTCGGGTAGAGAAAGAGAGGCAAGGATGTTAAAATGGTAAATGGATGAAGAGGTTGATAGAGACAGAAAGATGAGAATAACAGGTATAGAGATGTATGAAGACGGAAATGGAGTATAGAAGAAAGAAGGTAGATGGATGAGTTAAAGAAAAGATGCTGCAGAGAGAAAGGTTGGAGACAATGAAAAAAACGATGTAGAGGTGGGGACAGAGAGGTAGTAAGAAAGGAGAAAGTTGTTAGGTGGGGTAAAGGAAAAGGAGAGAGAAACAGGAGAGTTGAAGTGGTGAATGAGTGATAAGTTAGAGAAAGAGAGAGAGCGAGGGAGATGTAGCATAGCCAGAGGCCGTGTAGTGACATACATCAATTTGTAGAGATAGAAATGAGGTAGAGAGATAGGTGAGGTAGACAATGTTGTGGTAGAAAGCTGAGTAATAGAGCTAGGGTGGGATGGTTTGGAAAGATGGAGAAAAACAGGTAAGATGAAGAGAGATGAGGATAAGGAAAAGATGTCAAGCAATGAGGTACAAAGAGGTCAGGTAAATATAGTTGTGTAAGAGGTAAGAAATGGTAGAGATAAGCACAACGAGTAGTTGCAACAAACAGAGAGAGGTGCATTGAAAGAGAAATGATAAAAAGAAGGAGGTAGAGAGAGCTGAGGGAGAGAGACTGGGTAGGTACATAGAGACATAGAGCTACGTAGAGAGTGAAAGATGGGAGTAAGGTAGAAGAGGTGAGGAAAAGTAAAGAGAGATGCATTAGCGAAAAAGGTAGGCAGATGCGGCTCCTCCGCTAGGGCAGAGGAACGTTCCCACCCCCCCATCAGCAGCAGCAGTGGCAAACCGCTTACTACAAAACAATAATAAATTATGTTTATTATCGTTTTATAGTAAAAGGGGTGGGGATATAGGCCAGCCAAACACACATGCGTACTGTACTCTCTCCAGCCCGGCACTGTGTTGCCCGGCTGGAGAGAGCAGGCACAGGCTCCCAGTCTGCCTGTGAGCACCCTGGCTGGGTGCTCCCAGCCTATCCTAACACTGCTCTGGGCAGCGTCAGAACTGGCCACAGGGCATTTTGGGAGCTGGTGCCTGCAGCAGAGGAGCTGTGTGATGGTGGTGGCAACGATGCAGGTAAGTGTTTCTTCTTTTTTTTTTTTATGAATCTACCCCTGCACGCTGTCAACCTAATAAGACAGGTCAAGCATCACAAATATAGCCTCTGAAAAGATCACTGTTTCAGTCCTTCCTAAGTCAATTCCAGCTCCACTACAACATCTTTTGTTAAAGTAGTCATACTAACAGTTTTACAATTGTACATGCAGATGACCCCTTGTTTAAAAATCCTGCCATTTCCTGTACCCTGAAACCAGAATAAAATTCAAATTTTATTGTTTGGTAACAGACATTGGCAGTCAGTGTTTTCCACATTCATCCCATTGTGTAGTTTACTAATTCGGGGACACTTTCCTGGGATTAGTTCTTCTAGGTCTGACCTGACAGATTCATCCCTGGAAGTGCCCGTGGCAGCTTTGGGTGCAGTAATACCACAACCACACTATTTGAAATATCTATTTGGGCAGAAGCTTCAGCTCTGCTCTGCTCCTGCCCAAATGGCTACCATAAGCCTCACAGAAAGTGTGCTTCCAAAGCTTTCACGCATTTCAAAATGCATATAAAATTCTTTGAGTTTTTAACTGTCTTTGTTTATTCAAATGGTTGAAATGTAGTCTTCTTTTTAAATACTGATATTATCACTAATAGAAATGCAGTTTAATTACTTCTTTCTACTCATGGTAAAAGAAGGCCACCAAACCAATTGTAGCTATTAATGAGGGTTTTGATGTTGTCATTGGCAGCAATCAGGGCTGTTTCTGTGCTGTGGTTGGTGCAGAAACCGGATTGGGAGGGGACCAGAAGATCTCTAGGTGTTCTGTGAGTAGGCAGTTGATGGCTTTTTAGAGGACTTTGGTAGGAAGGTGAGCAGAGTGATAGGAGTTCTAGGGTTTGCTGGGATCGGTGGACGGCTTACTGAGAAGGGGTTTGACTTCTGCATGTTTCCATACTTCAGGCAAGGTGACTGTGAATATGGATGAGCTGAAGATGGCGGTGAGGTTGCTGCTGATCATCTTGCTCCCTAGTTTGAAAATGTGGTTGGGATAGGGGTCAGTGGGTGCTCCTGAGTAGACCGAGTTCACAATAGCTGTAGGGTTTTGTGAGGTGAGCTAGTCGCAGGCAGTGAGCAGGTGGTCAGAGATAGCATTGGGGTTTCCATCCGTGGGAGCGAAGCAGCTGAGGGTGTTCGGCAAGGGTGAGTTTGGGGGGGTCAAAGTTTTTATAGATGGAGAAGATCTTGTCATAGAAGAAGAGGTCAGCCAGGGTGTCACAGAGTCCCTGAGAAGGAATGATGATGTTTTTAGTGGCTGAGGGGTTGGAGAACTCTCTGACGATGTTGAAGAGTTCTTTGCTGTGCTTAGAGCTGGCTTTGATGTAGTTGGCCAGGGGGCGCTCCTCTTCATCTGTTTCAGAAGTTGGTGGCATTGATTGAAGGACAGCTTGAAGGTGGCTTGGTCTGTGGGATCCTTGCTGGTTCACCATTTCCTTTCTAGCCACTTGCAGTTGTGTTTTGCGGTTCTCAGTTCCATGGTGTACCAACTAGCCTGTTTGATAGATCTCTTGAGTTTGGTGGGCTTGATGGGGTGAGTCTGTTGACGCAAATAGTGGTCCAGGCAGAGACGTTTTTGACAGCCTGTTCTAGGTTTATAGTGGGGTCAGAGTGGGAGGTGTTGAGGGTGTCGGTCCACTGGCTCTCTGATACTTTGTTCCAACTGCAGTGTGAGATGCTGGGAGGCTTGGTGGCAGTGTCAGGGGATCCTGTGATGGTGAAGTGGATGATGGCATGTTCTGTCCAGCTGAGCTCGGTCAGAGGGCTGTACTTGACTTTCTCGCTGGCTGTGAAGATGGGATTGCACGTTTGTCTGACATTGTGTGTGGGTCAGTGACTAGTTGGGTGAGGCTGATGTTCATGCTTTTGAGGAGGTTAGCAGTGTTGGCATCTTTGAAGTCTTTGAGGAGAAAATTGAGGTCTCTGAGGAAGATGTAGCATTGGGAGTCGATGGCGAGTGGGGTGATGAATTCAGGGATGGCGTCACAGAAACAGTGCATGGGCCTAGAGGTCTTTGGTGAAGGTGCCTCTGTTTGTGGTTTTGCTTTTGTTTTGGAGTTGGAAATTGAGGTGCTCTTTGATCGTGTTGATGTCATCAGTGATGGTGGTGCAGTGGATGGTTTCTTTGTGGATGATGGCAATTCCACCTTCATGTTTGTTGATGTGGCCCCAGTGTGCTATCTTGTAGCCATCTGGAGTTGCTGAGGTGATGTTGGAAGCGGATGCAGGGTTGAGTAAGGTCTTTGTGAGGAAGATGATGTCGGTGCTGAGGGAGGTGATGGTGTCCCAGATCTCTGTGGCGTGCTTAATGAGTGATCGTGCATTGAGCAGGAGGCAGTGGGCAGGGCCTGCAAAGGGAGGGGTAGTGGAGGGAAGTGCAGAAGAAATAAAGTGGAGGGAAAAACAGGAAAGTGGGCGAACAGAGAAACAACAGAAATTAACAAAGGCATTATAAAATTAAACAAGTTGAACAAGATTGAGAAAGGTGAGCACAATAACAAAGTGAACAATTCAGTAACCAGGGAGCAAGTGAATCAGCAATGACCTGCTTAGTAGTAGGCATCAATTTTTAGTTTAGTATTATAGTCTGTGGTTCAAGTTATCCTGTTAAGGCTGGTGGGTTGCTCTCAGCTGTGTTCAAAAGCGATCAGACTCAAATTGCTACAAAGTCTTTTTAATGGTTCATTTGAAAGCCAAAATTAACAGGCCTGTTAGTTTCAGTGTGCAGTGATTTTTTTCACATTCAGAGATTGGAATGTGCTCAGGAATGTGTCCAGTTCTCGGCTACAAAACCCAAAAAGATGTCTAAGAAGCTCAAAGAAGCCACCTTTTCTAGTAAATAAAACTTTTTGGGGTCTTTCCAGTGGTGCTGTATGGGTTGGTGATTTGTCCACTCATTGGTGCCAGGGAAAGTAGGCACAGTTACACGAATTGAAGTCCACTATAAAATGGTGGTATGGCAGACCAGTTGTCAATTTATGTCCTTTCTGAAGGCAAATAGGGGTTGGGGTTGCCATTTTGCTGTCCACGTATAAATCACCTTGTTGAATGCTTATGCTAGTGGGCATGCATTTAATGGTTTGTACACTGTAAAAAATGGCATTGAGCATCCTGCCTTTATAACAGTATATCTGTTAAAAAATGAAGATAATTTAGTCAGTAAGGGGCATATTTATCAAAGTTTTGTGTTACCCTTGCACCAAACAGGATAACACATGGGTGACACAAAACTTAGATGAGATTTACCAAGCCACTCAAGGTCACTTTGGATGACCCTGTGTGGTTTACTAAATCTGGAATAATGCAAGGCAGCGCAAGTCACTGCCTTGCATTACTCTACCCCAGGGAGGCATCCTATGGGTGGAGCATGGGTGTTCTCATGCACCTACGCATGGATTCTGAAGCATTCCCAGATTTATCAATACTGTTAGCCCTGGGAATGCGTCAGAATGCTATACCTTCCAGGGGAAGTAAAACAAGGAGAAATAGCTTTATTTTTCCTTGTTTTTCTCATTTTCTATCTGTGCTCACACAGAGGAAAAAGTCTTAGAGGATTGTTTTTGTGCAGGAAGGTATCTGTTCCTGCACCAAAAATGATCCTACCTGTAACTCTGTGATGGTACTAGGCAGCAGTTTGTGCGCCAGCACAGGCAGAGAGCAAAAATGCACTATGGCCCTCATTACGAGTATGGCAGTTTTCAGGCAAGACCACCATGCGAAATGGTGCCACCATACTGGCAGTTGAGGCCATATAGCAACTGCTAGATTATGAGTCACAAAACACAAACCGCCCAAATACAAACACAAAACCAACACCACCAGGCCTTCCCAAGGCGAAAGAGTGACTGATCAACTGCAGGCCCGCCACGTCTTGAGGAGCCACACTTGAGATGAAGCACACCCCAAACACAGCAAACAAATATCACACAGCACACATTGCACAAATCAACACCACAGCTCACCAGCACACAGAGCCAAACACCCCCACATCACCACACACCCCACACTGCACCCGACATGCACAACACATACCCACCCCACAACATGTCATGCCAGAAGCACCCACGGTTCGCCGACAATGAGTTGCAGGTCATGGTGAACGAGATCACCAGACTAGAGCCACAGCTCATGGGAGTCCAGGTACAGCAAACATCCATAGTCAAAAAGACAGAGTAATGGCAGAGGATCGTCGACAGGGTCAACTCAGTCGGCACATACCCACGCACAAGGGAAGACATTTGAAAGAGGTGGAACGACCTCAGGGGAAAGGTCCGTTCCATGGCGTCCAGGCAGAGGACAGCCAGCAACAAGACCAGCGGTGGGCCCCCACCTCCTCCCTTTCAGTTGACATCCTGGGAAGAGAAGGTCCTGGACATCATGCATCCCGAGTGCCTCATTGGCCTCAACTCTGGTCAGTTAGCAATACCCCCCAAGAACCAACCACCCATGCCCAGCATGCCTTCCCACCACTCTCCAACCCACCCCACTGCCTCATCCCAAACACCCATGCCCCTCCTCTGCATGCCACACCACCCACTCCCACCATCCCTACTCACACACCCCTAATGCACGGATGTCTACCTCAATGTGAAGAACCACAGCTCCCACAATCCAATCCAAATCAATGTCTGCAGATCAGCAGCTGTCATTGCCATCACTGGGAGCAAGTCGAGCCACTGCATGCATCACAACAGGGACATAAGAACTACAGTCACACAACTAACATCTACCGTATCCATCCACAGGTATCCCTGCCTCTGGCACCCCACAGAGGATGCCAGGTTCAGACAGCCCACCCCAGGATGAAGGCCCCACTGGATGTCTGGATGAGGACGACTTGCCTGGGCCATCTGGGCCACTGGACAGTCCACCAATGGCACACCCACACTAGACACACCGGACGCCCCTACCCATTTGGGAAAAAATACCACAGCCAGACTATGAATCCCAAACCTGTGCCCCAGGGACCCACAAGGCAGGGGTGTGACCCATAATACAGGGGCCAGAGTCAAGGATACCCATCCCAGACAATGAAGGCCCTTCTGCTACTGGGACTGGGAACACTGTGCCAGGGGCACAAGCACAGGGGGCCAGGGGTAGTAGGAGGGGAACAGTGGGCCAAGGGTCGGGACAGCTACACCAACTGACTGCACAGGAGGGCCTCAACCAAGTTATGGGTATATACCTGTACAACCAGGACACAGTGGCCCAGATCCTCACTACTGTGCAGGAGACCCAGAGGCTGCAGGGGCAATACCATCAGGAGGCATGCAACAGTGGCAGGTCCAAAATACCACCATGGCCTCCATAGTAGGGGTGCTCAAGGACCTGACCACTGTCATGCGTGAGTTCACCACCCACCAGCAGGCCCCTACCACTGGCCACATCCCATCGTCAGTGGCAGCCAGTGGCATGGAGGCCCCACCCCAGGACTAGCAAGACAACAGCACACCAACCCCTGTAGCTGAGGAACCTCCACGCAAGCGAGGACATCCAAGTAGATATCCAGCCAGACCATAACCACCGCCAGGAAGTGACCCTCTCCTGAACATTCTCCTTTGTGTGTGACTGTGACACCCTATTGACTTTCCACTCCCATATCTCAGTCTACCTGTGGCCAGCGTACTGTACCTGGACTACCTACAGATGGCCTCACCACTCTGATGATCTCCGCCGCCATGACCCCACTCATCACCCCTTACACTTGTCCACACCAAATAAATGACAATTGAGCACAGTTCATGTCTGCGTATTTATTTGCCATGAGTACACATGGTGCTGTCAATAAGTGTATAAAAGGCAACCCATCGCCCAGCACATTAATGGGAGGGTGACAGAGGGGAGAGCAAAATGCTGGGAGGTTGATCGTGGAGCAGGCAGTGGCTAGAGATATGTGTCAATGGAGGCAACAGCCCAGACAGAGACCACAGGACACCACAACATTGTCCAGAAAGTAGAGTACAACGGGGACAACAATCACTGTAGGAGTCACAGATGACAAATCCACACAAATGCACTGTAGGAACAGGTTTCCAAGGCAGATATACCAGACAGGTCCACAACCGTTTGGCCAGTACCAACAAACAAAACATCACATACCAACCCAATGGTCCTACCCTCACAGCACCCAGCGCCACACCTGACCCCATACCCACTGCCACCAACAACAATGTAGCACTGCAACCCAGTGTTGACTCCCAGCATAGATGCTGCACAGATGCAACAACCTTGTGTGGCACACACATAGCATTTGAACTGGCAGCTCAGGGAACATTCTACACACACATTGATAGCACTAGGTCACCAGGAGACAGCTGCCTGGCTATAGGGCCGACCTGTACACTGTGACTACCTAAGTCATGGGCACATGTGCCAACCCCCCAACCCACCAGGGGTCAGAGCTGCAACCAATACAATCAGTGGTCACAGACAACAGTTGGCTCAAAGACAAGGCAGACAGTTATAGAGGACACATACCACACAGTTTACACATACCTTCATCTCAACCGAAGTAATGTCAAATCAGCTCCACCCTGGAGTCAGCTGCACCCTCATCATCCGCCTCTTCATCACTCCCCATGTCCCCTTCATCAGCCACTGGCATAGCTACCCCCTCCTCTGCCTCCAGCAACAGGATGTGACGACTCGGGCCAGATTTTGCAGCAGGCAGCAGGCCACAATGATCTGGCACACCTTCTGTGGGTTGTAGAGCAGGGCACCCCTGGAGACATGCAAACAGTGGAACCTGGCCTTCAGCAGGCAGATGCATCTCTCAATGACCCACCTGGGATGACCTTGGGCCGCAGTGTAGCAATCCTCTGCAGCTGCGTTTGGATGCCTCACGAGTATCATGAGCCAGGGCAGCTTGGGATAGCCAGAGTCACCTGTGTGCATAGAGGCATGTCAAGGCCGGGGGGGGGGATTATAGCGGAGACACACGGGGGCAGAGAGCTGAATGGCACACATATGCAGGGGTACATAGCGATGAGTCAGGCCCAGTCCCTCTGGAGTGGTGCCATCATGTGTGGGACGCTGCTGTTCCACAGGATGTACGAATCATGCACAGACCCTGGGTGCCTGGCCATCACCTGGGAGATGTACTAGTCCGCGAGACACACCACCTGCACATTGACCGGATTAAAGTTTTTGCAGTTTCTGCACACCTGTTAATTCCTCCTGGCTGTCACGACCATTGCGCAACTCACCATTGGTTCACACTGTTGCCACTGGGAGGCAGGAGCCAATGTTGATCGCCGCCAGCGGTGGCGGTGATGTCAGTGGCAACCGTAACCGCCATTTCATGTGCTCATGCTCACTTGACTCCTGAACCTCATGCAATGAAGACCTCCACTGCGTGTGCTGCTGTGTTCCGACTCTGGTAGCCAAGATGACACGTCCTGCAGGAGACAGGACTCCAGCCTTCACCCAGGAAGAGTTGGAGCGGCTCGTGGATGGGGTCCTGCCCCTGTATGAACAGTTGTATGGGGCCCCAGAGAAGCAGGTGAGCCTAATGCCATAGTCCTGTTTGTGATTTGTGTGCGTGGGGTTGGGGGCCTTGGTAGGTGGCAGTGTGTATGGAGCATGGACGTGGGTGACGGATGTAATGCTATGTTGGCTGATGACATGTGGGTGTGGAAGTGTAATGTGTGCTGTCCACTACTGTCCCAGGGATGCCACTCTCCATGACTGTGTCCTTCTGTTTGTGTCCCCATGCAGGTCAGCGCCCATCAGAAGAAGGAAATTGGCATGCCATCACCAAGCAAGTGCGGACCTTGGTGGTCCATGCCCACAGAGCACCCACTACAGAAAGCGGTGGGAGGACCTGATACATTGGGCCCGAAAGACAGCAGAGGCCCAGATAAGGATGTCCTCCCAATGAGGGAGGTGTGCCCATCAGACCCTGATCCCCCTAGTGGCCCGCATATTGGCAGTGGCCTACCCTGAGATGGATGGGTGCTTAAGGTCAGCACAGCAGCCACATGGGGGTAAGTAATCGCACTCACTTGCAACATGTGTTGGCATGGTGGCTCTGGGTGGGGACCAATGGGTTGCTGTGGCGTGGATGCTAGGTACAATGATATCCATTATGGGTTGTGTCCACCTGGGCAGGACTGGCATCATTGGTGTGGGTAATGTCATGTAGTCAGTGGTAGCCGGGCAGACTCCTCTAATGTTGAAATTTGTGTGGCCACGTACTAGCTAGGTGTGATTGCCAGCTCACGGAAACAGGGTGATTAGACCTGGGGTGTCAGGGTATTGTGATTGGGCCTGGCCACCCACTGTGCCAGGGGTGGATCCATGACCTAATTCAGCTGGCAGGCAATGCATGTGTAGTGGGGTGGGTGCACAAAGTGGTGACATTGCTACTTGACAATAGTCAAGTAATCTGCCAACTAGCTGTGCAGCATCCTGTTGGGTGTGCAGATCTTTGCATGCCTGTCTCAACAGCCATGGGCAGTGGACAGGTAATGTGGTCGTTATAACACTCCTTATGTACATGTTTGCATCAGTCAGACCATCAGCGATTGACATGTGTATTGTTGTGGTTTCCACCATTATGTTCCCAAGTTGTAGGATGTTCAGAGGTGGGCATAGTATATCATGGCATGGCATCAAATGCTGATGTTCTACCCTGTGTGACTGTTATGCTGGCATTGACCGATTGCATCCTGTCTCTCTCTCCCTCCCTCCTGTCCTCCTCCGTCTTTGTGTGCATCGGCATCATCTGGTGAAGGAGAAGGGGCACCGGCAAGTGGGGAAGCTGCAGCCCACAGGACACCAGCGAGATGGAGGGGACCAGTGGGACGGAGGGTAAGGGGAGTGCCAGAGGGGAGACCGAATCAATGAACACCTTCTGATTCCTCCTCCGATGGATGCTCCCTGCTGGAGCAGACCCATCTGGGACCATCCCAGCACCATCCTTGTCCCCCACCCCCCTTACCAGCACCGCCCTCCCTGGGACTCCCCACCCAGTTGTCCATGCCCGCTCACCCAAGAGGGTGGGCATCTCCTTCGCCTCAGGCACCTCTGCTCCTGCGCCAGTCAGCCCTGCTGCCTTCAGTGAGGAGGCTATTGACCTCCTGAAGTGCATCTCTGTGGGGCAGACAACTATCGTGAATGTTATCCAGGGACTGGCATCCCAGATGCAACAGTGCAATGAGTTCCTGGAAGGCATTCACTGTGCCTTGTCTGGCCTACAGAGTTAGTTTTAGGCTCTGGCCTCCTCCTTCATGGCAGCCTGTGTCCGTCCCTTCTGCTTCATTCCCCCCTCCAGCTACCTGTTCCCATACCCACATCCCACTCCCCTCACCCATCCAAGGCACACCTATTGACCCACATGCATCCACATCAACAGACACGATACACGAGGACAGACATAAGCACCACAGACGCCACCACCGCCATGCACACACTCAACAGACACATGCAGACATGACAACATCCACACCCTGCACCGAATCCCCCACCACCTCCCTCCTCACAGTCAACACACCACTCACACCTGCAGTCAGCACCACATCAGTCACTGAACCTGCCACATGTGGCCTACTGCCACCATCACCACATCCTCTGACCCACATTCATGCACCCCATACACCACTGGCACAGACACTACAACTGTCAACACACCCACATGCTTCACACCCACCCTACCTGCAGACACCACCCCAACATACACTCACACGTCCCCCCTGCCATCTCCCTGCATCTCCTCCCCTCCTCCTCCCAGTACAACTAAACACCCACACTCACCCATCCAACAGTCCCCCAGCACACACATATCATCCACCCACGCACCTGCACCCAAGGCACCTACACGTACACACCTCACAACCATACCCACACCCTCCTTTCCTAAACATCCTTCCCTTGTCCTTCCATGTGTCCCCAAAAGTAATTTCCTACATGAATTTTCCCTGTTCCCCACCACTGACCCAGTCCCTTTCCCCCCCAAGCTCCCTGCTACTCTTCTAATGTCCCTGCCTTCCCTATCGAGTCTGCCACTGCCCCTGCCCATGCACCTCCACCACCTGCCACTTCCGCCCCTGTCACATCCACTGCTCCTGCTGCCAAACCCAAGCACACTCCTTGCACTTCCCAGGCCTAGCCCACTCCCTCCACTTCCAAGGCCAAGTCCACCCCCAGGCTAAACTCCCCCCCCCCTCCAAGGGCAAGTTCAAGGACCCCCCATCCAAATCCACCACTAAAAACCCCCCTCCAAGGCCCCACACCCCACCCACCTTCACCCCTGAGGTGCCTGCATTCCCCATTGATGCCCCTGCCCTGTGGAGGGCTTCACTTTGCAGTCAGGAGTCAAGTTGGGGTGTCAGATTGT
Source organism: Pleurodeles waltl (assembly GCF_031143425.1). Taxonomy (NCBI): domain Eukaryota; kingdom Metazoa; phylum Chordata; class Amphibia; order Caudata; family Salamandridae; genus Pleurodeles; species Pleurodeles waltl. The sequence goes on along the minus strand of NC_090450.1, from coordinate 129,081,891 downwards.
GCCCAATGTGCTCGGGCCACTGTGGACTATTGGACTGGCCCTTGGGCCTGGATGTTTATTGTCTTATGCACAGTTTTAAAAGTTATTATATTTATGCGGCACAACACCATTGGTGTCGATGGTACCTACCTAGTCCTGGCTTTCTTCCACATGTATGTGTGGTGGTTGTGGGTATTAGCTTGTATGCGTGTGTATGTGTGTGTGTTGATACTGATGTTTGCTTGCGTGTGTGGGCATGGCTTCCTGTGTGTGTTTGTGTACTAACGTCAATCCCTCCTGTGTGTGCTAGGCTGGTGTACTTATGGTTGGTGTCGTGGTCACCGTCGCTGGTCCGGGAGTTGCAGGGCATGTAGAGGATTGGGAGGAGTTGCAATTCACGCACCACAACACCTACAGAGGATCCTGTGTTCTTGAAGGTAGGTGTTCCCTTTTACATTGTTTGTTTCCGTCAGGATTTTGTTGGCAGTGGTTCCTTGTAATATGGTTGTGGCATACTGCCTGACCGCCTGGCTGAAGATAGCTGCTTCCTAGCGCGCCAGTCCTTCCGCAGTGGCGGGCCAAACAGTGACTTGGCTTTGTTCTGCAGGTGCCTTCCCAGTACTTGTGATATAGCGGTCTTCACCGCCGGGCCGCGGTGGTGTATCTGCCAACTCCACTGCAGCAGTACGCTGACTGCCAAACTCATAATGAGGGCCTATATCTTGAAAGATATGGCACATTCCTGCCCTCTCACTTTCACACAGCGCAGCAAGGTGTCATGGGGTGTTGCGCGAAAAAATGATAAATATAATTTTAAGTGTATTATCCTGACGTATTGATTCTATTATCTAAATGTTTATGGAATGCCACCTGGAATAAAAAAAATGTTTTTACTTAAAGCTTAAGGTTAATTCTCCCCTGCTAATCTCCTTACCATGTCCAAACCTTTATGATACCTGAGATGCAGAAACATTGCAAAACTGGAAAGTCCCGAACTGAAACCCCCACAAGGGCTGTAACAGTAATTTACTGTTTTAGTCACCTCGATCTGCCACTATGCAGTAGGACAGAAGAATCAGTGTAAGCCTTTAGTATAGATTATAAGAGAAATACATGAACGTTTTACTTAGATTCTCCCTCCTGACCCCTAAAGTAAAATCACCATCCCTTATATTGTAGATTTCGTCTTTCTTTGTTGATTATTGCTGCTCTGTGTTCATGCATGTGCTGTGTAACTACTATTTCATGGCTTATATTATTATTTCTACACAAAGCACTCTGATGCTGATGGGCCTTGAGCAAGCTACATAAAGCAAAAACTAAAGGCCTGAGTTATACTTCAGAGGCCGAGTATGTACCTCTGCCATGGGGGAGGATTATACTCCCGCCATGGCGAGGGCACCAAATTTAGAGCTGTCCAATGGCCCAGAGGCCATCTCTTAAATTTCCAGGAACCACCATCACAGAAGTTCTTGGTAATGGATTGAAAGTTTGACAGAAGGCTCAACATGCTAGAACCGTACACCAACATTGCAACATTTTTTATTTTCCACGACAAAATCTCAAAGCTGGATTTTGTTTTTGAAAATTACAAAAAAGCAAATACTCCTTGCCATGGGAGTTTAATCCAATGGTTAGGGGGTCATTTTTTTAGTTTTCACTGCCCTTTAAAAACTGAAAGTGTGAATTTGCTATTTGTCCGCCCACTAGAATAAGATCGAGTGGACAAATGACCAAACCTTGGATGGCTCTTACTCTGTCAGTTTCATTGGAGATGTATGTCAGCAGCAGAGATGGAATAGTCTCTACAGTCATCGTGCTGAAGTGTCACCTGACTCTAAAAGAGCTGGGTGGGCCATCACTTTGGTGGAGAGGGAACTTTGTGCTCATTGCGACTGAGTCCCCTCTCCGCAAAACTGTAAATTGGGCCCTAAATACTGTAGATTGCCTTTCATTTTTCATCACCTAATTTTAAGGTCAGAAATATTAAATTTAAGTGAATGCATTTAATTTACGTCATTTATATTATGTATGGATTTTGCGGGGAGGTAGTTGGTTGCGATAGTCTTAGGCTTGTTTTTTTAAACTAACTTTCTAATATATTATAGCCCCGCCTATCATCTTAAGGTCTACATTGTTTTAAATAAAAGTACATATTTCATTTTGGTTTATGTTCATATTTGTAGGCACATATGGCCTAATTTCGAGTTTGGCCAGGAAATTCTCTGTCCTGATTGCAGAACCCAATAGGGACGACTGTGTCCTCAGGACTGGAAAGGGCACATGGGAATGTGCCTTTGAGAACCAATGGAATGCTGTCCATTCAGTGACAGAATTATTCTGCTCACACGTGGATCATTTCTCCTCCATTCCTGTATGTGGAATGTCCCTCATTCACATATTCCCTTTTCGGTTCTCAGGTTACTGTAATCTCAGTTTGGGGGTGGTTGTTCCACAAATTTTTATTCCACCTAGCCTGTGATCAGACATTCCTGCCTTTGCTCATAATCTATGCTTTCTAACAGATAGTGTGGAACCAGAATATCTTTGTCAGAATATTGTCTAAAACAGCTATTTTTACTGTGGGACTATATTTTTGTGAGTGATGTTTAAGACACCCTATTTATGTTAGATGATGTTTCTGTAGACAATATTCTGACTCTCAACCTAACTGGCAGTCCATTCAATGAGATCTTGACCCAATCTATTGATTATCCTATTTTTGAGGCAATGTGGTCCCTGGTGAAAAAGACTGTTCCTAGCCTTTACCCAAGGGATCTACATGTGTCAAGGTGTCCACAAATTAACATATTTACAGATCTTATCACAAAATATTTAACTACATAATGATATAATATTTGAAATCACCCAGCCTATAGTTGTTACTGAAGTGACAAATATACCTTACAAGGGCTATAACTAACTGAAATAACTGTGACTACTCTTCGTTTTCCATTCTTTGTACTTAGCAAATAATATGAGGTTAATTAAATAATTAGACTGCGTACCTTACTGTATCAAACATCTGAAAGTAGTTGCTAATTTTCATAAAACAACTTTTATTTGAATTTAGGTTTTAAGAATCTAAATCTATGGATTTATTGAACAGATAGCTTCAATATATAATCCCCTATCCCGGGTATGTATTGAGGGAGCTACTTCTTGTCATATTTATCCATATTGTATCAAATACAGTAGTTGCTAACTAAAGCTTTCTATTAGGTCAATCGCTCCTTGAGGGTAGGTTGCACGATGGACATCACTGCAATATTATGCTGCCACCACATTTGAGTGCATGACTAATCATTGTTTGTTCCATTGGTACACTTACTTACCATCTGGGTCAAATTTGATCCCTTGTCTTGAAAATGCAATGCATCTGGATGTACTATATATAATGTTTTTTCTGCATTTACACATATCGACTCTATCCCCCTTGTTTTGTTCCGACAGCCTCCACACAACCACCTTTTACGATAGAGGTGATTTAACGTCTACTCTCCCGCTGTATTTATCAGTTGTTGCTAATATCCTATAATAGACTTTTGAACTAGATAATGCTCTACACTCCTGAATTATATGGATTCAGGATGGGCATCACAACAATCTGGCATTAAGTACTGCTCTACCCTCTTATAAATCGTATGTGAGTTGCATTCAGTTATGTTGTCTTGGCCAATGTGGAAGTTGCCACAACTTTGCTAAACAACATCATGGGTAACTTTTATAATACGTAAGCATTCTTGAGAATTGTGTCATTTTAACATCTGGATGGTTTTCACAAATACCTTTTGAAAACCAAGAACATTTTCTAGAGAACTGGGTAAGTCTCAATGCCCATTCTGTAACTCAAACTCGATCCACCTCTACAAAGTAACTTAAACGGGACTAGAGTAACTCTCCATTCTTTGGAACAACATTTGTGTTCTTTCAAATATGAATACCCCTTGGGAAATGAGTAAGTTTTAGTCTCACTGTTTCACTCTATCTGTGACCAAATGCAATACCATATAAACAATAATTTTGAAAATTGCATGTAGCTACAGTCAGGTCAACAAACCTTGCATATATTACCCATTCCTTTAGTAAGCCAAATGACTGACTCACACCTAATAATCATGCAAGCATAGACTTAAGCAGGGAGATGAATCAATACACATCAGATAGACAGTCAAGCAGTTATTGAGTACATTGACAGCCTAACAGTTAGTCAACTGCTGGATTCGTAGAAGTTTATTAGTGCAGGGGAAGGCAAACGCAAACTGTCGAAGTGGACCCATTTATTTGCTTCATATCATTTTATGTTGTTTGGTGGGAGTGGGGGAGGACTAGGAATAGGTTTCATCTCTAGTGTGAATTTACTGTTTTTCATTGTTGGAAAATGGGTTGTTGGTAGGGCAGGTAGGTACCTACACCTAGCAACAAGCCACTAACCTCCACATAGGTACAGTTAGGTCTCAGTAAATTAATCCCAGCTCAACCCTTGGTAGCTTGTCAACGAGCGTCAAGGCTTAACTTAGGAGACAAAGTGTAAAGCATTCAAATATCACAAAACAGTAATTAAATAAAACACAGGAAACAGTTTAAAAATCGTAAACCAATTTATAAAAATAGTTTATATTTTTATCTTTAAAATGACACAAAAACGATTAAAATCGGTTCAGGGGAACCGGAGATATGAATTTTTAAAGAATTATTACTTTTCTAGCGCTTAGAAACAAAAAGCGCCAATCGGGTCATCTGGTTGCACCTCGACCGGGGCAAAGTCAAACTTTCAGGCCGACCGCGATGGAGCCCTGCTCGGCTACAGGTCGCGGGAGGCCTTGGTTAGAAAGTTACCTTCTGACTTAGTCTTTATTTTGAAGTTTTTCTTCACCGGGACGAACCTGCCAGTTGAATCCGACCTCCTGGAGCCCTTGTCCGGATACGTGATGTGGGTTTCCTCGGTGGAGACTTTTACCTTCGGACTTAGTCATTTTTTCGAGATGAAAATCCTTCGACCGGGGTAAACCTGGATCTTGATCCGACGTCCATGGAGCCCTTCTCGGATACGATGGCTGGGAGGTCCCGGTCAACTTTTTACGTTCGGACTTAGTCTCTTTTTTGGATGTTTTTCTTTACCGGGACGAACCACGAAGTCAGGCCGGGTCGCGGTTGAGGCAAGCCGGCTAGAATTTCTGCGGCGGGTCGGTCCCTCTCTGGAGCTTTTTTCCAAAAATTCTCAAATCTTTTCCAAACTTCTGGGGCTTCACCCAGATGTTCTTTTAAGGTTCTTTTGGGGTCCACAGCTCACCCCAAGGGTCCAGAAGTTCTGTGATGGTCCTTGGGGGGTGCGGACTTCAACTCCCAGAATGCACCTGGCGCAAACTCCTTTTTGGCCACTGGACAGTGGTCAGCTGGTCGCTTTCTTCATGAGTTGGTGCAGGGGACTCTGGTTAGCAATTTTTCACCTGTAGCAAACAGGGAGTCCCTCCTTGAACCAGTTGAAGCCAGGCAAAGTCCTTCTTGTGGTGAAGCCCAAGTGTGCAGCTGGTGCAGTCCTTCTGAGTGCAGGTTCCAGGTGCAGGCCAGGGGTCCAGCAGGGCAGTCCTTCTTCTCCTTTAGTTCCTTTCTTGTTGAAATCTGGTAGGGATCTGAGGTGTGGGTGCAGGTCTGCCAGTTTTATCCTTGCTCCTGGGTGAAAAGCAGGGGGGCCCTGGTTCTCCAATCAGGGACAGGGTCGTCCCCCTGTGATGACCACTTCCTGGGAAGTGTGGCAAAAATCCATCCCAGAAGGCAACAGTCTCTAAAAATCCAACATGGATGAATCTGATTTTTGGAGGTTACATCTGGCTGAGCCCACCCACTGCTGTGGCTAAAAATCATAAACACACCCCTCTCCTGCCCTCTCCTAATCTAATCAAGGGGGCACCTAATTGTCTGGGGTTGCAGGATGTGGGGGTGTTGCTGGGTGCTCCAAATGTCCTTCTCTGCCTTTGAAGACCAGTTTGGCAGCCCTCCCCCTTCCTGCCTTACCATCTGCTGAGGGGAGATTCTCTCCCCCAAGCACATTCCTTTGTGTGGAGCCTGGCCACTTCACACCTCATCAAGGCAGCCTGGCAGAAGCTGCTGCAGGCTGGCCAATCAGAGCACAGCAGCAAAAACAATGCAGAGCTGAAATTGGCAACTTTTTAGGTAAAGTCTAAACTTTTTACCTGGACAAGTTATATTAAATCCCACAACTGGAAGTTGTGGTATTTATTACAACAATCAATTTGATACCAAATTCTTGGTATGTAACATTTAAGGAGACTTTAAAATTTAAAATAAAGTCTGCCCATTCTAGCCTATGAAGGCCATTTACTTCAATGAGGGAAAAACGAATTTGGCTGTTTTTACCTCACCAGGGCTTATAAATCTATTTTTATAAAGTCCCTGCTTATAGTTACATGGCACCCAGCCCTAGGGGCACATAGGGCACACCTTAGGGGTGACTTATATGTAAAAATAAGGTAGTTTAAGACTTTGGAAGTACCTTTAATTCCAAAGTCGAATTTGCATATAACTTTAATTTAAAAGCAGCCAGCAAGGCAGGCTTGCTTTTAAAATGACACTGGGCACCTCAGCAGTGCACCTAGGTGTGCACCACCTATGCTGTGGTCCCTAAACCTACATGCCCTACCATATACTAGGGACTTATAGGTAGGTTAACTTAGCCAATTATAATTAGCCTAATTTGCATATCCATTTTACACAGAGCACAGGCCCTGGGACTGGTTAGCAGTACCCAGGGCACCATCAAAGTCAGGAAAACACCAGCAAAAAGAGGAAAATGGGGGCAAAAAGTTATGGGGCCTCTGCAATCAGCCCTGTTTTCTCACACAACCCCCCCCCAGCCCACACGCCCAGGAGACTCAGCCCAACCCTGGGAGAGTCTTCCTGGCTTGTTAGGCGAGGAAGACAATGAAGAAAACTGGCTGTCCCTTTGCAGGGCCTACTCTGCCTTATATCCTCCTGTCAGGGTCACTCCCTATGGGTAGTGAAGCCATCCCAACAGTAAAAGGACCCAACTCAAACTGAAACTTCCCTCTAGGGGGGTCTTCCTCCTTTCTCTCTGCCAACTTGGGTAGTGAGGTGCCCACCTCCCCTACTCCAAACTTTGCTAGGGCAACACCTAGCTTACCCAAAGAGGTCACCCAACACTTGAGCAACCCCACCATGACCAATAGGGTCAGGGGGCCTACTTTGCTATTGGCCCTGGGGTCTGCCTCCCAGGCCAGGTACAGTGCTGCCAGGAAGGCTAGCACCCAGCAGAGGCTACTGACAGCTGTCAGTACCCAGAACCACACCCTAAGCTCTCCACTGACAGGTGGCTGAGCTGCTTTAGGGGCAACTTTGGGGTCCTGGCACCCCTCTTGCTGTCTAGAGTGGGGGGCTACCACCTCCTGTGGCAGACACCCTCCTTCCACTCTCCCTTCTGTCAGTGCAGGGGCAACACCCTGCATCTGGACAGCTGCCTGACTACTCAGGACTTCCTTAGGGTCAGGTGAGGCCTCACCAGTGCCAACTCGGGGCTCCCCCCCTACTGGGGCAGAAGGCCTTTGGCTCCCTGGAACTCTCTTTAAGAGTGGCCTACCCTTCCTTTTCTTCTTTCCTTTTCTTGGGGACCCCTGTCTCCTAACTGTAGGGACTGACTCCCCAGGACTTTGGGTTGGGGGGGCGCCCTGGGCGACCACCCCATCTGTGACCAGACTCACCTCTGGGAGGTCATTGCCCAGGATACAATCTAGGGGAAGGTCAGCACTGACTACCACCCTAATCCAGTCAAGGATACCCTCCCTCTCTAGGGGCACTATGGCTACAGGTTTGGAGGTGACCTCCCCTGTGGCTATCCTGACTTTCTTTGTCTTTCCTGGGACATACATGTCTGGGGTCACTAACCGGTCACTCACTATAGTGTGACTGGCACAGGTGTCTCTCAGGCCAGTGGTAGGGATCCCATTCACTTGAATGTGGTGGAAGTGCCTACTCCCACCCTCAGGGATCACCAGCTTACCATCTGGTCCTGTCTCCCAGCACAATGCTAGGAGGACTTCATCATCTGAGGAATCCTCCTCTATGGCTACACTGGACAGCCCAGTGCTAACCACCTTCTTTGGACAGGCTGCATCTCCTCTGAAGTGACCTGTCTGCTGACAGTCAAAGCAAGCCCTACTGTCCAAGAGCTTTTTTAACCCTGGGTCTAACTGTCTCTGCTGGACAGAGTGGGATTTACTCTCCTCCTTCTTAGGGTTCTGGTGTACAGAGGGAGTCTCTGTGGTGGGCTTACCACCTCCCTCCTTAGGTTTTTGGGGACCTGTCCCCCCCTTCTTGGAGTCTCCCCCCTGGGACTTGACAACCACCCTGGTTCTCAACCACTCATCAGCTGCCTCCCCTAGCTCTCTAGGGTTGGTCTGCTTAGAGTCCACTAGATGCTGGCGTAACCTTTCTTGAATACAATTGGTCAAGATGTGCTCTCTCATGATCAGATTGTATAACCCCTCATAAGTATCTACTTTGTTACCAATAATCCAGCCCTCTAGTGCCTTTAGTGAAATGTCCACAAAGTCAACCCAAGACTGGGTACTGACCTTCTGGGTGTCCCTAAACTTCATTCTATATTGCTCTGGGGTCAGACCAAACTTCTTGGCTAAGCACCTCTTCATACTAGGGTATGAATCTGCCTCCTCCCCCCTTAAGGTCAGAAGCCTATCCCTCCCTCAGTTGGGGACCAACTCCCACAAAAGGGAACCCCAGTATTGAGGCCTAACCCTTCTCATTTGGAGTGCCCTCTCAAAGGCCCCCAGCCACTTATCTATGTCATCCCCCTCTACATAAGCAGGAACTACCCCCTTGGGTAATCTGGGGCAAACTCCCCCACCCATGGACACCTCAGCTTCTTTATCGCTGCTTCCATCTCTTTTCTCTTTGTATGCCCACTTTTTCTTTTCTAGGGCCAGCTTCTCTGCTTCCAAAGCTATGTATGCTAGCTGGGCTTCCAGCTCTCTTTCTCTGATGGATGGGTTCTCTCCTCCTGAAAGGACCCCCTTCCCACCACTAGCTTTGGATCTGCCCCTAGTGACTGTATTTACTGAGGACCGTTCTTCCTCGTCCTCACTTAGGGTCAGATGCCTTCCCTCCCCTGAGTGGTTAGAGATTGCATCCTCCCTTCTTTCTCCCTCCTCTGGAGCTTCTTCTGACTCTACCTCTTGGGCCACAGCCCATGCTGTCAGGGATGTGATCAGGATTTGCTTCCTGAGATCAGTGGTTGCAGGCAACCCTCTTTCAATACACAACCCCCTAAGCTGGACTACTGTCAGTGTGGGTAGGCTAGCCAGATCAAGCTCCATGGTTCCCTAGTTTTGTGTCAACAAAAACTTTTTGCAAAAATTGGAAACAAGAATTTAGAAAAATTACAAAAATTCAATAATTGAAATTAATCCAAATTAAAAATTAAAAACAATTTTTGCACTAGGACAATTTAAAGGATTTTAAATTTGTTTTACCTAAAACTGTAACGTGATATTGAACACAAGTACAGGATCCCGTCGCTGCTTCCAATTATGTTGGAAAATGGGTTATTGGTAGGTCAGGTAGGTACCTACACCTAGCAACAAGCCACTAACCTCCACATAGGTACAGTTAGGTCTCAGTAAATTAATCCCAGCTCAACCCTTGGTAGCTTGGCAACGAGCGTCAAGGCTTAACTTAGGAGACAAAGTGTAAAGCATTCAAATATCACAAAACAGTAATTAAATAAAACACAGGAAACAGTTTAAAAATCCAAAACCAATTTATAAAAATAGTTTATATTTTTATCTTTAAAATGACACAAAAACGATTAAAATCGGTTCAGGGGAACCGGAGATATGAATTTTTAAAGAATTATTACTTTTCTAGCGCTTAGAAACAAAAAGCGCCAATCGGGTCATCTGGTTGCACCTCGACCGGGGCAAAGTCAAACTTTCAGGCCAACCGCGATGGAGCCCTGCTCGGCTACAGGTCGCGGGAGGCCTCGGTTAAAAAGTTACCTTCTGACTTAGTCTTTATTTTGAAGTTTTTCTTCACCGGGACGAACCTGCCAGTTGAATCCGACCTCCTGGAGCCCTTGTCCGGATACGCGATGTGGGTTTCCTCGGTGGAGACTTTTACCTTCGGACTTAGTCGTTTTTTCGAGATGAAAATCCTTCGACCGGGGTAAACCTGGATCTTGATCCGGCGTCCATGGAGCCCTTCTCGGATACGATGGCTGGGAGGTCCCGGTCAACTTTTTACGTTCGGACTTAGTCTCTTTTTTGGATGTTTTTCTTTACCGGGACGAACCACGAAGTCAGGCCGGGTCGCGGTTGAGGCAAGCCGGCTAGAATTTCCGCGGCGGGTCGGTCCCTCTCTGGAGCTTTTTTCCAAAAATTCTCAAATCTTTTCCAAACTTCTGGGGCTTCACCCAGATGTACTTTTAAGGTTCTTTTGGGGTCCACAGCTCACCCCAAGGGTCCAGAAGTTCTGTGATGGTCCTTGGGGGGTGCGGACTTCAACTCCCAGAATGCACCTGGTGCAAACTCCTTTTTGGCCACTGGACAGTGGTCAGCTGGTGGCTTTCTTCAGGAGTTGGTGCAGGGGACTCTGGTTAGCAATTTTTCACCTGTAACAAACAGGGAGTCCCTCCTTGAACCAGTTGAAGCCAGGCAAAGTCCTTCTTGTGGTGAAGCCCAAGTGTGCAGCTGGTGCAGTCCTTCTGAGTGCAGGTTCCAGGTGCAGGCCAGGGGTCCAGCAGGGCAGTCCTTCTTCTCCTTTAGTTCCTTTCTTGTTGAAATCTGGTAGGGATCTGAGGTGTGGGTGCAGGTCTGCCAGTTTTATCCTTGCTCCTGGGTGAAAAGCAGGGGGGCCCTGGTTCTCCAATCAGGGACAGGGTCGTCCCCCTGTGATGACCACTTCCTGGGAAGTGTGGCAAAAATCCATCCCAGAAGGCAACAGTCTCTAAAAATCCAACATGGATGAATCTGATTTTTGGAGGTTACATCTGGCTGAGCCCACCCACTGGTGTGGCTAAAAATCATAAACACACCCCTCTCCTGCCCTCTCCTAATCTAATCAAGGGGGCACCTAATTGTCTGGGGTTGCAGGATGTGGGGGTGTTGCTGGGTGCTCCAAATGTCCTTCTCTGCCTTTGAAGACCAGTTTGGCAGCCCTCCCCCTTCCTGCCTCACCATCTGCTGAGGGGAGATTCTCTCCCCCAAGCACATTCCTTTGTGTGAAGCCTGGCCACTTCACACCTCATCAAGGCAGCCTGGCAGAAGCTGCTGCAGGCTGGCCAATCAGAGCACAGCAGCAAAAACAATGCAGAGCTGAAATTGGCAACTTTTTAGGTAAAGTCTAAACTTTTTACCTGGACAAGTTATATTAAATCCAACAACTGGAAGTTGTGGGATTTATTACAACAATCAATTTGATACCAAATTCTTGGTATGTAACATTTAAGGAGACTTTAAAATTTAAAATAAAGTCTGCCCATTCTAGCCTATGAAGGCCATTTACTTCAATGAGGGAAAAACGAATTTGGCTGTTTTTACCTCACCAGGGCTTATAAATCTATTTTTATAAAGTCCCTGCTTATAGTTACATGGCACCCAGCCCTAGGGGCACATAGGGCACACCTTAGGGGTGACTTATATGTAAAAATAAGGTAGTTTAAGACTTTGGAAGTACCTTTAATTCCAAAGTCGAATTTGCATATAACTTTAATTTAAAAGCAGCCAGCAAGGCAGGCTTGCTTTTAAAATGACATTGGGCACCTCAGCAGTGCACCTAGGTGTGCACCACCTATGCTGTGGTCCCTAAACCTACATGCCCTACCATATACTAGGGACTTATAGGTAGGTTAACTTAGCCAATTATAATTAGCCTAATTTGCATATCCATTTTACACAGAGCACAGGCCCTGGGACTGGTTAGCAGTACCCAGGGCACCATCAAAGTCAGGAAAACACCAGCAAAAAGAGGAAAATGGGGGCAACAAGTTATGGGGCCTCTGCAATCAGCCCTGTTTTCTCACATTCATCATTTGCAGCATTTGTAAAACACAACAGTTACTCCAATGCTAGTATTATCCAGTTTCATCCACCTAGGCTGAGGTAGAAGTCCAACCCAACATATTTCCAGTCTATAAAGTGTTGTCAGCTTGGGTTTTTTCCCCAATATGCTGTAATTTTGGGGCAAGTCCAGAACATGATAGAACTCATCCTCTGGAATGCCACATCTAGGGAAATCCAATGTCTTATTGGGGTGTATTTGACATTCTCCTTAGGGCACATATGTTCTATGCAAAATTCTGAAGCTGAATTGCTGCAAGTGTGCATTCCTAGAGACTGTGTGCCCCAAGCACCCTAAGTCAATTCCCACCCAACATTTCTCACCCATCTGTCTTGCAGTTCTGTGAGATTAGATTTGTATTGTAGGAGTGCTTTATATCACAGCATTATGTCCAGCATAAATAGCAATTGTAACAAACTTGTGACATTACCCCCTAGTCTGATATTATCCCCAGGTGTGCTACCAGGAGACAATTATTCCCTGATAATTCTTGAAAAGTCACCAGGGTGCTAGACTCATAGAAGTTGCCTAGTGTCAGGATACAATAGTCAGTTCCCCCAGGTGAGTGCCACCACTCTTGGCAGTTAGTTCAGCTAACAGGACACTGGGGGTGCATAGTGTCATGCAATGTTCCCTATGTAAGTATGTAAGTGTATCTCTCAGTTACATTTTACTTCTTTATGTAGCTGTGGGAGAAGTTCCCACATCTGCTTGGGTGCCAGCCTGATTTGAGGTAAATGGAGTTACACAGTCACCAGCCACAGCTCGCCAGTTGTTAGTCTACAAACCACTTGACTACCCTTTGCTGCTGTATTGCACAATAATAAAATTAATAATCTGGAATGCCTAACCTTCTCCTCACTCCCACCTGAGCTGAATAGCTCTAGCATTCATGGTGCCACTCAATATCTATCCCTCCTTCTCACTAAAGCATTTAATATGGTATTAGACTTCTTAAAACTCTTTACAATATTATAAAAGACAAATTACTAAAATGATGTAAAAGTCACAGCAAGATCACAAATTGTGGTATCACTGTCCTAATCATAACTATAAGTGTTTTCCAAAAAGCTATGCTGTTATTGATTGACTTGGCTCTTCTACCCACATAACCCTCTGTGACATCTGTAGTGGAGTGATAAGTCTGGATGCTCAAGTACCTGAAGGTTATTGTTTCCCTTCTGAGAGTCCAACGACCAAGGGAGGAAGGGACCAGTGTTTGTATGGGTCTGATCTGAAGAACACAAGACTTTAACTAACTAACTCACAAACCTGAGATGAGGCCGCACATGGGGAGATGTGTGTCATTCTGGACATAGTAATGCCAATTTCTTTGCCCATCCTGCAACACATTTGCCAGAAGCTCCACCACTATCAAAATATTAGAGGGGACAATTGGCACCCTTGCCTAGTCCTCTTTTGTCACTGTAGGAGTCTGGTATTACCTTGCCACTATGGACCCTGGCTGCTGCTGAGATATATAGCATCTTAATCCACCCCAACAATTTCTGTTCTCTCGCTACCATTTCTAACATCTCACGGATATATCTGCAGTTGACCACGTCAAAAGTCAACTGCAAGGATCATCTGATTTTTTAGCTTGGTGATGTTGATACATTTATACACATATTTTACATTATTTTTTCAGATTTTGTGACTATGCATACTGTAATTGTACTTACCATCCTGTTTTACTTGTGTTTTTTTTTATGTTCTGCATATTTACTCTTAAAAAAGACTTGAACAACTCCAGAGAGCTGAAACTCTCATAAGCTATTTGACTGTTTTGATTTTTAACCTATCCAACACTTTCAGATATGAAATAGAGAAAAACAAAAAATATCAAGGACTCTAAATATTGTTGTATTCCATAGGTACATACAAGGTATGAAACTGATAACTGTGTGTACTTTGTGATGGCTCAATGTATTAATATATTGAGACACCCAGTGGCAACAGGATGACTGGCCAGAGTGTAACTATGTCACCAGATTCTGTGTGACTGACATCTCACTTTTGGTACGGTTATATTTAACTTATTGATATGGGCATCATTATGCCAATCATACCATTCATGCTGATCTTGGGGCAAACCACAAAAACATTTATGAGTATACAAAGTAGACCTACAGGAATTTACTTTAACATCCTCTTGCATGCATTTGTGTATAGGATCTGAAAATCCCACCTCCTACTAGGACAAGTGCCAAGAGATCACAGGCCTTTCTATTTGTATGTATCATATACTGATATTCTCTCAATATTCTAATTTTATTTCCATTTTAGATGTTTTGTGGCCATTTTCAGAGGCTTAAAAGAGTACATGAAAGAGTACTAGAGGAGCCTCTTCAAATGTGTAAATTTACCCAAGTAAATCTATACATGTAAATGTACTCTTACACTTTGAGTAACTGTACTACTTTGGGCTATTCAGTGTTTACGAGTGTAAATTAATCCAAAGTGATTGTAAGCTCACATGTCCCAACTCCCTAAATTCAGGAGGCGTCGTCTAATTTACAAGTGTAAAGATACTACTCGTAACTTTTCACAGGTTTGCAGAGATCTCCTCTACAAGGGCAGAGAGCTCCAGATGGTAAAGTATAGGCAAACATTTATTAAAAGTTTAAAAAAAATCGAAAAATAGTTTTATGTTATATTTTAATGTTTATTAATTTTATATATTTATTTTAAATGTAGGATAATATTAAATAATACAAATACTGCCTTTTTAATTGTAAATTAAAAATGTAATTATTTTGAATATATATATATATATATATTAATTAAAAAATATTTCCATCTAAAGTAAAAACAAACATTTTCAGTATGTATTTAAAATTATTAAAAGTGATGTACAGAATTATCAGTATTTTAAAATATTTGGTTTGAATTATTTGTAATAAATATGAATATTAGTTGAAATTGTATATTTAAAACGTTCAGTAAAATATGTTTAGATAAATTAATAATTATTGTTTATTTAAATAGAAATAACATGTTCAGAGGCAGAAACAGCACCCTAGCCTCAACTGTGCTACAGTACAGGGCAAATGAGGGAAACATGCTACATAAATTCTCATGACATAGCATTTCAAAAATGCATTGGGCCCTCTCAACTATATGTAACATGTGAACATTAGATATAGTTGAGGGGGCCCAATGTATTTTTCAATATATTGAATGTTCAATATATTAAATGTTTTTCCTTCAAAAGTTATTTCCATATTCTGTTGGGTCTTTCATGTTTCAGGTCTTAGAATCTCCTAAGAAACAATACAGTGAGACTAGGAGCAAGAAAATAAGTTCAATATTGCATTGAAATGCATTGTGAGGGATTCAATTTGTGTACTGAAAGTTACAATGTTTTGTTGCTAACTTGATGATTCTCATTTCAAGTTTATATTTTAAGTTTCAGTAATGAACTGGATATTCCAGAACCTTTCTGTAGTAATGTAAGGCTTTCCCATCCTGTAGTACTGTACTACTTTTTCTCTTACAGTCCTGTTTTATGTATAGTTGCACATAAAATGATTGAGAAAGGATGATGGGAACAACCAATCAGTGTTACCTTAATTATGCTGTAAGGGCCAGATTTACAAAGGTGTCACACAGCACAGCATCCAAAGTCGCATGGCATGAGAGGGAGAGAGAAGGAAAGTGCCATTTCCACTAAGATATGGCACTATCCTACTCTCTCCCTAGTGCTGTCACACAATCAGACTCCCTAGCAAAATACATACAACTTTGCACCATAGTACAAAGGTGTCTGTGTCATATCTAGCATAGGTTTTGTACTGGAATTGTGATTTTCACACACCCAATGCTATGCTTAGACTAATTTTAAAACGTTTCCCACTTCAGAGGCGTGCTGTACAATGCAGCCCATATGCAAAGTGGGAAAAGGTATGAGAAATAAAAGCATTTCCCCTTTGTATGCCTGATTCAAATAGGATTTGTTTTGTGGTGCTCAACTGTGTCTGCTGGTGTTAGTAGATAGGGTTTTGTGTCAAAAGCCATGGATGGTTGCATGGCAATGCCCATGTACCACTCATAGAACGTCCCCTTGTCGCAGAGTAAAGAAAAGCAGTGGTATATCTATTTAGCAAAGATGCACTGTGCCACTTTTTGCACAGGAAAAACAAATGAGAACCCATAGTTCGCCATGCTACCACAAAATCCAGACATAAAATAACTTTTCACATGTCACAAGCTATGACAGTTCATAGCTCTGTAAATAATCTAAATTATATGTATTTGCTCAATCTCAGAAAGATGAAAGACTGAGGAATAGGCAGTAATATGCTAATGAGCATGAAGCTGCTTCCGGGTAATCCCATGCACTGAGGATTTCTTGGAACCAAAGGTATTCATAATATTGTTTTTTTGAAAGGGACAGCAGTGCAAAAATGGTACTCGTCATGGTTACCACTAAGAAAAGGAACCTTCACTTCACCAAACCTGCTGTTGATATGAGTCAATGAGAATGAAACTCTCCCTTGAACAGAATTTGCAAATACCCCTCAGTTAGAGGGAATGTCCCCTGTATTTATGCACATATTACAGAGCTTCCTTTTTTGCATTTGCCTCCTGCCTTTTCTGAGGGGCTTACTCTGAACAATACATAGTGCTGAGGACATAAAAACAAGCAATAGAACTGATGTTTACATGCTAGTGCGATGATTATTAATTTTTTAGTGCAAGCAAATGCCACAGAAAGAAAAAAGAAAACATGCCACAGACAATATGCTTGCAATATATAATGCAATATTCACTTATAACTTTAATTGAACTGTCTGGGTTCTTCCTGCTAGGCAGGTGCTCATGTAACAGGTATAGAAACTGTCATGTTACCTTGTTGCATAGTTTAAACACACAAGGATGACTAAAAATGCACATAGAATTGAAAGAAAAAAGTATCAGTGAAGTAAAAGTATTCACCCACGAGTCCCACCACTGAACTGCTCTCTTATTAAGCAAAGGTGCACATTTAATTCAGATAAATATGATATCGCTCACAGTGCAAGAGAGCCAATGTCTGAAGAACATTTTTTGTTTTACTAATAACTTTGGCCTAGTTTGACAGACCTTATGAACTTTTCCACAAAGATATTCATCCACCTCAGCTCCTTCCTGGGAAGTTTTAGGGTGGTCTGTGAAGCCGGAGCTCCGAAAAAAAAAGGGGTCCAAAAACGAATTTCCCCATGCATTTTAAGTAGATTTGTCTGAAAAGGGCTACAGCTCAAATGGCAGAATGGAATTACACCAAATTTGTTATGAAGCTAGATCTTAGTCCTGAAAGTGTGCTCTTTGTGATTTGGTGTGAATGTGTTCTGTTGTTTTTGAGAAATTAAGGTTCATAAACATTTGTATATGAGGGCGGTTGGGTTTGAGGGACTCTCATGAGAATCCCAGGAGCATCACTTAAAAAAATTGGGCATTCTCATTGGCCTAAGGGAATTTTTTTACCTGAGCCCATCTCGCCCCTGAGGGTGGTAACGGTCCCGCAGGAGTAAGTAGTCCGATTGGCTGACTGTAACATGAACAACAGTGTTGCAGCAGCCATCACAGGACTCAGAGACTTAGGGGGTTATTACAACTTTGGAGGAGGTGTTAATCCGTCCCAAAAGTGACGGTAAAGTGACGGATATACCACCAGCCGTATTACGAGTCCATTATATCCTATGGAACTCGTAATACGGCTGGTGGTATATCCGTCACATTTGGGACGGATTAACACCTCCTCCAAAGTTGTAATAACCCCCTTAGTCTCATATGTACAAAAGCATTTTGCATTACTTAAATGGCCGAATCGCAATTTCAGCTAGTTAAGAAATGAAAAACTCCCCTTTCAAATGTACAGTGCTCTGTGGCATCGTAATCGTATTTCCACTCAGGAGAAATCGCATTTTGTGATTGCCAAAATAGGAAATTGTAATAGGGATTTCCTATTTGTGATTTCCAAACTGCATGTACATAGCATTTCCTAAATGTGAAATTGGCATTTAGAAAATGCTACTATTATCAAATTCAATCTGGTAATAATAAGGTGCAATTTTAAAAAAGGCACCTAAAATGCAGTTTTTGCAGTACCGTGGAGTATGCACTTGTCTCGAGGGCACAGGAGCACTTTCCACGAGCACCACTTTAATTTCTAATAGGCTTGGGGGGGGCCCTAGGACCATAGGTACGAATGTATTTCCAAATTTGAGATTTCCTATTATGATTGCAATTTCCTAATAGCAAATGTGATTCCATAGGAATTGCTATTAGGAACTCACAAATTTCGTACATTCCATTTTGCATTCCCTTAATATCAATTTCTTAGGATTTGCTATTTAGGAAATGCAAAATGGAAGTTTCATACATATGGGCCTCAGTCATCTGTACTTAAAATGTTTAAATAAACATATAAGGGGGCAGGGTAGTGATACAATTTGTTTTTTAAATGTGATTTTCACCACAATCCCATAGTGCTCCCACAGGATTGCAAAAAAAAATGGCAGACACCTTTGATTTTATTTTAATATGACCCCATGCAGTGACTTCCTTGGTCATTAAATCCATGACCCAAGGAGAACTCACTACATTTTTTAAGCACTCTCCTAGCTGGAACCCTATGCTCCACAGCTGAGTGAAAGACCCTCTGCTGGTTGCTTTTATGACTGCATTTTGTGGACTGAAAAAATATTAAAAGATTCAGAGAAATGTTGGTTTTATTTTTGAAAAAAGCACGCCTCTGAGTCTTTCTTTCAAATGTTTTCAGCTCAAGAATGCAAAGGTAAAACCTATGTTTAAAAGACAGTCTCACAGTCATGTTGATTTTATTTTTGTTAATCAAAACTTTATTAAACATTTTTATAATAATCAATGCTATTAAACATCGAATTGTGTGAATTACTGAAATATACATTTGGTTAAAAATATTGGTGATTTTTGGTAGAAGAAGATAGATCTTCTCTTTGACAAATTCAGCATGCCAGTATGATTGTGGCCAGTCCTTGAGCTGAACCCCTCACTGTGCACATCTGAAAACCGCATGCTGCGAGTGGTAGGGTGCTCACAGGGGGTTGAGCTCTGGACCTGGACCCTGGCCAGGCCCTGCACTCAACCCAACCACACACATGGACCAAAGGTATGCTTGGCGTGGGGTTCCTTGCCTGCGGGGTTTGGACACTGAGACTGAGAGTGGTTGGGTGCAGGACCTCCTATTTTACTGGATTCATTTTTGTTGGCACTTGGACTCTGTTCACTTTGCCACTGCTAACCCGTGCTAAAATGCTTGTGCTCTCTCCTTCAAACATGTAAAATCGGCATACCCCTACACATTTAATTAGTAAATCCTACTAAATGTACCCAGGGCTTTGAAATTAAATGCTACTAGTGGACCTGCAGCACTTATTGTGCCACCCACTGAATGTTTCAGGCCTGCCACTGCAGCCAGTAGTGCAGTTTTAAACTGCCATTTCAGCCTGGCAAAATAAACCTTTTAACAGGTGTTGGACCTGGCCCTTTCTGCAGGGTCATCCCCAAACATTTTGCATTCCTCTTACTTTTTTTCTGACCTCATGTTTGTTGGCTTTAGGACTCTGAGCACTTTACCACTGCTAACTAATCAATCAATCAGTTTTTTTAAAGCGCAACTACCCTCCCATGAGGGTTTCTAGGCGCTGGTGGTGGGTCTGGGCCTCCTTCGAAGAGCCATGTCTTGAGGTTTTTCCTGAAGATGGTGAGCGATGGGCTTTCTCTGAAATGCGTAGGCAGGTTGTTCCAGCTCCTAGCTGTGAGGTAGGTGAAAGATCGCAATCCGACGGTGGTTTTCCAGATGCATAGGATGGTGGCTAGCACCTGCTGAGCAGAGCGGAGGAGTCTGGCGGGCTATGGAAAGAGATGCGATGATTTAGGGAAGCCGGTCCGATGTTGTCAAGGGCCTTGTAGGTGTGGATGAGTAGTTTAAAGTTAATTTGCTTCTCTTCTGGGAGCCAAAGGAGGATCCTCAGGTGTTGGGAGTTATGATCCTGGCAGGGGAGGGTCAGGAGGAGTCTGGCAGTGGCGTTTTGGATGAGTTGTAGTTTCCTGATGTTCTTTGTTGTGGTGCTGGCATAGAGTGCATTGCTGTAGTCGAGCTTGCTTGTGACTAAGGCGTGGTTGACTGTCTTGCGGCAGTCGACTGGGATCCTTTTGAAGTTTTTGCTGAGTTGGCAGGGGGTGTGCCAGCAGGAAGAGGTGACTGCGTTTGCCTGTCGGGTCATTGATAGGGAAGAGTCGAGGATGATTCCTAGGTTCGGGGCGTGCTCAGTCGGAGTAGGCGGGACGCTGAGCGATGAGGGCCACCAGGAAACGTC
Source organism: Pleurodeles waltl (assembly GCF_031143425.1). Classification (NCBI taxonomy): domain Eukaryota; kingdom Metazoa; phylum Chordata; class Amphibia; order Caudata; family Salamandridae; genus Pleurodeles; species Pleurodeles waltl. The sequence goes on along the minus strand of NC_090450.1, from coordinate 129,061,462 downwards.
CCAGGCTGAAGTGGAGTTTCCAAAGATGATTGGCTCGGTCTTGTCTGAGTTGAGCTTGAGGCAGCTCTCCTTAATCCAGATGGCGACGGTTTTCATTCCGGTGTGAAAGTTCCTCTTAGCTTTGTCTGGGTCTTCAGTGAGGGATGTGATGAGTTGTGTGTCATCGGCATATGACCTCAGACAATGGCTGCAAGAGGGGCCATGTAGGTGTTAAAGAGCATTGGGCTCAGGGAGGATCCCTGAGGGACTCCGCAGCTGACTTCTGTTGGTTTGGCCATGAAGGGTGGGAGCCTGAATTTCAGTGTTCTTCCGGAGAGGAAGGAGTGAATCCATTGCAGGGCTTTTCTGCGGATTCCTGCATCACGGAGTCTGGTGCATAAGGTGCTGTGGGAGACTATGTTGAAAGCTGCTGAGATGTTGAGGAGTATGAGTGCTGCAGTGTGGCCACAGTCGAGTAGTGTGTGAATGTAATTGGTGACTGCAATAAGAGCTGTCTCTGTGCTGTGGTTGCTGCAGAAGCCAGACTAAGAGGTTCTAGAGAGTTGTTGTCTTTGATGAATTATCACAGCTGTGAGTTGATGGCTTTTTTACAGTACTTTGGCTGGAAATTCTTTATCTCTAATGGGTCTGCCATGGGTTTCTTCAGGAGGGGAGGACTTTGGCATGTTTCCAATCTTTGGGGAAGGTGACTGTGTTGTTAGAGCAGTTCAGCATTTTACGGAGTTCGGGGGCAATGGATTTGCTGGCTCTGTTGTAGAAGTGGTGAGGACAGGGGTCTGTGGAAGCTCCGTAGTGAATGCTGTTCATGATGCTTTCAGTCTCTTCTGTGGTGAGAGTGGAGCAGCTGTGGGTGGTTTGAGTGGGTTCTGGTGGGGCTGGGTTGGTCGTAGGTTCTGATGCTGGGCTGGTTCTGCAGGAGGAAGCCATCATAAATGTCTTTAATCTTGCGGTGGAAGAAAGTGGCCAATTTGTCACAGAGGTCTTGCGACGGGGGGATGTTGGTGGCTTCAGAAGGGGGATTGGTCCAAAACCACTGCTAAAGTGCATGTGCTCTCTGCTTAAAGCATGGTAACACTGGTCTGTCCACAATTTGAATATTTAATTGACTTATAAGTCTCTAGTAAAGTGCAATACCTGTGCCCAGGGCCTGTAAATTAAATGTTACAATGGGTCTGCAGCACTAAGTGTGCCACCCACTTGAGGAACCCTTTAAACATGTCTTAGGCCTACTGCAGAGACTGTGTGGGCAGTTTTAAACTTCCATGTCTAGTTCTAAACCTTCCTTTTTAAAACTTATGTCAACCCTAACATAGGCCCTGGACAGCCCCAAGGCAGGATACAAAGTACTTAAAAAGTAGGACATGTACTTTTAAGTTTCACATATTGTGGTAGTGAAAAAATCTTAAATTTGTTTTTCACTGCTGCTGTGAGATTACCTTATTACATTTTATAAGTGTCATTTCCAATTGGGAAGAGATGAGCCCCCCACATTTGGCATCTCTGGAATCACAATTTTAAATCACAGCTTATGGTAGAGTCAGATTTTACATTGCAATTCTGAAAATGACACTTTTTGAAAGTTTAAATTTTCTTACTTTACCCACCAGGTGCCTTCTGTCTGTCCACGAATACACGTCTTGATGGGTAACATTTGGGCTTTTGTGCATTCTCTCTAGACACCGACAGCAAGGGAGGAGTAGTGTGACTGATGGGCCATCAACATCTTGATGAGCCATCCTAGGCAGGATGTGAGGGAGAAGCTGACACACCTGAAAGGGCAATATCCTGTCCCCACACACAGGGTTGCATGTCCCCTGTAGTAAGTCTGGAGCCAGGGCAGGAAAGAAAAGGACTTGTGCATTTCAAAGGCATCTCTTTGAAAGTGTCCCTCTCTTCAAAGGCCCAACTGGGTATAAGTATTGGGCACCACAACTTCAGAACACTCTTGGAACTCTACCAGGAAGAAGGATTGCTGTGCTGCTGGAGGAACTGCCACTTTGCTGAACTATTTTGTTGTGTTGCCCTGCTGCCTGCTGCCCTCTTGCCAGGGAGTGAGAAGGATAGGACCTGTATCTTAACATCACGTAACCTAAGTATCTCCAAGGGCCTGCTGGCTTACCTCCTGCTGTTCTGAGGTCTTAGGGGCACAAAAGACTTCCAATTCATTACCCAGAGCACCTGGACTTTGCTTGCTGCACGTCTTGCCCAGACAAGTGGTGACAATTTGGGCCCTTGGAAGTCGGTATAAAGTGCTTGGACTGCCAGATCCAATGCATCTTCATTGGAACTGGTGCTGCTCATTCTCATTATCGCAGGAATCGGACCCAGCACATCACACTCAGAAGCAGCGCATCGCCATTGGAACCGCTGCATCGGAACCACTCCATCGCTGCCACTGGAGGGGACAATCAACGCATTCCTTCAACTGCGTGGAGAAACCCAGCACATCAGCTTCGGAATCAGTGCATCTCAGAACCAGCACTTTGTCTTCAGAACCGGCGCATTACCATCTTTGCATGGAGAAAATCAATGTATCACTCCAATTGTAGGATCAGCATAGACACATCACTCAACTGCACCCCGCATCTTCGTGTTGGACTAGGATCAAAGTACTTTTGTTCAGTAGGCCTTGCATGGTCCCTGTATCCGGTCCGCGTTCCATTGTGGTAGGCCAGAACTCTCGACTTTATCCCGGTCCTGCGTGACTAGATAACCCTATAGACGCTTATTGCCTCTAAGTGCTTCTTTTACCTTTTAATCGTTAAAAAATCATATATCGGCTTCTACCTTTTGTACTTTTGTCATTTTGTCTTATTTTATTTATAAAAGTATTCTTTATTTGTCTAACCTAGTAAGGATTCTTGTTGGTGTGTTTTAATTGTGTTACTGTTTGAAGTGTTGCACAAATACTATGCACATTGCCTCTTAAGTTAAGCCCCTCTTACTCTGTGCCAAGCTACCAGAAATGAGCACAGGTTAATTTATGGTGTAGATCTGACTTACCCTGACTAGGATTGTGGTTCCTGCTTAGACAGTGTGCACACCTCTGCCAACCAGAAACACATTTTCTAAAATCAGGTCTAAACCTTCCTTTTTAATACACATCACCCTAGCGTAGGGCCTGTACATCCCATAGGTCAGAGTGCAGAGTATTTAAAATGTAGAACATGTATTTTTAAGTTTTACATGTCCTCATAGTGAAAAACTCTTAAATTTGTTTTTCACTATTGCAAGGCCTACCTATCCCATAGGATAACATTGGAGTTACCTTATTACATTTAATAAGCTGTAACTTCCAAATGTAAACAGGGGCCAGCTCATTCTGTTTTATGATAAAGTCAGAATTTAAATTACAGTTTTGAAAATGCCACATTTAGAAAGTTGGCATTTTCCTGTCTTTCACCATTTAGTGCCTGCTGCCTCACTCTGGGTCCCATGACTGGGTGTAGCTGACATTTGGGCTTTGATGCAAATAAGTCATCGCTAAAGTAGTTCTAACGGCTTATATGGCAGGGTGCTTATGATTTACATGTTTTGGTAGTAACAAACTCATAAAGTCTCTTTTCACTGTTGTAAGCGCAATTTCTATATTGACTAATAGTGGGGTATTTTATTACATTTAATAAGAGATAATGTTAGAGTCGGAGCAAGTAGAATATACTATTTACATTCAATTGCATTGTAATTTTAAATCCTGTTTACTGGTGAGGTTGGATTTTAAGACACAATTCTGAAAAAACACTTTTAGAAAATTGGCAAACCCTTGTCCTAACCAATTGTGCCTTTTTGCCAGTGTCCTGAGTCACAAGCCTGTGAATGACTCTGCTGTTAGGTTTGTGTACTCCTTCCAGACAGTGACACAAGGCAGTCTGTGGTGTGGACAGGATGGAATATGCACCCACACTTGAAAGGACTCTGCCTCTCTCACACACACACACACACACAGGAATCTGACACCAGGCCTGCCTTTTGTCACCCCTAGATAGATTTCGGCCTTGACAGGGGAAGAGGATAACTTTCCAGATACTTGTGGGGGTAGGACTGGGTGCCCCTCACACACACTCAAACGCTGGCACCAGGTACAATTATTGGACCTCAAGAGCCACTCATCAAAATACTCCTGGACCTCTAGGCATTGCAGAAGAAGGACTGCCCTGCTGCTTGATGACTTTCTTGTTGTCTGAGAAAGAAAACTGGACCTGATAACCTTCACCCCAGTCTAACTTGAGCAATTCCATGAGTAAGTTGGCTGACCTCCTGTTTGAGGTACAGGAACAAGTCCTGAGCCCTCCCTGCAACTGCCCAGCTGACCTGCTGTACTCGTCCGGCCTGAATCTGTCTGAGCCCTGCTAGCCCCTGTCTGAGAGAGTACCTCATCACCAAGAGGTGCCATCCAGGTCTTTGACCTTAGGCTGGCAATAGTCTGAACTCTTCCCAAGAAGAAAAGATAACATCCTGAAGTGTGGGCTCTTCGTGACCTCAAACAGGCCCCTTCATTCTGAGATTCTGCCTTCCACTACTGCCACCAATGCAAAGCTCTGGTGAAAACCTACTCTTCATGCTGCAACAACCATAAGCACTGATGAACAACTGAAATGTGCGCTTCATTCAACACCACCGTCAACTCACAATGACTACCAATGCAGAGATTGGGCAATGAACATCCAAAATGCAGGACCGGCTGTTCATGCTACTGTTATGATAGTCCAAACTACCCGTCCTGCTTTCTGCTGTACATCGACAATCATCCCTTATTCTTTCCCTGCTCCTCATGGCCTCCTTCACCACTTCACACTGGACTTTGAGAAAGTAATCCCTTGTATTGGACCGTACTTCATCATGGTCAGCCTGAACTTATGATTTCCCCCAGTCTATCACGACCACCTGACCCCGAGACACACGTTGTGGTTTTAGGGCCTATATTTACTAAAACTTTAAAATTGCATATCTCTGATTCTCTGATAGGATTTTTGTTGTTCTAGTATCTTTGTATTTATTAAAATTTACTCTACCCCTTTAAATTAGTTTGGAATTTGTCACGTGTTGTGTTTTCACTTTATCACTTTATGTGCTGCATAAATACTTTTCACATTGCCCTTAAGTTAAGCCTTGATGCTTTTGTGCCTAACTACCAGAGGGTTACGACAGGTTAGTTTAGTTACTGTTGTTGTTCACCCCGACAATGATTGTGGTTGTTGTGTGAGGCTACCACCCCCTCAATTTGCGACCCAATTTCTTAAAGCACTGTAAGCCAACATAAGTATGTAAAGCCCTGCTGCACACGGTCTTCACCCAGTGAACAACTCTTCATTCACCCACTGCCTCAAACACTCAACCCCTATTAGGTGGTGAATCCCCTACTATGAACATCCTGTGCCCCGGACTGAACCGTTTGTAGATTAACGGACCTCTCTTGGGTAATTGTTGGACTTTTTTGCTTATGCAGGGTCATCCCCAATGTTCTTGCCTCCTGCCTCCTATTTTTTCTGACCTGTTGCTGTTTGCTTTTGAACTCTGCGCACTTTACCACTGCTAACCAGTGCTAAAGTGCATATGCTCTCTGTGTAAATTGTATGGTTGATTGGTTTATCCATGATTGGCATATTTTGATTTACTAGTGAGTCCCTAGTAAGGTGCAATAGAGGTGCCAGGGCCTGTAAATCAAATGCTACTAGTGGGCCTACGGCACTGGTTGTGCCACCAACATAAGTAGCTCTGTAATCATGTCTCAGACCTGCCATGGCAGTGTCTGTGTGTGCAGTTTTACCTGTAAATTCGACTTGGTAAGTGTACCCATTTGTCAGGCCTAAACCTTCCCTTATCTTACATGTAAGGCCCTAGGTAGCCCCAAGGGTAGGGTGCAGTGTATGGTTAAGGTAGGACATATAGTAATGTGACTTATATGTCCTGACAGTGAAATATTGCTAAATTTGTTTTTCACAGTTGCAAGGCCTGTTCCTCTCATAGGTTAACATGGGGGCTAACTTTAAATCTGATTAAAGTTTAGATTCCCTTTAGGAGCGGATGGACATGTGGAGTTTGGGGTCTCTGAGCTCACAATTTAAAAATACATCTTTTAGTAAAGTTGATTTTAAGATTGTGTGTTTGAAAATGCCACTTTTAGAAAGTGAGCATTTTCTTGCTTATACCATTTCTGTGACTCTGCCTGTTTGTGGATTCCATGTCTGGGTCAGTTTGACAGTTGGGCTGGTTGCACCTCACACTAGACAGTGACACAAAGGTCGCTTGGGTGTAGCCTGCATATCCTGATGAGCCATCTGTGCTAGGAGGGAGGGGAAGAGTGGTCACTCACACCTGAAAGGGTAGTGCCTGCCCTCACACAATGCAGTCTCCAACCCCCTTCAAAATAGACTTTACTCTGAAGTAGGCCTACTTCAAAGGAGAAATTGGGTATAAGAAGGGCACCCAAAACCATAGACTTTAGAAACACTTTTTGAAATAAGAGGAACCTCTGCCTGGAGAAGAGCTGAAGAGCTGAGGAAGAAGAGCTGCCCTGCCTGTGACTTGCTGCTTCTGCCAGAGTAAGAGGGCAAAGACTAGACTTTGTGTGCCTTCCATCTTGAGAAGAACTTTCCAAGGGCTTGATTTAGAGCTTTCCTCCTGTTGTTTGAAGTCTCAGGGACAGCAAAGACTTCTCTCTGCCAGCACCTGGAGTCTCTGGAGAGACTCCTACTCTGCCCTGTGGTGCCCATCCAGTTCCTGGGACCCTGGAAGGAGAAGCTGGCAGCCTAAAAGGAGGAAATCCACCCACAGATCGCCGTGCGGGGAAAAGATCGACACAACTCCGATCTGCGGCTTAAGAAACGAAGCGCCGCCAGCTCCACGGATGAAAATCGGCGCTCGCCGTAAACGCGACCGAAGAATCGATGCACGAAGCAGGAGAAAGGACGCGCAGCATCGCTGACGGAGGATGGGAGATCACAAAGCGTGCCGCATGGTTTTCGGATCATCATGTGGCTGGATTTCCGGCGTGAGTACCACTGGGTGTGTAAAAACAACGCAAGGCCTGCCCGGGTCCGAGAGTGCTGACCGGATCGACGCATCGCTCTCCTGCGGAGAGAAGGAACAACGCACCCTACCTGATGAAAGGTGAAACGACACAAGGTCCCACTCATGAGTGGAATCGACGCATTGCAAGCCCTTTTTGATGCCCGTGCAGGATAATTTTTGAGGCACCCAAGGTACTTTTTCACGCTAACAGTGTTAGTGTGTGTTTGAAACTACTTAAAGACTCACTCTTTTAGATTTTTAATTGATAACTTGACTTGTGTATTGGTGATTTTAGTCGGTTTGGTCTTGTTTTGTTTAGATAAATATTCTCTATTTTTCTAAACCTGTGTTGTGTCATTTTGTAGTGTTTTCATTAAGTTACTGCGTGTGTTGGTACAAATACCTTACACCTAGCACTCTGAAGTTAAGCCTACCGCTCTGCCAAGCTACCAAGGGGGTAAGCAGGGATTAGCTGAGGGTGATTCTCTTTTACCCTGACTAGAGTGAGGGTCCTTGCTTGAACAGGGGGTAACCTGATTGTCAACCAAAGAACCCATTTCTAACAGTAATGAACCACACATGGGTAGGAAGGTAATAACTGTGAACAGTCTTTGCCCTGTGCAATGTCACTCCCTCTAGACACCCAAAGCCTCTTAGGTTTTGAAGGCCCTACTGTGCACACCCTTGATCCTGTACCAATTAATTTGCCAATAGCTGACTTCTTCATGGCAATCAAACAGACATGGTTCGTCAAGTACCTGTTGTGTATAGTCTTCACTCTCATGAACAACTTCTCTTGCAGAGCCCACTCTCTCCTGACCTTCAAGGCACCTTAGGAGAGTAAGCACCTAGTACATAAATCTTAGCCCTGTAGCAAATCTTTGACAGATAGCTAATCTCTTGTGAGTAATCAACAAGACACAAGATAGAAAGTCTCTGATGCACATGGTGTTTACCCTGTGAACAAACATTCACAGAAAGTTCATTCCTTTTGCACACCTCAGACTTATTATGGGGCCAAGCATGTTGCATAAGATACATACATTGCCAGTAAAGAGGCTATAGAAAATCAGGTCTAGATGTATCTTTTTGCAGACCTTACAGTATGATATACCAAACTGTTCATATGATGATGCAGTCGGTGATGTATTCAATGAGGTCATCAATTTTGTCATTGAACATGTTATGTGGGTCATAAGAAGTGCATGCTGGGCTGCAGGTTAAAGTTAGCTTAGTAAACTAAAACTGGTGAGTTTAATAGGCACAAACGTTGAAGACAAGGTTCAATTGTGTACAAGAAGTTAATAAAATAGATATGCTAAAAGAGGATCAAGTTTATAGCCATGAATAAGACAATGGGGCATTTCCCTTGTTAAAGCACTAAATTAAGTACAAGAGACAAATTACACTCTCTCTACCTTACTTAGATGGAACAAAAAAATAGAAAATAATTTCTGGATCTACCTACAATTGACAGGTAACAAACCAGATCAAAATACAATTTTGGGTCTGGCCTTATAGCGCATCTACTTCAATGCATTCTGTGATCAACAAAAAAAATAACTCAAACAAACACTACTGGAGAGGCGTTGTGGCTTCACCTACATGTTGATTTCCTTAACTAGAGCAGTTGATTGGGCAGAAGATGTGTGCTTCCACTGAACAGGAATGCCTGTGTTCACTTTATGCCTTGGCCAGCGGGAAACTCATAATGGCCCTGGCAGGGAGGCAGCCATATTGGCGGCAACCTCCCTATTGGAACTTTGGCAGACGGGCTTTTCCATCCACAGAGGTTGTAATTAGGCCCTTTGTGTTTCATCTCCCATAACAAAATCTGTGATAAAAGATTTTACTGTTGTAATCCTTGCTAGACATTTTAGGAAATATTGTATTTTTTGCCAACTGATATTTTTGACATATTTGTAATTTAAAACTGTATTCCCTACGGTTGCCAAGTTTGAGAGTTTTGGCTCAATACAATAGGCCTGAGTTATTGTCGGATGTCATAGGTCAGATCTGGTTATTCTGAAAATCTTTGGCAAAGGAAGTATGCCTGATGTATTTATTGTGAAAAGCATATCTTAAAAGCCGACTGGCCTTTAAGGGTGAATTATTATAACAATGTCTAAAAAACCTGTAGATATGTGTTTTGTTACATGGACTCACTCCACCCCCCACACTTCTCCCCTGACCAGTCCTAAGAGTAGAAATTAGAATACTTGCTAGGCCGTCATAGAAGTAGCTGCTATATTTGGCCCACTGCAATTTTGCCAACTGGATGCCTAATGATTAGCTTGCGAGAAGGCCTAGCCTGAGTGTCATAGGTCTCAGTTATTTAAGGTGACAATAATGATAAAGGGGAAGGTTATGACTGATGAAATTGGTCTGACATGGTTATTATGTAAAAGTTCCAAATAAGGCAGTAGGACAGACTATTTATAGTGAAAAAAAATATGTTAAAGCCAATATGCCTTTAAGGGTAAATTGTTATGTACACTGTGATAAAACCTATAGACAGAAATGTTGCTATATGGGAACAGACAGATTACTTTAGAGGCAAGAATTTTCATGTTGATTAATCCCACTAATAAACCATAGGGTATAATATTTTTTCCTGTGATATTCCTTACTAGCCCTCTATTAAGAGGGGTCCTATGTAGTTTTCCCAACTGTAATTTTGTACATAGTTGTTAATTTTGTGTGTTGCATTTAGTTGCTTTTCTATTTAAATACTTTTTAGATATTGCCTGACAGTTTTAGTTGATTGCTAAGTGTAAGTAAGTAGCATCTTTCTAACATAGTTACCCCCACGTTTTGCCTGGTGTCAATGCGTTTAGACTGTAGTGCACTGGGACCCTGCTAACCAGGACCCCAGTGCCTGTGCTCTCGCCTCTGAATTTGGTTGCTGGTAAAGTGTACACCAAGCAATTGGCATACGGGTGCACCCATGTAAGTCCCTAGTATATGGTACTTGGTACACCAGGGGTCTCCAATGGGCTACAGCATGTATTGTGCAACCCATGGGAGCCCAAGCAAACTGTGTCTGCAGGCCTGCCATTACAGTCTGCGTGGAATGGTGCACGCACCCTTTCACTACAGATAGAAGGCTAAACCTTATAATGCGGTCACTGCACTTCAGCACTGTAAGTCACCCCTCTGGCAAGCCCCTCGCCCCAAGGGCAGGGTGCATGTCCCTAAGTGTGAGGGTACTCTAGCATGAGCAGGGTACCCCTACAAACCTTAGACTCTATTCTCTGGGCTTTGTAGGTGCGGGAAGCCATCCTAAGGTGTGTAGTGGACACTGGTCAACATGAGTGGTCCAACTACATAATGGCTTCTCCAAACCAAGGCATGTTTGGTATCAAACATGTTGGAATCATGCAGCTACACCACTTCCAGTGCTTGTTGCATGATCCCCTGTATCCTGGGTATTCCTTAGAGGATCCTCCAGTTCTGGCTGCGCAGCCATATGGTGTCTGGCTGCCAGCCCAGGCTGCTGCACCATGAGTATCCCTGTTGTGATTTGAATTCCCACTACAAATTGTAGCCACTTCATCTCTCACAGAGATACATGTGCCTTCTTCTATTAAGATCGCCTCTTCCAGCCACGTTCTGCAGCACCTGTACCTTATTCAAATTGAACGTCAAGCTCCCTGTCATAGGGAATTTCCATTTTCCAGTGTACTCTCTTGAAATACTAAGTGACATAATTCATGTAGAAGCATGAGTTGATAACTGGATAATTGGATGACTTCATTCACCCAACAATCCATAACCACAATCCATAACCTTTGATGAAGTAAAATACCAGAATCTCATTCTTATCATTACCTTGAATTTCAATTTCCCCATCGCCGAATGAGCAATATCCAGAGCTTTTATATGCGAGTCACGGATCCGTTCCTAGTAACATGCCTGCTGTGCTTCTCCCCTCTAGCCTTGTCCGCTACCCCTGTAGCCCCGAGCTTCTTATGCCTGCTCCTGATACTTCCTGTTCTTCCTCCCAATGCCTTCTGTGCTTCTCCTCACATAGCCTTCTTCCCTTACACCTGTGTCATTGTACTTGCTCCCCATGACTCCTGTTCTTCATCCTCATGCCTCCGGTTCCTCCCCATCCCTCTTCTGCCCCCTTTTCCCATGAATACTATAGTTTCCACTTCTCCTGTACATTATCTGGTCCCCATTCCCTGTGACTCTTCTGGCCCACATCCCCCAAGCCTCCTGTGCCTCTCCTCACGGTGTCTCACTGGCTAACTACCCCTTATTGCCCCACGAATTCTTTGCCCTGTGTCTCCAGTTCCCACTCCTTCAAATCTTGTTGCCCTCTCCTTTCAATGTCTCCTCTCACCCCACTGCCCCAGGCCTCCTGTCAGTGCTTAGTTTGTAAATAAAAAGGTTCCGGTTCCCAAAGCCCTCCTCTTAAACTCGCGGATGCAGCAATTACATGTGTGAACACGGAATACTGAAGCAGCGTAATCCTGAAGCCATCTCGGGACTCTTCAATCCATTTACCGCCACTCCCTGTCCCTTCAGCTCACTCTTGCAGCTTTCTACTTACTCCCATTCTGACACGTTAACGTTTTTCCCTTCACCCGTCTTTCCTATATGTGTCTTTTGCTCGCAGCAAATGCTGGAGGCAGAAGAATAAGCCCAGGCCCTCGAAAATAAATGCCGGTGCTCAGCACCGGAAACGACAAGCACAAATTAAGCACTGCTTCCTGTGCTGACACCCGCTGCTTTCCCTCATCGTCACCATAAAGTATGTTGTCTGAAGTCAGCGAAAGCGGGGCCTTCAATTTGGAATCTGCACTCTCTTTGTCATCAGGCATGTTCCTTTTCTGAGACAGTGATGCTGGAAACTGTCATGTCACAGACTGTGAGCTGGAAGACTTTTATGAAGTGACCTACCACTAGTCAAGCTCTATTTCTCTGACATGCCCATTTTCTGCCTCTTACTAAAATACCACGAATGTTAGTTCTTTGTGCTGTAAATGTTTCTTTTTTACTGTGAAATGTGTTAACCCACACCACAAACTGCTCGGAAACGTTCAGATCAACATAAGGATAAAAGAGGCCCAACGAAGCTCTGAGTCGCAGTTCACTAGTGGCAACCAACACAAACCTTCATAGCCAGCACTGTGTGATCCTTCAAGTCCATGCTCATGAGGTTCCATGCTTGTTTTACTCTCACGGGATTTTGGAAGGCCCCATGTGAAGTCTGTAGTTAGAATCTAAGCGTGAAGAAATAACAACATCGACTACACAGGCACTCTTTAGGTATGACAGAAAAGGAAATACAAAACATTACATTAACGGAAGAAAAAGCAACATCTAATAATGGAATTGATCTAGTCCGGTGGGGTAAGACAGAGACTAATAGCCTTCAGCTAGAGATCCTTGGTCCACAGATATGGTTATTATTAGAAAGCCGTGTTAGGGTTATTTCTGTGGGTGTTGTTTGTCTCTGGTGTCCTGGGTCCTCTGCACTGAAGACTGTCAGACTAGGGGTTACGTTCCTTTTTAGTACTTGACTCTCGAGGTAGCAAGGTAGGCCAGTCCTGGACTAATTAATGAAGGTGCTGTTTTCAGCAACAAACCACTAATAACACTTAATAAATCAATGTCCGGCCAGTACATTAAAGCACACACAGCTAAATGCTACACACAAAATTACAAATATGTACAACACTATATGAGCAAAACAATGCACAACCCCTCCTAAGAGCTCTCACAACAATGACCAAAGTGAAAATGTTCTATTAGAGGCTTTTGTAACACGGTGGCCAGTACCATAATCCTTGCCTACTATGGAACTCTGAGGTTGTGTGATACAGTGCCTGCCTACAATATTTAACACAGTAAAATGGCCATACTCTAGTAAAGGCCTATTGCTTTTAAATATGATTCTCAAAATGAAAACGACATGCCTACAGCCATTAACATATCTTTTCATATTACAAAATGCAGTCTGTGGGGCTTTAGTATAGCAAAAGGGCACTCACACTTTAGGGAGACAAGCCACAATCCAGACAGGAATCATGTACATAAAGTTTTGCACGAGACAGACCAAAGAAATCTCTGGCCAGACCAATATTACCAACATAAAATATCTCACTATAGAGACAATCCTAGCAACTGGCAAGGCTTACATATTTCAGTAGAGGAGCCGCTAACCCTCTGCGGCTGCCACTTTGTTTGCTTAGTTGCCTAGCAACCCACATCAATGCTTGTTGTTAGATTTATTTCATTGTTTTAATTCAAAACACAGATACCTTGGTGTGAGTACGGCATCTACAAGTACTCCATACATTTTGTCACCCCATTTCCTTCTTCTAGGGTTGAGTGGGTTTCTCCATGCCCCGCCTGTTACTTGATTCTATATATGGTTGCTTTCACCTTTAAAGCAGCTGTGTAGCCCTAGAGAAGCAGGCACATTGAGTGCCAGGAGCCAGGCCTACCATGGTCAAAAGCTGTGTGTCTCTCGTTGTGGGAGCATAGTCTCATAAGCCATCCTGCCTAACTAGACCTCTGTGACATCCACATGAACTCCTGGTCTGTGGCCATGAAATAATTGCAGTGTTAGACTTAGCCTATTCTGCAGGTCACACTTTTTTGCCATCACCCTCCTGTTTTCTGAACCCATTTTGTTGCCTTTTAGTACTCTGCACACTTTGACACTGCTAACCAGTGCTACAGTAGTTGTGCTCTCTCCTTTAAACATGGTAAAATGAGCTTACACCTAATTGGCACATGTAATCTACTTATACATCCCTAGTAAAGTGGTAATACATGTGCCCAGAACCTGTAAATTAAATTCTACTATTGGGCCTGCAGCAATAAGGCCCATATTTATATTTTTTGATGCAAACCTGCGCCAGCGCAGGTTTTCGTCAAAAGGTTTAACGCCGGCTACCGCCATTTCAACGCGCCAGCCGGGTGTCATATTTAAGGAATGACGGTAGCCGGCGCTGCGGCCTGGTTAGCGTCAAAATAAATGTCTCTAACCGGGCAGCGGAGGCGTGGGGAAGATTGGGGGTTGTGCATCAAAGAATGGTGCAAGTCAGGTTAGAGTACAAAAAAATGACTCTAACCTGACTAGCGTCATTTTTTGACGCACAACCCCCATGGAAATGACTCCTGTCTTAGCAAAGACAGGAGTCATGCCCTCCTGCCCGATGGCCATGCCCAGGGGACTTCTGTCCCCTGGGCATGGCCATTGGGCACATTGTCATGTAGGGGGGCCGAAGATCGGCCCCCCTATGCGCCCTAAAAAAAATAAAAAATTACTTACCTCTACTTACTGTAGATGGGTCCCCCCATCCATGGGTGTCCTCCAGGGGTGGGCGAGGGTGGCAGGGGGTGTCCCTGGGGGCAGGGAAGGGCACCTGTGGACTGCTTCCATGGTCGGAGACCATGGAAATGAGCCCACAGGTCCCTTAACACCTGCCCTGACCCAGGCGTTAAAAAACAGGGCAAATCCGGCTGGGCGCCATTTTTTAATGCCCGCCTCCTCCTGTGCGTCAAAATGACGTGGGAGGATAAATAAGGCGCACATGCCTTAGAGTCCTTTTGTACACGGGAATGCCTACCTTGCATGTCATTAGCGCAAGGTAGGTTTTCACATCCAAAAAATGACTCAAACTCCATAACTTTGGCACTGGACTGGTCTAGCGCCAAAGTATAAATATGAAGTTGAGTTTGCACTGAATTTGCGTTAAAAAAAATGATGCAACTCTGGTGCAAACATAGTATAAATATGGGCCTAAATGTGCCACCCACTTAAGCAGCCTGTTAAACATGTCTAAGGCCTGCCCTTGCAGCTTGTATGTGTAGTTTTAAACTTCCATTTGGACCTGGCAAAATAAATCTTTTGCCAGACGTAACCATTCCTTCTTAATATATATAAATCTTCCCTCAGGTAGGCCCTTCACAGCTCATAGGGCAGGGTACAGTGTATTTAATAAGTTGGAAATGTAATTGTAAGTCTTACATGTCCTGGTAGTGAAAAGTGTTACATTCGTTTTTCACTGCTGCAAGGCCTGCCTGTCCCACAGGATAAAACAGGGTGAACTTTTTACATTTAATAAGTCATAACTTTCACTTGGGAGCAGGTAGAAATGTTGAGTTTGGTGTCTAAAGAATTTTAAGATAAACCCTTCTTTAATGGTGAATTTGGATTTTAAATCACAATTCTTAAAATGTCAGAAAGTTGGCATTTTCTTCTCCGAACCATCTGGTGCCTGCAGCCAGTTTCCTGGGTCACATGACTAGGAGCAGCTGGTAGTTTGTCTTTGTGGATTGCTCCCAGACAGTGAGACAAAAGAGAATAGGTGCTTGCTAGCATGATGGGCCTTCTCTGACTTGATGAGGGGAGGAGTAGTCACTTACCACACTTACACTTAACAAAGGTACGGCCTGAGCACACTCAGAAAGAGTTTGAGACTTGTCTTATGTGATCCCAGACAAGCTGGGACCAGGGCAAGGAGGCAGAAAATTCCAAGCACCTATGGGACAGAAGCTTCTAGAAACATCTCTTAACCGCAGGAAATTGCACCTCCACAGCAGAAGCCCGCAGGTTCTTATAGTTGAACAGACTTAGGGTCATATTTAGGGGCTTTGTGGCACAGGGCAGCACAGAAGGTCACCTTGTAGGGCTGCCCATTGCAAGGAAAGGGTAGGAATGCACCATATTTTTCCAATACGCCACATTCCTTTCCTTTCTTCCTGCGCCTGTGCCCTTTTGGAAGCCTAGTGCCAATGCAGGCACCCTTGCACCATGGTGCAAAAGTGCCTGAGTTGCATGCAGAGTTGTTTTTGTGCCAGAATGGATACCTTCCTGCACAAAATCAATCCTGGGAGGATGCATTTTGGAGCACCCATAGAAAAAGGAAAAAACTAGCAGAAATAAACATATTTCTCCTTCCTACGCCTCTCCTAGGGAAGCGTGTCTTTATGGCTCATTCCCAGGAATACAAGTTCATGTAAATCTGGGAATGCGGCAAAATCCATGGATGTTGCATGGGAACACCCATGCAACACCCATGGAAATGCCTTCCTGGCACAGAGTAATGTAACACAGTGATATGTGCTGTGTTACATCACTTGAGATTTATGAAGCAATGCAGGGCCACACAAGGTTGCCTTCCGTGGCTTCATAAATCTCACTTAAGGTTTGCGTCACTCTTTTTTACATTTTTATCATTTTGATATGTGCAGGTAACAAACAAACAGCAATGCAGTTCAAGCATGAGAATAATATCACAATAATCAGTACATGTCCATTATATCCATGTCAATTACAAATCGCAAGCAAGGTAGGCAGTAGGCATTAGTACAGCAAACTTCACATAGAGTGAATAGCGTGGGCATGGTGAACTCAACCTAGACTGGCATCAATTAATGCCTGGGATGTTGGAGGAGAAGTGGAAAGTGCAAGCAAATAATTTCTCAGCGGTTGCCAGATATCCTTAGGTGTGGAACTCACTGGCTGCAAAGTGGCGTTCAATTCACTGTTTGTATCACAGTAGGTGAGGCTGGTCAGCCAGGAGTGGGTATTGGGTGTATTTTTGGAACCCCATCTGAGCGCTATCTCCCATTTAGCTAGCAGTAGAGAAAGCGCGGTGAGGCGTCTAATGGTCTTGGGTAGGTCACTTGTGTAGCCAAGAAGGACCACAAGCGGGGCTGGCCGCAGAGGCCAATCAACAATGGCTGACAATATGACATCTTGTACCAAAAAGAATTGATTCCCAGACAGGTCCAGGGCAAATGTATAAAAACAGCAGTTGGAGCACTGCATTTCGAGCAAGCAGAGGAGCAGTTAGGGTCAATACGGACAATATCTGTGGGCGTGATGTATATTCTCCTAAGAAATTTAAAGTGGATTAATTTATGACGATGATTGGCGAGACAAACCTGGTCTGCACACAGCACATGTCCCACAACTTCTGCGACAAGGGACGGCCAGATTCCTCTACCAGGATTCCCTGAGTTGACTGTCTGGGATGAGAAGAGCGTTAATACAAAATGAATATAGTTTGGATACCAAACGTGCACCCAAATCCGCAGTAGCCACCTAGGTAAAAGGACTGAACTCTGCAGGAGCCAAAGGATATGTGGTATAGCACGCCCACACGTTGTGCTGCAGCCGGCAGAGTACAAAGTGTTGTAAGTGCGTGGCATCGGTGAACCGAATGTCAGTGGTGTGCGAGAATACGTGATCATCCGGCAAAATATCCTCGAAGGTGTCCAGAAGGAGGGTGCACAGCGTGCATTGGACTAATGCCTCTTGAGTGATGGGTGTAAATGGATTATGTATGAGTACCAAGGTGGGAGAGTAAAGCGAGTCACAATGAAGCACACAAGCAAGCCTGCGCCATCCCCAGCTGGTGGTAGGGGTAGTTTGAATATCGCTACTATGCAATGGGACACTCCCTGGCAAAAGGGCATTCTACGGGACAGGGGTAGAAAGGTCTCTCTCCCCGGGATAGAATATGGGAGACGAGAATCCGGATAATACCAATAATATGTGTAGTGGCACTGTGCCACAAGGTAGTAGAGCTGGAAGTGTGGAACACCAAATCCACCGTAGTCATACGGGAGAGTCAGGACCTCCCAGCGAATGGGTAGATGACGATCAGCCCACATCAGACGGGTAGTCAGGCCATGAAGTGTTGCAAAAAAGGAATTTGTAAGCGGTATCAGAATGTTTAGAAACAGACACAAAAATTGTGGGAGGACCACCATCATGAGGAGTGATATACGGCCTGCCATGGATATCGGACGTTTTACCCATCTGTCCATCCGGGAAGCAAGTTTCTCCACCACGGGCCCGTAATTGAGCCGCAGCACCTGCTCCCTATTAGGTTTACGTCACTCTTTGCACCATGTTGTGTGGTACAAGAGCGATGCAAACAAGGCCATAATAATGGCCCTTAGTGCGAGTAATCTTCAGCCACTGAAGCCCAAAACGTCTTCCTGGGTGCCAAAGTGCAAGAGCTGCTTCTTCCCTCAGAGCATACTACTTCATTGTTCAGTCCAGGAGGTCTACTACAGGGCAAAACAGGTGTCCTACTGGTGTGGGGGAAAATCAAAGAGTTGGTGCCACCAGCCATCGGGAGAGTCCAACAGCATCCAGAAATACACATCAGTAGGGGTACACCTCTAGGAATCCAGTTACGGGTCTAACAGAGGAGCTGGTCCGTTAGTCTTGTTATTTGGTAGTACGATATTCCACTAACCATAGAGCTGTCGTTTGGTCAGCACTCTAGTGCTTAGAATCCCACTGCATTTAATGGTGGCTGGGGCACGGGCGCACAGGTGAATGCGCTCCCCCGCAGAGCATTTTTCTCTGTGCTTGTTGTGGGGAAGTGTTTTGTAAAGAGCAGTTTTAAGCCTTTTTTAGAATTTTAACATTTGTTTTTGCTTTTGTGATTGAATCTGCCAAATTTATCATCAAACTTACTTTGAACAGGTCACAAAGGTGGGAGGATGGGCAACCGTAAAGAGTGTACACAGTATTCCACTAACCATAGAGCTATTGGCAGGTTCAGCGCTCTAGTCTTTAGAATACCACTGCATTTAATGGTGGTTGGGATAAGGGCCTGGAGTGACTGCACATAGCGGGCGTGCCACTGGTGTGCCAATGGCATGCCTAAGGCAAGCCTGTCTGCACCCGTCCGCACCCGAATGGGACGAGGGGCCAGGAATTCTGGCCAGTCGGTCACCCACTTGGTAAGATATCTGTCCCAACAACTTCTGTCACTTAGGCCACCATTTTATACTCAGTCATGTACTCCCATGAACGTTGGACATTGCGACATACACTGCCACCCTTGCTGGTATACCTATGATATACAGAATACATCCAACGAGAAAGTTGGTCACTCAACAATGGATAAGGAACTTTAGAAGATGGGACTTGTTAATTGCAGGTCCCTTTCAGGTCACAAAAGAGAAATTAGACTGTTGTTGTAAGAGGAACAACTAGATGTTTTATTTCCCAGCAAAACATGGCTAAATGAGAGCGTGAATACAGATAGCTTTACTGGCAGGCTGTTATATTCGTAGGCATGAACAGATAGGGAAAAAAGGGGTAGAATAGCAATCATTCTGAAAAATAAATTCAGATCTATAACCTTCCCTTTAATAATTCCAGAATATGAAAACTTTCAGGTCCATATTTATACTTTTTGATGCAAAACTCTGCAAACGCAGTTATGCATCAAATAGTTTACCGCCGGCTTGCGCCATTCATGAGCACAAGCTGGGCGCCATATTTATGGAATGGCGCAAGTTGGCAGTAAGGCTCAGCTGGCATCAAAAGAAAAGACGCTAGCCAGGGGGTTGGCTGTAGGGGGAAATGGCGTTAGGGCACCAGAAATGATGCTAGGCTGGTTAAAACCAATATATATGACGTTAACCAGCCTAGCGTCATTTCTTGATGCAATAGCAGCCGAAAATGACTACTGTCTTAGTAAAGACAGGAGTCATGCCCACCACCCCAATGACCATGCCCAGGGGGCCAGGGTCCCCTGGGCATGGCCATTGGGCCCAGTGCCATGCAGGGGGGGACCATGTAAGGAGCCACCAATGGCATAGAAAAAAAAATTCTACCTACAGTTACTTACCCATACTTACCCAGGGTTTGGGGTTGTCCATCCTCTGGTGTTCCACTGGTGCGGGTGGGTGTATTTCTGGGACTTGGGGTGGGAATCTGTGGGGCCATTTTTTTTATGCTCTAACCTGCCTAACGTCGTTTTTTTGGTGCAATTCCCCCTTCCCATACCGCCAGCCCCACCCGACTAACCTCTTTTTTATTTTACACTAGCCTACCCTTTGCACCAGCTTGCAGCATTCCATAAATATGGTGCCCGGCTGGTGCACAGAAATGGTGCAAGCCGGTGCTAAACTTTTTGGTACAAAACTGCGTTAGTGCAGTTTTGCCCCAAAAAGTATAAATCAGGGCCTAAGAACCTCTCAGGAATTTTAGAACTTGTGACCACACTAAGTATGGGCCTGCATTCTTTCACAAAGCCAGGTATTTGTTCTTGATGGCTTCCCCAGTTCCCTCTTGCCTGCCTTGGGCAATCTCACAATGCAAATTTAGCTCGTTTATTAGACTTGGTGTCCCAAACTGGCTTTTCCATACTTGCACCTGTCAATTTGCCATCAATGTACCAACCTGGATCTTATGCAGGTTCGATAAATTGTCAATGCCATCGTTCACACACACATTCAGGTATCATTCTCTCCCTCTCTCTCTCTCTCTTTCTCTCTCTCACAAACACACAGATGTCCCGGAAATGAAACCTCGGATATCCCTGAAATTAAATCTCTAGTGATTGATCATAGTTTATTAAAAAATATGTTATCTTCACGAGATTCTTCGCTCATGAGAATGCTTGAAAGTCAATACTTCTCATCAATACGTTACTATAGTAATTATGATAACTGGAAAAGGGAAAGTAAGAAACAAGGAAGATGCCTGCAAAAGATAAATGAACCAAAGAAGAATGTTGTATGTTCTCTGAACCGTGTCTGAAAATGCAGAGGCATCACAGTAAAATAAAAGTGAAAATATTATATATGCAAATGTTCATAAAGCGATTCAGTGGAGGTCAGGTAGAATAATTTTCTCACATTTCACCTTCATTTAAAAGATCGAATTTCTTTACACAAAGACAATGTCCACTTGAAGATGTTTGTCGTGCATGCGCCTGCTATTTGCTCTAGACTCATTTAACCAAATCACTGAGCCTATGTGTTCAGATTTTACTTAACCAAAGACTCCTGTTTAAATTACTGTGTGCGACATTTTAGAAGCAGTTACCGTGGCTGATAAAAAGACGAAGTCATTCTAACCTTTTGTGTATTTGCTGTTTGGCCGAGAATCGCTTAGTCAGAAAAAGCCTGATTATGTCATTGTGAACCATGTCCATCCTGGCAAACACAGGATAGTCCAAATTATGATCATCACTTCCCAAAATTAATCAGTAGTGTTTTGTTCCCCTATTGTAGGTTTTCTCAAAAGACATAAAAAGTGTGGATATAACTTCAGTGGTGACTTCTAATGGCTGCAGAAGCGAGTTTCGCATACGGAATAACAACTTCAGATTTTAAGTACTGCTTTGGGACTGTGTCACAAGAGATCTTGCGACTGACGTATTGTCACACATTAAGGTCTAACAGTGGAATAGTAGAACCTTCTGAGTGTGAAAAGGAATCACTCGTTAACTCTTTAGGAAGTTTGCTGTCATTGCATTATTATGGGGATGTCATGTTTTCCAGGCATTTCGGGGCATATTTATACTCCGTTTGCGCCGAATTAGCGTCGTTTTTTTCGACGCAAATTCGGCGCAAAACTAACGCCATATTTATACTTTGGCGTTAGACGCGTCTAGCGCCAAAGTATGGGCAAATAGTGTCATTTTTTAGCGTGAACGCCTTCCTTGCGTTAATGAGATGCAAGGAAGGCGTTCCCGTCTAAAAAAATGACGGCGACGCAAATGCGTGGTATTTATACTCCCGGGCAAAAATCACGCCCGGGAGTGGTCGGGTCAAAAAACCCCGCATTTGCGCCACTTTTTAACGCCTGGGTCAGGGTAGGCGTTAAGGGGCCTGTGGGCTCAAAATGAGCCCACAGGTGCCCTCCCCTGCCCCCAGGGACCCCCCCTGCCACCCTTGCCCACCCCAGGAGGACACCCAAGGATGGAGGGACCCATCCCAGGGACATTCAGGTAAGTTCAGGTAAGTATACATTATTTTTTTTTTTTTTTTTTTGGGTGGCATAGGGGGGCCTTATTTGTGCCCCCCTACATGCCACTATGCCCAATGACCATGCCCAGGGGACATAAGTCCCCTGGGCATGGCCATTGGGCAAGGGGGCATGACTCCTGTCTTTACTAAGACAGGAGTCATGTAAATGGCGTCTGGGCGTCGTTAAAAATGGCGCAAATCGGGTTAAGACGATTTTTTAGCGTCAACCTGACTTGCGCCAATTTAAGACGCCCTAACGCCATTTTTCCCAACGCCGGCGCTGCCTGGTGTACGTGTTTTTTTTCCACGCACACCAGGCAGCACCGGTCTGCTTGCGCCGGCTAATGGCATTCAATAAATACGGCGCCCGCATGGCGCTTCAGAATGGCGTTAGCCGGCGCAAAATTTTTTTACGCTAAACTGCGTTAGCGCAGTTTAGCGTCAAAAAGTATAAATACGGGCCTTCATGTCTTAGGAACAATCCCTGATTTTGACTGTAGATACCTTAGAATTTCGATCGCTGCTTTGGTATGAGAATGAAGAGCTGCGATCAGCCTCTATAGGTTTTCTTTGATATTGCCTTTACGTCCGGTGCTGCCTCTATTAAACATTTGCCTGATTTGCCACTTGGCAGGTGAGCAGGCTGTCACTGGAAGTAGAAACGTGTTGCTATACGGGCACGCATGCTGTTGTGTGCACAGGGAGACTCCTTTCTGTTTATATGTACACTTGAATTAATTGTGAGGTTGAGGGGTATCTGCTCACAAAGTTTGACTTTTACAAGATGCAATTCTTGGCCTTTATAATACCTCCAGCAAACTAGCTACTAGATTATATACCAGTGTTTAGTCATGTTATTTTAAATAACATCTATCGATTTGCGTTTAAAAAACAGATTAAAGCAAAATGGATTATATAAATTGCGCACAAAGATATGTATATTTATCAGTCTGTATAAACGTTATTCGGTTTAAAAGAACCCATTAAAGTACATTACACATTCATCAATTGAATCACTTTCATAAAACTACAAATCGCTAAAACATCAGAATTTTACATTTCAATTGATCACAGACATAAAAATAACACATTAAGGGGGTCATTACAACATTGGCGGTATAAGGCGCTTACCGCCATGCAGAAGACCGCCAATACACCGCGGCGAAGGCGGTAGACCGCCACAGCTATTATGACACACATCACGGAATCCGCCGAAATTCAGACACCCACACAACACCGCCACACCAAAGGTCAGCGATAAACATGCGGAAACAAATCCTCCACCTCCACACCAACAGAAACACGCCCATGCTATTACGACCCACGAATCCACGCGGTGGTCTTTCAACCGCGGTATTCCATTGGCGGTACACACCGCCGCGTTCAAAATACACACACATTTCCAAAACACCGCCACATTGGACAATTCCAAATACACACACCTGATACACATACAAACAACACTCCCACACACCCAACACAATATAAAACACACACCCACATCACCCACAATCCCCTACAACCAGAAATTCTGAGAGAAGGCCAGAGAGAGAGCACAGCTATTGACAACCCCATCACACAGAGGCACACAACACCATCACCCACACAACATCCACGCACAAAACACCACATACCACTATACTCACCATACTCATCACCACATACACCACCCCACACCTCACACACACCACCCCATGTCACGCCAAAGACACCCCCGCTTCTCCAAGGAGGAGCTCAGGGTCATGGTGGAGGAAATAGTACGGGTAGAGCCACAGCTATTTGGCTCACAGGTACAGCACACATCAATAGCCAGGAAGATGGAGTTATGGCGCAGAATAGTGGACAGGGTGAACGCCGTGGGACAGCACCCAAGAAATAGGGAGGACATCAGGAAGAGGTGGAACGACCTACGGGGGAAGGTGCGTTCCACGGTATCCAGGCACAACATCGCGGTGCAGCGGACTGGCGGCGGACCCCCACCTCCTGCCCCACAACTAACAACATGGGAGGAACAAGTCTTGACCATCTTGCATCCTGAGGGCCTCGGAGGAGTCGGTGGAGGATGGGACACTGGTAAGTCAAATCTTAACTATCACATCCCCCACCCTACCTGCATGCTATCACACACCCCCACCCTCACACTCTCCCCTATCACACCAAATCCTCAGTAATGTACCCATAACACAAACCACCCATCCCAACACCAAGCCCTGTATGACACAACTAAGCATGGGCACCCCTCACTAAAGCATGCTCACTGCACATACCCAGAACACCCCCCCAACCATCATCACACAAGCCCCCACACAGGAATGCTTGCACTGGGGTACACAAACACCCACCCATTGCACACCATGAAACACACACATGCAATAATCATGTTCTCATACCCCTTCAGGAACCCGAAGGACCGTCACCACCCCAGAGGGTCCAGACAATACCACTCCACCCCCAGAAGAGGCCCACAGTGACGACAGCAGCTCTGCCACACTGGATCTTGATGACCAGCCCGGACCATCGTGGGCCTCCGGACAGTCGGTTCCCCTTGCCCATCCACAGCCCAACACCGAGCTGCCACCCTCTGGTAACACCAGCACAGCACCCACCCAGCGGGCCCAAACCTCCCTACCCAGGACAGGTCAATCAGTGGTGTGTCCACCACTACAGGGCACCCAGGCTAACCCACCACCCCAACAACAACAGGGACCTGGGGGCAGTGGTAGTAAAAAAAATGAGCACTTGTATAGCGCACTACTCACCCGTTAGGGTCTCAAGGCGCTGTACTCATACCCCTATGGAACCCCTCCTGGCTTTTCCCTGTGAGGCGCCCACTCCTGAGCACCCCCAGGGTGAAGCCAGGCATCCAAGCGCTGTTGAGGCCGTTGTGGAGATTAAGCAAGCTATTGCCCAGAGTTGCAGAGTGGGACCCATGAATTAGATTAGGCACTGAGGCGAGAATTATCTGGTCAAGGGGAATTGAGCCCAAGACCTGCCAAAGCGGGACTTGAACCCTGGTCTTGAGCCAGATCTCTGCTTCAGGGTCTGCCGCTCTAACCATTGAGCCACACTTCTCTAGTGGGCACACGGTCCAGGGGACAGAGGCACAGGAACACCGGGGAACTGGGAGGGCTGCTGTGAGACAGAGGGAGGACAGGCCAAGGGAACCAACTCTCCACAAGGCCCTCTCCTCCATCATGGGAGCATACCACCACTCCCAGGAGACGATGGCCACGGTCCTGGACAAGTTGCAGGAGACCCTGCGCCTGCAGGAGGAGCAGTATTTGGGGTTCAGGGAGGAGCTCAGGACCATCGGCTCCGCCCTGGGCAACATCGTAGGGGTGCTGACGGACATTCAAAAGACCTTGAGGGACACTGTGGCACTCCAAGGGGCCCCTGACACTAGCATGGACGATGAACTGCCCACCACCTCCGCCGGCGCTAGTGGACAGGACGCCCCGCCACAGGACCACCACACCAGCACCCCACACCCTGCAGACGGACAACCACCACGCAAGCGGTCCCTGAGATCCAGGAACAGGACAGAGCAAGATGGCAAGACCCCCGCCAGGAAATAAGACCACCCTGATTGTCCTCCCACTGTCACACTTTGTTACCCTGTCCATATTCGAACTGCCCCAGCTCCACTTCCTATGCCAAGATGGGCAGTGCACCTGTGAGACTAATAGACTGAACTCTGCCATGGACATTCCTCCACCATCACCCATCACCATTTTACAACCCCTCTTCATTTTTTGAGCACTTAAATAAACACCCTTGAAACACCAAAAAATCTGGAGTCAGTCTATGATTTGGTACTTTGTATTATCAATCACAGTGTCATAATGGGTTACCCATTGTAAGGCTAACATACCTATGTCACACATCACAAGCCCTTGAAGGATGCAAGCAGTTGACACATAGGTTACCACACTTGTGAAACTGAAATGGAAGGGTACAACTCAATTAACAAATAGTGAGTGAAATGTAGGTACAGGATAGAGGTAGACGTGTGAAATTTAATGTAATGTTAAACCCGAAAATGTTCTTACCTGTGTGTCACTGGAAATATTGCTGTATGACTGAATCCCTGTTGTCGTTTTCTTCTTCCTCAGCTTCATCCTCATCACTGTCCACAGGCTCCACAGGCTCCACAGCTGCTACAACACCGTCATCTGAATCATCCTCCTGCAGAAAAGGCACCTGGCATCGCAATGCCAAATTATGCTGCATGGAGCAGGCGACGATGATGTCGCACACCTTCTTCGGTGAGTAGAATAGGGATCCACCTGTCATATGGAGGCACCTGAACCTGACCTTAAGGAGGCCGAAGGTGCGTTCGATAATCCTCCTAGTCCGCCCATGGGCATCATTGTACCGTTCCTCTGCCCTGGGATTCCTCACTGGGGTCAATAGCCAGGAAAGGTTGGGGTAACCAGAGTCCCCCAATAGCCATACAAGGTGCCTCTGGAGTTGACCCATCATATCAGGGATGCTGCTATTGCGCAGGATGTAGGTGTCATGCACAGAGCCAGGGAACATCGCATTTACCTGCGAGATGTACTGGTCTGCCAAACAGACCATCTGGACATTCATAGAATGATAACTCTTCCTGTTCCTGTACACCTGTTCACTCCTGCGGGGGACCAGAGCTACATGGGTCCCATCAATGGCACCTATGACATTGGGAATATGTCCAAGGGCATAGAAGTCACCTTTCACTGTAGGTAAAACCTCCACCTGAGGGAATATGATGTATCTCCTTACGTGTTTCAGCAGGGCAGACAACACTCTGGACAAGACGTTGGAAAACATAGGCTGGGACATCCCTGATGCCATGGCCACTGTTGTCTGAAATGACCCACTTGCAAGGAAATGGAGCACTGACA
The DNA here is from genome assembly GCF_031143425.1 of Pleurodeles waltl. Classification (NCBI taxonomy): domain Eukaryota; kingdom Metazoa; phylum Chordata; class Amphibia; order Caudata; family Salamandridae; genus Pleurodeles; species Pleurodeles waltl. The sequence continues at coordinate 129,034,811 of NC_090450.1, read as the reverse complement.
GCACCTGCACGTCAGGGGGGATTCCAGTCGGATGGCGGATCGGTGACATCTGGTCTGGCTCCAACTGGGTACATAGTTCCTGGATAGTGGCACGGTCAAACCTGTAGGTGACAATGACATGTCTTTCTTCCATTGTCAACAGGTCCACCAGCGGTCGGTACACCGGAGGATTCCGCCATCTTCTCATATGTCCCAGCTGACGTTGCCTACGAAGGACAACAGCGAACAACCAGTCATTAATCCTCCAGGTATGTACCCACTGTTACACACAAGACTACACCAGACACAAAACCCTTCCTGTATGTGTATTGAGTGTAGGCCTAGCTATGTGTGACGCAGTAGTAAATGAAGCCATGTGGGCCCCTGAAATGGCGGCTGCCTGACCTCTAAACTGGGGCAATGGGATTGTGGGGTAACTGCGCTGGCGTTGCACACCGTCGCGGTAGGCGGTCGTAGACAGCGGCGCAATGCTGCATTCGTTAACATTGGACCCTATGGGTCCCAGGAGCCAATGAACAGGTGCGCTGGCCGTGATGATGCGCACCGCCGCAGACGTCACCGCCATTTTCTATCTGTTCACTCACTAGATACCTGACCTTCGACAGGAGAGGACCTACACTGCTAGTGCTGCTGTGACCTCGGTCTGGAAGCAACAATGGCTGCTGCATCTGGGGAAAGGGCCCCTGCCTTCACTGCACAGGAGTTGGAGAAACTTGTGGGTGGGGTCCTCCCCCAGTACACGCTACTCTACGGTCCTGCAGACCTACAGGTTAGTACAGAGGGAGCACGTTGTATGGGCTAGGCCTGGGTGGAGTGGGCTGGGTGGAAGAGGGAAGGGGGCAGAGTAAATAGAACAGTTATGCATGGGAATGAATGGGCCACATGGCCAGAGTAGGGAGGGTGCCACTCACATTGATGGTGCAGTTGGTAATGACTGTATCTCTTCCCTTGTGCATGTCATGTAGGTCAGCGCCCACCAGAAGAGGGACATTTGGCGTGCCATCGCCAAGGAGGTCCGGACCCTGGGGGCCCACCGGAGACGGGGCACCCACTGCCGTAAGAGATGGGAGGACATTTGCCGCTGCAGCAAGAAGACGGCGGAGGTTCAGCTGGGGATGGCCTCCCAACGTGGGAGGTGTGCCCGTCGCACCATGATCCCCCTGATGTTCCGGATCCTGGCGGTGGCCTACCCGGAGTTGGATGGGCGCTTGAGGACATCACAGCAGACACAAGGGGATGAGTACAACCTCATTCTGCGGATTTTGCGTGCAGTGGAGGGGTCTGGGTGGGGGAGGTGGGCTGTGGGTGTCCCTAGGCCAGGGCGAATTTGGTAGGCAAGGCCCCTCTGTAATGTAGGCCATGTGGCACTCTACCCCACCTCACCAGAGTGCCAAGTTGAGGTATAGTTGCCCATGTGGCATCCATGTGCGCAGATGTCCACCATTGCCATGTAGGCCATATCCCAGAAATTGCATGTGCAGAGGGCAGGAGCACGGCGTAATGCAGGGGGCTGCTGCGTCTGTCTTGTCCACCAACGGTAGCGGAATGCTATGCACTAAAACTCTCTTTCTTCTGTCTCCCCCCCTTTTCCTGCTCTCCCTGTCCTTGTGGACATCAGCATCATCAGGCGGAGGTACAGTGGCACCGGAGCACGAGGGAGCTGCATCCCACATGGCCATGGAGGGCCACACCACAGACTCTGAATGCACCAGTGGGACGGAGGGCGAGGGGAGCTTCACGTCGGCCACCGGATCACCAACCAGCGACACGGACTTGTCCGCCGATGGGAGCTCCCCTGTGGTGGTGGCACCATCTGTGCGCCTCACTTCTACAGGTACAGCCGCCACCTCCCCTACCAGCACCGCCCTCCCAGCAGCCCCTCAGCGTTCGCCCCGTGCCCGCTCACCCAGGAGGGTGGGCATCACCTTCGCCCCAGGCACCTCAGGCCCTGCCCCAGTCACCCCTGCTGCCCTCAGTGAGGAGGCCATTGACCTCCTCAGGTCACTCACTGTTGGGCAGTCTACCATTGTGAATGCCATCCAGGGTGTAGAACGAGAGTTGCAACATGGTAATGCATTCCTGGAGGGCATTCATTCTGGTCAGGCTGTCCTTCAGCGAACCCTGCAATCTCTGGCCTCAGCACTGATGGGATTCGAAGGGGATTGGTGAGTCAGCTGTAACTCCAACAAAGGTGGGGAAGGTCCAGAGGAAGTCTGCCCAGCCTGTTGTGAGTGTCACGGCGGAGAAGTGCGCCATAATTTCCGGTGGTCCAGACACAACCGTCAGTACCATCGTCACTGGTCCAGAGACCATGGTGTCCTCCTTCCAGGTGGAGTATGTTGAGGTGAGCGTTTTCCCGTAGCAAAAGCTGTTTCCGCTGTGTTTTTATCCACGGTGAATCCGCCCCGGAAAAGGTGGCGGATTGGCGGGTTGTTATAGTGTGGGCGGTACATTGTCTCCCGCCTGTCTGTTGGCGGAGACCGCCGCGCTGCTTGTCTGTACCGCCGTGCCGGGCGGTGTGTTAAAGTGGCTGTCTTTGTTGGCGGTTACCGCCAGGGTCATAATTCCCTTTTTTTGTCCGCCGCCCTGTTTGCGGTATTTCCGCACCTTTAACACCGTCCGCCAGGGTTGTAATGACCACCTAAGTGTCACACACCAATATTAACATTATAAATAACTATGGGCCAGATTTACAAGGACCTTGTGCCACCAGAGCGTCACTTTTTGTGACTCTGTAGTGGAGTTGTGCAGTTCACCACATTCACAAGGCAGAGTTAAGACACTTTTTGTGGCTTAAAGCCACTTTGTAAATATGGGCCACTCCAAAGTAGTTTTCTGCTTCAGAAGGACGTGCAATGGGTGTTACTGTGGGCGTTCCACTGCAACACCCATTGCTTTTGACAATGCCCCAGATTTACAAGTCTGAAATCTGTGGCAACGCCAAAAACTAACACCACCCCAGGGGTGGTGGTAGCATGGCACAATGAGGATAAATACTTTTTTTCCTCCTCATTTGTGCTTTTTCCATGTGTGCTGTATTCTGCTGCACACATAGGAAGAGCAAAAGGCCATGAATGATTATGTGCAGGAAGGGACACCTTCCCGCATGTAAACAGTCAATCAAAAATGACGATTTGGTACTTTTATGTGTGCTGCATGCTATTGCAGATACTGCACATGAATGGTCAACCCCCTCAACATAGACACGCTTGCACTATGGTGCAAGGATGCCTGTGTTGGCACTAGCAGCTAAATTTAGTGCCGATGAAGGGGGAAACACAGGAGTGCGCCGTATTTTTGTAAATAGGACGCATCCCTGCATTTCTAAAGTGATGCAGCACAGTGCTACAAATTTTGGCACAGCACCACGCTGCGCCACTTTTTAATAAATCTGGCCCTATATGTATAGTAAAAACAAAGGTACCATTCTGAGGCACGAACCATATGAGATTGGCGCAATGAATTGGTTTTGTGTTTTTGTCCTGAGCAGTTGTTTTCATCCCAAAATGATGCAGTAGTTTCAGTTAATACAAGTAATTTCTGTTTGGTTTTCTTTGTAACTATGCTGAGTATCACTCAGTTTTTCAGATCATCGTGGCCTGAACCAAGGATGCTCTAACGGAAATGTTCCCTTAAATATTCTGAGTGAGGGAGAAAAACAGGGAGATCAAGGTTAAAATATTTAAAAACACAGAAAATTCACTGACAACATGTGTAGACACTGACCATGTGGTAATGTATGCATCTTTTACAGATTATGGAAGAATAGAGGCTCAGATATTTCAGAGTTTAAAAAATAAATGATGAACAAAAATATATAGATTATTTTGCTACCAAGACTACCAAGACCTGACTAACCCTTTTGCTGCTGCATGTTCCAGAGTTTTGGTTGCCGAAGCCCATTCGGTAGAGTTACTGAGTTAGTGCATGTTGCAGAGGGACAGAGTTGGTGCATGCTATAGAGGTGCTGAGTTAGGGGCATATTTATGAACCCTGTGCGCTGCCAGAGCATCACTTTTTATGATGCTCCAGAAGTGAAGAACACAAATTCATACCTAGAAGACCACACAAAGCCAGTTTGTGTGGATTTGAGTGGCCTCATAGATATGGAGTGGAGGCGTTCCATGGGTGTTGTGGATGGTGGCAGGCACAGCTAAGAGAAATATTTGTATTTTACCTTTTGTCCTGCTTCTAAATGTGCTGCATTCTGCATTCTGCAGGACGCATAGAAAGAGGAAAACTCCTCTATGGATTGTTTTTGTGCAGGATGGTGCCCCTGGCGACAACAGAGGCACTGAGTTAGTGCATGTGTTGTCATCAAAGCAGTCTTGTTGAAACTTCACACACTGCTTCATTCTCTTCCTGTTCCTGGGTGCAGTAGGAATTCACAATACTGTTCCAGATTTTCACACCAGTGGAAAAAAGTGTGAACAAAACTGTGCAAGAAGGTACAGCTCTTTGTTGTGCAAATGAGAAACCAAGAAAATACATTACTGACCATAAGGACCATGAAGCACCCATCTCTTATGGAATACCTGTTTGCCTCAACTCCATCTCAATGTATATGTGCAGCCTCTTCACCAAACATGAAAGTAAGCCATATTGACTTGAGTCCTTTGCTGATGACTCTCAGGTGGTATAGTATCCAACAAAACACCTTGGTAGAGCTCAAAAGAAGCTGAAGGAGACATTCTGAAACACCATACCTAGATGAATAAAAACCAGTTGAGTATTAATGGATCCAAGAAAGAGTTTATATCAATGGTCATAGATGTCTGTTAAAGAAAACTGACCACAGTGTAAGACCTGCAATGCAGATAAGTTGGAGATTGAAATTAAGGAGGTTTACGTGTTAGGAGTTAATTTTGAAGGCCTCCTACCCAAGAGCAAGCAGATAAATACAACTGTGGGTTCAGTTAATCACCATCTTAACCAAAGAGAAGGATGCATCCTTCTTTGGAAGAGCCAGAGATTGTGGCGATAGCCAGGCCAGTCATTGGGGCCACGTCAGATCATGCCAATGCCCAAAAGCCAAAGTTCATAAGTTCCAAGGTTTTCAGTTACAAAAATACTGAAAAGAGCTCATATTTTGGCTGCAATGAGGAGAGGTTGGTTACAGGATAGGAATTTAAAACCTTATCCCTGGTGCACGAGGCAGTCCATGGCAACGCCCATGGCAATGCCCCAAGGTATCTGAAATACCACCTGAAAGAAACACTGCATCAATTTCTTGATTTCCTCTGTTTTATTTCCAGTATAGGAATGCAACCAACCGCAGCAAATCTCTTTCATCAGGTTGTATGACAGAACCACGCATGCCGGAACAGCGCCTGCCTTAATAATGCGGTCAGAACCACGACTGCGTATTTTCCACGCATGCCTTTATCACGCATGCCTTTACAACGAATTTGGTTGTAAAACCATGCTTAGTAAAGACATATCTGGAAATGGCATTTGTGGTTCTCTCATACAACCCCACCTCTTAACCTAAAAAAGTACCCCAACCTCCTCCCCCATCCCTAAGGCCCAAAAATACCCCAACCACTAATAAGTCAGCTACCAAGACCCCCCCCGTCCTGAGCTGTAAAATCTTCAAACACCCATAATAACTAAAATACCCTGACCCCTCACCCACTCTAAGCCCTAAAAAAGAAACTACCCTGACCCTTCCCCTAAAAACGAAACTACTTCTACCCTCCTATCCGCCCTGAGCCCTAGAACATTCCCCCACCCTAAGCTCTAAAAAAACAACTGCCCCTAAAAATGTAACTACCCCAACATCCCCATCCACCCGGAGCCCTAAAACCTTCCCCCACCCCTGATAACTAAACTAACCTGATCCCGCCACCCACCCTAAGACCTAAAAAAACTACCACTACCCCCACCCCTGCCCCTAAAAACTAAAGTAACCCGACAACCCCCACCCACTCTGAGCCCTAAAACCTTCCCCACCCCTAATAACTAAACTACCCAGACCCCCAAGAAAAAAAAAACATGCCGACCCCGCCCTTAAAAACTAAACTACCCCAATCCCATCACCCGCCCTGAGCCCTAAAAAGACACCTACCTGACCTCCCCACCCCGCCCTTAAATATTAAGCTACCGTGACACCGCCACCCACCCTGAGCTCTAATACACCCCAATAAGTAAACTACCCAGGCCTCCCACCCACCCTAAATCCTAAATTCACCCCACCACTAAAACCTACTCCCAACCCCTGTCCCAGCCCCACTTACCTCACCGCATCCTCTCCCAATCCTTCCTCCTCTTCTCTCCTTCCTCCTCCGCCCTTCCTTAAATCTTCCCCACCCCTAAAAAATAAACTACACCCCACCCCACCACAGTCTCTAAAAATAAACTACCACAACCCCCACCCACTCTAAGTCCTAAAAAAAAACGACACCAATCCCCTACCCCACCTCTAAAAAATAAACTACCCTGACCCCCATCCACCCAAGTACTAAATCCAACCTCACTTACCTTCCTCCTCTCCTACAACCTTTCCTTAAATCTTCCCCTAAAAAATAAACTACCCCACCCCCACCCTAAGCCCTAAAAAATAATAATACCCCAACTCCCCACGCCAGCCTCTAAATAATAACTACTCAGTCCCACACCCACCCTAAGCCCTAAAAACGAAACTTCCCCAAATCCCCCACCCCTAAAAGAAAAATAGCCTGACCCCTCAACCCACCCCAAGTCTTTAATCCACCCACCCCTAGAAATTACCCCCAACCCTGCCCCAGCCCCACTTACCTCCCCATGTCCTCTCTCAATCCACTCTGCTTTTTTCTGTGCCTCAACCACACATATGTGTAGTTTGGCACATGCGTGGTTAAGATACAGAAAAAGGCAGTTGTTGTTCCGGCAAGCGTTGTTACACTTGCGTGGTAAATGTCTGTATTGTTTGCAACATGTTGTTTAGGACGTTTCCCCTTTCATCATCTACTCTGCATCCTTTAACCTGGGCATTCTTAACTACACTTCCTAGCTACACGTTGCTAAGATACCCCATGTTCTACATATGACTTTGCACAATACAACATATCTCACTTCCCAAACAAAAACATTTCATTGCCAGTATATTTGTTTATATTTTCTACCAGCAATACATCTTATACATTTCTACAATTATGTACCGTGAATTTGCATAATATTATAGGTTAACTATATTATATACAGTATTTTCTAAATGAACACAGGATGGTCTTTTACTATACAACAAATAATCCATTAATACTTCACATATAATAATTCTTTAAATGTCCTGGCAATCTAGTTTTCCTTCCAGATCTTCTCATAATATCTCTTCCATCCCTTTTCGCTAGCACTCCATCATCCCACTTTTCCTTCTTTTGATTTTCTTTCTTCTCTGCACCAATTGCCTCCAACCTTTTCCAATTTTGCAACACAGTTTCAATGCACTTAACCACGCTCCGCATGTTACACCTCTTCCCGTCATCTAATTCCACACTATGGCACTCATCAAGACTTTGTCAGTCTTTTCCAACTGCCGGTGCCAAAATACCGCCAGTGCTGGCAGTCTTAAGACTGCCCTAATACGACTGGTCGCTGAATTTCGCACAAAATCAGGTGGAATTCCGAGACCAGTCGTGCTGGCGGTCGGTGGTGCAGAGGCAGTACCGCCCCCAGTGCCGCCACGCCAAAAGGAGACTGCAGACCATATCACAACCCGTAATACGATGTGACGATGTCCAGATAATGTCGGCGGTGGAAGCACCAGGACCCGTCCCCTCCCGGATGACCTCCTCAATGGACGAGGTAAGTGGATCGTCCGACAGGGGAGGGTGTGTGTGTGTGCGTGTCTGTGAGTGCGTGTGTGAATGTCATTAATGCGGGGGAGGGTTGTGTGTGTGTATGTGTGTGTGTGTGCGCGTCTGCATGTGTGAGTGCATGCTGTGAATGTGGGTGGAGGGTGTGTGTGCATGGTTGTGTGTGTGAGTGCCTTTATGAATGTCGTAAATGCAAGGGGGTGTTTGTGGGTGCATGCCTGCATGTGTGAATGATTGTGGATAGGGTAGGAGGTGAGTGAGTGTTTGTGGGTGGGGTGAAAGAGTGTTTGTGGATGGGGAGGATGGGTGAGTGAGTGTTTATGGATGGGGAGGGGGTGAGTGCGGGAGTGTGTGTGTGTGAGCGATTGAGTGCATGAGTGCGATTGAGCAGATGGAAGAGGTGTAAGTGGACGGGGAAGGAGTGAGTGTTTGTGTAAATGGACGGGAGGGCGGAGTGTTTGTGTGAGTGGACGGGGAGGGTGATGCGTGTTTCTGTGAGTGAACAGGAGAGCGGGTGAGTATGTGTATGTGGTGCAGGGGGACTGGGGGTGTGAATGTATGTATGCGCATGGGGAGGGGGGAGTGAATGTATGTATGCGCATGGGTGAGTGAAGAGTGAATGCGTGCATGAGTGTGGTGTTTGTGTATTGAGGTTGTCATCTTTTTTTTCTTGTTTTCTGCCCATACCAGAATATCATCCTGGAAAAATCACACATTTTCCATGTCTCCCAGTATATTCTGCATTACTCTTTGGAATACCGCTGATCCATACGCAAGTAAAAAAAGGTATATGTATGAATCTAAATGCACCTTCAGGAGTTATAAACGAAGTTAAATGTCTTGACTTGAGGTGCAACACAATTTGGTGGTATTCATTACAAGACAAGTGAAGAATACACTTTCCCACCTTTGAGACTTGCTAATAACTCATTTTGTTGGGAATAGGATGCTGATCCACCCATATATTGTCATTTAGGTACCTTAAATCTACACACATCCTAATTTTCCCATTAGGTTTCCGAGCTATAACCATTGGACTTAACCTCTCTGATGACTCTATAATTTCAATCACACCCATCTCTAGAAGTTTATTTAATTCTGCCTTCAATGCTTCTCTTAATACAACAGGTACGCTCTTAACTTTATGAGCTTTTACAATAGCACCATCCTTTAGAATAATATTGTGCATAAAAGATCCTAGCTTGCTTCCGAACAGATTTGAAAATTCATCACCCCATTTCTTTATATCTTTGTTTATCACCACCAATACTTGCTCTTCAGTATCAGGATTCAATATCATATTTAGCATTCTTTGTTCTTTCCACCCTAACAAATAACGTCCTTTTTCTGCCACATGCACCCAACATGTAGTTCTTCTTTGTTTGAAAACTACATCTGCCTGAAAACCGCCAATAATTTGTCATTTATTACCACCATACCCAAACAAATCTACTTTAGTTGCAGATAATTCTAGCTTACCTAATTTGTACCATGCTTCTTGGTCTACTAATGTATACAGTGAACATGAAACCGCCACATTTGTATCATGACGCCATTCACTGATACTCTGCATTTAGGAGCACTGACCTCATCTTGCTTTAACATTATTTATATTGTTTTCTGACTCGTCAACATATAGGTGGTCATTCTGACCGCCGCCCGCCATGCGGTCACCGGTAGCCGCCCGCCATGCGGTCACCGCCATTTGGCCGCTCCGCGGTCAAAAGACCACGGAGGCCATTCTGGCTTTCCCGCTGGGCCGGCGGGCGCCTGCCAAAGGAGCGCCCGCCGGCCCAGCGGGAAAGGCCCTGCAACACAGAGGCCGGCTCCGAATGGAGCCGGCGGTGTTGCAGGGGTGCGACGGGTGCAGTTGCACCCGTCGCGATTTTCACTGTCTGCTATGCAGACAGTGAAAATCATGCTGGGGCCCTGTTAGGGGGCCCCTGCACTGCCCATGCCAATGGCATGGGCAGTGCAGGGGCCCCCAGGGGCCCCACGACACCCGTTCCCGCCATCCTGTTCCTGGCGGTCAAAACCGCCAGAAACAGGCTGGCGGGAAGGGGGTCGGAATCCCCATGGCGGCGCTGCTTGCAGCGCCGCCATGGAGGTTCAGCCCTGCCAGGGGTATTCGCGGTCAGAATGGGCAATGAAGCACCGCCAGCCTGTTGGCGGTGCTTCCGTTGCCCGAGGCCCTGGCGGTTTAGGACCGCCAGGGTCAGAATGAGGGCCATAATGTTTTGTCACGTGACTGTTCTTCTCCCTCACATAACATTAACACTTGCCCCTTTCAAATTTGTTTTGTACTAGGGTCTATTACCTTTGTAATTAGGTTTCTTTTCATTGCATGCTCATGACAAGTGTCCAATTTTATTATAATTGAAACATTTGCTTATAACTGCAGGACAATTCTTTGATGATACTATGTGTTTGGTACTACCGCACCAATAACATAATTTTTTTTCTTCGTTATTCGCTTTCCCAAATTGTTTTACCGATTTCTTATATTTGTCCTCCTTTTTTACCACCTGAACCATTGTATCATGTGTATCTTTTTTTTCTAATTCTTTTACATAACCTGTGGTATCCTCAATCTGTTTAGCAACCATTATGGCTTTATCTAACGATAGTTCCTTTAAACATAACAATCTTTTTGTATTTTTACATTTTTAGTATGATTAATTAATTGATCCCTTATTATTTCTTCATGTAATTCTTTAATGTTACATGTAATTGCCAGTGTTCGCAATGCACTTACATACTGGTTGATGGATTAATTTCATGCTTGTGCCCTTGCAAAAAATTTGTGTCATTCCACCACTACACTAACCTTTTTGCCATAATGTTTTTCTAGCGATTTGACTGCTATAGTGTAAACATCTCCTCTTCCCATTCTTCATCTGAACTCTCTTCACCATCAATGTTTAGGTACACACAAGGCAATGTTTTAAGTACTTTCCTTCCTTCCACCCTTAAACTATGTTTCAATAGAGCCAAATTTCTATTTGTTACAAAAATAGTCCTTCCTAGAGCTTCCAAATATGTTTCAAAGGCTTCTAGCCAATCTTCCAAGGACAAAATTTGATACCCTGGTGTAGCTAAAAACTCAGGAGGAGGAGCGATTGACTGCATGACTATCATTTTAATTTCACTTCCTATATACTATAGATAAATACTTTAACATTAATATATATATTTTACTCTATTTGTCTTTGAAAATACACAACAAACAAATAAAAAAAGTAGTCACCTTTGTCTCTTTTATTTTAAACACAATAAATTAATATAACAAAAGTGGTCACCGTTGTCTGATGTACACTCCTTACTTCCAGTTCTAATACATTCTTAAATGTATCTTGTAAGCATCCACTGGTACAAAGCTTTAGCCATAAAATATAATGAGGCCTTTCTCAAAGTTAGAACATGGCTGAATCACAATAAACACATTGCGTTTTGTCGTTGCACTTGTATTTTACTTATGATGTCCTGTTCACGGTGAACACATGAGACTTGTTGACGTCGGCGGATTCTTCACAATAACATGGGTGCCCAGATGAAGAACCGCAAGGTGAGCACTCACTGCTTTCAATGAAAAACAACTGAGGATAAATGCAGCCCATCATGCAGATGTTGTCATCAAATGCAGCGCAAGTTGAGCACTCGCTGGTACAGGAAAAAACATTGTACTGTAATTGTAATCGCAAAACTCACCGCTTTCATCACACAAAACTCAACGCTTTTGTCAAAATGTCATATGAGGTACACCAAAACGAAATTGGCACTCGCCATTGGCAGGAAACAATTGTTGTTCAGTAACTGCAATCTTAAAACTTTTCAGCATTCACCAAAAATGTCATGCAAAGCACAGCAAAAACATCACACTTCCTTAATCCTTTGCAACACGTCTTCTTTAAAATACTTCTTTAAAAAACTAAACAAAAATGAATGGCCTTGATCACGATCTCCAGTGTCACTGGAAAAGAAAGCTTCCTCCTTCACACTTAAACAATTCTATGTCAGGACCGGAGGCTCAGATTATGCTTCTCTTTCCATGCTTTATTTTGTAACAGCAGCCAATGAAAATCAAGGAAAACAAAAAACTACATATCCCAACACTTGATATGTCGCGTGATGATCATAGAGGAGGAAGCCTATAAAGTGTTGACTCACACCCAGCCACTCCTCTTTCTTTGCTGCTTCGCAGCCAGTTAAGTGGTTTTCCCTTTCTCTCTAATGAGTTGTATGTAATTTAATTGTGTTTGGAGTGGTGTTTCCCTCCCTATAAAGCGTCCGTTTGGATCGCTTTTATTCTTGTGGAGTTGGGAGCAGGGGAGCGAGGACTCGCGCGTTCCCGCGCAGTCCTCTCTTTATGGCCGGTGTTGTGCATTAATTTATAATATATATATTATTGCACGCTCTCTACGTGAGCGCGTCTTCCGTAGTCCGTGCAGCCCCCGTGTGCACGGTCTTCACTCCGGAGTTTCTGCCTCGAGGGTTTGGATCGCGCGGAGCTGCAAGTTTATTTACTCTGCCCCAGGGGGCCGGATATTTACTCGAGTCCCGAGCGCTTAGTGAGCCGGGCCGAGTTTGACATTGTCTTTGCCCCAGGGGGTCCCTGCTTCTAGCGCTCGTGATGGAGCATTTTGAAAAAGAACTATAAAGCCTTTTTAAGGCAATTTCACGCTTGTTTGAGCGTATTTCAGCTGGCAAAGAGGTTTTTCTCCTTCCCCTTGCTAAACGCTCAGGTGTGGAGCGTTGTTATTTTAATCTTCAAACTTCACCGGCTCAGCTCCCCACCTACACCCCAGTGCCTGTACACTGGGGTTTAAATAAATTATTATTCAGGCTAGGCCTGCTTCTAAGGGTGTATTTGATATCATCACAGAGCAGCTCCCTCCACGTCCTAAATTGTTTTTTCTTCTGCCCTGCATTTTTCAACTGTTGATACTGCTCCTTTGGAGCCCATCTGCTGTTTTACAGTATGGCTGGCTATGAAGACCAAGCCGAAGATTTGTATTATCTGATGAACCGGCTGGTTCTTTTGACCAAGATTTGGTAAATGCTCTTGACGCAGGAGTGCATCATTCGGTTAATCAAGCTTTAGCTCAAGCCATTCAGCCATTCAGCCCATCAAACACCATCTCTTGGGTTTTGTGGAACAGCAGGGCTGGGTAGCCCCGGCAGGCACCCAACCCATTGGGGAATCTCCCCTTTCGACGAACACCCAGGCTCCTAAGCAGAATACTAAGCCGCATGCTGCGGACTTTGAATCCCTTATAAGAAATATGGCAAGGGAGCATGATTATAATTCGGGATCACAAAAGAAAGTTGTTAGTGACCCAGTTTCTTCTTCTTCTGAGCACTCCTCAGAGCAGGGAGATGATCCCCCTCACAAGCATAAGAAGAAGGTTCATCATCAGGAAGCGCCTACTCCTAAGGTTCTGACATTCAAACCAGAGGACATCGTGCACCCCAGGTCTTCGCTTTGGTTACCTCCCCCTGAGGTGGCAGATTATGTGGAATCCCACATTAGACACAGCTTCGATAAGGAAGTTCGCTCTAGGCTGCGGTCTGATTGCCCCAGACCAGATTTCCCCTCCAAGGTTACCGAGACCCCCGAATTAGACCCTACTCTTGTCACTTTTCTCAAGAAATCTGCAAAAGACCCAAAGAAGGGTATAGATTGTGCCTGGCGCGGATGCCAGGATAAGCTGTTGGACATTTCCGGTCCTTTAACTAAGATTTTGGAGTTGGCCTTTCAGGCCAAAGAGTCAGGTGAGCCTATCAACCCGGACATTCTAGTAGGTTGGGCTCAGAGAGCTCTTTGCTTCCTGGGCAATGCCAATTGCGCCATATCTTCTGAACGTCGCAGATCAGTGTTGATGAAGCTAGACCCCAAATTGGCAGACCTCGCTACATCTGAATCAGGCCCCGAGGCCCAGGGTTTGCTGTTTGTGTCCCCCTTTATGAAAGAACTTTCTAAATGTGTTTCTACTTACGCCAGTTTGGACAAGGCACAAGGGGCCAGATGTAGCAAAGTTTTGCGAGTCGCAAACGGGCCGAATCGCTATTTGCGACAGTGCAAAATCGGAAATGGGATGCAAAAAGCCCATTTCCGACTTGCAAAAAGCGAAGGGACCCGTTTGCGACTCGCATCCGTTGCGACCCCATTTTGCGACCCGCAAATACCAAGTCGCAATTTGCGAGTCGCAAACCTTATGCAATTGCAACTCGCAAATTGCGACCAGTCGCAAAAAGCCCAGTTTGCATGTCCCATTTACCACTAACTCAGAGCAGGTGGTAACCATTACCAAAGATTATAAAAGGAGACCCAGAAGGCATCTGGGTTACACAAGATGGCGGAGATATACCTGATAGCAGTGAGAAGGAGAGTCCACGCAGCCCAGCAGAGGAGGAGGAGGGGCCACAGACAGGAGAAGATATATAGAACAAGGCAGACTCTTTTTCAGCAAACTGAGGAAGAGATCTATGACAAATACCGCCTTAGCAGCGCAGCCATACTAGAATTAATAGATTTACTCAAACCACAGCTAGAACACCAGACTCTGCGTGGCTGCGCCATCCCTACGCATGTGCAAGTGCTATGCTCACTGCACCTCTTGGCCTCAGGGAGCTATCAGGGGGTCATTGCTGTGGCAGGTGGGGTATCCCAAAGTGCAGTGTCAAGGTTCCTCAGGGCCTTCCTAGATGCCTTAGTCACGCACATGTCCCACTTCATATACTTACCAAGGAATGAGGCAGAAATGAACAGCACCAAGCTGGACTTTTACTGCATTGCCCACTTTCCCCATGTCATAGGGTGTGTAGATGGGACACACATTCAAATATGCCCCCCTGCTAATCTAGAACACCTTTTCCGCAACAGAAAGTGTACCCACTCACTCAATATTCAGGTTGTTTGTGACGCCCATTATGTCATCACGGACATTGTAGCTAAGTTTCCAGGCAGTACCCATGACTCATACATTTTTAGGCATAGTGGGACACATCAACGCCTGGAACGTGGGGAATTCGGAGACGGTTACCTCCTAGGTAGAGCCACAGACACTTGCAGACATACACACAGGTCACTGTGCATGACAATCTGGACTTCCTAACAGTGTACTTTTTGTGCCCAACAGGTGACAGTGCATATGCTCTTAGGCCTTGGATCATGACTCCGTTTTTAACACCCAGCAATGATTCAGAGAGGCAATACACCAGTGCACATAAGAGGACCAGGAACCTCATCGAGCGCACCTTCGGACTCCTGAAGGCAAGATTCAGATGCCTCCACCGCAGTGGAGGTGCCCTCCAATACACCCCCATTACCGCATTCAAAATTGTGGTCGCATGCGCCATCCACCACAACATAGCCACCCGACGTGGGCTACCTCTCACCCCTGCAGACCCAGATCCTGATGATGAAGAGCAAGAACAACCACATCGCCATCATGGGGATAGGAGTATAGCTAATCAAGGCAGACTGAGACGGGAACACATTGCAACACAATATTTTGGACGGTACGTGTCAACTCCCACCATACTCACCTATTGACCAAAAACTCCATTTGTTAAGTGGAACAAAAATAACTGTTTTATTAGTGCATTAATGAAACTATTCACAAGTACTGATTGTCCATGGGCATGAAAATGCTAACCAGGCATGTGGCACATTCACGTCATGTGCCACATTTTATGGTCCAGGGTGATCTCTAAGACCTTCTGCCCCTCCTGCCAGCCTGGCTGGTCCCTGGTGCTTCCGTGGTGCTCTGCCTGCCACTCCTGAGCACCCTGCTGTCAGTGACAGAGACACTGCTCACTGTCGAGCCCTCCTCACTGTCCTGGGGTGTTTCCCCTGTACCCCTCGACATTTCCCGTGTCTCCATCATTTCTATAATGTGGGTCAGACGTCCCAGGCCCCTAGCCACATCCCCAGCGAAATGGCCCATCTCCACTTGCAGCCCAACTGTCCTCCTCGACAGGCCTGTGGTGTTCATGGCGAGCCTGCTGATGGATGTGGCCATCCTGTCCAGTCTGTGGATGAGCTGACGATCTCTGCGCCGCCCACCCTCGGCCTGGGCCAGTAGTCCTCCCGCCAGTTCCCTCATGGCAAGGGCAAGGTCCCCAGTGTTATTGCAAATCATGTCCATCCTTGTGTTGAGGTGCTGCATGCTGGCATGGTTATTGCGCACAAAGTGGTGCAGCACACCACTAATCCTCCCCAAAATTCTATTTTGTAGGCGCTGACCACGCAGCAGATGTGCCTCACTGGTGCTGGGAGGAAGTAGCCCGGATGCAGACTGCAGCCCTGATGGTATGGACCTGCGACGCCTGCACAGCGGTGGCTGCCCTGTGCTTCCACCTGTCTCATCCCTGCCTGTTGCTGGGGCAGCCTCTTGTGGAATTGTTGCAGCAGGTGTGGCTACTGCAGGGATGCTGCTGACCGTGCAGGTGGGGGTGCTGGCGGGTCCTGAGGTGTCCTCATGGGCCTGGCTGCTTGGAGTGTTGGTGGTGTCTTGTTGGAGACCTGTGGGACATGGGGAACAGACTGTCAGTGTCTACTATCTATTGCACACTTCATAATAAACATTTGCCTACGAACTGCCTACTTGACTACATTTCCCATAATGCATCATTCTGGCATTTGCTACCCTGAAATGGAGCTATCTTGGTTGTGCCCCTGTGTACATGGTGGGTGGGGGTATGGCATTGATAGGGGTACAGGCATATCACATGGTACTCACCGGTTGATGTGCTGGGCTCTGAGGTGTCCAGGTCCCCAAATCCAGACACTGCCTCCTGCTCCAAGGTTTCCTCCACCCTTTCTTCCAGGGGTGTGGGTGGTGGCACAGACGATGGTCCCCCTCCTGTGCCTCTCATCTCCCGGAGCCTTTCAGCCACCCTCTCCTTGGTCCGGGAGCAGAGGTCATACCACCTTTTCTTTATGTCGTCTATGGTCCTATGGCTCACCCCCAGGGAATTAATCTTGTCCTGTATGTCCTGCCACAGCTGTTTCTTGGTGGCTTCAGGAACATTGAGGGCTGATCTCCCAAACAAGTCATCATAGTGCTGACAGCATTCCTCTGTCAGCACCTCCAGCTCCCTCTCAGAGAATTTCAGCTTCCTCTTCCTTGGTGTTCCCTCCATGGCAGCTGCTGTTTGTCCTGTGTGAAATTCGCCAGTTATAAAAGGGTGTGGTCCTGCCTCCTCCCAGGTGTATTAGTAAACTTCCTGGCTGTGATGTCATCATCATGTGCCAGGAAGTGTTTCCAGAGTGTTCTGGAGTGGTTTCTGGAGTGTTCTGCTGCACCTGTAATACATTTTCAAGGTAATCGCAATTTGCGACATCTACTCGCTAATTGCGAGTTCGTTTTTTTGCACACTCGCAAAAAGCGACCTCGCAATCTGCGGACTCGCACACTGCGTTGCGAGTCCGGGTGCGAGTCGCTATTTCGGCACGTTTTTTTTCCCTGCATTCCAATTTGCGACTCGCATTTTGCGAGTCGCATCAACTCGCAAAATGTGAGTCGCAAATTTTTGTTTTGCTACATCTGGCCCAAGGATCCATCAGGAGAGTGCTGCGTCCACTTTTTAGAGGGGCCGGACGCTACAGAGGGCGTGCCTTCGGCCGCTTCAACCAACAAGGCCCTCAATGTGGATTCTACCAGCAAGGAAGAGGAGGCTTTCAGGAGTACGACTCCTCCTCTTCTACCTTCTACCCATCGAGACCAAGATCTGGTCGGGGCAGATTCCGCAGGGGGAGATCCAAAGGCCATCAATCTTTCTCCCAGGAGTCGGGAGGCACAGGTGAGCTTGGTTGTAAGTTCAGATGTAATGTTGGGGTTCAGAACTCAGAGTTTTCTGGGGTCTTGGCGTCTGATTTCTTTGGATGTTTGGGTCTTAGAGCAGAGCTATTTTCAGTTCTTACCCAGACGTAGTGATAGAGTCCGACGCCAGTCGTTGGGGCTGGGGAGCCCGGTGCGGATCAGTGCCCACGGGAGGCAGATGGTCCAGCACGGAGCTGAACCTCCACATCAATTGTTTGGAACTCCTAGCCGGCTCATTTGCAATCAAGAGTCTCTCTCCCATCAGGGCGAACTGTTGTGTTCTCCTTCGCATGGACAATATCTTGGCGGTGAGGTATGTCAACAAGTTGGGGGGAACTCGTTCCTGCATTTTAGCGGAGATAGCCAAGGAGTTTTGGCATTTTTGCCTTCAGCACAGGATTTCAGTTGTTGCGGAGTACCTTCCTGGGGCCAGCAACTTGGTGGCGGACTGAAATTCACGTCACCTGAGAGACTTCAGTGATTGGAGGTTACATCCCAGAGTTTTAAGGGCACTTTCTGCTCGGTGGGGTCCCTTTTCGATAGATCTGTTTGCGTCTCGCCTCAACCGGCAGATCAAGCGTTTTTTCAGTTGGAGACCAGATCCGGAAGCATCGACGACGGATGCTTTTCTTCAGGACTGGTCTCAAGGACGGAGTTACGCCTTTCCTCCCTTCTTAATGATACCCAGGGTATTGGCTCAGATCAGACGTCAGCAAGCGGAGTTGGTTCTGGTGACACCTCTTTGGAGATCTCAGGAATGGTTCCCGTTGGCAATGGAGTTGAGTTGCGATCATCCGATCCTTCTTCCCTTCTGGGAGAATCTTCTCCAGGACCCTCTGGGTCTTTTGCATCCATTGATCCTGTCGGGTCAGCTATCCCTGGTGGCTTGGCGTCTTTCAGTGAAAGATGGAGCATCCCAGGACTTTCCCAAGAGTCTTCCGAGTTCATTGCGGGTTCCTGGTCCTCCAGTACTCACAATAGATACGCTTTGGCTTGGAAGCGACGGAGTTCTTTGTGTAGTTCTAGGGGTGCGGATCCTTCTTCAGCAGATTGCTGTCTGGTCCTAAATTTTCTATCTTCTTTAGCGGCGTCAGGTCTAGCTTATCGCTCTATCAATAATTATCGGTCTGCTATTTCGGCAGGGCATTTACCAGTGGAGGGTAAACCCATTGGGGAGTCTCCAATTGTTTGTAAATTAATGAGGGGTATCAGATTGGCTAATCATCCTCGCTATTCTTCCCTTTGGGATGTGAACATTGTCCTTCGTTTCTTAGAATCTTGGCATTCCAATAGATTTTTGTCTAGGAAACAGCTTTCAGCTAAACTCACGATGTTGTTATGTTTAATTTAATGTAAGAGAGTTTCAGATGTTAGGGCTCTGGATTTGGCTGGGAGAGTTTTTTCCCCTCAGGGGGTTTCTTTTTCTATTTCACGTAGAACTAAATGCAATCTGAAGGCTGTTTCTTATCCCTGTTTTGTGGACAACCCCAAACTATGTGTGGTGCAGTGCCTTAGAGGTTACGAGGTGAGTACAGAAGAGTTTTGTTCTGATATGGGGGGTTAATTACTCATTTCATTAGTTAAGCCTTATCATCCTGTTTCTTCAGCCACCCTCGCTAGATGGATGCGATGGTTACTGAATGAAGCAGGCATTGATATTTCTAGATTTGGTGCTCATTCTTCCAGAGGTGCTATGGCTTCAAAGTCTTTTGCTTTGGGTTCTCGTTTAGAGGACATTCTAAGGGCAGCAGACTGGTCTTCTCCTTCGACTTTTAAAACTTTCTATTGTAAACCTATTGTGGATATCGTATCGGTGGTTGTGAATCAGCTTTGAACAAGCATAATCTGAACCTCCGGTACTGACATAGAATTAAAAAAATTCTAGCATTTGCGTTAAGAATTTTTCAATTCTATTAAGGACACGGAGGCGAGGATTATCCCGCCGCACTGTTGTATATGTTTTATTGTGGTACATATTATTTCTATGAAGCTCATGTACAAGTTTACTCTATTTCAGTGCTAACACAACCTATTTAGTAGTAGATATAAGTATCACTTTATGATATTCAGTTTTTATGGCCTGAATTTTCCTTTTTTCCTAGGAAATGACGAGAAGTAATCTCAGCCCATTCTGGTATCGTTCAAGTTCCAGTCAAGTTGGGTTCCAGCTCTCCTGTTTTTCAGGATTTCGTTTTCAAGTTTCATGTTAAGACTTTGACTTATCTGTTGCGAGTTTTGGACAAAGAAAGAGGAGTGGCTGGGTGTGTGTCAACACTTTATAGGCTTCCTCCTCTATAATCATCACGTGACATATCAAGTGTTAGGATATGTAGTTTTTTGTTTTCCATGATTTTCATTAGCTGCTGTTAAGAAATAAAGCATGGAAAGAGAAGCATAATCGTCGCCTCCGTGTCCTTAATAGAATTGAAAAATTCTTAACGCGAATGCTAGAATTTTTTTATTCCACATGCATTTACCAAATGATCATATTCCAGCTTCTCACCGTAAATCTTCCTCAGAAGTCAGCAGTTATTTTATCTCTCTGGATTCTGCCACTTTTCACAGTGATCACAAATCCAAATCTTTTTTCGTTATGCCCAACTGCACATAAATCAGGGTTGATTCACGTATGGGCATATAGCCTCGCCGCCACTTTGAAAGAAACACCGCACTAATTTCTTGATTTCTTCCGTTTTATTTCCAGGATAGAAATACGACCAACCCTGGCAAATCTCTTTCAACATCTACTCTGCATCCTTTAACCTGGACATTCTAAACTATACTTCCTAGCAACATGTTGCTAAGATACCCTGGTTCTACGTATAACTTTGCATAATACAACACCATCTGGAGACTTATCAACCTTAGCTGTCCTTAAACTCTGTTGTTGAATGTTTGTTAATTGCACCGAGGACTAAGCAATTCAGAGACTGGTCCTTTATCATCTACTCCAGAGTACTACCTGGAATGACTCACTAAAATCCTCAATCAGTCCACTTATTGAAAAACAGCTACCCCTCTGGGGTGCTTTAGAAACCCACCTTATGTAGCAAATGCTGGTGTCATACTCAGGGCTTTGCACTAAACGGCTTTATTTTTTATTGAGATTTGGGATTTTCCCACTCATTATTACAGATGTTGCCTGTTTTCAGTCGTGATAGCCACTGCTTGTAGCTATGGCTAACACAGGGTGTAAAATGGCAGTGAGTGCAGATATGGGGGAAATCAAAATTGGAGCTGCAATAGTTGCAAAACATTTGCACCCATTTTATTTTAATGCTGCGTTCATCTGTAAATGAACCCTAAAGAGTTTCTTTTATAGTTAGCAGTAAATCAAGCGTAAATGCTCAAAAACGTCATTCTGATTTATGTGCCAGTGTACTCTTTCTAACATTTGTACTAAAGATTGAAATATAATGGGGCAAATACCCTTTATGGTCATTTTGCATTCTTTTTTAGATATCCTTGGACTTTTTACCACCTGATAATAGTGGCAGGCAACAGAGAGCATAATATTCAAGCAGGTTGTGCTGCCTCGTTATATGTGATTGGTATGCTTCAACCAGCCTTACCAATATGCCCAGGTATACATTACACTTAACTGTTCAGTAGAGTGCTCTGTGAATCATGGCTGGGAAGAAATGAACCTACAGTCGAGGCTTCTACAGTAAGTGCATTACTTTGGGTGTACTGGGGTTCTGTGTGCTGAAGTTCTCTCTCCTTCTGTCGGTCTGCAAGTCCGGCTGATCATATAGGCTGCTGGTCTGAGTATAACCCAACCTGAAGTGAAAAAAGCGAATGCACTTAAGGTTCCTTTGGCATCAAGGTGGGTGGTGGTGCTTCAAGTATAAGATACAGTGAGGTGAGGTGGAATTCTGAGGTGAACATCCACAGACATGGCCTGGTCAGGTTCCATATTATTTCATTTGGGATGCATACTTTTAAGGGGGCATTATGTATGGCTGTTGCATGGTGCCTTCACATCGTGGGATGCTTCTCGCTCCTTTGGTTTGGGGCAGTTGACTCTCAGACTGGACTTCCATACACCCAAGAGAATTAGTTGTGATCAAAAATAAAGTTCTGGCAAGAGTAAATGTGGGCGTGGGTGAGTGACGCAACCCATAAGGCATATTTATCAATCCAGGCAAGGCCACCTTGCATTGCCTTGTCTGGCTTGATAAATCTAGAGTAATTCAAAACAGAGCAAATCATTGTGTTGCGTTGCTCTGCCCTGGGAAGGCGTTTCATAGGTGGTGCTTGGGTATTATCACGCATCCTTCAATGGCTTTTGGAGCATTCACAGATTTACCATGACTGGTAAACCTGGGTATGCGTCAAAAACCTGCGCCTCCCCAGGTGAGGTGTAATGAGGAGAAATATCTCTATTTCTCCTCGTTACTTCCTCAGAGTAATGAGGCGGATGTATGATGCAACAACGCATGCGCCAACCACGCACACGCCGAACAACACAGTCGGAACAATGACTGCATGGTTTCCACGAATGCCTTTACCACGCATGCCTTTTCAAGAATTTTTCTTTGAAAAGGCATGAGTAGAACTGCATTTGTGGTTTTCGAATGCCATCCCCCCCACCTGCCCTTTAAAACACAACTACCCGGACCTCCCATCCATATTTAAAAAAAATACTACTACCCCGGTACCCCCACCCGCCCTAAAAATACAACTACCTGACCCCCACCATCCTAAAAATACAACTACCTGACCCCCACCAGCCCCTAAAAAAGACCCGATACCACCCACCCTGAGCCCTAAAACCTACCCCGACCTGCCCTAAAAACAACTTACTCCCACCCCAAAAATAAAATTACCCTGCTCCTACTAAAAAAATTACCCTGTCCCCCACCCCGCCCTAAAAATAAAAACTACCCCGACCACACCCATAAAATAAAACTACCCAACCCCTCACTCACACCTAAAAACTACCCCGATACCCCACACAGAGCCCTAAAACCTACCCCCACCCTAAAAACAAAATTGCCCCGTCCCCCACCCCTAAAAACCTGAACCCGCCCTAAATACAAAACTACCCCAACCACCCACTCCGCCCCTAAAAACCCGACCCTCTACCCACCCTAAATACAAAATTACCCCAACCCCCACGCCGCCCCTGAAAACCCACCGCCACCCACCCTAAATACAAAATGACCCCAATCCCCCTAAAAACAAAATCACCCTGACCCCCACCCCCACCCTAAAAACCATAGTACCCTGACCACCCTACCCCTGCCCTAAAAACAAAACTACTCTGACTCCCACCCCTGCTCCTTAAAAAAATAAATAACCCAACCCACTCCTAAAAACTACCCCCAACCCTCTCCCAGCCCCACTTACCTGCCGCGTCCTACCCCAACCCCCACCCCTAAAACAAAAATTACCCGACACCCACTCCTCCCCCTAAAAACCCAACCCCCACCTGCCTTAAATACAAAATTACCCTGACCCCCGCCCCTTAAAACCCGACCCTCCCACCCGCCCTAAATACAAAATTACTCAGACCCTGCAACCCCCATCTGCCCTAAATTCAAAATTACCCCACCCTAAAAACCATAGTACCCTGAACCCCCACCCCTGCCCTAAAAACAAAACTACCCTGACCTCCTACCCCTTAAAAAAAACAAATTTAACCCAACCCCCAACCCTAAAAACTACCCCAAACCTCTCCCAGCCCCAATTACCTGACCGCATCCTACCCCGAACCCCCACCCCTCAAAACAAAAATTACCCTGACCCCACACTCCTGCACCTAAAAACCTGACCCCCACCCGCCCTATATACAAAATTACCTCAACCCCGCCCCCCACCTGCCCTAAATACATGATTACCCCGCCCCTAAAAACAAAATTACCCCCACCCCAACCCTAAAAACCTGACCCCACACCTGCCCTAAAAACAAAATTACCCCTACCTCCCCACCCCACCGCTGAAAACAAAATAACACCGACCCCCCCACCCTGCCCTAAAAACAAAACTACCCCCCATCCCCACTTACCTGACTGCATCCTCTCCTGATTCTGACTCCCTTTTTCTGTGCCCTAACCATGCATGTGCGTTGTTCAGCACATGCGTGTTTAAGGCAGAGAAAAGGGGAGTTGTAAGCGTGGTTCTGCTTGCGTTAACAACGTTGTCGTGGTTCCGTCTTCGTTGTTCCAGACGTTTCCTTAATGAGGCATATGCCTGAAGGGATTATTTTGTGAAAGAAGATGTCCCTTTTGCACCATCATTGGGAAATGAGAGGAATGTGCCATACATTGTTAAGTACGGTGCATTCCTGCCCTTTCCTATCATCCAGAGCAGCAAGGGGACTTGTTGCGTTGCGTTATTATTTCATAAATATGCCCCCAAGTCTCTACATTTCAGAGTTCTCACCACTTACATTTGTCTCGAACTTTGCTAGCAAATGACAGATTCATAGTACAATACATGTGCAGGTGCAAATGTACAACGAGCCATCTTCCCACTTCCTTTTGTTCTTGGCACCTGTGTTTGAAGCAATGACTCAAGTCTTTTATCAGCTCCTTTGCTGATTTTATCCAGGAGATTGCCCACAGTTGACCTGGAAGTGTTAAAAGACTACAGATATCAGACTCTGCTACTTCATGGCTTCAAGCCCTCGGCCTCCCAGCAAGTCAGTCACACTACTCCAATGATAAATAAAAACTCCCACTGTCCATGGGACTGGAATCAGAGTACTGACATTCCACCTCTTGAAATATTTTTTATTGCTGCATGAATCCAAGCCACATGGCTATGGTCACTTTGCCAGGAAAATCATTTAACTAAGAAGATTCTAAGGTGGTGGTGTACTGTTTGACACTAAGATGTTGCTCTACACCGTGATTGTTTGGGATGGTTAAACCCTATGCCTTGCCAATGAAGGACTGCTCTACCTGTCGTACTGACTCACCTTTCACCACACACCACTCTCAAGGACCTCTCATAGGAGCAGCTTGGAGACCCATGTAATCTAATGCCACAGGTTCTGTGATCCCAATTTGGCGGTTGTGGCTCCAGGCGAGTCAGTCACTGCTAGCATCTCAGACCCTTGCACCTGTGGGGAACAAAGGACATGGACATCAGCAGTGAGAGCATGGCGCGTACCCATCTGGTCCTGCGGAGCTCACAATTCTAGGTTCTCAATTGATTTGCAGCTCACAACAGCTATTATGTAGGACTGTGCTCAGTCCCATCAGTGCCTTGCTAGGGAATTGTGGACTGGGTGAAAAGATCTCTTCCCTAGAGCTCCTTCCCAGCAACCAATGCATGCATCCAGGATAGCCACAGAACTACCTAAGATGCAGAACCAGTCCCAGTCCTTAGCTTCAAAAATCTGAAACAAAGGAAATAGAGTAGTGACAGAACACATGACACAGAGCATGGCAGGACGCACTGCAGTTCAGCCTAACAAGGACTCTACCACGGATAAAAGAGTGTACATCAACCGAAACCTAATCCAAAATCTAACACAAAGACGAACGCAAGATTAATGCGCAGGTGCTTAAATCCCGAGCGCTACTAATTGTGTTCTAGGTTGGAGTGCAGTGAACACTTAACTAACAGTCCACAAGAAAAAGGAAGTGAGGCTCTTATAGGAATGCCCTTCCTGTACAGCAATAGGAGGTTTTCTAAAAAGCCAAGACAGCTGTGAAAACGAACACAGCAGAACAAGGTAAAGAGGTTTGTACACAAAAAGAAAAGTATTGATCTAAGAGCAAACCTCGAGTATTGTTGGATCGTGCTTTGTGTTTATCTGCACTGTCCACAGAGAGCTGGACTTCACATTAAAATGAGACAGCACGTCGCCTGGAGTAAGCTAGCTATGAGAGGCTACTGTAGAGTCACGCGGAATAAAGAAATTATGACGGCAGCTCTATTCAGGCTTCTATGAACTAGCGATCTTTATTGCTTGCATCATTCCATTCAACTGTCTTCCCGCTCCCAGCTTCCCTTTTTTATTACCTGCCATATGTAACTAGGGGCGCGCTTACTGAGGCGCGATATCACAGGGGGTGACGCCTGTCAACCCCTGACTCACCACTGAGGAGTGGGCTTGCCCACTCCTACGTCAACATTACTTTCTTCCCCAATGGGGGAAAGCAAACAAACACAAAACAAAAGGGCAAAACTACTGAAACTGGGGATCGTCGTAACCCCTTGGCACTTAGGTCAGTGTTGGACGGTGCAGTGGTGCCAGCGTGTCTTAGGTGCCAGGATCATTCCAAAGCGAAATCCACGTATCGCTGGGGGGGGCTTGGGTTGTGCCTCAGGTGGTACCGCTCGCTCCAGGATCTTCCGGATGCCGGCAAATGGCTTGGTCCCTCACCAGGCATCTCGGCTCTCGCAGAGGGGTCCCTTGTCTGCGCTGGTGCTGGAAAGGACACTTGCCCCTGCTGGCTCCTTGTAGGCTCCCCAATGGTGGACCTCTCTCAGTCATCCGTGCTCTCGGGAGGCGTTGGGATTCCCCCAGGATCGGCCCCGTAGCCAGTCATGACATCACCATCGTTCGTATGGTCCTGAATGGTCGGGTGACGAAGACGTTTGAACTATGCAACATTGCGGGTTACAGTCTTTCACTGCGGTCACTGTCCATGGTTATGCCTCAAAGGGTAAACGGAAATTGCCCCCTGGGTGGCTGTCTTTGACCAGGAAGGCATCTCCCACTTGGACATGAGCCATTCAAGCCCTCCGCATCCGAGAAGCATAGGCATTGTGTGAGTCCTCCTTGCTGTAGACTGACTCTGGGGCGGCGGCTGGGCTGACCACAAGGGGTGGTGTGGAAAGGTGTCCGTTACTGTTCTTCCAAAACAGAGTTGGCTTGGGGTCACACTGGTGGTAGCGTGAGTGGTGACTCGGTACTCCCGGAGAAAGGCATAGATACCACTTTCAATGTTCCTGGACTCTGCTGTGGCAATGCGGATTACTTTGTTCAACGTTTTGACGAAACGCTCTACCTCCCCGTTCACCTGTGGCCATCGGGGCATGATTCGGCGATGCTTCGTGTTGGTGGGGGTCAGAAAATTGTCCCATTCTCGGCTGTTGAACGGGGGCCCGTTATACGTGCGTATTTCTCCAAAAAGGCCGTGGGTAGCCATCAGTTTCTCCATTTTCGGAATGACTAGGGACGCAGATGTGGACTGCACCAGCTCTACCTCGGGATATTGCGAGTAGTCATCTACCACCACTACCATGTACTAGCCGTCAGGCAGGCTCCCAAAGTCGGCGCTAACCCTTTTCCATGGGGCTGAGGGGGTGTTGGGGGGTCCGGGCCCCGCAGGCTTGACAGACATTGCGCCCTCTGACAGTGTCCTCCACTAGCTGGTCTAGCCCTGGAGACCAGACTTTGTTCCGGAGTCAGTTCTTGGATTTAACGATACCTTGGTGGGCCCCATGGGCTAAGGCTACGGCTCGGGCTAGATGGTATCACCAGATGGAGCCCTCTCAGCAGGCAGCCTTCCTCGCTCACCGAAAGTTCGTGCCTGATGTTGAACAGGGCTTGTAGTTTGGTTTGGGCATCGATTGCACAGAAGGTCTCCTGGCGCTGAAGTGGGCGCCAGTCCCCTGACTGGGTGGCTGTTATCCAAAGCTGTAAACACTTGTCCCGGCTTGTGGCTTCCACCACTTCGTCAAGCGGCATGGGCAGGGATCTGGCCCGATCTATTATTAGCAGCACATACTCCTCCGTCTCCTGAGCTTCTGCCACCTCTTGGGGGGGGGGGCAACCGGGCATGGTGCAACAAGAAGTTGGCAGGGTTCCGCGTTCCGGCTGGTACTCCACAGTGAAGTCAAACTCTTGCAGTTGCAGTATCCATTTTTCAATTCTCTGGGGTAGTTTAGACGAGGATCCTCTGAAGAGGGGCAGCAGCGGCTTGTGATCAGTTACTACCGAAAATGGCTTGCCGTACAGATACAGGTGGAAGTGACTGCACCCCTAATGGATTGCAATGTCTTCCTGTTCGATCTGGGAGTACCTCTGCTCCATGGGTGTGAGTGTGCGTCTGGCAAAAGCAATGGGGGCTCACTCACCACAGTCTTGCTTTTGTGCTAGTGCCACGCCCAGGCCTGTGGGGCTGGCATGGACAACCAGCTGTTGTCCATGGCCATAAGGTTTATTGATGCACCTGTGTCAACCAGCGCAGATATGGGCAGGCCTTGAAGGAGTACTTGTCATGTGGGTAGCCGCCAACCGCCGATGGTGTGCACAACATGGACCACCTGGTGGTCAATGTCCATGTCACCGTCTGAGGTCGGGACGACATCAATTGCTCTGACTGACCTCTTTGGTGTGGGAGCCACCGTCTTCAGCGTGGACCACCAGACTTTCGCGAAGTGGTTAGCTTTACCACATGCGTTGTAGGTTTTGCCCCGGGCCTGTCCTTTTGCCTCCCTTTGCAGCTTTCAACTTTCACCTTCGGTGTGTTTGTTGTCACGTCATTGACTGGCTCCACTTTGATTTGTGCTGCCGGTGCCTGCTCCATGTGCGCAGTGCGCACCTTCGACAGTTCCTGGGACCGTCCCAGCTTTCGTGGGCGTCAGCTGCGGCCTGTAGGCGTGATGCAGGCAAGGCTGTGAGGACGTGGTGGGGCCTCGTAGGCCACCGGCAGCAGAGCCGCACCTTTCTCTCGATGCGGCGGGTGGCTCGTCGATGGGCGGGCCCAGCCGGGTTTTCCTCTTGAGAGGGCCGTGGGCATATGGCAGAAGACGCGCCGCACGCACCAGGCGAGGTGCTGGGCGAGCGCAGCATGGGGGCGGAGTGGTGCCGCACATTGGATAGCGAGCACTACCTCGTACAGGTAGGCCCACCCTCGTCGCGCAGAATGAAGAAATGACAACGCGGACTCCTATGAACTAGTGATCTTTATTGCTTGCGTCATTCGATTCAACTTTCTTCCCGCTCCCAGCTTCCCCTTTTTATTACCTGCCATACGTAACTAGGGACGTGCTCACTGAGGTGCAATATCACAGGGGGTGACACCTGTCAACCCCTGACTCAGCACGGAGAAGTGGGCTTGCCCACTACTACGTCAACACTACAGCTGCCAAGAGCTTGATGTAAGTATAGTCAGGTCGCAAACAAGCAGTGCAAATTGGGCACCAACTTTTTCCAACTTGCCTGTCAGTTTGCAAACTGCCTATTTTCATATAGGTCGCAATGTAAAGTACCCATGCCACCAAGGATCAGAAAATGAACTGCTTAAAGAATATTCATTACGCAAAGTCAGTATTTGCGACCCGCCGCCAACAGGCTAGAAACATAAGGATGGTGACATCTAAGGGAGAGCAGACTTGGATTCCAGAGTACCCATTTCCAAATTGCTAACCTTTTTTTTAAGCAGACTGTGGGGGTCAAGGACCGCCGGGGCCGGGGATGCGGGAGCACCGCCAACAGGCTGGCGGTGCCCCGCAGGGCATTCTGACCGCGGCGGTTTGGCCGCGGTCAGACCAGGAAAACTGGCGGTCTCCCGCCGGTTTTCCGCTGCCCTGGGAATCCCCCATGGCGGCGCAGCTTGCTGCGCCGCCATGGGGGATTCTGACCCCCTCACCGCCATCCTGTTCCTGGCGGTTCGCCCGCCAGGAACAGGATGGCGGTGAGGGGTGTCGTAAGAGGGCCCCACTTCGAATTCCAGTGTCTGCTTTGCAGACACTGGAATTCGCGACGGGTGCCACTTGACCCCTTCGCACATCCTCCACTCCGCCGGCTCCTTTCGGAGCCGGCTTCCTCGTGGGGAGGGGTTTCCCGCTGGGCTGGCGGGCGGCCTTCTGGCGGTCGCCCGCCATCCCAGCGGGAAAGCCAGAATGGCCTCCGCGGTCTTTCGACCGCGGAGCGGCCATATGGCGGCTCCCTACAGGCGGGCGGCTCCTGCCGCCCGCCGGGGTCAGAATGACCCCCTGTGTCTCACAAGGGGATAGGTACTGTGTTATAAAAAAAATAGAAAGTTTTAAATTTGGGAAGATAGTAGGGGGAGTATGTAGTTGTCCCTGAATCAATCGCTACCCCATCAGAGTCTATACAGCACAATTCACAAATGAGGCTCTGTCCCATAGGGATATCTTCCCCTTTGTGAATCAGATACTGCTGAAACTGCAGTCACAAAACCTTGAAAGATGACATTGCAAATTGCAATTAGAAAGGGACGCCACCTTTTAGGTTCCTCCTAATTGCAATTCAGAATGAAGGGCAGAACCCCTCTTGCATGTCAGAAATATTTTTCATGCTTGCAAAAGGGCTTTTGTGTATTACAAAACACTCATTTGCAGCCAAAAAAGCCCTTAGAATTCCTAAATCACATGTTTTGTGACCAAAAAACATTTTGCAACTTTTGCTGTAACTTACTAAATACTAGGGGCTACATAGACGAAGCTTATGATTTGTGATTTCCAAATTGCGATTGATTGTGTCAAAAATAGCAACTCGCAAATGAGTCACTTCCTTATTTTAGAAATCGCAATTAGTGATTTCCTAAATTGCGAACGCAGTCACAAATAGAGAACGTAGTTGCAAATGCAATAATTCACTTCCTGGTTCGGGGTGATGACCCCACAACCAGGATGTGGTACACATCTGAAGTTAGGAAAGGGTAGAGAACTACTCTATCCTGAAAGTGGCTTTCCGACTACCAAAAGAAAAACCTCCCTACAACAGGAATGGCGAGCCAAGACCTCCAGAAGGAGGCAGGGGGAAGAAAGCGAAAACTGAAGTTCTCTGAAAAAGAACTAGAAATATTGACAAAGAAGAGCTGAAACAACCATGGCCTGTTTGAGTGGTCATCTATAACTGTGACAGTGTCCCGGGCAACAGGAGGTGGACCCTCTACTGCACCCCCATCCACTACACTGGAAAAAATGGCAGAGACAACCCTTGAGTCAGAGGCAGTTGTTGGTTTTGCCAACATCGACACACCTGCACCTGCAACATTACAATGTATGTATGCATTGGTGGAAATGCAACATTTCGTAACCTAAAACTGTCTACTACATGCATGCATAAGTTAACTTAATCCAGACATCTAAGAACTTGGGTAGTACATAGCAAAATAAATATGTATTGTGCATTATGGGACTAGTAGTTCATAAGAAACAAACTATAGTCAGTGTCTGAAATTTGTTGACAAATTAATAGTAACTCAATATAAAAGGCCTCCCAATGTGAGTATATCAATAGTATTTCCATTATCCACACAGATGCACCTGAAGAAGACAGTGTTTGTACACATTTTGAGGGAGGACAAGCACAAATCATGGAGAAAGAGCCAATCTTACTGGAAAGTCTACTACACCACATGCACACTCTAGCAGTGCGTGTTTCTCCCCAGATGCCATCCAGCAGCCCACTCCAATCCTGCAGCCATTTGTCGAGCCCCGACAGCAGCATTTAACAGTCTTCTGGGTCTGAGGCAGGCACAGCCCGTCCTTTAGGGCGGATGGGCCAAGCCCCCCACCTTTTGCCCCTCATGAAGAGTGTCTGTCAGGCTGAACAAAGGTCAGCCTGACAGACACTCATCATGTTCAGGTCAGGCAGCCAGGAGCAGACATGTGCAATTTGCGCAGACTCCTGGCTGCCTGAGCTGAACTTTTCTGGACTGAGGAGGTCACAGCTCCTTTGGGCGTGACCTCCTCGGCTCAGCAAAGGTGTCTCGAGACCCTCCCCTAGGTGACTAGGAAAGCGTCACCCATTGACTTTGACCTGGGCGCTTCAGGTTTAAGCCCTGAAGCGCCCAATGCGAGTGTCAATCATTGACACTTATTCACGGATTGGGGTGGGGTCAGCAGTCTCACTGACCCCATCCCACTCTGTGATGAGGCTGGGAATGCTGTCTTCCCTCAATGAGGGAAGGCAGCAGTCCCAACCCTCCTGGGACCTCCGAAGCTGAAGGTAAGTGTGTGTGTGTGTGATCTTTTAAAATGAATGTTTGGTGCGTGCGTGCATGTTTGAATGTTATGAGAGTTGTTAATCGATGTGCGTGCGTGCGCGTGTGTTTGTGAAAGAATGAGTGTGTGTGATCTTTTAAAATGAATGTTTGGTGTGTGCGTGCATGTTTGAATGTTATGAGTGTTGTTAGTGGATGTGCATGCGTGTATGTGTGTGAAAGAATGAGTGTGTTTGTGCTTCCCGCCCACCCCCTCCCTCCTAAAGCTGCCAGCCACCACTGGTCTCAGGAAACTGCAGTTGTTTAGTGGACTGGAGTCTTCCATGCTGTACGTTCAGTGTCTTCAGCAGAAACAGTAAAAGTTGTTAATCAAAAGTTGCAGACCATGCAGAAAACCCTATCTGTGGGTTTTAATGCAGTGGTCAGTCAGTTAGTAGACAATCAGCTTAGAATGGACCCCAAAATGGACAATGTAACAACTGCCCTGGAGAAATTGTGCCTACAGATGGCAGAGGACAATGCCAACCAAAGGTTGAGAGAGAGGTACGGTGCTGCACGTATCGATGTCTTATTGGAAGGCTAGCACACGCCGCATCTACCTTACCAAGGCAAACTATGATGCTGCAGGTAGAAATTGGCTACTTCAGTGGGGATGTTTTGAAGAGCCTCAGGCAGATTGCCACTGCAGTGGAAGCCATACAAACTGCCCAAATTGCAAGTGGTGTAGGGGCATAACATCCAGATAGTGAGGAGTTGTCCAGTGTCAGCAGCATCTCTACCACAGATGCATGTGGGCTGCAACGCTGTAGCAGCTGTACTCCTGCACCCCAGCATGGTGGCACATCCTATACTGGACACAGTCACAAAAAGCATTGAGGGGCACAGATGAGTGAGGGGCTATGTTGCTGTTTATTGTCCTGTCGGTACTGTAACCAACTACATTGGTTACATTATGTTGCATTTTCATTTGTAAATTACATATTGCTACAGAACAGTTGTGAAGCACCTTACATTAAAGGTATCTTTACTTAGGAACAGCAAACAAGTGTGGTATAGAGTCTTTACACATTTTGTATAATCAGAAATGACTTACCTAGAAAAGTAATGTGTTGCCAATGTTATCCTTGTGCCTTCTCCCCTCCACTGCTCTGCACTCATCTGTAGGCTGATGCATATTTGGTCTAGGATTATCATCTTGTGGTTCAAGTTGGGAGCCTCCATTTGTAGACCTCTCCTGGAGGCAATATTGTGTAGGATGGCATATGTGGCTACTATCTCACATGCAATTTCTAGGGCATATTGTAACTCACCCCCACTCTTGTGTAGGCAGTCGAAACGACCTTTCAGTAGTCCAAATACCCACTCAATCATACTCCTGGTGTGTTGATGTGCAATGTTGTAGCACAATTCATTTTGGAAGGTGAGGGAAATATATGATGTAAGAACCCATGGCTGTGGTGCTTATACACTATCACCTGAAAAACACACAATAATATGAGCCTAAAAGCAATTATGTTTGGAAGCAACAAAAACATATCTGAAGTTACATTTCTTTTCAGTACCTAATAAATATCCATCAGCAATCTCCCTTCTTTCTAGCCGTCATTGTATTCTGCTGTGCCTAAACATGAAGAAGTCATGGGTGCTTCCTGGATACTGTGACACAATATAAATTATTATATGGTGGGCATTACATACCACTTGATTTTTTGAGTGAATGCGTATTTTTCCTGTCCCTGAAAAGATATTCAAGATGGGATGGATGACATATAGGCACATGCGTCCAATCTATACAGCCTATGACGTGGACATTTGGCAATCCTGTATAATTGCAGTATGGTAGTTTGCATTTTCTGAGCATTTTTGGGTAGGTATATGTGGCAGTGGATATACAGCAGCATGGCATCAAGATAATGCAGGGAAGAAATGTGAAAGGACACTTTGAGACACCTATCCTGCTACAGCAACCACACCTTGGTAACTGCCAGAGGCCATTAGGTGTAACGAGCACACCTGAACATGGATGGGTATTGAATTGCTGCGCAGAGTACTTCTTTCTAGATTTGGCTCTAAATGGGCAATAATCTCCAATATGACATTGCTACTTAGCCTATATTTTTCATATATTTCTTTCTCTATTTGTTGAAAAATGGTCAGCCCGGCTCCGAAAAGCCTCTTTTGTCTCCGCCCCCTCCTCTGCTGAGCAGCCAGTATTTGTGACCTACTTGCAATCAGCTACAGAGCAGCCATTATGGAAACCCCTGATGCATTCTGGGCCTGCTTTTATACTTTGCACCCAATTGTTACCTGGTTTAAATTGGTGGTAAATTGCATCTGCAAACAGCCTTTTTGCAACTAGTCACTATTTGTGAATGCCTATACCATACCGTTTGCAAGTCGCAATTGGGGACTTCTTCATTGCGATTCACTATTTTCGGTTGCAAAAAATACCAACTCCCAATCCAGTTGCATTGCAATTTTTGGTTTGGGAATGGCTTTAGTACATCACAAAAAGCCATTTTCCATTTGCAAAACACTGCAACCTATTTGCGAGCCACTATTTTTCCAAGTTAGGCCCCCCATGGCACTACAAATGTTTTTTAAAAACGCACCTCTACTCACCTTTACTTACCTGGGATGGTGTGGGAAGGGGTGTCCCTGGGGCTAGGGAAAGGCACTTGTGGGCTCCTTCCATGGTCTCTGACCATGGAAAAAGGCCCACCGGTCCCCTAATGTCTGCCCTGACCCAGGCGTTAAATATTTGCGCTAAGCAAGCTTATTGCCATTATTTAAGGCCCCCCTCCCCATGCTTGATTTTAGCACAGGGGGATAAATATGGCGCTGAGGCCATATCATCATTTTTTGCCCAGGAACGCCTACATTGCATCTCATTGATGCAAGGATGTTTTCCGCAGGCAAAAAATGACTTTAACTTCAATATTGTGGTGCTAGACATGTCTGGCGCCAAAATATAAATATGGAGTTACGTTTGCACTGAATTAGCGTCAAAAAAATGACGCAAATTCAGTGCTAACAGAGTATAAATATTCCCCTAAGTGCTGGTAGTTCCTGGCAACTCAGGAGGTGAGTGCAGGGGTGATGCATGCACAGGACTAGAATGAGGCCAAGAGCTGATGCAGGTTCAGAGGGAGTATTTATACTGGAAGACAAGAGTGTTCCAGAAAGGCACATGTCCCACAAAGAAGAGAGGAATAATATTCTAATGACCCCAGGGAAGATCATTTGTAACATACAATGGATATAAGGCCCTGCAGGTGGCAGGTGTGAATGATAATTGGCAACAATGAACAAGTACAATGGAACCCCAAGTGCATGATGGTACAGTTCAATGGTTCACAGTGGAAGAACATAACTTGTCCTAGAAGACACGTGATAATCTGCATGTGCAAAATAGACTAAACATGCATAGCAACAGAAGAGGAGGGTTAATGGGTCAGGATTCCTGGGAGGAAAATCATGGGGAGGTTGACACTGGAAGATACCATAAGGGAAGCATGACTTGGAGTAGTCAGGGCAGGGAGGTGCCACAGGGAAAAGGTGACATGAGCCCAGCGAGAAAAACCCACAGCATGTGGGGCACAAGATGGAGTCATAAAAAATTACACAGCGAGAGCTCCACATTCATCAACAATTAGATTTAACTAGAAAAAGTGCATTGTGCTTTAAATATCTGAACAATTATTTAAATCACAGTGCAAACAAAACATTTGCAACTTAGTCTGATATAATGTGGCTCAGCCGATGATTACTGAGAACCTACTCAACCTTCAGTGTCAGTTGAGGCCACCTAGGTAAAGTGCATTTTGCTTTAAGTGTTAGTAATATTATAAATTATTTGTACAGTTCAGACATTCACAACTAGTCCAGTTGAAAGTACATTGTGCTTTAAGTCTTGCTAGATCTCTTAAAATAACCATAAACACCCAACATTTGCAACTTAGTCCAGGAACATCACATTTGTTAATAAGCAAGTGGAGTTCCTTCATACACTAGACAACCCTAAGGGTTAACTGTGGGTAGACCCAAACTAAGATGCATTTGTTACTAAAAACCTAATCCGCAGACAGCAAGAATTAAAACAGCTTGGTTAAGTGCACTGTGCATTAGACAGAAAAGACTATTCTTAAAATGGTTTGTGAAAAAAGAAAATATTGCAACCTCATCCAGAAACAGCACTTGTGTTCAACGTCTTATAGGCTTCCCTAAGAAACCTCAAAAACCTAGATGAAAGCTGTGCGTCATACCCATTCAGGAACAGTGTTATCTCTGTTTTGCATTGCCTTATTCCTTAAGTGGAGAAATAATGGTCTCCTCAATGACCTGATAAAATGTTACACACAAATTCAAATGTGCCCTGAGAGCTAACTCATGCCGATCTTCCTTGACAGATTTTATTTTTGAATTTTTTGTAAGGATTTTGGCACACTGCTTCTGCAGCAAATTTTGGTCAAGGATACCCTGGGAATCCAAGAGATCCATTGAGTCTTTCATGTCAACTTCCCATTGGAACTGTTTATCATGAATGCTTAGCCATACCAATTCCTTTAATGATCCAGTCGGCGCAGCCTTCAGCTTGACATAGTATCCTAGGAACCTTGGTTTAACCATAATTGATTGTTTATAGAGGCCAAATTCAAGTGGTACTTAAGAGGAAGGAGTGGTGTCAGGCAGCTGAAATAGTCGTCTATGACAACTGGTTTAGGCTTTATCCAACCAAGTAGCTAGGTGGTCCTTGAATATCAACGAGCAATAGGCCAGAGTCGGCATAAACGTGGCTTCAATAACACAACATATTGCAGTCATTTTTCTTAACAGCTTGAAAGCTGATGATCGTAGATGTTGATATTCCTTTCAGTGCTGAGGGCTGAGCTTGGTGTGAACCATGCTGGTTAAAATGAATGCCAAGATACTTCACGCTTGATACTTGCTCTAATTTTACCTGGTCCATATAAATTTTGACTTTGTTCATAGCGATGGTTCCCTACACCATGATTTTTGGTTTTGGAAGCTTCATTCAAATCTTATGTTTCTTGCAATAAAGCGTCAAGGCATCTAAGGATCATTGAAATCCCTCCACCGTTTGATCAAATCTAATCATATCATGTACATAGTGTAAGCACTAGTAAGCATAGTGTAAGCACAGTATATCCAAAATTTTCTGCAATAAGAGCTACGTATGTTCAGTCAAACTCATCTGAGCTACTGATATTATGAGTGTCTTACCAGTGACCACATCAGATAAGATTATATCAGTGGCCACCATATGCAAGATTAGCAGCAGTGATCACCTTGGTGCAGGTTTACTAGCAGAAATGTAAAAAAGGCCTTGCCAATTTATAATGCCTCTACCTAGGTAATACCTAACACCACAGCTGCAAGATGCATCAAGGTATAAATATTGGTAATAAGTCTCCTCAATGCAACATGATTCATTACTCACATATCAGTTAAAATAGCTTTTCAGTTTTGGTATACATATATTATTTATACCAAGCGAAAGCTTCTATCTTAATAGACTGGGCTGCACACAGGAGAGCTACTTACAAGTACCTGGAGAGCTACCAGTAGCTCATGAGATAATCATTAAAGAAGCCTGTTATATCATCAAAATAATGGAAACATTAATTGAAAACTATTGTAAAAGTGAACTTGTGGTTATGATCAGTTGTAGCAAATTACCATGGCTAAAGAAACCCTCTTAAACATTCTAAAAGAACACAGTTAAGGTGAAGTTATGGTTACAAAACAAAACCTAAAAACCACTCAAATGCTCAAATAACATACAAACTATAACTCACACACCAATTGCAATGCTTATGAGCTCACATTATTCATATCAATAATTAACAAATTAACAAAACCTAGCAGCACAGCATTGGTAAATAGTGAGACATGCTCAAATCAATATATAATACTATATTTGTAGTCATCACAATAAAAATTTTAGTGATATTGAGCTACGTAATCTAACCTGTAAATTCATTTCTGCTATCTGTACTAGCCTCTATAACATCGAATGTAAAGGCATAAGTATTGTATTTGGTGTGCAAGGTATGGTTTTCAAGCCATTTGACCACCTGGTCATGCAATGATGGGCTTTACAGAAATGTTTCCCAATATATCAAAACTCTCTTAGGACATCTTTATAGGATTAAGGAT
Organism: Pleurodeles waltl; assembly: GCF_031143425.1. Taxonomy (NCBI): domain Eukaryota; kingdom Metazoa; phylum Chordata; class Amphibia; order Caudata; family Salamandridae; genus Pleurodeles; species Pleurodeles waltl. The sequence goes on along the minus strand of NC_090450.1, from coordinate 128,997,128 downwards.
AGTATACCTATTATATTTCATAGGTAGGAAAGGAAATTTACTGCATGTGTTAATGACATAGGCATATTTACCTCTTTCTCGCTATCTGCTGCACTCAAAATCGAGAAGGGGGTACTTTCGGCTCAATCTTGATGTATGCATTCAACACTAGCAAAACTCAAATTACCATGCACAGGCCTAAGGAGGTGACATATTATAGGGTATTAAGCTTAGTAACTTACTGGAGGTAATCATTTCACTGAAAGTAGAAGAAATGATAGCTCTAAAAGACTTGTCTGAAAGACTACTGTTGTTTTGCCCAGCTAGGACATTCTTCCAATCAGCTTAATGGATAGCAGTAGCATCATAAAAATGATAGTCCTTCCAAGATTTATATTTTATATTATGCCATTTTATTACTTCTCATAGTTAGTTCTTTCAGAAAAGGGGAGTCTACTTTTTCCAGATTTGCCTGGGTAGATAAGACTCCAAGGAGCGCAGTGCACGTTTCTAAAACTGCCTTTATACTGTGCAGGTTGGTCTCTACCAGACCTGAAATTATATTACTCTGGTGCAATGGATACCCAGATATTTGAGGGCATATTTATACTCTAATTTTTGTTGACACTAGCCCAAGCTTAGCACCGGCTTGCGCCATTTCATACAAATGGCACCCGGCTGGCGCTCAAGAATGGCACAAGCCAGTGGTAAACTTTTTGGTGCAAAACTGTGTTCAAATATGCCCCTTGTTGATCTCTTAAGCTGGCCATTACCTGCTGGCTCTACCTTTTTAATTATCAGGGATTTTCCTCAAACGACTGCTCTGGTCTTTCTTTTAGAACCTGGCAACTTACTACAAGGTTCAATTCAAAATACTGGGAAGCTTCTTATGTATGGAATTTATGGCTTTGTTCTTACCACTGATTTAAAATTAATACACTATTTAGTGGGAGCATCTCTAACATGTAATAATTACTGTATAGTATCAAACTGCTATTTACAAACATATTTTCTTTCTACTTTGGCAGCACAAAAACATCAGTACCTATAACAACTATTTCCTCACTAGTTGTTACCGTTTCAGTTTGTCACATCTAATAGTTCTTATAGTCAGCCTTTGTTGTGATACAAGATTAAACAGTCCAAGCATCAAGGCCCATATTTATACTTTTTTAGCACCACATTTGCGTCATTTTTTGACGCAAAAGCGGCGCAAACTTACAAAATATAGGCCCATATTTATACTTTTTTAGTGTTGAATTTGCGTCATTTTTTTATGCAAAATCAGTGCAAACTTACAAAATACTATTGTATTTTGTACGTTTGTGCCGCTTTTGCATCAAAAAATGACGCAAATACGGCAATAAAGAAGTATAAATATGGGCCATAATTGTAACTTGTAAGTTTGCGCCGCTTTTGCGGCGTAAAATGACTCCAATGTGGCGCTAAAAAAGTATAAATATGAGCCCAAATGTCCTTGTGTACATTCATAGTAAAGAAGATGAGATCATATATCCGGATTCAGGGCGAGACTCATAAATAAATGAGGGAGATCCAAAATCAAGTCCAAATTAGAGGAACAATGTGGTCAATAGGGAAATCCAAGACGGGGCAGCACCTGTTTTCCGGCATCCTGACGCTTCCCCGGGGCTCTGAAATGACGAACACTCCTTTAGCAAACTTGCGAACTTCTTGTTGCACAGTAATGCTGAGCTTCCTCACTTCCGCTTCATGTGCACATAGCAGGCTGTGAATAAATTACGTTGCCCACTTAAATCAGGCAACCTTGAAAGTTGTTCTCCGAAATGAAAACAACATAATGTCAACCAATGAGGTTCAGTATCGCTCCTTCATCGCTCGTACAAATTTACTCTCAGGTGATACCAGGAGTCAGTTTGTGAACTGCAGTGTTATACTGAGCTGCTATTTTTGTTTGTGATAGTGTAGGGTCAGTAGACTCTAAACGGTATCTTGTGAGCCTCAAACAGGAAGTCCCACTTAAAAAAAAAATCACAAAGGCGGGACATCTTGTTTGGAGCCCATGAGCTTCCATTTCCTGCCCATGAGAATGCAACGTAGAAAAATATATAAAATGTGTTAATCCAGCCATTATCAATAACAAGAAATGCTTAGGGGATTCCTGTGGTCACATTGTCTATTACAGTGAGCAGCTATGATAAACTGAGACTTCTGTTTTTATTAATAGCCCACTGGCTCAGAAGTGCAAGTTCACGAGCCCAAAATAGGAAGTCCTGCCTCAACATGCCACCAGTGTAGTTTAATGGTGAAACACTGAGAATCCTTTTCAATATTATGAACTTGCTGGCGCAGAGGTGGTAGCCCGCAAGCAAAAAAATATCTTCTGCCACAAAGTGTTGCTGAGTGGGCCATGGACTTCCGTCTCTGGGCTGTGAAACGCGGTAATTTGCACAAAAGAGAGATTTCATTGGATGTTACAATAATATTCTTTCACTTGAAAAAAGTTCCAGTTGGGGAAAGAAAAAGGCCCTGGAGCTGGTTCACAAAGAGCCCCTGCGCTGTGGTGCAATGAGAAAGTGCGGTGTGGAGATTCCGCCACGACTGCGAAGCCTCTGTTGCGAGCGAAGAGACTCTTTGTGAATTGGGCATCTCAGAATGTCTGAGAGACAATGATTAACTGAAATACAAATACAGCTCGATGCCCATGCAGAAACCAAAGAGGGCACAGTTTACAAGGATCTGCTCTAATGGTTATGAAAGGGTTGCAAAACTGAGTACATATCTGATCTCTTCACAGCCCGAGCTAGGATTAGGAATGCACACTGTGGTTTTCTGGCTCGTGGAGTATGGAATTTTTGTGCGAGACGAATGTTTGTTCTGTGCATATAATGGCAATGGAATGTGTAGGTTTTAGTTGTGGAATGTTTGGTGTGTTTAGCTGACGCTGGCTCTTATGGGTGCAGCTCTCTTTTTTGCTTTCCTTACTGTACCTCTGTCTTGAACAATAGGGGCCAGATGTAGCAAGATATGCTTTTGCGAGTCTGAAATTGCGAGTCGGTACGACTCGCAATTTCAGACTCGCAAAAGCATATGCAGAATGGTGTCTCAGACACTTTCTGCGACTCGCTATGGGGTATTAGTATTAATGAGGTGGGTCGCTTTTTGCGACCCATAGCGAGTCCCTGCACTCACAGGGATGGTGGCCTGCTGAAGTCAGCAGACCTCCATGTCTGTGACTGCTTTTTAAATAAAGCAGTTTTTTATTTCATTTTGCAGCCCGTTTTCCTTAAAGGAAAACGAGTTGCAAAATGAAAAAAATACCGAAACCATTTGGTTTCGTTTTTTCAGAGTAGGCAGTGGTCCATAGGACCACTGCCTGCTCTGAAAAAATATTTTTTTCGACATTCACAAAGGGGAAGGGGTCCAATGGGGACCGCTTCCCTTTTGCAAATGAGTTACCACCAGTGTGGCACTGGTGGTAACTGCGAGTTGCTTTGCGACCGCATTTGCGGTCACAAAGCAAGTCTGAATTGCAATGCGAGTCGCAAATAGGAAGGGAACACCCCTTCCTATTTGCGAGTCGCATTCCCAAATATTTGGGAATGAGCATCGCGGGGGGCCGTTTGCATGGTGCAAACTGCATTTTTCGCAGTTTGCGCCATGCAAACGGCTTGCTACATCTGGCCCTAAGTCTGTTATGTCAGGTGGTCTTGTTTTTGTTAGGACCTTATAGCACCATGCTATTATAATACGTACCCAGGCTTTGTGCACTTGCCACTGCACTACTTCCATCGCCTGCTGAAAACATGCAATGTTGCCATGTTTTTTGGAGCAAGTAGTGGCCATTTTGGGAAGTCAGGCTCAGTGCTCCATCCATTATCACTAGGAAAGGCCATGACTGACGTGCACTGATACACGCGCTGTCTTGAAGCACAAGCGCCAGCCTCTGCTGCGGCTATAGCACTAGAGTAGGTCCCTGCTTCAGCCCTGGGGGGGACTGGTAAGTGTGTGTTGCCCCGGGGGACTAGTCAGTGCGATTGTGATGGGAGCGTTGGCTTCCCACAAAGCAGGCAGAACTGCGATCACAATGTCTCCACTGAGATCACCACAGCGCACTGAGCCCACTGAGGCACTCAGGCAGCGCTGTTGCTTCAAAGCAAGGATGTAGATCATGTAATAATAGCAGGGGTGCTGAAACACTTAAAAGAACTTCCACCAAAGTGGATGAAAACAGTACTTGGGCCTCAGGACACTGATAAGAGCAAACACACGAGGGACAAACATTAGTAAATGCTGGAAATATGCTAAGGCCAATAGAAACAAAGGAAAAGTAAGTGGCAAGCACAGGAACCAATGAAAAGTAAAGGTGGGATGTAAGCCCATTTAAAAAATTGTATTAAATACAATATATTTCACAAGCACAGCGCAAGCGCCGTGGTGGCGAAACCTAAAAAGGAAGGCTTACACTAGTCGGGTATCTGCTCTTGTTACAACTGAGGTAAAGCAGGATGAAGAATCTGAAGTTGACTCGGTACAGCAATAATGGTACTGTATTGCAGCTAGTGCAAAATCTATATTTTGTATGAGAAACAGAATGCCCGTATTCAGAAAAGGTAACTGAAGGACCACACAACAAAAGTTCAACCCACATATATTTTTCCTCCTTTGTTTGTTCCTCCACTACTTGTTCTGGGTGAAAGTGGGGTAAAGCTTTCAACCTTTGTTTCACCAAAATAGAATAACACAAAAGTAAATAAGTTAAAAAGCACAACTAGACACAAAACCCAAACCAAAAAACAGTTCATTTTAGACCCACTTTTAATTGTGAAAAATAGGGCTATTTCAATAATCATTCTTGTACTCATTTTCTGCAGCCTGTTACTTTTTAAACACTTGCAATCAAATAACACCAGTGTGTAATATGTAAAGAATAATGGATTCAAAGGTGGCACCCCAGGTGCAGTCCAAGCCTTTGCAGTGGGGGTTGGCCACCTACAGCAGACAGAAAGCAGGAGTCCAGATCATGTGGCCAACCCTTTCTGTAGGTTGTCACCAGGGCCTACCCAAAAGCCAGTCCCCTGTGGCCAACCCCAAATGTGCACAGCCAGAGGCCATGCAGTGCAACATTAGATTGGGTGCAGGACCTGCCCAAAGACACGGTCCTGTGGCCAACCCCCAACTCTCCATGGTCAATTTTTAGCCACCCACAGTAGGTTGGCAACAATTACTGGCCCAAGAAGACAAGACACATGAACATAAACATAATTACTTGCAACCCTCTCCACCCTTTGCAAGGGATAGGAGGTTGGCTACCTCGAGGAAATGATCAGCATGTATAGGAGAGCTGAGTGGTAACTTTTACCTGGCCAGTACATTGCCTCATTGCATTTATTGTTTTGTTCTTCATTAATCCTTCTGTTTGTGTGGAGATACAGGACCCATTTGGCCTTCAAGCTAACCAGATCAAGAGCAGTTTGAGTGGTCCACTGTGAAACTTTTGTGTGTGTGTGTGTGTGTGTGTGTGCATGTGTGTGTGTGTGGGTGTGCGTGTGAGTGTGTGTGTGTGTGTCTGAGCTTACACAAGTTTGCTGCGGAGCATACCATCATCAGCCTTCCTTCATCACAGGGGAGGGTAACCCTGAGAGATTCGAAACTAGCCAAGAGAATCTTGGACAAGCAGGGCACGTTGATGCCTGTATTTTAACCCTTTCTGTGCCGCGGGCGTAATGGTTACATCCTGCGGCACAGTGCTGCCGTGCCCAGGATGTAACCATTACGTCCTGGGCACACAGCCCAGAGGGAGCGCTAGCGCTCCCTCTGAGGGGTTCCCCCCCACCCCCCCAAGTCAGGGATGGAAGGGGAAGCCCTTCCCCTTCCACCCCCGACCCTCCCCACCCCCCCTGTGATGTCAGCGTGCGAGCGTGCGCTGATTGTCACAGAGCCTCCCCCATCGCTCTGAAAGCTCAGCTTGTAGGCAAGGGTTGCTCCGTGGGGGGCTTGGGGGGACAAATTTATTTTAGGCCATTTCTGCCCTCCCTGGGGGCAGATCGGCCTATTGGTATTAGGCCGATCTGCCCCCAGGGGGGGCAGAAACCTCTAGGCGCCAGGGCCAATTGTTTTTTTTTGTTTGTTTGTTTTTTTAGAGATGGGGAGCTACCCCTTAGGCAAGGGTAGCTCACCTGGAGGGGCAAATTGTATTTAGACCATTTCTGCCCCCTTGGGGGCAAATCAGCCGATTCTAGGTGAATCTGCCCCCAAGGGGGGCAGAAACCACTAGGCACTGGGGATCTTTTGTTTTGCGCCGTCACTCAAGGGGAGCCACCCCGTAGGCAAGGGTCGCTCCCCGAGGGGGCTTTGGGGGGCAAATTTATTTTAGGCCATTTCTGCCTCCCCTGGGGCCGGCTGAGCTAGAGGCCAAAATCCACAGGTAGGCACTTTGCAAAAAACACCTCTGTTTTCTGCGAAAAAATGTGATGTGTCCACGTTGTGTTTTGGGCCATTTCTTTTCGTGGGCGCTAGGCCCACCCACACAAGTGAGGTACCATTTTTATCGGGAGACTAGGGGGAACGCTGGGTGGAAGGACATTTATGGCTCCTCTCAGATTCCAGAACTTTCTGTCACCGAAACGAGAGGAAAAAGTGTTTTTTGGGCCACATTTTGAGGTTTGCAAAGGATTCTGGGTAACAGAACCTAGTCAGAGCCCCACAAGTCACCCCCTCTTGGATTCCCCTAGGTGTCTAGTTTTCATAAATGTGCTGGTTTGCTAGGTTTCCCCAGGTGCCGGCTGAGCTAGAGGCCAAAATCTACAGGTAGGCACTTTGCAAAAAACACCTCTGTTTTCTGTAAAAAAAAATGGGATGTGTCCACGTTGTGTTTTGGGCCATTTCCTTTCGTGGGCGCTAGGCCTACCCACACAAGTGAGGTACCATTTTTATCGGGAGACTTGGGGGAATGCTGGGTGAAAGGAAATGTGTGGCTCCTCTCAGATTCCAGAACTTTCTGTCACCGAAATGTGAGGAAAATGTGTTTTTTTAGCCAAATTTTGAGGTTTGCAAAGGATTCTGGGTAACAGAACCTGATCAGAAGCCCAGAAGTCACCCCATCTTGGATTCCCCTAGGTCTCTAGTTTTAATAAATGTACAGGTTTGGTAGGTTTCCCTAGGTGCCGGCTGAGCTAGGGTCCAAAATCTACAGGTAGGCACTTTGCAAAAAACACCTCTGTTTTCTGTAAAACAAATGGGATGTATCCACGTTGTGTTTTGGGGCATTTTCTGTCGCGGTCGCTAGACCTACCCACACAAGTGAGGTATCATTTTTATCGGGAGACTTGGGGGAACATAGAATAGCAAAACAAGTGTTATTGCCCCTTGTCTTTCTCTACAGTTTTTCCTTCCAAATATAAGAGAGGGTGTAAAAAAGACGTCTATTTGAGAAATGCCCTGTAATTCACATGGTAGTATGGGCACCCCGGAATTCAGAGATGTGCAAATAACCACTTCTCCTCAACACCTTATCTTGTGCCCATTTTGGAAATACAAAGGTTTTCTTGAAAGCTATTTTTTACTCTTTATATTTCAGCAAATGAATTTCTGTATACCCGGAATAGAATGAAAACCCAAGGCAGGGTGCAGGTCATTTATTGGCTCTCAGTACCTAGAGTTCTTGATGAACCTACAAGCTCTATATATCCCTACAACCAGAAGAGTCCAGCAGACGTAATGGTATATTGCTTTAAAAAATCTGACATTGCAGGAAAAAGTTACGGAGTAAAACGTAGAGAAAAGTGCAGATTTTTTCACCTCAATTTCAATATTTTTTTTTTCAGTTGTTATTTTCTGTAGGAAACCCTTGTAGGATCTACACAAATTACCCCTTGCTGAATTCAGAATTTTGTCTACTTTTCAGAAATGTTTCGGTTTCTGGGATCCAGCATTGGTTTCATGCCCATTTCTGTCACTGACTGGAAGGAGGCTGAAAGCACAAAAAATCGTAAAAATGGGGTATGTCCCAGTAAAATGGCAAAATTGTGTTGAAAAATTGGGTTTTCTGATTCAAGTCTGCCTGTTCCTGAAAGCTGGGAAGCTGGTGATTTTAGCACCGCAAACCGTTTGTTGATGCCATTGTCGGGGACAAAACCACAAGCCTTCTTCTGCAGCCCCTCTTTCCCATTTTTTTTTTAAAAAACGAAATTTTCACTGTATTTTGGCTAATTTCTTGGCCTCCTTCTGGGGAACCCACAAAGTCTGGGTACCACTATAATCCCTAGGATGTTGGAAAAAAAGGACGCAAATTTGGCGTGGGTAGCTTATGTGAACAAAAAGTTATGAGGGCCTAAGCGCGAACTGCCCCAAACAGCCAAAAAAAGGCTCGCCACAGGATGGGGAAAAGGGCTGGCAGCGAAGGGGTTAAGGGACCAAAATCACCTAAAAGGGCAGATATTATCTTCACGGTCACTGAAACTCAATTTGTTTTGCTCTGAGATACTTCCCATTTCATCTACAGATTACTGTTGCACTGTATTTCGATTGCAACTGTGCTGCTCTTTTTTTAAGCTTGTATTTTTAAATTAATGATCAGTGGGATCATAAATGGTAAAGGTCTGCGAGCAGTGACAGTAACTATATTTTGCTAAAACAACAGCAATCCTGTATTTTACAGTAACCTGTTTACAATCTGATAGCGACTGAAAGCATTACATGTTTGTGAACATTGTTTGAATTATTCTGTTGTTGCAGTAACTGCATTGGTATGTGTTCTGTTCTAATTTTCATGAGTGTCCTGATATTGTCATTCATTTAGGGACTGTGAATGAAATTATATGTTAGTAGCCAATTACCCCACTTTATTCACTGCCTTGTGTTTCATTACTGTTCTATCGTGTAGTGGGCTTAGTGCATTCTTTAATATTTGAGCCCGATTTTCTACTGTAAATATATGCACATGTGGGAATATTAAAGTGCTGAGTATTTACCAATTCACACAACTCTGGCTAGATAGTCACATCTTTATTGCACCTGAAATAACTGTGTCACTACACATTAAGCCAACTATAAACAATCATATTTGAATTTGTGTTTCACTGCTTCGCCACATATACTGAACATAACAGGTGTAGTCAAGCCCACTTTCCCCCCTGCGGAGTCTGATGGCGCTATTGACTAATTACGGACTTTAATTGTCACCGAACTCGGTAGTATTCATTGACCTCAGAAGGATGAAAGGCTGAGTGGACAAACCATGATTTGAAACTTTGAGGTCAAAAACAGATCTTTGGGACTGATCATATAATGCGAGCACTTAAAGCACTAATTTAAAGACACGGTGTATGCAACGGTTTATGGCTGACTCATGTCTTAACTAGTTGAACAGCTGAAGTAGATCTATTTTCCATCTTTGTGGTAAATGGTTGCTTGTTACTGGAACTCATGAAGGTCATTTAGGGGTTGCCAGGGCTATGAGGTGCCCCCGTCACTTTCATCCTCTTCGTCCTGTATCATAATTTAAATTTGAGGCCCATGGTCATTCTCACAAGTAACTAGTTCATGGATGTTATCTGTCTCTACTATTGGTGGCTGAGAAAAGGCCAGAATGGATGATAAACCAATTCCCCACAAGCTAGCTACGTACAGTATGTTGTTTTTCATTTGTACAGATATATTAAAAATGACAGCCTTAATAAAACAAAATCTGCTTCATGTTTCACAACCTAATTTATTTGTAAATCATGCATAAATAAATATGAGAGAAATTAGTTAGGATGATTGCTCACATAAACCCTGCTGCTGACTCGAATATATCATTTGGTGCAAATGCATTTGTTATAAAATGGTAAACTTCACAAGGCACCGAACAGAGCATCAAATGTCAGTATGGAGATTGGTGTATTGACTGCTTAATTTTGACCCTTTTATTCGCCTCCTGGAGCCTATATGGACTTGTTGATAGGTGGAGCCCACCACCACAAGTGGAGATAATTGGTCCTCCAAGGTTATTTCCCCCATGGATCAACAACTTTCTGATGGAACAACCTAAGAGGTTTCAGTCCATATGTGCACAGTTTGTCTAGTCATGGCACTGTTACCAAATAGTGAAGTGTCTAAAGTAGCGAGTAGGACCATTCCTGGTAACATTACAATATTCCCTTCTACTCCTGGAGCCTCTTCTTAGGTGCAGCCTCTGACCTCCATGGAGTCCTTCTTGAAAAGCTATCTTCCAAGCCCAACAAAAACGCCCCCAGGCTGCTGCAGAAAGACCTTCACAAAGAGTACCTCTCGGAGGACGGCGCATCACTGAGGGTATCTCTTGTAAGGTGTGTCAGAGAAGCAAGATTCGTATTCAGAAAGATGTGTGAGAGGGAGGCTCTGTCCCTCTGCTTTTTTGAGATAGCAATAGAGCACCGTGTGGAATAGCTTATCATTGAATCCTAGTTAAGGGCTTTGAGTGGGCCTTGAGATCTCCATTAGAGTATCACTCTATACAAATTATCTGCTGATGTTCCTCAGGACCAGAGGGAATCTCATTCTAGAGTCTTTCAACTTTTGTGGTTCTTTGGCATGTATTCAAGCTTAAGGTTAAATCTCACCAAGTTAGTGGTGTACCTTATTGGAGCAGAGGAGTCAGATATGCTATGGGCTTCTGAACTTAAGGATCCTACAGAGGCATTCAAATAATTGGGAGTGTACGTTGCAAAAGAGGAGGCAAATGTGTGAGAGCATAATATTTGAAAGTGACCAAACTGCATATATAAAGTGGTCTCCTTGCTTCCTCATTTATATGCTCCAGAACTTCACATACCTTTGAGACTCTTACAGCATGCACAAGTATCAGTTCTTTAGATTCCTGCAATTCCATCACGCCATACATAGACACCTGACAGATCTAACTGATCTCCCTGATTTCAACCTGCTGGCAACTAAGGGCGTGATTTACAGTTTGGCAGACAGGATATTCTGTCACAAACATGATAGATATACGATCCGCCATATTACAAGTGTATTATATCCAGGCACTTGTAATATGGCAGATGGAATATCCGTTACATTTGTGATGGAGTAACGATCAGCCAAACTGTAAATCATGCCAACTAAGGGTGTAGGAAAATGACTTTATTGCCCAGCTCCCTAATCATTAATACACCTGCCACTTTTGAAATGTAGTCAAGATTAGAGATGAAGAATGGCAGGAAAGTAGAATTGCATGTGGCATGTGATGGCACTTCTGCCACCCCTGACGTTTTACTGAATTAATGTTTGTGCTACGACTTTAAAAGCACTTGCTGTATTTGCCTAGAAATGTAGAAGCATCTGTTGACATCATCAAATTAAACAATAGAGCATTACACAATAACATATACACAGAAACATAAATCATAATTAAAACATAATAAGGCAGAACAAACCAGTTAAAACATGAGCACTGCACATCATACTAAAGATAGAACAGAACATCAATGCAGTACAAAAGAACAACATCACAAACACATTTCACCACCACAATAAAATACCACCCAACAAGTACTCACAAACACTCTTGCTATGTATTAACTCCTCCAGAAATCTTTCATAGTAATGCGAACGTTTGGACCAAGTACTTCTTACTTACAACTAAGCATTTGAAAAAGCACCAATCAAACATGTTTTGTGAAACAGCCTCACGGGTGTTTCAAAGGCTGGATTAACCATTAAGCAATATAAGCATACGCTTAGGGAATCAAGTGAAGGGGGCACCACAGAAAATTTCCATTGCCGGATTTACCATGGACCATATAGTGCAAAACTGCAAATGGTGCTGCTGAACCAGGTTCCACAAAAAGGGGCTCCCACAATAAATAAAAAAATACATGCATATATATATACAATAATAAAAATACTAATAAAATAGTAATAATAGAGGTTCATGATATACATTAATCTTGGTAATACAACAAAATTAGAATCTGGTAATTACTACACGGTGTGAACTTAGAAACATGTGAATATCTGTATGGCTCATTAGATGACAAGCTGTGCAATTCACGAGATGAATTTGAAAGATATGAAGCAGCTACAAAGGAAATGCTACCAGATGTTAATTACAAGGCAGCTCAAACTCGCTAATATATCAGAAAGAAGCTACCCAATGACGGAGACGTTGCACCAGAAGTATATCTGAATGGCAGAGATAAATTTTGTATCACCCCTTTTTACACAATTGTTGGCAAACATGAACTGAGATGAGAAGGAAAGTGATATACAAAGACTTAGCAGAAAGATTGACTTTTCTAAGTGATGTGTTGCAGAATGTCACTTCATTATCTACTGAAATTGAAAGGTATTCTCAGTGTTGTCAAAAGCTGATTGATGCTTACACAGGGGACTTGAACACTAATTTCTCAGCTGAGCTTCAGCAGTTTCACTCATATGTGCGTCATGAGTTCAGTGCAACAAAAAACGTAAAAACAAGATGCAGTCATGCTAAACTATATAAAATAGCTGTAGAAGACAATATTGAGCGTGTCTTTCTAAATGTAGACATTTGCTTTTGTATATTTTTAACATTAACTATCACAATTGCTCATCTGAGTGTTCAATTTCTCAGCTGAAGTATATTAAAAATCCCAACAGGACAACCAAGAAACAAGGCAGACTGGATGCCTTATCTCTACTAAGTATAGAAGCAGATGTGTTATGTAAGATTAGGTTGGAGGATCTGATCAAAAACTTTGCATTTGGAAAAAGTAGGAGAAAATGTTTTTAACATAAATAAAGTGGAAGTATAAAAATAAACATTATTTTGCATCTTACTGTAAGTTTTTTTTAATTGCGAAAAATAGCATTTTATTCTATGGTTTATCATTGTTTATATTCTGAATTAGATATATATGGGCGCACCAAAATCTTTTAAGTGCTTATGGGCTCTAAAGGTCTTAAACCAGCCTTGGGTGCTTGTATTATTCCTCTGAGTCATTAGACCCACCTTTGAAAGTGAAAGGGACTTGACACACCAACTTCCCATCACAGACCTTTTTCTCAGTTTCCTGATGAGTGTGGACTTTGATAGTGCTCAGTTGTCCTGCAACTGCACAGCCTGGGAAGAAAATCTGAGATAAATCAACTAAGAAATGTAAGAAATGAAAAACAATACCATAGATCATGAATATTTAATAAGTGCACCACTATATTTGGGAAAAGGAGCCAGAAACAACACATCATTGCTGTGATCCATGCATAACACTAGCCAGAAAAAAGACAGTATTTCAAAATACTTATGGGCTCTAAAGGTCTTAAACCAGCCTTGGGTGCTTGTATTATTCCTCTGAGTCATTAGACCTACCTTTGAAAGTGAAAGGGACTTGACACACCAACTTCCCATCACAGACCTTTTTCTCAGTTTCCTGATGAGTGTGGACTTTGATAGTGCTCAGTTGTCCTGCAACTGCACAGCCTGGGAAGAAAATCTGAGATAAATCAACTAAGAAATGTAAGAAATGAAAAACAATACCATAGATCATGAATATTTAATAAGTGCACCAGTATATTTGGGAAAAGGAGCCAGAAACAACACATCATTGCTGTGATCCATGCATAACACTAGCCAGAAAAAAGACAGTATTTCAAAATAACTCTTCGCTGAACCTGGGAACTCTTAGAGGAAGCACTGAAAAGCACAGTAGGAATAACACAAAGAGATGGTTAGTGCTGGCACAGAGATAAAGTCAAGGGTTTGATAGACTGTGTCTGGTATCAAGCAAAACAGTCCACCACACTGGGCCGGACATTCCTAAAGTCTCAAGGAACTGCTATCACAAGAGAACGGACTTTTTTTTGCAAGGTCTAGGCAGTGCTAATTTGTCTCTGAAAATTATCTTTATCAACATCATAATGGTTTTATCTCTTTCAATAAATGTAGAATATCACAGCCTTGGAATGATGGACATTATAAATTATTTTCCCTGACAGATTCTCTGTATATTTTTCTTGAAAAGTCAGTATATTAGGTAATATAATATTAATGGGCCTGATTCACAAAGATTTTGCACTGAAACCGGCATTGATCCTGCTTACCGGGAGCAGCTACTTCTTCTTGATCCTGACAGGCAAGAGCAATCACAGTTTCCCTGCCCACAAGAGCATGGCCAGGTGGGAAGCAGAAGTATGCTCCCACTTGGCAGGAGCATTTTCAAAGCTCCCGCCGGCTGTGAGCACGCTTCTTTTTCTGCCTGCATTAATGTGGGCAGGGAAAACCACTGTTTCCCAGAGTGGGTTCCAGGGAACTTCAGCTATAGAGCCGGCCCCGCAGGATGGGATCCATGGGGCACTGTAAGGCTCTGGTACTGGAGCTGCACACCACCTACCACTCTCCTTATTATTTGGCCCTGAGGAATGAGGTCCCCGGAGCATATTTGAGCTTGGGGAGGAAGATGACACATGCCCCCTCCCAGGTAAATTAAGTGTTTGGTCCCGGGGCATGTGGTCCGTAGAGCCGAAACAGGCTCAGATAGTGGGGACTATGAACCCCTCTCCCCTTGTTCTATAAATTGACCGCAGGGGATGGAGTGCTTGCGACCCAAATTCGCTCAGGGAGGGGGCCCCACTTACACCCACCCCCAAATATTGTTAAAAAAATTAGGGCCGCCATTTTCTTTTTCACTTTGCTGCCCGTGGGATCACAGCAAAAAACAAAAATGTTTCGGAGGCATGTGGGGTATCCCTTTGGGCCCCACACTCTCACAAGGGCTAGTGGAGTATGGTATTCCCACCCCACCCACTTATAATTGTTTTTAATAACATTGCAGGAAAGAGGACTGAGTCTCCAATTTCTGTAATCGCTGTAACCAACATTTTTCTTCATATTGTTGGCAGCCAATCAGAGCCTTGCTCTCACAGGAGCAAGATGGCCCAAGGGCTAAAAATCCCCGTGGGCCAATCCGCCAACTCTATTTTGTTTTAAATTGTGTTCGAGGGACTCGAGAGAGAGTCCCTCTTAACCCAACTGCCTAGATATGCAGAGATATTTGGAGCTTAATAGCTCCACAACTACTGAACTGGTGTACAGCACTTCACAAAAAGCATATTTTCTGGACTAACATCTAGCTTCCTGCCAAATTAGGTGCAATTCCGCTCAGCTGATGTTGCTGGCAGCCGATCAGAGCACTCACTCACTTCCACAGGAGTGAACTGGTCCAAGGGAAACAAAGCTCCTTGAGCTAATCAGAGTGCTCCATTTTTCGATTGCCACTGCACCAGGAGTCTCTTTGAGCCTCTTGCAGGCCCAGCTATCCAGATAGACAAATAATTTTAACCCCATTGACCCCACCAAATCACAAAATTCACAATCTGCAGACCAGGATCTAGCTTTCTGCCAAATGTGGTATATTTTCATTCAGCAGTATTTGCTGTAGCCATTCTTAAAGACGTTTATGGAAAATGCATCGGGATTTTGCATTTTGGGGCCTCCCTTTTTTCTGGCCCATTTGACAGATCACACCGAACCTTTCCATGCTCAAATTAGACAAAAAGTAGCCCAAAATTATTAGCAACACAAAAAAGGCATTTCTTATTGAACAGCTGACCCAGCTATAACTACCCAGTGACGACCCCACTGGGTAATTACAGTTATGATCGTATTTCTATAGGAATTGGCCATATATGAAGGCCACCCCTAAGCTGTATCATCAAAGGCAGGATATGCAGCCTGTGTGGTGTTGGCTGCCTTTGAGTGAGTTGGCCACATGGCTGCCTTTGAGTGAGTTGGCCACATGGCCTAGCTATGGCAACACCCTGCTTCCAAGACTGTGTGCAGTGTGGGGCTGTCTGTCTATCGAGGGGTTGGCCACAGGCCAAAATCTCGCTGCACACTGCTAAAGGCCGTGAGCAGAATGGGGTTGATGTTCTGCAGCTGGGTTGGAAGAAGAGCCTGGCATGCATGGAAACAACTGAACTCTCGCCATGAACTGTTAATTACCCCACATATTCCGTCACTAGAAAATTTCTGTTGTTTTTTTTTAGTTTAAAATGTTACATTGTTGCTGAACATTTCACCTAACTGTAAAG
This sequence comes from Pleurodeles waltl, assembly GCF_031143425.1. NCBI lineage: Eukaryota > Metazoa > Chordata > Amphibia > Caudata > Salamandridae > Pleurodeles > Pleurodeles waltl. The sequence goes on along the minus strand of NC_090450.1, from coordinate 128,981,138 downwards.
TTGCTTTAACCTTCGCTTTTTTAGTGTATGTAAGCAAAGATATATATATGTCAAACAATGGGTCTGAAGCAGGTTAGAGGCATGCAAAATTCCTGAGGGATGAAAACGACAATAAAAATGGAACAATCTTAACATTTGCTAAACGATTTGATGCAATAAAACAACATTTCACATCAGGTTCCAAAAATTAACATCCCAATGACATCTGAGACAATAAGTGAATCTGATGTTGACTTGAGTTAAAGCGAAGATAGCGATGAATCTAGGATCAACACAACATTACTAAAGGAGATGCAAATTATGTACTGTGATCAACAAACATCAAAAGGCAGGAGCCGAAGGCACAATCAAGGCAAAGGCCAGCCAAGACCTCCACAGCAACACAGAGAATGATCAGAAGATGTAGGGGGCAAAAAAAGCTACCCTCTGTGCAGCAGACAAACGAACTGAACATTAGCAAAATAATTGAAGAAAATCGGGTAGTGAACATATCTGACTATACTCCAACAGAGGAGGAACTTAGGGTGTTGAATAAAGGTCTGTCCTTCTGCCCAGAAAATCACTTTGATAAAGTTGAGACTAAGATCGATACGTATAAATTCATAAGGAAAATTAAACTAGCAAAATATTTCACCAGACACTCCACCAAAGATAAGGCATCCCTTGCCTCACAGATGGATACTGGACTCTCAATTGAACAAATGAAAGATGGGAAAGTGTGCTATGATCTGATGCACAATTTAGAGGATGAGGAAATGACTACGACAGAAGTTATGGATCAATTGGGTATTTCAACGAATGATCACACATATAGCCATTTTAAACCAAAATCGAATTTTTGTCCCATCCTAAATCCTGGCAACAAAGTTCATATATTCTATGATGTTGTAATAGCCGAATTGGAAACCCTGAAGTATCGCAGACAGCCTCGGGGTAAGGAAAACTTTGCCTTAGGAGAGAGAAAAGCACTAAATGAACTACTTGAGAATGATGATATTATCCTAAAACCTGAGGACAAAGGAGGCAATATAGTCATCTTGAATTGCAAAGACTACATCAAATAGGCAATGCAACAACTTGGGGACCCTAACAATTATAAAAAATTGGACAAGAATCCTATGAATGAAATGATGCACATTGTTAACTTGAAATTACATGAATGGCATTGAAAACTGTTAACATTTCTCAGACAAGACTATCCCATCATGTCAACCATTTATTTTCTTCCTAAAATCCTCAAAACACTCAAAAATCCCCCAGGGAGACCTATTGTCTCAGGATGTGGATCTGTGTTTTAGAACATCTCCAAATATGTGGACGTTTATCTAGCATCTGTGGTAACTTCATTGAGTTCGTATATTAAAGATACAAGGGATTTTCTGAGGGTCATCTCAGACATAACATGGCAACCCGATCATCATCTAGTTACCATAGACGTGGTTTCACTTTAAACCTCTATTCAACATGAAATAGGCCTCCAAGCCTTGGGCTATTTCCTTAGACAGAGGGATATAAAGGAAACTAAACACTCGATGATGCTCTTGGACATGGTTGTAATGGGCCTACAAAATAACATCTGTTTATTCAACCATTAAATCTATAAACAGATATGTGGGGCTGCCATGGGCATTTCTCTATCTCCGAGCTATGCAAATCTAACTATAGGATGGTGGGAGAGAGAGAGGTGTCCCAGCAAGACGATTACCAGGAACATCTTGATAAGATTGTCCTATGGCTATGCTATATTGACGACCTATTCATAATATGGAATGATTTGGATAAAGAGTTTGGCACTTATTTTGGCAAGCTCAATCACAATGACTGTGGTCTCCAGTTTACATACAACATAGAAGCAACAAGAGTGAGCTTTTTGGACATTTTGTACATTTTGGTCTATGTGGAGAATGGAACGCTACAAACAACCATGTATAGGAAATAAACAGCTACTAATAGCATCCTAAACAGGACAAGTTTCCATCCCAAACCATTAAAAAGCATTCCATTCAGGGAGTTTTTAAGAACCAGGAGGAAATGTTCAAATGATAAGGAGATGGAAATTCAGTTTGCAGACGAGCGTCAGAGATTTCTTCGGCGAGGATATCCTAGAGTACATATAGAACTGGGAGTTAAAAAGGCAAGAGGTAGAAATCGCCAGCAGACCTTAATTGATACATTGATAGTGTTAGACTAAGCATAATTGGCAAGGTCTCCCCTAATTTTTTGCCTCTACTTCCCAGGTTGTTTCTGTGTGCTGGACTCTGTTTTTGATGTTTTGTTTGCTCTGAAAACTTTACCACTGCTGACCAGTGCTAAAGTGTAAGTGTTCCCTGTATATATTGTATGTGTACATTGGCTAACCATGATTGGCATATTTGATTTACCAGTAAGTCCCTAGTAAAGTGCACTAGAGGTGCCCATGTCCCGTAAATCAAATACTACTAGTGGGCCTGAAATACTGCCAAATTCGGTTTTCTCTGTTGCAAGGCCTATCTCTCTCATAGGTTAACATGGGGGCTGCCTTTAAATATTATTAAAGCACAGATTCCCTCTGGGAGCAGACAGACATGTGGAGTTTGGGATTTCTGAACTCACAATTTCAAAATACATCTTTTAGTGCAGTTGTTTTTTAGATTGTGTGTTTGAAAATGCCACTTTTAGAAAGTATGTATTTTCTTGCCTAAACCATTCTGTGACTCTGCTTGTTTGTGGATTCCCTGTCTGGGTCGTTTTGACAGTTGGGCTGTTTACACCTCTTCTCTAGACAGTGACACAAAGGAAGCTGGGGTGTAGCCTGCATATCCTGACGGGCCATCTGGGCTGAGGGGGGTGGGAGGAGTGGTCACTTCCACCTGAAATGTCTGTGCCTGCCCTCACACAATACAGTCTCCAACCACCTGGTGTGTATCTGGGGAGTGGCCTGGGCAAGGAAGGATCTTGAAAACAACAGAGACTTCTCTTTGAAGTAGGCCTACTTCAAAGGCAGAAAGGGGTTTAAGAAGAGCACCCAAAACCCCTGAAAATCTGATTACTTCTGAAACCAAGAAGAACCTCTGCCAAGGTGAATCGCTAGAGAAGCTGGAGGAGGAGTGCTGGTCCTTTGCCTGTGACTGTGCTTTGCTGGGTTGGCCTGTAGTAGCTGCGTCTGCCTGTGAGGGGACAAAGACTGACTTCTGTGTGACTTCCCACTTGTGAAGAATCTTCAAGTGCTTGAACTGAGCTTGCCTCCTGTTGTTGAAGTCTCAGGGACATCAAAGACTTCTCTCTGCCAGTACTTGGGCTTTCTGCTGAGAGTCCTGCCTGCCAGGTGGTGACCTAACCTGTCTCTGGGACCTTGAAAGGTGCAGCAGGTGCAAAAGGACAGAAATGCATGCAAAGACCCATGTGCAGGTAAACTTTCGCAGCACCACCCGCCTCGCGGCTGAAAAGCGATGTGCCACCGGTCTCACGGCTAAAATCAACGCTTTACCTGCATCGCGGCTGGCAGATTGACTCAATGCCGCTGGAGAAACGATGCGCAACACCCACAGCGGCTGCTGTTAACGACGCAAGTCCCCACGCAGCGTAATTTCTTGACACCATGCGACCTGATTTTGGCTCAACATCGCTGGGTGTGGAAAATCAACGCAAAGCCTGCCCGGACCCGAGGTGCCCATCCGGATCGATGCATCGCTCTCTTGCGGGAGAGAAGAAACGACGCACGCCGACCCAACTGGAGGAGGAAAGATGCAAGGTCTTGCTTGCGTGTGAGAAATCGATGCATCGCTGGCCTTTTCCTACACACACTCACCTGTGCGGCTTTATTTTGTAGCCACCCAGGTACTTTTGAATTCTCACTGTTTTCTAAGGATTATGACTCTTATTCTTTTGAAAATTCATATCTTGACTAGTGTATGTTGGATTTTTGTCGTTGTGGTCTTGTTTTGTTTAGATAAATATTATCTATTTTTCTAAACCTGTGTTGTGTCATTTTATAGTGTTTCCACTGAGTTACTGTGTGTGTGTTGGTACAAATATTTTACACCTTGCTTCTGAAGTTAAGCATGCCTGCTCGTGCCAAGCTACCAAGAGGGTGAGCGGGGGTTAACTGAGGGTGATTCTCCTTTACCCTGACTAGAGTGAGGGTCCTTGCTCAGACAGGTGGTAACCTGACCCCATTTCTAACATTGGTGATCAGCGGTTGGGATAGGACTTGCTAGCGCGCCTAGTCCATAGTAAGTAAACTTACAAGGGGACGAGTATAAGTCGATGAACCTTTTGGATTGCATGGAGCATTCTAGTCATGAAGTGACTACTGGACCAATTATCAAATCAATAATCAAGGTAACATTTCACAGAAAAACACCTTAAAACCATCTACTCATGAATAACCACAGCTCATAAGATAGGTAACAATATTTATTTCCCTATTGATTACAATTCTAAGTCATCTGTTGGTTCAATCTTTTTCATTAAACTTAATTTATTAATTCATTAATTGAAAACATCAACTCTAGGCAAAAACATATGCGACAATGCAATTTTCATAAGCTAAGAATACCAGCATTAATAGTGAAGTTCAGCAATTAAGTTCGTCAGTCATTGTCACTGTCAACATCACCCTTAACAGCCTACCTAACCAAGATTAGCATCAGCATGTGGGTCTTCATGTGAAAAACAATTTGGAGAAAACATCAATTTGGAAAAATCTACCTAAGTGAGAATTTCTAGAATCAGCGCAGTTGGTACCTAGAAGAAAAGGCATAAAATCGTCAGTCTTATTTCATAGCTACCTATCCAGGATGGATCAGCAACACGTCAGTCTTCGTCTTCAGGTCGTCAATTAGCCAGCTATGTATCAGGCTCACAGATTATGAGCCCAATATCAGCACCTCCAACAGCGTCTCCTGACGTCATCAATTCCCCTCCCGCAACTCTGAATTTTTGCCCCTTGTCATTACTTTTTATTAGTGTCTCCCAGTCCATCCCCCTAATGGCTAATTGGTCAGTCAGTCGGCAGATATGACTTTATCCTATAGTTTTTGTTTACCAAATCTACTAATTTCAATATTTATTCGTTCACAAGATGTGGACTGGTTCTTCATGCAATGCCCTCATCATCCGGCTCATCAGGTATCAAAATTGTTGCATATTCCTCTTCAGTCAGTGCCTCTATTGTTCATGTCCTGGGAAAGTACATTTAGCCTGCTCTACACATAATTGTATCAAATTGTCTTCATCAGCTCCTTTCACCCGGTACATTGCAGAAATTTCTAGCTAAGTAACTTGAACATCGAGCGGGTCAGGGTCATTGCGGGCTTCCAGTCCCTTGCAAGGCGTTTAGTATTTCAGTTTTTCGAGTGCACCAGGCCCAGGGAAATTAGGCCTTTAGTCCAGCTAACTTAGCACTACAAATCGATGCAAAACATAGGTTATACATCTCATTATGGCATATTATTACATTTGTATTAATTCATACAATATCAATCATTTTAGTCACATGGTGATCTCATCCCGAGGGCACATTTTCAAACGTGCACATTATTTTCTTTATGATTAATTTCTGTACTCATTTTCTCATTAGTAATTACATATATATCATTAATAATTTTCTTAATTAGCATATCTGCTTCAACAGACTTATATTTATACTTGACATACAGTGATTAAGTGTACACTACTGTTTTCAGTGCAGACCATTACGTGACCATATACTGCTTGTCTTTGTGTTTTTTGCTTTTTTCTCGTTTTTGGATTATTCCCTACTTCCATTTGTTGGAAATCCATTATTGACTTTTGAACTTTATATGGGAACTTGTTTTTCTGTCTTTGGAACTTTGCATTTTTAACCCTTCATCATGTCTCATTCTGGAGATACATCAGCTGGAGCTGCTTTTGATTTAGGGAAACTGGAGAGCTATACAGTCTCCCAGTTGAGGCAGTTCTGCAAAAACCATGGTTGTTCCATGAAGGGCTCCACCAGGAAGGAGGAGCTGCAAAAGACACTGGGGCCTGGGTAGAAGCCATTGAAGCTGAGGGGCACAAAGAGGAGGATGAGGAGGAAGAGCAATCCATCCTCAATGGTGTAGTGGGTGGGCCTGTTATCTCCAGGGAGAGGGTCTCCAGGGCAGGTAGCAGTGTTTTATCCAAGGGTTAAACTCCTGAAGAATTGCAGTACAGATGGGCAGAGAGGTCTCACCAGTTGGAGTTGGAAAAAATGAGGATGGCCATAGAAGAGAAAAAGTTACTGTTGGCTCATGAGCTCAGCTTGAGGGAGCTGGATCAGAGGAACCTGTCTAGTAGGGATGGTGGCAGCAATAACCCAGTGCAGCCTGATAGGAGGGTGCACACATTCCTCAGTACCTGGTGAAGGATTACAAGAGGGAGGATGGCATACTGCTGTGGTTCAAGGGGTATGAGTCTGCTCTCAATATAAATCTTGTCCCTGAAGCTCATTGGGGGGCGGGTCTGTGGAAGCACTTCGAGGTAGAGGGAAGGGATAATCTGACATCCCTAGGGGATACCCAGGGGCTCACTTACCCTATCATGAAGGACGCCCTGATCACTAGTTATGGTCTCACCCCTGATCAGTATAAGGACAAGTTTAGGTCCTATAAGAAGAAGGAATCCCCAACATGGTTGGAATGTGTTGATTCTTTTTGCAGGTCATGGGATGGTTGGGTGAAGGGCAGTAAGGTAACAGCATATGAAGGGCTATACAATTTGATTGCCTGGGTGCACGTGAACAGTGTTTCCAGAGCCGTGCCAGCTCCTAATTTACTGCAAGCTGATTGACCCCAGGAAGCTTGCGCAGGAAGTGGACCATTGGGAGAGCACCAGGTCCCAAAAGAGGTATGGGGGAAGACCATGCCAAGGGTGGGCAGGGTCCCCATCAAAAGAAGTGGGGGGGTAAGGGTAAACAGGGGGAGTTCTCAAAAGGGCCCCAACCCGGTTCCCAAGGTGAAGAATCCCAGCGCCCGGTAGAAAAGAAACCATGGGTCTCTACAGCAAAACCTCCAGAGAAGGGGTCCCGCAAGTGCTTTGCATTTGATCAGGATAGTCACATGAGGGGGGACCCTAACGGTCCCAATTGGACACCGGCACCCACTGGTGCTCAGAGACAGGGTTTGGCCAGTGTAGCGCTTGGTGAGGAGTTGGTTCCAGGTGGGTGGGAGCCAGCTGCGATGACCCTTGTCTCACTAGGGGACAATGAGATGGTCCAGAGAACCCCCATACCTGATAACACTACGAAGTACAGGTAGTGGGTGACCATCAATGGACAGAGGGTGGAGGCTCTGAGAGACACAGGAGCCAGTGTGACTACAGTGAGGAGTCACCTGGTGTCTGAAGAGCAGATAGATACCCCTGTACTTCACCAAGTAGTTGCAGTGGACAACTCAGAGTGCCTGTGCAGAGTAGTGCAGGTTCCCTTTGAATAGGGGGGAGGGTCTCAGGTTCCTTGAAGGTAACTTTGAGTCCAACTATGCCTGTAGATTGTTTGCTTGGCAATGACCTGGAGGATTCCCTTGGCAGGAGGTGGAACGCAGGCCACATTTGGAGATGTTGGGTCTGCCTGGGTGGGTGTGTATGTCCATCCAGTCTATGGCATCCCGTCAGGGTGATCAGGAGACCCTGAAGCCTGAAGGAGTGGGCCAGGTGTCTGCCAGAAGGAGGAAGGACAAGGGGTGTGGGAAACTGGCCCCAGAAGTTCCCACGGTCCAGGAGGAGGCTGAACCTGAGGGGGAGGCCCTGGAGCCTAGAGGGCAACAACTGGCTGAACTGGGTGAGGTCCCGGAGCTGTCACAGTGGCAACAGGAAGCGGGCCCACCAGGGAAGCCTTCTGTGAGGCACAGAAAACTTGCTCTACTCTGGAGGATTTGCGGTGGCAGGCTGCTGACCAGGCATCTGGCAAGGAGCCTGGATCACATTTGATTTACTGGGAGGATGGCCTTCTATATAGTGAGCCTAAGGTTACCGAGCTTTGGCCAGCCCATGTGCTGGTGGGACCCCAGCACTTCAGAGCCTTCCTACTGGGTATGGCTCATGATGTGCCTTTAGCTGGACATTTGGGGAAGAATAAAACCTTTGAACGGCTTGTCACCCACTTTTACTGGCCCCTAATGTGCAGGCACTCTGATTTTCATTGTAAGTCTTGCCCAACTTGTCAGGCAAGTGGCATGAGTGGAGAGAAATGCAAGGCTCCCCTTCAACCTTTCCCTGTGGTTAGTACCCCCTTTGAAAGGGTTAGCATTAACATTGTGGGGCCTCTGGATCCCAAGATGGCTATGGGCAACAGGTTTATCCTGGTCTTGGTGGACAAGGCCACCCGGTACCCAGAAGCCATTCCGTTGAGATCGATCACTGCCCAAGTGGTGGGCCGTGCATTGATGAGGGGTTTTACCCACATGTGGTTCCCCAATAAGGTGGTGCCCCATGGGAGTACCAACTTCATATCAACCTATATGAAGTCTGTGTGGAAGGTGTTTGGGTGTAACATACAAGTTCACCCTACCCTACCACCCCCAAAGCAATGGTCTGGTTGAGAGATTCAACCGCACCTTGAAGGGCATGATAACGGGCCTGTCAGAGCCCTTGAGGCATAAGTGGGACGTCCTCTTGCCATGTCTTCTGTTCGCTTACAGTGAGGTGCCTCAAAAAGGACTGGGTTTTAGTCCTTTTGAGCTGTTATATGGCCACCCTGTGCGGGGACCTATGAGTCTGGTAAAGGAGGCTTTGGAGAAAGACCCGAGTAAACCCCCCCAGGATGTATTCAGTTACATGCTGGCTCTGAGAACCAGACTTCCCGCTTCAGGAGTCTCGCACAGGAAGACATGAAACGCTGGTATGACCAGAATGCCACTCTGGTCGAGTTTCAACCTGGTTAGAAAGTGTGGGTAATGGCAATCGTGGAGCCTAGGCTGCTCCAGGACAAGTGGACTTGACCATTTGAGGTGGTGGAGCGCAAGAGTGAAGTCACCTACCTGGTGGACTTGCGGATTCCCAGGAACCCTTTAAGGGTCCTGCATGTGTACCGACTCAAGCCACACTTTGAGCGGACTGAGTTGTCCATGCTCCTAGTAACAGAATATGGGCTGGAGGAAGAGATTGACCCTCTTCCTGATCTCCGGTCTGCTAGAGAAAAAGATGGGTCTGTGGAGGGAGTGATCCTCTCCCCCTACCTGACCCCAGAGCAGCTGAGGGACTTTCGCCAGGTGTTGGGTCAGTTTGCCTCACTGTTCTCCCGGATCCCAGGGGTCACACACTTGTGTACGCACGATGTGACCACTGGGGACAGTCCTCCTGTTAAACACAAAGTTTACAGAGTGACTGACAGGGGGAGGGCTAACACTAAAGAGGAAGTGACTAAAATGTTAGTGATGGGGGTCATTGAGTTTTCCAGCAGCCCTTGGGCCAGCCCAGTGGTTTTGGTTCCAAAGCCAGCTGCTCCTGGTGCCGCTCCGGAACTCAGGTTCTGTGTGGATTACCGGAGACTCGATGTGGTCACTAAGACTGATGCACACCCCATCACCCGAGCTGATGAGCTCATTGACCAGTTGGTAGCTGCCAAATACTTAAGTATGTTTGATGTTACCTCTGGGTATTGGCAGATTGCCCTAACTGAGGGGGCTAAGGAGAGGGCTGCATTCTCCACACCAAATGGGCACTACCAGTTTAGGGTGGTGCCCTCTAGGATGAAGAATGCCCCTGCCGCCTTTCAGAGGTTGGTCAACCATGCATTGGCTGGACTGGATGATGTCAGTGCCACCTACCTGGATGATATTGCTGTCTTTAGTTCCACATGGGAGGAACACTTGCAACACCTCTGTAAAGTGTTGGAGGCCTTGCAGAAGGCAGGCCTCACTTTTAAGGCAAGCAAGTGCAAAGTAGAACAGGGTTCGGTGGTGTACTTGGGACACCAAGTGGGAAGTGGCCAGGTGGCACCCCTAAAGCCAGAAATTGAAACCATTCTGGCTTGGGAGCCCCCCAAGACCCAAACTGAGGTGAGAGACTTTTTAGGTCTCACTGGATACTATAGGAGGTTTGTCAAGGGGTATGGCACAATTGTTGCTCCCTTGACTGAGTTAACTTCCAAAAAGCAGCTGAGAAATGTGATATGGACTGAGTCTTACCAGACTGCTTTTGATGCCCTGAAGGCTGTCATGATGCCCTGAAGGCAACACCTGCCCTGAAGGCACCTGACTATTCCAAGGAATTTGTTTTGCAAACAGACGCTTCGAAGCATGGTATTGGAGCAGTACTCTCACAGCTTAATGAAGAGGGCCTAGATCAACCTGTAGCCTTCATTAGCAGGAGGTTACTTCCCAGGGAACGTAGGTGGAGTGCAATTGAGCGTGAAGCTTTTGCTGTGGTCTGGGCACTGAAGAAGCTAAAACCCTACTTGTTTGGGACTCACTTCCAGGTTTAGACAGTCCACAGGCCCCTCAGATGGTTAATGGAGATGAGGGGTGAGAATTCCAATCTGTTGAGGTGGTCCATCTCCCTACAGGGAATGGACTTTACGATGGAACACCGCCTTGGCACCGAATATGCCATTGCTGATGGTCTGTCCAGATTCTTCCGCCTTAGTGATGAGAACTCCCATGAGGTTGGGTAGTTGCCTCCCACTTTCAGCTGAGGGGAACACGTGTTAGACTTTGCATCATTGGCAAGGTCTCCCCTAACATTTTGCCTCTACTTCCCAGGTCGTTTGTGTGTGCTGGACTCTGTTTTCCTGTTTTGTTTGCTCTGGACACTTTACCACTGCTGACCAGTGCTAAAGTGTAAGTGTTCTCTGTATAAATTGAATGTGGACTTTGGCTATCCATGATTGGCATATTTGATTTAGCAGTAGGTCCCTAATAAAGTGCACTAGAGGTGCCCAGTGCCTGTAAATCAAATACTACCAGTGGGCCTGCAGCACTGGTTTTGCCACCCACATTAGTAGCCCTGTAAATAAGGTTCAGACCTCCCACTGCAGTGTCTGTGTGTGGAGTTTTAAACTGTCAATTCGACTTGGCAAGTGTACCCACTTGCCAGGCCTAAACCTTCCCTTTGTATACATGTAAGGCACCCCTAGGATAGGCCCTATGTAGCCCCATGGGCAGGGTGCAGTGTATGTTAAAGGTGGGACATGAACTTATGTGTTTTACATGTCCTGACAGTGAAATACTGCCAAATTCGGTTTTCACTGGTGCAAGGCCTATCTCTCTCATAGGTTAACATGGGGGCTGCCTTTAAGTATTATTAAAGCGCAGATTCCCTATGGGAGCAGATAGACATGTGGCGTTTGGGGTCTCTGAACTCACAATTTAAAGGTACATTGTTTAGTGAAGTTGGATTGTGTGTTTGAAAATGCCACTTTTAGGAAGTAGGCATTTTCTCGCTTAAACCATTCTGTGACTCTGCTTGTTTGTTGATTCCCTGTCTGGGTCAGTTTGACAGTTGGGCGGCTGTTTACACCTCTCCTCTAGACAGTGGCACAAAGGCAGCTGGGGTGTAGCCTGCATATCCTGATGGGCCATCTGGGCTGAGGGAAGGAGATGGGTGGTCACTTACACCTGAAAGAGCTGTGCCTGCCCTCACACAATGCAGTCTCCAACCACCTGGTGTGTGTCTGGGGCCTGGCCTGGGCAAGGGAGGATCTTGAAAACAACAGAGACTTCTCTTCGAAGTAGGCCTAATTCAAAGGCAGAAAAGGGTATAAGAAGAGCACCCAAACCCCCTGAAAAATAGATTACTTTTGGAACCAAAAGGAACCTCTGCCAAGGAAAAGAGCTGGAGAAGCTAGAGGAGGAGTACTGCCCCTTTGCCTGTGACTGTGCTTTGCTGGGTTGGCCTACAGTAGCTGCTTCTGCCTGGGAGAGGACAAAGACTGACTTTTGTGTGACTTCCCACAGGTGAAGAATCTCCAAGGGCTTGAACTGAGCCTTCCTCCTGTTGATGAAGTCTCAGGAACATCAAAGACTTCTCTCTGCCAGCACTTGAGCTTTTTGCTGCGAGTACTGCCTGCCAAGTGGTGCCCTAACCTGTCTCTGGGCCCTTGAAAGGTGCAGCTGGTGGAAAATGACAGAAATCCATGCAAAAACAACACGCCGCTGGCCTTCCAGCTAAGATCAATGCTCCCCCTGCATCGTAGCAGGGAGATTGACTCAAGGCGGCTGGAGAAATGACGCGCAAAACCCACAGTGGCTGTTGTTAACGACGCAAGCCCCCACGCAGTGCAGTTTCTTGATACCATCCGACCGGATTTGGACACAACATCGCTGGGCATGGAAAATCAACGCAAAGCCTGTCCGGACCTGAGGTGCCCCTCAGGTGCATAGCTATCTTTTGGGAGAGAAGAAACGACGCACGCCGACCCGACCGGAGGTGGAATGATGCACGGTCTCGCTTGCAAGTGAGAAATCGAAGCATCGCAGGCCATTCCAATGTACACTAGCCCGTGCAGCTTTATTTTGGCGCTACCCAGGTACTTTTGTGCGCTAACAGTGTTCTCACTGTTTTCTAAGGATTTAGACTCTTATTCTTTTGAAAATTCATATCTCGAGTTGTGTATGTTGGATTTTTGTTGTTTTGGTCTATTTTTGTTTAAATAAATATTATCTCTTTTTTCTAAACCTGAGTGGTGTCATTTTGTAGTGTTTCCACTGACTTACTGTATGTGTTTGGTACAAATACTTTACAACTTGCTTCTGAAGTTAAGCCTGTCTGCTCGTGTTAAGCTACCAAGGGGGTGAGCACGGGTTAACTGAGGGTGATTCTCCTTTACCCTGGTTAGAGTGAGAGTCCTTGCTTGGACAGGGGGTAACCTGACTGCCAACCAAAACCCAATTTCTAACAGATAGTCATCCCAAAAGAAAAGAAGAAAATGGATGTCCTCGACTGATACACACGAATAGCATGGAAAGTAAAGCAATTGTGAATATTTTCAAGAAACACTGGAAGATATTGAGGAGTGACCAAGACATCTGCAAATAATAGGGATCAGACCTCAAATAACTTACAGAAAATCATGCTCAATCAAAGATCTTTTGGTCAAAAGGCATTATAATCCACAATAAACAAATAATTGGCTGAGTAAGGACTCAGCTGGTTTCTACAAATGCAGTAGCTGCAAGGCATGTCAAGTGGCCAAAAACATGAAAATCTTTAAAGACTACAGGGGAAGGGAAGTCAAGATTTCACAGAGAATAACATGCAACAGCCAATATGTAGTCTATCTGATTGAGTGTGAATGTGGGCTGCAGTATCTGGGGTGCACAATTTGCCAACTGAAAAAGAGGCTATTGGAACACACTAGAGCAATGCAGAATCATGATCAGAGCTATACTCTGGCCAAACATCATAACAGACATCACACCAAAGATTGGAGAAGCATTAAGTTCTTTAGTCTGGCTATGGTCAACAGAAGTGAAAGTGGGAATAATAGGACCTTGAAATTGTGCCAACTTGAGAGTAAATATATCATCCGACTCAGAACCAAGATCCCTCAGGGCCTTAATGTTGATGAGGAGCTTTTTGTGCATTTATAGGAGTAAACACCGAACTCTGAGGTGTCAGTTGAGAATATTTAGCATCAATCAAGCCATAATAAGAGCAATGATATAAAAGAATTATAGCAACAATGTGGGAAACTCGAGATAAAGGGTGGGAATGTACTGTTATATGGATGTGGTCATTATGATTAACGTGGGCGGTTATCCAACAAGAAGTGGGCACTTAGTCATTAGTGTAACAGTAAGCAAGCCAAGATGACAGGCCCTGCTTTGTTTGGGGAGTTGATATTAGAGTATAGGCACTCAGCTGCTATATTGAAATATGTCATGTTGATAATAAGTTATACACATCCTGGTACACAACATCTAACATAACAAAACCTATAGGAGTCTCTCATAACATGTGAATATATATGTATGCCCAAGTGGCCATCATAACAGATACAAGAATGTGTAATATTATTTTGTAATTTTTTGTACATTTTCTTTGGGTAACTACAATATCCAGAATGCCTCATGTTGAGCAGGACGTAATTTTACTATTTAATGAGGATAGTAGAAGGACTTACTAACCATGAACAAGACTTGAAAAAAGTCAAAACATGGTGGAGGTTGCTGACTGCTTGAAATAAGTGCAACATACAGGACCCTGTAGAGTGTGGTCAATCTTTTTGTTATATATATATATATTAAATATTACAAAGGTATGGAGATTCCGACCATGAAATGAAGTTTATTTGCATTTTAAGAAAATGGGCAAGGTATGTGGATGGATTTTCTATTCACTGGCTAATTGGTGTTAGTACAGCATGGAAAGAAAAAGCAGGCCCTTTAAATACACGTGAAAGGTACATAAAATTGAACTAGCTGCAGTGTGTTTTCCAAATGAAATTTGATGTTCAAAGACACTTTCGGAGCAAGCAGGAAGAGGTTTATTGCCACGCACCCAAAAAATTGAAATCAACATTGTAACAGAAATGTAGCAATGCAAATGGGAAGCATGAATATGTGCAATAACTCGACAATTATGGATATATAGTGTACTTTGATTCATGGAACAAATACTGATATTATGGCAGCGAAGTTCTCAAAATATCTAACTACATTGGAGATTTAAACGTGAAAGTGGCTCTGTGTCTTTAAAGCCACGACATAAAAGAGAGGTTACATCACGTGGTTATTTTTCAAACAGGAGAATCTATGATTAAGGCTGCAACTGCCAGCCGAAACGCATCAGAGGAAATACAAGAACTTTTTGCTTCTGTGATTTATTAATAAATGCCTCACTTCACCATTAGCCGGAGTACGGCGCCTTTTTCTCTGTGATGGGAAGAAATGGATGGAATGTTTGAGAGGGTGCTCCGTCCCTCTGCGCTGTTACCGCCCTGTTTGGAGTTGGCTCTTACACAGAGAAATGTGTTGGTGATATATATATATATATATATATATATATATATATATATATATATATATATATATATCTCAAAAAGAATGTTTCTCTTCTACTCGCTTCAAGAACTACAAACCACTTCAAGAGCGAGAATTCTAGAAAAACTCAAGAGACCCAAAATAGACACTATAGACTCGATTCCCAAAGAGCCTCCACACTCATAGCAGAGTCTCTGCACGTGTGGCGGAATCTTCGGAATGAGAATTCTCATCGAGGAGTTTCCTCCACAATAATGTAGTCTCGGCCTCGACTGCGGAGGCTCTTTGTGAATGTGGCCCTGCCCCTTGCTTTTGTCATAACTTTTAATACTAAAGTATGCCAATGGTGACTTATTCCTAGGGCTAACTTAAAACCAGCATTAGTACAACTGACTTCAGGCAACTGTTTGGGGATGGTTTCAGGGGATGACAGAGAAATGCAATTTTGCGCCACTTTTGCGTCAAAAAGCGGCGTAAATGCGGCGCTAAAAAAGTATAAATATGGGCCTTAGTTTGAGAGCAACAGGTCAGATGGTCTCTCTTATATGCTTTCTTCTACTTCAAAGGGACACCCATATGGTGAATTGGAGCAGAGGCAGGCTCCAATGCTGGGCATTGGGACAGCAGTGCTCTTCTGGTGAAGCTAAAGCGAGGAATTCCACATCTAGGTGATTACATGTAGGGCCACTCGGACTATTAGATTCTGTGATTGAGACTTTTTACACATAATTATGATTTGCCACATAATCCATCATCTGCTGTACAATTAGCAGATTTTAGCAAAACAAAACTCTAGCCTAAACAGTTCAAAACACATTAAACACATGGGCCCTGATTTATACTTTTTTTGCGCCGTATTACAAATACAATTGTATTTAGCAAGTTTACACCGATTTTGCATTAAAAAAAATGACGCAAATGCGGCACAAAAAAAGAATAAATCAGGGCCCATGGTGCATTATAGTGGAAGGCTCTTGGGAAAGTATGACTGGCCAGCTCAAGAACATTATTGTTGTATTTTGGCGTTAAACTGGTACTGATAAGGTAAAACAGTTGTTCAGACACTGTTGCCATATGAACAAATGGCAAAATGTTGACATCCTATCACAAAATCTATTTCATTGTGCCACAAATTTTGCCTTTTCATTTAATACAATTTAGACTAACATGTGACATAACTTGGTCCTTCCTTGTCGCATAATTGCCCTGGCAACAGGTCATTCTAGGCAAGGCCAAGTTTCAAATTGAGCTGAGGCAGTCAGAGTGAAGCCTATTAACACACAGATACCCTATACTATAATGGAAATCTCATTCTTACGGAATATCAAAATGTATATAAAATTATTAGTATATGTTCAGAACTTCAATCAAAACTATTAAACAGAACATCTTCAAATTAATTATATTTACTGACAGAGGTTTGGGTAAAATGGGGCTTGTGGGTAACGGTATGTTAAAATGTTCTAAAAACGCCCAGGACACAGGCAGGCAAAAGTTCCGAAGAACTAGCATTTTTTAAAAGAAGCTCAAGAGTAGCCGCGGCAGTAACGTTATAAATCGGTAAGACATTTTAAAAGATGCACTTTAAATAGAAGTACAATTATATATACTGGCCATGAGACCCTCATTACGAGGTTGTCGGATTTTGGTGTGTGCACTGGAGAGGAGGGGTACAGAATCTCTAGGTTCAAATCAATACCCCCACGCCAAAAGCTTTTAATCTGCGGATTTTCCCCAGTTCAGAAGGCAAATCCGCTGACATTTGCTGCTGGTTTGGAGTAGACAGAAGATGTCAGAGGGAGAGCAAGTAGGGACTTGGCAGGGGTGGGAAAGCACAGCAGGGTTGGTAAAAACTGGGGGAAGGTTGTCTGCTCCCACTTGTGAAAGTGGAACCCCGTACACAAATATTTAAGGCTCTACCCTAATAAGCAAGACAACCAACATTTTCCAATCCCCCCCCAATTAAACTCTGGGTTGACCTTTTTAAAAAAACACTCGTCCCAGCATCAGTTTAGCAAAGTATCAAAAATAAAAGTTAAAGGGTTTTATTACAGAAATCTCAAAATCAAGCGGTACAGAATAAATGTCATGAATGCTCAAAGTGCAAAGATAGTATAGAATAGTCAAAAAGTCAGAAATCATTCTAACTCCCAAATGAGCAGCAAGATCAACAAAAGGTCGGGCAGTCTCCCCATTAACATCTAGGAAAGCTCAAACATCTTCTGGCTCACCCCGAGAATCAAGGAGTTCTTATACAAAGTCCTTGCATAGAAAATTATCTAACAGCACAGATTCAGCATGGCATGATCCCATGTAACAATTCTTTGGTGAGTCGAAGTTATTCCTGTCAGTGGCATTATACAGTAGCACTATCCCATTTTCTCAGAAAGCGTCCTGTTTTTCAATGTCAGCATCATCCAGAGATGTTTTGAACAAAATATGCAACATTAAGCAAAGGTGATTCATAAACATCAAAAACTGATCTGAGCTACGGAAACTGAAACCTTGAATGTTGCAACCTAAATAGTACACTAAAAGTTTAATTAGCAAGCCTTTCTATTCATAACTGGTAGAAAAACATTACATTAGCAGTATGCTTTCACAGAGCCTGTGTGGAAAGATGTGCTAGAGTGCCTAATGCGAGGGGGAGAATGTAAGAGTGAAAAGCAGAGACAAAAGCAGCATCCATTTTTATCCAAAATGGTATTTTCACCAAAACTAGCATAACTAAATCATGTTCTTAAACACACTTCTAAACCTCATGTTAAACTTGTTTTAACTGCATGCATACTAATTCATTATTTGTGTATTGTATCAACAGAAAAATCATTAATACTCTGTTAGAAATGGGGTCCTTGGTTGACAGTCAGTTTACCCCCTGTTCAAGCAAAGACCCTCACTCTAGTCAGGGTAAAAGAGAATCACCCTCAGCTAACCCCTGCTTTCCCCCTTGGTAGCTTGGCAGAGCAGTAGGCTTAACCTCAGAGTGCTAGGCGTAAAGTATTTGTACCAACACACACAGTAACTCAATGAAAACACTACAAAATGACACAACACAGGTTTAGAAAAATAGGAAATATTTATCTAAACAAAACAAGACCAAAACGACAAAAATCCACCATACACAAGTCAAGTTATTAATTAAAAATCAAAAAGAGTCTTTAAGTAGTTTTAAAAACACACTAGCGCTGCTAGAGTGAAAATGTACCTGGTGTGCGTCAAAAATAACCCCGCACGGGCGGGCGTGTGTCGAAAATAACTCCGCACGGCGGTACTCGAGTCAAAAATCCAGCCGCGCGATGAGTTGACGATCTAGCCGCGCAGGTTGCGATCTCCCAGCCTCCATCAGCGATGCTGCGTGTCGTTTCTCCTGCTCCGTGCGTCGATTCTTCGGTCGCGTTTCCTGCGAGCGTCGTTTCTCAGCCGCGGAGCTGGCGGCGTGTCGTTTTTCAGCCGCCGATCGGATTTGCGTCGATCTTTTCCCCGCACGGCGCTCTGTGCGTGGATTTTCTTGTCTTTAGGCTGCCAGCTTCTCCTTTCAGGGTCCCAGGAACTGGATGGGCACCACAGGGCAGAGTAGGAGTCTCTCCAGAGGCTCCAGGTGCTGGCAGAGAGAAGTCTTTGCTGTCCCTGAGACTTCAAACAACAGGAGGCAAGCTCTAGATCAAGCCCTTGGAGATTTCTTCTCAAGATGGAAGGCACACAAAGTCCAGTCTTTGCCCTCTTACTCTGGCAGAAGCAGCACTGCAGGAAAGCTCCACAAAGCACAGTCACAGGCAGGGCAGCACTTCTTCCTCAGCTAACAGCTCTTCTCCAGGCAGAGGTTCCTCTTGATTCCAGAAGTGTTTCTCAAGTCTGTTGATTTGGGTGCCCTTCTTATACCCATTTTAGTCTTTGAAGTCACCTTTCTTCAAAGGGGACTCACACCTACTTGTGAAATCCTGCCTTGCCCAGGCAAGGCCTCAGACACACACCAGGGGGTTGGAGCCGGCATTGTTAGAGGCAGGCACAGTCCTTTCAGATGAGAGTGACCACTCCACCCCTCCCTCCTAGCAGAGATGGCTAATCAGGAAATGCAGGTTACACCCCAGCTCCCTTTGTGTCACTGTCTGGTGTGAGGTGAAAAACAACCCAACTGTCAACTGACCCAGACAGGGAATCCACAAACAAGGCAGAGTCACAGAATGGTTTAAGCAAGAAAATGCTCACTTTCTAAAAGTGGCATTTTCAAATGCACAATCTTAAAATCAACTTTACTAAAAGATGTATTTTTAAATTGTGAGCTCAGGGACCCCAAACTCCACATGTCCATCTACTCTCTAGGGGAATCTACGCTTTAATCATATTTAAAGGTAGCCCCCATATTATCCTATGAGAGAGACAGTCCTTGCACCAGTGAAAAACGAATTTAGCAGTATTTCACTGTCAGGACATATAAACCACATTACAATATGTCCTACCTTATCCATACACTGCACCCTGCCCTTGGGGCTACCTAGGGCCTACCTTAGGGGTGCCTTACATGTAAGAAAAGGGAAGGTTTAGGCCTGGCAAGTGGGTACACTTGCCAAGTCGAATTTACAGTGTAAAAATACACACACAGACACTGCAGTGGCAGGTCTGAGACATGATTACAGAGCTACTTATGTGGGTGGCACAACCAGTGCTGCGGGCCCACTAGTAGCATTTGATTTACAGGCCCTGGGCACCTCTAGTGCACTTTACTAGGGACTTAACAGTAAAACAAATATGCCAATCATGGAGAACCAATTACGTACATATTTTAAACAGGAGCACTTGCACTTTAGCACTGGTTAGCAGTGGTAAAGTGCCCAGAGTAACAAACACAATAAAATCAGAGTCCAGCACACATCAACAACCTGGGGAACAGAGGCAAAAAGTTATGGGAGACCACGCCAAGGATGAAAAGTCTAACACGTGTCCCCCCCAGCTAAAAGTGGGGAGCAACTACCCAACCTCATGGGAGTTCTCATCACTAAGGCGGAAGAACCTGGACAGACCATCAGCATTGGCGTGCTCTGTACCAGGACGATGTTCCACCGTAAAGTCCATCCCCTGTAGGGAAATGGACCACCTCAACAGTTTTGGATTCTCACCCCTCATCTGCATTAACCATCTGAGGGGCCTGTGGTCGGTCTGAACTCGGAAGTGAGTCCCAAACAAGTAGGGTCTTAGCTTCTTCAGTGCCCAGACCACAGCAAATGCTTCGCGTTCTATGGCACTCCACCTACTTTCCCTGGGTAGTAACCTCCTGCTAATGAAGGCTACGGGTTGATCTAGGCCCTCTTCATTAAGCTGTGAGAGTACTGCTCCAATACCATGCTCTGAGGCGTCTGTTTGCACAACAAACTCCTTGGAGTAGTCAGGTGCCTGCAGCACAGGTGCTGTGCACATGGCAGCCTTCAGGGCATCAAAAACGTTCTGGCAAGCCTCTGTCCAGATCACTTTCTTGGGTTGCTTCTTGGAAGTCAACTCAGTTAAGGGGGTAACAATGGTATCATATCCCTTAATAAACCTCCGGTAATATCCTGTGAGACCTAAAAAGGCTCTCACTTCAGTCTGGGTCTTGGGAGGCTCCCAAGCCAGAATCGTATCAATCTTAGGCTGTAGGGGTGCCACCTGGCCACTCCCCACCTGGTGTCCTAAGTACACCACAGAACCCTGCCCTATTTGGCACTTGCTCGCCTTAATAGTGAGGCCTGCTTTCTGCAGGGCCTCTAACACTCTCCAGAGGTGTTGCAGGTGTTCCTCCCATGTGGAACTAAACACAGCAATGTCATCCAGGTAGGCGGCACTGAACTCATCCAGTCCTGCCAACACCTGGTTGACCAACCTCTGAAAGGTGGCAGGGGCGTTCTTCATCCCATAGGGCATCACATTGAAGTGGAAGTGCCCATCTGGGGTAGAGAATGCTGACCTCTCCTTTGCCCCCTCAGTTAAGGCAATCTGCCAGTACCCAGATGTTAAATCAAACGTACTGAGGTACTTGGCAGCTCCTAACCGATCAATGAGCTCATCAGCTCGGGGGATGGGGTGTGCGTCAGTCTTGCTGACCGCATTGAGACCCCGGTAGTCCACACAGAACCTAAGTTCTGGAGTGGCACCAGGAGCAGCAGCCTTTGGGACCAAGACCACTGGGCTGGCCCAAGGACTGCTGGAGCGCTCAATAACCCCTAGGGTTAACATTTTGGAGACTTCCTCCTTAATGCAAGCCCTGACCCTGTCAGTCACCCTGTAAACCTTATGTTTAACAGGTGTACTGTCTCCAGTGTCCACATCATGTGTGCACAGGTGTGTGACTCCTGGGGTCAGGGAAAACAGCGAGGCGAACTGTCCCAGCACGTGGCGACAGTCCCTCTGCTGTTCCTCAGTCAGGGAGGGGGAGAGGATCACTCCCTCCACAGACCCATCTTTCTCTCCTGCAGACAGGAGGTCAGGAAGAGGCTCACTCTCTTCCTCCACCCCGTCATCTGTCGCTAGGAGCATGGATAGCTCAGTTCGCTCAAAGTGTGGTTTGAGGCGGTTGACATGTAGGACCCTCAAAGGGTTCCTGGGGGATTGCAAGTCTACCAGATAGGTGACCTCGCTCTTTCTTTCCACCACCTCAAAAGGCCCAGTCCACTTATCTTGGAGAGCCCTAGGCTCCACTGGTGCCATGACCCACACTTTTTGTCCAGGCTGAAACTCAACCAGAGTGGCATTCTGGTCGTACCACCGTTTCATATCCTCCTGGCTTGCTTCCAGGTTCTCCTGAGCGAGACTCCTGAAGCGGGCAGTCTGGTTTCTTAGTGCCAGCATGTAGCTAAATACATCCTGGGGTGGTTTACTAGGAGCTTTCTCCAAAGCCTCCTTCACCAGACTGAGCGGTCCCCTCACAGGGTGGCCATAGATGAGCTCAAAGGGGCTAAAGCCAAGTCCCTTTTGAGGCACCTCCCTGTAAGCGAACAGAAGGCATGGCAAGAGGACGTCCCACTTACGCCTCAAGGGCTCTGACAGGCCCTGAATCATGCCTTTCAAGGTGCGGTTGAATCTCTCAACCAGACCATTACTTTGGGGGTGGTAAGGGGTGGTGAACTTGTAGGTTACCCCACACACCTTCCACAGAGACTTCATATAAGTGGATATGAAGTTTGTACCTCTATCAGATACCACCTCCATGGGGAACCCCATGCGGGTAAAAACCCCCATTAAGGCACGTCCCACCACGGGGGCAGTGACCGTCCTTAGAGGAATGGCTTCTGGGTACCGCGTGGCATGGTCCACCAAGACCAGGATGAACCTGTTGCCCATGGCTGTCTTGGGATACAGAGGCCCCACAATGTCAATTCCTACCCTTTCAAAGGGAGTACTGACTACAGGTAAAGGTTGGAGGGGAGCTTTGCATTTCCCCCCACTCTTGCCACTTGCCTGACAAGTCTGACAAGACCTACAATAAGCAGCTGACTGCTTGTGCATCAAGGGCCAGTAAAAGTGGGAGACAAGCCTCTTATAGGTCTTGTCCTGCCCTAGATGTCCTGCCAAAGGCACATCATGAGCCAAACCCAGTAGGAAGGCCCTGAAGCACTGGGGTACCACCAGCATACGAGCTGACCCAGGCTCAGGAACCTTAGGCTCACTATACAGGAGGCCATCCTCCCAGTAAATCAGGTGAGTACCTGGCGCCTCGCCAGCTGCCTGGGCTGCAGCCTGCTGCCGCAGCCCCTCAAGAGTAGGGCACTCCTTCTGCGCTGTGCAGAATGCTTCCCTGGTGGGTCCCCCTTCCTGCTGCCACTGTGACAGCTCAGGGACCTCCCCCAGTTCAGCCACCTGTTCCCCTGTAGGCTCCGGGGCATCACCCTCAGGCTCTGCCTCCTCCCGGACCGTGGGAACTTCTGGGGCCGGTTTCCCGCGCCCCCTGCCCTTCCTCTTCTTGGCGGTCCCCTGGGCCACTGTTTCAGGCTCCAGGGGCTCTTGACTACCCTGATTGGCTGCCATAGACCGGGTGGATACGCATACCCACCCAGGCAGACCCAACATCTCCAAGTGAGACCTGTGTTCCACCTCCTTCCAAGGGGAATCCTCCAGGTCGTTACCTAGCAAACAATCAGCAGGCATGGTTGGACTCACAGCTACTTTCCAGGAACCTGAGACCCCCCCCCCATTCAAAGGGAACCTGCGCCACTCTGCAGAGGCGCTCAGAGTTGTCTACCGCAACTACTTGGTGAAGTACCCGGGGATCAATCTGCTCTTCAGACACCAGGTGACTCCTCACTGTAGTCACACTGGCTCCTGTGTCTTTCAGAGCCTCTACCCTCTGTCCATTGATGGTCACCCATTGCCTGTACTTCTTAGTGTTATCAGGCACTAGGTTTCTCTGGACCATCTCACTGTCCCCTAGTGAGACAAGGGTCATTTCTGCTGGTTCCCACCCACCTGAAACCAACTCCTCCCCAAGCGCTACACTGGCCAAACCCTGGGACGGTGCACCAGTGGGTGCCGGTGTACTTCTGGGGCATTTGGGGTCCCCCCTCACATGACCCACCTGGTCACATGCATAGCACTTACGTGGGGGACCACCTGCCACTGGCTTCCCTTTGGACAACCATGGCTTCTTTTCACTGGGGGGTTGGGAATCCTTACCCTGGGAATCAGTTTGGGGCCCTTTAGAGAACTCCCCCTGTTTGCCCTGACCCCCCCCTTTCTTCTGAGAGGGACCCTGCCCACCCTTGGCGTGGTCTCCCCTATACCTCTTTTGGACCCTGGTGCTCTCCCAGCGGTCCGCTTCCTGTGCAAGCTTCCTGGGGTCAGTCAGCTTGCTGTCAATGAGGTGCTGGCGCAGCTCTGGAAAACATAAACTGTACAAGTGCTCCCAAGCAATTAAATTGTAAAGCCCCTCATACGTGTTTACCTTACTGCCCTTCACCCAACCATCCAGTGACCTGCAAAAAGAATCAACACATTCCAACCATGTTTGGGATTCCTTTCTCTTGTAGGATCTAAACTTCTCCTTGTACTGCTCAGGGGTGAGACCATACCTGGTAAGTAAGGCCTCCTTCATGACAGGGTAGGTGAGATCCTGAGCATCCCCTAAGGCTGTCAGTGTGTCCCTCCCCTCTGCCTCAAAATGCTTCCACAGGGCTGCCCCCCAATGAGCTTCAGGGACCAGGTTCATGTGGAGAGCTGACTCATAACCCTTGAACCACAAGCAGATATCATCATCCCTCTTATAATCCCTCACAAGGTCTTTTGGGATGTGTACCCTTCTCTCAGGCTGCACTGTAGGATTGCTGCCACCATCCCTACTGGGCTGACTCCTCTGCTCTATCTCCTTTAAACTGAGCTCATGAGCCATTGCTAACTTCCTTTCCTCAATGGCCAGCCTTCTCTGTTCCATCTCTAGACTGAGCTTTTTCAACTCCAATTGGTACTCCCTCTCTGCCTGTCTGTCCTGTAACTCTTCAGGTGTCAGACCCTTGGAGGATACACTGCTACTTGCCCTAGAGACTCTTTCCCTGGGAATAACAGGTCCCCCCACTATACCATTATGTACTGATTGCTCTCCCTCCTCATCCTCATCCTCCTCCTCATCCTCAGTGTGCCCTCCAGTGCTTCTGGTTGTCACCCAGGCCCTCAGCGCCTTTTTCAGCTCATCCTTCTTGGAAGAGCTCTTAATGGGACAACCAAAATTTTTACAAAACTGCTTTAGCTGAGCCTTGTTATAACTATCCAATTGCTTCAGGTCAAAAACAGCTTCAACTGGTGCATCTCCAAGTAGAGACATGATAAAAGGTTAAAAGAGTGCAAAGTTCCAAATGCAGAAAAGCAAGTTCTCAAATGAAGTTCCAGAAAAGTCAATCACCGGATCAGCGAAAAAAGAAACTGAATGCAGAGCAAAAACAGTCCAAATAGAAAAAAACAAAAATCACAAGACTAGTAGTATGTGGTCACGTAGTGGTCTGAACTCAAACAGTAGTGTACACTTTATCACTGTATGTCAAGCACAAATACAAGTCCAAATCCCAACCGCTGATCACCAATGTTAGAAATGGGGTCCTTGGTTGACAGTCAGGTTACCCCCTGTTCAAGCAAAGACCCTCACTCTAGTCAGGGTAAAAGAGAATCACCCTCAGCTAACCCCTGTTTACCCCCTTGGTAGCTTGGCAGAGCAGTAGGCTTAACCTCAGAGTGCTAGGCGTAAAGTATTTGTACCAACACACACAGTAACTCAATGAAAACACTACAAAATGACACAACACAGGTTTAGAAAAATAGGAAATATTTATCTAAACAAAACAAGACCAAAACGACAAAAATCCACCATACACAAGTCAAGTTATTAATTAAAAATCAAAAAGAGTCTTTAAGTAGTTTTAAAAACACACTAGCGCTGCTAGAGTGAAAATGTACCTGGTGTGCGTCAAAAATAACCCCGCACGGGCGGGCGTGCGTCGAAAATAACTCCGCACGGCGGTACTCGAGTCAAAAACCCAGCTGCGCGATGAGTTGACGATCTAGCCGCGCAGGTTGCGATCTCCCAGCCTCCGTCAGCGATGCTGCGCGTCGTTTCTCCTGCTCCGTGCGTCGATTCTTCGGTCGCGTTTCCTGCGAGCGTCGTTTCTCAGCCGCGGAGCTGGCGGCGCGTCGTTTTTTAGCCGCCGATCGGATTCGCGTCGATCTTTTCCCCGCACGGCGCTCTGTGCGTGGATTTTCTTGTCTTTAGGCTGCCAGCTTCTCCTTTCAGGGTCCCAGGAACTGGATGGGCACCACAGGGCAGAGTAGGAGTCTCTCCAGAGGCTCCAGGTGCTGGCAGAGAGAAGTCTTTGCTGTCCCTGAGACTTCAAACAACAGGAGGCAAGCTCTAGATCAAGCCCTTGGAGATTTCTTCTCAAGATGGAAGGCACACAAAGTCCAGTCTTTGCCCTCTTACTCTGGCAGAAGCAGCACTGCAGGAAAGCTCCACAAAGCACAGTCACAGGCAGGGCAGCACTTCTTCCTCAGCTAACAGCTCTTCTCCAGGCAGAGGTTCCTCTTGATTCCAGAAGTGTTTCTCAAGTCTGTAGATTTGGGTGCCCTTCTTATACCCATTTTAGTCTTTGAAGTCACCTTTCTTCAAAGGGGACTCACACCTACTTGTGAAATCCTGCCTTGCCCAGGCAAGGCCTCAGACACACACCAGGGGGTTGGAGCCGGCATTGTTAGAGGCAGGCACAGTCCTTTCAGATGAGAGTGACCACTCCACCCCTCCCTCCTAGCAGAAATGGCTAATCAGGAAATGCAGGTTACACCCCAGCTCCCTTTGTGTCACTGTCTGGTGTGAGGTGAAAAACAACCCAACTGTCAACTGACCCAGACAGGGAATCCACAAACAAGGCAGAGTCACAGAATGGTTTAAGCAAGAAAATGCTCACTTTCTAAAAGTGGCATTTTCAAACGCACAATCTTAAAATCAACTTTACTAAAAGATGTATTTTTAAATTGTGAGCTCAGGGACCCCAAACTCCACATGTCCATCTACTCTCTAGGGGAATCTACGCTTTAATCATATTTAAAGGTAGCCCCCATATTATCCTATGAGAGAGACAGTCCTTGCACCAGTGAAAAACGAATTTAGCAGTATTTCACTGTCAGGACATATAAACCACATTACTATATGTCCTACCTTATCCATACACTGCACCCTGCCCTTGGGGCTACCTAGGGCCTACCTTAGGGGTGCCTTACATGTAAGAAAAGGGAAGGTTTAGGCCTGGCAAGTGGGTACACTTGCCAAGTCGAATTTACAGTGTAAAAATACACACACAGACACTGCAGTGGCTGGTCTGAGACATGATTACAGAGCTACTTATGTGGGTGGCACAACCAGTGCTGCAGGCCCACTAGTAGCATTTGATTTACAGGCCCTGGGCACCTCTAGTGCACTTTACTAGGGACTTAACAGTAAAACAAATATGCCAATCAATGAGAACCAATTACGTACATATTTTAAACAGGAGCACTTGCACTTTAGCACTGGTTAGCAGTGGTAAAGTGCCCAGAGTAACAAACACAATAAAATCAGAGTCCAGCACACATCAACAACCTGGGGAACAGAGGCAAAAAGTTAAGGGAGACCACGCCAAGGATGAAAAGTCTAACATACTCAATATTATTTGGCGCTCAAAAATATGAACTTTCAAAATTCTCAAACACCCACTGTGCAGGAGGGCAGGCTTGGGCCAAGCACAGTAGTTGCCCACTGCAGCAACAAGGCTCTGAGTCCAGCATCTCCTGAATTAGGATTACTGGTCCAGTTGTTGTGAATAAGGTTGTTCTAGGCCAGGAGGCAGTGGGCAAGGTTGGATGACCCAGGCTGATATATTTTTCAGTAATACCAACCCCCCCATCCCCACACACCATCTACCGGGAATACCACTCCAGGCACCTCATAATGAGATCCCAAGTCTTATGCCCTACAGTTGCCCATCTGACTATAGATAAATTAGTTTAGCTATTTTAACAGGCATTGGAAAAACCTATAGATCTCCCCTTGTAGACCTAGTTACTCTTCAAATTTGTTTTCCAATGCTGTGCACAATAACACTGCTGCTTTGCTGGTCGCGCCATTCTGAAGCTGCCTGTATGTGTTATGACATATGCATGCATAAGCATCACCATGCCTGTGAGTGTCTACAGAATAACCTGGGCACAGTTTTCAGTTTTTTTAATAGACTTACCTAAGTTGGAGGACTCTAAGGCAGGTAATGTCCATAGGGATGGGGGAGCGACAGAGAAGCAGGTAGGGTAAGCAATGTGGAGTGGAGTGATAAAATAAAAATAAAGCTGGATGGCACGAAAAGGGGAAGAGCAGAACATGAGTGAGAGACATGGAGCATGAGCGCAGGTGGAGAAACACACAAGAGAGCTAGAAAACACATGCACTCTCATGGAGTGCTTAACGAAAAAGAAAAAGGTAGTTCCCTAAAAGTGAGCAGTGAATGTTACAAGTCGGCTAGTCAAAAGGTTGGCAAAGAAGATTAAGGACATGTGAGGAACAAGCTCACGGAAAGGAGGTAGAGGAAGGAAAGCCATTGAATAAGCAGTAAGCAAATCAGAGTGACAAAGTGAACAACGGAAGCAGTGGATGGGCTCTAAGTCCATTGTAAGTTATTCGTATAGGCCACAAAGGGTCTTTTGCAGCTTTTTGAGACCTAAAACACACATGGAAAGCAAAAGTATTGCCTTTAGTCTCCAATGGAGGTCCAAAAACAATGAAACAAGAATAAAAGGTTTAGGAACTTGGCATTCGATTGGTAGACTTTCCGACAGAACAACACTAAGGGGGTCATCTCTGACCGCCGGGGCCAGGGTCGGCGGGAGCACCGCTGACAGACCGGCGGTGCCCCGCAGGGCATTCTGACCGCAGCGGTTCGGCCGCGGTCAGATGCGGGAAACCGGCGGTCTACCGCCGGTTTCCCGCTGCCCTGCAGAATCCTCCATGGCGGCGGAGCGCGCTCCGCCGCCATGGGGATTCTGACACCCCCTACCGCCATCCTGTTCCTGGCGGGTCTCCCGCCAGGAACAGGATGGCGGTAGGGGGTGCCACGGGGCCCCTGAGGGCCCCTGCAGTGCCCATGCCAATGGCATGGGCACTGCAAGGGCCCCACAAAGTATTTCAGTGTCTGCTATGCAGACACTGAAATACGCGACGGGTGCCACTGCACCCGTCGCACCCCTGCAACTCCGCCGGCTCCATTCGGAGCCGGCATCCTTGTTGCAGGGGCATTTCCGCTGGGCCGGCGGGCGCTCTTTTGGAGAGCGCCCGCCGGCCCAGCGGGAATGTATGAAAGGCCGCCGCGGTCTTTTGACCGCGGTGCGGTCATTTGTCGGCGGGACCTTGGCGGGCGGCCTCAGCCGCCCGCCAAGGTCTGAATCAGGCCCTAAGGCCCTTATTTATACTTTTTTCATGCTGCATTTGCGCCGCTTTTTGATGCAAAAACGGCGCAAACTTACAAAATACAATTGTATTTTGCAAGTTTGCGCTGATTTTGCATCAAAAAATGACACACATGCAGCTCTAAAAAAGTATAAATATGGGCCTAAGTATTAAGGTGGGAAACATTTCCCTGATGAATGACTATCATTTGAATAAATGCTGCTTGTGCAAATCAAACACTTGGTTGATGTTTTTGGTCTCGACATGGCCCCACTTACAGACACTAGTGGTACAGAAAAATAACGGGGTTTGAATCTCCAACATATTCTTTCTTGCACAACACATAAGTAGAAACATGGCACTTTTGGGTTGCCAGGCAACCCACAAAGAAAATCAGCTTAGCAATGGGGGCCTGAGAACGTACCGAGCTCACTGTAGCATAGCTAATAAGTGCTGCGAGGAAAACGCAAAGTATTTGGAGTTTTGAAACAGGAGTGGCACGGTTTGCGCACAAACACTATTCACAGTGTAGAATTAATCTTAAAAGGTGATTGGTGGAGAAGCAATGCTGTCGCAAAAGTGTTGGATTTGTATAACAATAAGTGCTGGAACCCAGACTTTTGCTCAGAAGCCCTGTGGCCAGTACTAGTGAAAGTCAGGATGCAAAAAATATCAAGGCTACAAAGTCTTAATTCCACCTCTTGCCTCTTTAATTCACCACCCGACACTCAATGATTCTGTAACTCACATATTTTTTCCATCCGTGCTTTCTCCCCATGTCATTGCTTTTCCATCTTTCTCTTTATCTGTCTTTTTGGGTTTTATGTTTTGCTCTCTCTTGCTCTGAATCAAAGTCTGTTGAGGGAAAATAAGTGCCAGTTCGCAAAAATGAGGGGCGGTGGGCCCCATCTTCGACCTTCGGCTCAAATTAAGGAGAGTGGCACAAGTCTGTATAGATTCCTCTGACAACTACTCAGTTCATTGTTAGCTGTGTGCAGTTTCTATGAGTAGTATGAGCAATTGAATATCATTACCCTCTTTTTTATCTTCAATATGCAATGTAGCATTAATGGGATCTTATCTAGGAATGTTTAGAGTTTTCTTCCTTGTCATTTATCCGTAAAAGTTATCTTTGTGTACTGATAAATGTGATTTGACTCCTAAATGCTATGATAAAAGCAGAGAACGAGTTGTGAAAATCTTGCAATTCTTGCAAGTCAAGGGACCTCCCTGTGAGAACAGCTGTCTGACAGGTAAAAGACCCACAGTACACTGTTCCTTTTGGTGAGCTGTGAATATGCAATCACAATCAGCCCCCCTCAGCGAGAGCAGCAGGGAGGGAGCTGTAACTACCCCCATCACAACCTGCCCCTCGCAGTGAGAGGAGCAGAAGGTGAGTGTGAATACACTAACACAATCTACATATGTATGTCAAGAAAATACTCTTTCAGACTTAAAGTGCCACATAAATTATACAAAAAAGGAAGCAAGTATATATATATATATATATATATATATATATATATATATATATATATACATACATAAAATATACATATATATATATATATATATATATATATATATATATATATATATATATATATATATATATATATATATATATATGAATAAAGCCTGGGTATCAGGAAAATGCCCGGTGCTAATTCTCAGGCACTGGTACCCAACTGGTGTAAGTAAAAACTTACTATAAAAACACTAGAACGGTCAAAGAATAAGTGGGTCATTATGAGCCTGGTGGTGAGCCGAAATGTGGCGGTAGTACCGCCAACAGGCTTGCGGTACATACTGCGACATTATGAGAATGGTGGGTTGGCTGTAGCCAACCTGCCACTTCTCCACTCATACCACCATGGCGGTATCAGCCACCGGGCCGGAGTTGTCAATCTCCAGCCCGGCAGCCAGCATAGTACCGCGGACGGAATTATGAGCCGGCCTACTACCTTGGTTTTCGTGGCGTTAGCAACGCCACGAAAACCATGGTGGTAGGCCCTACCGGTGACAGAGAATTCCTTCCCTGTCACCAGTAGGCGGCTCCCCCCCCTCACAACACACACCTGACACCCTGCACCCTCCTCTATCCAAGCCCCCCCATCCCCTCCGATCCTCACACTCACCCCCCCACATCCACGCACACACCCGCTGACACGCACCGCGCATACACCCAATCACTCACACTGGCATACACACATACTTCCGAACATGCTTGCACACATTCTTACACACAATCACACTGACATGCAGACACGCACTCACTTCACCATTCACTCACACGCATACAACCACGCAAACAACACAACACACACGGACCCATTCACACACACACTCAGACATTCATGCACACAACCAGACACACACACACACACACACCCCACTCCTCTCCCCTGTCGGAAGCCCGACTTACTTTTGTCAAGGAGGTCTTCCGGCAGGAAATGGGAAGGGGCGCTGCTACCGCTAGCAGCGCCCCGCCAGCAGAACATCACCAGGCCATATCAAAGGTCATGATACAGCTGGCGGCCTTCAACTGGTGTGGCGGTGCTGGTGGAAGCAGCAACAGCTTACCACCGTCTACCAGTATGATTACTGCCGGATTTCAGCCCATCTTGAGGCGGAAGTCCGGCAGTGATCATAATATGGCGGACGGATGGTAGCCGCGGTGACAGTATGTTGGCAGCCGTCACCAGCGTTTTTTACCATTGTTATAATGAGGGCCTAAATGTCTTAACAATAGATTGTTCTATATGCTTCTTTATTCTTCAAGTAAGATATCACAGCCACACAGCAAACACATGTTTCGAGACTCAGTGTCTTCTTCAGGGCTGTTTAAACAAAAACAAAATGTCATATACAAACTTGTACGAAAATAGATCTTTGTATAAGCATATATATACTATCAACCCAAAACAATTGTCATTCCTAATCAAAAGAGAAAAAAAATGGATAACATTTTGAAAAGTACAGATTTCATGATCTTTTATAATTGCTTATACATTGAAGTATGTACCGAAGAAAGTCCTCATGGTGTTGAACACCAGATACCAAGGGATAGCATACATCTAATAGCGCATCTCAATGAATTAAGGAGTCTAAACTCCAGAAATGTGTGCTATGCATTGATTTAATTTCTGTAGGAGAACAGTAATCCGTAGAAGGCCACATCTCAGGCATCACACATCTAATACGTATTTAAATTCCCTGTGTTAATTAAGTCATATAACTTGAACATAGTTTAAAGTATTTACTATCTTCCATAAGCTATTGGATGCCACCAAGGAAGTGTAATTCACACAATAACCACTTACCATGATAATTACTGAATTCAAATGCGCTGTATAATAATAGTATGCAGTCCGTTACTGGAAGAAAATTCTTCATTCACGTTTGACCCCACAGTCAGAATCACCTGATAAAGTTACCATTAATAAAAAATAACACAAACTATGAGTCTTAGATTGGTATCAAGTTCGCGCCTCATAGGTCATGAGACCAATGAGAGTTACTACGAGCTACCTGAAGCGCAGCTGAATACAGCAGAAAAACGTATGCTTGTACAAAGCACCCTTCTCTTACTTGCACTCCTGAAACGAATCATTCCGAGCAGCTACTAATGAAGATATTTCATTTGCAGTGATTCTTCCTTTGAAACAAGGCCCATATTTATGAAAAAGTGGCACATCAGCTCTGTTGCACCACTTTTTCATTGGCCCCCCCTTACTGGCACCCAACGACACCATGGTTGTGCCGTATTTACCATAGGCGCAGCATGGCGGTAGTTAGGACAATAGTGTCAAACTCTTTTACGCTATTGTGGCACTTTGCTACAGTAGCCTCAAAAATGTTGACACTAGTGTAGCAAAGTGCAAGGAGGCCCATTGATTACAATGGGTGTGTCATGTTAATGCCTGACCTTGAGCAGGAGTGAAAAATGACTATAAAAATGGCACAGTGAAATCTTGTAGATTTCATTGCGCCACTTTTCCGGGCCTACTAACACCAGAGTGCCCCTCTTGCATACATTATGCCTGATGCAGCCATAATGTGGCGCAAGGGGGTCACAAAGTGGTGCAATGCACGGCAAAACTTGCCTCTTGAGCCACATTAGCGTAAAAAAATTACACTAATGTGGTGCACAGAAGCGCTAGGCCTTCTTAAATCTTGCCCAAAGTGTCCACATGCAACATAGAGATTGTGAATGTAACAAATATGTCCAATCAACCTACAGATTTCTGCTACGATCAATTGCCTTCCTTCCTTCTCTTATCTGTGTAAGAGAAATATTTTATTTTTAGATCCCTGTCAAATGGGATGACAGCGCTTTTCCTGATCAAAACTTTGGTAGGTGTAATATCTTGTGTAAGACAACAAGCTCAAAAGCTGAAATAAACACAGGGAAACTCTAAAAATCTAGCTTAAGAATCTAAAAGAAGTCACACAGGCGTAGTTAATTGTCTCATCTAAGAACCACAATGTGCTAACGAACACAGCATGGTAAGCGTCAGAATTGTTAATTGATCTCTTATCTAATATAACAGGACTAGTAGTTCAAGACTAATATAACCATATTTTGAGCGAAGTTCTTGTGTTCCAAATTTGACAATCGAAGAATCTGAGACTGTAGATTAATCTGACGCTGGTAAATGAAAATGAAATGTACAAAATGTTGAGATTGCTCTTCTATTCCGAGAAAGAGAAATCTGTGTGGCCCCTGCTGCGCAAAATGTATTGAGAGAATTCTACTTCCTAATTTCACTCACTATCTCTTATAACAAGTGCTGACCAAAGAACGAAAAGGCCACGCAAGATTGATCCTGGAAACTTACAGTACTCGCCTAGTTGCTGACTACCGCTCACAATATAAACCTGATCTGCTAAGCAATTCACATCAGGTTGCAATATTTACAGTTTATTAAATCAGCAAAGAAACACAGTCTGTTTGACCAAGCATGATATTTTCTCTCAGCTGGTATATATGGCTTAACTAATTAGCTTAATGCCCGAGAAATGTGTGATAAACACTACAGAAAGAGAGGAAAGACGATCATATGTTAAAAATCCAAATGACACCTAAACTCAAGTTGTAAAACACAATGAAAAAAAGGCCAAGTATAGCTCACGAGGAAAAAGAGGCCGATTAGGATAATTCCATCCGAATACGAAGCATATAAGTACTTTGACTGCATCTTAAGGTATAAATTTGAAGATATTTGAAAACATATTTAAAGCCTCTTCACAATAACTAGAAGATGTTATTATCACTGAGGGATATTGCCAGATTCGAACCCTCGAACGCTGGAGTTATAGTTCTTGAAACTTTGCTCTCACTCTACAAACTTATCTTTTTGTTTAATAGTCACGCTGAGTTGAAGAAGATACCCTAGTACAGTGGTTCCCAACCTTTTGATTCCTGTGGACCCCCACTTTAACATTAATGGAATCCAGGGACCACCACAGAATCATCATTGGAATCCCGGGACTCCCGCCTGAATCATTATTGGAAGTTGGGGACCTAATTTCTCGATATTTGTTAATATTTTTTTATTTTCTTAGCAGTCGCAGACCCCCTGAGAGGGTTTCGCGGACCCCCAGGGGTCCCCGGACCACAGGTTGGGAACCACTGTCCAAAGAGCATTTTGCTTTAGGCAAATTTTAAAATTCGGAATACACTGCCCATATTGAAGATCAAAGTCTGTTATCCGACTCCATCCTAGGTTATTAGGTTGAAGATATTTTTTGTAAATATTTGAGCACCTCCTCGTGATAATAGAAAAATTATCATGGTTCCTGGCTGTTGCCAGATTCAAACCCTAGAACATTGGAGTCAATCTATGCCCTAACAAAATAAGTGTTCTTTCTTTTCATCAACCATCTTACTGACCAGCTTATCTTTCGTTGAAACTGCTCTCCTGGAAGTTATTTGTGGTTTCTTCCCAAACTCTGTACCAATGATAGGATCCTTTTGGATTAAATTCCATTGTTTCTGGAGAACTCTTCTGAACTCATTGTGCCAGCACTTATAAGTGGTTATGACCCTATAACTCTGTTGCCCTGTGTGTTACACAGAGATGCGATTCTGCGCCAGTTGAAGTGGTCGATTTTTAGCCCAGGGGCCCCATCCCCCCGGACCAGGCCTTTAAATATGTTTATTTTTTTGAGGGGCAGTGGGGCCACCTGACCCCCCCCCCCGGCCGATCTCAGCATTGGGGACCCCATTCCCCAGGGCCCGGCCATGTCACCACGGTAACCCAAGGACACCCATTCGCCATTGTTGGGGACCATGGGGGAAGACATGCAACCGCCTGTCCGTGAGAGCAATCGTTTCCTCTGCTTCCCTGCCCGCATGTCTGTGAGCAGGGAAACAAAGGAAACCTCTGCTTCTAGCAGGCAGCAGCACTTTAACATCTTCTGCCTGCTGGAATTGCAGTATGTGCTATAACTTGGTGGGAGTTGTCAAAACTCCCGCCAAATCACAGCAAACAGCTATGTCCCAGGGGGCACCCCAGAACATATCAGGAGCTGGCCCAGGGGTGTGGTGAATCCCAGGGCCATAATTGGCTCCTCAAGGGGAGGGCAGCATGGCCCCCTCCAATGTTTAAATTTGCCTCGGGAGGTGGATGTCTCCAGGGCCAGGAGTCCGCAAAGGACCCCCTTCATTATTTCAATTCAGCCCGGGGAGGTGGTGGTCACCGGAGCTGTAGGGGGACTGTGCAGCCACCGCATATTATCCAAATAGCCCCGGGGAGGTGATGGTCACTGAGGTGGGGGAGCCACGTGCACCCCCCCTTTATTTTTTACATGTCCCGGGACCTGGCCCACCCAAGGGCTTTATTAAGCCAAGCACGGGAGACTGCCCTTGTTTTTATGAAAAGTATTGCCACAAATTTCACGACATCAACACAAATTCACTACAATTTATTTTTTTAAAGTGCTTTTTTGCCCTGGCAGGGTCCCTCTGGGACCGCAGCACCAGAGCTAAGGGACTAGGGTGTCCCTACTCTAGACCCTTTTCTTTTTTTCACTCTTTTTTTGGAACTCGTCCAAAGCCGAGTCCCACGATGGCTGTCAAAACTTCCCAGTTGAAGTGTTAGCAGCCAATCAGAGCTCTGTAGATCTTTGCATGAGCTCGTTATTATTTACGAAGGCATCGCAGCCACAGATATACCAATTTGGATTTCCATAAATTTCTCAACAACTACTGAACAGATTTAAACTAAATGACAAAAAGCATAATCTACATACCAAAAGCAACCTTTCTGCCAAATGTGGTGTCATTTCATCCAGCGGTTCAGGCTGTCATTGTGTTCAAAACTCCCAATGGAATTAACATGGGAAATGCATGTTTTGTGACGCTCCCTTTTTCTCAGCCCCCACTTTTTGGATCAGGAACACTATAGTAAGGAAATAGCATTAAAGACCTTTGAAATTCACTAAAACCACAAAGGCTACCGTATTTGAGGCTTAAAGATGTATACTAAGCTACTGCAAAAGTTACATTAATATTTTTCTGTACTACTTATTAGTGTTACTATTTGTAACATATGTAATTTGATCTACAATCTCATTTTTAAAGCGGCTGTGCTATTTATCAATAAACTAGCCTCTACTCTGACAGATATCCCTTGATGATGTATGCGTATGGTGGTGCTTTGCAACAGTCTAAGCTGTTCATTGAGACTGCACTCCACAGAAATGGCTGAGTGTAGTTCTCTTTTACGACATACTGATCAGTTTCCTTAGACCTCTCTCTTTTGTAATCAATGACTGTAGAGGTAGATTGCAATAAATTAATTTGTTCACTAGTACCATTGTATGGGTGATGGCTAAGTGTAGTAGACATTTACAAAAGAATCACCTCAATGCTCATACCCTTGTCCATGATGAAGAATAATGTGACCAGTGAATTGTGACTCTGGCATGTTCGGTAAGATATCTCTATTAGTTTTTATTGTAGTGGTGTGTGTAAATCTGAGATTTGAAGTAAAACTTCCACCCAAGTTCATGAATGGTGTTATTATGGTTCGCAGTAGGCTAACTTATATGGTTAGATGTATTACTTTGGTCATCAGTGTTTAGAGCAGTGGTTAAGAAGTAACAGGACTATCTGTTGAATATTGTCTTTTAGGTGATAAGTGAATGCAGAGGTTGATAAGTTTACAGCGAGTTCTGTGCTGTATGTTTCTCTTACTTTAAAAAAACATAAATGGCAATTTATAAAGAGTATTGAAGTTTACTTTACTTGGATGATGTCATCGGTAATGTCAATTAAGATGTCATGAGTGATGTCACTGACCATGTCATGAGAGATGTAATATGTGAGGTCATAAGCAGTGCATTGTGGGGCATAAGTTATAATTAGCTCAGGTAACTATAACTTTTGATTTTTTATGGTTTTGTGCATATAAAATCAGAGCCTTACCATAACGCCCCTTTTACCTTTCTTTTCATTGAATTTCTAAGTTTTTTTTTAATGCTATTTCCTAATTATATTGTCCTTGTAACCTTTTGGTTTATATTCAATGACGATCTTTCATGCTTCTGTAGAGGAAGTCCTCTCCCAGAATTGTTCTCTTTTGTGTATAGCTGTTACCTTTTACACCTTTCCATTAGAGCTCCAGATCTGTTTTTGCTCTGGTATTTTTTTTAAATTTAAAATGGTGTCTGCACATCCTGATCAGCCAAAGTGTCAGGAACAATAGAGTTCTTCAGAAGAAGAAGAACTATCTAAAAAGAAGGACTCTATTGCTTGGCAGTCTTTTACAGTTCTTTCTGTAGACCAAAAAAAGTAATTGCCAAGCAAGTGCAATGTACACTGTGCAACAAAATCCTGTCAAGAGGAACTTCAAAAAAATATTCACAGCACGAGTAGTATGTTGAAACATTTGAAGACTATCCACCCGTGCCACCTTTCCAGAGCTCATAAAGAACTAGATGAGCTGCATACGTCACAATTTGGTGTAGCTCACATAGCAGCTGGAGATGCACTACCACCAGAAGGTGCTCAACATCTACCAGCTAGAGCATCTTAATTGGCTAAAATCGGGACATTTTTGCACAAAATGCTATAAGGTTTTGACTATTTGAGAGCAGTCCATCCGTGATGTACTTAAGGCAGTTAAAACCCCTAAATGTTATTTTTGTTTAAACTTGTTACCCAACTTCTGTGCATTTTGTATTTTAAAGTTCATTATTTATAGTTACCATTTTAAAAAACAGAAAAAAAACAAATGTTTGCAAACACAAAAAAAAGAGTCAGAAAACTCAAAAAAGAGTCTTATTAGAACTGCCTTTTCTAATTTGAAGGAAGAAAAACTATATGTTAGACGTTTGTATGTGAATGTCTCAACAGCTCTTGCTACATGTGCACATATATGCTTCTTTAACCGGGTGCTCTAGTGTTTGTACTGGTGTGTGAGTAGTGTATGAATGGCTGTATTAGTGTGTGGCTGGGTGTGTGAGTGTGAGTGGCTGTATCAGTGTGCGCATAGGTGTGAGAGTGGCTGTATTAGTGTTTGAGTGGGTGTGACAGTGACTGGATTGGTATGTGATTGAGTGTGTCAGTGGCTGTATCTGTATGTGAGTTAGCTTGTTAGTGGGTGTAGTGGGTGTATTGTTGCATGGCTCGGTGTTTGAATGGCTCTATCAATGTGTGAGTGGGTTTGACAGTGGCTGTATTAGTGTTTTCCTGGGTGTCTGAGTGACTGTATCAGTGTATGTTTGGATGCAAGAGTGTGTTGGTGTGTGTGACAGTGACTGTATCAGTATGTGTGACTGGGTGTGTGAGTGGCTGTATCGTGTGTGACTGGGTGTGTCAATGGCTGTATTTGGGTGTGAGAGGATGTGTGAGTGGTTCTATTGGTGTGTGTGGCTGGGGGCGTGAGTGGCTGTATCAGTGTGTTGGTGGGTGTGACAGTGACTGTATCAGTATGTGTGACTGGGTGTGTAAGTGGCTGTATCATGTGTACATGGGTGTGTGAGTGACTGCATCAGTGTGTGACTGGGAGTGTCAGTGGCTGTATCAGTGTGTGAGTGGGCGTGTGAGTAGCTGTTCTAGAGTGTTGCTGGGTGTGTGAGTGACTGTATCAGGTTGTGAGTGGGTGTGTGAATTGCTGTTTCAGGGTGTGGGTGGGTGTGATAATTGTTTTATTGGTGTGTGACTGGGTGTGTCAGTAGCTGTATTGTAATGAGAGTGAGTATGTGAATGGTGTATCGTGTGTAGATGGGTGTATGAGTGGCTGTATCAGTGTGTTTGTGAGAGTGACTGTATCAGTGTATGTTTGATGTGAGAGTGACTGTATCAGTGTGCTAATGGGTGTGTGAGTGGCTGTATCAGGGTGCAAGTGTGTGTGTGAGTGGCTGTATTGGTCTGTGACAAGGTGTGTCAGTGGCTCTATCAGTGTGTGGCTCGGTGTGTGTGTGGCTCTATCAATGTGTGAGAGGGAGTGTGAGTAGTTGTATCGGTGAGTAGGTGGGTGTGTGAGTGGATGTATCAGTGTGTGATTGTTTGTGTCAGTTGGTGTATCAGTGTGTGGCTGGGTGTGTGAGTGTGAGTTGTGTATGAAGTTGTGAGAGGGTGCAAGAGGGTGTGTGAGTGGTTGAATAAGTGTGTGGCTTGGTGAGAGAGTGGCTGTATCATTGTGTGACACGGTTTGTTAGTGGCTGTGTCAGTTCTTGCAAGCACTAAAACATTTCTCCAATCATGCCGTTTGTGAAACAGATTTTTCCAATGAATCCAATTTTGCTTGTAGCTTTTCATTTAGGAATACTGTGACACCGTGGTGTTCCATTTTGTCTATTGTTGTTGTTTCCAAAATGTCTTCTTTCTCCAATTCCAGCGAATCTTTGTTGAAAGAAGCACACTCCTCCAGTATAGACATAAAGCACACAATTGGATTTCCTTTTTGTGAAAGTGAACATTAGCTCTGCTAGTGTCTTGTTCATTAGAAATTGTTTTAAAAGAAGGCAACTTTCTACAGACGTCTTCCCTCTTTTGAAAGAACACCTTCTCTAATATCCTTTAGAATATTCACATATTCAACATGAGATCCTTGTCACACATTCCTAAGTAATTCTTTGTATTGGATATATCGCCAAACATTCATATTTCTAATGCTTCCCAAAGAATTTTGAGTTTCATCATGAAGCAGTGTTTGAAACACAGGCTGTCCTTTTGCAGGTGTAAGTTGCAGTAGATCCCCTAAAACAATCAAGTTTTTTCATCCAAAAAGAGACTTGTAGTCTAGTCTTAGAATCTGTTGCATTCTCAAGTGTAAAAAGGCAAGCATTAAGTTTTAGAGCATGCTCACCTCATCGATGATTAAAATTCTTTAACTTTTTTAGCACTCTCAGCACTTCATGGCACGCTTCACCAGATAACATTTGGTATTGTAGTTTCTTTTCATGATCCACAGGCAGCATCAAATGTTAATGTAAAGTAATTTCATTGATATTGTGTGCAGCTTATCCAGTGGGTGCTGTAACTACATGTGACAAATTACAGGATACAATCCTATGTAGGAAATCAGGGAGAATTTGTATAAAGACGTTTTTACTGGTACCAGCTTGTCTGCTGACAAGCAACAGTATAGGCTTAAATGATATGCATCACATGAGTAATCCGTGCTTAACTCTGATTGTCACCTCCATATATTTCCTTTTGCATGTCACTTAGTTGTCCAACTAAGTCTTCCAAATCAATTGCTTGCTGTCTTGCTTGTTCCATTGCAGTCTTCACCTCATTCACTGCAATAGCAGCTTCATTTTCAAGCATTGGCTTTCTAAGTGGAACTTGACTTTGAGGACCTAAACTTTGGCTGCTTTGTGAACTCTTCTTAGCTACCTCAGAAGCAATTGTTTCTTCCTGTTCAATGTCATCATTTAACATTTTTAAATAGTTAAGAAATACTGAACACTCAATGCTATCTTTTCTAGCATTGAAAAAGTCCTCATAGCAGTCAAAATGTCTGAGTAATTCTAATTCAGAATACCAAGATTTAAACAGTTGCAAAAGTGCCATATAGAAAACCCCTTTTTTTTTTCAACAGTCTGGAAACATAGGCCCATGTTTATACTTTTTGATGCAAAACTGTGCAAACGCAGTGTTGCGTCAAAAAGTATAGCGCTGGCTTGCACCATTCCAGAGCACCAGCCGCGCACCAAGTTTATGAACTGCCGCAAGCCGGCGCAAAGGGTGGGCTAGCATTTTTTTTTTAAATCACATTAGCCGGGTGGGGGTATGAGAGAAGGGGGTTTTGCTCCAAAAAATGACGTTAGGCTGCTTAGAGGCAAAGAAAAAAATGCCTTTAATCGCCCTAACATCATTTTCTGATGCAAAACCATCCTCACCACATGACTCCTGTCTTAGAAAAGGCATAGCCATTTCACCCTGTGCCATGCAGTGGGCTCCAAGTTGGGCCCCTGATGGCACTTTTTTTTTTTTTTTAAATACTTACCTATAATTAACCTTCTTAACTGGGATGGTCCCCATCCTCCAGTGTCCTTCTTGTGTGGGTGGGGGTGTTCCTGGGGCTTGAGGAGGGCACCTGTGGACCCATTCAATGGTGTTCCCGCCACAAATGCCCTGGCAGTGTTAATCCACCAGGGCAGCGCTGCCCAGGGGATTACGAGTCTCCTACCGCCAGCCTTTTCCTGGCAGTTTGAACCGCCAGGAAAAGGCTGGTGGTACGGGGAGTCATGGGGCCGCTGGGGGCCCCTGCACTGCCTATGCCATTGGCATGGGCAGTGCAGTGCCCCCCTGACAAGGCCCGTGCAGCTTTTCACTGTCTCCTATGCAGAGAGGGAAAAAGCGCGACGGGAGCAACAGCACCCGTCGCACGGCTGCAACTCCGCCGGCTCTATTTGGAGCCGGCTCCTGTATGGCAGCCGAGATCCCGGCTGGGCCGGCGGAAACTAGCGGAAATGGCCGCGGCGGGGGTGCGGCCGCATTGCCGGCCGCCTGCCAAGGTCGTAATGAGGGCCAAACTCTTTTGCAGACCTATTTTGTAGGTTAATTCCTATTTTAAGAGTATGCCTAACAGCATATGATAGTCACTCTCAAATAACAGATGAAATATATATGGAATACTTTGTCAAAATCTAGGGTCCTCTGAATATAATCTTGTTGACCCATACTCAGTTGCTGGTATTTGCATTGACCGGTCATCATATATAAGCCTACTCCATTTGGAAATAGTTGTGGAAAACAGCGAGCCCCTAAACCTTTCACGCACACTCATTGGAATCTTTTTTTAGCTTGCTTCATCTGATACAGCTCAATAGCATCTCCCATAATCTCTTTGGAATGGAGTGGATGGATACTGTAGTGTGCATACATTTCTTCACATCTAGTTCTATTCACTTTTTCAAACTGTCTACCTGAAGGCAAAAAATATTTCGCCATACAACTCCCATGTGTAAGAACATCTACATCTTTGTAATACACATTATTATGTTTGAGATAGAATGCAGCATTTTACCTTATTCACATCCACTAGTTCATGCCAGATTTTTTTGTTGTTTGTGTGGACACCATTCACTAGCATAAAATGTGGTTCTTCCAAATCCTTCTCTACACCTACAGTTTCAATATTGTATTTAAAATCTAAAGGTACGTACACAACTCTACCTTTAAGACGATTCTGGAGGTCATTCATTCATAGTTCCCAGTCTATAGTTCCTTACAAACTATTGCTTGAAAAGGGTGCATAGATTGTATCAGTATTGTCTCATAAACACTTAGTTATCTGATTGCTAGGAATATAAATGGATCTATAGGTTTGTCAATGTATAGGATTGCCTTTATAGATCTCTGTATGACTATGTAAGTGGAACTATAGGTAAGTACATTCATATGTGAATGCTTTTATTGCTGTGTTTCTGAGTGTCTTAGTTACTATCTACCTATATGAGTAGAGAGTACATATGTTTTTTTCTGGTAATATAACTCACTGTCTCATTATGTATAAGCAAGTGAGTACCCATATAACTTGGTATGTCAGTATGTAACAGCCTGTGTAATCTTGTGACTACACATGTATAAATGAATATCCTGGGTCTGGTTGGTAAACACACTAATGTGTACACTGTTGAGACCTGT
Source organism: Pleurodeles waltl (assembly GCF_031143425.1). Lineage (NCBI taxonomy): Eukaryota > Metazoa > Chordata > Amphibia > Caudata > Salamandridae > Pleurodeles > Pleurodeles waltl. The sequence goes on along the minus strand of NC_090450.1, from coordinate 128,938,216 downwards.
GTTTTATCTCAAACTTACCATTTAAATCCCCAAACATCCAATCTGCCATTCATCATCTCAAGGTCTATAAAATCAGCTGCATTCAATTGGGTAATAATAAACATTTGTTACCAGTACCAACATAGACGTCTTTATGAAAAAAAAATTGAGTTCTATGAATGCTTCTATGGTGGGTGAATCATAGTATGAGGAGTTGAGTAAATAGATCCTGTATGGATGTGTGAGTGGATATCTAAGTCCCTCTGTCACTCTCTCACTGAGTATGTGAACGGGTCTATGGTTTTGTTAATAGGTATGTGTGTGGCTGTGTGGGTAGTGACTAGATATATATCTAGCTGTATGGATGTATACACCTCTCTGTAACTGACTGAGTATTGGGTACATCAAACACTATATATGTGTCTGAGTGGATCTGACAGTGCCTGCATGTCTCTGTGAATGAGCATGTATAGGTGAGTTAATGGGTGTGTGGATAGTTTTATTGATGTTCTTCTAACTGTGTCAGTTACTATCTTGCTATATCAGTAGTGAGTACAGAGGTGGCTTCTTAGCACTGTCACTGAGTGTATGAGCACCTGCCTGACTTTGTGAGTGGGTACAATTTATATACTATTAAATTATATAATGTAATAAATCACCCACATCTCCTCCCAAATACATTCATACATATCAACCTAATGAAATAACTATAGTTTCTCTTCAGACATTTTTCTTCCTGCTTTGCTGCCTACTATGGTTTTCCTTAATATCTCATCTACCTTCCTTTTTATTTTCCCTTTTACTGTTGTGTACCACCTACATATTTTATTTCACCTTATATACACTCATAACTTTTTAAGTTTATATACTATTTAATACTACACCTCAATTGACACACCTGTGAAATCGTGCTGCTGTTCTCCAATTGTTATCTCAGTATCTAGTCTAGACTAGTGGTTCTGGGTGGATCCATCACAGCTCTCAGCGTGTTCACCATGTAAAATCACAGCAGAACTGTGAATCCACAAAGGAGCCCATAGAACCATTTAACAATCTTCTGCGAAAGCATGGCATTTATATTTAACTTTGTAAAAAGTACTGGATTTAAAGCGAAACAGTCCCTAATGAACACTATTTCCATATCACTCTTCTTTTGAGTTAACAGTCTAGTCTTTTTCTTCCCACCACGCACACTCTTTTAGCTCCTTTTCTACAGTATCCATGTTTGGAACACTCTCCGCTAGCACTAGATCAAAGTTCACAACACTTCTGTAAGCAGCATACTAGCAATTCTAGCAGATGTGATTGATTGTTTGGAATTCTAAGCATATCCCAAACACATAGTTCATTTTTCTTCTCAAAATCACTACCTAATTGTAGCTACCTGTATATTTCCATGATCCAGTCAAATATGTTCTTCTATATTTTAGGTGCTGTCCTCCATGTTAACTGCCTTTCAGTTTGAAAACTGTTTCATTCAGTTGTAGCCTTCTCCTGTGTACTATTCCCCCTTGCTTCTAAAATGGTCATAGTGTGGACAGTGGGCCATTCTTTTGTGTTTAGGCCAGAGAGAGGGCTAGAATGAGTGGCAATGACAGGGACCTGTGTTTACCTATTGTAGACATTGCTTGGTTAGCCAAAGAGGGTTAAAGTTGCATCAATTGCTGCCTTGGGTGCATTGTGGAGTGCCAACATCCAGACCTTATGGTTGTGCATCGTGGTGGCAATGACCTAGGCACAATTACTGGGGTAGGACTGGAAATACAAACGAAGGACACCCTTTGTAAATAAATGGTACTTTTCCCACACACTGCCTTGGTATTCCCCAACATTTGCCAAAAGCAGAAATGGAAATGGTCAAATGAATGTTGATATACAAATCCAGGAAACAAGTCAATAAAAGTGATACTGCATTCCTCAGAGACCACATTCTGGGATCTATATATCACAACAATGTACACTTTGATATGGATGGAATTTATTAAAACAATGGACTTCATTTCAAAGAAAAAGGCAACAGAGTGTTCATCAATAACTTAAAAGACTGCATCCTGTTCTATGCGTAATGATCATCTACACTTCATAGAACAGGAACACAAAGGTTCTTTTCAGGGCCAGCCCTAGTTCCAAATACTAGTTTATTTTCTTTTAAAACTCTTTTTTTTAATTATGTCACTCAGGTCCGCAGATCCATTGGGGATACCAAACCAAAATCCCACATTCAACACAAAATAGTAACACATCCGGGCTCTGCAACGGATCTGCAGGTCCGTTTATAACCCCAGGCATTCATACCAAACATCAACACATTTAATACAGTGGGTGTATAACTGCCTACATGCGTTTATCACAGAGTGTGGGAGTTGCTGTGTGGCTGTGTCAGTAGGTTTCTGAGTTGCTCTGTGACTGGGCAGGTGAGTGCGTGACTGGGTATTTGAATGGGTGTGTAAGTGGTTATGTGGATGTGTGACGGACTGTGACTGGGTATGTGAGTGGGTGTGTGAGTGGCTGTATGAGTGTGTGAGTGAGTGGATGTATGGCTGTGTGAGCTAGTTTGTGAGTGACTGTATGGGTCTCTCAGTAGGTGTGTAAGTGGTTTTGAGGGTGTGTGAGTGGATATATGAGTGGGTATATGGGTGGTTTTCTGGGTCTGTGAGTGGGTGTTTGGGTGGTTGTGTGGGTCTCTGAGGTGGTGTGTGAGTTTCTGTATTGGTCTGTGAGTCGGTGTGTGACTATGTGAGTGGATATGTAAGTGGGTGTGTGACTGTCTGAGCGGATCTGTGAGTGGGTGTGTGTGATTGTGTGGGTCTGTCAGTGGACGTGTGAGTGTCTGCATCGGTCTGTCAGTAGTTGTGTGAGGGTCTGTGAGTCAGTGTGTGAGTGTCTTTGTGGGTCTGTGAGTGGGTGTGTGAGTATCTGAATGGGTGTATGAGTGGTTGCATGATTGTGTGGATCTGTGACTAGGTGTGTGAGTATCAGTATGGGTCTGTGAGTGTTATTTTTGTCTGTGTGGGTTTGTGAGTGGGTGTGTGAGTGTCTGTGTTGGTCTGTGAGTGGGTGTTTGAGTGTCTGTGTGGGTCTGTAAGTGGGTGTGTGAGTATCTGAATTGGTCTGTGACTGGTTGTATGATTGTGTGGATATGTGACTAGGTGTATGAGTATTGGTATGTGTCTGTGAGTGTTATTTGTGCCTGTATTGGTCTATGAGTGGGTGTGTGAATAACTCATTGGTCTGTGAGTGGGTGTGTGTCTGTATTGGTCTGTGAGTGGGTGGGTGTGTGAGTGTCTGTATGGGTCTGGAAGTGGGGGTGTCTAAGTGAGTCTGTGAGTGTCTGCTTGGGTCTGTGAGTGGGTGTGTGAGTGTCTGTGTGGGGCTTTTCGTGTGAGTGGGAGTGTATGTGTTGGTCTGTGAGTGGGTGTGTGAGTTTCTGCTTGGGTCTGTGAGTGGGTGTATGAGTGTCTGAGTGGGTCTGATTCCGTATGGGAGTCTGACTGGGTATGTGAGTGGGTGTGTGAGTGACTGTGGGGGTCTTTGAGTGAGTGTGTGAGTGTCTGTGTCGGTCTGTGAGTGGGTGGGTGAGTATCTTACTGGGTGTGTGGGTGTGTGGGTGTCTCTTTGGGTCTGTGAGTGAGTGTGTGAGTGTCTACATGAGTCTGTGAGTGGGTGTGCAAGTGTCTACATGAGTCTGTGAGTGGGTGTTTGAGTGTCTGAGTGGGAATGTGAGTATATGTGTGTGTCTGTGAGTAGGTGTACGTATCTGACTAGGTCTGTGAGTAGGTGTGTGTCTGCATGGGTCTGTGCGTTGGTGTGTGAGTGTCTGAGCTGGTCTGTGAGTGGGCGACTATCTGAAGGGGTCTGTGAGTAGAAGTATTTTAATAGTTTTTTTTAATAACGGCTGAATTTCCGCATCTCTCATGGATTCACAAATGGGGCCATGCTGAGCACCTCAGTGGATCCGCGAATGTGGAAAAAAAACATTTTATAGCAACTTCATGATAATCAGGGGTCCCTCAGAGACAGGGTACACTTACCATGTTTTGTCTAATGCCTAGAACCCAGGACCTTGCCCCAGTATCTAAAATGGCAGCTGCAACTTTACAGTCAGGTTGCAGCCAGCCAATCACAGCATTGCTAGTGGCGTGTGGATCAGCGCATCTACCGAAGTGGATCTGCGATGGACCCGCATCCCTAGATATACAAATTTCTGCCAGGTTTGGGATACTTCCATTCAGGATTTCGGGCTGCAGTCTTGTTCAAAATCCCTAGTGGAGATTGCATGGGGAAAATGTGTTTTGGAACCCCCCATTTCCTCTGGCCCAACTTGATGAATAACCCCGAAACATCAAGACAGCAGCTGAAGTAATTTGCATACTACTTTTGAAAGAAGATTTATCAAAAGGTGCAAAAATTATCAGCGAAACAAAAAATGCTTTGCCTATGGAAACTAGCGGCCAGATGTATCATCAAGGCCTTTTGCGATTCGGAAATAGTGATTTTTAAGAAATCGCTATTTCCGACTCGAAAAGTGCCATGTATCACATTTGCGAATCGGTAATAGCGATTTCTTAAAAATCGCAAATGCTCTTACCAAATTGCAAATTGCAATACCGGCCCCATTCACACCTATGGGCCTGTTGGCCCATATTTGCGAATTTCTTGCATTTCCAAAATGGCGATTTCTGAACCAGAAATCGCCATTTTGGAAATGCAAAACCCTTAGGTGCTGGGGGCCTACGGCCCCCTCTGCTGCACCCCAAAATTGTTTTATGGGACATGTAAGGTGCACACATGCCAAAGGGGCATGTGTGCTTTACATGTACAATGTAAAAATACATTTTAAATGCATATTTAAATTTTGCACATGGTTACCACCAAGTTCAACTTGGTGGTAATTAGCAATTCATAAATGCCCAAATCGCATTTAGGAATTGCTTCATACATGTGCTATGGAATCTCAAATAAGGAATCCTTATTTGCGATTTCTAATTTAGAGAGTCGCAATTTGCGACTCTCTAAACAGGGTCGCAATTTTAAGGAATCGCTATTTTAGCGATTCCTTAAAATTGCGTTCAGAATGTATTTCATACATTCTGAAATGGCATTTTGCATTCGCAAACGGGCATTCGCACTGTTTGCGAATGCAAAATGCTTTCATACATCTGGCCCTAGGTCCTAATTATAGCTACCTACTTGGAACCGCCAGGATGTAATATATGTATATATATATATATATATATATCCAAAAACAGCCTCCTTGATGTAAAGAAGAGTCCAGACTCCGTGGCATTGCAAAATATGGTTTACTACATAAAAATAGATTCTGGCATCCACACCAACGTGTTTCACTCGTAGCCTTGCTCACAGTAACACATAAAACCATTCAATACACATATTTAGCCATATTAAAAAAATAAATGACAGACCTTCCTAAAAACAGTGCTAAGAACCAGAACTACTGTGGCAGCCATATTGGAACATTACTGCTATCACCATTCATTGAGTAATGTTGGACTCTCCGAATTCCCAGTGCAGCACTTGAAATGCTATGGTGCTAATATGACTTCACATAATAATAATATATCTAAAATCTAATTATTAAAGCAATATCATAGAAATTTCATAAATATATACAAGTTTTTGGATGTTTAGAGTTACCGGACCACTCACTGACAGCCTATATATTCCAGTGTTTTGTGAGGATCATATATATATATATATTTACCACGTGACACAGAACTCCTTTTAATGAACGGGTGCTCTTTTAGTGGCTGTGGCTGCCACACCGCTAAATGTCGAACAATGCTCCTCACGGAGTTAATAGACGCATTTCAGCTTCTCGCCTTTTTCAATGCTGGCTAAAACAAACTGATGTTACATGTCAGGTTTACATGCACCAAAAGTTATTCTCATTGGATGGCTATTCATGGTAATCAACGACAAACCAATGTCTCTGCAGTCCTTAACCAGCCGCTATCATTGCATGTGTAATAGTTCACTTTAATATACATGCATACGGGCTCTTTTCCCTTAAGTAGATGTATTTTCCTTTTTGTAAATACAAGCCCAGTTCGTGTCTTTAAAATATGCGTGCTGGATATTTTCATAACATTCACTGCCATTCAGTCAATCGTCAAGCAAAGTTGCTTGTTCCTGTGAAGTTCAGGTTTGTACCCTCGTTCAGCCACTCAGTGCCAACTTCCATTTGCCAGATACCTTCAAGCGATTTTCATCGTGATTCACACCTGGTCATTTATTAATGACCAGATATTGTATCAGCAGGTGTGCCAACTTATTCCTGGCTTTGCGACGGTTCTGGCATTACTTCACCAATAATATTTATCAAATGCCACAAACATGATGCCGAACTCCTTTTAATGAACAGGTGCTCTTTAGTGGCTGTGGCTGCCACACAGTTAAATGTCGAACAATGCCCCTCCCTGAGTTTATAGAGCACTCAATGGGTTTTTCTAAAACAGCTTTAATAAACGCAGACGCGTTTGGGCTTCTCGCCTTTTTCAATAAAAAAAACAAAGGTTACAGGGATATTATAGTTTGGTATTGATTTACTCAAATAAAACCAGAAAAATTAAGCAGTTATAGTTATCGTTAAATCAAGCAATTATGACTTGTGCCGTAAGGTAACTATAACTTGCGTCCCTGCTTGGACCTCGAGGGCCTTCATGCTCCCCCGCAGTCTCAAGCCATTTTGACTGGGTGCCTTGGGGGACACCAACTTGACATGGCCGGTACCCGGGGGAGGGGCCCCTGGGGCTGAGATCAGCCTGAGGAGGGGTGCGGGCCGCATCAGCCCCCTCCTAAAAAAATATATATATATTTAAGCTGGGCCTTGGGGGATGGGGACCCATGCTGAGATATACCAGTGGAGGGGTCCGTGCACCGCCCCCCCAAAAAAGAAAATATGTGAAGGTGGGACCCTGGGGGATGGTGCCCTGGGGGCCGAAATCAGCTGGGGAGGGGGGCTGCATGCCCCCCAGAGCAAAATGAGATGGCTGGGCCCCGGAGGATGGGGTCTCCGGTGCTGAGATCGACCCAGGTAGGGTGGGCCACACAGCCCCCCTCACCCAAAGGAATAAATATAGTAACACTGGGGCCTGGGGATGGAGTTCCCATGGTTGAAATCAGCCAGGGGAGGGGGCCAAGCAGACCTGCGACCAGCTCTGGCTGTACAAGGAGAAAGGCAGTGCCCAGAGCAGGGCTGGGAGGTTAGGAGGTTGGCCGCAGGGACTGGCCACAGGCCAGGCCCTGCGGTCAATCTCACTGCGCATGGGCAAAAGGTGTGCATAGCGCAAGGTTGGTTGATTGAAGAGGGTTGTATACCCCCCTGTGGCCAACCGCCACCACAGAAGGCCGAAGGCCGTGTCCGGCGGCGGTTGGATTAACATATAGTAATGAACGCTACTTTCAACTATAACAGGTGAATTTCTATGGTTTTGCACGTTTAGCATGTGAGCCTAACTATAATGCCCCTGTAACCTTTGTTTTTATGAACACATATGTGTGTGTGTTGCGGGGGGCGTAGCCGAAGTTATACTTAGCTCAGTAAACTATAACTGAGGAGTTACAATGGTTTTTTGTTTTTAAAGTGTGCTGTTATGCCTGGTGTCACTTGTATCTTTGGTTTCCTAGTGAATTTTTAGGGTTTTCAACATAAAGTGTTACAATACCTAACTGTAATGTCACTTTAAGCTTTGTGTTTTCCACTAGTTTACAGTTTTTTTTAAACATAAAGTAATCTCTTATAACCATACCCAAACTTTGAGGATGGTCAACCCTCTGCAGTGCAAGGCATTTGCCATGTGCCCCATGGGGTTGGCCTGTGACCAGACCATGCACCGCATCCCTGCAGGCGGTCAATATCCCCTGTGATTGGCCAAGCACCCCCAGACCCCATCCCACACCCTTCTTTTTTTTTTCTTTTGGCTCAAACGTAGGTGCCTCCGGGACCACAGTATAAGGGCCAGAGGATCAGGTTACCCCTAGCCTGCCACCACGACTTTTTTGAGTTTCAGGACACCAGAACTAAGACCCTGTGACCTGTAAATTGAACGTTGTAGGTGGTCCTACCAGTTTTATTTATGGCTCAGTGGGTACCATAGAAACCTAAATTTCACTTCTAGTGACTCCACTGATCCGATTCACAGGGAATAAGCTTTGACCTTTGGACAATTCTCCTACTAAATTTGCTTTAAGATTCGGTTTGTTTAAACTGCACGCCACTGTATCCGTAACGGTAGTCAGCAAACGAAAAGAACATTTAAATTCAAACATATTGCGTAACACCAACCGTGCAGCCTTGGCAGCCGCCTTTACCCACATCTTCAGACCTGCCAACTCATATGCGCCATTGCGTGTCGCACATTATCGTACATGACTCGCGGTCATCAGGTCAAGAGTCGATATCAGAGGGCGACAGGTAAAGATGAGTGGGAACCATTGCACAGGGTGTGTTTTTAAGGCACTCCAGAATTGCGGTGCCATTCTCAACAAGATTTTGTTTGTTAGACGTTTAGAGGGTGTTTTTTTGTTGTTGTTTTTTTTTTTAGCTGGGAGGTCGGTGGCGGGAGGGCACAGAGGTGCCTCTTGGTGAGTTCCAGGCACAAGGCTCCGCCCCTGCGAAGCCAGCCCCCTCCTCACACACTGAAATATTTTTTCAAATGGGCAGCTCTGAATCATACCACTTCAGATCGGAATACAGCACCGACGTCACACACATGTTGACTCTGGGTGAGGAAAAACATACATTAATCGCTTTTTCATTTTCAAAATTGAACACCCCTCGATCAACCTACCATAATAAATCACATCAAGCTACACGCATTGATGTTCAGAAAACAAAAAAAAACATTTCTGGCCCAAAACATTCATTTTCATTTTAGAGAGCGTAGTAGCCGAGTGTGAAAGTCCTCACAGAACACCTAACAATACACAGGGGCATATTTATACTCCGTTTGCGCCGAATTTGCGTCGTTTTTTTTTACGCAAATTCGACGCAAAACGAACTCCATATTTATACTTTGGCGTTAGACGCGTCTAGCGCCAAAGTTCATGGAGTTAGCGTCATTTTTTGGCGTGAACACCTTCCTTGCGTTAATGAGATGCAAGGTAGGCGTTCCCGTCTTAAAAAATGACTCCCAGGCATGTGCGTGGTATTTATACTCCCGGGCAAAAATGACGCCCGGGAATGAGCGGGGCAAAAAACCCCGCATTTGCGCCTCTTTTTAACGCCTGGGTCAGGGCAGGTGTTAAGGGACCTGTGGGCTCAGAATGAGCCCAGAGGTGCCCTCCCCTGCCCCCAGGGACACCTCCTGCCCCCAGGGACACCCCCTGCCAACCTTGCCCACCCCAGGAGGACAGCCAAGGATGGAGGGATGCCATCCCAGGGAAGAAAAGGTAAGTTGTGGTAAGTATTTTTAAAAAAAAATGTTGTGGCATAGGGGGGCCTGATTTGTGCCCCCCTACATGCCACTATGCCCAATGACCATGCCCAGGGGACATAAGTCACCTGGGCATGGCCATTGGGCAAGTGGGCATGACTCCTGTCTTTGCTAAGACAGGAGTCATGTTAATGGCGTCTGGGCGCCCCAAAAAAATGGCGCAAATCGGGTTAAGACGATTTTTTTGCCTCAGCCTGACTTGCCCCATTTTGGGACGCCCAAACGCCATTTTTCCCTACGCCGGCGCTGCCTGGTGTACGTCGTTTTTTTTCACGCACACCTGGCAGCGCCGGTCGGCTAACGCCGGCTAACGCCATTCAATAAATACGGCGCCCGCATGGCGCTTCAGAATGGCGTTAGCCGGCGCTAATTTTTTTGCCGCAAAACTGCGTTAGCGCAGTTTTGCGTCAAAAAGTATAAATATGGGCCACAGTGTTCTCGTACCTTCACCACGTCACCAGACCAGTGCTTTAAATGGGCCGGTACTGTCCCGTACTGAGTATCGGCACTTTTTTACTTTGAGAGGGAGAGCAACGCATATCTCAAGAAAAACGTAATACATTTAATTGGAGAGTACCGGCACTTCTCAGAAACAAGTAGGTACTCTGGCACAGAGTTCCTGCACTTTAATTTTTCCCCACCTTTTACAGAGGCACAGCGCTTCGAGTGTCACGCATCTAAAGTGAGAGCAGGGGCGAGGGGCTGAGTGTACCACGCTCGTCTCCCTGTGACTCGCCGCCAGCAGCAGCGAGAGCTCTGAATGTCACGCTGGCCTCAGCTCTTTCAGTGAGAGTACAGAGAGCCGCGAGTGTATCTGGGCAGTTTTTGAGAGAGTTTCGCGGACTTCACATTCGCGCGGTGTTGGGATGAGTGTGCTTGGGTTCAGACCGCCGAGCTCTCTGCTGGAGATAGCTCCTTCTGTCTGAAACCCGAACGGCCTCGTCGCCGTTTCGCATTGACACACGCACACGGGCCGGTATCTCTTGTAAAGAGAGAAGGCGGATGGGAAAGTCCTGGGGGAGCGCTATATAGGCATGGCCTCCTCGGTCTGCCTGTCAGTACAGCTGCCCGCAGCAGAGCCCGCTCAGCATCTTCTCTGCTTCAGCACTCGGACATCAGCACCACCTGCGAACAGGATGCCCAGCAAAACCCTGAGCCCCAGCCCTACTGGCCTCTGTAAGTCACCAGCTGCGGAGGTCTCCATCTAACTAGGACGCGCAGATTCACAACTTCAAACATTTTTATTATCAAAATTGGGGAAAACATCGGTTGAACTGTGACCCTCTGGAGAACAGTTAAATACAAGTGTGCAGCAGGAATAAAAGGTGCGCACCTTTTATTGCAAACCGCACACAAAGCAGGGCTGTGGAACTGAATTTCACTTTTATTAGAAATATCCCGGTTAAAACTTTGATTTTGGGTTTTAGGAGATTTTGCGTTTAAGAAAAATTACATTAATACCACACTTACTGAAAGTGGCATTTTCACCCAAAATATATTTCTTTTCTTTAGTAGGACGAAGGTAAAATGGGTTTGAGGGCAGAAACGTCATACTATTATTGCGAAAGCACGTTAAAATGGGTTATGATAGAGGTAAACTTTTAAAACGTTTGATGTGATTTCTTGATTACCGGAAGTTAGTTTGCTTCCGATGATCTTATAATGGGCATTCGTTGAATTTGATTTTCTTATATTATTTAAAAAACACTTTTAGGCTGAAATTTTGACCTTAACATCACTATTTTCACTTCAACTGTCAGATTTCTAATTTATTTAAACATTTTCAATTCCATAGTACTTTTTATTTACGTAGGTAGCGTCTCCTACTGTGTTGACACTCTCCGCTATCCGGAAATTTCAGTTCACCATCCTTCCGAGGAGGGTTAAATGGCTAATGATAACATCTATTATTTGTGGCGCTTCGTAGCGCTATATGAAGAAAACGAAGTTATATGCTTGAGGATATCTTCCGTGCCACAGAGTTCGAACACATGTATTTGTGCCCATTTTATTATTATTTTTTGAAAGTGAGAAAATCAAGACATCAGATGATCGTGTTGAGACAGTTCAGAAAAATCACTTCTGACCTTTCTGTTTTCAGAACAAATAAACGTGTTCGATGCTCGCGTTTTCAAGTATGCACCTTTCCTTTTATTTCCAGGCTCTTGGCTGGTCCTGATGCTGATATTTCACGCTCTGAGCGGGTCCTCAGATGCCAGCCCGGTAGCCAAGGCGAATCGTGAAGACGTGGACCTGAAGAGCTGCCTCAGCGCCTCGCAGCAGCTCCTCAAGGTGGTGAACAACAGTTGGTTGCAGCTTCAGGTGAGTTCCCCTCCGCCCGCTAGGTGTCGCTTCACCTTTCAGGAGGCTTTCCTTCTATCATTCAATAGTATGTATTGTGTTTAGGCCAATGGTAATAGCGTCGGTTATTTATTTGCGTAGACGCTCTTCCCTGGGAAATCGCACATTATTCTTAGTTGAAGGATTACATTTAGGTCTTCATCATTACTGTTTTTGCAACGTTGTTGTAACACCATGTTTGGATAACTCAGCGAGTTATCCCGGCGTAAAAATGTTGGAAATAGCTTTTCTTGCACCTCGTTGTGTATATGATGCCGTGGGCTTTGGACTATACGTGTCCGCCCCAAAAAAAAGTGCAAACTACAAGAGCGGGTCTACTGGCTATGTAGTAATATTATTATCATTCGCAATAATACAATGATAACCACAACAGTAATGTTACTAACATGGGTAATAATTTGTTTGTGCATGCCACAACAGTTTGTCGCTTCAAAGCACTGTAAATTAAAGGTATAACTATATTATTCAGTTAAACAGTATTTAAATGTAAACTCAAACAAACAGACGCCTTACACGTCTTCAGCATAGATGTCAATTCACTAAAATGCCAGGAGTAACGGAAGTGACATTACACGCCCTTTGACCTTCACTCTCATTCTTACACATTCACTCTCTCACTAAACACACCCTCTTTCACAAGCACACACATAACATACATTTAAAAACATTTTGTTACTTATCTTAGCTGCCAGGGAACGTCATATTCTAGCTGCTCGTACTCGAGTTGTTATATTACATTAATAGTAAATAGTGTAATACTATTCTCTATTAGTGTAATGAAAATTGATAGAAAACAAGGAGCAAGGAGCCCCACCGGATGTCTATAAGGACAGCCTGCCGCTGTGTTCCTGCCACTGTTTTTGCCACAATGGAGGCCAGGGGTTCAAAGGCAGTGACAGTGGTCACAAGTGTGCAAGCCAGGAGTCACAGCTACGAAATATGAGTAGCCATATAATACAGTATAGTTATAGTATAGGATAGCATAGCATAGTTATGTGCTCTATTTAAGGGATGACAGCACCTTAGACAAGACCAGCAGAGAAGATCTCAAAGTGTTGAGCCTCTCACTAGCTCAGCATAGTTTAATGTTTTTAGGAAAAAACAATGTCTAGAAAAATACTTTTAGGGCCTCATTTACAAGAGTCTGATGCAACGCCATTGATGCATCCAATTTCTCGCACTTCCCACATATCCCCTAACAATACCATGGATGTGCTGTACTTACAATCCAGAGCTACATAGAGCACGTTTTCACAGATGCGTCTGAAATTCTGACGCATCTGTTGGTGCTAAATTCACGCATTGCTGGAGTAGCATAGTTAAATTGATGCGCCTCCAGCAATGCGAGGAGTCTCTCATAGGAAAAAGCCCTGCATCAGTTTTAGCCTGCTGTGAGCAGGTGGAAAAAGTTTGACACCGTGAAGTCACAGAATGACGCAGTGAAATGTAAATTTCACTGCATCAGTTCTGCATGGCTTTTCTTGTGGGAACGCCTACCCTGCAAATATTATTCCTGGTACAGGTATGTTGTGACGCAGGGCTTTACAAACTGACGCATTGGGCCCAATGCATCAGTTTGTAAATATGGAGCAGTGTAGTGCACTGCCAGTGCCACCGCTGCATCAAAAGAAAATCACACAGTGGTGGCACAAAGGACTTGTAAATGAGGCTCCTAGTACTTTATTTGTTTTATTTATTCAATTCCTTGTGTGTAAAACAATGGATTTATATTTCGATACTAGAGCCCATCAACTAAAGAATTTGAAGAAGGAAAAGCTGATACCTGTTTTGCAACTGTGATAATTTGTTGCTTCTCTAGGGCTAACTGTTTGCTCTAGATTTAGGGCGTTGAATTTAGTTGGTGAGACGGATAACAATGTTCACCCACTTGGTGTTATGATCTCATAGTAAGATTACCCAATGACAATAATGAGGCTCATAGGTTTTCAATAGAGTACAGCAAGACGTTAGTAAAATATATCGTTTCGTTCGGGCTTGATAGCCATACAGGCTCTACCAACATAAAGCAGCAGGTGAACTAAATAAAGAAATTCAACTTTAAAGTACTAAAAATATTTTTTCAGTTCTTGTTTTGTCTCAAAAGTGTAACATAGTTTAGTATAGTGTAGTGTAGTATAGTGTATTATAGTATGGCATGGTGAAGTATAGTACAATATAGTATAGTGTACTGTAGTATAGTATAGTTGTTGAATTTAAATAGACCACACCCATACTAGTTTGGAATCCATTTTGGAACATTGGAATGTTTGGAGCTCAATTGCAGAGAACAGATTGAAAGTGAGCCAAAATGACTAGTATGCACCTTCCATCGTTTCCTATTTAATTTGGAATATTGTATCCTCAGTGAGTGGAATATTCTAATACCATTATAGATTTGTCTCAGGCTGCAAAGAACAACTTTCTCATTATAAGGCCTTGCATGCGGCCCGGTCCTGTACCTCAGGTAGAGGGCATTTAATAACATAAAGGCCTTATCTGTGCTTTATAATGCTATAAAACACAAGTGAGTGAAATCTCAGCCAAATGCTATAGGATGGCAAAGGAATAGCAATTAGTCAGTTTGTCAGGAGCAGTGGTGGACCTCAAGCGCACTCAAGAGCACAAAATTCTCTCCTCTTTAAGACCCACCCTCTTATGGGTTTGAATCCATCTTTTAGGACAAAAAATGAAACTCGATCCCCTATTTTAAGATCACACAATTTACTGACTGCCTTCAAACCAAGAAATAAACACTATTTCTTTAACTCTACATAGCTAAGACTGTGGTGGGCAATTACCTTGGTGGAAATTCCACTTGACCAGTTGGACTGTACTGAGTTGATGCATGCAAACTTTTGTAGACCACTCTATCTAGGAGCAGCCATAAAGAAAGTCCAACGGAATTTTACTGGTTAAATGCCAATTTGGGAGTTGACATGGTCTAATGGAAGGGAGTGACACTTTGGATACACACAATTAGCAACAATTGATATACCAGTCTAAGTAATGTCAAATCGTTGGGAATAGGAATTTGCCTATCATTGGGAATGAGAATTTGCCTATTATTGGGATTTTTCCATGTGCACGCAGTACATATTTTTACATAGCTTTAGCAGTATCTGACTTGTTGACTGAGAGGAGTGGCTTGTTCTGTATTCTTAGGAAGATGTGGCGCTTGCCTTCAACTGCACTTACGAAGACATGGAAATTGATGATATCATGGAAGAAACGGCACACACGATTACCGGCTGTTTAGAAAACACGTCTCTGATGGTATGAACACCACATACACAATACTCCCATGGGCACCATATTCTTATTAATTAGCAAATCCCCATTCAATAAAATCTTCTCTGTTCCTTTTCAGGAAGGAAGATGCAGCCCACGAAGCGAACACTCTTTTGAAAAGGTATGGTGGCAAGTTGCAAGATACCTGTAAAAAGAGATGCATTTGAAATGATTTATGAAAGACGCACCCAACAATGGCTTCAGAAAGTAAATATTATTTCAAAATTATTTTCCAACAGGACATCTGCTTCAAGGCGATCCATAAAGACTTAAAGTTGTACAGGGAACAGTTGAAGCACCAACCAGATCTTTCTGAGGCTATCAACGACTTGATAAAGGCAAGTTTCCAATGATTCTTTAAACATTGGCAATCTATGTTTTTTAATAGGATGTATTTTTTATTTTTATTTCATTCAAGAGTTGTTTTATATAGCACAAACTCCATCCAGTCAGATTTGAGGGCACCGTGCAGTGCACTGTAAGACAGACGATAATACACCTTTAGACATAGAGTAATGTGATAGTAATCTGGACTATTAAAAACTAACAGTGCTGTCACTTATACAACCAGATCCATTTTCTTTCTAACATAAGACAGAGTCATTAATTGTTTGTCTTAGAATAATTAAAAAAGGTAGGGGATCAATATCTCACAGTCAAAATCTAAGTAAACAAAAATATTGTTTCCACAATATTGGCTACGTCCACATCGTGAATGTGAGTAAGCATGAATTAAAGAACACTACATGTATATTTGCAAATATATGTTTTTACCTTGTGATATAATGGTAGTCGATATAGTGGATGAAATATTTTTGTAGGTCGGTGTTTTGACCTCGATTCAGTGATATACAATGATTTGGAAAATATCAAGTGTTTAAAAAAGTAAATGTGCTATATGCTTGGGCAAGCATTTTCATTTCACATGCACAAAAGGCCATAGAAAACATACATAAATGGGAAACACAGTATGCTTTCATGCAATAATTGACAGTGATTATTGTAAACTGAACAAGTATATCATATAGTTATAAAATAGCATACTATAATAAAGTTCTATGTTATATTTAATGGAGGGTGGCACCTTAGACAACACATACATAGAAGACCTCAAAGCGTGGAGCCTCTCCCTCGCTCAGCAAAATTTCCTATTTTGAAGATGAAAAGAGGTTTTAGCAAAAAGGGTTTTAGTACATTAAACATTTTAAAAAATTTCAATTGAAGGGTTTTAGTTCTTTCATTTTTTTGTACTTTATTTTTAACATTTTCCATGGAGAGAAAAGTGCAGAAGGGGAGCACAGTCAGCGTGATAGCATCATGAAGGGGCAATATAAGTCAGTCAGTGGAAATTCAAGGTTACAAATAAGGATCTACAGAAAAGAGATGTGGTTAGTGTATGCAAATAACTAGCAAATACGTCATGGTGTGCCTATAACATAACTACTCTTAGAGACACAGACAATAGGCGAGATGTTGAAAAGCAGTGTTTGCAAAAGTTGACTAAGACCAGGAGCAAGGTGAAAGACATAGGACAAATAGATATACTGTTAATAGTTACAATGGGTTTTAGTCCTTTTTCGTTAATCAAAAATAATGGTGTAGCTAGAAACATGATGTACACATCTTTCTGCAAGTGGGTCTGCAGTAGTAGCATATGACCAGTGCGCTCTGTAGTCTTTACCCTAGGGTTCTGCAGCATCTCATCTGACTTCCTCACGTCTATCCTGTTTGCAATCAGTCTCTCATTACTAATAGTATACACCTTGCTGCGAGGGTTTGGTTTTACAGTCTGTAGTTGAGTACGACGGCCCTCACCACTTCTCCAGTGCCATTGTACCACACATCTTCATGAATCCAGAAAGTTTTAAAACACACATTTTTGGTACAAGATGTCCTTTGGGCCAGACAGCGGACCCACATTCTGTGAAGATGTGCAAATTTAAGTTTCCTTTCCCAGCGTTGCTAAAAGCAGAGTAGCTCCACCTGCCTGTATGGTAAGATATCCTGCTGCAGAAATGATCATTGGTTGGGACATTCTCCATCAGTAAATTTCCGTGTCTGCCTAAAGAAGATTTCATGCTCAGTTATGAATGGGTGGCAGTGAGCATTACAGTAAGGGGGTAAGGTGGGCAGCAGCTAAAGTGAGCTTGGGTGCCAGGGGTTGGAGCTCCTGAAGTCTCCCACATGGCTGTGTAGGATAGGAGTGTTCAACAAGGTGCATTGGAGTTACACATAATGTGTGTAAACATTTATGCACACAAGCAACACCTGAACTATCGTAATATGCCTTGTTCAGTCTATAATACAAAGATAACAGCATACATGAAAACACGTATATATTAGAAGTGTCAGATTCATGCCACATTTTCAGGACAAACAAAACTATGGAAATTGTTTCTATTCCATTGCAATTGGTTTTCTTTTACTTACTCATGTGTAGACACCCTGAATATTTAGCATGGCTTTCACTCACCTGCACCTACATTGGACTTTCATGATGTAAATATTTTATAATATGCCACTTTTTGTGACAAAACCCATAATTTTATTTAATCAGTGACCAAAATACAGAGAATAGAGCTGAAAAATGAAAGACGCATTTTACCACTCATGCACAGTACTACAGTTTTGGACTGGTAAAATACCATCCAAGTCAACCTAGAATGAATAAAAGTAGCTCCTATGGTTTTCTTGTTATACGTTTACATTGTTATACTATATCTTTTACTGTTCTGGTGCATTTGAAAATGCAATGATATCAGATACATTTAAACCATGATGATAACATTAGTGAAAGCTTCTTCTTTAATTAAGGGATATAACAGAATCACTAATGCAGCCATTTTTCTTACAGGCTTTGAATTTCTCAGAAGACAGGCGGACCTCAGTGCCATCACCACCTTCCAAAAGTCGGGCATTCAGCGAAGATCTGAGAGAGTGCAGACTGCTTCTAGCTTTACGACTCCGCACTGTGACAATTAATAGAATAATGAACCACTTGAAGTACACTTTATACTGAACATGACAGAGAGGAATGTGGATAAATTGTGGGAACAAAGATATTTACTGTTAAGAGAAATCAAACTTCTCTATTTCCCACTTCTCACACTAGTATGGTAAAACGTAGACTGCAAGTTATACCAAAACATGACTGCCAAAACAGCTACTCAATATAAAAACTGGTACACAAGCGTTCACATCCTCCCAGAATCCAGTTCCCTTGACTAGAATCACTCCCTGATGTACCTCTGCCTTCTACCTTGTACACACCTCCACAACCTTTTGCCTAGTTGTACACTATACAAATACTTCATGGAAACATTCAAAACTGAATAGGTAACAAAACCTTCTAGCAAAAATTTGCTATGATTTATGGTGCTTTTACAATTGGAGTAGCAAATTAAGCCAGTGTTAAAATGACCGGGAAGTAAATGTGGGTAGATTTTGGAATTTAAAACAGGTCAGAATTTTTGTAGGTAAAGATTTTTAAGTGCTTGATAATTTGAGCTTACATTGTTGTGTCTATGTTTTACATGGGTGTCTGTGTCTTGCCGACAACAAATCTATACGCCCGTAATATTGTTTATGGGCACTGGTTTAGGACGTAACAATAGATATAGCCATTCAAAACCACTATTTTGTTACAGTGGAATAAGCTTTTCAAGAGGTTAAGGGTAAAGTAGTTAGTGACTGTAGCCTGCTGCACAAAGGATTCATCGAAAGCTATCAAAAACACGGTGTAATACTTCCAAGATGGCTGCAGACAAAACACTGACAAACAACTCTACCAAGAAACACGAGATACAGCTAGTTATTTGGTACTGCCTATATTGTTCGAGAAGTGGCTACATTTTTACAGAAACGTTTGCACGCTAGTTATTTATATTTATAAGCTGCTATTCATTCAATAGATCAATTGCAAATAATTTGACGTACTGTAGAAACATGCATTGCTTAAAATGTTATTTATTTACCTGTAATCATTCCAGTTGTGTTTATTTATTTTATATATTTCTTTTATTTAAAACAGTGTATTTAAATATTTAAGCAATAAATAAAAAACAACTTTTCTCAATGTCTTAGATTTTAATTTTAGTGTGTGTTAAAGAGACCAAGTTAACAACACTAGACAGCAACTTTTCCCCTTGTAAGCAAATCAGTTACAGCACTGCTAAAGATTGAATGTCTTACACTAGCAATACCAGGGTGATGTGTGGAATAGTTATCAGTTTGTCCTTTAGAGACAAGGGGCATTCTTGCATTATCAAGTAGTTTAAGCTTGTAGTTTATTTATTACAGGCATCATCTAGCGTCAGTATATGGAAAGGATCGGGCCAATTCTGGGGAGCTTGTACTATCGCTTGAAATATATTAGAAACAAGAATTGGCACAGCCAATAGGTGTGGCTTTTTTTTATTGAAAGAGCTTCTTCATTGGTTCACGATTTTGTATCTGTGGTTGTGGGTATATACACAAATGTAAGTGCACGAATTAATGAATCGACAGCGAGTGAGTTTTGGGAGGATGACTGGATAAATAGGTGAATGTATGGATGTATGAATGGGAGAGTACATGGATGGGCAGATATATGCATGGAGAGATGGCAAAACGAATTGGTCAGTGTACGAATAAATAGATGAGTGCATGGTTGGATGAATGGGAAGGACAATGGGTGAGTGCATGGATGGCTACAATGATGCTGGTGGAAGGGCTGCTCCCTACTACATGGACTTACCTATTATTTATCTTTGCAACTTGTCTTTAAATTAATAATCAATCCACCATCATCCACTCTTACCCAATCACATAACGCACACATTTTGTGCTATACCAATTATTACAATCCCACACAAATATACACACATACAAACCCATCCATCAGAACTTAGAGACCGTTGACTTGAGGAAAACAGCCTATGAGGCTGCAATTATGGAATTGCTGAAATTCCACAATTGCTCAATTTGTCCCAAGTCAAAGAAACGCTCTGAAAAAAAAAACATTTCGATCCAAGCTGGTCAAAATATTGGTGGTTCTGGTCCAGACGTTGTTGGATTTGTGGGAACTACAATCCCCACAAGGCATAGCACGACTTCTATTTTGTGAGGATCCCGCCATAAAAACGACCACACGTAAGATGCCTGCGTACAGTATTCATGACCTTCTCTGAAGTCGTCCTTCAGTAAGGGAAAGTTGGTACCTAAAAAACAAGCGCAATCTATATGCCAGTAGGGATCCACCTATACAATTCCATCAAAAACAACGGTTCATCCAGAGCTCATTAAAAAACACACACACACACACACACACAATTTGTGCACTGTAATCACTGCACACAGTCTGTGCGTGTATATATAATAGAGCGATGCTATTACTCAAACCTGACAAATTTAATGTATATTATGCAATGAAGAGCGATAGCAGAACATCCTAGGTGTTGTTGAATTTTCGTAGAGAAAGTACACCGTTTCCCCAGTGAAAAGGAAGATACTACAGTAAGGACGAAGTAAGCAAGTAGTGAACGATATAAGCACACATTCTAGAAGCACTCAATTTCGCTCGGTTCAGTTTAGCAGGTGCAAATTGGCACTTAATTAGACTAAGGGGCTGATTCCAACATTGGCGGGCGGCGGTCGCCGCCCGCCAAGCGGGAACCGCCAGAAGACCGTACCGCGGTCAAAAGACCGCAGCGGTCATTCTGACTTTCCCGCTGGGCTGGCGAGCGACCGCCGCCCAGCGGGAAAGCACCAGCAACGAGGAAGCCGGCTCCGAATGGAGCCGGCGGAGTTGCTGGTGTGCGACGGGTGCAGTTGCATCCGTCGCGATTTTCAGTGTCTGCCAAGCAGACACTGAAAATCTCAATGGGGCCCTGTTAGGGGGCCCCACGACACCCGTTCCCGCCATCCTGTTTCTGGCGGTGAAAACCGCCAGAAACAGGATGGCGGGAAGGGGGTCGGAATCCCCATAGCGGCGCTGCTCGAAGCCCCGCCGTGGAGAATTCCCTGGGGCAGCGGGAAACCGGCGGGAAACCGCCGGCTTCCCTTTTCTGACCGCGGCGGTCAGAATTGCCCCAAAAGCACCGCCAGCCTGTTGGCGGTGCTTCCTCCGTCCCCAACCCTGGTGGTCTCGGACCGCCAGGGTTGGAATCACCCCCTAAGTCTTTATAATCTCTTAATTTGTCCACGTTTCGACCTCTTTTGAAGTATCGTGGTCTCCTCAGGATTTTCACTCTAAACATCACAAGATTTTAATTAGGTGCAACATAACTTGAGAAACCTGACAAACTTCAGGTGCTGTAGTCTCTTTGAAGTCTGTATAAACTGGAATAAGATTCAAATTTTCCCGCTCAGTAATAATGTAGCACATTTCACACCGGACTTTCTGTTCGTGTGGTGCACTGGCTCTTTTAAATTTCAGGGTGTCTGAGTACATTGTGATAGGGAGACAGTAATAGGGGAGAACTCGGGAACAGCCATATCCAAGATTACAGACTGAATTACACGCTGGATTGCGCGTCCTCTTTTCCTGGCTGACAGCATCAGTGTTAAAGTAATATACTATTTTTGCAACTGTTAAGACCACCTGGTCAGGCTGACTTGGGCAAAAAACTTAGGATAAGCTGGAAGACACCTGAGCTATTGTTCGTCCAGGTGGGTTTGAGGCGCATACATTTGAACTGTACTATTTGGGCACGCAGATGCACTTTAGTTTCTACTGACACCAGCAGCCACAGTACCTCTCCCACCTGGCAGTCGAAACAGATACTGCCGCTCCCACCCCACTACCCTCTCAGTGGAAGACGGGCCTCTCAATCAGTACAAGATGATGCTACAGTAGAATATGTGATCAGGGCATGGGACAAACTGAGTAAAGCAGTGGGTCCTGGATAGATGGGCTGCACAGAAAGAGGCTCCTATACACCTACAGACAGCAAAGGCAAGGCTGATTTGGGGTGGGAAATAGCTAAGGAACATAGAAGGTTCTTCTGTATGCAAACAGGTGTAGTGGCCTAGACTGGCAGATTACAAGTTTTTGAGGAGGGCCTATTATACTACCCTGGCACTGCACAGGTTTTGATTCTGAGAGGACTGTGAATTAGCCAGATACGGTGAGATGGAGGCTGGGTTTTTATATCTAGCATGGCATTGGAGGGGAGTAGAGATGTACTTGATGGAAGTGATGGTGGCCCTGTCTACTATGGTGAAGAACGACACATAGGTAACAGTAGTCACTATATTATTAGGCTGGATGAAAGATGTCAGGACCCTCCCACAAGAGGTTCTTACAACTGACCCTGCTGCTGGCCAAGGTAAAGGTGGCTTGTAGGTGCGGTAGAGGTAGGGCTCTCAAACGTAAACAATGGCTGATGGATTTATTAAATTGCAACGAACAGTTGGGACTACACTTAGACCTCTTTCCCCCCGCCTCTAGACCCAAAGACATTTGGAGCCCATTAAAGGCATATTTGCTGCTTAGAGCAGAGGACCTCATGAACGCGGAGTTAGAGGCAAACTGAGGCGGGATAGGTAACCCTAAAATTGCATGGGAATGATTTGTACAAATGGAGCGCAGCATGTGTTGATGCAGTGAACTGTAACACAAGTCTCAGTGGGAATATGGTGTACAGGGCTTTTGGGCCACATCTGAGACGGGTCCCGCCACACAGAGCGGTCTAGCACATGTTAGACCTTTAAACGGGTAAGCACCCTGAATGATCCTACAACACGGGTTACTGTCAGGTATTCTTGTTTATCCTCTCTGTAACTGGGAACATACTGTTGCAAAACAATGTTATGTTCCCTTCCCTGTTACTTGATGTATTGGGTTTGCTGTATGTAATACAAAACTTAATATGAAAGCTTCAGATGTGACCACTCTTTTTGTAAAATAACTATTTAACTTTTGATACAACAAACACAAGGAAAAAGAGAAAAACAAAAAAACCCAGAAAGGATACATTCAATAAGTCACAGCTGACAGAGACAAGAAAGGCATCGGTGAAAACACCTATTGCGCAACTTCATAATCTAATAGATTGGAAGATAATCTGAGGGTATGTCCTACTCTTCCACTGACCACAGGCAATTATAGTCTACATGTTCACCCACAGCCCGCCACTTAGCTGTGAGTCTCTATTGTATATGTTGTGGCTGAATGGAACCATCTATTGGGCTTAATACTCTCTTATGCAGTTGTGATCCCCTACAGACCAGTGGCTGCCAATATTTCCTGGGGTGTGATGAGTGTGGTTGGAGATGGGCATACAGCTCACCATTCTCGGTACAATATGTTAAGTCCTTATGCCAATTTGCATTCTTAGGTGGGGGAAATCTGCCCAACTAATTGATGTACCTCTCTTAGCCAGTTAAAAAAGATATAGCTATATTTTTACGGATCATTTTGCAAAAGTCATGAAAGTAGTCCAGTAGAACTACAAGTGAGTCTGGTTCAGGCTGCAGGTGTAAACAGTGGTGTAGGAACAATTCTCAGGTTGGGGGTGCTGGTATCAATGTTACATCAATGAGGTCATAGTCATTGTGAAAATCTAGGTGTCACACAAAGAATACTTGCAGCAAATTAGCCATGCCCATTTATCAGGAGAGTGGTAGTGGTGTAGTATGTAGTCGGTGGTGCATTATGGAGCACACTGTCGCAACTATATTACTAAAGAATCATTTGGTAGTGCACTGTCATTAACAGGCAGCACATTTTCCACTGAATCGAACACTAAAATTTGCCAAAACATATGTTTGTACTGTTAAAACTATATAGCACACAAAAGTTAAAGTGGAAATTTGGTTTCAGTGAATATTTATCATTTGTGGATCACCAAGTAAAGTTCCTTGATTTTTTGGGATTTTATATAAATCTTTTTGCAATCACACTTCAGAATTACAAAAAATGTGCTTCACCTGTGCTTTACTAATTGCTGACATATTTGAAAATATTTGTGCTGTTCATTTACAGATACTTAAATGATGTGTGTTAAAAATTGTACCACCAACAGCCCATCCCTTCACACTGCCTGTACCCCAGCAAAATTGTCACATAGTTTAGTTTACGAAATCCCCAATTTTCAGAGGACGAAAAGTAAACACCAATCTCTTTGGTAAAAGATTGAGCAGCGATTTTGCAGACACCATTGCCTGACATATGACCTTGATCTTTGAATGCACAGGTAATGAGTCAAGATAAAAATGCATCTTTATTGTTCATTCACCTTTGGAACCTGTGCATGATTATTTTGGGTGCTTCACCACCCCCACATACCTACTTCCAGCGCCTATTGGTGTGAATACTCCTAAATATATATAATACTCCTAAGGCCACTTCAGGATACACTGCTACTTATCACTTACGCTGATGAATGACAACACAAGAAGGGAATTAGTGAATGAGAAAGAGCCCCAAATAAAGAACTAGTGAATGGATGCATAGTCTTCCCAATATCCACCCAATGGTCCTTATGATGTCAAATAACCACTTGAATCAACATCCACTCCAGGCATAGTGCATATTCCAATTCTGTACTTCTTACAATATCTCTGTAGTTTAGTATCAACCCACCTCAATCTGAGCACCAACTGGGCTACAATTAGTTTTGAAGCTGGTTTAGGAGTCAACGCTGCCTGGGACTTTTTTGCTTTGCATGAGGTCTCAGTAGGCAGGCACAGCTCAATGAAGCACAATAATAAGACCCAGGCGAAACTTACAATACACTGGCATAGTTCTCATTTTGTATTATGCTTGTTACTCAAAATTCCGAAAACTACGCCGTTGTCCTCCGGTGAGTAAATACACAGCCCTTTCGTGGCAAAAACCATATGTGGGGATTCTGGAACAACATGAACAGCCAGAATGCAAGTGGCTATTGTTCGTTGAAATATGAGCTTTTTTTTTGCACAAATTGGGTCCTTATATCAAAAACTGACATGAGGATGTGTCTTGCGCTAAAACATAGCGTAAAATGACAGATTTGAATTTTCGTATTTTTGCTTAATTTTCCCACAATTTTGCACCATTGTGCAAAAGTAAAAAAGTGATTACTGAGTTCCATCAGTCTATTAACATGTTTTCACATTCAGCTATTTCAGCTCACTTACACACTTATATTTGGAAGTAATACAAGTGAAAAAAGAAGGACCTTCAAAAATGTCCTTTTCGTATTTCTAGACTAGATTCATGTGTAGTTTTTGAAAAACACACACAAGTCAGGAAGCCAACTCAGATCAGAGATCTCGGCCACCATGTCTAACATTTTACTGTAGCACAAAAAGCATTTAACTTCAAATATCATCACTCAAAACTATTTTATTATATCCAAGTATACATGACAACATTAACAACACAAACCTTCTTAATGAAAATTTGTATTCATCAACTTTAGGTTTATTTGCATAGCATGTAAATACATTTCTTGGTCTTTATGAATTCGTGGCTTATCCTTTAAGACTACACTTCGGTACATATTTATACTTTTTTTGCGCCGCATTTGCGTCATTTTCTGACGCAAAAACGGCGCAAACTTCCAAAATATAATTGTATTTTGTTAGTTTGTGCCACTGTTGCCTTAAAAAATGCTTCAAATGCGGCGCTGAAAAAGTATAAATATGGGACTTCTTGTCTAAAACCTGCAATGCTGTGGGTTCATATATCACAAGTTAATGTACAGGTATGTTTCCATTCGATATGAAAACACACTATGCTTGACTATGTTTACAGTTTTTTATAGTGGAGAGTGTATCTCAGTTTTTACTGTAAAGCAGCCGATTCCCTTTTACGTAAGATACATTACGGGGATGTGACATCACATTCTGTTTCATCACTGCATGAGATGTCATTGCCTTTGCTAATTATACCCTCACTATTTCTTTTGTACTTGTGCCCTACCTTAAGTCCGAGGTCTGTCTTTCTCAGGTTCAGGAGTGTAACGGCGAGACAGGGTCTCTCTTGACAGAGCAGTTAGATTATGAATGATTGCTCGAGGCTCGGTGTTTTGAATAAGGTAATAAAATCTGAGGTCTTTACAAAATTGAGAGGTGGGTGGGTTACAAGGCATTGACAGGTGATGTAAAGAATGATTAGGGACTTTATGGAATTTTCAGGTTCTAGTTGTCGGTGCACAGATACATGAATTACTGTTGCCGTACTGCATCCCTATGTGTTTGCCAGTTGTATGCTCACTATTGTACGTGCCCGCTTGCGTTAGATGTTCTGCGTAACTGACTGTGTGTTTGTGAGGCTCCGGCCTATCTGCATGTAAGTAGTTATCTGCTTCTGCATGTGTGCTGCACTCAGTGCCTGAATGTGTGCGGGTGTGTATGCTAGTTTGTGTGTGTGGAAACTTCGAAGATAATGCATTGCCCTTGTTAAAAACAAATGGAACACAAATGCATCGCAGAACTGTGAAAACTGCAAATATGTGTCTTATTGAAGCATTGTGGAAATCTTAAAAATGTATGTCTTACTAAAGCATCGTGAATATTTGGTACAAATGAGTAATTCAGCACCATTGCAGAAACTAACCAAATATATTTAACTGTGTATCATTATAGAACTCGAATAAATCCAATCGTGACTATCAGTGTGAAGGGCGTTATGTAGATTTTTGTGGACCAGCACTTCTACCAAAAAAATGGCGGATGTCCTGGCCGACAAATTTAGGGGCAGATTTAAGGAGAGTGTCGCTGCACCCAGTGCAGTGCACTTTCCTTGCATCCCTTAGCGCCTCCGTATGGTCACTATGTGTGCGCCGTATTTAAAATACCATGCACTATGGCACAGGGTAGGAGGCAATAGCATAATTTTTTTTGACATCATTGATGTACTCTGCAGGAGTAGCGCCCACATTCCTGCAGAGTACATAGGGGCCCATTATAAATAATGGTATGCCCCCTTTTAACGCCTGCTCTGACCAGGTATTAAAAGTGCCGAAAAAAAATAGCGCAAGGAAACCTCTTAGATTTCCTTGCGCCATTTTTTCACCCCCCCCCCCCCCCCATGGTGGAATACCCTCCTTACATACATTATGCCTGGCGCAGGCATAATGTGGCGTAAAGGGTTTACAAAGTGGCACAATGCAAGCATTGCACCACTTTGTAAATATGGTGCAGGGAAAAAATGGCGCTATGGTGGCGCTAAGGTGGCGCTAGGGGCTCTGAAATATGCCCCTTAGAATGCTATTGACATCAATTTAGTCATAATATAGCTGACAGAAGTGTGCTATCATGTGGTGGCTGTCTCCGTCTTAAAAATTCTAAATAAGCCCTAAAGTCTAATTTAGGACTGTATACGGGGAATCCAGTTTTCATTGATGGGTTTTGCCAAATAAGTTTTATATGTCCTTTCTCTGTATATGGTTCTCAAAAGATAGTCGATGAAGAAGTTCTGTGGTGATAGTTTGAGGTACTTTCCTCTAAAATGTTCTATTGAATTCATGTTCTGCTTGGACCAAACTAGCCTCCAATACATAAGATTGAAGCAATTCCGGTAATGTTTCCTAAAAAATATCCATGGACTAATAACAAAACACCTCTTTGTGCAACTGCTAATGGCCCAGTGTATTTTGCACTGTTCAACCATGATATTTAAAAATAATCCTTTTGTTTAGAACACACAAGCCCTGCTTTCAAATTTTCCTCTATACACCACCAGTTTATATAAATGTTATCCTGTACACAGAATTGCACCGATTTGTCATATTTCCAAAATGATGCCTTGGTTGACAATATCCAGCCTCCTCTGTCAATTTAATCCTGAAGCTGCTATTGCGGGTGCCCTGTGTGGGGTTGTGTCTTTTAACGTATCTGATGAAATTTGATCATACATTTAAAGTATTCTACATTTTCTCTTGATTTCTGGTCAGAAAAGGAACCAGGGGTTCCCAACAAATCTCTTGAAGGTGCCAAGGTGACTGGGGCATTTCACCCTTGGAGAGTGTAGCGGGTCATTTATCACTCACCTGAGGGCAAACTTCTACAACTTTTATAGAGAGCATGAATTGATCAAGAGGAAGTCTAAATGTATTTAGCACAATAAAATCATAAGGTGCCTGTTAGAAATGGGGTCTTTGGTCGGCAGTCAGGTTACCCCATGTCCAAGCAAGGACCCTCACTCTAGTCAGGGTAAAAAAGAATCACCCTCAGCTATCCCCTACCCCTTGATAGCTTGGCACGAGCAGAAGGCTTAACTTCAGAGTGCTAGGTGTAAAGTATTTGTACCAACACACGCAGTAACTCAATGAAAACACTACAAAATGAAACCGCACAGGTTTAGAAAAATAGGAAATATTTATCTAAAATACACAAGTCAAGTTATCACTTAAAAACTAAAAAGAGTCTTCATGTAGTTTTAAACACAACGCTAGCGCTGCTAGCATAAAAATGTACCTGGTGCACGTCAAAAATAACCCAGCACGGGCGGGTGTGCGTCAAAAAGGGCTTGCGATGCATCGTTATCACTCACGAGCGAGACCTTGCATCGTTTCCCCCTTCTGTCGAGTCGGCGTGCGTCGGTTCTTCTCTCCGCAGGAGAGTGATGTGTTGATTCGGTCCGCACACGGGTCCGGGCAGGCCCTGCGTTGTTTTTGCACGCCCAGTGATGATTTGCATCAGATATTCAGCCGCACGATGATCCGAAAACTACGCAGCGTGGGTTGCGATCTCCACGCCTCCATCAGCGATACTGCGCGTCATTTCTCCACCTCTGTGCCTCGATTCTTAGGTCGCGTTATAGGCGAGTGACGATTTTCAGCCGCGAAGCTGGTGGCAAGTCGATTTTCCAGCCGTGGATCAGAGTTGCATCGATCTTTTCCCCGCACAGCGTTCTGTGCATGGTTTTCTTCCTCTTAGGCTGCCAGCTTCTCTGTTCAAGGCCCCAGGAACTGGATGGGCACAACAGGACAGAGTAGGAGTCTGCCAGAGACTCCAGGTGTGGGCAGAGAGAAGTCTTTGCAGTCCCTGAGACTTCAAACAACAGGAGGCAAGCTCTAAATCAAGCCCTTGGAGAGTTCTTCTTCAAGCAGGAATATACTACAAAGTCCAGTCTTTGTCCTCTTGCACAGGCAGAAGCAGCAACTGCAGGATAGATCCACAAAGCACAGGCACAGGCAGGGCAGCTCTTCTTCCTCAGCTCTTCAGCTCTTCAGCAGACAGAGGTTCCTCTTGGTTTCCAGAAGTGTTCTAAAGTCTGTGGTTTTTGGTGCCCTTATACCCAATTTCTCCTTTGAAGAAGACTCCTTCAAAGCAAAGTCTCTCTTGAATGTGAAATCCTGCCTTGCCCAGGCCGGGCCCCAGATGCTCACCAGGGGGTTGGAGACTGCATTGTGTGAGGACAGGCAGACCTTTTAGGTGTAAGTGACCACTCCTCCCTTCCCTCCTAGCACAGATGGCTCATCAGGAAATGCAGACGGCTCCCCAGCTCCCTTTCTGTCACTGTCTAGTGTGAGGTGCAACAAGCCCAACTGTCAAACTGACCCAGACAGGGAATCCAATAACAGGCAGAGTCACAGAAATGGTATAAGCAAGAAAATTCTCACTTTCTAAAAGTGGCATTTTCAAACACACAATCTCAAAATCAACTTTACTAAGAGATGTATTTTTAAATTGTGAGCACAGAGACCCCATACTCCACATGTACATCTACTCCACAAGGGAATCTACACTTTAATCAAATTTAAAGGTAGCCCCCATGTTAACCTATGAAAGGGACAGGCCTTACAACAGTGAAAAACGAATTTAGCAATATTTCACTGTCAGGACATATACAACACACTACTATCTGTCCTACCTTAACCATACACTGCACCCTGCCCTTGGGGCTACCTAGGGCCTACCTTAGGGGTGTCTGACATGTAAGAAAAGGGAAGGTTTAGGCCTGGCAAGTGGGTACACTTGCCAAGTCGAATTTACAGTTACAACTGCACACACATACACTGCAGTGGCAGGTTTGAGACATGATTACAGAGCTACTAATGTGGGTGGCACAACCAGTGCTGCAGACCCACTAGTAGCATTTGATTTACATGCTCTGGCACCTCTAGTGCACTTTACTAGGGACTTACTAGTAAATCAAATATGCCAATCATGGACAAACCAATCAACAATACAATTACACGGAGAGCATATGCACTTCAGCACTGGTTAGCAGTGGTAAAGTGCTCAGAGTTCAGCCAACAGCAACAGGTCAGGAAAAATAGGAGGCAGGAGGCAAAACGATTGGGGATGACCCTGCATAAACTCAAAAGTCTAACAGTGCAATTATTAGTATTGCTCTATAAAACCTGCATTGCACCTCTTCCACAGCGCAACTTCCCCATTTTTTACAAGGGTTAGTTTATCTATTGACTTTGTGCTTCATTGCTTTCTCATTTCTGTGGACAAAGATGATATTATCACTTGAGTCTGAGCTAAGCCTTCTTCTGTTTTAATTTGTTGGATAATTGGATTGTGTTTTCAACTCCTATTGAACCTTATTAATTAATTTAATCTAATTTGCAGACTATCGACTACCTCCTTATTATTTCTCCTGGATATAATTACATTCCATTAGTGAATTAAAACTGATTTTATCTGATAGACTTTATTAAGTCTCAAATACATTTCAAGGTTTGTTTTATCTGATGTCCCAAGTGAATTAATTATATCTAAAAACCAGAGGAACAGTTAATTTAATATAGCTGTCTGAATGCACTAGATCTGCCAATGGAGAATGAGGTGTTTTTCTTACTGGTACATGGAGTGTCAGTTTTTTCTATTAGTGTACTTCCTATACAGCTTTATAGCACGTCACGGTGAGCTATACTGGTCATTAAATGCCTGCTCCAGTGTTAAAGGCCCAAGCTGAAGGCGATGGCCTTTAACAAAGAAGCAGGTCTTTAATAGCCAGTATAGCCCAGCTACAGGGGCCTCTAAAACCAATAGAACATTCCGCCCTATGAGGACATAATGTTCTAATTAGACAAACAAATACATCTCGAAGCCCAAGAGGGGTTGAAATCCTACTACGATGCCTTTGTTCACAGCTCTTGCTGTGAATGCTCTACAGTTAATAGCCACACACATGGCCATGGCTGTTGAACATTCACAGCAAGAGTTGTGAAAGGAGGCTGAAGTCAGACCCTGGTTCTTCCCGGCTTGGCTGAACTGTTTTCTGTATTTCAGTCAAGCCAGGAAGAACCAAGAGCTGAGCAGCATTCACCCCTCCCTCCTACTGAAGCCCTAGTGACACTGAGCTACAGGAGGAGGGAAGGGTGATGGCTGCGTGTGTCCTCCTGCACGGCCCCTGCCTTTCACTCTGCCTAATTAATATGTTTTCGAGAGGCAGGGAGGAAAGATAGGCAAGTGTACTAGGAATGTTGAGCGCAGGGGGCCTATTCAAGTTCATGTACGCCGTTGCTGCTCCATTGTCTTCAATAGAACTTTTCAAATTCCAATGTTCTCACATCTGATATACCATCCCTCTAAAATGCCACAGAATGCATTTGTATAGAATAAAATCTACCATTGGTATTGCAGTGTTTCTCTAGTCTCCTTGGTCCTGATGAACGGCCACTGCCTTTTGGGCAATCTGATGCTTGTAACATGTAAAACTGACCAGTGATGCCAGAGCACTAATCAGCTACTAGCATCCCCTAGGCATAAAAAGGTACCAATCACGTATTGTAATCTTGGTGAATTCTGGAACAAAGTCCCTGACTGGTATAAACTAGGTAATTTTATTTTCTATCCTAACAATATTCAGACCTATCTCAAGCAGGTCGAGCCTATCCAGATGTACCATCATTCTGGATGAGAGACTAAGGGGGTCATTCCGACTCCCGCCGGCGGCGGTAACCGCACGCCCGGCGGGAGCCGCCGAATGACCGCACCGTGGTCAAATGACCGCGGCGGCCATTCTGGCTTTCCCGCTGGGCTGGCGGGCGACCGCCAGAAGGCCGCCCGCCGGCCCAGCGGGAAAGCGCCTTCAACGAGGAAGCCGGCTCCGAATGGAGCCGGCGGAGTTGAAGGCGTGCGACGGGTGCAGTGGCACCCGTCGTGATTTTCAGTGTCTGCTTGGCAGACACTGAAAATCAATGTGGGGCCCTGTTAGGGGGCCCCTGCAGTGCCCATGCCATTGGCATGGGCACTGCAGGGGCCCCCAGGGGCCCCACGACACCCGTTAGGAACAGGATGGCGGTAAGGGGGTCGGAATCCCCATGGTGGCGCTGCTTGCAGCGCCGCCGTGGAGGATTCCCTGGGGCAGCGGGAAACCGACGGGACACTGCCGGTTTCCCGTTTCTGACCGCGGCTGTATCGCCGCAGTCAGAATGCCCATGGAAGCACCGCCAGCCTGTTGGCGGTGCTTCCGCGGTCGTTGGCCCTGGCGGTCGGTGACCGCCAGGGTCAGAATGACCCCCTAAATGATGAAGCATGCCCAGAACAAAAAGTGGGTGGGAGTGCCTATAAAAAACAAATGGGTTTCATTTTGTAGAGTAGTTGTACAGCATTGGGTTACCATCCCTCTGAATATCTGTGTACCTTATTTGTTGAGTTTGATTGAGTACCCTAATGGCCAATGAAATTTATATTTGAGCTCTTGTGGACGTATAATAGAAACTCTGCTTTAATGTTTTCGGTTGTTTGATAGTGCATGGTGAGTCTTGACGGAAAGAGTTACGTTGAGGACAGTGATATCATAATGCTATATTTGGGCAGTTTTAGATGTGTGTGCAGTATTCTGTAACATGTACAGTTCTATATTGTGTATATGGTGTGTGATTGAAGATGTATGATGTCATGAGCATGGTGCTACCCAGCTGTTTGTCATATCTATGCTGTGAATGATGTACATGCAGGGGAATATTTACTAAACATGAATCAGGCTAGTGCTTGGGTTTGTAAATATTACTGAAGCCTTAGTGCTAACCTTGAGTCATTTTGCCTGATGCAAGGACAATGCACAGGCTTCAAAAATATGTGCTTCAGTTTTTCACCCCGCTGAGCGGCTTTTAAATTATCTTTTTCCGGAACAGTTTAGTTGAAGTGAAAGTAAAGTTGGAAAACAGACACACAAAGAAATGAAGTGGGAGAGCTAACCTGATAGGAACAGAAAGAAGCAGAAGCCGCACACATGAGAGATCAGGGTCTAGCTGCATGGAAGCCAAACAGTCGCTGCCAGGATTAAGGTGGGGATTGAATTGTGGATGGCTACAAGGTCTCTGACCCAGCCCATGCCAGCTGCAGGGTCTTCTGCTTCTTTATGTATTTACTCTTCATATATTGGATAAAGGTAAGTGCCATTTTGTGATGACACCAGAGTGATAGCGCACCAGGCAGGTACAGAGCAGGTGGCAAGATGGGTTGAATTTGATGTATTCTCCAATTCGTTGGAGGGTGCACCCCATTATGGTTGTCAAGAGGGTAAAAAATGTGTTTCAGTTTTCCTGCTTAATACAAAGCTGTGAGAGTTTAGGGGAAGGCTATACTACCAGTATTAAGAGATATTAGGAAACAGGGAAAGGATGCTTGCATAGGTATGATACCCCTTCTTTTTCAATCCTACATCATCGTACCTGAATTATGAAGTTAAAGGTGAGCCGATCTGGGATTAGGCTTGGTTTTACCCCAGGCCATGTACAGAAAGGGGTTCTATACACCCACCACGTCTTAATGCTCAAGGGCCTAAACACCCTGGTCTGTATAGAAGAATCCCTCTCGAGGAAGGCTTAGCAACACTGTGAAAGTTATGGACCTTCTTAGGCTAGAGTTGAACTACTATGCGCATTATCTGGAGACGCATCCCTGTTCACCTACACTTTATTTTGCTGCAGCTGTCCATTGCCTCCGAAAGGCGGAATCAACGTGAGTCCAAGGTAACACAACATTCTCAAGTCTGCTTGCTAGGATCTGCTCTTGATCTCTTGATGTTGGTCTTTAAACGGCCCAAATGGTTGAGGGCTGACACAACAAATCTGAAAATCTCCCAGTATAAGTTTATATATTGAATGAACTAATAATCTAATTTCAATTTAAAAAACGCATTTCTCCTCCTATCTTTCAAGGACTCACCAGCACCAAACCAACAAGAATTGGCAAAGCCAGTAGGTGGCACCTTTGGGATGTATTTGCTTTGACAATATCTTTTGCCGATGGTGTAATGCTGTACGTCACTGGCAAGATTCTGTGCAACATAGCCAAAAGTAAATATATTTTTTTAAAAGAGTTGCAATGACACCCCCGTAGCCACCACGTCATGTTCTAGGCACGGGCATACATGATGATGTGTGTGCACATGTGTCATTATGCATGCGTGCCTACAAAATGATGCGAGACCCTTTTTTTTTTAATTTACTGATCTGAGATGGGTCAGTAAATAAAGAAAAGAGGAAGTACGAAGCACTTTTTTCTTAGGACACATACCTCCCTAATTATTTAAAATATTAAAAAATATATATAAGGTGGGTGTAGGGCCAGCGGAAATGAGGGTGACTTGCAGCAAAGCGGATTGGGTTGGGTTTCTCATTTCAAAATGCACAGTTTTACCCTGCACCTAAATTCGAGAGTGTAGTGTTAATTTCTGTGGTAGGAAGTGAAACTAAGCATATTTAACAGTGGCATAATTGTTTTATTGTGTAGTGCCATAGGTAATGGGTACCAGTCATCATCCTATAAAAATTGACGTATTGCTGCTATCCGAAAAGTGTCAACTTGGACTAATATTTAAAATTTTAGAGGTTTTGTCATGAGAAGGTACTGTGACATTACATACCCAATAAAATGCAGTTTGCTCTTGGCCCTGATAAGAAGGGGCCTCCCTCGAACATAAAGACCATAACATGCACTCTTGTGACATCCATTCACATCAAAAATACTCTCCCAGGGGCAATCCCTCCCGACAACCACCCATGTCGCGCCTCCTCTTGTGAGGCTGTTGTGCAGGGGAGGCACTCTCCATTCTTTATACTGCCTTTAAATATGACTGTTGATGGTGTTGAAATTTAGAGTGATAATTCACAAAAGAAATAACAAGTTAGAGTCATGGAGCATGTGACTTGAATATTCAAATATGTTAACTAATTAGGGTGCACTGATTTTATTTACAGTATTTGTAAATATGTGTCCTCCATTTTGTTGAAGCTGTTAAAACCTATATAAAAATGGCCAGCAAGCGGAGTCCTGTCAAACGTACGCAGGACCATGACCCATAGTCTGCGATCACTGAAACATTTGTAGTGCCAGTAAAAGCAGCGTTCACTCTTTCCTAGAAGCAGCCAGTGGCATCAGTCTAAAGTTCGTTCACCTTCTGGTTGACTTAGTGCTTGTCCCCTTTTCCTAACTTAGTATGACTATCACTAAATAAATGACACAAATACCTTGGCCCATATTTACAAAAAAGAAACTCAATGCAGAGGAGCAACTATAGTTGCTTCACTGCATTGTGTGAAGGGGAGAGAACCTAACAGAGCCTTGTCTACTAAAATGTGGCACCGGTTTCCGCTTTCCCTGAGCTGTTGCACTTTGGCTGCCATGCGCCAACACACACACTTGCACCAGAGTGCAAAGATGTCTGCATTCAGGAATAGTTTTTGTACTAGGCAGGGAATCTAGCAGTACAATAACTATCCATCAATAGGTTTACTGCCTTGCATGTATGCTGTACAATGCAGCATGCATTCAAAGTAGAAACAACAAGGAGAGATTAAATAATTTCTTCTCAGTCTGCCTGCCTCCAAAAGGTTTAGGATTCTGACGCAAATCCCTGTCTCTGATTGTTTGAAGATAGAGAATTGCATCAAACCCATGGGTGAATGCATGAGAACTCCCTGCACCAGCCATGGAATGCCCTCTTGACTCAGCGTAATGAATAGTAGCACATTACAGAACTTTGCATTACTTTCGGAATCCATCCAAGTTCTGATTTGCATTGAATAGTAAATACAAACACTTTGCATCAGGTTTGCGTTACAAAAGTTACAAATCCGGACCATAATTTATTAGATTTTCATAGAGGTGAGAGTCAGACCAAATCCTTCTAATTATTTGGTTGTTGATTACAGATTCTAATTTTATGAAGCCAAATATTTCTGACATGCCATCCTTAATTTCAAACTTGTGAAATTAGACCACCACACTAACGATGTGAAAAAAAATCTACATTTTATTTACAAGTACTATACACTTTATACAGAACAAATGCTTGGTATCTTCTACAAGATTAAAGAGAATGCAAGAAATGTAAAGCAAAACAAATAGTATAACAAATTGTACAACTGCACGGATAATTCTAGCACTTAATTCGAAGTTCGCAAAATGGAAAGGAAAGTAGAGGCTACTCACTCAAAACTAACCAAGTGGAAAAGAGCAAATCAAAGGAATCGGGAAGAAAAAAGGAAAGCCCTCACACCGCAAGTGAATACAAGCAATGTACGGAACTGTATGTGTTTTTTTGCATTGCTTTTTAAGTGAGTGCACATGCCACTGTAAACTACAAGACTGATTTCTCTTACTAGCTTTTTACTGCTAGATTAGGTCCACTCAAATCAAAGTGGAACTTTGTGTTTGATGCAGAACTATCACAATCCCAATGATATCTGATGACATCAATGTTTATCAAACATCCCTTGTAGGTTACACAGTGCTTAATTTTTAAAAATACAAAAGGAGTACCACCTCAGGTCAGTGTCATTGTGCATTTCATAAAAAACACTGAAATCCTTTTTGTGAGCTCAAACTCTAATGACATGGCCTTTGTATTTAAGAATCGCCAGCAGCACCTTTCACCACAAAATGGAGACTCTCATTTATCGATTGAAGACAGAAGGTACCCATGTCAATATCCCGACATGTGGCATAAATGGCATAGATTATATGTGAGGCGCATTTAGTAGTCTTTGGCAACAGAATCGTATGCAGACTGTATGTGTTACATCTATCAGAAAAGAATTGGTTTGTTAGTAATAGGCCCAGATTCTCAAAGGTTTAGCATCAGGTTAGTGCTACTTTTGTAACGCTAAACCGAACGCTAAAATGTTTTTGGCATTCACAAACCAATGCAAGTTGGTATTTGCATTGGTTTCTGTGGCAAAGTAATGCAAAGCAGCGCGAAACACTGCTTTACATTACTTTGTGTCAAGGGGGTGTTACATGGGTGGTACTTTGGCATATCTGTGCTACCACCCATGCTTTTTGGCACTAAACCCTGTTCTGAAACATCAGAAGAAAGGGGTTAGCGCTAAAAATTAACGCAGCTGAAAAGCATTAAATGAAGAAATGTTTTTATTTCTCTGTGCTTTTCCGACTCTGCATGTGTGCTGCACTGTGCAGCAGACATACAAAGTAGGAAAATTATTTCCACTTGTCTAGGCATAGTATTTTTTACAGGAAGGATACCCTTCCTGTACAAAACCTATGCTAGAGTGACGCACACACCTTAACACTATGGCGCTAAGGTGTGCGTAGCGCACAGCAGCTGAAATCAGCACCGGCACTTGGGAGAGAGGAGGAGAGTGCCATTTCTATGTGGATATGGCGCTCTCCTGCTCTCTCCTTGTCACGCAGTGCATTTTTGGCTGCTGCTCTGCAGTGGGTGACAGCTTTCAGAATCTGGGCCAAAGTATCCCATTATTATCCTAACATTGTGGCTCAAATTTCTAGTGAAACCTGTAGATGTTAATTAGGAAGCTGAAAGAATACAGAACATCTCTGTGGTGTCCAGGATTTTGAACAATAACTGTACACGGCTCCCAGCTTTTGAGTATTGAAGAGGTCAAAATCTGAGGATCTGTCTCTTGTAAGGGATTAAATAGACAAATTAGCCTTGGTATTTCTAAACTATACTGAGACCTCCTGGCTGGGTGGTGGATATTCACGTTCTAATAGGTATCTTCATGGTCTTTAAAAAGATGATGACAGTCATGTTTGCAAGGTTGTTTACATTAGTGATATCAAAGAACTGACCATAACTATAGATCCACAATAAATCTAATCAAAACCTAACCTTTTGGAGTATGGCAATTTTGGAAATACATCACAATCAGGTTTTTTTAATAACAAAAAAGATTAAAGATATTGTATTTAGTGTGTAAATTACTGTCTCACCTATATTTGGAGTTCCCTGACAAGGACATATATCATGAGAATGGCCAGTAAATGAAACCATGTAAGACGTGTTGCACTTAACACTACAATTCCCCCTCTTCCATAGTTCACCAATCTTATGGTGGTTTTGTTATCACTAAAGGCGTCAAAGTGGCAGTGTAAATGCTAGTTGTTTCTACAGGCCCACATGAAGGACGGTCAGGCCTCTAGTTTTCACTCTTAAAGCTAACATCACAATGGACCATTTAAACCTACGTATCTTTATAAGTGTGCCCCAATTAAATTATTTGTGGCCAAGCATTACAGTTTCTCAAAGTGTTTAAAAAAAATGCATGTAATATTTTGCATGATCTTTAGGTGCTTTCGAACAGTGATGATTCAGATAAAATAAACACATTAGAGAACCGATATCTCATAATTCAGGTGTGTCAGTACAGGTTCTACTCAGTCGAGGAAATAAAGGATGGAAGAGAGAGAGACCTGCTCACTCAATCCTTGATGCTTCTCTAAACATTTCGTTCATCAACTACCAGCTACATAATATTCAACATTGGTTCACGTAAAAAATACAATTTACTGTAAACGTTGACATTTACTGTCAATCAGAAAACATAAACCCGCACATCCATTTATAGCTGATTGAAGAAAACATGACTCCAAAATCTGTGTGCTCTCCATAAAATTGTTCTGACTTTCCTCTGGTTCAAAATATCAGAATTTGAATGTCTAGTGGGTTCAGGAACTGATGACTTCTTTAGATCAGCAGTACTTGAAATATTCTCGGATGGTGTTTATCGTTTCTGCTTGAATTTGCTTCACCATGCTATCACGTGGACTGCAGCATATCTTATGGAGAAACAAATATGTAATTATAATAAAGAATTTAGGACTACTTGCTATGTGAGTTCTACATTCACTAATGTAAGTTTGTGACTGTCCTAAAACTGGATTAAACAAGAAACATAACTCTTAAGTTCATTTGCTCCAACCTGCTTTGTTGCTTCAGTTCCAGCTCTTTACATTGCCTTACCACTTATTTTACACTTGTCTCGTGAAGAAGGACATACATGACAATACAAGCAACAGGAAGAATACCATTTACCCCACCTTGAACTCTTTACTTTTAAGTCTCAAATCAGTGACTTGCAGTGCAAACCTAATGGACATATCCATGTAAACTCAACCACAGCATAATAGCAAGGACATCATTGAAAGCGACTATTTCTCCAACTTGCAACTGAGCAAAAGTGTCTTTTATTTCACAAGTCATGTTAGCACTTACTGTATTTAATTAAAAAGAAGTGCACATATACTTACATTTCACTTAAATATTATATGATACAAACCTTAAACATATTTTCTACTTTGCAAACCTTAAACATATCTTTTACTTCACCTCAATTCCGCTTAAATTTTAGGTCTCGCATTCAATAATGGCCCAATAGAAAATTAGAAAATAAAGACTCTTAAAATTAATCACTAACATGAGAATGAATCACTAGGCCTAAAATCTGTTGTTGCATGAATGACTTCAGAAACTTGCTAGGCTGGCACAATTTTTTTTATTCTTCTATAACCTCTTTCTGACCTGTGAAATGACAACTTTCTTTAAAACAATAGAACCAGTATTACTCACACATTTACCCACCTACTAAACTGCTTTGAAATGCGCTGACACATATTTAGAAAGTAACATTGCTTTAAGAATGGAAACATTAACTTTACATGAATGATGTGAATTACTTATGTATGCAAAATTGTTATTACAGAATTTGAAGCACATGATAAAGGAATTGTTAGACCTGACATGCCTTAGGGTGGTTACCACTCCACTTTTTGGACCCTGTTTTGCTGGCTTTTAGACTCTGCACACTTTACCACTGCTAACCAGTGCTAAAGTGCATATGCTCTCTCCCTTTTTAAACATGGTAACTTTGGATCATACCTGATTGGACTTTTTAATTTACTTATAAGTCCCTAGTAATGTACACTATATGCGCCTAGGGCCTGTAGATTAAATGCTACTAGTGGGCCTGCAGCACTGGTTGTGCCACCCACTTAAGTAGCCCCCTTAACCTTGTCTCAGGCTTGCCATTGCAAGGCCTGTGTGTGCAGTTTCACTGCCACTTCGACTTGGCATTTAAAAGTACTTGCCAAGCCTAGGACTCCCCTTTTTCTACATATAATCACCCCTAATGTGTGCCCTAGGTAACCCCTAGAGCAGGGTGCTGTGTAGGTAAAAGTCAGGACATTTACCTGTGTAGTTATATGTCCTGGTAGTGTAAAACTCCTAAATTCGTTTTTACACTACTGAGAGGCCTGCTCCCTTCATAGGCTAACATTGGGGCTGCCCTCATACACTGTTGAAGTGGCAGCTGCTGATCTGAAAGGAGCAGGAAGGTCATATTTAGTATGGCCAGAATGGTAATACAAAATCCTGCTGACTGGTAAAGTCGGATTTAATATTACTATTCTAGAAATGCCACTTTTAGAAAGTGAGCATTTCTTTGCACTTAAATCTTTCTGTGCCTTACAATCCACGTCTGGCTGGGCTTGGTTGACAGCTCCTTGTGCATTCACTCAGACACACCCCAAACACAGGGTACTCGGCCTCACTTGCATACATCTGCATTTTGAATGGGTCTTCCTGGGCTGGGAGGGTGGAGGGCCTGCTCTCACACAAAGGACTGCCACACCCCCTACTGGGACCCTGACAGACAGGTTTGAACTGAAAGGGGACCTGGTGCACTTCTTAGCCACTCTTTGAAGTCTCCCCCACTTCAAAGGCACATTTGGGTATAAAACAGGGCCTCTGTCCTACCTCATCAGACACTTGCTGGAGAAGAAACCTGAACCAGAAACTACATCCTGCCAAGAAGAACTGCCTGGCTGCTCAAAGGACTCACCTGTCTGCTTTCTACAAAGGACTGCTGCCTTGCTGTTGGCCTGCTGCCTTGCAGAACTCTTTTCTGGCTGTGAAAGTGCTCTCCAAGGGCTTGGATAGAGCTTGCCTCCTGTTCCCTGAAGTCTCAGGACCAAAAAGACTTCTCTTTTTCACTTGGACGCTCCGTGCGCCGAAATTTTCGACGCACAGCTTGTTCCGCGGCAAGAAAAACGCCGCACACTGACGCTGATCGACGTGACGCCTTCGGGACGACCAGAACTTCGACGCACGGCCTCGCAAGGACAATGCCGCCCGACCTCCAGAGGAGAAATCGACGCGACGCCTGAAGTGAGAGTGAAACTTCGACGCACAGCCCTGCAGAACGACGCTCAGCCGGAAAACAAGCAGGAGAATCCACGCACAGACCCGGGACATCTGGTAATCCCCACGATCCACAGAAAGAGACTGTCCGCGCGTCGGGAAACGACGCACGACTTCCCCGCGTGAAAAATAACGGCGCAAGTCTG
This sequence comes from Pleurodeles waltl, assembly GCF_031143425.1. NCBI lineage: Eukaryota > Metazoa > Chordata > Amphibia > Caudata > Salamandridae > Pleurodeles > Pleurodeles waltl. The sequence goes on along the minus strand of NC_090450.1, from coordinate 128,896,649 downwards.
TGTGTGCTGGGGAGAAATTGACGCACACACCATTTTTCCACGTATCTCTTCTTCTGCGGCCCTCTGAGGATATTTTCCACTCCAAATCAGGTACTTTGGGCTTGAAAGAGACTTTGTTTGCTTTTTAAAGACTTAAGACACTTTATATCACTTTTCAGTGATATCTTTACAAATTCACATTGCAACTTAATTCGTTTTGACCTACAATTATCCTGATAAATATTATATATTTTTCTAAACACTGTGTGGTGTATTTTTGTGGTGCTATATGGTGGTATTGTATGATTTATTGCACAAATACTTTACACATTGCCTTCTAAGTTAAGCCTGACTGGTCGTGCCAAGCTATCAGAGGGTGGGCACAGGCTAATTTTGGATTGTGTGTGACTTACCCTGACTAGAGTGAGGTTTCTTGCTTGGACAGAGGGTAACCTGACTGCCAACCAAAAACCCAATTTCTAACAGGAATCAATTGTATCCAATCCTCACCATCTAACAAGACAAAGCATTGTCCACTGTTTCAACATCTCAAGAAACTATAACAATTCTAACAATCAATTTATTATAAAAGGTGTCTTAGGGAAAGGTAGGGGGCAACATCGACGGCAAAACATATGCGACCAGACGAGAGATCTAAGATAACCACTGTGACTGACAACTAATTCTTGCCAAGTCTATTGGAGCTGAGAGGATAGGTAACTAGAGAGCAGTATCTGAATGATATAGAGGGTGTGAGGTGATGTTTAAGAGAAACCATACTGGGATTATTACTTAAGGGAGTAGAATCGAGCCTAGAAAAGCTCATGGGAACTGTCTAGGTGCCGAGCAGTTAGATAAAACAGAGTATTCATTCCGCTGCAGAGACTGGATTGAGCCTTAGAGAGTTCATAAATTGTTTCAGAAACAGTATGATAGCTGTAAGCACATGAGACAGATAACCGTGAGAATGTTTGTTAATGCAAACAACTGAATGTTCTGTTCTAAAATTTCCCAGGCTAAGAAGACAGAATTATTCAGATGTTTTACATTTGTGGAAACAAGACGAATAGAGTAGGAACAGATTCAGGACACTCCTCATGTGTGATTCTGTAAGTTGAGACGTTTTAACAATAAAGACTATTAATTCTTCAATAAATGATTTGAAACTATTAAGAACTCTCTTTATTGACTGTAAAATAACTCAATTGTAAATTAAGTGATTATTATAATGGAGTCGTGAACCTAGCACATACTAGGCAGAGCAAGCTGTCTTTGGGAAAAAATACCTATTGTCAGCTTTCAGCCAGCTTCCAGTCCACCCTTACTCACCTTTGGTTGGCTTTACTCTCACTCTCATTTCAGGTGGTACTTTTTTATTTTTGTTTAAGCACTACATGAGACTGCATGTGTTTTCCAGCAGCCTCCCTTGTGTATTTCTCCCCCCACAACTCACTTATTTTGCTCTCTCTCACCCATGTGATTCTCCAGCGCTCCACTCTGTATGTACTTGCTCTTGTGTGCTCTCTCCCCATTTGCTACCCTCTGTATGCCCTCTGTGTTGCTTTCCCCATCAGAGCCCCTGTGATTCAGTGCATCTACCCCGTGTGTGTGGCTTGCACCGCCTTCAATGTTACTACCCCAGCCGCACTAGTTTTTTTCTTGTTTCTTTAAGAATCCAACTCGGATTGTTAAAAAGAAAAAAATGCTCCTGTCATTTTGTAGGCATGTGCATGCTTGGTGCATGCTCCAACAAAGTAATGCAGGCAGGCGTGTCAAAGGCATTTTTTAAAAATCTTTTAGTAATGCTGCTCAGTATCAGGGATACTGCACAGCACTGCTAAACCCACTGACAAAGCCAATAGAACCCAAAGACGAGAACTATTGGCTTTGCTGATGCTTGTTAGTCTAGTCCCCTGCAATAATACCATGATATGTACTTGTTGTGATATCTGACACATACAAAGAGTCACACATTGTTCTTTTTAATACACTTGTTTGCTCGAAAATTGGACTTCTCTGAGTCAAAAGGTGTTAAGATAAGCTGTCTATGTTTTTGTTAACTATGGCTCTCATTGAGAGACAGTAGCTACGTCAGAAATCCAGTTATTCACTGGTTAAACTGTTGTTTTCCACTCCTGCAATGTCTACAAGGAAAATGCTTTTCTCTGTGGTGTTTACCCCAGCAAACCCCACACCTGTAGAGACCCAAGGGAAACAATGGAATGTCATATGGCGGCTTTCCATTTCACCAGCCGTTTCCCACCTCTCTCTAGTCTCCACTCTCCACATTCCGAAGAGAAGCCAGAGAACACAAGGCGCACTCAGCCTTCAGCATCAACTTCATCCCTGTCAGCCACATATCTAACTGTAGACTCCTCACTTTGTGAATTTCCCTAGGGACCCTTCTGTCCTGCCTCCTAATATGAAGACACAAGACACTGCTCTGCTGTTGGGACAGTAGATACTTTCAAAGTAGTAGCTAAAGTGGAGGGCATTCATTCAGAATCAGAAGTTCAGAGATCTACGTCCTCACTATCCCGTTCACGGCTATCAGCATAAGCTGTGCGTCATACTGCCTGACTTTCTTCAGTACCAGCTGGATTAGCAGAATAGGTGGAAGGTGTACAAGAGTCAGGGGTGGGATACATGTCCTAGAGACTAGAGAAACTTTAGAGCACAAAACTGAGTACTGAATGTTTTTGGAGGTGGCAAAAATGTCTGCCAAGGGCACACTTGACTGTTAGAGCTCGCCATAGGTCATCTGTGGATTTAGGCGCCACTCATAATAGTTATGATGACGCTTCCTGAGTTTGTCAGCCATGATGTTGATGAACATTTCTAAATGAATATCAAGAAGGTCCTGTAAAATGCTAGCCAGTGGCAAAACCTCAAAGTCTCCAGAAGGCCTGTGACTGCATGTCACCCTGCTAGTTGGAGTACCACATGCCAGCTATGTTGTTTATTATCACCTGAATCATTCAGGCCTTGATGGAGTACAAAAAAGTCCTGAGAGGCAGTGAGATGGCATACAATTCCAGGTTTATTTGATGGTGATGCTCGACTGTAGTCAATACCCCTCTGATCTTCGCCTTGTGCAGGTGGTAACCTCCACAACTGAGAGATGATTCACGTATTACCATAGTGACTTCCTGGGACTAGGGGGTGGGGTGGGGCGGGACAGGCAGTAAGGCGGTGGAGGAGTAGTGTCATTCACTTCTGGAGCTCCCAAGTCACCTTATCTGAAACAATGATCTTCTCTGAGACATTTTCATAATACTTGAAGTTGGGCACACTGCAGACTCAGGTTCCACTTAAGGGCCTCCATGTGACTCAGAGTGTGGAGTACAGGAGGATGCCAGATGCTACCATCCCAGGAGTCTCAGAACAATAAAGGCTGGAACAACAGTTTTAGCTCAAAACATTGGCATCATAACTTAGATTTTTTGGACTTGCTGCAGTGGTGCAAAAACCTTTAGGGCACCTGTGTGGCAACATGCCCATGATACGGGGTCACCTCTGAGAATTACTTTTGCTCACTGATAGAAACAAGGACATTGTTTTCTACAGATGATCCAAGGATACTTGAAGTAAGCCCGCCTTCACCAGCCAGTCTTTGGGGAACAAGAATTAATGTATCACTGGCTTGCAAAGATGTAGCGCAATTACTGACATGACCTTTGTAAAGAGCTGAGGGATCTAAGGCCACAGGGCGGGCGGTGAATAAAAGTGGTTGATTTCACCTCAAAGGGGGTGTACATCTTGTGGGCTGGGTCATGCAAATATGCATATAGCAGTTCTAAGAAGACCAACCAAAAGTCATACTCCAAGGACAGCTGAACAAGTGCAAAAGTCATCATCTTGAACTTTTCCTACTTGAGGAAAGAGTTTGGCGCTCTGAGATCTAAGACTGATCTCAAGCACCAATCCGTTGTGGGGATGAGAAAGTAATGCAGGTAATAGCCCATTCGTCCCTCCACCTCAGGTACAAACTCTTGACAGCCCTCTTGGCAAGTAATATTAACAATTCTCTGCAGAAAAGATTGTCGTGGTCTACAGTTTGGTGAAAATGGGCAGTGTGAGGAGAGAGTGTCCAGAAAATGAAGGACATAACTAATATGGTTGTATGATGGAACCACGCATGGCGGAACAACGCATGACTTAACGTATTCAGAACCACGACTGCGTCATTTCCACATACGCCTTTACATTGAATTTCAATGTAAAAGCATGCCTAGTAAAGGCATGTGTGGAAAAGCATGCAAAATAGCATGCGTGGTTCTGTCATGTTATGTTATGTTATTGCATTTTATATAGAGCCAAAACTACCCGGAGGCTTTGTGGCGCTAATGCAACCACCACTCGCCCTGAGGCCCAAAATTACCCCCACCACAATACCTAACCTACCCCGACCCCCCTGCCCACCCTGAACCCTAAAAAAAACACTACCGCAACCCTCCATAAAACTAAACAACCCTGCCTCATAAAACTAAACAACCCTGACACCCCCTAACCAGCCTGAGCCCCCCCAAAAAATAAAAAAACTACCCTGGCCCCCACTCCTAAAAAGTAAACTACCCCAAGTCCCCACCCACCATGATTCCTAAAAAAAAACTACCCCACCCCTAAAAACTAAACTGCCCCAACACCCTCCACGCATCCTGAGCCCTAAAAAAAATACCCAGACCACCCCACCCTGCCTCTTAAAAGTAAACAACTCCGACCCCCCCCAGAGCCCTGAGAAATAAAAAAGTACTCCAACCACCCACCCTGCCCCTAAAAAGTTAACTACCTGACCCCCCACCTACCCTAAGCACTAAAAAAAAACTATCCTGACCCCCCTACCCTGCCCCATAAAACTAAATTACCCCAGCCCCCACCCACCCTGAGCCCTAAAAAACAAAACAGATACTGCAACCCTCACCCTTGCCCCTAAAAACTAAAGTATCCTGACACTATCCCACCCACCCTAAGCCCTAAATCTGCCCCACCGCTAAAAACTACCCACTAACCCTGCCTCAACCCCACTTAACTCACCACATCCTCTCCCGATCCTTCCTCCTCTTCTCTCCTCCCGCCCTTCCTTAAACCTTTCCCCCACCCTTTTAAAAATAAAGTACCCCACCCTCTCACCCTAAGCCCTAGATAAAAAAAATACCCAAAACCGCACACCCAAGCCCATAAAAAAAATACCCGCCCCCCCCCACTGTAATACATTAAAAAAATACAAACCCTCACCTTGCCCCTTAAAAAAAATAGCCCTCCCCGAACCCACCAACCAACCCCATTCCCTTAATCCACTCCTCACCCCAGCCCAAGTTACCTCACCTCATCCTCCGTGTCTTCTCCCGAACACCGCATGGCTTTTTTTGTGCCTTAACCACGCATATGCGTAGTTCAGCACGTGTGGTTAAGGCACAGAAAAAGCCATGGGTTGTTCAGGCAAGCGTGGTTACGCTTGCATGGGAAACGTCCAAGTCCCTAAGGACGCATTGTTAAGGACATTTCCCAACCAATATGGCCCCCTAGAGGAACAATAGATCTGATGTGATTGAGTGGCAGTGGAGTAGGCAATGTCTTGTCCGTCCCCGTACCAATCCAAGATGCCTATTCAAGGTCAGACTAAAGGAGTTTGAAAGCAGTCATAAGACAAAGCGGAAGAGGACAGATGTTGCATCTCTCTTCATCCCACAGAACTGCTTCTGCCTCTAGTGACAGGAAAATCAGTCTAGGTTGCTAAATGGGCTGTGATGGTGGATACTGGTGGAAAGCGAGGGTTGTACAGTGATCCCAGAACTTCCAGTACTGCTGGTGAAACAAGCAGGCTGGTGAAAGCAATCCCAATGAGTGTGTTGCACCTCTGTTGTTTCTGAATGGAGAGCCAAATCTGTCTTTTCTACTAAATGTTTGGCCCCATCAACTTACACAGCCATCAATAATGAATGGATGTCACCTGAAAGTCTCGTGCACCAAGATGTGTCATCTGAAAATGACTGTGGAGCTCGCTGCTCATGCTGCCAAATTTGTGGTGTACAGACCGTCTTGCGGGTTTCTGTAACACAGTGAGACCGCTTTCAAGAATGTGATCATCTGCCCAACAAAGAGCCTTACTTACTTTTCCAGGATCCTGTGGGATTCACAAACATTCCGAGAGGCAGACATGGACAGCTACACCAATCATGGGACTTTTCCCAGAGTCATTAACCACTGTACATAGTGCGCCTGTGCAAATTTGTCTTCTTTTATACCATGTGGAAATAATTTTTCCACATGGGAAAAGCTCTTACCCTCAACCCACATCAGGTCTGGAGGTGATAAGTTCCCCTTTCTATTCTGGAAGATGTTGGCAATGCCCACAAATGTACACGTTGTGGACGTTGTCAAACTTCTAATGCAAACAATGCCTTGGAATGCTCTCTTCCCATTCCCTGAGTGGGATTCACCAATGTGGATTTCTCCACAATCATGGTGGAGAAATCCACAGTAGTAAATCGAGTTAAGCCCACTGGAATCGCTCTGTGGATTCCCGGCAGGCATAAAAAGGTAAATTCAGTCCTAAACGTATGTTTAAGATAGAATTTACAGTTGTGAATTCTGACCTAGATATGTTCTATTCCTCAAAGGAGCTATCGATTCACAACAGCGACTAGGAAGATGCAGTTTGTGTCCAGTTGCCTAACTGTATATCTGATTTCCAGAGCAAACAAATTGTTGTACTGTAGTTTTTCTTTGGGTTTCAGGTAAGGCAAACCAATTTACAATCATCTAATAAAAAAGACATTACGGGTAAGAGTAATTCTGGACACAAGGTCTCAAATGACCATCAAAGCAGAACGTGATTTGCTAAGCCTTGCAATAACTGATAGTGTCAGCTACAGGCTTAATTACAGAGACCAGACCAACTTGTAAGATGCAGGTGGAGGTAACAAATCCATATGCAGGGTACAGCAAATGTATACATACCTTCTAATACCTTGAGAACTTCATAATCAATATCCTGTTGAGTCTTCAAACATTCGTGCAAGTTGTGCACCGTCGCTCTAATTTGTTCTCTTTCTCGCCACTTTGTCAATACCCTGAACTTTCGAAATGTAACATCTTCCTCTTTTACGGTAATGTCATCAATATCTTTCAGGTCTAGTTTAAGGCACAGGATTGCAGATTCTTTCCAAGTGCTGCCGAAGCTTTTAGCGATCAACATTAACTGCTGATCAGTTATGGTATCTAGAAATATAAAGAGAAATGTGTTTACATGGAAAGAAGGTGAACAAAATGGTTTGCACAATGATATATTTCAATACAGCAAATTAGATGAAAAGTCAAACTGTGACTTTCTGGATATGCACAATGTCCTTCCCACACTCCTGCTTTCCCCATGAACACCACTCCAATCGATGTTAACAATCTGAGTGGTGGCCAGTAAAACTTTTTTAAAGAATTGTAGCTCAGTGAGGATTCTGTTCCATTACTGCCTGTTCTGGAGTCACATGGCTTTAAGATCCTTTGTAGAAAATGCCTGTGTGGTACAGAAGCCGGGCCTGCCTCTATTTCTAAAGAAAAGGTGAGTATTCAAACATTAAGCTGTTGTACCATTTGCACAACTAAGCTCCCGCTAAGCCAAATGTCAGTGACTCCAATTAAAAATAAAATTGATACTCTTCGTACATAGACTTTGTGCACATATGTATGGACTACATTCCAAAATTATATATTAAATATTCTACCACTAATAGTTTAGGAGACTTTATTTATGGGTTTGAGAAACTTGCATAACGTTCGTCTGTGTAACTATGCAAAATTTCGGGAAAATTCGGGGAAAATCGCACCAAAAAAATACACAAAATACAAATCTGTCATTTAATGCTATATTTTAGCACCAAATGTATCCTCATGTCAATTTCTGACAAAAGAAAGCATCGTGCATTTAACAGTAGCACAAAATAACACAAATGCCACCAACAACAGCCACTCACATGCTGGTTGTTCACATTGCTCCTATGCTATATTTATGCAGGGAAAAGCAACCTAATAACACAACCAGGCATCAGGATGTAATTTTGGAAAAAACCGCACGGAAAAAACATAACACAAAATTCTAAAATTACACAAATTATGCCTGAATTATTTACATTTTGTCAGGGCCTAATTTTAATGCCCTATATTACATTATGGTATTTGGGTATTTGAGCAAAGTGTGTGCATTTAGTCGTGATCAAATCTGTTACTGCAAGTAAGAAAAGGCAGGATCAATCCACAAAAAAAAGAAAAAGTGTATAATGTCAAAAATGTGTCAGACTATAATGAGAAATAAGAACAGCGATGTATAAAGGTGAAGCAGTAAGGCGGAGACACAAATCCCCGAAAATAGGAGATATCCCTACCCTGCAATGAGATTAAAAACACACGCGCCTGGTATGGCCTGCTCAAAATGTAGTCTCTGAAATAGCACCTTCCAATCCCACTGCGACAGAAACACGTAGACTCACACCGAAATATATGTCCGCATAACGTATATTCTAACTTCATGACATGCACTGAAAACCTGGCAATAAATGAGTTAAAAACTGTGGGGCGCACCATTATACATCAGAAATGTATCATTGAACGTCAAGTCCATCAAGAAGGGCGCCTAAAATAACCAGTGGTCGTGGTTGTGTCCTCAAGGGGGAGCCGTAAGAGAGAGAAATACCTGAACAAAATTGAGTAAAACTTGAAAAATCTGAATGGCTTGAATTCTACTTGAACCTAAACTTAGCTCATGAGTGTCATCTACTGGCCACAGTGTATAAAAAATGAACAAGGCTGCATGCAAATAGTGGACTATTTTTTTAACGTAATAACTAGTTCATCATAATATTTGTTTTATTGTTTTTGTGAAGTTCTACGTGAAGCAAGAGAACACTTGGAAACCGAGGTTAGCATGGGAGAGCAAAAGGGAAAGAGGGGGTTAGGCTGAAAGATGATCATTAGCGTAATACAAAATCGAGGAATCTAGCGTGTTCTGAGCTTCCTGGGATAGACTTTAAGGTAAGTAGGTAGGGGTAAGGAGTCCTTGAGACATGAGCCTATTGAGCACAGAGATTTCAGCACTGCTGTGCAAGGATGTGAGGCCAAACCAGGGGATTTGAAATGTAAGAGGGTGACATTAATGCAAAAATGCCAAAGATCAAACATGTAGTACTGTTCCGGGTTCTCTGGAGCTTGGAAATGGCTTAGCAAGGCCACCCAGATGAACGAATACCATTGCAGAAATCGATGGCAATGCAAGATGTTAAAGAAGAAGTCAGTGCGCGATAAAAGCTACTGCCGGGATGACATTGACTTGTTTTGTATAATGTGCAGTGTACTGGGAGGAAGAATGCCACAGAAGCCACAAAGGTACTGAGGAACAATCTTGGCCACACTGTAGATCTGTGCGATGAAAGGCAACTCTTGATCTGGCAAATGCAATATTGTGCAAATGGTTTTATCGATATACATTGAAACTATATATTAGCGTTCTCCCTTACAAAAAAAACCTTGCATCAAATTAATATACTGTGACTAAATAATACAACGCACCTGGGCCATGGGAACTATACAAAGGGTTTGGTGCATCTCTTTTTTAAAATCGTTATGTTGCATTTATACGCCACAACTGAGCAGTGTAACAGGTAGGGTACATGGAAACTATGTAGTGGCTTTTATGCATTAAAAAAAAATCTTAAAATGTCGTACTGCATTAATACTCTATGACTAAGTGGTGCAACACATAGGGTGCATGGAAACTATACATAGATATGCACACTTTTTTAATGTTATGTCTAATTGTATATCGTGATTATCACTGTGAGGTTATCCAGGTGCTTTGCAGGTCGGTAGGCAGCTGTCTCCCAAGGTGACATTATTAAAAAATCCAGGTATTCAGCTTCTTGCAGAACTCAAGAAGGTATGAGAAGGCTCTGATGTGCTATGGGAGGTCGTTCCATGCTTTGGGGGAGATGTAAGAGAAGGTGTGACCTCTGGCTGTGTCTTGGTGTATGCAGGCTAAGTGTGCTATTGAGAGTCTGGCTGAGCTGGAAGGTTGGTGGAAGTGTATACGGCTTTTGAGGTAGGTGGAGCCCATGTTATGTAGCGCTTTATTTGTGTGTGTGAGTTTGAACTGAATGCATTTGTATACAAGGTGCTCAGAGAAGTACCCTGAAGTGTGAAGTGAGGTGGGTGCGACAAAATAGGTTGAGGAGGAGGCTTGCTGCAGCAGTTTGGATAGCTAGGAACTGGGTCAGACCCTGTTTGGTTATTCCTACGTAGAGTGACTTGGCGTAGTCAAATTGGCTGGTTAATATGGCCTGTGTGACTTTTTTTCTTGTGTTCTCTGGTAGCCATTTTAAGATTTCTTCACAGCATCTTTGGGATGTGGAAACAGGTGGAGGTCATCACTTTTACTGGGGTCATCATTTGAAGATTGTCATCTATGATGATTCCTAAGTTTGTGGTGTGGGAGGTGGGGGTTGGCATGGAGCCAGGGTCTGCCCGCCACCAGGTGTAATCCCAAGCAGAATATTTCCTCGGTCATGCAGGCGATGAAGTTGGTTTTCGTCACATGAGTCCTATCCACCAGTGAAAGTACCAGTTGGGTGTCATCTGCGTAGGAAAGAATGTTTATGTTGTGTGATCTCATGTAGTCAGCCAGTGGAGTAAAGTATATGTTAAAAAATGTTGTGCTGAGGGATTATCCTTGGGGGAATCCACAGAGGAGGTTCTTAGTTTCCAACGTGTAGGATGGCTTGCTAACTTGTGTTCTTCACTTGAAGAAGGAGCAGATCCAGTTGAAGGTGGGCCCTGATATACATATTTCATGTGGCTTTTTGATCTGGGTGAAGTAGGAGACTGTTTTGAAGGCCACTGAGAGGTTGAACAAGATAAGGGATGCTGTTTCTCCTAGGTCAAGGATAATCCAGATGTTATAGGTTGCTGCAATGAGGGCAGTCTTGGTGCTGTGCTTGGGTCTGAAACCTGACTGAGTGGTGTCTAAGAGTTAGTGTGTGTCCAGGTAGTTGGCAGCTTTCTCTATGACCTTGGCTGGGTAGGGAGAAGGGAGATCGGACAGTAGTTTGCTAGCTGGATGGGGTCTGCAAAAGGTTTCATTAGTAGTGTGTTGACTGCTGTTTGCTTCTAGCCCTCCAGGAACATTGAAGTGGTGATGGAGGTGTTCAGGACGAGGGTGAGTAGTTTTCTGTTTGAGTAGTGCCTACGTTGTAAACGTGTTAGGAGCAGCAGATCTGTCGGGGTCCAGGAATGGATAGTACCCATGATGTTATTTCTTCCTTGGTGATTGTTTTCAAAGTAGTCAGAGTGTTTCTGAGGTTTTTTGTTAGTAGGCTAAAGGCGAGGCTACTGAGGTTCAGTTGAGGGTCAAAGTTGTTGTAGATGGTTTTGATTTTGTTGCTGAAGAATTCCGATATGTTACTACATAGGTCTTGTGAGGGGTAATTCTCTTTGTGGTGGAAGCTGGTGCAGTAAAGTCCTTGATGATCACAAAGATCACTTTAAAGCTGTTGTAGCTGTTATCTATGCGATCAGCTAGGGCCTTCTGGTTAGTTTCTCAGACCTGCTGGTGGTAGCATCTCAGAGCTGCTTTGAGGGTGTCCTTGTCTGTTTCTTTGAGATTCGTTCTCCATCTTATTTCCAGTTGTTTGCAGTGTTATTTGGTTGAGCGGAGTTCTTCAGTGTACCGGCTTGCCTGCTAACAGGTACCCTTATGGTTGTTGGGTTTATAGGGTGCTAGGTTGTCAATGAAGTCTGTGATTCATTTGTTGGGCTGTTTGATGTCACTATTTAGGCTGCCAGTGAGGTTGGGCTGGTTCATGCTCAGGGTGTGGAACCAGTTGGGTTCCTAGATGCTGCTCCACCTGCACCTGGCCAGGCTGGTGATGGAGTGTTTTGATTCATGAGGGATGTTGATTTGGCAGTGGACTTTGGCATGATCAGTCCGAGAGAGACATGATTACAGTGATTCTGATGCCATTGAAGGTCGTAAAAACTGGTTTCAGGGTGTGTCCGGCAGAATGTGTGGGTCCGGCAACGTCTTGTGTTAGTCCGAGCTTTCTTAGAATTTCGACTAATGTGATTAAGCTAGGATCATCCTGGTCTTCCAGGTGAAAGTTGATCTCCTAATAGGACGTAAGCTTTGGAGTCGATGGTGAGAGGGGTGACAAAATCTGTGATGCTGTCAATGAAGCTAGCTCATAGTCCAGGAGGGCACTAAACGAGGGTTCTGTTCAGGGTGAATGTGCAGAGATTGCAGTTTGAAGTATAGGTTCTCCATGAAGGGGGGTTGAGTTCTGTGTGCCTGTGGTGCAGCTGATGGTTTCTTTGAAAATTACTGCGATTCCTCCTCCTGGTTATGTTGGCTGTCCTGTTGTGCAGTCTTGTATCCTGTCGGATGGCTATGGTTCTGTCTGGTACCGACTCATCAGTTAGCCACATTTTTGTAAGGAAGAGGGGATCTGGGTAATCATTGTTTACGATGTCGCAGATTTTCAAGACGTGTTTGCTGAGTGAGCCGGTATTGAGGAGCATGCGTGATACCTTGTCTTGGAGTGTATGTTCGCCAGTGGGAGTGGGAAGAGTGCTGTGTATAGGTTGGGTGAGAAAGGGTGGCCTTAGTGTAGTGGGTGGATTGTTGTAAGTGAAGTGCATGTAAAGGCTTCTTCTGTGTTGTGTGGTGTGCCAGCTGTGTGAGGATGGACATCCTAGGTTGAATGATCGGGGGAACATTGCGGAGTATTGTATGGGAGCGGCTGGACTAGGATTTTTGGCACTGGGCACGGATGGGCACACACGGGCTTGCCTTATTGCCTGTATTTATATTTGCAACTGAACAATGATTATAGAATATAGAAATTATAAATGTGCTCATATGTAGTTACTTTTCGACAAAAAGATAAATGTTAAATTCATATTTGAGGCTAAAAGATGTAACACTCTATCGAACCTCTATATGGTGTGCATACATTTATTTTAAACTATATTCCATTAATACACTGTGACTGAAAGGTGCACTGTGGAGGGAGAATCGTACTGTGCACAAAGTAAAAGGAGTTTGTTCACAAAGATGTTAGTGGACTTACATCTAAAGCTGGCTGGTAGCTCTCCAATTGTTTTTAAGTAGCTCACCTGTGCGCAGCCAGCCTACTAACTGAGCTGTTGCTTGATAAATTAATATAAATACACCAAAACTGAAAAGTGTGTATTTGAGACAAACGTGTATTTTCAGAACTCATAAACTGATGTTTGAAAAAAATGGTTGAATTTCCGAAATATATTGAAATTTGATATCTGAGTGCCAAATCATGTGGCCTTGGAGAGACCTTGGTGCCAGGGGCACTGGTGATATGGCTGTTATGTATTATTATAAATAAAGAGGGATTATACATTGGCAAGCTTTTGTAATACTATCGCTGGAATCCCAGCCTGATGCACTGAGGTGATCACTGCGGGCAATCATGCATGTGGTGACCACTAACTCAGTCGTCTCTGATGCTGAAACTATTGCAGCACTAATAATATTAGTATCTCAGGATGATTTTCACAGAATGAAAACAGCCTTCATTACAGAAAATTTTGAAGGCCCCTGGAATAACAGTCTTCTTGCAAAATCGTTTTACTGATCTTGCAAATGTTCTTCGTGATTCGTTTCAAGTCCCCAGATGTGCAAGGGCTTATTTTACAATAAGGACAATATCTGCAGGATACACCAGCTGCGATGATAGAAAGTTAGGTGTTCCAGTCCAGAAGTGATACAATGTAAATGAAAGATGCGACTGTTCGATTGACACTTTGTGAATCTCTGTTGAATGATACATTGGTTGTCTTCACCATCTTTGATTTATAAACAATGTATACATTTCATATTGCCTCATCTAGACCATTGCTGTGTTACATTCTTTTTCCCAAAAGCATGCCTCATGCTCAACAGATAGCAGATGTAAGGATGTAAATAACAAGCAAAGCAAATATTTCATACGTCACCTGAATTCAATCTTATTCTTTTCTTTACTGTCTCATCATCAGATATGCTACTGGACTTCCGCCTCCTGTTAGCTAGGACAGAAATAACATAGAATCATCTTTAAAAATCATTACAAAATACACTTATTTATGTGTTAGTTCACCCAGCGAAATACTGTAGAACATTCCCAGATTAGGAGGCTGCACTATGGTAACAAACACTGGTCCATCCTTTGGTACTGGCTGGGAGCTGTTACGAAGATGCTGTCTCTTATTTTCCAGATCTTGATCGAAATAAGTAAACATTGTTCCCTACTTGTAAACACCTTAATTTAGCAGCTAGCTGAGATTTCAGATGTCCTCCATGCTCTGCCATGCTGGGTAGCAGATTCTGAAAAAGAATATCCTCCCCTCAAGCTGCACAACTATGCATCCATCCAGAGCTAGTATCCTATCCCGTGCCTTGGAAACGTGCAGCTCACCCCACCACTGTTCAGGTGATATACAACGTCATCACATTTTTTCTAATTGCACACAAGGACACTCGAGTCACAATTCATCACTGCCGGGGCCCACGTCTCCTCGTTGTCACATGGGCATAAACAATTCAATTAGTCATTAGGAGAGTAACTGAAACAAAGAATATCCACATACTAATCTGAAGATTCATCAATGCATCATTTAAACATCACTGCATTACACACAGTCAACGCCAATCAAAGTAAAGGGAGGTGCCATCATGATGGACTCCTCATAAAGACACCAGTAAAGGGAAGTGCCATCATGATGGACTCCTCATAAAGACACCAGTAAAGGGAGGTGCCATCATGATGGACTCCTCATAAAGACACCAGTAAAGGGAGGTGCCATCATGATGGACTCCTCATAAAGACACCAGTAAAGGGAGGTGCCATCATGATGGACTCCTCATAAAGACACAAGTAAAGGGAAGTGCCATCATGATGGACTCCTCATAAAGACACAAGTAAAGGGAGGTGCCATCATGATGGACTCCTCATAAAGACACAAGTAAAGGGAGGTGCCATCATGATGGACTCCTCATAAATTCACCTGGGGACAGGAGCAACACAATGTTTAAACCGGTTTCAGATGTAACATGAATACTCACTAAAGTTGGAAGCACAATAATAATCTTAGCACAATTCAAGTGCATTAAAAAAACAAGCAAAGGCAAAGCCACTATGCTTCTCTTGCACTCAAGCGCGGATAAAAGCAAACAAACATGGCTGCTGCAGCGGAAAGCAATTTAAAAAACAAACAGCAAACTGAAAAAGGTGAGGCTAAGACACTCTTGTGGGCAGATCTAAGTAGTGACTGTCAATATAGAAGCCAATTACTGAAGCTTCCTGAGCAACAGAAGCCAGTAGCTGAAGCAAGCTGAATCAAACCACCTTAAAAGATGAACTATATATTGCCCACGAATGGTGCAAGTACCATTATACACCACCTGATGATAACATTTTTCACACCAGAAAATTCAAATAACAGAAAGGAAGGGATAAGCACTAATCGTCTTGGATTTTTCCTGTAAAACAGGTACAAAAGCCTATAATAGCACAAAAAACACACTCCAGCATAAGCAGTGCAGGCTTTCTTTAAGACACAAAAGAGACGCAGCACAGGCAGCTGCAATGCAAGCTTCACTTAAAGAGGTCACAATGCACCTCAAATCCCAGCTGAAACCACCAAACCAAATAATCTTCCCGAACTGGATTTTTCTCTATGCTGGATGACAACTTTAACACACAACAGTTAACAACACGGTGACCGGAAGCAGCAGTGCAATCTCCCGTTAACAAGCGGAACAGATAACAGCAGTGGCAGTCAGCAGCAGAGCAAGATTACCATAACAAACAGAGTAGATAACAGCACAGTGACAGTAAGCAGCAGTGCTAGATTACCATAACACACAGAACAGATAACAGCAGTGACATGAAGCAGCAGGTTACCATAACACACAGAACAGATAACAGCAGTGACAGGAAGCAGCAGCGCTAGATTACCATAACACACAGAACAGATAACAGCAGTGACATGAAGCAGCAGGTTACCATAACACACAGAACAGATAACAGCAGTGACAGGAAGCAGCAGCGCTAGATTACCATAACACACAGAACAGATAACAGCAGAGACAGGTTACCATAACACACACAACAGATAACAGCAGTGACAGGAAGCAGCAGCGTTAGATTACCATAACACACAGAACAGACAGCAACGACAGTCAGTAGCAGAGCTACATCACCATAACACACAGAACAGATAACAGCAGTGTCAGGAAGCAGCAGTGCTAGATTACCGTAACACACAGAATAGATAGCAGCGACAGTCAGTAACAGAGCAACATTACCATAACATGCAGAACAGATAACAGCAGTGACAGATTACCATAACACACAGAACATTAACAGCAGTGACAGGAAGCAGCAGTGCTAGATTACCATAGCACACAGAACAGTTAACAGCAGTGACAGGAAGCAGCAGCACTAGATTACCGTAACACACAGAACAGATAACAGCAGTGACAGGTTATCATAACATACAGAACAGATAACAGCAGTGACAGGAAGTAGCAGTGCTAGATTACCATAACACACAGAAAGATAGCAGCGACAGTCAGTAGCAGAGCTACATTACCATAACACACAGAACAGATAGCAGTGACAGGAAGCAGCAGTGCTATATTAACATAACACACAGAACAGATAACAGCAGTGCCAGCCAGCAGCAGTGCTAGATTACCCTAACACAGAACAGATAACAGCAGTGCCAGCCAGAAGCAGTGCTAGATCACCATAACACACACAGAACAGATAACAGCAGTGCCAGTCAGCAGCAGTGCTAGATTAATATAACACACAGAGTAGATAACAGCACAGTGACAGGAAGCAGCAGTGTGAGATTACCATTACACACAGAACAGGTAACAGCAGTGACAGGTTACCATAACACAGAGAACAGATAACAGCAGTGACAGTAAGCAGCAGTGCTAGATTACCATAGCACACAGAACAGATAACAGCAGTGACAGGAAGCAGCAGTGTTAAATTAACATAACACACACAGAACAGACAACAGCAGTGACAGGAAGCAGCAGCGCTAGATTAACATAACACACAGAACAGATAACAGCAGTAACAGGAAGCAGCAGTGCTAGATTACCATAACACCCAGAACGGATGAAAGCACAGTGACAGGAAGCAGCAGTGCTAGATTACCATAACGCACAGAATAGATAACAGCAGCACCAGCCATCAGGACTGCTAGATTAACATAACACACAGTACATTTAAGAGCAGTGACAGGAAGCATCATCACTAGATTACCATAACACACAGAACACATAACAGCAGTGCCAGTCAGCAGCAGTGCTAGATTATCATAACACCCAGAACAGATAACAGCAGCGATGGGAAGCAGCAGTGCTAGACTACCATAACACAGAACAGATAACAGCAGTGTCAGTCAGCAGCAGAGCTAGATTACCATAACACACAGAGTAGATAACAGCACAGTGACAGGAAGCAGCAGGGCTAGATTCCCATATCACACAGACAAGATAAAGTCACAGTGACAGGAAGCAGCAGTGCTAGATTACCATGACACACAGAACAGATAACAGCAGTGCCAGTCAGCAGAAGTTCTACATTACCATAACACACAGAACAGATATCAGCAGTGCCAGTCAGCAGCAGTGCTTGATTACCATAACACACAGAACAACTAACGGCAGTGCCAGTCAGCATCAGCGCTAGATTACCATAACACACAGGACAGATAACAGCAGTGACAGGAAGCAGCAGTGCTAGATTACCCTAACACACAGAACAGGTAACAGCGCAGTGACAGGAAGCATCAGCGCTAGATTAACATAACACACAGAACAGATAACAGCACTGACAGTCAGCAGCAGTGCTAGATTACCATAACACAACACAGATAAGATCAGTGGTAGGAAGCAGCAGTGCTAAATTACTATAACACACTGAACACATAACGGCAGTGCCAGTCAGCATCAGTGCTAGATTACTATAACACACAGAACAGATAGCAGTGCCAGTCAGCAGCAGTGCTAGATTACCATAACACACAGAAAAGATAACGGCAGTGCCAGTCAGCAGCAGTGCTAGATTACCATAACATACATAACACATAACGGCAGTGCCAGTCAGCAGCAGTGCTAGATTACCTTAACACAAAGAACAGATAACAGAAGTGACAGGAAGCAGCAGCGCTAGATTACCATAACACACAGAACATGTAACAGCGCAGTTACTGGAAGCATCAGCGCTAAATTAGCATAACATACAGAACAGATAACAGCAGTGCCAGTCAGCAGCAGCGCTAGATTACAATAATACACAGAACAGATAACAGCGCAGTGACAGGAAGCAGCAGCGCTAGATTAACATAACACACAGAACAGATAACAGCACTGACAGTCAGCAGCAGTGCTAGATTATCATAACACAGAACAGATAACAGCAGTGACAAGAAGCAGCAGTGCTAAATTACCATAACACACAGAACACATAACGGCACTGACAGGAAGCAGCAGTGTTAAATTAACATAACACACACAGAACAGATAACAGCAGTGACAGTAAGCAGCAGTGCTAGATTACCATAACACACAGAACAGATAACAGCAGTGACAGGAAGCAGCAGTGCTAGATTATCATAGCACACAGAACAGATAACAGAAGTGGCAGGAAGCGACAGTGCTAGATTACCATAACACACAGAACATGTAACAGCGCAGTTACTGGAAGCATCAGCGCTAAATTAGCATAACATACAGAACAGATAACAGCAGTGCCAGTCAGCATCAGCGCTAGATTACCATAACACACAGAACAGATAACAGCAGTGCCAGTCAGCAGCAGTGCTAGTTTACCATAACACACAGAACAGATAACAGCACTGACAGGAAGCAGCAGTGCTAGATTATCATAGCTCACAGAACAGATAACAGAAGTGACAGTAAGCAGCAGTGCTAGATTACCATAGCACACAGAACAGATAACAGCAGTGACAGGAAGCAGCAGTGTTAAATTAACATAACACACACAGAACAGATAACAGCAGTGACAGTAAGCAGCAGTGCTAGATTACCATAACACACAGAACAGATAACAGCAGTGACAGGAAGCAGCAGTGCTAGATTATCATAGCACACAGAACAGATAACAGAAGTGGCAGGAAGCGACAGTGCTAGATTACCATAACACACAGAACAGATAACAGCAGTGGCAGGAAGCAGCAGTGCTAGATTACCATAACACACAGAACAGATAACAGCAGTGACAGGAAGCAGCAGTGTTAAATTAACATAACACACACAGAACAGATAACAGCAGTGACAGTAAGCGGCAGTGCTAGATTACCATAACACACAGAACAGATAACAGCAGTGACAGGAAGCAGCAGTGCTAGATTATCATAGCACACAGAACAGATAACAGAAGTGGCAGGAAGCGGCAGTGCTAGATTACCATAACACACAGAACAGATAACAGCAGTGGCAGGAAGCAGCAGTGCTAGATTACCATAACACACAGAACGGATAACAGCAGTGACAGGTTACCATAACACACAGAACAGATAACAGCCGTGACAGGAAGCAGCAGTGCTAGATTAACATAACACACAGGACAGCTAACAGCAGTGACAGGAAGCAGCAGTGCTAGATTACCATAACACACACAACAGATAGCAGCGACAGTCAGTAGCAGAGCTACATTACCATAACTCACAGAACAGATAACAGCAGTGCCAGCCAGCAGCAGTGCTAGATCACCATAACACACACAGAACAGATAACAGCAGTGCCAGCCGGCAGCAGTGCTAGATCACCATAACACACACAGAACAGATAACAGCAGTGCCAGCCAGCAGTAGTGCTAGATTACCATAACACACAGAACAGACAACAGTACAGTGACAGTCAGTAGCAGTGCTAGATTACCATAACACACAGAGTAGATAACAGCACAGTGACAGGAAGCAGCAGTGCTAGATTACCATAACGCACAGAACAGATAACAGCAGTGACAGGTTACCATAACACAGAGAACAGATAACAGCAGTGACAGTAAGCAGCAGTGCTAGATTACCATAACACACAGAACAGATAACAGCAGTGACAGTAAGCAGCAGTGATAGATTACCATAGCACACATAACAGATAACTGCAGTGTCAGGAAGCAGCAGTGTTAAATTAACATAACACACACAGAACAGATAACAGCAGTGACAGTAAGCAGCAGTGCTAGATTACCATAACACACAGAACAGATAACAGCAGTGACAGTAAGCAGCAGTGCTAGATTACCATAGCACACAGAACAGATAACAGCAGTGACTGGAAGCAGCAGTGTTAAATTAACATAACACACACAGAACAGATAACAGCAGTGACGGGAAGCAGCAGCGCTAGATTACCATAACACACAGAACAGACAGCAGCACAGTGACAGAAAGCAGCAGTGCTAGATTACCATAACACACAGTACAGATAAGAGCAGTGACAGTCCACTGCAGTGCAAGCTTCGAATTAACAAGCAGAACAGATAACAACACGATGGCAGTCCGCAGCAATGCAAGATCTCCTTATCACACAGAACAGACAACAACAACAGTGACAGAAAGCAGCAGTGCAATCTTCCACTAACAATCTCTTCAGATAAAAGGAGTGACAGAAGCATTTCAAGCTTCCGTTAACAAGCAGAACACAAAACAGCAATGTTAGTCAGCAGCAGTGCAAGGTTCCCTTAACACAACATAACACACAGAACAGTTAACAACACAGTGACAGAAAGCTGCAGTGCAAGGTTCCATAACACACAGAAGGCACAGCAACAAACTGACAGCAGGCAGCCGTGTAAGCTTTCCTCAACACACAGAACAGATAACAGCACAGTGACATAAATCAACAGTGCGTGCTACCGTTAACAGGCACAACAGATGACAGCACAGTGACATAAATCAACAGTGCGTGCTACCGTTAACAGGCAGAACAGATGACAGCACAGTGACATAAATCAACAGTGCGTGCTACCGTTAACAGGCAGAACAGATGACAGCACAGTGACATAAATCAACAGTGCGTGCTACCGTTAACAGGCAGAACAGATAACAGCACAGTGGCAGGAAGCATCATTTCAAGTTTCCGTTAACAAGCAGAACACAAAGGAGCAGTGAGGGTCAGCAGTGCAGGCTTCCCTTGACACAAAGAAAGGATGACAGCACACTGACAGGCAAGAGTGACGTGATATGCATCTGGTCACTTTCATTTAAAAAAGAGGCGTTTCAGATAAATACAGAGAATGGAACAGTGTCAGTTAACAGATCTTAGAAAAATCAAGTCTTTACCCATTAAAATAAAAACAAAACGTGAATAACAAAAAAGAGAAAAGTAATATTTTTATCCTCACACTGAAAGACACTGTTGCTTAACTTTTTTCTGAAACGGGCTAAGAAGGGAACAATGTACACGAACGCCATATACTAGAAGCATAATTAAATTAACATGTATGGTTATTTTCCAAATGCAATTGAAAAAAAGCCTACTTTCAAATATATTTTCCTGTAAATTTTTCCAGAAACCACTCACACAGCAAGTAAGGAACCAACACCTTTTCCCGGTGACAGAGAAAGGAAGAACACCACTGGTTCAAAAGACGGGTTACATGCAAGCAGACATAAATTGACCATGCTCCTCTCTGCCTTAAAGAAAATATCAGACATCTTCAAAGACATGCACAATGCCATCTGTTTTTGTAATTAGCAACCAATGCAGGGTTATCATGTGTACAGTGTCAATCATAAACTAATCGTAAAAGAACGTCAGCAAAGATGTTGACAGCTTATCATAACAAACACATTTGTAGCTTTGTTATGGGGACAGTACAGAGCACATGCAGAAGTGTGATGTATTAAAGTGTAAAGTGCGGATCATGTCCAGATGGAAGGCATTACGACAGTGCAGAAGCAAGTACATGTAATAATGGTGCACAGCTGATTCTATGGAAGTGGAAAAAGCACAGCAACTATGAATGTATAGTTCAATAAAGTGTTCAGTGCAAAGCACAATGAGGTACATGTGGTGTCAAGTGTATAGTCTAGAGTGCATGCAGTCCTACACCTGCTTGAGGTTACTGAGACAGGAATGTCCCCTTCATTGATGTAGGGGGAGGTAATCCCCCCACTCATTTTGGACAGAGGACTACAGTCCCTGCACTGGGTTAAACACATAAAGGATTGCTGGCAGCACACTGTGTTTTGAGATTGATAGTGCAACCAGACCTAATTTATCTATGACACTGAGAGTGTGGCCTACATGCCCTCAACTGCAAAGTTCAGCAGTTATGTGAGTGTCCAAAACCTAACGGTGACATCCTGCATGTATGTTGAACGATTGTGTGTGGCTAGTGTGCGTTTAGTACATGTGCAGTAGTAGAACTCTCTGTAAGTCGTAAGTATGAGTACTGAAGCTAGTGGGATCCAGTTTGTATGTACCTGGTTTACCATGGCACAAAATGAAGATAATGACAAATTTGCCAGACACTAGAGGTGTGTTAGACCTGGTAGCCTTAGGGTGTTCTTCCCTCAACTTTTTCACAGCCTCTCTCCATTTTTCTGGTTTTAGGACTCTGCACACTTTACCACTGACTAATGCTGAAGTGCTTGTGCTCTCTCTCTAAACATGGTAGCATTGGCTCCTACCTAATAGGCATATTTCATTTACCTGTAGGTCCCTAGTAAAGTTTATTGTATGTGGCCAGGGCCTGTACATTAAATGCTACTAGTGGGCCTGCAGCACTGATTGTGCCACCCACATAAGTAACCCTTTACCCATGTCTCAGGCCTACCATTACAAGGCCTGTGTGTGTAGTTTCACTGTCACTTCGACTTGAAAATTAAAACTACTTGCCAAGCCGTAAACTCCCCTTTTATTACATACAAGTAACGCCTAAGGTAGGCCCTAGGTAAACCATAAGGCAGGGTGCTATGTAATTAAAAGGCAGGACATGTCCTTGTAAGTTTTACACGTCCTGGTAGTGTAAAACTCCCAAAGTTGTTTTCATTATTGTGAAGTCTGCTCCTCTCCTAGGTCAGCCATGGAAATTCCCTTATATACTTTTAAGTGGTAATTTCTGATCTGAAAGGAGTGGCACTTTCATGTTTGGCATGGTGAGAATGGTAGTGAGAAATCCTGCTTACTGGTTAATTTGGATTTAACATTACTATTTTAGAAATGACACTTTTAGAAAGTAGGCATTTCTCTGCATGTACTGCTCTCTGTGCCTTACAGCCTGTCTCCAATCCGCGTCTGGCCTGTGCTGGTTGACAGCTCCCCTTGTGTATTCCACCCAGACAGCCATAAACACAGGACACTCAGCTGCATCTGTATTTATCTGCAGTTCGCAGTTGTGTCTGGGCTTGTATTCGTGGGTCCGGAGCCTAAAACTGTCTATTTTCTGCACAGGGAGTCAGTGGAGATCCCTGAGGTAGGGGGTGATGTGGGATCATCTAGGGGATCCAAGACGAGTCTGGCTGTGGCATTCTGTGTGGTCTGTAATCGTTGGAGAAGGTGAGCTGCGATCCTTGTGTATAGAGCATTGCCGTAGTCCAGTCGGCTAGAAATGAAGGCCTGTGTGATGGTGCGTCTTGAGCTTTCCGGTAGCCACTTGAATATCTTACGAAGCATGAGGAGAGTGAAGAAGCAGGAGGAGGAGACAGAGTTGACCTGAGTCGCCATGGTTAGCTTATTGTCTAGAATGATGCCTAGGTTCTTAGCGTGGCCTGTGGGGGTAGGAGTAGGTCTAAGTCCTGAGGGCCACTAAGATGCATCTCATGGTGAGCATTTGTTTCAGAAAATCAGCACCTTTGCCTTGCCGTTTTGAGGTTCAGAAAATTGTCCTTTATCCAGTTGGCGATGTCTGTCATGCAGTTGTGGAAGTTGGTGGTGTCTTCGGAGAGGGAGAGTAGAGTGAGAGAGGATGAGTTGTATGTCATCATCATAATTTAAGTGAAGAATTAGCCGTACATTTAGGGTAGAAGTTTGTAGATTTGAGCACTTTATAATATTTCATGCATTAGTCACTTCAAGTGGTTTAGCCGTTAGGTGTTATTGGCACTTTATGGTTCAAACTGGGGATGTTATGAGTCTAAAAGGTTTTCTATTTCTCTTTTTAGTATGAATGCTTTTTTATATTTATTGGTTGTCTTATAGGTATTTGGACCATGTTTACAAACAGTGCTTTTACGATTATAACAACTTTTGCCCCTGGGTGCCTATATTTATGTGTTATTTATATGACCTTATGAGAAGTATGTGAGTCATAGGAGATTTGTAGTTCATCTGAATACCTGTTTAGGTGTTATTTATTTAGTTATTCGTTTTATAGCACTTAGGTATGCATATGGGGAATATGTATATATACGGGGTATTGTAGCAACATGGATGATAACATCAACCCACTGGGTAAGGATTGTGCTGTCAGTTTGTTTTCATTCGGAATGCTATAAGTGGTTGTTTTTATGAATATACATTTTTAATGATATTTATGTTTTATATATTATGATTATGATAATACATTAAATCACTGTAGTATTTTAGATGCAGTGTAAGGAATTCTGTGATTCCAGTATTACCTAATGAATTTGTGATACATGATAGCAGAAATGTTCCAATATGGCTGCCACAGTAGCTCTTGGTTTAACACTGTTTCTAGGATGGACTGTGATTTATGTTGACAACCTGAATATATGTGTGCACAAGATGGTTTTATGTTTTACCGTGAACAAAGCTACGGCTGAAACGCGTTGGTGTGGAAGCCATTACACTATTTACATATTAAACTATATTCTGCAGTGCCACGGAGTCCAGACTCTTCTTCACGTTAAGGAGGTTGTATATGTGTGTGTGTGTATATATATATATATATATATATATATGTATATATATGGAAAATGTCACTTACCCAGTGTACATCTGTTCGTGGCATTAGTCGCTGCAGATTCACATGCTGTGCACATCCCGCCATCTGGTGTTGGGCTCGGAGTGTTACAAGTTGTTTTTCTTCGAAGAAGTCTTTTTTCGAGTCACGAGACCGAGGGACTCCTCCCATTTCGACTCCATTGCGCATGGGCGTCAACTCCATCTTAGATTGTTTTCCCCGCAGAGGGTGAGGTAGGAGTTGTGTATGCTAGTAATAGTGCCCATGCAATGGAGTGAATATGTATGTACATAATGAAGTTTAAAGTAATATATTTACAAATTTACAAATGTTCAAGATCAACTTCTAAACGGCTACAGGCTCCCGGGGAGGTGGGTGGGCGCATGTGAATCTGCTGCGACTAATGCCACGAACAGATGTACACTGGGTAAGTTTCATTGTCCGTTCGATGGCATGTGTAGCTGCAGATACACATGCTGTGCATAGACTAGTAAGCAGTTATCTCCCCAAAAGCGGTGGTTCAGCCTGTCGGAGTTGAAGTTGTTTGAAACAATGTTCTTAGTACAGCTTGACCTACTGTGGCTTGTTGTGCCGTTAACACATCTACACAGTAGTGTTTGGTAAATGTATGAGGCGTAGACCATGTTGCTGCCTTACATATTTCGTTCATTGGAATATTTCCTAGAAAGGCCATGGTCGCACCTTTTTTTCTGGTTGAGTGTGCCTTTGGTGTAATAGGCAGCTCTCTCTTTGCTCTAAGATAGCAGGTTTGAATACACTTAACTATCCATCTAGCAATGCCTTGTTTAGAAATTGGATTCTCTGGATGAGGTTTTTGGAAAGCAATAAATAGTTGTTTTGTTTTTCGAATTAGTTTTGTTCTGTCAATGTAGTACATTAGTGCTCTTTTGATGTCTAATGTATGCAGTGCTCTTTCAGCTACAGAATCTGGCTGCGGGAAGAACACTGGTAATTCTACCGTTTGATTCAAGTGGAACAGTGAGATCACTTTTGGTAAAAATGTTGGATTTGTCCGTAGAACTACTTTATGCTTGTGTATTTGAATAAATGGTTCTTGTATGGTAAATGCTTGAATTTCACTCACTCTTCTTAGAGATGTGATGGCAATCAAAAATGCAACTTTCCATGTTAAGTATTGCATTTCACAAGAGTGCATGGGCTCAAAAGGTGGACCCATGAGTCGTGTTAAGACAATGTTGAGGTTCCATGAAGGAACTGGTGGTGTTCGTGGTGGTATAATTCTCTTTAGGCCTTCCATAAATGCCTTTATGACTGGTATCCTAAATAATGAAGTTGAGTGCGTAATTTGCAGGTAGGCTGAAATTGCGGTCAGATGTATCTTTATTGAAGAGAAAGCTAGCTTTGACTTTTGCAATTGTAGTAAGTATCCTACTATATCTTTGGCAGATGCGTGTAAGGGTTGAATTTGATTATTATGGCAGTAATAAACAAATCTTTACCACTTATTTGCATAGCAGTGTCTAGTGGTAGGTTTCCTAGCTTGTCTTATGACCTCCATACATTCTTGTGTGAGGTCTAAGTGTCCGAATTCTAGGATTTCAGGAGCCAAATTGCTAGATTCAGCGATGCTGGATTTGGATGTCTGATCTGTTGTTTGTGTTGTGTTAACAGATCTGGTCTGTTTGGTAGTTTGACATGAGGTACTACTGAGAGGTCTAGTAGTGTTGTGTACCAAGGTTGTCTTGCCCATGTTGGTGCTATTAGTATGAGTTTGAGTTTGTTTTGACTCAATTTGTTTACTAGATATGGAAGGAGTGGGAGAGGGGGAAAAGCGTAAGCAAATATCCCTGACCAGCTCATCCATAACGCATTGCCCTGAGACTGATCTTGTGGGTACCTGGATGCGAAGTTTTGGCATTTTGAGTTTTCCTTTGTTGCAAATAGATCTATTTGTGGTATTCCCCACATTTGGAAGTAAGTGTTTAGAATTTGGGGGTGAAACTCCCATTCGTGGATCTGTTGGTGATCCCGAGAGAGACTGTCTGCTAACTGGTTCTGAATTCCTGGAATAAATTGTGCTATTAGGCGAATGTGGTCGTGAATCGCCCAATGCCATATTTTTTGTGTTAGGAGACACAACTGTGTCGAGTGTGTGCCTCCCTGTTTGTTTAGGTAATACATTGTTGTCATGTTGTCTGTTTTGACAAGAATGTGTTTGTGGCTTATTATGGGTTGAAATGCTTTGAGCGCTAGAAATACCGCTAACAGTTCTAAGTGATTTATGTGAAACTGTTTTTGCTGTATGTCCCATTGTCCTTGGATGCTGTGTTGATTGAGGTGTGCTCCCCACCCTATCATGGAAGCATCTGTTGTTATTAAGTATTGTGGCACTGGGTCTTGGAAAGGCCGCCCTTGGTTTAAATTTATACTGTTCCACCATTGAAGCGAGATGTATGTTTGGCGGTCTATCAACACCAGATATAGAAGCTGACCCTGTGCTTGTGACCATTGTGATGCTAGGCACTGTTGTAAGGGCCGCATGTGCAACCTTGCGTTTGGGACAATGGCTATGCATGACGACATCATGCCTAGTAGTTTCATCACCAGTTTGACTTGTATCTTTTGATTTGGATACATGGTCCATATCACATTGTGAAATGTGTGAACTCTTTGTGGACTTGGAGTGGCAATGCCTTTTGCTGTGTTGATTGTTGCTCCTAAGTATTGCTGTGTTTGACACGGCAGAAGGTGTGACTTTGTGTAGTTGATTGAGAAACCTAGTTTGTGGAGGATTTCTATGACATATTTTGTGTGTTGTGAACACCGTCTTAGCGTGTTGGTTTTGATTAACCAATCGTCTAGGTACGGGAACACATGTATTTGCTGCCTTCTGATATGTGCAGCTACTACTGCTAGGCATTTTGTAAAAACTCTTGGTGCAGTAGTTATTCCGAATGGCAACACTTTGAATTGGTAATGTATCCCTTGGAATACAAACCTTAGGTACTTTCTGTGTGAAGGATGTATTGGTATATGGAAATATGCATCCTTTAGGTCTAGTGTTGTCATGTAGTCTTGTTGTTTGAGCAGTGGGAATACGTCTTGTAAATGTAACCATGTGAAAGTGATCTGATTTGATGTAGGTATTTAATGTTCTGAGATCTATTATAGGTCTCAGACTCTAGTCTTTTTTGGGTATCAGAAAGTACAGGGAGTAAACTCCTGTGTTTATTTCTTGTTTTGGTACTAACTCTATTGCTTCTTTTTGTAGCAATGCCTGAACTTCTAGTCCTAGAAGATCTATATGTTGTTTTGACATATTGTGTGTTTTCGGTGGGATGTTTGGAGGGAATTTGAGAAATTCTATGCAATAACCATGTTGGATAATTTCTAAGACCCAAGTGTCTGTTGTTAATTCCTCCCAATGTTTGTAAAACTTGGTTAGTCTCCCCCCCACAAGTGTTATGTGTTGGGGATTTGTGACCTTGAAGTCACTGCTTGTTTGGAGGAGTTTTGGGACTTTGGAACTTTCCTCTATTCCTTTGAAATTGTCCCCCTCTATACTGTCCCCGAAAACCTCCCCGCTGATACTGGCTCTGGTAAGTGGGCTTTGTTTGTGAGGTTGTGGCTTCTGTGGTTTGCCCTCGAAACCCCCCTCGAAATTGTGTCTTTCGAAATGTGCCTCTGCTCTGTGGGGAGTAGAGTGCGCCCATGGCTTTGGCCGTGTCAGTGTCTTTCTTAAGTTTTTCGATCGCAGTGTCCACCTCCGGCCCAAACAACTGCTGTCCGTTGAATGGCATATTCAGCACAGCTTGCTGTATCTCTGGTTTAAATCCTGATGTACGCAGCCATGCATGTCTCCTTATTGTTACTGCTGTGTTGACAGTTCTAGCAGCTGTGTCTGCAGCATCCATTGCTGACCGTATCTGATTATTGGAGATACCCTGTCCTTCTTCTACTACTTGCTGCGCTCTTTTTTGGAACTCCTTGGGTAAATGTTCAATAAGGTGTTGCATTTCATCACAATGGGCCCTATCATATCTGGCTAGCAAAGCTTGCGAATTTGCAATACGCCACTGGTTTGCTGCCTGTGCCGCCACCCTTTTGCCTGCAGCATCGAATTTTCGACTTTCTTTATCTGGAGGTGGTGCATCTCCTGAAGTATGAGAGTTGGCTCTTTTGCGCGCTGCTCCCACTACAACAGAGTCTGGTGTTAGCTGTTGTGTAATGTACACTGGGTCTGTTGGTGGCGGTTTATATTTTTTATCTACTCTTGGAGTAATGGCTCTCCCTTTAACAGGCTCCTCAAACACTTGTTTGGAGTGTTTTAGCATTCCGGGTAGCATAGGAAGACTCTGATATTGGCTGTGTGTGGACGACAGTGTATTAAAAAGAAAGTCATCTTCAATGGGCTCTGAATGAAGGCTGACGTTATGAAATGCCGCTGCTCTTGACACCACCTGTGCGTAGCCTGTACTATCCTCTGGTGGCGATGGTTTAGCTGGATAGCATTCTGGACTATTATCTGACACTGGTGCGTCATCAAGGTCCCATGCGTCAGGGTCATCTTGACTCATTCCTGTATGAGTTGGGGATTGCATCATTGGTGAAGTGGCTACCGGTGATGGTTGCGGAGAGTGATGTGGGGATGGTGGCGGTGTTACTTGTTTAGCCACTTTTGCGTGTGGCTGTTTGTCTTTGTCTTGGAAGGCAAGCTTGCGTTTCATTTTGACTGGAGGAAGAGTGCTGATCTTCCCTGTATCTTTTTGAATAAAGAGCCGTCTTTGTGTGTGATCTGGTTCTATTGCCTGTAATTCCTGTCCAAATCTATGTGTCTTCATTTGTGTGGACAGTCCTTGTTCCTCAGTGTAGGAACTTTTTTTCTGTTCCGAGGCTGGATATTTCGGTACCGAAACCTTTTCGGCTGCTTTTTTTGGCTCCGACAAAACCTTTTTTACTTTCGGCGTCGTGCTCTCTCGGTGCCGACCCGTTTCGGTGCCGCTGTCTCGGTGCTGAATCTTCTCTGAGCCACTATCTCGGGCCCGAGATTGCTGTGTGCCGGTATCTCGACCGGAGTCGGATGACTTCGACACCAGCTCGCCCTTTTTCGGTGCCGATGAACGGTCACCTACTTTTCGGGTTAAGCCATGGCCTGTTGGCGGTGGCGTCCCCTGGGGTTTAGTGCTTTTCTCGTGAGTTCTTGGTTTCGACGTCTTACTCACGGTTTTAGGCGTTTCCTCGAGATCGATCTCCTCAGAGTCCGACTCCTGGGTGGAGAATGTTTCTTCCTCCTCCTCGAAACGCTCTTGTCCTGTCGGCACCGACGCCATTTGCAGTCTTCTTGCTCTTCGGTCCCTGAGTGTCTTCCTGGACCGAAACGCTCGACAGGCCTCACAAGTATCCTCCTTGTGTTCTGGTGACAAACACAAGTTACAGACCAGATGTTGATCTGTATATGGATACTTGTTATGGCATTTTGGACAGAAGCGGAATGGGGTCCGTTCCATCAGCCTTGAAGAGACACGTGGCCGGGCCGACCAGGCCCCGACGGGGATGGAAAAAAAAACCCCGAAGGGCCACTGGAGCTCTTCTTAATTCGGTGTCGATCTGTTGTAACTAACCCGATACCGAACGCAAACAATACCGACGATTTTTCCGAGATTCTAACTAACTTTCCGACCCGAAACACGGAGCGAAAAGGAACACGTCCGAACCCGATGGCGGAAAAAAAACAATCTAAGATGGAGTCGACGCCCATGCGCAATGGAGTCGAAATGGGAGGAGTCCCTCGGTCTCGTGACTCGAAAAAAGACTTCATCGAAGAAAAACAACTTGTAACACTCCGAGCCCAACACCAGATGGCGGGATGTGCACAGCATGTGTATCTGCAGCTACACATGCCATCGAACATATATATATATATATATATATAAAACCAGAGAGACTAGGTATCTTAACTAGGTGATGTGAACTCTAATTCTACAATCAACCTCTGTGGAGAAGGGTGCCAGGAGATTTGAGCAAAATCAAAAAGCAAACAGGGAATGGAAGTAGGGGGTTCGTCATGACCCTCCAGTGCTGCAGCTGTATCACCCCCCTGACTCGTCTGAGTGTCTCCACTAACCTGACATTGAGATAGAGGTAATTCCTGCCTCATCACCAGGATCCTGACTAACAGCTTTGAGAACTGGACTGTGTCCTTGCACTGCATGTCCTGTTCTATGCCTAATAACTGAGGGAGAGTTTAGCATGTTGGGTAGCAGCAGTGCACTTGTTGATCAAGCAGCTGATTTCTCCACAGTCAGATGTGACATTAAGTAAACAAATTGCTAAGGTGCCTGTTGGTAGGAGTTTAAATAGTTCAGGAGGAGACGACCCTGTTCACCAATTTATTGTTCCTCCCTACCAAGTACCCTTGTACACTATGTATAAATGTCAGCCTTTCTTACCTCAGTACAAATGCCCTTTTAAATTTGATGCCAGAGAAGTAATTGCTGTAGATTCTGTTTTTAAGGGATGCTTGCACTATGCATACTCACATTCCTTCAGTTGCATGCATGGTAAAGCTGGCACATCCGGTACTGTATCTGCTCTCTCTGTGAGGTAATCTTACACTGCAAGTAAATGTCAAGGGCCTGTTTTTGTATTGGGGAAGACATGCACTACAGAGGCCTGCACTGCACCCATTATAAAAAGGCATTGCCTTGAATTTTGCCCACATTTCACACATGGACACAGATGAAATCACCAATGGGCTATATTGTGTGGTGCTCTTAAATGTGAATAGCTGTTTCAACAAAGTAAGGGCTGATACACTGCCTCACTCTATGTATGCTATTTTATGGCTTGATCCAAAATATGAATGATACTCCAAAAACGCAACGGGTGAAGGGGTACTGACACATCCAACAGATAAACAGCAGAAGAGTGGTGTCTCAAAGCCAGTCTGCGTTTATAATGTATTATTTTGCTGCTGCTGCTGCTGCCTCTACCCCACAGCTAAAATGGCCTAAGAGCCCGAATGCTAGCATTTCAAGGCATGAAGGGTTCTGAAGTTCGTCTTTGCCAGCAAGAAAGAAGAACCAGTGGTGTGGCAGTAACACAGAGCAATACATAAGGATTTATGTCAGGGAGGGCATGCACAGTAGCCTGTTACTGGAAATTGCTTTTAAACATTTTTATGAAGGATCCTTTTTCCTAATTGCTAGAGAAGATTAAACTTAAAGCATATTTTTCATGTTGACACCCTTGGATGGATTAAGTATTTATTAAAGACACCTTTTAAAATAATTTAGATGTAAAACAAATTCTGCAGTTTTTTGGCAAATACAGTCCATTTGTGTGTTGACTGAAATACATTATTAATATTAAAAATAACTCTCTAATATCCACTAACCAGTACCTCCTGCAAACCAAACTTCATACTACACCAACAACAAATGGCCTGCTAATGCACAGTTACCGTTGAGCTATATGAAAGTAATGAAACTCTGTCACCCATTTCCAAGAGGAACAATAAGATTAAAATGAGAAATGTAGATACAAAACCACTCATATACATCTAATACATTTTTTAGATGGTTGTTGACTTACTGTTTGTGTTGTTATTTCTAGCATCTAAACTCTGGTCGGTCAGCACCCAGTCACCTATTTTAAAAGACAAGTTGTTTGAAAGAATGCAGTAAACACATTTAAAAAAATAATTTGCATTGACATTTGTATGTGCGGTCTTGGAGAATGAACCTCAACTGAGAGATATATCACTTGTTCATTTTAAATGTAGAGGGAATAATACTTACTCATGCACAATTTAGGGGCAGTGCAAAATCACAGAACCTCAACTTTCAAAAATTAAAGGCATAGTAGACCCTGACAGGAAGTGGAGATATATTTCTTTTTGCAGCTTTATTACATCTAATTAAGTGCTTTCCTGCAGTTCTCACAAGGAATCATATTGTGTAACTAGTTTGGCTATACTCCAGTTATTTGTCAAAAATATACTTTTCATATGAGAAAATATGTGTGTTTCTGGCAATTAAGGAATTTAGTTCAGCTACTGGATGACTAAAATCCTCATAAAAACATAAAAAATTAGACCATGTTTATAAATTAAAGGCTATCTAAGGGCCTGATTACGAGAGTGGCAGTCTGAGGACTGACAAACTCGCAGTGGCGGTTGATCCTGGCAGTTGCGCCACCAAGGGGCCACCACCAGGATCAGGGATCCCAATGAGTCCGCAGCGGTCAAAGTTGTGATCAGCCACGGCGGCACAGAGTTTGGCACCGCCGTGATGATCACAACTTTGCTTTCTGCCAGCCTTTTCATGGCGGGGTCCCTGCCATAAAAAGGCTGGCAAAAAGGCAGTGCTGGGGGCCACAGGTGGGCCCCTGCACTACTCACGACCATGTTGTGGGCAGTGCACGGGCCCTCCCTGCCAGCAACTTCGGAATGAGCACTGTCTGCTACTACAGACAGTGCACACTGCGACGGGCTGTGTGCGACAGCTTTGGCCTCTGCTCCTCAAGGGAGCCAAGGCCATCGCTGCCGCACTGTTTCCACCGGGTTGACCAGCGGAAATGGCGTAATTGCATCGTTTCCACCAGTCAGCCTGGTGGAAACATTGTAATATGATGGGGAGGAGGCCGCCAGCTTGATGGTGACCTCCTCCCCGCGGGTTTGGAATTCCGATGGTCAGACAGCCAAGTCATAATCAGGCCGTAAATTTAGAAAATGTTAAGGTGTTGCATTTTTCGATGAGTAAAACAGGTGTCTGTATAATATTTTGCTTATTACAAAAACTGTGGAGCAGCAGAATTTTGCAGCCTAAGTCAGAAGTGACATGCTTCTAAATGATTTCATTTTGTTTTTTTAAAATCAAACTCAAAATCAAACTCTTTTTTTCTCAGTATGTAAACGGGAATTAATCAGTGGAACCATGCTGATATTTCTAACCACTTCTCATATGGCAATCCAAAGAAATGTAAAGGGTATTTTTGAAAATCTCCTAAACTTGAGCACTTTTCTATTGTAAGGGTTTAATGTCAAGGAAACACGTGAGCGAGTGTCCTTACGTACTTTTTTACTAAAAACCTTAAACTAGCTCTTCTTGATGCCTAGCTCTTTCCATGCAAGTTGGAACAGCTATCCCGCTTTTGTGCCATGTAGAGACCTATTACCAGAGGGAAGGCTCCACAGGGCTGGGAAGTTCATTTATGCAACAAACCAAAAGTCTCAAGAACCCTCTTGAAAGCCCACGTAGGAGGAAAATTGATCTCAAGTCAGAACTACAAATAACAGGTGCCACGAAAATACTTTAAATTATTTGCCTCATAAGAGCAATGGTCTCCGGCATGCTGGAAAATTAAGGCAAACCGAGCATCCCCTTCACTTGCGTCAGTGTCACTAACAAGAGAGAGAGGGTGAGTGGTTTATTGGAGACTGCCTGAAATGTACGAAGGGGGCCTAATGCAAGGAAATGTAGCACAATCATCTTGGTGAGGACAGGACTGGCATGCAGACAGAAGGGAAAATGCAGCAT
Organism: Pleurodeles waltl; assembly: GCF_031143425.1. Taxonomy (NCBI): domain Eukaryota; kingdom Metazoa; phylum Chordata; class Amphibia; order Caudata; family Salamandridae; genus Pleurodeles; species Pleurodeles waltl. The sequence continues at coordinate 128,862,172 of NC_090450.1, read as the reverse complement.
TGGCCATGCTGTGGGCTCTGCTTTCCTGCAAAGTGCCTGTTCCACTAAAGTTTTATCTGGAAGACAAGAGGGAAGTGAAAGAAAGAGGGTGAATTGAATTAAAAGTAGTGACAGATCACAAGAGAATGTAACAGAAAGATTCAGAAGCGGAAGGGTGTGCTGGAGTGTGTTGTGAGTATATGTATGTGTGTAAATGTGCCAAAGTTTAAGTGCATCTTTGTGAGTATGTATTTGGTCGGAAAAATAACTTGGTGGATTTAAAAAATCTGCTTAACTCGACCTCTAACTTCCGTTTGGAAGAGGACTGGATATCTATCCTCGCTCATGAACCGTTATAAATATTTAATTGTTTTCAATGTATTAATAGTGGCAAGAAAGAAAACTAAAATGTCACATAACCTAATAATGAAAGGAAAATTAGAGCATTTACATCTTCATGCTGAACTGTAATACAGGTACTAGCAGGGCCTGATTTGAAAATATGGTTTTTGTCCTATTAATCTATTTGACACACAGATGGGATTTGAAAGTTCATACTGAACATGAAGTTTGTTGTGACATGTACAGGCATTTCTGCTGGAAATCTTTCTGCTGTACCCTTAAACCCCGCCTTATTTAATATAATTTTTTATGAAGGAATGCCAGAAAACTAAACAACTTTATAAAACTGCAGTGGTTGACACAGCCAAACAGCGCATCTGTCTGGTTCACAGGAACCTTTTTGATGCCATAGAAAATTAATTTGAGAAAGCTTTCTGGTAATACGTAAGGCAACACCTCTGGATCCATAGCGCATTTGAGACTAAGGCCTGCTTTCGAGTTCAGCGGGCCGATCTTCATCCTGCAAGATCCATAGGGAGGAGACCTCCACGGAGCTGGAGGCCCCCCCCCAGGGCCCAATTATGATGTTTCCAGTGGACTGACTGGTGGAAATTCCTGTATTAGGAGCTTTCCACCAGTCAGCCTAGTAGAAAAAGTGTGGCAGCATTGGCCTCGGCTCCTATGGGAGCCAATGCCGTTGTACAGAGGGTGCCCCCAGCACCCTGGGATCAGAGTGTACAGGTCAGGGGGGCTGCCAGCACTGCCTTTACACAAGCCTTTTCATGGCAGGGACCCTGTCATGAAAAGGCCAGTGTAAAGAGAACTCGTGATCAGCACGGCCATGGTCCTGGCAGTGGTAGTGGTCCGATCACCAGGGTCGTAATTTGGCGGTCGAACCGCCAGGAGTGTGACGGTCCGACTGCCACCACGACTTTGGCACTCACAAGATCGCCAAACTCTTAATTAGGCCCCAAATCTGTAAAATGCACCATCGGGCACTGTTTTCCCCTCAAATATTTCACTGAGGAAAATACAGTCCCTCTAAATTAGGTCAGTCTCGCTCTCTTCACTCACTAGCTCTCATTGGAGGAAGGTATTCAGGCCCTATCACTATAAAAATTTACTAATCGCTCCTACCAAGCTCTCCCTCAATCCTCTTTCCCTCCTCATCACAGGAAGGACTAAATGCTATACACAAATCCACTCATCACAGGGTCCTCCCTACTTCAGAGAGGAAGACAGGGCTGCTGGTGTTAATGTCAGCTGACAAATTCACATTTTTTTTGGTTCACATTTCAGTACTTAGGGCCAGATGGAGGAAAATGCCAATTTGCGACTTGCAAATTGCGAGATCCTGCGACTCGCAATTTGCAACTCGCAAATTGGTATGCAGAACTGTGTCTCAGACACCGTCTGCGACTCGCTATGGGGTCGCAATGACCCACCTCATTAATATTAATGAGGTGGGTCGCAAATTGCGGCCCCATAGCGAGTCTAGGCACTCGCAAACATGGAGGCCTGCTGTCGTCAGCAGACCTCCATGTTCGTGACTGCTTTATCAATAAAGCAAAACGAGCTGCACTTAAAAAAAAAAACGAACCCTTTAGTTTCGGTATTTTTTCAGGGCAGGTAGTGGTCCCTTGGACCACTACCTGCCCTGAAAAAATAATTTTGGGTCCATTCACAAAGTGGACCCCTTCCAATTTGCGAATGGGTTACCATCCATTGCGAGTGGGTTATTGCATACCACTCCGAATCGCAAATAGGAAGGGAACACCCCTTCCTATTTGCGATTCTGAAATGCATATTGCGAGTCAGTCCCGACTCGCGATATGCATTTCTGCATAGGGAAATGCGATTAGCGAGTCGCAAACGGCAATTTTTGCCGTTTGTGACTCGCTAAACGTTTCCTGCATCTGGCCCTTAGTTACACATTAGTATGGAATATTGTTGTTGTGGCTGTCATGTCAAATGTGATACATTTGAATTAAAACTTTGTAATTCAACCTTAATTGCATACTCTGTAGCAAACCAATTTACTGAATCAAGCTGATAAGAAGACACAATCAGCCCTAGAAACGTATGACCTAAATCACTACTGGAATTGCTACTAGGATTAATAAAATATTGTATACTGTGAAGTACATAAGTACTCAATTAAAGCACTACAAATGAAGACAATACTTACATGCCCTGAGCTTCGAAGTCCATACTATTTCTTCTGACTCTGCTTCTACTAAAGAGAGCTTAAACTCTACTGGTTCCTCTAAATAAACTTCGTAATAATTTTTGAGTTTTGTAACCGAATCATCATGGAATTCAAAGTCCTAAAAAATTCACACATTGCAATATGTTAACAAGGTTAAGCTTAAGCATGCATAATAATGAAAATGTCACTTACCCAGTGTACATCTGTTCGTGGCATCAGTCGCAGTAGATTCGCATGTTCTGCAATAGCTCGCCATCTGGTGTTGGGCCGGAGTGTTACAAGTTGTTTTTCTTCGAAGAAGTCTTTCGAGTCACGGGACCGAGTGACTCCTCCTTTTGTCTCCATTGCGCATGGGCGTCGACTCCATCTTCGATTGTTTTTCCCCGCAGAGGGTGAGGTAGGAGTTGAATTGTAGTAATAGTGCCCATGCAATGGAGTGACTAAGTATGCACCTATTTAAGGTTGAGATGATACATATATAAATAATTGAAGGTAACTTCCAAACTGCTACAGGCTCCCGGGGAGGCGGGTGGGCACATGCGAATCTACTGCGACTGATGCCACGAACAGATGTACACTGGGTAAGTGACATTTTCAGTTCGATGGCATCTGTCGCTGTAGATACGCATGTTCTGCATAGACTAGTAAGCAGTTATTTCCCCAAAAGCGGTGGATCAGCCTGTAGGAGTGGAAGTAGTCTGAAATAATGTCCTTAATACGGCTTGACCTACTGTGGCTTGTTGTGCGGATAACACGTCTACACAGTAGTGCTTGGTGAATGTGTGAGGCGTAGACCATGTGGCTGCCTTACATATTTCTTGCATTGGGATGTTTCCTAGAAAGGCCATGGTAGCACCTTTCTTTCTGGTTGAGTGTGCCCTTGGTGTAATGGGCAGCTGTCGTTTAGCTTTAAGGTAGCAGATTTGGATGCATTTAACTATCCATCTGGCTATACCTTGTTTTGAAATTGGGTTTCCTGCATGAGGTTTTTGAAATGCAATAAAGAGTTGTTTAGTCTTTCTGATGTTTTTTGTTCTGTCAATGTAATACATCAATGCTCTTTTGACATCTAATGTATGTAGTGCCCTTTCAGCTACGGTATCTGGCTGTGGAAAGAACACTGGAAGTTCCACTGTTTGATTTAGATGGAACGGTGAAATAACCTTTGGCAAAAATTTAGGATTGGTCCTTAGGACGACTTTATTTTTTTGTGTAGTTGTATAAAAGGTTCCTGTATAGTAAACGCCTGAATCTCGCTTACTCTTCTCAGGGAAGTAATGGCGATGAGAAATGCCACCTTCCAGGTTAGGAACTGTATGTCGCAGGAGTGCATGGGTTCAAAAGGTGGACCCATAAGTCTAGTTAGGACAACATTTAGGTTCCATGAAGGAACAGGTAGTGTTCTTGGTGGTATAATTCTCCTAAGGCCCTCCATGAATGCTTTAATGACTGGTATTTTATATAGGGAAGTTGAATAGGTAGTCTGCAGGTATGCAGATATTGCTGCAAGGTGAATCTTAATGGAAGAGAAAGCTAGGTTAGATTTTTGTAAGTGAAGGAAGTAACCCACTACATGTTCTGGAGTTGTGTGTAATGGTTGTATTTGATTAATATGGCAGTAGCAAACAAACCTCTTCCATTTACTTGCATAGCAGTGCCTGGTGGATGGCCTTCTTGCTTGTTTTATGACTTCCATACATTCTTGGGTAAGTTGTAAGTGCCCGAATTCTAGGATTTCAGGAGCCAGATTGCTAGATTCAGCGATGCTGGATCTGGGTGTCTGATGTTTTGGTTTTGCTGTGTCAACAGATCTGGCCTGTTGGGCAATTTGATGCAGGGTACCACTGATAGGTCTAGCAGCGTTGTGTACCAGGGTTGTCTTGCCCAAGTTGATGCTATCAATATGAGTTTGAGTTTGCTTTGACTGAGTTTGTTTACCAGGTAAGGAAGGAGAGGGAGAGGAGGAAAAGCGTAAGCAAATATCCCTGACCAGTTCATCCATAGGGCATTGCCTTGGGATTGTTTGTGTGGGTATCTGGATGCGAAGTTTTCGCATTTTGCGTTCTCCCTTGTCGCAAACAAGTCTATCTGAGGTGTTCCCCAGAGTTTGAAATAAGTGTTCAGAATTTGGGGGTGAATTTCCCATTCGTGGACCTGTTGGTGATCTCGAGAGAGATTGTCTGCGAGTTGATTTTGTATCCCTGGTATAAACTGTGCAATTAGGCGAATTTGGTTGTGAATTGCCCAATGCCAAATTTTTTGTGCTAGCAGGCTTAACTGCGTGGAGTGCGCCCCCCCCTGCTTGTTTAGATAATACATTGTTGTCATGTTGTCTGTTTTGACGAGAATGTATTTGTGAACTATTATTGGTTGGAAAGCTTTTAGTGCTTGAAAAACTGCTAGAAGTTCTAGGTGATTGATATGCAGTTTTGTTTGATGTACGTTCCATTGTCCTTGTATGCTGTGTTGATCGAGGTGTGCTCCCCACCCTGTCATGGAAGCATCTGTTGTTATTACGTATTGTGGCACTGGGTCTTGGAAAGGCCGCCCCTTGTTTAAATTTATGTTGTTCCACCACAGAAGCGAGAGGTAAGTTTGGCGGTCTATTAACACCAGATCTAGAAGGTGACCCTGTGCTTGAGACCACTGTGATGCTAGGCATTGTTGTAAGGGCCTCATGTGCAGTCTTGCGTTTGGGACAATGGCTATGCATGATGACATCATGCCTAGGAGTTGTAATACCATCTTTGCCTGTATCTTTTGTGTTGGATACATGCGTTGTATGATGGTGTTGAAATTTTGAATTCTTTGTGGACTTGGAGTGGCTACTCCTTTTGATGTGTCTATTATGGCTCCCAGGTATTGTTGTACCTTGCGTGGCAGAATTTTGGATTTTGTGAAATTGACGGTGAACCCTAGTTTGAAGAGGGTTTGTATGATATGATTTGTGTGATTTGAGCACTCTATTAACGAATGGGCCTTGATTAGCCAGTCGTCTAGATATGGGAACACATGTATTTGCTGCCTTCTTATGTGTGCTGCGACTACCGCTAGACATTTGGTAAAGACTCTTGGTGCGGTTGTTAATCCGAAAGGCAGTACCTTGAATTGGTAATGTATTCCTTTGAATACAAACCTTAGGTATTTCCTGTGCGATGGGTGTATTGGTATATGGAAATAAGCATCCTTGAGGTCTAAAGTTGCCATGTAGTCGTGCAGTTTTAGCAATGGCAATACTTCTTGTAGTGTGACCATGTGGAAGTGGTCTGATTTGATGAAAGTGTTCACTACTCTGAGGTCTAGGATTGGTCTCAGTGTTTTGTCCTTCTTTGGTATCAGAAAGTACAGTGAGTAAACTCCTGTGTTTATTTGTGTGTTTGGCATTAATTCGATTGCATTCTTTTGCAATAGTGCCTGCACTTCTATCTCCAGGAGATTGGAATGGTGTGTTGTTAAAATTTGTGCTTTTGGTGGTATGTTTGGAGGGAATTGTAGAAATTCTATGCAATAACCATGTTGGATAATTGCTAGAACCCAAGTGTCTGTAGTAATTTCCTCCCATGCATTGTAATAATGACCTATTCTTCCCCCCACTGGTGTTGTGTGGAGGGGGTGAGTGACCTGTGAGTCACTGTTTAGTAGTAGGGGCTTTGGGGCTTTGAAATCTTCCTCTATTTCTAGGGAATTGCCCTCCTCTATATTGTCCCCGAAAACCTCCTCTATACTGTCCCTGGTAACTGGACGGTGTGGCTTGTGAGGTGCTGGCTTGTGTGCTTTGACCTCGAAACCCCCCTCGAAAGGGCGTTTTACGGAATGTGCTGTAATTCCCTCTGCTCTGCGGGGAGTAGAGTGCGCCCATGGCTTTGGCAGTGTCCGTATCTTTTTTGAGTTTCTCAATCGCTGTGTCCACTTCTGGACCGAACAGTTCTTTTTCATTAAAAGGCATATTGAGAACTGCTTGTTGAATCTCTGGTTTAAATCCAGACGTTCGGAGCCATGCATGCCTTCTGATAGTTACGGATGTATTAATTGTCCGTGCAGCGGTATCTGCAGCGTCCATGGAGGAGCGGATTTGGTTGTTGGAAATGGTCTGTCTTTCCTCAACCACTTGTTTTGCCCTATTTTGTAAGTCCTTGGGCAGATGATCAATGAGATGTTGCATCTCGTCCCAGTGGGCTCTGTCATAGCGCGCAAGTAGTGCCTGGGAGTTCGCGATGCGCCACTGGTTTGCAGCTTGTGCTGCGACTCTTTTACCAGCTGCATCGAACTTGCGGCTTTCTTTATCTGGGGGTGGTGCATCTCCAGATGTGTGAGAGTTGGCCCTTTTCCTAGCTGCTCCTACAACGACAGAGTCTGGTGGCAGCTGTGTAGTGATGAAAGCCGGGTCTGTAGGAGGCGCCTTATACTTTTTTTCCACCCTTGGTGTGATTGCCCTACTTTTGACCGGCTCCTTAAAGATGTCTTTTGCGTGCCGGAGCATACCAGGGAGCATAGGCAGGCTTTGGTAGGAGCTGTGGGTGGAGGAGAGTGTGTTAAATAAGAAATCATCCTCGACCTGTTCTGAGTGGAGGCTTACGTTGTGAAATTGTGCTGCTCTAGCCACCACTTGAGAATACGCGGTGCTGTCTTCTGGTTGAGATGGCTTTGTAGGGTATGCCTCCGGACTGTTATCTGACACTGGGGCGTCGTATAGGTCCCATGCGTCCTGATCTTGGTCACCCTGGCTCATGGTGGTGTGAGCTGGGGAGTGTGATGGAGTTTGTGCTGGTGAGACGTTAATCACAGGCGGAGGAGAGGGTGGTGGGTTAACTCTTTGCACCACTTTTGGTTGTGGTGTTTGTTCCGTCTGGAACTCCAACCTTCTCTTTCTCCTAATGGGGGGAAGGGTGCTTATTTTTCCTGTCCCCTGCTGTATGAAGATACGCTTTTGCGTATGGTCCACATCAGTTGCTTGCAGCTCTTCCTCAAACCTATGCTTCTGCATTTGGGAGGTTAGCGAGTGCTCTTCTGTATAAGAGCCTGAAGCTGGGTCGCTTGCAGTTTGTTTCGGCATCGAAACCCTGTCTGCGTGTTTTTTCGGCTCCGAGGTGACTCTTTTCTTTTTCGGGGCCGAAACCTCTCGGCGTCGATCTGTTTCGGTGCCGCTGTCTCGGCGTCGAGCCGTGTCGGCACCGGCATCTCGGTGTCGAGGCTTGTCTCCAGCACTTTCTCGGTCCCGAGAAGGCTGCGTGCCGGTGTCTCGACCGGAGTCGGACGATCTCGGCACTGTGTGGGCCTTTTTCGGTGCCGACGGGCGGTCACCGAATTTATGGGTGGAGCCATGGCCTGGTGGCAGTGGCGTCCCCTGGGCCTTGTAAATGTTCTTCTGAGTGGATTTCGACGTCTTACTCACGGTTTGTGTATCGTCGAATCCTTCGGAGTCTGAGTCTTGGATCGAGAAGGTACCTTCTTCTTCCTGTTCCTCGAACTCCCGTTGGGCTGTCGGTGCGGACGCCATCTGAAGTCTTCTGGCTCGACGGTCTCGGAGTGTTTTTCGGGACCGGAACGCACGACAGGCCTCGCAGGTGTCTTCGCTGTGCTCAGGTGACAGGCACAGGTTGCAGACCAAGTGTTGGTCTGTGTAAGGGTACTTATTGTGGCATTTGGGGCAGAAACGGAACGGGGTCCGTTCCATCGGCGTTCTTCAGCACGCGGTCGGGCCGACCAGGCCCCGACGGAGGATCGAAAAACTACCCCGAAGGGCACCGGAGCTCTTCGATCTTCGATGCGGTGTGGAATCTAAGTACGCCGATCCCGAACGCAACAATACCGACGAAAATCTTCCGAAATTAGCTAATTTTCCGTTCCGAAACTCGGAGCGACAGGAACACGTCCGAACCCGATGGCGGAAAAAAAACAATCGAAGATGGAGTCGACGCCCATGCGCAATGGAGACAAAAGGAGGAGTCACTCGGTCCCGTGACTCGAAAGACTTCTTCGAAGAAAAACAACTTGTAACACTCCGGCCCAACACCAGATGGCGAGCTATTGCAGAACATGCGTATCTACAGCGACAGATGCCATCGAACGTTAATTTATAAATATATCAGTACACGTCTGACTTTGTGACCAATCGTACATAGATGTGTGTGGTTGACAGAAGGTACAAGCCAAGGTCTACACAATTTAGCATTTTATGCGGCTGCACATGCTGCAGAGATAAACATGAAGTTAGGGTCTACCCTTAATCAGTGTTGATAGAGGGTTGGGGGCTATACTGTATTCCTCCAGGGCAGGGGAGCCATGTATTCCACTGCAGTGGCAGACTACAGCCCGCCATATTCAGCTATCACTGTCTGCCTGCCAACGAAATGCTGACTTCTGTCTTATACTGGTCTACAAGGTAGTTTATACCTGTTAACTTTTTTATTGGTATCCACCCCAACTCAACCTAAGTCTGTCATTTTTTAACATTTCATTGTATATTGCCCAAATTGATCCATATTTGATATTTAAATACCAAATAAAATTAGTTTCAGTGCCTTCAGAGGAGCCACAACCATGGAGGCTCCTATAATGGCACTTGATGTTTTCTCAGTGGCACCTATGTTTTATACCACCAATCCACAAACTTTTTTCTTTTTCAAAAATAAACTCAAAAAAGGGGGGGCTGTTTGTTGGTTTTCTTTTTTTTAAATGGAAAAGCAAATGGCTTTGACACCCTGGAAGTTTTCTCAAGGGTGAGTGGGTCATTTTTATTTTTTACTGTTTTGCATTGCTAGGCTTTGCTTGACGGTTCTGAACAGGGAAACGTTATCTCAGAATGTCCATCCTAAATAGGAGGGTCAGTCTGAGGTACTTAGACTGATGGCCCTATGTCCATTGGGCCATTAGCCTAAGGTTTCCGCCAGAACATCCAGTAAGGGCTCCACCAGCAGAAACATGCTGACTCCCCCGACTCTAAATAGGAGGAATATTTGGACCGTTAAACTCTAAATTACCATCTTTAAAAAATGATGCGAAAAACATTGACCCAAAATGAAATAAAAACTTGGAACTGAATGAGATTATTCTTTATTTAGAATTATCTTTCATGCTCTTACGATCAGATATTATCAGTTAAAAGTTTACGTTAAAAGGGAAATCTGAGAAGTTAAAAAATGTTAGTGAAAAGTTATACATAAAAGTAGCTTATGAAGGGTGAACCCTGATCAAAAAAAATTCCACGGAATTATCTTTCAGAAAGTTAAGTTAGAAGAACATCTCATCTAAATCATTTTTTCCTGAAAATATTGGCCACAGACTTGATTTTATGAAAGCGAGAAAACAACTTACTGAAGGTACAAGCTTAATCGCCAATGGAAAACCTTTCAGATGAAATGCTTTCTAAATTTGCAAACTTCTAGTTTAAACAATAAACAACAAGAATGAAAAGGGTTACCACATTGAAAAAAACTGAACCAGGATCTTAAAAAAATTACATGAGCATTGCCTGGCTTTGTGATTATCAGCCGGTTCACCCTGTAGTCAACTGAACATCTTGTGGACTTGGACTACATAACCTGGGCTGATGATTTATCCAGACTACTGGGCCATAGGCAGATCATAGCTGCTATTGCCCTTGCCAGCTTGAAGCCTCCAGCCAGTCCAATGATGACTAGACACTGGAAGTTAAGACCACTTGAAGAACAGAAAAGGTAGACACACTTTCCTGTCACTTGTGCCTCTCAGTTACCCTTCCTGCTTTGCCATTTCTGTTGTCTTAGCCCACCATCTTTCATCCGCACACCCTCAACATGAGTTAAGTGAAAACACAGCTGAAGGCAAAAATAGTTTTTTCTGGTTTGGCGCCTTAAGTTGTCACATGTCTACTTCAATACCTAGCACCACATTGAAGGACATAGGGAAGAGAGTCTCATTACAGCATCACTACAAAGAGAAGCTGAAACAGAGTGTTTAAGGGCAGGAAAAAACAATGGAGCGTCAGTAAAGGAGAAAGAGAGCTATTCTTTATGGAAGCAGCTTACTATTAGCACACAATGATGTTTTCTACTGTGGTGCGATGCAGAGAACACTTTAAAGGCCTAGCTAGAAATAGTAGAGATATTGTAGCTCACACAGTGGTGGAAGCGTGTACAAAGTTTCATTATAGATTTTCCACCGTTAGGTTCTAACCATTTAGACTGCAGCAATCATAGCTTATATCCGAGTCATATTAGGATAGTCTGATGAACAAAAAATACAGCCCTGCACTGTTGTTAACCAATTTTATTACCCAATATTATTCATTTTAATGACTTGGGAAATATTATATGCAGTCCAGTCAGGGAACAAACTTAAAGGTGCAAGTTGCACAGAGTTCACAGTAATGATAAGTGGACCAAGCTGCAGAGTTGCATTGCAGGCAATTGCATAGACCCTACTCCCATCACAAAATGGGTACTGGTTTGTCACACATAGGAGACACTGCTTACATCATCCATATTCTTGGAAACAGTCCTGTGTTTATCATATATTATATGAAATTAAAACCCCACATTTTTTCTGCGAGTTACATAATTTTCTGTTTAGTCATTCATCATCTGGCCATTGATGCTTCAGCCAAACTGGCTTATTTTTTAATTATGAGTGGTGTAAGAGTTCACCTATATGTAGTTATATACCATTGCCGCGAAGACCCAACTCAACAATGCATGTCCTGTGACACACAGGCATCTATATCTGTAAAACACTTCTAAGAAAGACCTATTCAGGCTTTTTTATATCAGAAAGAGAGTATGCACATCTGGTTCTTGTACTTTTGGGTTGTTACTGTGCATGTCAGATGTGGCCAATCTGGTTTTAGCACCATAGAAACTCATGCGCACCAGGGGTTGTTTGTATTTTTCAGTACTTAAGCAATAGGCCCCACAAAAAACATTTATGGTACAAAATATCAAAAAGGAAAATACCTCAGGAGTTATTTCAGCTTCTGGAAAACTCATCAGTCTATATGTCATTCCATACTGCAATAACTTCTTACACCCAGGAGGTTTATCAATTTTCTTGAATTTCTTGCTAGACACTTTTATTGCTTTTGAGATATCCTAAGATAACGAAAGGAGACATTAAAGGCAAAAATGTGTTTTATTTACTTTTAACTCATAGTGCAAATTTCACATGCAGAACCTTGAATCCTTTCTAGCCTCACCAAGCCCAGTGAATGCACAGTGTAAAATAAAACGTAATAGTCAGCCTTAACTACATTTAACAAAGGTGACATTCCTTGAGGCAGGGGAATGTTTAGGCAGGATGTCCAACAGCTTACTCTTCAACAACTATATCCATGTTGCATTACCACTTCATTCTCCTTCCTTGTCACAGTCTTAATCATGAGTGGGACAGTCCTCACCCCGCAGCACTGCAATCATGCTAGCTGTAAAAATATGTATGTCTGTAAAATTGTTTATGGATTTTCTATACAGCTTATATTGATTTTGACCATACAGATGGTAGGAATGGTGGAAGACTGATTTATGCTGTTGATCAAAGGTTCATAAAAGGGCTCACCCAATATTAAAGGCAATCTGCTTTCACTACCGGGAAAGCTAGAGTATGTTCCATAGATAACATGCATACAGTAAAGGTTTTCATTTTATTTTTGGCTAGTGTATTGCCTCCTTATGTTTCAGAATGTACCATTTTATCATGGTAGATGGGAACATCTGGCAGGCCCAGAGTGCAAACTAGAACCTAGTGAAAAGATTCCCTCCAGAGTTACTACAATTTCCTAGGACTGGTCTATAAGAAGATCTCACACTGATGGACCCTTCCCCAGTGGTAACATATCTGCAGGAGGCATCCAAAGGAGTGCATCCTTCTCTCAAGTATGATGAGTGAGCTTTTGGACCTCATCTTCAAGAAGGTGGCCATACAGAACTGGAGGGCCCACTTGCTCATTTTCTATTGAGTAACCCGACTATAAGATGACAGCCACTGGATGTTGTGTAAAATTAGGCACTCCTCTTTGGGGAATAAGGACATGCTTTCACTTCTGTGTGTAACCGCAACTAAATGTCGTTGACAGAGGTTGCCACCAATTGATTTATAAGCATTAAAATTATGATAGGGACCATCCTGCCTGCAGAGACAGGCACAATAAAAATTCAAGAAATTTGTTTTTTTTGCAAATATTTTCTTCCTCTTTGTCTGATTAGCATATGATACAGATGTCAAGAGCTAGGTAGACGTAACAGTTATAAAATTCATCACACACCACTCTTTCCACTCCATATTTCCTTTCTAGTTCTCACCTTCAATGATAAGGACTGTTTCTGCAATTGCAGCTGCCTCTTGCTGAGACACTGCTATTGCACCAGGTGATGTAAAATTAATTCTTGAGTGATTGGAAGGACGTAGGGAAAAGCAGACTACTTTGGTTTAATTTGAAAAATATCCCTTGAAAGGGTTTTGCATTCAAATTCCTAGCCATTACCAGTGGTAATCTGTTGGCCCCTAATCGTTTGGAACAAATATCTACAGTGACAGAAGAAACATCATCAGCAGACCCCATAACAAAAATTTATGGCGCTCTAAACTAATCTTGTACCTTCATGTACATGGGATTCTGGGCTTTAACGGCTTACACAGCATAGTCACTTGAAAAAGACTTCTAACAACTAAATGAAGGGTGTAAAACTGGCACTGACCAAAACCCACTTTTAAAGAACTTCATATTTAACATCTTGTAAGTAACGTAATATGCATCAGTGATGCCAGTGTTAAAACACCAAGATCTATCATATTGCTTCTGGAAGGAGGGGGCTATACAAAAGGCCTTCTGCTTCATCTTCCGTTCACAGAATCAAACCTGTAAGGTTCAGCATTGGGGATATCATATCATGATGCCAGACTAAGATGATTGAAAGTCTGCCTTCTCATTCACAAACAAGGGACCATCATTTATTTTCATATACACGGCTCAAATATTTGGCTTTGAGGCAAGCTTGATGGCCCTTATGATAGAGGAAAAGGGCAGGAAGACACTGTTGCCAGAAAGCCACAGCCCAGAATCTCAACAGTAATTGCTGGAGTGCGGCCAATTGCAGCACATCTTCGATGGTTGAAAATCTTTCTGCAAAAGACCCATGCTTCAAGGTGTGGTCAGACAAAACAAATTGACCTGTGTCACACTTCAGACTGGCTAGGGTCTGGTACCATGCAAAATTCCCAGAAACAATACAAACCACATAGCCCTGACAGATAGTGCATTGACCCTGTTGCAAAAGAACATGATCATGTCAATACCTTCTTGAAGAACAGCAAATTAGTTCACTGCCCATAGCCTGCGCAAGATGATTACCCTTCAGAGTATCATTTATGTGGCTATCCTTTAGTGGTTCCTGAAATTTTCAGTGAGGCCACAACCTTTACTTTGGACTACTTTCAGCGTTGTTCATATTCACCAAAGTTTTGGCTACAATATTCAGATTCATTCCTGGAATGGAATCCTTAGTTTTCCCTTTTCAGTTATATTTGATGATAGCCAGACCATCCTTCCTACCAGTAGGACACCCAGCCAGGGTATTCTGTCTTACAAGACCATGATTTTGTCATCAATCAGCCAAAACCCCAAAATATCACCTCTCTTTAGTCCAGAGTTTGGTGTTCACATGTGCAATGTACTCGACTACACACACACAGAGGGATTGTATGTTTTCCACAAATCAATGAATGCAGGCTCTTGGAGATCTAGAAACTTTCTTACAAAAGTCCAAGGTTTTAACTCAAGAATGAATGGTGTTACCTGAATCTACTGCACCGTGACCACAATTGTTCCGTGGGATAAAATACACTTAAAGCCCTGAGTACTGTGTCTACAGTGTTGGCTGCCTCTGCCTCTCAAGTATATGAACAATGACATTAGCCTCTAAAGAGATCTTGGAGAATATGGATGGGTTGGTGGCACTACTAAGGCATTGGGACATAGGGAGTTGACCCACCAAACATCTCTATCATACCCTGTGTTGCTCTTCATGCAACAGAAGCAACCTTAAGTCTCTTTCTACTTGACCATGTTGTAGTGACAGTGGCAAATTACTCCTCAGGCTGGCAAGAACTGGAGGTTATTTATCACACATATTGTGAGCTTGTCTTGCACATAAAACATCAAATGGTCCTGATCTGCACAGACAGCCAGGTGTCAAAGGCATTTATAAATAAAGAGGCCATATAAACCAGTCTCTAGTAAAGACCTATACTGACTGATAGCAAAATAACTGCAGTGGATCAAGAGTTACGGGCAGATCAATTCAGCCACATATTTCTATAATTTGGGGACACTTGTCATCAACCTTACATTCTGAAAGAAATTTCTCACCATACAGGGACTACTTGGCTGCATCTTTTGCCTCCAATGCCAGTGCACTGCTTCAGCACTCTTTCTCAGTGACTGGAAGAATGGTCGAGGGAATGTTGTGTGCTTGCACTGGCCAGTGGGACTGCCTAGTAACTTTTCCCATGTTCCTCTTGATGTCCAAGGTGCTGAGGGAATGGTCCATAGAAACTATCAGCAACTGACACTGGGTTTGATGCTGCTGCAACAAAGATCCCCATCATTGCTTGACTCTCTGTCTGTTCACAATGGCAACAAGTTATGTGCTGCAACTAGTGACTTGTAGATGGAGTGCTGGGGCTCCAAAAGTAGGCAAGCTTTGTGTAGGTAGTGGCATGTAATTACCACTCCAAATGACCGTCGCTGAAGCCTTTATGTGATATAATGTATTAACTGAATGGTTCACTCAGGGGAAGGGAACACCAAAACGAAGAAAGGTAAGACCAAATGCAGCAAACACAGTAAACAGGCATTTGCAATGCAAATAAGTTCAGCAAGGAATGTTGTATGGTAATCGGAAGAACTGTAGAGTAATATTGGAGTAGTTTAAATGGTCAGGTGACAGTTGCACTGCCAAGCCGGACTAAAAAGTCCATGTAGGTTAATGACTGCCCCCCTTTAATCTAAGCTGCCGTCAGAAAAAAACATAATAAATTATGTAGCTATCTAATACTCTTAAATAGATTTACATTGTCATGTGTGTGTGTCTGAAAGTTTAAGCTCGGGAAGCTTGATAAATATGCAAAATTATCACAGCTGCATGGAGGGCAAGCACTTTTTTGAGAAGCACGCAACTCTGACTCCCAACATGTGGGTGGAGCCAAAGCCCCTCCCCTGTGATACTCACATAACTGTCTGGCGACAGCTTCGCTGTCAACAGAGACCATAAGAAAGGAGGGATGAATTATAACGGTGCACTCTATATAGTGTGATGGAGCCACTGGCTCTCTTATGACGACTCTTCCCCATACATGGCAATTAGCAAATGCAGGTGTTTGGATTAGTTTCCCTGTCTCCCAGTTGGACCTGTACTTGAAGTGGTTGCAGCGGATCTGTAAGACATTTTTTTTGGGTTGGAGACTTTCTTGACTAATAATACATTTTCCGGTTTAGGCTCTTCCATTATTCTAATTCACTCAAGCTGTGGACTACAAATCCCAACTCTTTTCATCAGGCTCAATTATTATTGTTGGCATGATGACATATATGAATCACTCTCGGCTCTCTTATGTACATTTCTTACTGAACTAAACTTAGTCTGCATAGGTGTTCGGATTAGTTTCCCCATCTCCCGCCTGGGCCTGTATTTATTGTCGATGCAGCCTTAGTAGGTGTGGGTTCTTCCTGCCCTTTTCCTTGTTTTGAATGACCAGGTTGATGTTCTTATAACAGGGGATTTCTTTTGCCGGTCCGTTGGAGTATACTCCCATATTGGAGCTCCCCTAAAACTCATTAACCTTGTGCTAGGGCTGTATTCCATTCCATGTTTCCCACACGCTCAAGCTGTTTGTAGACACACATTGTGCCTCCCGGTTGTGCGTCCTGGAAGGTGTTTCCGCCATTACTGTACGCCATTTGTTACTGTAACAATATTATCTGCCCCTACATGTTTAAGGTCCCTTAATTTTTAGCCTGATAACCATTTGTATGGTATTCAGTTAGATAGGCATTGCTGTTTAGGAGGTGTTTTGCTGTGAAACACCCTTCTCGCTCACCTTTCAGGTAAATTGTATAGGTATGATTTGTTTTTTCTTTTGGTTCAGGGAACCCGGGGTGCGGCTTTTTTATCTTTTCCATGCCATATCCTCATGTCTTTTATAGGATTTGTTGGTTTGTCAGTGCCTTGCGCAATGACTTGTAATTTTGCATACATATATATATTTCTCCTTCTGTTTCTTCTTCTTGGAAAAAACGCCTCTGTCACTCGATGTCCTCACGAGTCATGATCAAGGGAGCTTTGACTCCTGAAATGCGTTGGGTGTTTGTTTTGCCAAAATAAATTAGATTTGAGGACATCGAGTGACAGAGGTGTTTTTTCCAAGAAGAAGAAACAGAAGGAGAAGTATTTATTTGGTTCGTGACCCTGCCTCTGGCTGCCGCGAGGGCGCTGATTTATGCGACCAAGTGAGGAATAAAAAAAAAAAAATATATATATATATATATATATACATATTTATATGTATATATATATATATATATATTAATTAAAAGAACATCCTTGCGTTCGTGTCTGTAGATGCTTCTCCATGCAGTGATCCTTTCTTGCACACTTCGGTGACTAGTGTTTTTCCCCATGTGCCATTTGACAATTGTCCTGATGATGTGCCGGGTGAAACATCACGTTTTATTAACTTTAGAATGAAATGTAATCAAGTGTTTGGATAGCAATTATATATACTTGGAAGTGTCGCTACGATTTTGAATAATTATCATATGAATTGTGCCTTAATGCATCCTATTGTCCTTTGTGTCATGTCTTTTTAACAACTGTATTGCACCTTATTTTCAGTAATTTTCCACTTCACTGTCATACTATATGCACTGCACCATTATCACTGTTATTGCGCCATCATAACTGTTTTTGTGATTTATAAATTGATATGTGTTTATTTAACATTTGTTTATGCATCTCTCTTTTTTTGTCAGTATTTACTACATTTGGGCTTACCTTTCTTTTTGTAGTTCTTCCCTTATATTAGAATAAAATATGTATCCTTATGCCATGTTCATCATACACAATAGTAATTCTGTAAATGCATTCAAATGCCTTTTACAGAAAATAAAAATGGAATTTCCAGCATCATAAAAACCCTTTAAAAAAGGAGATTAACAATAACAATAACCGCGGATGTAACATTGGGAACTAGCCAGCCAATCGGAGCTTCCAAAATCCATCCAGTGTTCTGCAAGAGTGGCAGAAGTCTCTACCCTGAAGAAGAGGTTCAAAAAGGCTCCATTGTCCTGTGGCACTCCTAATGAAGCCAAGAGTGCACGCTTTACTGGGGTGCTCCCCTTGCTTTTCCTGAGAGGGAAGAACAAAAAGCCAGAAAAAAACAGGTAGAAAAATATAAACAAACATTTTCTACTTTTTATTGGTAGATTGGTCTTCTTTCCCGCCAAAATAAAAAGGAGGAGCAATGACAGCCGTCTGTGACGTGGTGGCGGCATCTGAAGAGGCTGAGGGAGAGACACAGGAGAATGGAGATGATTTTCCTCCTATCTTTTAGGTAACAGGCAGCGTCTGCGGTGCGCCTTAGTTTTTTTTATTATAGAGGGGGCGGTGAATTCTGATACCCATAATGGTCATATCTGCAGGGCAAAAACAGCTAATAATTATATTTCTCTCACAGAGAGCCCTAGCCTTTGGCTTGGGCCTGTAATTGTGAAGAGAGTAATTAATAGCTGTCATTGCCTGCCAGTGTGGGCAGTAATGCTTCTCAGATCACTAAAATGTTAGGAGCTGCATTGAAGACAATGAAGCAGAAGGGGGGATTGATGGCTTGTACAGACCTGCTCCAGCATCCCAATGTCTGTCACTCTGATTAATTTAGATAATTCTACTCTCAGTGGGTGGAATGCTGTCATAACTTTATAGCCTTTCTGCCACAGGCCATGCCAGCTGTTAATGGCGCTTTCTTGTTATTAAAGTCTCTTGAATGTAACTGAGGCTAATTACCCTGGAGCAAACTTTTGCCAGAGGCTATAATGATGTTTTCTTTAAGCGTGTCTATAATCAGAAGCATGCAGTAAGAGTCAAGAATGAGCAAGAGTCAAGAATGAAAGTGAAGTCAAAGCTATGTCTGTCAATAGGAACAGGTACGTACATTTCTGATGGTACTAAACTATTTGGGATTAAGCAAAAAACAATGTTTCCTGTGGAGCATCTCTGGTATCATGCATGACCAAGGAGTTTTCTGCAGCAGACAATACAATTAGCAGTATATTTCTTCTTCCTCAGTTTCTGTTTGTTTTCTCAGGCTAATTTGAAAAAGGAATACAAACCTGCACAAGGACTAGTAAAATAGAAACGAAGAATCAATAGAGTCTATTTGAGGACAGAGCAGTGAGGACAAAACACTAATTTTAAATGGCGCTCTTTAAGAATGGCAGGAGCAATATGAAATACTTCACACACCAGAGATATATTTAGGCAAGGGAGGGCTCAAATCCCTCCTATGTCAGGTGATATTAAATCTGGAGATTATGGGAATGAACCCAGGATCTAAAACATGGCTATGTGTTTCTGGGGAAAACTGCAGGAGTATAACACATAACTCAGAATCCAGATTTGTGCAGAAAATACTATTGTGGATGAACAGGATTTAACCCCACAACTCGAAATGAGGCTGTCAGACCTCACAGTCTTAGAGTGGTCATCCCCCCCCCCAACTTTTTGCCTGCCTCCCTCCACTTTTCTGACTCTGTTTTGCTGGTTTTAGGACTCTGCACACTTTACCACTGCTAACCAGTGCTAAAGTGCATATGCTCTCTACCTTAAACATGGTAACATTGGCTCATACCCAATTGGCATATTTAATTTACTTTTAAGTCCCTAGGAGAGTGCAGTACATGTGCCCAGGACAGGTAAATTAAAGCCTGCCGCACTGATTGTAGCCCCTTAACCCACGTCTCAGGCCTGCCATTGCAAGATCTGTGTGTGCAGTTTACCGCCACTTTAACTTTACACTTAAAACTACTTGCCAAGCCGTAAACTTCCCTTTTATTACATACAAGTCACCTCTTAGGTGTGCCCTAGGTAACCCATGGGGCAGGGTGCTATGAAGGTAAAAGGCAGGACATGTACATATGTGTTTTATATGTCCTGGTAGTGAAAAACTCCTAAATTCGTTTTCCACTACAGTAAGGCGTGCTCCTTTTATAGGCTAGCATTAGGACTGCACTCAAATACTTTTTGACTGGTAGATTCTGATCTGGAAGGCCTAACCAGGTTATATTTAGTATGGCCAAAATGGTAATAGAAAATCCTGCTTATTGAAGAGGTTGGGTTTTATATTATTATTTTAGAAATGCCACTTTTAGAAAGTGGGCATTTCTCTGCACTTAAAAACCATCTGTGCCTTGCAGCCTGTCTCCAATCAACATCTGGGCTCGGCTGGTTGACAACTTCTTTGTGCATTTCACCCAGACAACCACAAACACAGGACACTCAGTCACACCTGCCTTCATCTGCACATTGAATGGGTCTTCAATGGGTTGGAAGGGTGGCGGGTCAGACACTTACATTTCAAAGGCTAGTGTCCTGCCCTCACAAAATAGCCTGCCAAACACCCTACTGGGACCCTAGCAGACAGGACTGGCCTGAATGGGGAACTTGAGCACTTCAAAACCACTCCTCCACTTTAAAGGCATTTTGGGGTATATAAAGGGGGTCCACCAACTCACACACTTCTGGACCTACACCTGCATCCTGCATCCAGTTGCCTTGTTGCCCAAAGGACTCATCTGCAGTGATTGCTGAGAAGGACTGCTGCCCTGCTGTTGCCCTGCTGTTGCCATGCTGGCCTCTGACTTTGCTAAGAAGGACTCTGCCTTCCCCAACAGTGCTCTATGGGATTCCGCTCGCCGGCCCTGCCGAGCCTTAACATTGACAATGGTTCATAATCGAGCCGGCGCCAATGTGGCCGTGTGGCGGGTGCAGCACCACCCGTCATGCGTTCCACTGCCTGAATTACGGGGCTGTCCATGGGGGCCCCTGCACTGCCAAGTGCATGGGCCGTGCATGGGCCGTGCAGGAGCCTCCATGGAACCCCCAGAACCCCCTTTCCGCCAGCCTTTGCATGGCAGGGCTACCGCTGCCCTGGCAGATTACAACCGCAGAGACCACCAGGCTGTCAAATGGAGGCAACCTGGCAGCACTGGTGGTTCGACCGTGGAGCTACCTCCACGGTCGTAATGTTGCGGTTGGACAGCCAATTTGGTGGCGGTACGACCAGGACCATGGCCCTGGCTGTCTGGTGACCACCAGGATCATAATGAGGGCCTTCATCTCTTCATGAAACTCCTTGTGCGTCGAAAATCGACACACCGACTGCCTAAATCGAAGCAAAGCCTGCACTGCGAGCGAGAAAACGCTGCATAGCCGACCAGAACGATGCACCCGACTTCCCAAGTGGAAATTCTGCTCAGTGCCTGCCTTGCGATGGAGAATTTCTACTTCCAGCACATCAAGGATTATTCCCTGCATTGTACCTGGACGTCAAAATACCCTGCATCGCAGTGAGGAACCAAGACTGTGCTTCGAAACACAACACAAACCCCTTGCAGCATGTAACAAACAGACAACTGTTTATTTTCAAGGATTAAGACTCTTTTAAACATTTCAAAAGTGGTATTTCAATTGTGTTTTGTCGTTTTGATCTTATTTTATTCAGATAAATATTATCTATTTTTCTAAATCTGTGTAGTGTAGTTTTGTGGTGTTGTTACTGTGTTACTGTATGATTTATTGCACAGATACTTTACACATTGCCTTCTAACTTAAGCATGACTGCTCAGTGCCAAGCTACAAGAGCGTGGGCACAAAATTATTTGGATTGTGTGTGACTTACCCTGACTAGGATTGTGGTCCCTACTTGGACAAGGGTGTATACCTCTGCCAACTAGAGACCCTATTTCTAATTGAGGCTCATAGTTTTTTACAGAGGTCTGGACACTGCAGGTAACAACAATGTAAGTTGACCAAGACAGAGACACCCATGCAGGAGTAAGAGTTAACAACTCTTGACAATTTCAAACATGAAGTCTGAGTAACAGCTTCCCTCACAACAAGAGAGGCATATCTCCTGCAGTTGGGAGGCTGATTATCTATTACAGTTTAGACGTCTGTCTGGTTCTGATGCTTGTGAAGAACACAAGGAGTGATTTATTTAATTTTAATAGGAAAGGTAAAGTGTCAGAACCAGTTTCAACCCTTATGATTACTGCTTCCACTGATATAAAGGGAGCTGGCCATTTTAGAGCTGGGCATAGCAGTATTAGTAGCTAATGAGATAACTAAGGCTTGAGCGATTTGGCGGTGGTAGATACCATAAGAAGTATATTTGTGATCAATTCCCATGGTCAGATACAGAGGGAGGAAGGAGAAAAGAAAAAGGCAAAGCAAAATATTATTGTTGAACAGAATCAATAGAAAATGGGGCAAGAAAGGAGATACACACAAAAGAAACCTTCCTGGTATGGCATGAGGCTGGAAACTTCTCAGAAATTACAGAGAGAGGAGTGGCATGGATAAAAAACATTATGCAGGTTGACCCAGACATGGCTTGGCGCAAGGATTTGTGAAATCATGGGTAAAATTAAATTGTGTTATCTGACCATTTCCTGCAAGTGACTTTTCACAGTGGCACTGCAATACAGTTTTCTTTATTATTTATTTTTTATTCGTCTCAATGAAGCACTGGTGTCGCTCCCACAGTCATTTAAATAACTTATATCAAATTTTCACGTTTGACGACGCTGGTGCCGGGTGGCTCGCGTCTTGGTTCCGGTCGCAGAGGTGTGCCACGGAGGCGCGTCGCTGCAGCGCTGCGGCGATTTGGGGAGTTTGCTGGTCGGGAAGGGCTGCTCTTGTCGCCGGTTATCGTATCCGGCTGAGGCAGTCCCCGGCAGCTGCGGCGCTCCAAGGAAACTCAAGGAGACCTGTTGTGTAGTGCTGGCCGGAGTGAGCCGTTTCTGCTGCCGTTTCTGCTGCCGGCCATTGGAGTGCCCTGAGGAAGCCCCTGGCCGGATCTTGCCGTGCTGTGCCGCTTTGAGGCACTTGGCTGCCTCTGCCCCCTGCTCCGCTCTAGCTCCAGTCCTGGTGCTGGTGTTTGGCCGCCCTTGCCTCGCATTAGCCCCAGCCCTCAGCCCCCAGCTCCAGCTTCAGTCTTGGTCGTTGTTGGTTGTTGCTGGTCGTTGCTGGTGGTCCAGCTGTTGCTCAGTCCACGCAGCCCCTGATCTTTGGGAGGAGCAGGCGATGTGAGGCAATCCTGAGGCAATCCTGAGGCGACGAGAGACAGGAGAAGTGAAGAAGTGAAGAAGTGGAGAGGGGTGGTGACGCCAGACCCTGGTGGACGCGAGTGGATGCACAAAACAACGCAAGTAAGCGACCCTGCCAACTTGCTATTAACCTGCTAAGTTATTTAAAGTCAGTCCTAGACATTTGAGACGCGGAGCAAAGCGGCAGTTGAGGAGGGAGGAGAGGAAACAGGAGACTGATAAAGAGTAGAGAAGAGAAGAAGAGAGGAGCAGATGTTAATGGTGCCAGAGGGATAGACACCATCCGTGTACTGCGTTCCGTGTGCGGCATATTGTGTTCCTCCGCAAAAGCAATTCTACCTCCCTGTCACTTCACTTTGTCTGCCTAGTGATTGTTCTTCGTTCTGTGGGATATGCACTTGTGCCCATGCTCGTGGAGCACTGGGGGTTCACCTGCTCTTCGAAGGAGAGGGGGGCTCGACGGACAGCAGTAAGCCCGAGCTCAGTGCTGCTCCAGCTGAGTGTCAGGCTTCACGCTGTGAAGTCAGGCAGCAGTGATCAGGGAACGGAAAGAAAGAGAGCCCTTAACTCCACTCTATCATTGGACTGTTTGGCTGCCTTTTGCTTGTCTAAGTAGCAGTGAAGTAAATGTAAGAAGTGTTACTCATTTCTACATGCCTACACGTAGCAAACAAGCAAGCAAAGAGATAAACTAAACGGTAAGCTCCTAGTAGATAATAGGGCAGGGTTATTTGCAGACACAGGCTACCTTGCAGAACATACATTACCCATTTGCAGACTGCCTGCTGTGAAGGAACAACAACTGTTTATGGGGTGCCGCTATTGACTCTTCGGCCGCCGACTTGCACTCCTGCTTTGGCCTGGTGTTATACAGATTGTACTGACTCCGGTGCTGGTCCCTGGGGATCTGAGGAGCGTCTTTCGGAGGCCGGAGTGCGGAGTGCAGGAGACGCTGGTCAATTATATTGGTTTCGAAGTTTCCCTCCTTTGGCCGGGGAGGCGCGCGGGCCTCGCATCTGAAAGCAATTGGGAAACTATAACTAGGGGATACCGTCGGACTTGCTGTTTGCTGCTGGTTTGCCTTTGGACTCTCCTCTGCTTCGCGGGTCCCGCTGCGGCGTGAGAGCCGCTTGTGCAAAACCTACGGACAGTTTCAGTGAGGGACTGGGCGAGTGCAGGGGCTGCGAGCGTCGGGACAGGACTACGTCTCCCAGCAGTCCTGTTAACCCGCGCCTCCTGTCGCCTGGCCACTCGCCCTGCGGGCCCCGCCCCATTCACAGCTTGGAGAACCACTTCTGAGGTCCACTTCCCTGGGATACCGTCGGACTTGCTGTTTGCTGCTGGTTTGCCTTTGGACTCTCCTCTACTTCTTGCGGTACCCGCTTCACGGGTCCCGCTGCGGCGTGAGAGCCGCTTGTGCAAAACCTACGCCTCCTGTCACCTGGCCGCTCTCCCTGCAAGCCCCGCCCCACTCATAGCTTAACTTTTCTCTTATAAATTCAAACAGCTACTTCCGCGTCGCGGGAGCGCGCGGGAGCACCCGGGGATAAGCCCGGGACAAGGGCGGGACCGTCTGTGGCCGTCAGGGCACGCAGGAGGCTGGGCTGGGCCCACTCTCTTTCACCTGCATTTCCTTGATCCTACTTGGTATATGAAAAAGGTTCTGGGTATGACATCATCAGCCCTAGGTGGAACAGCAGTGAAGGAGGGGGGAGCCAACACTGGGACTCTGGACAATTACTTTAAATCGGTAAAGGGTGATGGGGGAATCGAAACCTCTCTGGAGATGCGTCGGACAGAGCGTCGTCGCTCGATTGAACACTTGAAAAATAGGCCCCTCAGTGACATAACTCCCTATCCTATCTCCCAAGAGGAAGGTTCCCTCAATGGCAGCCCGGATCTTTCATCCCAAGAAGACGTTCCCCTATTACTCCGGGATAGTTCTCCCATTTCTGGCTCACCTCCTAAACAAACTACAGACACCACTCCACTATTAGTTGCCAGTAGTTCGGCAGTTGACTTATTCCCCCAAACACACACCAGAGCCAAAATCAAGATTAATAAGCTAAAACAAACTGTGGTGGCAGAGGTGTATGACCTACCACCAAATAAACGCAGAAGGAAGATGAGGGGTGGTCAGGGGAAGAAAAAGATCCCCCACTCTGATTTTGGAAAGTCACTCAAGTCCGTACCTATGTTGGACAGGCCTTTAGTTAATGTGCAGAAGGCTACTCCCCCCAAGGGTACTAATATTATTACCACTGCTTCCATTAGCGACAAAGGGAAGAGCCCACTTAACACATTTCCCGGTAGCTCTTTGGGGAGCATTGAATCTTTAATTAGATCACTCTTGTTGCCCATTAGCGAGAGCTTGCAGAAAATAGAATTCAGGCTGACCACTCTGGAGGCAACTTTAACCACCCTGAAAATTTTGGACAACAAACAGAGTAGAACCACTGAGTCCAATCTACCAATAGGAACCTTTCCCAATATACAAAACCCACCGATCCACACGGGGCCTCCCTTGGGCACCACTGCCGCCCCTCTTTTACAGCCACCTATGGCTATCCCAGTTCCAATTTTACCTACTAACTCTAACATCTTACCATCAGAAACAGATGGCCCAGCACTCCAACGTATACTCCCTGGTAAGCCTGCCCCTAGACCACGAGGACCCGACTTACCACCAGAGGCTAACAGCCTCATGGTGGTGTTGGCTGGTGTTCCCTCTCTAGAATTGGGTGAAAATGAGAACTATCACGCACTCAAGAGGAAAACCATTAAATGGTTGAATTGGAACAGACCTCTTCCAGCTCACCTCAACAATGAGATCATTATGGTAAGAAGGGTACCATGGTTGGGGAAGTCGGGGAAATCAATAGCAGGGGACTGTATCATTGTGTCTTTTCGAGACCCTGGAACAGTACTATACATTTGTGCTGGGTCAAATAGATCACTGGATTCTACCATACAGACTTTGCCAGTTTCTTTCTTTTTCCCTCCCATTCGCTTGCACCATGACTTGTCACAAGGTAACTGGACAAGGGTGGAACGAAGATATAGACACAGGGGATATGCTCCACGTCCAGTTTATCGACCTTCGGAGACTCCCTTTTTGGACCACAATCGTTTTAATTGTCTGAATGGTCTGGATGGTGTGGACTGACTGCCCCCAAACCCGAACTCAAATCCTGTGACCTTGGATAATGGTCCCAGTAAACTGCCTGATCCGGCTGAACCCACTTCTGAAAATGACCCTGTTAGAGTAATTGGTGTAGTTTCTGGCTTTGGTACTGGCTCTTCCCCCCACTCCACCCCTGCATTCTGTTCTGTGGCTTCTCCAGCGCACATGAGACTAATTTGGTGGAATGTGGCTGGTTTAGCCAGCAAACTGGGTACCCAAGATTGGATAACTTACATTGAGTCCGGGGATGTTTGCATGTTCAAAGAGACTTGGGCAAGGGAAGATTACAACCATCAAGGTTACGAGTCATTTTCCATCTCGGCTAGGTGGGAGGGTAAGGGCCGCCCCTCTGGTGGACTCACAACTTGGGTGGCTTCCCACTTAGGATGTCAGGCTTCACGCCTACCGGTGCCATCAGATGATATCCTAGTGGTTTTATTAGCCTGGCCGAACCTAGCGAAACTTGCCCTGATAAATATTTACTCCAGGCCAGTGGGAGCTTCGTGTGAATCCCCCACTATAGAGGAGCTTTCAGTATATTTAGCGGAAATGCCAAGAGATATCCCTTACATAGTGGGAGGGGATTTAAATTCCCATTTCGAGCCGTTGGTCGGTCTCGTAGAGGGATTTCCCATGGAAGAAGAGTTCAGGTGGTCAGTACCCTCTGTTGTAGCACCTTCCCCAAAGGCATGGACGCCTGTGGCTCTGCAGATTACTGCTCTCACCCTAAAGCATGGAATTAGAGCCTGCAATGGACGTATTAAGTCTGATGTACCAAGCAAAACCACGTACAACAGAGTGGGAAGAGAGTCCCGCTTGGACTATGCTCTTGTACAGATAGTGAACTGGTCTTCTATCCTGGACTTTAGGGTGGTGGAGAGACTGGATAGTGACCATAACGCCCTTGAACTCGATCTTAGCCATCCTGGGCCAAAGGCCTCCATAACAACCATGGGGGAGTCCAAACCTGAACTACTATTAGACAATAACAGGAGAAGAATCAGGTGGGATAAACTAGCTACGAGCCAAGTGAAACTTTCGAAGCTCTACGCAGGTTTAATCCCCATTTTGAAAAAAGTGGGAGAGCTAGCCAACGATGTGGGCAATATAGTCCACCATGAGAAATTATACCAGGCTCATGAGGACCTTATAAAGGGAGCGGCCTCTGAGCTTTTTACCAGGGTCCAGAATCAGAAGAGGATCCAACAACATAACTCCTTATGGTACAATGCAGTCTGCAGGAAGGCAAAGGGAGAACTCCTCAGATGCATCAAGGAGGGAACAGATAGAGAGAAGCTGCGAGAAAGTAGACGGGCTTATAAAAAACTGGTCATTCATGCTAAAACCGAATGGGAGGAGAACCAGTGGGAGGAGCTTACCACTTCCCTCGCAACTAGAGACCACCGAATGTTTTGGAGAGTAGTAAACGGGGGGTCGGGGAACCTCCATTCGGCAATAGAACCAAATATTGCAGCAGGGGTGTGGCAGGCACACTTCCAGTCTCTCTACAGTTCCGAGCAGGGAGAAACTAAGATTGATTTCGGTACTGGACTGGTAGAGTATGGCGGGGATTTGATAACAGTGGGGGAGGTGAAGGTAGCACTAATGGGACTTAAAGCTGGAAAGGCGCCAGGATTGGACGGCCTGCCCGGGGACCTGTTCAAGCAGGAGCCCGGTGTTTGGGCCCCCTATCTGGCTGCAGTGTTTAATGGAGTTTTGTGTGGCATGGAAATTCCGAGTACTTGGCTGGGGGCAGAGGTGGTTCCTATATTTAAAAAGGGCTCGCCCCTGCTCCCAGCCAACTACAGACCAATCAGTCTAATTGACGTGTCACAGAAGCTATTTGGCAGGATACTGCTGAATCGGCTTCAGGACTGGGTGGAAGAAACGGGTGCCCTCAGTCCGTATCAGGCGGGATTTAGAAAGGGAGTTTCTACAGTGGACCAGGTTTTTCGTCTGAACGTTATCTATTGGAGGGCAGCAATATTGGAAGGGGGTAGTTTATACACTATATTTGTGGACCTGAGGGTTGCGTTCGACCTCGTGCCCAGAGGGAAACTCTGGAGTGTTCTGGCTGAGATGGGGGTCCCCCCAGACATCCTGATAATTTTAAAGAGATTGCACCATAATAACTATGCCCGGGTCAGGTGCGGGAAACACGGGGAATTAACTGACAGATTCCCCGTTGACAGGGGGGTTAGACAGGGCTGTGTATTGGCACCGACCCTGTTCTGCCTCTTCGTCAACGGGGTAATCGCCCATCTCAATGGAATTGAATACACTGATGCCCCAAAATTGAATGGCAGCAGGGTGCCTGCAATCATGTTTGCAGATGACACCCTGCTGCTGTCCAAAACCCCCATGGGGATACAGAGGATCCTTGATTCTTTTGTGGCTTTTTGCACAGATAGGGGGTTAGAAATGAATGCTAACAAAACCAAGTTTATGGTTATGAACCCAACCCCAAGATCACGCCCGAACCCCTTACTGGGAGCTTCACGTTTAGAGAGAGTCTCCACCTTTGAATATCTAGGTGTAACGTTGAATGAAACCATGTCCTGGGGAACTCACCAGACTAGGGTTAATCTTAAATTAGTGCAGACCACTGGCGGCATTGCTCGGTTGATGAGAAGCTCCACATATCGACCGCTGGGGCCGCTTATCCAGATATACAAGGTACAGGCTAGAGGAGCTCTGATGTACGGGGCGGAACTGTGGGGTCACACAGCTTCCTGCAGTTTGTCTATAACTGAGAACAACTTCATTAGACAGATAGTAGCACTTCCGTCCAGTACTCCGCTCCTCCCCCTGAGGATGGATCTGGGTCTGAGACCAATAGCAGATGAATTAGGTCTCAGACCCATAGTCTTCTGGCGAAGGCTATGGAGCACCGAAGAACTCTCTTCTTATAGGGCGGAACTGAGGGAGTTTTTAACCCACCCTAAAGCTCTACAGATCCCGTGGATAAAATATATAAAAAAGTCCTGTATGGGATTGGGCCTCCCTGACCTGTGGTCGGATCCAGCTAACGCCTCACTAAGGATCCCACGAAGAGCTTTGGTCAGTGCTTACCACGAGCAGAAATTAGCTATGGCCCTAGACTGCAAGAATGAGGGGTCATTAACATCTGTATTCGCCCAAAGCAAGGACTCATACCGCTTGGAGAGGGTTCTGGATGCTATGTCTCCTGTGCTGGCCAGGAAGCTTTTTCTCCAATGGAGATATGGCACATTGCCTCTGCGATCTTACAACTGCTCCTGGTCAACACTGCCATTTACCAAGCTATGTCCGACATGTGTGGGAGCAGAGGAAAGCGATCTGCATGTGGTCTTGTTTTGTCCAACTTACAAGGCCGCCAGGAAATATTGGCTCCTTCCACTTATTAGAAACCTTGGCTTTAGGGAGTACCTCCCGGTGTACAGAATTTTAAAAACTGATGTTTCAGGTCCAATTGTGTTTGCACTAGCCAAATTCCTTACCAATGTCTGGCATATTCGTACCCGTATTTTAAAGTTGCAGGCTCCTATCTAATTTTAAGTTTTTATTTTTAATTGTATGGTCTTTTATCTGATGTGTTTCCTGTTTACTTTCCCTTGATGGTTTTACATGTTCATATGTGTGTTTTTTGTGTACATCTTTTATGGCCAAATTGGCCGAAATAAAGATTAATTAATTAATTAATATCAAATTTTTTACTAAAAATGAGTGACCTCAAAAATTTAGAATGAAAAATGACGTGCAGGGAAAGAGGTAGAAAACAAGAAACCTGATGGATAATTATTATTATTATTTATTATTTATGATTTATGATTTTTGTAATACGCCTCAATTATCCACCGGGGGATATGACGGTGCTGAGGATTCTAGTCTCTTGAAATGTAAAGCACATCTGTAGCAGGTCTAGCTGAGAATAAAAACAAGTAATTAAACAGGTAAGAACCAAGATTTAGCCTTTTTCTAAATGTTGTGTGGAGTTCCATGAACTGCAAATCCAGTAGCAATAAATTCTATTGCGCGACTGTTAAGTGGGAGAAAGTGCGATCACCTTACCTTACTTTCTAAAACGTGATGTGTTAGCTAGTGCTAGCTTCTGAGATCTTAAGATTATGGGATGGTCTAGAAAATTCAAGCTTGGAGCAATGAATCTCTGAACCAAAGTTGTATAGTGCCTTATGCACATAGCAGAGAATTTCAAACTTTGCACGCATGCCCATCGGCAGCCATTGTAACATTTTTAAGCTGAGCTGGATTTATCTTTGTTACAAATAAGTCTGGCTGCTGCATTTGGAATTACCTAGAGGTGGCAGAACAGATATTCCACCATGCCGGCGTACAGCTTATTTCAAAAGTACAGATGGATTGTTACTAAAGCCTGTACACCAGTTTTGCGCAAGTCCACCGGAGTCCACTGAAGGTGTTTCCTCAACAATCTAAGTATACTGAAGCATTTACCACAGGTGGAGATGACTTGCTCTCGCACTGATGGAGAATTGTCAGTCAGAAAGCCCAGGGTTTTTGCTGCATTCTTGGGCTCAGGCGTTAGTTTCCAGTCACTGGAGTATTCAGCAACAGACATAGAAAGGTTAAAAATCTGTGCTAAAAATGGACTTAAATTAGGAGTTAAGTGTGCAAAAATAATGTGGGAGCAAGGATCTAAAGGAGAGTCTGACTTAACCTCCAGCATTAGATTTTTTACTTGTTCAGTGAAGCACAGTGCAATGTCCTGAGATCTGCAGAGCCTGCTGGAGGGGGAATTGAAATGATCCCAAGAGATCTCATTTACATTGGGTTGTTTCGCAAAAGATAATATCAATTTTATTTGCAAAAACTTTGCATATATTTTTGCAGTTAATGGCAGAAGGGGTCATAGCTTGTGAGAGGCAGACTGGTTGTATAAGTTCTTTTACAATTTCAAAAGGTTATCTAGACAAACTACTGTTTTCTTCTAGGGGCTTGATAAAGTAGTCCATTTTGGCTCTTTTGAGTGCTCTATGGTAAGCGTTCAAATTTTATTTGTATTTCTGGCTGTCCTAATCACACCTAGATCATCTCCAAACTTCCTCCAATGAATTACACTTTCTTTTCTGTGCAGGCCATGAGCTAGGACCCCAAATGTAGGCCATTGGTTCCACTCGCAGGGATGGGTTCTAACATGATGTTTTTGCAAGGTAAAGATGTTTAGAGACGGAAAATATGTGATAGCAGGTCATCACTCTTTGCCTTTTGTCTGATATTACTGGATGAGCAACCATAGCCAAAAACATAATAACAGTTTTAATATTTTTGATAAATAGCATAAAAACTTATCATGATAAGTGGAAAAATAAATCTAATTCCACAAGATTGGTTAAATTCAATATAATTTTAAAATAATTATGATTATTAGTTGTAATAATAATAATATAGTCCTTAAAATAAAAACAATAAAACTTCATTGTATTTCTCATATATTCATATAGATTAGATGCATAATTTTCACTTACAATTTCAAATAATAATAGTTGTCACACCTTACATAGGTAATTTAAGTCAGGAGTGAACATAAACAGAATTTTATCATTCACATTTGTCATCATCATCTTCTTGTTCTGAATAGGTGTCATTCTCTGCGTCTGATTTTCACAGGTGGGAAGTCTGCACATGTCAGTGCACTTGAGGTCATTTAGACAGCAGACACATGTTGGCAGTTTGCAGTTCCTAATACAGTTGCAATCTAGTAGATCTAACACAGCCTGAGGTGCTGGCTGACATTCAGTCCACTACCAGTTGCTCTGCTCCTTATTGTATTTCCAACTTCCACCCTATCCTAATTGGACTAGGTGTCTGTGGATCATTCAGAAGACATCTCTTGCTCAAGTCATTCACGTGATGAACCAAAGATTTTGGTGCATACTGCAAGCACAAGAATTGCTCCAATTTGTTAATCAGTTCTTCAGAGAGATCCCATTCATCTCGAACTGCGTAAATATCTCCTGTCTATGGCCCTCATTGCGACCTGGTGCGCTGCCTTGGGGATGCAAACTCCCCTCTCTGCCAGCGGTTTCATGGCAGTAGCACCACCAAGTTGGTGTGGAGACGGGGTGCAGGGCAGTGCAGGGCCTCCCCTATTGCAAAGTTCACTGTCTTCTTTGCTGGTGCACCCTCCGCACTACAGCATTGCCACCAGCTCTATTACAAGCCGGTGGCAATGCCGTAGGCTGTTTCCCAATGGGCCAGCAGGTGGAAACTCTGTAATAGGGCCCACAGGGAGGCAGCCTCACTGGCTACAACCTACCCGTCAGGAATTCGTCAGACTAGCTTTTCCGGCTGCCAAAGTCATAATCGACCCCTATGTCTGTTGTAGGATTTTGAATGCTCTCACTTTTCATTTTCCCACAAATGTGCTTACTGTGTCACGTCCGGTAAACGTATCGAGACCTATCATAGCTTGACAAACATTTTCACCAAGAGCTGAAGCTATTTTCCCAATGTCAAGGACTTGCATGCGTATTTTAGTACCTCATTTCAGAAGCAATTTAGCCATGATTCTGTCATGGAATCCCAAACACATAATAAACACATTGGTTTCATCTGAGCTTATCATTACTGCCTTATAACCCTCATTAGCAGCGTGTCCAGCATGCAGCAACAAACAACAATCTTGTTCTTCATGTGTACTGTTAAAATCAGGCACTTCATGGCTCCCGTCAGCATTCATCTCAAGTTTTACAAAATACTGTGGGTTCCTCCATTCGCTAACATGAAATGCGATGAAAGATATTTTATTAACTATGGAGATTAGGAATTTCCTCCACTGTCTGACAATCTGGGAAGGTGAGATACTCTGTAACTGGTGCCTGAGTTCTTCCCCTCTGATTGTCTTTCGCTGTTCTTATAGGCGTCTCATTGTACGTATCAAACACAACATTGATTCTTTCACTCCTGTTTCCTTCCCAAAAAGCCATGGACAAGACAGACACAGCCCCCTTAAGAAGTTTGATTCCTTTCCTTTTACTCTCTGAGCAAGAACCATACCATCAATCAGCGTGGCTGAATTTCCAGGTATTTCCTCAGCAGGGGTAACATTATTCTGAGAGTATGTTGCTAAAAATAGCTTTGTTTGTCTTTCGCAACTGACCTTCTGGAATTGCTAAAGACCATGGTAAAGGTCCTAAGGGATGAGAGAGTACATTTGCCATTTGAAGGTTCTGATTCTGTGCTGCCACAAAGATTCGACCAAATAGTGCTTTGTCTGCTTTCATGGTGACTGTCCTGCCATTGCTGTTCACTGCTTTCTTCTTCGACAAATTAGTGAAGATTTTTAGTTTGGTCATTTTCTTTGGGTCATGAATCTTCTTAATAGGTAGATTATTCTCAAGTCACTCAAGTTTGAAGTCTGAATAGCACTGTTCACATATTTCATGCACCTTCATTATGTCAGATACTGTGGGCCTCATTACAACCTTGGCGGTCTTGAGACTGCCAGGGTCGTGGTGGCAGTCTGACTGCTGCCAAAGCGGTGGTCCGATCACCTTGGCAGTGGTCTGACCGCCACATTACAACCATGGCGCTTGCGCCACGGTCGGACAGCCAGCACCACCAGTTTTTCTCCACAAGCGGGACTGGCAGTGCTGGCGTTCCCAATTCACCAGGACGGCACTGGAAGCAGAGCAACCCTGGGGATTAGGATCCCACCCTCTTCACCATCTTTTACACTGCATTAGCACCGCCATGTAAAGGCTGGCGGAGACCAAGGGACAGTTGGCATGGGCAGTGCAGGGGCCACCATGGCCAGCCCCATTGTGCTGTTCACTGTCTGTTTTGCAAACAGTAAATAGCACGCCGGCTGCTGGTGCACCCTACGAACTACAGCATTGCCGCCGGCTCAACAATGTTCAATGTTGTAGGCTGTTTTCCTCTGGGCCAGTGGGCGCAAACACCGTTTCAGCCCGTTGACCCAGAGGGAACCTCCTAATGAGTCCCACTGGAAGGCAGCCACACTGGCAGCAACCTGACCGTGAGAGTTTGGCGGACAGCCTTAACTCATAAAGACCCCCTATGTCTTGAGATGCCTTTTTTGCCATGGAGAGACTAATGAGAACATGTGACCCAACAAATGGGTTTATCCAGCTTTGAACCAGACTAAAGCTCTTGTAACAGTATCTTCGTCCTTTTCAATTAGTGACTTATGTAGGTCTGTGTGAGTAAGATCTATTTTGTTGTTACAAACCATTTCCCTCATCTGACCCAAAAAGGCGCTTCTGTGTTCATCTTTTCACACCGCCCGCCTTGAGGTTGAACCTTGTACTACCCGAGTCTGTCTGCCTATGTTGACTGTTACCTCTATCGCTTGATCGACTGGAATTTGTCCAAACAGATTAACATCTGACAGTTGAACTGAAAAGTATCTGAAGATGAAGATTTAGAGTATCTCTGTATGTTTCACTGCAAGTAATGCCATTTCAAAATAGTATACAGGAAGATATCTAGCGTGGTTTATCCTGTCATACGCAAAACATCATGCTATCAAAAATCATATGGCGGTAAGATGTAAATGCCAATTTCCTTCACAAGCAGCACACAGCAGAGCCGGCAAGACATTTTCAACTATATCCACACACGACATCCAAAATGCAGAGAGATCTCCATTTCCATGATGAAGCTGTCTCAGGAATACATTCCAAAGCTGTTTTACTTTGGCAAACGCAGCATTCTAAAAGAAGTTGTCTAATCTCTGTTGGCATAGGTCTTTTGCAAAGTCATTATCATCCTCAGTGAAGGAGAAGACCACCTGAATGTTCTTATCGTAATTCTTCTCCACCCAGGGGATGAATTCCAACCAAGCCAGTCTCAACATATCTTCATACACGCACTTGTGTACTCGAACTGCACGATTGTACATAAGACCCTCTAGTACTGATTATATTGATTCTTCTGCTTTTGTGTCTGCTTCAAAGCAAAGGTTGCAAAGGCCAGCATCTTGAAAGTGTTTTCCAAGAATGTACAAGACATTGCATTGCATACGTTGCTTTATGCTTCCACACGATCTGTTGCTTTTGCATAGAAAGCTTGATCCATGACAATTACAATTTTCACCAAATGCAGTGATTCCCTTATCAGCTCTGACTGTTTCTTAATTTCAGAAACAGTCGTCAATTAAGTTGCAGGAGCATTAATGGTGGGCAAGTGGCCAATAAAATCCTGTGATACACTAACTAGGTCTCTAGTACTGATGTTAAATCCTGGCCGCTTGGTATTGTCTGTGCGAAGCTCGCTTCCTGTCTAATCCAGATTATGGGCCTCATTATGACCCTGGCGGGCGGCGGAAGCCGCCCGCCAGGATCCCGCCCTCCATTATACCGCTCCGCGGTCAGAAGACCGCGGAGGGTATTATGAGTTTTTCCCTGGGCTGGCGGGCGGTCTCCAAAAGACCGCCCGCCAGCCCAGGGAAAAACTCCCTTCCCACGAGGATGCCGGCTCGTAATCGAGCCGGCGGAGTGGGAAGGTGCGACGGGTGCAGTGGCACCCGTCGCGTATTTCAGTGTCTGCAAGGCAGACACTGAAATACTTTGCGGGGCCCTCTTACGGGGGCCCCTGCCGTGCCCATGCCATTGACATGGGCACGGCAGGGGCCCCCAGGGGCCCCGCGACCCCCCCTACCGCCATCCTGTTCATGGCGGCTTTCCCGCCATGAACAGGATGGCGGTAGGGGGGGTCAGAATCCCCTCGGCGGCGCAGCGAGCTGCGCCGCCTTGGAGGATTCTAAGGTCAGTGGAAAACCGGCAGGAGACCGCCGGTTTTCCCGTTCTGACCGCGGCCAAAGCGCCGCGGTCAGAATGACCAAGGGAGCACCGCTGGCCTGTCGGCGGTGCTCCCGCCCCCGTTGGCCCTGGCGGTAGAGAACCGCCAGGGTCAGAATGAGGGCCTATGTTCTTATTTTGTGAAGGCTTCAATTGGGCAACACGTTCCTGCATGACTTCGGTACTTGTCATCAATGGCTGAGGCCCAACTCGTACACCAGAAACATACATGAACAATTCTTTTGCATTTGTGGTGGTCAATGTTCTTTCCTTTTGTTTCTCAATGTTTGGGAGAGGAGCTTTAAAAGGTTATGGTCCAAACAACTCGGGATGTGCAGCTATACCGTTGACTCGGTGAGTTGTCCCCTTACCAGTAACAGTCTCTTCAAGCCTATCAATGTTACCCCATGGTAAGTTAGTGAGGACATGAGTTTCGGCTGGAAGAACAATTTTCTCATTTAAGGTAGCAGTAAGTTTCTGAAGATGCAAGGCGGTATCATTTTCTTCCAGTTGGGAGTATGAAATCCCATGATCAAGTCTGTTTAGAGTGTGAATGATTTCAAAATTGCCTGTCAGCATTTTTACGGCGTATGGAAGCAACAATTGCTTGGGGGGTTTCTGCTGGCTATTAGTGACTGCATATATAATATCCTGACTAAATGATTGCATAAGTAAGATGACCCTTTTAGACAGCTTTGTGTTTTCTGAATCCCCAGTCAGAAATCCTAATAGGAACTGTTTAAGGTTATCAGGCATTGTAAATTAATTTTTATCAACGTCAAATAGGTGATATGGCCATGGTGTTGATGTCAAGTTTGTTTTCATCATTTTTCTTATGTGCGATGATGTTTGATCAATGATCTTGTTCATGTCTGTTGCCTTAACATTTAAAACTGATAATTATCTTTTCAAACTCTGGTTTTCTCTTACAACGTCCTATGGTATGACACTCTCAGGCTGGGCCAATCAATTTTCTTGGTTGTCTGGGAATATGTGGAGGCTGTCACCAAACTTGCAGTCCAATTTTCATCTAATTTGTTTCTTGGTTGATTCATCTATTCCCTGTATTCCTCTGCATGTCATGAGGGTTTCAAGCCTTTCAGTGAGAGTAGTCACATGTGTTACCTCTTTGTTAGGAATAATCACAGTTCGAATGTATTGAAATAGGTAATCAGATGCTGAATCTCTCATAGTTTTGTAGTGCTCATCAGTTAGAATGCTAGATGCATGATCTTCCTCCTTTGCTTCAACCCTTGTAAAGTTCCTATAACAAGAAGCATGATAATGTGCTTCTGCAGCCACTATATCCCTACTACAAACTGCTAAGACTTTTAAATCACAATTAATGGTTGCACACTCTCGAAGCCTTTTGTCAACTCTAAGCTCTGCGGCTTTGATTAATTTCCCACACATTGATGTTCCCCTATAGCATTTTATCTTTCCACAAAATATACATTCTTCAGCATACACGTTTGACCTTAATGATGATCGTCTGTTTAATTGTTTACTCGTGTACTCACTCGATCCAGCATCATCACTGACACTTGCTTCACCTTGTTGCTTTCCACATTTCTTGTAAAGTCTAACAGTGAAATGTGATTCCTTACTTGAGCCGCCTCTAACAAAGTTTTCCATGATGAGGAGTCCTGCAGGCTTGTCAGTGTAACTCCAGTTTTGACACTTGACCATAAATTAATTATACACTGGGGATCAGAGGGACAGGATGTGGTTGTTTCAGTCTTCTTCATGATGTTGCACGGTCATTCACCATCAGCTCCGGAAAAATTTATTATGTATAAATGTTACTTGGTGTACTTAATATAATCATAATTACTATTATATAATCACATTTACTGTAGTTGCAATTTGTATTATTACAATTCAAAATAATACAAATTATGAAAAATCCATTTACATTAAGGTATCTTGGGTATCTTGGGAGTGGAGTGGTAACTCACAAAAGACAAAGAGTTATGACTAGCTATCACATATTTTCCATCTCTAGGCATCCATACTTTGCCAATAAATCATATTAGAACCCCTCCCCCCAAGTGGTACCGATAACATGGTTGGCTCAAGGCCTAATGATCTTAGCTCAGGTGAGTACCATTTTTTAGACAAAGACACACACTTACTTTTGGCCGCTTTCAATGGGGGACAATTATTCAGAGAATTAACAATGGCTTAAATTAACCTTCTCTAAATATGCTATCAGGCAGTGGTGGGGTGAATTGGTCTAGGACTAG
This sequence comes from Pleurodeles waltl, assembly GCF_031143425.1. Lineage (NCBI taxonomy): Eukaryota > Metazoa > Chordata > Amphibia > Caudata > Salamandridae > Pleurodeles > Pleurodeles waltl. The sequence goes on along the minus strand of NC_090450.1, from coordinate 128,824,083 downwards.
TTCAGAGTTTAACTTACTCCAAACTCTTCTGAGGGGGGGCAAGGACTAATGTATTTATTTTGACTTAATGTCAGCATCAGTATGAATTGAATGATATGTTTAGAGAACGGGGCTGATGTTATAGATTGTGGTGTGCTCTATATTAGTAAACTATAGGTCAAGGCGTGCCCTGCGATATGCATTGGTCCAGAGACATATTTATAATGCCCTAGTGCCACCTTGCGCCACATTAACGTCATTATTTTTTACGTTAATGTGGCCCAACGAGGCAGAAATCCCTACACTGTATTTACAGAGTGTCGCAATGCATGCATTGTGTCACTCTGTAAACCTTTGTGCTACATTATGCCTGCGTCAGGCATAATGTAAGCAAAGGGGGAGCGTTCCCCCATTAGGAGAGCCGGAAAAATGGAGTAAGGAAATCAATGAGATTTATTTGCGCCATTTTTTACTGCACTTTTAACCCCTGCTCAAGAGCAGGCATTAAAAGGGGGCTTCCATTCTTTAGAATGGGGCCCGTATGTACTCTGCAGGAGTAGTGCCGATATTTTGGCGCTACTCCTGCAGAGTACATCAATAGCATCATAAGAAATTATGCTATTGTCCCCTACCCTGCGCCATGGTGTGCCTTACTTTAAATATGACGCACACGTGGTGGCGGTAGGGTGGTGCTAAGATGCACTGGGAAAGTGGCGCTGCACTCGGTGCAGCGCCACTTTCCATAAATCTGTCCCCATTTTTTTAAGCTAGAAAATATCCATGTTGCTCTCTAATCATCTGTGTATTGGGTTATCAGGGTTCTCATAATGTAGGTTGAAGTCGACAATCACTAAATACTTATCATGATTCTGTAATAAAGGGGACAACCAAGAGAGTAAGTTAGTGACCATGTGCGGGTTGTATCCCAGCATTCTATACAGCACTGTGCCTCCGAGCACTCTTCTCCTGTTGTATGAGAGTTCCTATCAGCAAGTACTAGATTTCTCTTCTGCAGAACCCTGCAAAGCTGAAAAAACATTAGGCAAGCTACAGTTTGGGCAGACATCGAAACGTACACTCTCAGATATATGCATGTTGAGTGATAAAATATCACCCTGCCAAAATATGGACTTCACAATATTGATTACCACAATAATGTGAAAGCAGGTAAATGCAGCTAAGTATGGATATACTGTTTTACCTCCAAATTTGTATACCTTGGTCATAAACGTATATCATCAGAGCTGTACGGGGAATCCGCAGAATTACGCAGGCGGGTGAAATCGGGCATGTTGCGCTGCTTGCACTGATTTTTAGCACTGGGAGCTTCTTCCGTGCTGTGAAATCAGCGTGAACAGCACCACGCGGTGCGCCACACGGCACTGCTTTTTTCTGCCACTCAAATGGATATTCTAGACAAGCAGCAGCTTTCTCAAAACCTGACCTACAGCGACTGTCCGCTTTAAGAACTCTTGCCAGGAGAAATTCTAGCACATGCAAATCATGCTAGGGGATACAAATTCTCACTCGCCAACTTAACATTGTTGAGCCACATGTGAGAAAAAGCACCAGAGTTTTGCCGGAACTACGCACTCAAAGTGGAACACAAGTGGGTGAAATTTGGCAAACTCCATCGGCAGAGCAGAATTTGTGCCCCATCTCTAGTGATAGCACAATGTTTTGAAAATAGTTACATGACCTACTTGGAGTCACCAGTAGGTAGTTACAGGTAATACCAAGTTTCCATACGAAATACATTTTTGTATTTTGCTAATAACTTTGGTGCCGTTTGATAAATCTTCACAACATTTTCAAAACTAGGGTAATGGTCAATTCTTCTGCTGTCTGGAAATTTTTGAGGTGATTCGTCAAGCGGGGGCTGAGAAAAAGAGGGTTCCCAAAATGCATTTTCCTCATGGAATTTTCCACAGGGATTTTAGACAACCTGGAGCCCAAATTGCTGAACGGAATTATACCAAATTTGTCAGAAAGCTGGATCTTGGCACAGAAAGATCACTTTTGTAATTTAGTGTAAATGTGTTCAGAAGTTTTGGAGTTCTTAAAGAAAAAAGATTTATGTATATTTAAAGACCTGGATCCACCACAGATCCACTGATCCGCACTCCAACAGCAAAGCCGTGATTGGCTGGCCACAACCTGGCACAGGAAAGTTGCAACTATCATTTTCTCAATGTGGACATGGTTCCCAACAGAATAACTAAAAGTGAAAACTGATAGAAGAGGTCAGGGTATAGGTTCCCTGAACCCATGCGACTGATGGAAGGGTCTCTGAGGGACCGTTCATGAGCAAGAAACTGCCCAACAACATTATATTTGTGGTGAAGGAGGATCCACAGATCCTCTGTGGTGCTCAGCACAGCCCCCTGTGTTAATCTGTGACAAATCTGTGGGTCCAAACCCCAATTAAAAATAAATACACCCACCCACAGACTCACTCACAGACCAATTCACAAAATCACACGCCAACTCTTAGACCCACAAAACTACTTTCACACCCAATCATAGACCCACACGGCCACACACACAGCCACTTATACCCCCACTCACACACTTTCACACCCACTTATACACCCACACAACCAATCAGACAACCTCTCACACCCATACGTGGGGTTGGCAGCATGGCGGAGGACTGGCCGCAGGGCCTGCGGCCAGGCCCTGCATCTAGCCTTCCACTGAACACAGCCAAACGCCATGCACAGTAACAGTTTGATTAATGTATGGTAACTAAATATTACTTTACGTAAAAAAAAAACTAGAAATTCTTTGAAAAAAACTAAGTTTACAGTGATGTTATAGTTAAGAATAAATAAAGTTTTCAGGGACCTTACAGTAAGGTTTAGATTTTATACACACAAAACCATCGAAATTTAGCAGTTTTAGTTATACTTATCTCAAAAAACTATGACTTGTGAGGTAACTATACCTCGAGCGCCCCACAATGCACAGTTTTTTCATCAATAACTTTATTACAAATGTTGCCATGATATTATCAATGACTTCATAGAATATGTCATGACGGATGTAATATGTGGGGTAATTAGCAGTGCATGGTGAGGGCACTGGTCATAGGTACCCTTAGGGCACAAGTTATAGCTTATTTAAATAAGTGTAACTACAGCGGCTAATTTTCAGTGGTTTTGTGTGTATAAAATCTGAACCCCACTACAACGTCCCTATAATCTTTGGATTTTTTGTGTGAATATAGGTATATATGGATTTAGTATCCCTAACTCCACATCCATACGCGTACCATCACAATACTGTGCTCCTTGATTTTGTGGAGTTGATATTCAGGCAGGAGACTATGTATACCTCGAAAGTGTGGAAGAAATCCCTCTCCAGAGCACATCAAAGCAATAAAAAGCTACAAAAAAGAAGACACAACATAGCCATTAAACAAACAAATGTAACAATACTAATAAAGAATATAAGCAAGAGTCTTCTCCGTAACGCAACAATATCAGCAGAAGGATTTCACAAGGACAGGGCAGTTTGATTTAGAATGAAATAAGAGGTGGCATTGTGCTACCTAAGAAGGCATAAAAAAGCTGATCACTGGTAAAGAAAAGGCAAAAGGTGGGTTTAATATAATTAAGCATCTGAATGTAACATCACAGAAAACAATCTTACCTTAATAAATGAGTCATTATTAATAGCAAGGTACACTCGAAACGATAAGGATGGGTGGGTATCAATAACTTTGTAGAGAATGACAACCCCGTGATGATGTACTGATTCTGATGTCTGTATGAGGGGTCCCACCGGCGAAAGTGAACTCACACGCCATTTTACATGGGTAGCTGAATGATCTACTGAAGGCTCGATTTCAGACAATGTACCATGAACGTGTAAAACCTTAAATGTTATGTCATGTTGTTGATCTGCAAAAATATTGACAAAGATATTATGTTTCCTAACTTCTGTAACCAATCATGAAATTTATTGGCAAAGGTAAATCCTGCCACTACTTACCACCCAGGCAAATGGAGTGGGGGAACTGAATAGATTGCAGAATGGATGAGTCACATTTGACATCAAAGATTGGGCCACCCACTGTCCATGGCTTCTTTACATATCTTTCAAACTTGCTCCACGACAACACTGAATATTTTATATTAACTTTTTTGGACACTTCAAATATCAAGCCTGTTTCTGTACACTGGTAAATCCCTTCACCATCCAACATCAAACTGCAACAAGAAATATTGAAAATAAAATTTGGCTGTATTCTTTGGCAGATAATATGAAGCATTTATTACAGATAATAAGTATTTCTTCAGTTTCTATGCAGGAGCATTGTTGTAATTACAAAAAAGATGTAAAGCCTCTCACTTCTTGTGATAGAACAAACAAGCAAACATTTGTTTTTCACCATTACTACTTAATAATTATTTTCAGATCCTTTTTTGAGACCTAGTGAGCAACACTTCTGGGTATTTTGGCTTACTGTTTGTAGAAGAGAGAAATGTCTAAAGATGATTATGAGTCGTAAGGTTACAAATGGAAACGTTAGAGTGATAATAAAGTCTGCAGTTCCACTGGACTTTATTGGTTTGCTAATAACTTTGGCGCTGTTTGTGGGATCTACACAAAACTTTTCCAAAAAAGTGTTTTTGATCACCTCCTTCCTGGAATGTTTTGCGGTGATCCGTATAGCGGGGGCTATCAAAGCAAAAAAAACTCCATGCATTTTCTACAGATTGCTTTGTAATGAGATGGGGTCGAAAACTGATGAATGGAATTACACCACTATTTCGCAGGAAGCTAGATCTTAGTCCAGGAATCCTGCTTCTTGTGTAAGTCTGTTAATTAGTTGTCCAGATATTAAGCCTCAAACATATTTGTATATCTGGCCAGTTGGGTTTGTGGGACTCTCCCACGGGTCCCACGAGCACAGCTTCAAACTTCAAAATGTTCTGACTGGACTAGGGGGCTTACTACCCTTTGGCCACCTCCTTCCAGTGAGAGTGAGGGTCCCACGAGAGTAAGCAATCTCTTTTGCTGACTGCAACAGGAACAAAAATGTTATTTGTCCTCTGTCTTGAAAATGCTAAAAAAAACAGTATGAGGGGACAGTGTAGGGTTTTCCTACCCCCATCCCTTTTAAGCACCCTCCTGGGGCCAGAATTGTTTTAAAAATGGGATTTTTTTTCCCTTTATGATACTCCATTCACTCAGACAAAGGTTCATGTGTTTATTAAGTAATCAACACACTTGAGTCAACAGGAACAATAACCTGGAAGTCCTCTTTTGTCAGTCTCTGCTACCATTCTGTCAAAATTCTAGATCGTGCATCTGGTGGTATGGCATACCAACAGTGATACTAAGTACGGTGTCCCACATCAACATTTGCATAAGCTTATGTTATAACAGATCCCACGGTACTAATGTTGGATCGCAGCCAAAAAGAAAAGAAGAAAGATTAAAAACCTGGCCATTCACTTTCTTATTAAAAGTGCCCCTGGATAGACCAGGGCTCAGGAGTAATTGAAAATACATATTGCAACAAGTGAGGAGGCATGCAGGCCCACTCCCGAGCCGAATATGACCTAAGGGTCCCCATCCCCAGGGGCACGGCATAATTGTGAATGGGGAGGGGTTCACACGGCGGCCTCCCTAGGCCGATTACTTCCCTGGAGACATGATTTCCGGGGGCCTGGTGTAGTAGTGAAAGGAGAGGGGGGGAGTGTGGCCCCCCTCCTGAGCCAGTATCAGCCCTGAGAACCCCATCAACCTGGGCTCTCTGCAGTGTCCTAGGAAGCGCAACCGAGGACACTGTTGTTCCCTACCTGGGAGAGTGCGGGGATACCCTGCCCACAGACTCTTGGGCAGGGAACAGAACTTTGCTTCTACCAGGCAGGAGGCTATAATAAAATGCTGATCCACCCAGGAACACCCAGTATGGTACTGGCTGGGGCCGGAGGGTGTTGGGGCTCCCCACCGTGGTCACTCCCCCACTGGGCCAGCAGGGAAATTACAGATATGTACATATATATATTTACTATAAAGACCAAAGGTTACAGGGACGTTATAGTTAGGTTCAGGTTTTATAAACACAAAACCATAGAAATTCGCAGTTATAGATATACTTATCTCAAGAAGTTATAACTTGTGCCCTAAGGTAACTATAAGACGCGCAGTCCCCCTCACCCCACCGATTTCGGCCCTGGGGACCCTGTCTCCTGGGGTCCGGCCTTACTGTATAAGGGGAAGTGGACACAGAGCCCCTCTCTGGGCCGATTTCTGTCCCCAGGGAGCCCATCTCCCGGGGCGTGGCCATATTAGAAAGTGGGAGGGGGCACTCAGCTCTCTCCCCAGGCCCATATTTGGGCCACGGGGCCCCGTTCCCCGGGGCCTATCTTATTATTAATTGCTAAGCGAGACTGCACGTCCCCCCATCCAGGGTAGATTTTGGCCCAGGGGTCCGGCCATTTTATAAAAGGGGGAGCACACAGCCCTTTTCCCTAGGCCGGTATTGACCCCAGGGATCCATTTCCCGGGACCCAGCCAGTATATGACTGGGGAATGGGAAATGCAGCCCAATACCCCGGGCCAAAATGTACCCCAAAGACACCATCCCCAGACCCCGGCTAGTAAATGGTGGTTGCTCTGAAGCCCACTCAGGTCATCCACTGCCTCTTTGTTGAAGGTCACAGAGGGGAGCCCCAATGCACCGCAGTCACTGCCGGCTCCCTGCCTTCAGAAGAAGCCGACTGTGCTCTTGCCTGCGTGGGGCACCTGACAAAAGCTGCTCCCTGTGGGCAGGAACAATCTTTTCTTGTGTTTCCCTGCCAACTTCACAGCAGGCAGGAAGCAAATGAAAACCAGCGGGCGGAAGCATTTTTAGTGTTCCTACCAGCTGGCAGAGACTTAGGGCCTCATTTAGAGTTTGGCAGATGGATTACGCTGTCACAAACATGAAGTATATCCCACCCGCCATATTACGATCTCCGTAAGTTATTATGGGATTGTAATAGGGCGGACAGGATATCCGTCACGTTTGTGACGGAGTAACCCCCTCCGACAAACTCTTAATCAGGCCCTTAGTTAAAATTGCTCCTGCTAAGCAAGATTACACTCTGGTTTCACTGCCCATACCAGTGTAGGCAGGTAAACCGCTATGTCTCAAGGGTAGGCACCGCAGGACATAGCTGGAGTTGGCCCTGGGGATGGGGGTCCCCAGCGCCATTATTGGCTTCGGACAGAGGCTATGCAGCCACTATACCACTTTTAGGCATCATTGGGCCCTGTGGCCGAGAGGGTGCTCACCTCCCAATATCTCAAGAGGCTGGGCCCAAGGGGATGGAGTCCCCAGAGCTGAAATTGGCCTGGGGAGGGGGCTGAGTCCTGAGTCCAAAGATGGCTGCCAACACTTTCTGGTTGAAGTGTTGACAGCCAGTCAGATCTCACCATGAGATCTGTCGGATTGGGGAGGATTTGCGTCCCTAGATATAGATAAATCATTTTCTTTAATAACTCAAAAACTACTGAACCAAATAAGAAAAAGTACTCCTCCTGGGCCAAGATCTATCTTTCTGTCAAATTTGGTGTAATTCTGTTCAGCCATAATTGTGCCTAAAATATCTATGGGGAAAATATGATAGGGACCCTACCTTTTTCTTGGACCTGCTTCGCGAATCCTCCCGAAACTTCCAAGACAGCACCTGAAGCGAGTGGCTAACCAGTTTTGAAATTTTCATGAAGATTCGTTAAACAGAACCAAAGTTATTAGTGAAGCCCATAATGCTTTTCCTATGGAAACTAGGTCCCAACTATGACTACCTACTGGCAACAGCTAGTAGGTAATATACATACATAAATACATGGAAATGGCTAGTGTGCTGAAGGCACGCATGGTAAAATCTACATGGTATGCCTGGGAAAAGCATGCGTTGTAATGTCAGACAACCCTTACCATACCTACCTACCTACCACACGTGCCTACCTACCATATAGCTACCTAACATATGCACCATAACTATCAGACATACCTACCATACCAAAATTCCCTTACCTAGCAAATCTTTGTTACCATACCTAGCTGATAATATCATACAAAACCTACCATGCCTCAAATGCCTAGCACAAGTACCATAACTACCTCCACCTCCGCAGCACACATATCTTAGATCTTCTGTGAGATGGAGGTTTTGTGAAAAAGGGACATGTTGTGTTTTTATCTCCCTAGTAACAGCCTAAGGTATTGCAGCCTACATTTGAAAAGAGTTGACTGCAGCTTTTGAAGTGTATGAAAATATGAATGCCACTGCTTTTCTAAAACCAGTGAGACATATTGGCTTTGAGAATGATTGTTTAATAATGAGATGTTTAAGGTCTATATTTTGTGTACCAAGTCTATTAAGGCTAAGAAAATGTAGACACAAAAAAAACATTTATTATAAAATAACCAAGGCTACAGACAATTTTTGGGATGTATTTTTGCTTAGTGGAATCTCATGCCAAGCAAGCATTCATTAGGGTCAGGCTGATATGTTGGATTTGGCAAACAAGTAAAAAAAGATGCATTTGATTGCACAAAGTGTGCAGGTTTTACCCCATATACAAAGTATGGAGGCCAAGCAAATTAATTTGAAGGCTATGATTATTAAAGTCTTAGTGGTAAAGACTAGTTTTTATTAGCTAAGAGTAGGCACAATTTCTCATGTAGAGAAAGCCAACAGAATGCAGGATACATTGATGAGGATTGTAAAGTCTAATTTTATTCTGGGTATTAAGGATAGATTTGAAAGGGTAAGGCTAGTTAAGGAAATTATTGATTTGATTCCCTCTGCTATGATAAGAAGTTATATTGCAAAGAGCTTGAGGTAATTGTTGAAGGTATAGATTTGTTCTTGTAGGATTTGAAATTACCTAGACTAGAAGAATAGTACAGGAAAGTGGCACATAGCTTAGCCATGCAGGAAGATATTTTGCTACTTGTAGAGGTACAAGACATGGCCTCAAACAGCCACTAATGTGATACTCAATAGATATAATACAGCCATTTAATAAATGTAATGATTTGTCAAAGATACTTTTTAAAGTAATGTTAAAAAACTGTCTAAGGGTAGAGTATATACCAAAATCTTGAAAAACAATAATAAATGTTATACAGGTTGCAAAACTCAATCTTTGTCTGAAGGGGGAACAGAGAGCAGAAAGAGAAAGAGAAGTAAAAGACATGTAGCATTATAGAGATGGGATGTTTATATAGAAACAGAGAAGAGAGTAACATTGAAGTGTGGAGGGATTGAGGAGGGGCATAAAAGGTCCCTGAATGAGTCAGACTTTGGGTAGGAGAAAGATGTGCGTTCTTTGTAGACATGTTTAGAATTCAGGCCTAGTGGCATCCCTGGAAGATGCTTCATACCTATCTATCTGCAATATGTGAGAAAAATGTGTCTAAAATATTTTTCTATAAAATGTGCTAGCCAAAACATGGAGTATCACAATACTGTGCTGAGAACACACAGGCAAGTATACATTTTACTGTCCTTAACTCTATATCTGCATACCTTAAAGAGAGACGCATCATCCAGGTTCTTATAAGTGGTCAAGAGTTGTAAATCTACAAGTACCTACATATACCTACCTGCACAAGATTGTGCTAGATCAGTGGTTCCCAACCTTTTGACTTCTGTGGACCCCCACTTTATCAATACTGGAACCCGGGACCCCCACTGAATCGTTATTGGAATGTGGGGACCCCCCACTGAGTCATTATGCAAAGCAGGGGACCTAACTGTTGAAATTATTACATTTTCTAAGCAGTCGCGGACCCCCTGGGTAGGTTTCGCGGAACCCCAGGGGTCCCCGGACCACAGGTTGGGAACCACTGTGCTAAATGATATTTTGGCAGCAATATTTTAGCACAATATTTAAAAACAATATTCTGATAGTATAACTTTTCTACCTCTCTACAGAGCCAAAGCTACTACTGAAGCCATCAAGAGGAAATAGGCCAAACTCAAAAGATCAAAAATATTTATTACATAATTCCAACTATACCTACAAGAATTCTCCCATTGCCAGTTTTCTTGGTACTGCCTTTTCCTTTTCACTCAGCAGGCACTGAAAAAAAACATTTAATAAATGTCAAAAATTAAAAAACTAGGTTAATAATAAATGACGAGGCAAATGTACTCACATGTTTATTTTTGCAACGCTCACACAGAGTCTGGCCAGCAGATTCTAAAGACATCAGACAAAAGAAAAAATTAAAATGAAATATATCAATACCAATGTAATTTGAATAAAAGTTAACTATGTTATGATATACCTGATGTGGATGGTTCTGTTACATCACTAGTCTTAGAATGTTCTTCAGCTAGAAAGAGAAAGAACAAGTTATGCCAACCCCTTTGACTCAAATCAATATCGAATTGTTTGGGTGTCATTTGTAAATATGTTGTATATATGTAAATGTTATGCACAGCACCAAAATTACTTAGCAAAAAAAGTTGGAAACTTCACGTATGTCTTTCTTTTCTACCATTTGTTAGCGTCAGTATTTAATGTTTTTGACGGCTTAGTGCATAAAAATATCATGTAAGTATAATCTTTGATGCTATTCAATGCCTTAAGGCTAACAGAGAAATACTGGTTGGTAAGTCTCACATTTACTTAGTAATGCCTCTCCCCAATCCACATGTCTCCCATGGGATGCTCTCTCAACTATATGGGGGTCTTGAGGAGAAGGGAGGCATCAGATAAGTTAAAGACAAAACCAAGAGTGCCTCATACCAAAGGCACCATGCAAGTCTCATTGATCCATCCCTACCCACATTATATGAGAGATAAAGTACCCCCACCATGCATTATAAGAATAATGAAAGTCACAGAAGAGTTCCATAACCATATAGAGTAACTAGACCTCGGGTGAAGGCAGAAGACATTGTGGCATGAGAACTCAACTGTAATAACTTATAATAGTCGGGTTCTGACGTCTTCTCTTTTTAAAATCGATGACTGGGTGTATCACAAGTCACCGATTATATAAGGAATAAAGTATCCCCTACAGTACATTTTAACGATATTGCAAGTCACTGAGGAGTTCCATTGACATACAGAGGAACAAGGCCAAATGCAAAGTTCCATTATAAGGTTATGGAAATCTGAGGTGAGCTAGAATGTCCTTATCATGTATGCCAGGGGGTACATTATCTCATATAATACACAGTCAACCCATCACTTGTCCCACAAACCACTTAAAACCTTGGTGCTTAGCTTATTTCCTATAAAAGAGCAAGCATGTTGCTAAACATGAAGAATAAAAATAAAACCTCTATGGCAAAATTAAACACATCGTAAATCTTCTATATATTTCTTGCAAATAGATATTAGAAACAGTTCAATACAAGTCAGTTTTAATAAATTCAGTAGCTCGGAATGTATAGCGACATGCAGAAATGTTCTAGCTTTTTGCACTTTAAGGAGTGCAAAGAATAAACATGTTCACTCTGCTTGTCATTGTAACCTATTAAAATTTAGCAAAAGAAAGAATAGCAACTTATAATTTTTGCTGCTTTAAACAGCTGCTTGTGACCTGACCTGCTGTTCACCTCGGCTGCAGGCAGAAGTCATGGTGACTCCAGAACACACCTGTAATAACTTGTAATAGTCAGGTTATGATGTCCTTCCTTTAAAAATCAGTGACTGGGTGCATCACAAGCCACCCCCTTCAGTACACTATAAGCATACTGCAAGTCACCAAGGTGGAAGGCACAGTTCCTTTATAAGGCTTTGGAACTCTGGTGGCTTGCAATATCCTTATCATGTGCACCAGGGGATACTTAATCCCATATAATACATGGTCGCACCATCAATCATCTTTCCCACAAACCACTTTAAAAACTTGGTGTATAGCTCTTTCATAAGAAAAAGCAAGTATGTTTGCAAACATAGAGCAAAATTAAACACATCAAAAACCTGTTAGATATTTGTTGCAAACAGATGTTAGAAAAGTTCAATACAAGTCAGTTTAAAAAAAAGCTGCAGTAACTCTTAATGTGTGGAAACATGTAAAAAGATTCTACCTTCTCTCTAAGGAGTGAACAAAATAAATGTATTTTCTCTGCTTGTTATTGCAAGATATTGAAATACAGCAGAAAAATGACATCTTTCAGCTTCCTTAATTATGCTCCTTGACCTGATTTACCTCTTACTTAGTGGCTGCTGGCTCTGGCAGCAGGCGCTGTGACTTCAGAACTCGACTGTAATAACTTATAACAGTCGATTCTGAAGTCTTTTCTTTATAATTGGCAACAGGGTGTGTCACAAGTCGCCGATTATAAAAAAAAGGGGGTGTTTATACAGGGATTGCAGAATCCCATGTATTATTAAGAAATTAGAGACTGCCGTTTATATAGGGATTACAGAATACCATGTGCTATATATTTTTAAAGGCAAGCGAACGGAGACCAACGTGTAACAGATCGCGCTCCCCTGACCACTACGTATTTCTGCATGAGTGGGGTGCAATTACACTATAGGTACAGCTTACAGTTTGATTAACCCTCTCCTTGCTGCTAACTTGTCCCGAAATTATCTCCTCAGTGGGAAGTTTTTTGATGTTGGAAAAAACGATCTTTGGGTGAACAAGTAGCACAACGCCGAAGTTGATACATAAAACTCAGGTGAGTCCTTCATGTTAATCATAGAACAGTGAATCTAGTAACAAGTGGGTCTTCCGTACATCTTAAACATTGTTTCTCCAATGAAACTAAGCATCAAGAACATTACAGAAATGTGTGGCAACAAAGGAAACTAGGTCTTCATGCAAGTTGTAGCAAACCTGGCATCAGTCCCTATATTGGCATTCGTAAGGTCCAGTGCCAGGTCCCTGGGCTTATTTTTTTAGCAATGTGTAGTTCGCCAAGATGCGCTTGTAAAAGACAGAGGTCCTTACTGAAAGATGATATCTCAAAAACCTCATCTTTCCACCGGCCTCCCTCTTAGGGCATCGCACTGGATAAAAAAAAAATATATAATGAGTGTAGTTATTTAGTAATAGTCTTCGCCATAGATTTACTCAATACTGCTACATCAGTGGTAGATTAAGCTGACAGTATCCTGATGTCAAATGTTGCTTTTCTGCAGGACATGGGTAGCACAGGCCTGTATAAGAGAAGGCCGATCACATTCCACTTGTAAGAAGAAGTTTCCAATAGTCTGAGTAACTGTAGCAGCAAAGACTGGGAAAGCTGCCAGTGCCCAAGCATGGGCACCATCATATATGTGACACTGTGGTTGCCTTTTTTTAGGCAGTCATGTATTTCAGCAGTCAGCAGTGGATACTTGGCCAAACTGGAGGGACAGCAGCATATCGACACGCAAACTCCTTACAGGTAGGGCCCGACAGGCCTTTTATTACACCGGGCTGGAGCCCTTAGGGGTGAATTTTGAAAGTCAAGGGCCCTTACTGGTTCTTGTGTCACTTTTCCCCAGCTCCCAGAGGTTAAATGCAGCAGGAACAGGGACGCTTCAAGAGACAGAGGAAGGAAGGCAGGAGTTGAGAGAAAGTCACTAAAAAGGAGAGAAGGAATGGAAGGAAAGAGGCAGTGAGTGAAAGGAAATAAAGTAAGTGGGGCTAGTCTGAGCATTTTTGTCAGGCCTCCTTTTGTGCCCAATATGCACTGTGTACAGGCACAAATATCTGGTCTAGCTGGCACCAAAATGTAAGTTCTAATGGTGAGGTGATACCGTGAGTGTGAACAAAGTTGGTAATTATGACATAGTGAGACTGAAACTGACCAGAGGTTGCTGATTCCTTTTTCTTCTAAACTCTAGCAGGTCCAGTTTCTCATTTGTGGTCCATGACTTCAAACTTCTTACCATCTTACATTTAATTCCAGAAAACAGTTGGCTGGTTTATGATTTCAACCAAATAAGCAGTGGATTTGGAAGGAAGGATTTCAGGTGGGCGCAGTGGTGAAGTGGGCAAGCTGATGGAGGAAACCCTGAATAGCCTTAGTACCATTATTCATAGAAGAAAGTTCTAAGGAAGATGTTTGTTCAAAGATGGATACATTTTAGCAGAATCTCGCCTGCCACAAGTTGTGACTGTAGCAACACACCTGAAGTAACACAAAAAAAAGGAACGAAAGAGTTAACGTACAGTCGATTACGATTTTATTACTATCGAGTGCATTAGTTGAAAGTGTCCGCATTTGCACTGCAACATGTTTTACATTTTAGAATAGGCTGGTATCTAGGATTGTGCAAACACTGAATGTGGCAATGTACTAATTAAAGAAAACATCAACAGAGGCCTGTTTTATTTTCAGTTCGCAACCTGATATTCCAGATCTGCTGCTCGCATTACAATGCAAACAATATGCTTCATCATGATTTTAGGTAGTTACCACGTGAAGAAAGGAAAAGACAACGGAAAACAAAAACGTTTTCTGTTATTAGCACACAAAGAACCGTGCAGGCCTCAGCTACAGTTGTAGCAGCTGGGCATTAAAGATAAGGACAGCAAATATTCACAATTTATTATTCGTGGTACTAACATCGGCATTAGTGGATAGCACATTATTGGGTGACATTTTCAAAGCTGTGGATTAAAAAATGAAAGCCAATGTTTTCAACTGACTGATCACAAATTATACATCTTTGCATCTTTGAAATGCACCTGGTTTCTTATTTTAATCACTGCATAAATAATTGTCAGTTTGATTTGTCCTAGCAAACAAGAGTTTATATACAAAGCAAAATTAATGTATCCCTGCCAAGATTGTGAGAAAGATCTTATCTGCTGACTTTGTATGGATGGCAAGCAGTTTTTCCTATCCAGACAACACCTCTATCAAGGTGACTTCCTCCGACCTGCTACTCTATTACTTCTGGTCAACACAATACAAGACTTCAAGAGGTGCGACTGGCCCAGCACTTAATTATCTAGTCTTCAGCAATCCTGCCGAATCACTTGCCACTGCAACATTTAAACCAGTTTCTGTCAGAAATTTAATTCAATAAACCACTGGAATGATTGAGCACGAACCTGAATTAATCTCCATCTTTCCTTACCTAGCTGGAGTATTGATTGTCTTCCCCCGGGTACCATGCAAAGACTGCCCACCTCCTATTTGAGCTGCTGTTAAAGAAAAATGCCATAAACATGAAGTTATCTAAGATTCTTCAATATCATTCCGATGCCATGTGTGTGCCCCTTAACAGTTCAAGCTCAGGTAGCTGGATAGATAAACAAAATGACCACAGCTGCATAGAGAGCAAGCACTTTTTTGTGGAAGCACACAACATCTGCCTAATCAAAACATGTATTTGTGGCTCCCAACATGACAGAGCCAAAGTCCCTCTGTAGTGATCCTCACATAATTGCCTGGAGACAGCTGCGCTGCCAAGCCAGACCATAAAAAAGGGCCTGTTTGAACCATTCAATAAAAAATCAGGTTGGATATTAATATACTGAAAATTTATCATCAGATCCACAACCACGCTTTTCACACTGTGAGGCATGAGAAAAGGTGGTTATGTTTACAGATCAGAGTGTCTATTGAAACCACTGGTGTTTTAGATACTTTTCAGTTTGGGTTCTGGTCAGACATGGGAATCCATCAACAGTGGTATGAAAAGTGTTGGATTTTACACGTAGTTGGCCACTACCAGAATCTCATGGGCTTGATGTCATCCTTTAAAGATATCTTTGCCACAGCATTGAATACCAAAGTATCACCAAGGTAAGTATATAGGTAAGCGTAGGGGTACTCCAAATAACTCTTGAACAACTGTACTAATTAAAATTGTTACATTCACCATACCACCAGAAGAACATGTGTGAAAAATCGCTGATTAAAACAAATAAGTTGGATTAAGAACAACTGCCTACTTTAGAAAGAATCTACAAAACATCTGTTAGTCAAGTCCACTGTTCTACAGTTACAATACTCAAAATTGCCATTGCTAAAAATACTAATCTGCCATTCCCTGACGACAAAACCATATCAGTTCAACTAACATTTGCCTCATCTTTACTCTACTGAGGGTACCCTCAAATGATTTGAGTGAAGGGACATTAAAATGATTCAACAAACCTGTTGTAAAGTGCCCTTTCAGCATGGTCACCCCCGCACACACACTTTTTGCTGCATGATGCTGTCATTTTTTATCTGAAAGTGCACTGAGGCCTGCTAATCAGACCCCAGTGACAGTGCTGATTCCCATAAATTGTTACTGTGATTGGTGACCCCATTTGGCAAGTACTTTACTACCCTTGTATGGTTCTAGTATGTTACCAGTAGTACCCAGGACAGGGATGGTAGAAGGGTCACCATGGCTGAAGCACTGATTGGCCCACCCTGAATGACCTGAGTAACTACAAAGCTTGCAGGGCTGCCATGGTCAGCAGCTCACCTGCTCGAGTTCGACTCTGCCCACACGAGGTGCAGGTGTGGAGGTAGAGATTCCAGAGATAACAAATCTAGATTCTATAATGTACTCATTTTTTAGACTAATGTGTGGTTTAACTTTGATTAATCAATGTAGTAATGAAGACAAGTGTTTTATGAAATGGCCATCAACTTATGAGGCCTGTGTTAACTTAGCATGAATAGAATTATTTTCATTTATTCTGCACATATTTTCTCCGGTGCATTCCTTAACAAATAAATGTGTTAACAGTGATATCTACAGGACTAAAGCATAAGCTTACACAAGGTTGTTGGATTATGTAATTATTGAAATGTTTCAACTGATATCCGAAGTCTTAATATTATCATTGTTAGAGAAATGTTACTAACATGTGTGTTCTTGATGAGGGAGAAACAAAGGATCCACAGACGAGACGGAAGAGAAGGAAGTCTAGGGTACAAATGTATTAGTTTAGGGATTCGACAACCAATGAAATCATGAATGATGTTCAAATATATAATTCCCAGATACCTGTTTTTATTCTAATTGGTCATGCTTTGCTCACCTTATACTTTGTCCTATCATTTTCATTCGTCAGTTTTAATTTAATGTTTGGTCACCACTTCAGTTTAGAGACTTGTCCACTTTGTTGGAGTTGTTCATTCGTTATTCAGTCGTTATTCTTGCTTCTCTGAGAGTCAGTCCTACTGAGAGTCAGAGAGTCTTCCCATCCTGTATCCTGTATTCCGATGCTGATTACTGAAGGTGTCCCTCTGATGAAGCAGACAAACTTGCTGATTTTGTTGTGCATTTGGTAATGTATGAATTGTACTTGTTATGTGTTTTTGTTTTTCAGGTACCAGCTGCAACTCACTGAACTAACAGCTGCTAATGATTTTTGATATAACCCGAATTAGATGTTTTTATAAATTTATGTTAGTAAAACATTTACATGGAGCCCAACATGTTGATGTCATTTAGTGGTTAGTGAGGGAAATGTTTGCCCTCATATGCTTGTCTATTTAGTAGACCAATCTGGCGTGGTTGGTGAGTCAAGTTTGTGAGATAATTTTAATGTTTTAGACAGTATCCTTTGATCAGTTGAAAGTGAAATTTGCAGGTCGAATTTTGCTTGCAAATGTGGGGAGCTGGGAAAAAGAATAGCTGTACATGCGAAAGCTGATGGTGAAACTTGGAAGGTTCCTAAAGCGGTTGTGTTACCCTACCCATAGTAAATAGACAAGCTTGTTTTCTTTGGATTTTTGAGTATTGCTTGCGGATTAATATTGCATTAGGTTGTGTGTTGAGTTTGTGGAAGATAAGCTGAAAGACTTTGTCAGCATCTCAGCGGCCGCGCTGAGGGGTGTGTGTGAGTTAGTGTGATGTAGGTTTGTGCAGCGCTGCTATAGGTTGGTTAGCAAGAGGGTTTGCGCACGGATTCGTGGACACTTGCATGTTGCGATTGGATGAGAAGGGTGTTGAAGAGGATTGTGGGTCTGTAGTCCCTTCCTGATTAATTGTATTTGAACAGATTTGGAGAAAATGAAGTTTTTCAAAGCTTTAAAAAGTGCTCTTAGAGGTGATCAGTACATTCCGGCGAGAGAGGGAGAAATTTGTCTGCCCGAAAATACTCCAGCCTATATTGTAATTGAGGAGAAAGATACCGGAGCATGTCTTTGGTTGAAGCATTGGATCAAAATCACAAAGAAAGAGGGTTGTTTGGCTTTTCCAGAAAATGGAACATTTAATTTGAGGATTTTGGAGAATCTGAGACCGAAAATGTACAGTCTAAAACTCCCTCCGAGACCAACTCAGTTTGAGGCTTTAGCTATTTGGGAACTAATAGCGAGACAACGACAAAATTTGAAGTTTGAAAAGAAGATGAGACAAGTACAAAAGTCACTAGCAGAATCTAGATAGGACAATGAGCAGAGACAGTGGAGAATCAATACCTTACAGGGTGTTCGGTAGTTTCCAGTATTGACAAAAAGTGACGAAAGAGAGTTAAGCATGACAAAGAAGAATAAAGGGAGTTCTTCAGTAGTCAAGAGACAGAAAACAAAAGAGGTTGAAAGAGTTATGTTCAATGATGATGATTCAGTTGATGAGGAGTATTTGTCTGAGATGTTGCAAAATCATCCACTACCATATATGGCACAAGGAGATACAGAGTAAAGTGAAAGTGGGATTAATAATGCTAGTCCTACTGCACCACTATCACCTGTAGCATCACAAACTCAGTTCACAGTGATTGTCTCATCACAGAGAATCTGTTACAGGTCAGCTCTAACATGAATGAGAATTTTCCAGGTCGAGATTCACAAGATACAGGTTAAATTAGTTCAGGTTCACGGGAACAAGTACAAATGCAGAGTTGTTTCAATGATTTGTTAAAAAATTGACGGCGACCAGAAATAAATATTCCAGAGGATTATCCAGAGGTTCTGATTGTAAGGACAAATACTAATTTGATGATGTCACCAGGTCAAAATGTACAAGAATTGAGGTTAATTAAAAAAGAGCCGATTCAAGTGCTGACACCACAGCTTCAGAATATAGGGTATATATTTGGTCCACCTATGCCATTATATGTCCAGGATAACAATTGTGTAGTGAATTCTTTAGCTCAAAGTCAGAATAGAGTTATGTCCTCTTCTGGGCAAGGAGCACTCGTGAGTGAGTCAAATTCTTTAATAGATTTGTCTCCTATTAGACATCCTGGAACAGGATCATGCAGTGCTCAAGAGAAGAGATTGTTAACTCCACAATGTGTAAGTACCATACAGCAGCAATCATTGGGTGCTCAGCCTGACAGGGTTCCATTAAAGGGTTTGTCTGCATAAGAGAAAACCAAATGGTTAGAAATCTGAAAGACTCAAGAACTCCACAGCTTCAGAATAGAGAAGAATAATTCTTAAACAGGTTGAGATTGTCAGTGGAAGGGAATGAGCGTCTTGAAGGAACAATGGGTGTGAACAGACTGGAGTCATTTACGGAAGCTCAATTGAGATATTTGTGTAAGATCATTACAAAGGGAGCGAGAGAAGTACACCAGAAACTACAAGAAGTGGCAGATGAGTACAGAATAGATCTAACAAAAATGACAAACCTGAAAAGAAGTTATAGATTCAATTTTCAGGAAGAAGATTTTGCACACATGAGGTCTGCAGGAATGAAAACACATCTTAAAGAATTACACAAGAGAGTACAGATTCGGAGAGCTTTGGACAAATGGCAAGGCAGATGGGTCAAGAAAAGAGAAAGACCAAAGAAAGAGTTAGGTATTTCTTTTGCAGATTTATCACAGACAAGAGAGTCAATGAAGATGTTGCCAAAGAGAGAAACTCCAGGAGGGAATTTTGTTCATGTCCCTTGGAGCAGAAGTGACATCCTATCATTTACAAATGATTTCCCAAGGTTGAGGGTGGAACCAGTGGAATGGTATCAGCAGACAGGTTTGTGAAACTTGCAAAATGTCTGTGTGAAGACTTGAAAACTCTCTTTGATATTGTTGTTCCAGCAGATTTGTGGACGGGGTGTTGGCCTACAAGTGAGCCGCAAAGGGATTTGAAAACTGGTGCACCATCTCCAGAAGTAATGAGATATTACTATAAAGTCATTGAATTCCTGAAAATGAGAGTTTCGCCGAAAAATACTGATTGGCAGTGCATTGATAGAACAGCGCAGGAAGGGAAAGAGTCGATCCATGCGTACTAGGAAAGATTGTTACAAGTTTTCAAATGTCACAGTGGTACAGAAACAATTGAGCCGAAGGACATGAGTCATTTTGTGTACAGATTTGTTGAAGGATTGAGAACCGAGATTAGTCAAATGATTAAGAGTCATTTGATCTGTTGGCAGAATAAACTGATTGATGAGGTGTTGCATATGCGAAGTACTGTAGTGATGAGATTGAAATGAAGCAGAGAAAGTTGAAAGAGAAGGCAATGGTGATGCAGATTAAGGCTGCACAGACAGGTATGCAAGGGAATTTTCAGCAGCAGTCGCAAGGAAAAGGCATGTTTCAGAGTTAAGGGAGAGGTAGAGGTGGAATGATGCTTCCGGGTTGTCAATGGGAATGTAGATTTGAATTCAGTGGTGATGCAAGAAAAACAACGAGGAAAGAAGATTTTACTGTGTCACCATTGAGGGGCAATAGGACATTGGAAACAGCAGTGTCCAATGCTGAATCAAGGTGGTGTTGGTTTTGTTCAGCAGACAAATTATATCAATACCTATCAGAGCATGAGAGGACCTAGAATAAGGGGTCAAAATTAGAATTTTCAGAATGGTGTAAATAATATGCAAGGGTTTCAGCCTTTACAACCAATGCAGCAGATGTAAAATGTGCAGCCACGAGTACAACAAATACAGATGCCCCAAACACAATTGCTGCCACAGGTGCAGATGAAGAGGGTGCCTGCACAGCAGATTCCCGTACCAAGACAGATTCAAATGCTACAGGGTCCTATCAATCAGCAACTGGTGATGCTTTCTCAGGTGGTCACAAATCAGAGAGGAAACAAAAGTGACAATACAGTGAATGAATTACCAACACACTGTGAGAATGAAATAAACGATGTATGGCTGATGGATAGTTCAGATGAGGAGGAGTACGTGATGGCAGCATCATTGGAAGAGGATCAGAGAGGTCCTTATGGAAAGGGAAAAGTACATGGACATGAAGTTTCTTTTCTGGTTGATACTGGAGCTACGCGCTGAACAGTGAGATCAGTAGAGGTTCGGGACTTACTTTTGTCAGGGAAAACAGTTCAGATTGTGGGAGGTGCAAGACAACGTTTGACAAATCCTATTACAGAACCAGTAATTGTTAAAATTGGTAATTTTGTGGGTTTGCATAAGTTTGTGGTTTGTGATTCCAGTCCTGTGTCACTCTTGGGAAGAGACTAGTTGTGCAAAACAAATTGTTTAATTACTTGTTCAGATGGAGGAATTGAGATTCAAGCAAACAGTGATGTAGATGACTTGATTCTCACTGAAAACAATGAATGAGTGTCTGAAGATTTTCCTTTGATTAGGTTAATTGAGCCAGAAGTTCAAGAAAATACTTTATCTGATCTGATTAGTTCCTTTCCAGTTTTTGAGATAAAAGATCTTCCAGATGATTTGCAGAACACTGTTAAGTCCAGCGTGTGGGATCTTTCAGGGAAGGAAATTGGGTTGATTAAAGGAGTAGAACCAGTCGCAGTTGCAGTGAAGCCGAATGTAGTGTTTCCTCGGACTCCACAGTACCCAATGAGAAATGAGGCTATTGAGGGTATAAGACCTTTGACAAAATAGTTTCTGGAGCAAGGAGTCCTGAAAGAAGTGTTGAGTAGTCAGTGTAATTCACCAATAATGGGTTTGAGAAAATTCAACTTGTGCAGGATTTGAGGGAAATCAATAATATTGTGATTAAGTGTTGTCCAGTTGTGCCAAATCCAGCTGTGATTCTGTTTCAGATTCCGTGTGATGCTGAATGGTTTACTGTGTTGGATCTGTGTAAAGCATTTTTCTCTGTGCCTCTTCATGAGGACAGTAGATATCTCTTTTGTTTTAAATTCTTGACCAGAGTCTACTGCTGGTGCAGAATTCCACAAGGGTTTTCAGAATCGCCATCTATTTTCAATCAAATTTTGAAAAAGAACCTGAAGACATTAGCGTTGCCTTATCAATCAACATTGGTGCAGTATATAGATGATTTATTAATTGCATAAAAGACAAAAGAAGGATGTAAAAATTATACAATTGCTTTGTTGAATTTCCTGGGAGACAATGGTCATAAAGTGTCTCCTACTAAATTACAATATTGTCAAAAGGAAGTGAGATATTTGGGTCATTTGATTGAAAAAGGAACTAGGGGAATCTCAAGAGAGAGAGTAGCGACAATTGTAAAGATGAAAATACCAGATACACGGAAAGAGATGAGGATATTTATGGGAATGGTTGGATATTGTCGTCAGTGGATTCCAAATTTCCCAGGTATCTCAAAGCCACTTCAGAGATTAACTCATAAGGATGTTTCCGATCCTATAATGATGAATGCAGAGTGTATGAATGCATTTAATGAGCTAAAAGAGACTTTGTGATAAGCTCCAG
Organism: Pleurodeles waltl; assembly: GCF_031143425.1. NCBI lineage: Eukaryota > Metazoa > Chordata > Amphibia > Caudata > Salamandridae > Pleurodeles > Pleurodeles waltl. Next base: position 128,801,610 of record NC_090450.1, on the reverse strand, counting down.
CCTTAGGTATGCCTGATTACACAAAGAGTTTCTTGTTGTTTTGTCATGAACGTGATGGATGTTCTTTATCTGTTTTGACACAGACACATGGAGGTGTCAATCGTCCAGTAGAATATTTTTCAGCTACTTTGGATCCAGTCGCAGCAGCCTTACCAGGATGTTTGCATTCTGTTGCAGCAGTGGAGAAGAGCATTGCTCAAAGTGAGGCTATTGTAATGGGCTACCCTCTAACTGTGAAGGTACCTCATTCAATAGAAATTCTGTTGACTCGTTCAAAGACACAGTACCAGACCAATGCGATATTGTCACGCTATGAAACAGTGATTTTGGGAGCACCAACTGTAACAATCAAAAGATGTACAGTGCTTAACCCAACCGACTTTACTCCTGGTTAAAAGAATTGGTTCAGATAAATTGGATATACTGAACATGATTGTTTGGAAATTACAGAGCTATGTACAATGCCCAGGGCAGATATTAGATACACCTGGCTAGAAGACAATGATCAAATTAATTTTGTTGATGGTTCCTGCTTAAGATATAATGTGGGCACATTGAGAGCAGGATATGCAGTATGTACTATCACGGGCATACTAGAAGCTTCATGGATTCGAGGAGTTTTTTCTGCACAAATAGCAGAATTGGTGGCTCTTACTAGGGCATGCCAGATTTCAGACCCAATGAAAGTAACAATTTATACAGATAGTCAACATGGATTTGGCATAGTGCATGATTTTGGCCAGATTTGGTCACAGGGAGGTTTCCTAACTTCTTCTGTTTCACCTGTGAGAAATGGTGAAATAATTCATGAATTGTTACAAGCTGTTCAGAAACCGGAGAAAATTGCAGTGGTGAAATGCAGTGCACACCAAAGAGGAGAGGATTATGTAACTTTGGGAAATGCATATGCAGACCAAGTTGCACAATTCTGTGCCTTGAATGGTATGTCATTCAAAGGAAATTGGGAATTGTTGCCTGAACATGATGAAGTCTATAAAAACTTCACTATGCAAATTGTCGATACTTTGGAAGAGCTGAAGGCTCTACAAAACAATGTTCCAAAAAAAGAGTTCAAAGATTGGGTAAAGCTTAAATGTATCCAGAGGGATGATGATGTTTGGGTGACAGCAGAAGGAAAGGCGGTTCTGCCAAATGGTTTGCTTGCTCTAATGGCTAGATACTACCATGGTCAAGCACACATAGGGAGAGATGCAATGATTCGAACTTTCAAGCAATCTTGGTTTAATCCAAAATTTAGATACGTTGCGAAGTAGTTTGTCATAGATGTATTGTCTGTCAGCAGATGAACGTTGGCATAGGAACAGTAGTCAACATGGGACACACTGGCTTGGCGGAAGGTCCATTCAGCAGAATGCAAATGGATTTCATTGAGATGCCTGTAAGTGTTAGTTTGAAATATGTATTGGTGACTGTGTGTATTTTTAGTAATTGGTTTGAGACTTACCCAACCAGCAGAAATAACAGTCGGACAGTAAGTAAGCTACTACATAGAGAATTGATTCCACGTTTCGGTTTCACGGTCTCTTTAGAATCAGATAGGGGAAGCCACTTCAACAGTGAAGTTCATCTTTAAACATTCAGTAGAAACTTCATTGTAGCTACTGCCCAGAAGCTTCAGAGCTTGTAGAGCAGATGAATGGAACTCTAAAGTCCAGACTTGCAAAAATGTGTGCATCAACGAATTTGAAATGGCCAGATGCTTTACTGTTAGTTTTAATGTCAATGAGAAGTACTCCTGACAAGAAGACAGGATTGTCACCTCATGAAATCCTAATGGGGAGAGCAATGAGGCTACCAGCAACTCCTTCAAATGCTCTTGTAAATATTACAAATGACATGGTGTTGCACTACTGCAAAGGGTTGGCTGATGTAGTTCGATCTTTTTCTCATCAGGTGGAAGAAATTACAATTCAACAGTCTCAAGGCCAAGGTAACAACTTGAAAGCTGGTGATTGGGTCATCATTTGTAAGCACATGAGAAAGTCGTGTTTGGAACCATGGATGAAGAGGATCTTTAATAACAAAAGCTGTGAAGTGTGCAGGATTATCAACTGGGTACATGCAAGCCATACTGGGAAGGTGAACAATCCAACAGAACAAGCAGAAAAACTGTTGAGGTTGCCTGCAGCTAAGAATATTCAAGAGTCAGAACAGAAAGAGAAAGACCTGGAAGCAATACCTGGAAATACTCAAACTGGTTTGCCTATTTCTCTAACAGACAAAAGAGAAAGAATCCTGGAGGATGGTGAATCATCTACAAATAAAGAAATAAGACAACGGGCACAAGGAGAACAAGAAAGAATACCAGTCGAGAGAAGAGATGATCAGAGGAGGGTGTCTTCAGAAAAAGATAATCTGACACACCTGACAGAGAGAAGGTCTGCTCAGAGGATGGTGTCCTCAAAAGCAGGTGGTCTGACATACCAGACTGAACAAGTGACTGACTCCAGTGGAAAGGGAGTTGAGGCAGGTCCTGACCAAGTGGATTTGACTCCTCCTTAGCCTATTGCAGGAACGTCAGGAGAGGAGTTTGAGTTCAATCCTGAGGAAGGTATTGACAAGAAAACACTTGAAAGGTAACTGCTGGCCAGAAAAAAAGCTCTAAAAGAGAGAAGATAAACATAGTTCCATCAGTACAAGAGGTAAAAGAACTGAATGAAAGAGAAAAGACCAGTGAAAACAAAGTCGAAGATCAAGAAAGTTGCAAACAGGAGATATTCTGGACCAGAATGGGCATATTTGGCTACAAATGAAAAGCAAGAGGAGTCTTTGAATTTTTGTTTTGAGAAAAACATTCCGAGTTTATATTGTGGCACATGAAGAAATAAAAGAAAAAAATGGCATAAAGTTGAATTTTGAAAGAAAAGACTTTTGAATGAAGTTGTGCCTAGAGACATTTGCCAAAAGAGACTTTGATAACCTGACAAGCTATTAAACTGGTTTTGACATTTTTTTTAGCAGATTGTGACAAGGAGATCTTGTTGTGTGAATGAACGTTTGAAAAAAAAACTTATGAGGGATTGATGCTGGATTTTAAATTTTTTGAAAATGTTTGTCTTTTTTTTTTGTTTTCCTGCATAGTTGTATTTTTGCTTACTTCTGATTTCAGATTCTCAATAGATCTCACTAAAAATAGTCGTTGTAGATTTGTACATATTGGTTTATCAGTTGTTTTTGCTATAATATGTTTAATAATATTTGTAGGTGTGACTGTTTTTGAGATGAATGGAGCAAACCATGATATAGAGTCATACACTTCTGATAATTATTTAGAGACTACTACTACGTCTTCTACAATAGATAGGTTTAAGATAGATATGAAATATTTACACCAGAGAAAGGGCTTTCTTCTAATGTCTTCTATCACTTATTGCATGAGTATGTAGCAGTGATGGATGCAAAATATTGCTATGTTTGCATGCAGATTCCAGCCCCTGTGGAGGAAGGAATTACATATCATAGTTTGCCTTTAACATATGCTATAAGTTGCAGTCTTTTACTAACGCGTTTCTATGACCAAGCATATATACAATATTTTTTCTAGAACTACGATGTAGTTCTTTCTTTTGTGCCTGTTATTGGTTATTTAAGCAAAATAGCCAAAGTTCATAACATAGTACTAATGAGAGATTTCTTTGAACCTACAATAACCTTTGGGACGGCATTTTCCCATAGAAACAATCTCACTTGCTTACTAACACCTGCAGAGAAGACATTTTTAGATAACACAGAAGATAGGAGAAGAGAGATTAAAATTAAGATAGATAAGGGAATACTTAATCGTAGACCTGGGATTGATTATGCTTATACTGACATTACTAAACAAGAAAAACTAATATTAGATGCAGAACATGTAGGAAAGCTTTGTATATATAGGCCTCAAAGTCATTTTGATAAAGTATATGTGGGTTCGAGTGAATGTAGACATGTGTTTTTGTTTCAGAGTAAGTGGAGTTCTATGTTGAATGGTGAAGACCCTCCAATACCTGGTGTAATTATATCTGCGGAAAGAATGCCTATTATCGTCTTCCTAGAGGATGGTATGGCACATGTTATTTGGGAATAGTCTTTCCGAAAATATATCAGTTGGAAGACTTGAGTAAGTTTCCTAGATTTTCTAAGATTCAAACGAGACACAATCGAGAATCAGTTTCTAGCGTTGTGGGAGACGTTTTCAGAGCAATAATTCCTTCAGTGGTAGTTGTTCTAAATCCGATAAAGATACAGAAGTTGCCTAGAATCGTGGATTACATGTTGACGAGTTAGTCTGGAGCTATCATACTCCTAGATACTGAATTGGCTGCTACAAGAGCTATGGCTCTTCAGAACCGCCTTGCAATAGACATTCTTTTAGCGAAAGAGGGCAGAGTTTGCAAATTACTTGGTCCGCGTCACTGTTGTTCATGCACACAGAGGTTTGATTAATAATCTAACAGATGATAAAACTGAAGTGAAAGAACTAACTGAAACTACTATATAGGAAAAAGCTGGCAAGGGAATTACTTCAGTGGGAAATTGGTTTGGCAACTTGGGAAAAAGAATAGAATAGTATTGAAAGTGATCAAATGGGTTTCAATCATAGTGTTTTGTCTAATTTGACTATGGGGGTATACAAAATGTATAAAATAATTAATAGAAGAAAATATGATCAGAATCAGAAGAGACTAGATGTTCAAACTCCTGACTCAAGAACCAAAGGGCTTCACTGAACTCAACCTGCAAGGTACCTTTTGCTAAGGTGCCCAACCCAAGACCACCAGTCCTGCTCAGCACCAAGGACAGCCAGCTCCACTCTGCAACCCGGCCCCTCAAGCCAGGTAAATTTGTACTGGCTATTGTTGCTTGCTTTGTGGGCCAGCAAGACCTTAACCCCACGTGTGTTCCACAGAACTCACCCAACAAGTGACCGCCTGCATACTGTCCTCTACCGTTCACCACAATGATAGGAATTGACAGCTGTGCAAAGTACTGATTTATTTAATGCTCTAAAATCAATAACTCTGGTTATCTGTAACGTATCGACTTCACTTTGATGTCTAAATTAATATAAAAAATCAGCTTTATTTTTATAAATTAGAGTTGGATTTCTTTCCAGTTTTGTAAATTGCTTATCGCTCAGGTTGGTGTTGTAAAATGCTTAACACGTTCCTCTAAGTAGCCTGACTGTTCTTTGCCACTCTACCAGGCCAGAGCTAAGGTTTACTGGTGTGAATATGAGGTCCACATATAGGTATCATGTTTGTGTTACATGGTAAAACCCCTCAGTCGGACCACAAAATACTGTCACCTTGCTGCAAAACCCAAGTAGCAAATAGGATCCTTATGTGCACGCTTCCCGAAAATATACAATTTAACCTTTACCATTAAGCACAATCTCCTATAAAAACACAAACCCAAACTTAGGAAACAGCACCATGCTTGCAATGTGGCCACGACTGCCTAGGTCAGCAGCCTGGGGTGGCAGTCAGGGGAGGAGAATGGAAAACATCTATATTGGTAACATAGCACATTACTAGTAACAAGTCCCAACCTTTCCTTTTAGGTTTTATCTTTCTCCTTACCTGGACTTAACAAACAAAAGATAGGAGCCTCACAGCTGGTGGAACATATGTTTTCTAGGACGTTCCTTTATGAGGATCCCAGTTATTACTATTTTTAGGTTGAGTGTTAGACCTGATGTATACTTCTAGTATAATTATACTGTGGGTTAAAGCAATTTCATTTGTCAGTTGCCGTTTCCTTTACAAATTCTTGCTCGCTAGTGGTCAGTTCTTCCTTTTTTATCCCTCCTTTTTCTGTTTCAGAGCAGTAACCTAGTACAGTACTCTTCCACTTTGGTTTCTTTATCTGTTGCTGTGACTGACTTTTTTTTTTTATTTCTTTGGTGGCCCCCTTTAACTATGCTGTTTAGGCTGGTAGTTGCCTACATTTTATTGCTGCATTCTGTTCCTTCCACCTCCTCCACTCTACCATGCTCCTAAAATAAGCTTATTTTACTGGACAAAGGCTCCTAAAATAAGCTTATTTTACAAAATAAACACCATATGTCTCTCTGTCAGCATGGCCCCTCCATGCCAGCACTCACGATATATCACACATAGCATTGCTTATCTCCTTTATGGGACCATAAATCTTCTCAGGCTGATCCGCTAACTTAATTAGAGGTTTTGTTTTTGTTTTTGCTCGTGGGCACTTTTGTCAAAAGATGACATCCTATTGTATTGCAAATGCTTGTATTGTTATCTTCTCAGTTTTGTACAGTGCGAACTAAGCCACTGGCTTTTTAGCATATACATGAGCATGTGCAGTCAATTGTACATTATACAAGGTCAGATTAATTTTTTCCCTCAAGCCTGAGAATAGGAGTGATTAGTCCAGAAGAGCGTGACGTTGAGCCGACACCGGAACTCGAACCCTAGTTCCCCGCCCAGTCAGAGCTCCATTAGATCACATCTCGCAAATTTGAATGTTTGATGGCTACTCAGCTGCATACAGTATTTCTGGGTGAGCCAGGACCTCTAACCATATGTGGACTTTATCTAGACTTCAATTACAAGACCTGCCATGGTGGAGACTCCATCCCCAGAGTTGTTGGGAACACAGAGCGTCTCTCTATTCTAAATGTAAGTGACCCTATCTGCAGAGATGGAAAATTAGATAACTGGATAGGCTGCTGGGCAGGGAAGTTGAGTGATAACAGCAGGGCAGAGAAACTTTTTTTCTGGGATTAAGTTGACAGCATGCACGCAGGGGATCTGTGCCTACTGACCTGACATTGACGAATCACCGTGCACACCATTCTAATTCAGAAATGGGTGGAGATTTGTTTTGCTTTTCGGCATGCTGGCTTTACAAGGGATTTGCTAAACCTTCTATTTTCTTTATTTGACACATTTTGCAATAAAATGAACATTGGGGTGTTGTATAGCTATTGTAGCCATATTTCAGACATGTTATTTTAGCGAACTAGGCCTGCCATTGTGCAATTTAGCCCAGTTACATTTTATTTAGCATCACTTCGTTTTTCTAACAATAGCCACATTTGCAGTGTTGTTTTATTTTCTCTATCTAAGTGTTCCTTCACCTAGGAAAGCATCACGTTCTTAGCATTTCACTTTGTGCTTTCCTAAAGGCTGCAGTCAGACAGGGTTCAAGGCAAAAGTGTTGCACGGTGTCTCCAAAATTTACAGAAACATACATATCCTACGTGAGGACCTTTTCTTAGAATATCAACAGTTTTATTACAAAAACACTTCTTCGTCCCATACACGTTAGAGGGAGATTCCAGCCAGATGACCACAACCGCATGCTGATTGCCTTCACCACAGCAGCTTGCTTTGTCTACCGAACCCCTGGCCTATATGGGGATGGTTTCTCTCCAGACTACAGGCTTCCTTTCTCAGGTATAGGGGATGATGTCTTCCCAGGGGGGAAACCTGAAGGGTGAATTAGGGTTTATTATGCTGTGCTTTAACGTAGTTTAGGTAGGAAAGATATACATCACTCCTAGTGATAGTATGGTGGGACTGTATTTGTGTTTCACACTACTTGTCACCCTTTTGCTTTTGGTGTCTTTTATCATTCTAGTTAATGCAATACATGCCATATAAACTAAGATGCAGTTACCTCAATAAATCCTTATTGAACCATATTCTGCCTCTGTTGTCTTTGCCTGTGTGAGACTAATGTGACTGAGAGAAAGGGGTTAGATCTGATCAACCACGATTCCCTGAGGGGTCTTTCTTGTCTTGCGCCCGGTTGCCACAATCATCCCTGTTCTTGGGAAGAGCTGAGGTGCTGCTAGTTAGCGGGAAAACCTAGATTAGGCCAAAAGGTGTCACAGGGTGTGGACTTGTACCTAGTACCCCACAACTCAGGTGATTCTGCCGCCCAAATCCAGTGGCCTCATTAGAATATTAGGAACCTATGTCACATGGCGCCACCAACGTTTGGTCAGGCACTATTGTTTGGATCCTCCTAACTATCTCAGTCAAACTAAAGGCTAAAGACACCTCAATACTGTATACGGAGACGTCTGTAGTATTGAGGATTTCCTCCTCAGCTAAGTAGGTAGTACCTAACCGCAGCTAAGTAGGTAGTACCTATCTAACGGTGTAGGTTGTTCAAGCTTGAACCTTAAAAGGATCAATCCCCATTTGGTATCCTTATCTCTGAACAAACACCTTTACCATTAACATGGCGAACCCGCAACGGGTAGCAATTGCAGTAAATATGCGACTGCCCCTTACTGCACACTTATTGGCAAATGGCCTAACGGCCCACGGGGGTCAAGTCACATTTGTTGTTGAGGCTCATCCAGCCTACAGAACAGAAACATTTTATTACTGAGTCACTTTTCCATGAGTTGATCGGAACACAAACACATTTAATCAATATACACCTGCAAACATACCTGCACAATACAGAGCTTATGCATATTTAGAAATACCTTTATTTTATCAAGACCATAATAATTGGCTTGATGGCACCCTACCACATACAGTATTACACATTAGGTTAGGTCCTCTGAGCAATGATGGCCCGACCTGGCCTTTATTGGCCACATATACACCGCACCCTGATGCAGCAACCTTAGCGGTAGCTGAAGTTCACCGCTTATATAGAGAGCTCACTGGAATGTACAGACTGTTAGTACAATCTGTAATGCAAACATTAAATAATAACACAGGACGTGCTGCCCCAGCGCAACCACACGCAGTTATGGCAGGCATTAGCCCTGGAACTGTGCATTCGATCATGGATAAAGCATCCACCAAGCGGAAGAAAATTCTGTTTTGGTTAGCTCAAAGAATAAATGAAATAGATGTGCTGGAAGCAGTCTTTCCCCATACGGGTCCTCAGAACAAACATAGAATCCTCACAATGTGCCCGCCATTTGGGATGGTTCCCACAGTAGATAACTACAACACATGGGGCATGGTATTTGCCACGCTCTATACTACCGCACACGGTACACCAACACTTGCCAATCTTCCGGAGGTGTTAAAACAATTCAAGATGAATACGGGGCTGCCCCAGCCCTGGACTTGGAGATACAATTAATGGGCAATTTTGCCACTGTGTCTCCAATCATATTAAGTAACCTTAAAGGGGAATCAGTAGCACTAGCTCCGGGACATTCCGGTACAGGGTCAAGAATGTGAGCTGCCAAAGATTATCGCTGAGACCTACTCTAGTATTGTTCGAGGTAGTCTGGGGGCTGGACCCATTAAACCACAAATACAAGGTAGATCTAATAAAGATTCTACTAAGCAAGCACCTGAAAGTTCCAAAAAGCACTGGGATAAAAAACAACCAACACCTAAAAAAAGGAAGGGAGGAATCTTCGCATTTAGAGACCCCTCAAAACAGATATAATCTTAGAAATTGAGATAATATAAAAACGCCTGACAGATATCAATATACTGATACACGCCAAACTCATTCCTTTCAGGACTAACCGGAAAAAATGCGATGTTGATACACGCCAAACTCATTCCTTTCAGGACTAACCGGAAAAATGCAATGAGAGAGGTGGGCGGTCAGAGCAGCAAACAGAGTATGTGAAAGGATTCACAACGCTCATCTGAGGTTTCTGTTAAGAAAGAAGAGAATCTTCCCCAACAAAAATCCCAGTTCAAAAATAAAAAGGTAGCATCAGTTGCAATACGACATGTCACTCAGGAAGAGGGCTTTACTGAAGAACAGGAAGTGGGCACTGGCACTGCTAGACAGTGTGGCAGAGGTCACAATAGTTCGCCAGGATCTTCAAAAGCATCTGGAGGTGAAAGCAACTGACGACTTCTTACAAGTTGAGACTGCAGACATGCGTGTCTCCACGCCTGACAGAGTGTATAAAGTAACTATACAGTTGGAGGGAGACACTGATCGCACAATAGATGCTATATTTTGTGACCGCTTGTCCTCGTTTATGACAATTTACTGGCCGAAAAGAATTGGGCACCAGAATTTGTCTGTGATCTCCCATATGGAGAAGAGATTATTGAAAAATCTCTCACCCCTAGTTCCCAGAAAGCTTGTAGAAATTCACGTCATTGACTGGGCATTGGCGCAGGCACCTGTGTTATACCTCAACCACATATCCAATATCCAATAAAGCATTAAGCTAAAGCACCTGTGAGAGAAATCCTCACACAATTAGAATACTAGGGCATAATTGAACCCTGTGTCTCGCCAATGAACAATTCATTGTTCCCTGTCGCTAAATCCGACCATTCATACTGAATAGTCTTAGACTACAGACATTGAAATAGCTACACTCGCACCTTTGCTATACAAAATGCACATAGTACAGCATTTATGAACAATATAGTGCGTAAAAAATACAAAACGACCCTGGATTCTCCTGCCAAAATATAGCGCCTGAAAGTAGGGACTTAACAAGTTTCAGCACTTTAGGCTCTCATAAAAATTTCTGTCAACTACCACAGGCATACAAGAACAGCCCAGGACTGTTTTCAGCTTGTGTTACATCTATTTTACATGACATTTACCCTGAGGCGTAGTCATAAGTGGATGATATCTACCTTACGGACAACGACGCATGCAACATATAAGACGGGTAGCCCGAATTGCTGTAGGATTTGCAGAATTTGACTAATTCAATTTTAAAAAAACAAACAAAAATAGTCTACCTTAGTGCCATTGTTTTTGGGATACGAATTGTCAGATAAAGGCAAGAGCCTCACGCCCCAATTTCCAGAAAAATGCGCACAACTACAACATCCAAACACAATAAAAAAAGCTCCAGTCTTTATTGGGCTCTTTAAATTTTGACAGACCTTAAATTCCAGACTATCTACAACACTTTAAACCATTATATGACTTGATACGTCCTGACTTTACCAGCAAGTACTGGACAGTCAAACACACACGCATTCTCAGAGCATTACAAAAAGACATGCTTGAAGCAAAACACTTACATACAAGGGACAACAAAAACACCTGATCATCAGAGTAATCACTGGTGCCAATGGTTTCACCTATGTAATATTCAACGAGGGTGAGATCATCCCGATTGCATACAAATCACACTTGTACTCTACAGCAGAACAACGCTTTGCTCCCACTGAGAACATTCTCACTGCTGTTCAGATGGCTGTCATTAAAGAGAGACCTTTGGCCCAGGGGAAACCTATCATTGTCATATCCCCCATCCAAGCCCTTGAGGCTGTCACCCCAAAGCTAGTAATCCTAACGCTAAAGCATTACATCCACATTAGATCAAATGGCAACGTCTCTGACAGCCACTAATGTTGAATATATTTTTGACTCAAAATTACAAACTCAAGAATTTTTTTAATATGAACTTGAATACCAAGTTCCAGCAGACACATTGGCTATTGAACAATATCAAACAATTTTGTATACTGATGGTTCAGCTCAACCAGCAATAGGCCCTAAACATCAATACTTTACCGATTGCGCAGTTGTGAGTGGATACATGAAGGATGGTAAGTTCCATCCACAACATACTTACACGCTTAGGGGGACTGCACCGCACAACTAGCAGAGCTTAAGGCTCTGGTGATGGCACTGGAACACATGGATTCTGAACAGCTGACAATGATTTTCTGTGATTCGTACTATTGTGTCCGGTCCTTCAATGAATATCTGCATTACTGCGCCAGAATGGGTTCATCATCATCATACAAAGCTTTATTCGGTCATTAAACCATCAAAGCAATCAAGCAAAAGACACCACATAATTTACATTAATAAATACAATGGATAAAAAAAACAAGATAAAGCAAGAGCAAGAAAATAAAACCATATCAAGTCCCAAGCCCAGGCCACTAAGCATACATAATTTCATACTTGTTAAACCTGATTCATTTAACATTTTGAAAAAGAAACCAGCATGTGTGCATCGTACTTGTGAAATTAGCACAAGTTCAAACATAATTAATTTAAAGTCTTTTAAAAAATGTGTGCGTATATACCATGCAGCCACAAGGAACTTGCCAACTGCCAGCACCATAGCAGTAGAAGTATCACTTTTTAGGATCCTAAGGGCAGTAACATATTGTCTGGTGCCCAGGGTCCGGCAAATGGCTATTATCCACTTACGTCGAGGAAAAACGTGAGCTGTACAAAAAAAACAAGAAATGTTCGACAGTCTCAGGGGCTGCACCACAGTACAGGCAAAAAACCAATGCAGATGTTGCCCTCCAACAACTTATAAAAGACCATAGTGAACACAAATGTATAAGCTCTTGGCAAGGGGATCAAGAATGATATCTAAAAAGGACTCATAACGGGTGGTACCACTTAAGATCAAGAAATTGATTGGTCAATCGTCCATGAATTGTGATAAAAGATGATTGTTCCTAAATTAGGCCCAATACGCTGATTTAGGGGATACGATTGGGCCTTTCCTTAATCCCTGGGGTTTCTCCCAGAAACTCCAAAGACCCAAAATACAGAACCAGTTTGACATATGCTTAAACCAAGGGATGGAGGCTTCATTAATTCCTCTTAAAAAAGCAAGAAGCGAGTTTCTGTAAGTACTAAGTTCTGGGGTGAACCATATCCATATCCAATATAACAAGGGTTTTAAAACTAACATATCTAAAATCCGATTAAGCCCAAGATCAAGATAAATAGGAACCAGAGGAGTATTGTGTGGACATTCAAGTAATTCTCTAACAAAGCTGTTCTCATTCACACACAATCTATGAGCTTCCGAATAGCCCCCTCTGCACTATAGGTAGCACCATTCTGTGCTTTTGCTGTATAGATCTTTAGGGCTGGGGATAAAGCTCTTGCTGACGCTCGAACTGTTATTAAAGATTTGCAAGTCTTTATCAGGACATATGCTGTTGTGGCTTTCCACTCAGACCAGGGCCCTGCTTTTGCCTCAAGGGCTTTCAGGGACGCCATGTCTTCATTTGGGGTCCAACTGCATTACCCGTCTCCATTTCATCACAAAGGAAATAGTGTCGTGGAGCGACGAAACCGAGATTTAAAGCAATCCTTAACAGCCAGAGTATTACGCATGAGTCGTATTTGGCTTACACACCTGTATGGAGTCCATAGAGCACTTAACAATATGCCCAGAAGGTCCCTGGGGGGCATACTTCTTACAATGCCTGTTCGGAACACAGATTTATGTTTCAGACCCTGATGATACTGGTGTAGAGGTGGCAGATAAACCTTTTGACAAAAATGAACGTGTCACTGTCTTGCAGGACTTACATCAGTTCTGTGATGACAACCCATCTGCCAGTGCCGCCTCCTTGGAAATAACGGATGTACCAATAAAATCTACTGACTGGATTCCAAAAGCTGGAGATTTGATACAAGAAAAGTTTGCTGTGAAAAAGGAGTTTGGTCCTTCTTATCATGCACTGGTTCAAGTCCTGGGAACACACGGTACCAGAACTGTCATACTACCACCGCTGCCTGGTTCTAAAGAAAATCGCTTTGTCTCTATTGACAATGTCAAGCTACACCATATGGCCAATCCTGCACAGCAGACTAGGGGACTCCTGGGTAGTACCCAAATCCCTCTCACTACAGTCCAGGAAGTTCCTCTACAGGTTTTAAGCAGCAACGCTGATACCTCTCTGAGATTGGGGAGGGTGAAAGATGAGCTTTCATTGGTTCCAATTACTTCTACTACTACATATAAAACCAATAATATTGATCGCTTTTATTCAAATTCTACACAAACAGATGGCATAGTCTACTATGAACCACCGAGGGAGCCTTCTGCAAGTTCTCCTCTTCCAAACACGGCTCCAGTTTTTGCACGAACTGCTTCTGGATATTTTGCCAACATCAATGACACTTCCACTGACTCATTTGCCTCTACTGCAACAGAACTGTCAAGAGCACGTAAGCTGATAATTTGGCTCAAAATTAACTATTTCATCCTTCCATGGAATTATCTATGGCTCTTATTAACTGTACTTGCCCTTGTACTTCGGATTTGGTTTGTCATCGTTTTCTTCTTATTGATACAAGGTCATAACCTTCCTGAACACACTACAGTCGAACTGGTGGATGAGTTCCGAAAACCAAATTTTTCTTCAAAGTCCGCAGAGACATGTCCCTAGTGAACATTTCTGATTTACCAATTCCTGATGTGATTGTTTGGGATAAACTATTATTTGATATATATGGCCCAACAGAGGTCATTCAAATTCCAGATGTATTCAAACTTTCCATGAATTATGTAATTACACCTGGAGTAGATTCTGATGATTGTGATGTGAAAACAGTTGATCTTATGATGTCTGATTTGCAATATTACACCGTATTTGAAAATGAGGATGTTTATTATTCCAAAGGAAATTATGAAGATATGTTCTGTTATAAATATTATGGACAACAGAGAAAGTACCCCAAATACTTTTTTTAATTACACACAGTGGGAACACTGTCCGACTTCACCAGTAGGGAGGTCCAAAATGTATACTGAAAAGTTTGCATATTTCTCTGGGAACAATGGTAAAAATGCTGAGTTATATTATTTTAAATTACCAGTGATGGAAAGTCAACATGTTTTATTGACCGACACAAAATGTATTTATCCTGATTCCTTTGTTTCTATTGAAGGCTATGATTACTGGTTGAAGTCAACAGACTTGAAAAGTGTGTGGGGAACTCAAAATTGGCAAACAAGGGGAAAGGAAGCTTTATTTAGAGTATGCCTGATACGTGTTCAAATTATATTCTTAAATGAAACTGTACAACAAATGAGTTGCTTAGGCTTAGCAAAAATTAAGGAACTAAGGGGCACACGTACATACATTTTGCAACTCGCAAATGGGTTGCAGCACTATTTGCAACAGTGCAAAAAACGAAATGGTACATACAAATGCCATTTCTGACTCCCAAATAGAGATGCAACCAATTACCAAATCACAAGTAATTGCAACTGGATTTTGAGAATCGCAAATAGGAAATCACAATTTGTGACTCACATACCATATGTACAGTGCATTCGCAAATTTCGACTAGTCGCAAATAGGCCATTTTGCACATCCAGATTAGCACTGATTCCGAAGAGATGGTAAGCAAAATCAAAGTATAAATGCAGACCCAGAAGGCATCTGGTTTTACCACAATGGCTGCACTCTACGTGATTGCATGGAGGCGATTCCATGCTGTCCAGCAGAGGGGCAGAAGGTGGTGACAGGAGAGGACATACAGAACCAGGCAGACCATACTTCAACAGACAGGAGGAAATATATGAGAAATATAGACTGAGCAGCACAGTCATCTTAGAGGTCATAGAACTGCTAAAACCTCAGCTAGAAAGCCAAACCCTGCGCATCTGCTCCATCCCCACACATGTGTAATTACTGTGCGCACTGCACTTCTTGGCCTCGGATATCTATCAGGGGGTGACTGCTGGTGCTGGTGGGGTGCCTAAAGTGCCTTAGTCACGTTTCTTCAGACAGTTCTTAGATGCAATACTCGCACACATGCTCAACTACATTTACCTTCCCAGGAATGCAGAGGAAATGCACAACACCAAAGTGAACTTATACAGAATTGCCGACTTTCCCCATGTATTAGGGTGTGTGCATGGGACACATGTACCCGTATGTCCTTCTGCACTTCTGGAATATGTGTTCCGCAATAGGAAATTTACTCATTCACTCAACATCCAGGTGGTATATGATGCCCACAATGTCATTGCCGATATAGTGTCAAAATACCCACGGAGCACACATGATGCATACATTTTCAGGCACAGTGGAATGCACAAATGCCTAGAACGTAGGGCGCATGATAATGGATATTTATTAGGTACTGTGTAGTACACACCAATGTCACAAATACGTGCCAGTGCACAACCAGGTAAAGCCATGCTCACGTTTGCTGTTTCGTTACACAGGGGACAGTGCATATGCTTTGAGGCCATGGATACTCACCCCATACCTAACCCCTGCAAATCAGAAAGAGAGCTGCTACAACGTTAGACATCGGCACACCAGAACTGTCATTGAAAGGATCTGTGGCATGTTAAAACCATGTTTCAAATGCCTGCACAAAAGTGGAGGTGCACTCCAGTGTGCCCCGGGATTACATGCAAGATTCGGGCGACATGTGCCATCCTACACAACACTACAACCAGGTGTGGGCAACATCTCACCATAGATGACACAGAATCTGAGGATGAGAAGCAGGAGTCACCACTACGACAGTCTGGGAATGGTAGCATCGCAATGGAGGGCAGATGACAACGGGATCACATTGCATCCCATTACTTTGCCAGGTAAGTGACAACCGACACTGCCCTCACAAATGTCAAACACACATAGCCAGGATGATGAAAACAAATATCCTTTATTGTCAGGAGTGCATTATGTGAACAGGAATACAGTGGCATGTACCAATAACTAAACAAAAATGGTTTATTATCACCTGACACATTCCAGCCATGTACAATAAAATAAATCCAGACTCATCACATCACACCCTCCTATGCCTACGACCACCATGGCCTGTGCCTGATTGGTCCACAGATGTATGGTGGGCACTGCTATGCTGCAGGATGCGGGCATCCGAGGTGAAAAAGCTGCTCACACTGGATATGTCCTCATTGTCCTGAGGGGTGTGACCAGTGCCTCTTGCTGACTGGGAGGTTTGAAGTAGGTCCAGGGCTGCAGTAATGCGGCCTAGACCCCTGGCCACATCTCCAGCAAAATGTCCCAGTTCAACCTGGAGCATGACTGTGTGTTGTGACAGGCATGCAGTATTTGTGGCTAGACGGCCAATTGACTGACTTAGCCGGTCCGTCCGTGCGCCTGTACTGCGCTCATGGCACCTTACATGGGCATGATCTGCCACCATTTCTCTGCATAGGTCAGTGATGGCAGTGGTGAGGATGACCATGTTGCCATTTATGGTGGCCAATTGTGTTTCTACGTTCTCAAATCCCTGTGTGAGAGTATGCTGCATTGAGTGTAAATTCCTGTTCATTAAACGCATATGTTTGTTTTGCAGGTGTTGACTGTTGCATAGGGATGTCTCCAGTCCCAGAAAAAGTTGAGTACTGACATCTCCATCACCTGCATTCTATGCCTTCTACACCCACGCCATGCAATTCTCTGTGGCTGGCTATCACCCATCTGTGTACTGGGAGCCAGGTTTACACACTCATTGTCCAAATCTGTGCCCTCTGTGGGCTCCGGTGCATTGTAAATAATGGTTTGTGGGTTGCACTCCTCTGTGGTAATGCTGACTGCCTCCCCTGCTGCCATGGTGGCATCATCACCTCCCTCCACACTGGGGTCACCAGTGGATACCTGGGGGTGACCTGTGGGACACAGGGGATACACTGTCAGTACCTCTCAGATGGTTGGTTTATCAAGATAAAATAACATCACATTTTGGACTACTGGACTACTTTACCCATTATGCACTATAACTGTCCTGGACTTATAGGTTCGGAATTATCTGAATGATGCCGGTTTTTGTGAACTGAGGTTGTGTGCATAGTGCTCTGAAGTGTGAAAATATCATTTGTGCAACTTACTTTTGGAGGTTCCTGGTGCTGAACAGTCCAGGTCCCCTAATCCCACAACAGCCTCCGGCTCCAGTGTGGTCTCAACCATACTTTCAATTGCTGTCGGTGGAGGTACTGTGAATGGTTCCCCACCTGTTCCATGCGCCTCCTTCATCCGCTCTGCAACCTTTTCTTTGGTTCTTGACCTGAGGTCATACTACCTTTTGCGTACTTCCTCAATAGCACTGATTTTGCTTTGTATGTCCATTCCATATTTTTTTTTCTGGGAGTCAGGTACAATCATTACTGCTTTCCCAAACAGGGCCTCATGATGTAGGCAGCACTACTCAGTGAGGACTTCCAACTCTTTTTCAGAAAATGTCAACTTTCTCTTCCTCCCTGCTGGATTTTTTCCTTTGTTTGGCTAGCCATGGCTCCAGTTGCCACTCTCTGCTTGGTGAGCCTCTGCTGTGTAAGCTAGCTAGACTCCTCCCACATTCGTTGGAGGCACTTCCTGGTTCTAAGGTCATTACCCAGCACCAGGAAGTGAAGTTTCTCTATCCTTTTGCTCCCGTTCGCTAATTGCGACACAGTCGCAAAATGCAAAACGGTAACACTCTCATTTGCAATTTAGGTAATCGCAGTTTGTGATTTTGCAAACTGCAATGTGACTCGCACCGAATTGCTAAATTGGTCTCCGCTTACTACATACATTCTGATTTGCGAGTCGGTAATTGTGATTTGCACTGAATCGCAATTATCGACTCAGAATTTTCGGTTTTCGTACATGTGGCCCTAAATGCGCCCAGTATTCCTGCCCCTGCAAAATTTTATAAATGGCAAAAGTATATAAATGCATCTGAAGATCAGCTCGATGAATGGGTCCTGTTAGAAATGGGGTCTTTGGTTGGCAGTCAGGTTACCCCCTGTCCAAGCAAGGACCCTCGCTCTAGTCAGGGTAAGTCACATACAATCCAAATTATCCTGTGCCCACCCTCTGGTAGCTTGGCACTGAGCAGTCAGGCTTAACTTAGAAGGCAATGTGTAAAGTATTTGTGCAATAAATCATACAATAACACAATATAGCACCACAAAAATACACCACACAGTGTTTAGAAAAATATATAATATTTATCTGGGTATTTGCAGGTCAAAAGATGCAATAAGAAATTGTAGAGATATCACTGGAAAGTGATATAAAGTGTTTTAAGTCCTTAAAAAGCAAACAAAGTATCTTTCAAGCATAAAGTACCTGGTTTGGAGTGAAAAATCTCCGAAAAGGGCCGCAGAGGAGGAGAAGCCTGGAAAAATGGTGTGTGTGTCGGTTTCGCCCCTTCACACATGGACTTGCGTCGTTATTTTTCACGGTGGAAGACGTTGCGTCGATTTCCGGCGCGCGGACAGGTCTCCTATGTGGGTCCGGGAGTTTTCAGACGCCCCGGGGTCTGTGGGTGGAATCCTGGGCTTGTTGTCTGGCTGCGCGTCGTTCGGCGGGCTGTGCGTGAATTTTCTTCCTCACGGCAGGCGCTGCATCGATTTCCCTTCTGGAAGTCGGGCGACGTTGTCCAGGCGGGCCGTGCGTCGAAGTTCCGGTCGCACCGCAGGCGCCGCGTCGATCTTTTCCTTGCGAAGTTGAGCGGCATCTTTCCAATTCGGCGTGCGGTGAATTTTTCACTGGGGAACAAGCTGTGCATCTAATTTTTCGCTGCACAAGAAGTCCAGTTGCAAAAGAAAAGTATTTTGGGTCCTGAGACTTCAGGGAACAGGAGGCAAGCTCTATCCAAACCCTTTGAGAGCACTTCTGCAGCAAGGCAAGAGTTCAGCAAGGCAGCAGGGCAACAGCAAAGCAGCAGTCCTTTGTAGAAAGCAGTCAGGTGAGTCCTTTGGGCAGCCAGGCAGTTCTTCTTAGCAGGATGCAGGTTCTGGTTACAAGTTTTCTTCTCCAGGAAGTGTCTGAGGTGGTAGGGCAGAGGCCCTGTTTTACACCTAAATGTGCATTTGAAGTGGGGGAGACTTCAAAGGGTGGCTTAGAAGTGCACCAGGTCCCCTTTCAGTTCAATCCTGTCTGCCAGGGTCCCAGTAGGGGGTGTGGCAGTCCTTTGTGTGAGAGCAGCCCAGGAAGACCCATTCAAAATGCAGATGTTTGCCAGTGAGGCTGAGTACCCTATGTTTGGGGCGTGTCTGAGTGAATGCACAAGGAGCTGTCAACTAAACCCAGTCAGACATGGATTGTAAGGCACAGAAAGATTTAAGTGCAAAGAAATGCTCACTTTCTAAAAGTGGCATTTCTAGAATAGTAATATTAAATCCAACTTCACCAGTCAGCAGGATTTTGTATTACATTATGGCCATACTAAATATGACCTTTCTATCCTTTCAGATCAGCAGCTACCACTTCAATAATGTATGAGGGCAGCCCCAATGTTAGCCTATGAAGGGAGCAGGCCTCACAGTAGTGTAAAAACCAATTTAGGATTTTTACACTACCAGGACATGTAAACTACACAGATACATGTCCTGCCTTTCACCCACACAGCACCCTGCCCTAGGGGTTACCTAGGGCACCCATTAGAGGTTACGTATATGTAGAGAAAGGGGAGGTTTAGGCTTGGCAAGTACTTTTAAATGCCAAGTCGAGGTGACAGTGAAACTGCACACACAGGCCTTGCAATGGCAGGCCTGAGACAAGGTAAAGGGGCTTCTTAAGTGGGTGGCACAACCAGTGCTGCAGGCCCACTAGTAGCATTTAATCTACAGGCCCTAGGCACATATAGTGCCCATTACTAGGGACTTATAGTAAATTAAATAGTCCAATTGGGTATGATCCAAGGTCACCATGTTTAAAGGGAGAGAGCATATGCACTTTAGCACTGGTTAGCAGTGGTAAAGTGTGCAGAGTCTAAAAGCCAGCAAAAACAGTGTCCAAAAAGTGGAGGGAGGCAGGCAAAAAGTTAGGGGGGGACCAAGGCTGTCAGGTCTAACAGGTCCATTATGAAATATTTAACACATAATTTTCATGTCCGGGTGGGTGGTTGTTTTGGACAGTAGACACCAATGGGTGCCATACATGTTTTGTAAACTCCACAGGGTTTTTTTTAGAACAAACAGGCCAGACCCTTGCTATGTGTCCTCAGAACACTCAGATATAGTGACAACATACAGACGAAGGGAAACTGTGACCGTAATGGTTGAAAAGTTCCTCATTAGATGCTGTTAAAGAACAACTCAGTCTCCTGTCTAAGGATGCAGATTTGCAGGATTTCCTGCTAGGGCCCAGAAGACAACACAAAAAGTGCTTCTTTTACGCAGTATATAATGAGATTTGGAAAAGTTCTCAACAAGAAGTGGTTGCCCGGTTAAAGCAAATTGATAAGGAAAATTTACAGAAAGTATTAGCCGTAGTAGATAATAGTATTAATGCCTTGTCCGACCTGATATACACCTTAAACAACATTGTATCCTCTGCCATAGACATAGTACAGAATGACATGCTATCTTTACACCATGGACAGAGACAGCTAAAGTCTATTATGCAGTTAGGTTGGACAGTACAAACACTGAAAGCGAGTCGCGTTCCCTGACAACACGTTAGCTCAAGGGACATATTTTCAACATTTAATTTAATGCGACAACAACAAATAATGGCTAAGAAGGAAGTGACTTATGTCATGCATAACATTGAGAAATTAGAAAAGTTGCCTTATACTGTGGCTGAAATATCATCTGCTGAAGGGCTAATACACGGGGTTATAAAACTGCCTATTTCAACACTTCAATTTACATCCTGCTTGAAACACTTTCCAGTAGGCAGATACGAAAGGCTGGGAGATAGTTACATACACAACGTGTGGGAGCTTCCCTTTTTGTATAAATGTTTCAATGGCATGAAAGAAGTCTTTCTTAGCGGTAGTGAATGCGATACTTCTGTGAGCCATTCAATGGTTTGTAAACAGCTGTTCTTGCACGGGGCATGTAATGCCTCAGTAGCGAAATTGGCTTGTTATCTGAAAGGAGTTCCAGTCCACTTGATTAGACCTGCGTTCCAGGTGCTCTCAAATGGCAGCTACGTGCTCCTTAACAGTGAAAGCTGTTATGGAATGCGAGCCAGAATAGCTTATGTCTTTTCGGTCTCCAAAACTGTCACATGTTGCTGGAATGGCCTCTCTCCCCCCATACAACAACCAGGAGTAGCAGACATTGGGCCTCATATTGCTACTTCAGATGTGAATTTTGACAAGTTGAGTAGACTCAAGGTTTTATTGTTTCAAAAACATGTGGAGCTTACATCTGCAAGCAAGACCTATGCGCTTCAAGTTGCAAGGTCATCCTCAGAAATTCAGTCCCTTTAGAGCACAAAATTTCCAAGACACTTTGGTGAACTCATGGGACGAATATTCAACGCGTTCAGTACTACTGGGATTCCACATTTCTTCAAGGCTGTTGGTTCTGGTTTGGTTCACACCTTCTCATCTATATTTGGCTTAATACCTTTAGCCATACACTTAATATTTTCAAGTGTTTCGGGAGATTTCCGATTACTTTGGCTATAATAGGTGGCATTTTGCTGTTGCTACTTTTTCTGCACAATGGTTGTCCCTTTACAACAAGGAAGACTGAAAGCTCTTCCAACAACGCAACTGTGTCGTGAACGCATAATGCAGTATTTTGGAGCACCACTCCTAGAACAATTGGAGTGATACTGGTCTCTGTCATTCTGACCCATTTTAGATTGTGCACAACCTGTTTTTCGATGCCTTTGATGTCTTTTCAAATGTGCATTGAAAGTCTAACTTTGTATGCAGCGCTTACTTTCATTGGATGCTGATTTGTTGATGTTCTCAATGAGGGCTCATTACCAGACATGCACGTTGAGGGTGCGTTTGCCAAGGGAAGCCAGCTATGAGTTGCCCTTTGTGGACAATGCAACTCTTAACATTGGGCACAGCACAGAATGCTGCTGCCTCAGCTGAAGCTCAGGCTTTGGAGCAGTGCTCTATGGTTTTCCTTGGCAACGAGTTGGATATTTTACCACCTGCCCCAGTGGAACATTTCCTGCTTTCAACTGTCCCGGACCTAATTGGCAATTTTAAAATTGACACTGACTTTTGAATTTGGTTTTATGGGCCCACTATTGGAGTTTTAAATTGTCCTACCTTTTCTTCATGCTCAGTGTCTTTTAACTTGTCATTATTGACATTTATGTTTACATGATTTTATAAATAGACTTTATTAGGCTTTTATTTTATTTCAGGCTTTATACCACCTTTGAACCGGCAGGGGGAGGATGTTGTATAGCTATTTTAGCCATATTTGAAACATATTAATTTAGCGAACTAGGCCTGCTGTTGTGCACTTTAGCCCAATTACATTTTATTCAGCATCACTTAGTTTTTCTAGCAATAGCCACATGTGCGGTGTTGTTTTATTTTCTCTATCTATAAGTTCCCTCACCTAGGAAAGCATCATCTTAGCACTTCACTTTGTGCTTTCCTCAAGGCTGCAGTCAGATAGGATTGCCGGCAATAGTGGTACGCTGTGTCTCCAACATTAACAGAAACATACATATCCTACGTGGAGACCTTTTTCTTTTTTTACAAAAACAACTGTTTTATTATAAAAACACTCCTTCGTTCCATACACGTTAGATGGAGATTCCAGCCAGATGACCACAACTGAATGCTGATTGCTGACTGCATTCGCCACAGCTGCTTGCTTAGACTACCGAATCCCTGGCCTATATGGGGCCTCTAGACTACAGGCTTCCTTGCTCAGGTATGGGGGAATGATGTCTTCCCAGCGGGGAAACCTGAAGGGTGGATTAGGGCTTATTATGCTGTGCTCTAACATAGCTTAGGTAGGAAAGAATAATCACTCCTAGTGACAGTATGGTGGAACGTTTTTTGTAGTTCACACTTCTTGTCACCCTTTTGCTTTTTGTGTGTTTTATCATCCTAGTTATTGCAATACATGCCATCTTATCTATGATCCAGTTAATAAATCCTTATTGAACCATATTCTACCTCTGTTGTCTTGGCTGTGACCTGCAGATACTTGGTAAGACAGACCTCATTGCTGTCTATCGCTCTGCCTTATTGCTGTGTTTACCTTTTATTCTCCCTGTCCCTCCTTCCATTGTTCCTCATTTTACCCCTGCAGCCCATGTTTAGTGGCAGCAGGTGGTGCTAGCCACCTATTGTGGCTTACTTTTAATTGTTTTTATACCTTTTATTCTCACTGTCCCTCCCTCCCTTGTTCCTCATTTGACCCCTGCTGCCTATGTTCAGTGACAGCAGGTGGTGCTAGCCATCCTATTGCAACTTACTTTTAAATGTTTTTAATTGTTTTTAAGGCTGGAAGGGTGCCATTTTTCATCTAGGCTTCTGTGCCTCGAGGAGACGCCATTTTGGTTACCAGCTGAGCTGTCCTCTCCGCTGCCTTTCTGACCCCTTTATAAGGGTCATGAAACAGTAGACACGCCACTGACAAGCCCGTCTGCGCCTGTCCGCGCCCAGCCGGGACCAGGGGCAAGGGATGCTGACCTCTCCGGCCTAGATGTCCACAGCAATCTTTTGAACCTGGTCTCCCACACTGGGTCTACAATAACTGCTTATGGACTCCTCAGAGTGTAGTCATGCAGCCCTGAAGGAAGTACAACGGGTCATTCAGCAGGTTCCTTTTAGGCAATTGCCGATTCCTAACTGCCCACAAATATACATTTACTTTTGAGTGACTATGCCCCAGAAATTGTATTTCTTTCAGAAACTTGGGTCTGGGAGGAATCCTCTCTGAATGTTACCTTGGCCCTGCCTCATGGGTACTCAATAAATCAATAAGATAGGGCACATACAAGGGGTGGTGGGATCGCCATTATCTTTAAGGACTCTATTAAATGTCTCTCTCAACCTCTGATAATTCCTGACTGTGAAAGCATGTACTTCTCCCTAGCAGTGAACACTACATTTACATTCTCCAGGGCTCTTATTTACCACCCCGCTGGCCCTCACAATAGGTTTATTCAAGCTCTTCTTGAACAGGTTGCTGATCTAATTGGCAGTAAATCTAACTTTACTATTCTCTGTAATTTTAATGTTCATGGGGACGAACCAAGTAATGCCACAGCTAAAAAACTACTTACAGACCTTGAGGCGCTAGGTCTCACACAGCTGATTAATGGCCCTATACATATCAAAGGTCATATGATCGACCTTGTGTTCCGCAACATCTTAGAACTTTCAGCTCAGAAACCCTTTCCTCTTCCATGGTCTGGCCACTTTTTAATTAGGCTCATGATACCCAATACCTACGCTGACAGAGGACGGCTAGCAAATATGTTATCTGGTCGGCACTGGTGAAGCTAAATTGCAAGGAATGGACCCCCGGCTTTGAGAACTCTAGAACCATTCTCCTTAATTCCACACTGTGGGCCAGATGTAGCTAAGTTTTGCGAGACGCAAATGGCCCGATTCGCAAGTTGCGACTTTGCAAAATCCGAAATGGGATGCAAAGATCCCATTTCCGAAGTGCAAATAGCGATGCAAGCCATTACCGACTCACAAAATTTGTGACCTGATTGTGCGACCCGCAAATAGGAAGTCGCAATTTGCGAGTCGCAAACCAAATGAAAAAGGCAGTCGCAAATTGTGACTAGTCGCAAAAAGCCCATTTTGCACACCCAAATTACCACTAAGTCAGAGCAGGTGGTAACCAGAACCAAAGTATAAAAGGAGACCCAGACGGCATCTGGGTTACTCAAAATGGCTGAACTGTATGTGATAGCATGGAGGAGGAGAGTCCACGCCGCCCAGCAGAGGAGGAGGAGGAGCCAGAAACAGGAGAGGATATACCGAACCAGCCAGACACTTTTCCAACAAACTGAGGAGGAGATTTATGACAAATATAGACTGAGCAGTGCAGCAATATTAGAATTAACTGAACTACTCAATCCGCAGCTACAACAACAGACAATGCGCGGCAGTGCCATCCCCACACATGTGCAAGTGCTATGCTCACTGCACCTCTTGGCCTCGGGTAGCTATCAGGGGGTGATTGCTGTGGCAGGTGGGGTATCCCAAAGTGCACCTTCACGATTCTTCAGATGTTTCCTAGATGCCATACTCACACACATGTCCAGATACATATACCTTCCCAGGAATGAGGCAGAAATTAACAGCACCAAGTTGGACTTCTACAGAATTGCCAGCTTCCCCCATGTAATAGGGTGGGTGGACGGGACACATATACATATCTGCCCTCCTGCAAATCTGGAATATGTGTTCCGCAATGGGAAATGTATCAACTCACTAAACATCCAGGTGGTATGTGACGCCCATAATGTCATTACTGACATTGTAGCTAAATTTCCAGGGAGTACACATGACTCATACATATTTAGGCACAGTGGAATACACCAACGCCTAGAACGTGGGGAGTTTGGAGACGGTTATCTATTAGGTATTGCTGAATACACCCTGAAGCCTTACATACAGGTCACTGTGAAAACCATCCTTGCCCTGCTAACATTGCTTATTTTTGCATACAGGTGACACTGCATATGCTCTAAGACCATGGATACTTACCCCGTACCTAACACCCGGCAATGAGAACAAGAGGCGATATAACAGTGCCCATCAGCGGACCAGAACTGTCACCGAGAGGACCTTTGGATTGTTAAAGGCAACATTCAGATGCCTCCACAAAGGTGGAGGTGCACTCCAGTATGCCCCAGAAACAGAATTCAAGATTGTAGCCGCCTATTCAATCCTACACAACATTGCCACTAGACGTGGGCTACATCTCACCCCTGAAGGCACAGATTCGGAGGATGAGGAGCAAGAGCTATCACACCGACAGCCTGGGGATAGAAGCATTGCAAATCAAGGCAGACAGAGACGGGACCACATTGCAACCCAATACTTTGGCAGGTACGTGGCAACCACACTCACTGATGTCAGACAAACAGAGCCCAGATGTGTAGTGGAACTAACAAAACCTTTTTATTAGTGAACTAAATGATGAAAGGAAAGTGCTGTCCGTTGAAGTCTGTACATGTCCAAATGTAATGAGGACACATTTACATCATGTGCCTCATGACTCATGCTGTCTGATGGCTTACACCCTCCTCCTTGTGCGCCCAGCATGGCTCATCCCAGGTGGGTCAGATGACCCCTGCCGTGCACTTGCACTCCTTAGCACACGTGAGTCAGTGGCTGACACACTACTTATTGTGGACCCCTCCTCATGGTTCTGAGAGGTCTCACCTGTGCCCCTTGCCACCTGCCTAGCTTCCATCAAGTCCACTGCGTGGCTGATGAGGCCAAGTCCACGTGCCACATCCCCCGTAAAGTGGCCAAGTTCCACCTGTAAACTAACTGTCTGTCTAGACAGGCCAGTAGTGTTTGTTGCAAGACGCCCAATTGCAGCTGACATGCAGTCGAAGTGTGCCACTGTGTGGCACTCCCTGCACCTCGCGCTCTCTCTGTCTGCCACCAGTTCCGTCACAAGTTGGCAGATGGCCTGGGTGAGATCCCCACATTTTCATTCAGTCTAGTTACCTGCGTGTTCACTTCAGCCAGACCAGCGGTCATGTTGCTCTCCATTCTGTGCAATGTACTTGATATTGACCTCAATTGTCTGTTTTGCAGGCGCTGACCGTTAAGGAGGGATGCCTCTATTCCTGAAATTGCTGCCTCCCCTATCTCCTCCTGGAGCACCGCCAGAACTCGGCGTCTGTGTCTGCGCCTTTGTCGTGCTGCTGGCTCTGGACGACTTGCTGTGGGGCTGGGGCCAGGGGTCATGTGAGCTTCCCCCATTTCCTGCTCTTGTTCCTGAGAGGACTCTGGTGGTGTCCTGCTGGGCCCAGGAATTTCTGCTGCAGCCTCCTGCACTGTCTCTGGCCCGCTGTCTCCTCCCTGCCTGTTGTCGCTGCTGGGGGTGTCTTGTGGGAGACCTGTGGGACATAGGGAATACACTGTCAGTCTCTCACATCTGTTTTATGCCTCATAATAAACATTTGCCTATATGCTGACTACTGTACTACACTGCCCATAATGCACTATTCTAGTGGTTTCTAGACTGGCAAGGAGCTAGGCTGGTTGTGCCTGCTGCTGTGTACTGGGAGAGTATGGATACAGCATTTGTAGGTGTGAATGCATATCTCATGGTACTCACTTTTGGATGTCCCTGGCGCAGAACTGTCCACTTCTCCCATTCCAAGTACGGCCTCAGGCTCCAGGGTCTGCTCCACCATTGCTTCCATGGCTGTGAGTGGTAGGACGGTGGATGGGCCTCCTCCGGTGCCCCTCATTTCTCTGACCCGCCCTGCTACCCTCTCCTTTGTCCTGGAGTGCAGGTCATACCACCTTTTCTTGATTTCCTCCAGGGTACGGTGGCTCACCCCTATGGCATTAATCCGGTCCTGGATATGCTGCCAAATCTTCTTTTTTTCCTGTGTCTGGGACACTCAGGGCTGCTTTCCTAAACAGCTGGTCGTGGTGCTGGCAGCATTCCTCTGTGAGCACCTCCAGTTCTTTGTCAGAAAACTTCAGTTTTCTTCTTCTCCCAGCACTGCCTGTTTCCGCCATTGTAGCAGCAGGTCCTCTCTCCTGGGTGCTGCACAGAAGTTTGGAAAGGGTGTGGTCCTCCCTCCTCCAGGTGTATTTGATGACTTTCTGGTTCTGATGTCATCACCAAGAGCCAGGAAGTGAATTTCCAAACTGTTGTGCTGCACCTGCAGGCAATTTGCGGGCCAGTCGCATTTTGCGACACCCTACTCGCAAATTGCGAGCTTGCTTTTAGCGAGGTCGCAAAAAGCGACCTCGCTAGAAGCGAACTCGCAAAATGCGGTGCAACATCATTTCGAGTCGCAAATTGGTGTTGCACTTTTTTCTTGGATCCCATTTTGCGAGTCGGAAATTGCGATTCGCATTGAATTGCAATTTCCGACTCGCTATTTTTTTCCTACCTACACCTGGCACTAGGTTCAGCAGACAAATTCAATAAATGGATTTTCTCATCCTTAGACTCTGTACTACCAATAAAGGCTATCACCTGAGGTGCAGGCCATAAAAAAATCACCATGGTTCACTCCTCAGCTATTGCTGCTAAAAAAGGAGTGTAAACGCCTTGAAATAAAGTGGAGGAAAACCTACGATATGTCCACAGAAAACCAATATAGGAAAACAATTAGACACTTCCATACAGAAACTAAAGCCACACAGTCATTATATTATGCCTCCAAAAATATATCAGTCCGCCAACTCTCCCAAAGAAATCTTCT
This sequence comes from Pleurodeles waltl, assembly GCF_031143425.1. Taxonomy (NCBI): domain Eukaryota; kingdom Metazoa; phylum Chordata; class Amphibia; order Caudata; family Salamandridae; genus Pleurodeles; species Pleurodeles waltl. Next base: position 128,772,829 of record NC_090450.1, on the reverse strand, counting down.
CAATAGTTAAAGAAATCCTTCAAGTGCCTGGTCACAACGATCTCACTGAAGCCTCCAAGGAGCATAGCAATATTTTGCCCTCTTACTTTCAAAAGAAAATTCTAGACATCTATTTAGCTTTTCCAGATATGACCACCCAGAATGACGACCTTGCAGGCAAGGCTCAGGTTCTAAACTCCAGAGATCCTCTATTAGATTTTTTGCCCCTTACGGAAGAATGAGTAACAAACTTGAAACACATTATAAAATCAGGATCTTCACTGGACCCTGCCCCTCCTCACATTTTGGCTTTAGGTTCAGACATGATTGCCGCTGCTCTGATTAAGGCCCTTAACAAGCCTCTAATAATAGGACTTATTACATCACATTGGAAACATGCTATTATTAAACCTTTACTTAAAAAGTCTCATCTAGATACAGCCCTATTGAGTAACTATAGGCCAATTTCTCTCTTGCCTGTAGTAGCTAAACTGAGTGACAAACGTGTCAATAGACAAATGTTAGGTTTTCTTGAAAAACACAGATCCTTCATCATACTCAAATGTGCTTCAGACCCCAAAATAGTATCCACACTGTCCTCCTAGCAGAAGTTGAAGATGTTCGATGATGACTAGATTTAGGGGGTGCTTCTGCCATCATTCTATTGGACCTAAGTTCTGCTTTTGACACCGTAGATCATAACATTCTGCTTCATAGAATTTTCCATGCAGGCATCAAGGGGCGGGTCTCCTCCTTTTTGAGGGCTAGAACCTTTCAAGTTTCCAACAGAATTCCTCTCAGCTGTGGTGTGCCCCAGGGCTCCTCTCTCAGCCCGTTTTTTAATAGCTATATGTCCTCTCTGGCTTAGATTCTGGAACCTTACGACTTGCCAATGGTTTCCTATGCTGACGATACACAGCTGGTCTTCTCATTCTCAACCATCTTTAAGACAGGTCAGCCCAACCTGACACCCTGTTTTCAAGCAGTATCTAGATGTATGGCCAGCTGTAAATCTAAGATGAACGAAGAAAAAACAAAGGTCATGCTGGCCCACTCAGATCCCCTTTTCTGCTCCCTTATGGGTTGGAAGTCTTGCATCCACCAAGAGACAACATAAAGTCCATGGGTTTTTGGCTGGAATCCCACCTGACTATAGGCTATCAATCTAAAAAGCTGGCAGGCACTTGTTTTAGTCTATTAAGACTTCTTAGAAAAGTATTTAAGATACTTCCTTTTCAAGCCAAAAGATTAATCACTCAGGCTCTCATAATTTTGCACCTGAACTATGGAAATGTCCACTATCTGAGTTCAACTCAATATGTACTAAAAAGACTTCAGGTGGTGCAGAACGCCGCAGCACTCCTACTTATAAAGATTCCCATACACCTGTCCGCAAAACCTGCTTTAGTTTCCCTTCACTGGCTGCTTGTGGAACAACGGATCAACTTCAAGGCTCTCTGCACTTTGCACAGAGCTCGGCATAATAAGGATCCGGCCTTCTTTAAACAGATTGCAACACCCTACATCCCTCAAAGGGCTCTTAGATCCTCTACAGCCTCCTAATTAATGTTCCACGGATTAAGAAAGCAAGATAGGAAGTTCGATCTGTAGCATTATGAGCCTAAAATCTATGGAATTCCCTTCCCTTGAAGCTCCACCAGGATAATCAAGAAATTTCCTTCCGTAAGAATCTGAAGACCCTTCTGTTCACAGCATAAGTTGCCTCCTTGTCATTCTGCTTCTGCTCTAGCACTGGGAGGCCTTCAGATAGCCATGCTACAAGCTCCTGTACTACACTAACCTAAGCTAAACTGTGTGAGACTAACGTGACTGAGAGAAAGGGGTGAGATCTGATCGACCACGATTCCCCAAAGGGTCTGTCTTGTCATGCACCTGGTTGCCACAATCATCCCAGTTCTTGGGCAGAGATGAGGCACTGCTAGTTAGCCGTAAAACCTGAATTAGGCCGACAAGTGCCACATGGTGTGGACTTGTACCTAGTACCCCACAACTCAGGTGATTCTGCTGCCCAAATCCAGTAGCCTCATTAGAATAATCAAAACGTACATGACAGGGTAGTTGACCCCTGAGAATCAGAAGTCCCATATTGTGGTTTCTCAGATAATGTGGATTCTGTTTTAAAAGGCTAGAACTGCAGCAATAGCTAAGCTTGTCTGTGGCTTCTCTGTAAAACCTCCATGATCCACTATTAAATAAATGCTTTAGGGTTTAGCCCTTATCTTCCGATATGTCACTCTTGAGACTGGCAATACACTGGCACTAGTTTAAAAATCTCCTAAATCAAGCGCTGCAAAGCCTATAGGTCTAGCGAAAGCAAGATCTATTGCTTTTGTAAATGCTTTGTTAGAGATGTTGCACACCAGCCTAGCTTAAAGTAAAGAAAAAGAAAGCTATGATGCAGCAGTTAGCCAACTTTGACCATGTCATGGTTCTTTTTTTAGGTCGAGCCCGCACGCGCTCTGACGTGTTGTAATCTATCTGTGGGCTTTTAACCTAGCCCACTGCACGCCCACCACTATCACTCGTTCATGGGTTTGCCTTTCAAAAATACTGTTATCATTGGTAAATGTTTTACATTTGTCCTTCCTTGGGGCAGGTATGTTACCGCCGCAGACACTGACCCTCTTAAATGGATAATTGGACATTTGCCTCTTCATTTGACTGCAAGCCAACTTCTTTTTCTTTTGTGTCTCTCCTTTGAGCTCAAGCTCATCGGCGCTGTAGCACTTTGAATTGGCTTGCTTATGTCAACTGTTTTACTTTTCCTTTTCAATTTATGTGGCAAGAAAAGTCCAGTTAGGAATTTACAATTCTAATAGCTCCAACTCGAGCACATGCGAGACCCACTGCATTGCAAATGCTTGTTTACCTTTGTTTTAGTCTTCAGTCATGTTAAATTAGATTCAGTAAGAGACACTAGGCCTTTCATTACAAAGACCTCATCAGAATTATCAACTCGGCGGGAACGCCGCAGAGGTTATCATTTCATCCGAGATTAATCTTCAATTGAAAATCTGGCTCAAAATGTAGAATTATTGGGGGATTCTGACCCAGAATTACAATATTCCAGGTAATTCCTCATTTCTTAGTGGACCTTTAGGGTCAAACTTGTTGGCTTTGATTCCCCCCCCCTGAGTATTTATCAGAACCCCCTGTACTGGTAACCTAAGGGATTGAGAAAATACTGCCATTCACTTGGCCACTCATACTGAAGGTCTTAACGTTTTCAAGGACAAAATGTTCATATTCTATTCAGTTTCAACTTTCAAAATCAATATAAGTAATATAATATATCTACTATCTCACAACTTATTTCCCAGGCTTCTCAAGTGTAAAATCACAAATGTTACCAATTAATGCACTTGGTCATTCTACATTACTCACCTGTCGTGGAAGAGTCTTCAGCTGAAGTATTTTTTAAGTCGCCATCTGGAAAAACAATCATTATACATGTTTATTTCACTTACTTTCGCTTAATTAGCTGTTTTTAAGTGTTAGATCGCAGTTAGTGTTTTGAATTCCTTTATCAATAAATCTCGATATTTCCTACGTTATCTGAAGTTTAACAATATCCAGCTTAGTTACTGCATTGAAAATTTAATTTTTGTTCCTATAAATGTAAGGGAGGTGATGGTAAATAGCCATCGGGTATTACAATGTCCTTCCTGCAAAGCCACACTCTCCCAGAGGAATAGTTCAATGAAGCTGTCAAGTTACAGAAATGACTTGGTCACAGATCTGCATACACTAAACATCAAACTGACAAACACAAAAGTCATAATTAAGACATTCATATCTCTAACCATCTTCTTCTTGGGACACAACAGGGTCTATCACGTGCTTGTCCCGTTAATCCTCCAGATATTTCTGACAAGCTGAAAGAATCTGAGGACTAAAGTGGACCATGCATGGCAAAATAAAATGACCTAGAGACTGAAAATCTAACCCTACATTTTTTTCTGAAAAATAGTCTGATGCAAAACACCTTAAGAGAACCCTCAGTGTATCTCCATCCAGTTTAGAGGTGTTTTCCAGGGTTGCTACTGTATGCATTTTTCATGACACACTGCTGCTGATCACATTCCAGTCTCTCAAGTAAATTGACCTATCCTCACAATGTCAGTATGTATCGTGCTCTGTCACACTTCAAGGTGCAACAGCTCTACATGAATATCTTTTAAATGAAATTAACAACACAATCTGTAACATACAAGAACGCATGGTTACTAGTACTTCATGCACAAGGCCTCCAGTACTGAGAATTATGCATTTGCAATACGTACTCTAGTCTGAGCATCTGTTAGGATTCCGTCTGAGACTAGTAGTGGTCTGATCAGCACCGGCTTTAGGACGGTGCGAGTGGTGCAGCCGCACCGGGAGCTGACCTGAAGTGGGCGCTGTGTTTAAAAAAAACTTTTGGGATTAAAAGCAGGTGCCGCAGAGTCCTGTGTCCAGAATTATTCAGGCAACAATAAAAATGTCAAGATAACCCTGTGATTTATGTTCCTGCTGGAGAGGGAGTTTTGTCTCGTGGCCGAATTGATTCATCATAAAGTAGCACAGAGGGCTAATGTGCCTGCTGCAAAGATCACAGACCTGACTGTGAGTGAACTATGAGTAGTAGTGAGGGAATTAGCGGATATGTTCATGGGGAGGGGATTTAGGAGCGCCAAAAAAGTATGTTGCATTAAAAGTGAACAAAGAACATTAATGTAAAGGACGTTGGCAAAGTAACCGATATTGATGAAGGGGAAACTCAAGAGGAGAGCAAACCAGCCAGCCAAAAAGACATGTATCTGAAGGCTGCTTCCTAATTAACAGAAATCTTTCCCTCAAGAAGCTAAGACAATAAAGCCATGCTCCGGGAAACTTTTTCGAAGCTGAAATACATTTAGCAAGAAGTCCAGATTTATCAGCTGACAACTCGGGAGAGGAAACCTGTGAAGCTGCTCATGTTGCCCGTAAATCATGAAAACCACATGAGACAGAAAGGCAAACCAAACCAAAGGAAAGGAAACTCTAGGCTTGTTTTTTTACATTCATTTGATTCAGGTTTTTTTTTTAAATTGGCACAGCTTTTTGAAAGACAAATCAGCCCCCCTCTGCCATAGCAAACAAAATAAAATGACTCATTTTGTTACTATTTTCAGGTGCACACTGCAGCCAAAAACATGTTAACGTAAAAACAGAACTGGATGCCTTAATATTGTTCCAGGAAACCAATACCAGTTGCAGCAACCCATGAAAGACAAAAGGTATTTTGAACAATCTGTTTGTTTATATCAAAGAACGAAATTGAACTACAATTTCTGACACTCGGGAGTCTGCAAATAAACTGGTTTAATCTTGAACTGAAAATGAGAATGTTGTCATTCACTTGTTGAAGTGAGTGGTTTATTTATCGGCGTATTGTGGTAACAAGTATAAGAAAACTGTAATAATAAGCAACAGTTTAAGGGAGTTTTCATTTATCTAATTAGAGAGCACAGATATTACGCATTTTTATTGACACGATAGTTAAAAGTTAAAAAGTTCCTTACATGTATGCCTGTTGGCACCTGGGTTATTATTAATGTTTTCATATTCTTACTAAGATTATTCAGTTTAAAATCATTTAAACTGCTAGGTGGTAGTGCCTCTGCATGTCTCACACACCACCTAGAGCAGTGGTATCCAAACTTTATAATGCTGCGCCCCCCGTTGATAAATAAAAATCATTGGCCCCCCCTCTCAGAATTTTTCACAATTATTTTATAAAGATGGCAATGTTTAAATATGTGTAGGCCTATTTAAACATTGCAGTTAAGTACTGTTACCTTTTTAAAAATGCAATAACATGCTTCTGCTTAAAACAAAGCACTATTATCTGAATAATGCTTCTTTTGGCCAGGGTCTGGGGCCATCCCTGGGATCACTTGAGGCCCCTTTAGGGGGGCCCGTCCCCCAGTTTGAAGACCTCTGGCCTAGAGGTAAATTGGGTTGGGTGAGCTTTGATAGCATGGTATATAATATATTTGTTTTCACTGATTGGTGTGTTTACCACTCACGGTGATACATCAATGCGTTTTGCAAGTAGAATTAGAGAAAGGCTGCTGCAGGAACAGGTGTCCTTCATAGGTAGCCACAGATCTCACCCATGGTGTATGCAGCAGTTATACACCCACCGTGTACTGCTGGTTATGGCTCTTCCCATATACGCAAATATCCATCTCTGTCTTGTTACACTGCTGTCATTGGTGTTGTTTTTTTACTTTGAGATCATCTGACACGAGAAGCTCCAACTATACATTACGTACACCGGTATTTAACATCTCACATTCCCTGACTCAATAAATTTCAATGTGGATCAAATAAACCTCATTTAATAATGGCAGCATTATTTATGCATGCTTTATGGTCTCAAAAGACTGTAGTGGTACTGGATCAAATCAAATCAAGGATTTGTGGAGCACAACTACTCACCTGTAAGGGTCTCAAGGTGCTGAGGGGGTTTGTCCTCTGAGCTTCAGTTGGGTGGCTCAGTGACTGCTTCATCAACCATCAAGGAAGTCCTGACATGTGGATCCCCATGAGAATTGTTTCATGCACGATAAGAGGTGAAGAGAAATCCCTCCCGATTAACCAGCTACACAGCAGCGGAAGGTCTTCTGACTGGGACCAGGAGCAGCCTTCCAACTGCGCCACTGTCAACACCTACCAGGTGTGCCTTGGTTGGTTGTCCCCGGCTGAGTACACAAATGCACTTACGGGCACAAAAGGTACTGCAGGTGTTCCATCGTGGCACAGGTGGAGGATCCAGGGGATCACTCTGCTTGGGATTGGGTGATGGGTCATACAGCTTTGGCAGGAAGCTTTGGGCCAGCAGTTTCTAACCAATTTTACAATTTGTGATCAATTTCTCATGACACTTTGTGAGGGCAGTGAGCTAATGGACTGTCTCAAGTGTTCTCTAAGTGGATATTCCATCTGAAAATGTGGTAAAGAAGCCACTTTCTCAAACCTAAGTTTACATTTTTGGGGCATCGTGGTGAGCATTGAAAATATTTGCAGAGTTCAGTGGCAGGCATACATTTCAAGAATAGCTGTTAAAAAGCTACGAATGTAGTTTTTAAGAAAACAATAAATGTGTTTCATAAAAACACTTGTAGACTGCTATTCGTGCACGTGGTTGCTTACTTTTGGGAACAGTGAGTATCTCTATCTATGTAATTTTCTTTGGAGTACAAACATCTCACTCATTTACAGTATACAATAGAACAAGAAAGTATTTCAGGCTTCTTATTCTGCTATCTATTAGTTTTATGTGTATATTCTTGCATAAAGAGGTGCTTGTGTAATGAGACACAAGTATGAATATTGTACATTTTTAAAACTAACAATAATAGGCTAACAAGAACATTTGAGGAAACCACCATAAGATTTTACCAACTTGTATTGAAAATGTATTATGGAAAGATTTTTGCAAAAGTAATTCTAGATATTATACAATCCATCTATGTGGATTTGAATGTAATATTAGCTTGGCAGCAATGTTGCCACATGATTAGGTGACACACCAGTAACTTGATCCTGAGCTGATCTGAAATATATTGATTTGAATTCGGCAGGCTGTGTGATTTGATTCCACTAACACGTCCTACAAATGTTTAATAAACCTTGCTTTTAAACCTTTAGGGTTTATTGTTTTAATTAGTCATTTTCACATGTAACTATGTGTTGTATGTTTTAATTGAAAACTAACAAAGCCTGCTCAGGTGGTCTATACAATAGCATATCTAATGCAATAGTTAGTAATACCAAGAGAAGCAAATAGACTAAGACGATATACATTTCAGACAAAGCAGTCAAACTGCTAATAGTTCAAACTTGAGGAGGTGTATAGTGTGCACCACATCTTACACATTAGTATATGGCTAATGATCAATAAAGCAGACAAAATAACTGGATTGATATATTTGGAACTTCAATGCCCATAAAGGTAATATGCACAGTGACCAGTGGAGCATAGATAATACTGCCGGGAAGGGCAGGGAAGGGAAGGAATATATTGCCCTCATTAAGTGTTGCATTCTTGGCATTCATCTTTATGTGCCAACACGAATCTACGAGTTGCAGGAAAGGGGCATAGTCAATCATTATAAAATGTCCTTTACAAGCTGATGGTCTGGCCATAGAATGTTATCCGAGATTTACAGTCCAAGATGAGTTCTAGCCTTTTCCTGTGATGTCAGTTCCTGTTGGACTCGTATATAAGCAGGCATGTTTAACTGCATCACAACACTTTTGCTATTTATTTATTGCCACATTCTTCAGCCCTTAATTTTATTGTTGTCCCTGATTTTTTATTCTAGTATTTAGAACTTCTACTGGAAAATCATATCAATACGCTTGCTTGGCTATCCCCCCCCCCTTATATCAAAGGGAGTTTGATGCCTTGCTAATAACGTCAATATAGATCTTCATTTTAAATCAAGAGCTACGACATTACCCTTTTGTTTTTCTCCTAAATGGGAACCTATAAAGGAGACCATTGACACATTTCCCAGGGTTGAACCTTGGGTACTGGAAGGAGTCACCCTATCCTTGAGCAATCAGACTCAATAGACCTTCTCAGCATCCAATTACCAACATCCATGTACTTAACTTTCTCAAATGACATTTTGAGTGACAAATTCAAGGATGCATGTGCTGAGTAGGGGGTAGCCATACACATGGAAGCACAAAAAGCGTTGTCAATTTTGGAAGAGATGGGTTGCATCATGTGTGTTGGGGCTGCTGTGGCTAGCAGGTACAGCAATCATTCCGCCTATAATCTAAAAGTATGATGACTAAATTCTTTACTGGGAGTATGTCATCAATACAATCTGGAGCTACTGGCAATACATTGCACCTTAAACTTTTGAAGCTGGAAGTTCTGACAAAAATGCATCGGCTCAATTTCTCAAGCCCAATCTCATCCATTTGTTGCCAGTGAATGAAGATGGATTTACAAGTTCCTCTTGTGTGAACCATTTGTTGTGTGTATGAATGTTTACATAATTGTTTTATAGTTGTGATGTTTTTGGTTCTCAGTGAAGCTCTGAGTAACAAAGCTATAATGTAAATGGAGGAAAGGAGGAAAAATAGCTGTAGGAGGGAGGAAATGAGTTGGACAAAGATGAAGAATTACAAGGCCATGGTCCTCAGTTAGGATGCTTTGGGGTACGTGATTTGGAAGGTCTTTTATTTGACTACTGGAACGACATCCCAAGAACAAAAACAATTTGAAACTCACCAGTTTAAATGGGAATGAACTGAATAAGCCAAATAACAGTAATCTGACCATAGCTTGGTTAAGAGAACAGAACAGAGCCATAATATTTTTGAACAAACTCCTTATGGGAGATTTATATGTAAAACACCCAAATACAATAGAATAATTTTTTTGATGGGTGATAGCAATCTTAAATGAAAAACATGGCAATTGGGGTGTGATGCCAAGGGTACATGGGTAGTGGCTCAAGTCAAAATGGTTGCAGGCTTGTTTATTCTTTCAGCATCTATGTTCCAATCAGGGATGAGCACTAACCTGCCTTAGTTTTACTGAAGTGTTAGGGGCATTTTTAAGAAAAGTGGTGCTGCATCCAATGCAACGCCACTTTTCTAGCGCCCACCTGAGCCACCATGTGTGCGCCGTATATAAAACACAGCGCACCATGGCGCAGGGTAGCGGCAATATGGTCAACAGTTTTTAAGCAATTGATGTACTTTGCAGGACTAGCGTCACAAATGTTGGCACTAGTACTGCAAAGTACATAGATGCCCATATTAATAAATAGTGTGCCTCCTTATAATGCCTGATCAGAGCCGGCGTTAAAAAATGCTGCTAAAATTAGATTTCATTGTGCCATTTTTTTCTGCCCCCCCCCTAACGAGGGAACGTCCCCCTGGCATACATTATGCCTGCCGCAAGCATAATGTGGCGCAAGGGGTTACCAAGTGGTGCGATGCATGCATTTTGCCACCTTGTAAATATGGTGTGGCATTTTTGCCATAATATCGCCACATTAGCATAAAAAAAGGATGCTAGTGTGATGATATATGGTGCAAGGCCCTCTTAAATCTGGACCAAAGTGTTTTACTGTATGGAACGATTCTTAATGCCGAAGAGTTTAACAATTTTCAAGTGTTAGAAGTCAAGGTTAGAAAATATGATTTTTTGGATGCTGTATTTGAAGATGGCACAAGTCAAGCAATAAACATGTTTTTTGAAGTATATGCAGAAACTGCAGGAGAGGCAGAGCCATCTTCAGGATTTGGGGTCCTGGTCCAAACTTCTTTTGGGGGTCCCAATTCGGAACAGCTTTGAATTCATAATCCAATTTCAGCTCTTTTATGCCCTTTGGCCAGGTCACTGACAATGCACAGGCACACTCGTCCAAATTTTAAATGTGTTTACGTCTAATATTCGGGGATAGTGCCGTGTGTTTTCAATACTGTAACACAGCAGCAGCTAACTAATATTTCTGCAACTAATGTTACACCCCCCGCCCCATTCTCATATGTGAGTTCCTGTTTTTATTTAAAATATTGCATAAAACATAAACACAACATTTCTCTGTGAAATGTTGGTAACAGACTCTCATACATCTCCAAATTGAAAATACATTTAAAATACATTTAAGAAAAAACGGTATTTAAAACAATACATTGAAGGATTATTCAGGCGCATCCAGGCAGAACAGAGTTTTCGCGATCAGGGGGCCCCCTGAAAGGCTGGGGTGCTGGGCCAGAGCCCAATTTGTCCATGCCCTAGAGCGTCTCTCAGGAGAGGCCATAGTCTGGAATGCTTCAGAAGTCACACCGAAGAGAGATTATTGTTGTTTTCAGCTCAGGGAAGCAGGCTGAAGAAGAATCACTATTTAGAGGACCTCAAGAGTCATGATCTAAATAGGGAGATTTAAAATATTGGTATCGCCAAAAGGAAGTGGTTAATCAGTGGTAATTTTGAGAGAAGGCATATGAAGAATTAGAACATGCTGCACTCTTTCGGCCTTGGTCAGCAAGGAAAGAAATATAATAAGAACAGTATCTTAAAGATCCTGTGTCGAGTCAGTTTCTAACATATAAGTTAAGTGGAGACTTTTTGTATGCGTTACAAAACAATGCATAGGGTAAATAATGTCACATTATCCTCCCCAAAAATATTTTTCGGAGGATTTTAAGATTTCGCAGCAGGAAGAGTAAGAAAAATAAAGTTGGTGGTGAGCATTTCACCAGAGAAGGCAAGGAAGGTTATTGAGCAGTTACTTAATAGCAAACACACAGGTCAGGTTGATAACAATGTTTTTTGCGGGGAGGAATTATATCCCAAACTTTTTTCCATAGAACAATTGCGATCTTCCAAAAAACGTACATAGATCATTTATGCCTGCAGAACATTTCAGCCACTTGCACTTCTGAATATTCTTAAAAACTTCACTAAGATATCAGTGATCCAAGTAACCCCTTGTGTTACCACTTTCTTTCAATCACAGGAACCTGAGGACCTCCCTGACACTAATACCAATTTTCTACATGAGGGAGCCAACCTGAGTAAAGACAATTCAAATAGAGATTTTATATCTGGATTCATGAAAAGCATCCAATCGGGCTATATTTGTTTCTTACTTTTGATAATGTGTGTTTTTCAGGTCAACACTGTTCGATCAGGTCAACAGCGTATTTGCACTAAGGCTCTCAGGCTTGGGCAGTCATTACAAATGAAGAAGACAAGACTCAATATCACCACACTTGGTACCCAAAAGGGACACTATATTTCTTCAAAAGTGTTCATCCTATTCATCCAACTCCTAGTTAGAAAGACAAGAATAAGGAACGGTGATTCCTGCACATACTGTTAACCCATGAATCAGATTGCATGTAAACGCTGTCTCCCTCATTCTGAAGGAGAGTTGAATATAACCAAGCAGTGCTTCAAGAGGGTGATAGACTCATTCTGGCGCTTCTCTATGCCAGTTACGCTGTTTTTCTAGCCTGTACCTCTCCTGGTCTGAAACATCTAGTCCATTCCTTTGTGGCATTTATGACCTCTTTGGATTCATCTATTTATTTTAAGATGTCACATATAATGTTTGCAGGTCCTAAGTTGACGAAATTATTTCAAAATATCATCTCAGGCTGTGAAATTACTAGTGTGTTCCTATTTGGGGGTTCTGTTTGGCCTGCAAGGATGGTGGAGTACGCTTTTAACCTCTAAGAAACACTTGTTGACTAAGTCTATCTCCGAAATCTTTGTTTTTGCCTCTGGGTTGGGTAACAAACCACTATCAACTACAGAAAAATTTACCATGCCAAATGTTTATGAGCTGCTGCTTACAGGAGCAATATCCGGGGTTATGAGGACACCTCAACTCTACAAACTGTAGAGAACACATTTCTTGGATTTCCTTTGTCCCTTCCCCACAGCATTTCAGCATATGTAGTTCACTAGGAATTTAGAGTTGTTATGTTTATGATGCTCTCGCTTTTTTCCCCTTACGTAGATGGCTCTCCATTTGGGCATCTAGCGGCCCTCTGCTCAATAAGCCGTCATAAAGGACTGATTGAAATTGGATGGGCCATATCGGATTCGATGGTTGAGCTATGTCAAATCTACTTTTTTCACTCTTGGCCGACCAGGTTTATTTGAAAACTCAGAAAGTATTATAAAATCAGGTTTGAAGTGGACTAAATACAATTTTCTTGCCTACATAAAAAAATAGGAGTACGCCAGAGCAGCTTTTGAAATCCAGTATGATCACATGCCAGTTTAAAATCTACACAGTATAAATCATCGGTATCCGCTAATCAAATTCGGGCTAAACCTGGTACATAGCTTACTCGCGGTTCTTAGAGGTTAACACAGAGGTTAACATCAGGCTGGTAGCTTGGCTCCCTGCTAGTGTGATATTGTCTCAACGCAGGACATGTTGTATTGTATTCTATTTTGCAGGTTGTGTGTGCATTTGAGGGCCAAATATATAGTCCCTCTGCAATAGGGTTTAGATTTTAACCAAGTCAGACTAGTTCTTATATTTTTGCAAATACTGCCCATAGAGCATATTTCGTTTTCTATGGCGAGCTTCTTTAGGGAGGCTGTTAGTTTGAGGCTGTTGAGGCTGTCGATGAACTTATAATAATCTTAACTGTTATTTTGCATGAATTATGTATGTACAGTGTTAGCCTCTTCTTGTATTGATGAAATTTTAATTGATGTACTTGGCTTTTTAGATTAACTTATTGGTTTACTGTTGTACATATATTTTGTGCCTGTATGATTTATTTCTCTTATAAACAGAAATAAAATGTTTTTGACTGATACTCAAGAAGCATCTCAAGACTGAGTCATTTTGAAAAGTGTTTTACATAGAATATAATAAAGTGTAAAATAGAATATATATGAGGAAGAGAGGAGAAACTTAAGTGCTGTCTCACTGCCGAAAGTCGTATGGCTAATGAAGATTTTGTAGTTTTCGGAGATCATATTACAAATGGTGACTTTCAGCTATGTTTCAGAATATACAGGTGAGGCTGCACTCACTTTGTACCTAAAACTATTGACATGTATTTAATACATAAATTAGCAAAAAGGGAAGGTCGACGTAAGAGCTAGGTAAGATACAAGAAATGGTCCACAGGTGAGGCAACCAGTGATTTGAGGAAATATAAAAAAAGGTGTTGGTACTGACCAATACCTGGCCAGAAATAGCTAGTAAGGGGTAGTTAGTCAAGTTTAGGCAACAGGCAGCATAAAATATGTCTTGAGAAAGTTATGTACTCAATATTGATATCTGCTCTGGCACACAGCCACAAAGTAAACCCAGTAAAATTAAATTTGGTAATATTAACATGTCTCATTTAAAGTGCTTAGAGACAGCACATCTTCAGTACAAGGTGCCATACCATGTATCATAATTATCTGCAAGAGGACAGAAACCGGAGTGGCAGAAGGAAGACTGGCTAAAACAACAAACAACTCCCCTTTGATCAACGCTGTGGTGACTCTACTACACTGAAATGCCTCCACCTGGCACAGGACGCAGTGGAAATGATGGCATTTAAGTGGAATTATCGAGTAGTGATTTTGTGGCTTAATACAAGTCAGTCCATCATCTATTTTAATGGTCGTGCTGGCATGCATAGATGCTGCTGGTGGACTGCTGAGCAATTGTGCAGCAGACATTAAGGTCCTCATTTCAACCTCAGCAGTCTTTCCGAAAGTCCACCAAGGCTGCGGGTGCCAGAATATCGCCATGCTGGCGGTATATCTGGCTCCCTATTACGACTTTTCCGCTGGGCCAGCGGACGGTAACAGTGTTACCATCCGCTGGCCCAGCGGAAAAGTCACATCAACATTGCTGCCGGCTCGTAATAGAGCTGGCGGCAATGCTGATGTGCAGCGGGTGCAGAGGCACCCGTCATGCATTTCACTACCCAAAATTCGGGCAGTGAAATGCGCGATGGGTCCCCCAGGGGCACCCCGAGTCCCCTTACCGCCAGCCTTTCCATGGTGACACACTGGCAGTAAGGGGAGTCGAAATCCCCAGGGCAGCGCCTGCTTGCAGCTCTGCCCTGGCGGATTAGCGACCGCCGGGACCGCCATGGCGGTATACCGCCGGGACCCCCATGGCGGTATACCGCCGGGACCCCCATGGCGGTATACCGCCGGTCCCGGCGATGTTACAGCAGCGTGACTAGTACCGCCAGCCTGTTGGCGGTACTAGCGCCACTGTCGCCCTGGTGGTCAGCGACCGCCAGGGTTGTAATGAGGGCCTAAGTAACACGTGGAACCAAACAACAAGGGACCGGATGCAGTATCCACGAAAATGGAAAACATCCATCCTGTGCAAGCTACTGGTGAACTACAGTGCACTTCTATCTGGTAAAGCTGCTGTATGACCTACAGACAAGCAAAAGAAGAAAAGGCAAACCAAGAAGTAAATCAAATCAGGATGTAAATATGCCAGAGAAAGACGTTTATTTATCGAGAACTGATGTATGTGTATCATATCTTTGATGGCAGGGAATTGGTGTATGTGTAACATATCTTTGATGGCAGAGAATTAATGTATGTGTAACATATCTTTGATGGCAGAGCATGCTTTACAAATAGCTATGTGAGTAGTCTGCACTGATGATGTGTTGATGGGCTTTGCTTGTTCTAGGCATGCAGTTGTGAAAGAGGCGGGCGCCTGTGTACACGTTATTTATATTGAGTTACATGGGGATAGGACAGTGAAATAATCTGTTTTAAAGATGTTTAACATAGTTTAACCCGTGTACTGTCAAAAATGTGAGTCAACAGCGTGAATGAAGTAAGGATCAAGTGTACTGTAGGACTGTGGTGTATGACACCTGCACCCTAGTGCTGTCCTCATTCAGGTGGATCCAAAGTGTCTGAAGGTCCATCACCCTTCAGACAGAGACTATCAGATGCAGTGCTCAGTGTGGGCCACAGTTTCCATCACACACTAATTATTTACTCAGTATATTTAAAATGTAGAGCTTGCCACAAGAAACAGCCGCTTCACAGCGCTGTCCAGAGAGAAATATGAGACCAGAGCATCGGGGAAGAGAAGGAACATTTCTAGGAAAGCAGCCAGGAGAAAACAGCCAACCATCCTTATGTGTCTACACCAAAATCTTCCGCGAAAGTCTTCTGAAAAATGTAATCACTGAGTTATGTTACCTGAGAGGAATAACATTATCTCTCAGGTAACAAGCGTTTGAAGGCAAAAAGGAATGAATTAGACAGGCTAAACGAGGAATGCTTCCCCTATAAGAAGAGACATTTTGCTAACCTTTTTTAAAGCAAAATGTAATGAATCTGAATGGCTACTTTCAAATTGCTTCCTCTGCAAGAGGAGACCTGTTGATTTGTCACATGTATTATATTTGACTACTTGGACATGTGTGACCAACTCTTAAACAATAAGAATCATGCTTACCTTGGACGGTCTCTATTTCTCAGCCTGACTGAGAATCCTTTGAATCAAAGGAAAGGGGTAGAGAAATGTACTCCAACATCTGACCGAAAAGAGATAACCAGTGATATGTGATACAGGAATGTCTTCCTGGATGCCAACCAGACCACTGGCTTTCTCTGTGCGGTTCCGTTCTATTTCCTGGCTAGCTTAGGGCTCCACTTCAGTTAACCCCTTCTCCCATGGCCCCTCGAAATCCTCCTTATTGTCTTTATAACATCAGCTCTAGGAAGTCTTCAGCCACCTGGTTACTTACACATCTCTGAGATCTAGAGTAGGGGCCTCCAGCCAACCCTAGGGTCAGAGATGCTTTCCCAACAATGTGTCCTTACTTTCCTAGAAGTGATAATGTGCATCTGCAATAGGTACATTTTTATTAGCACTGCATCGCTCCTAATAGGTATCATTTCTGTTGATTGCTTTTTACGTTTGTTTTTTAAAATCGCGTACCGTGCTCGCTTTCTCAATTTAATATGGATTACTCCACTTTCACATAGTACAGTCTTGAAGATAATCTATTACAACTATTCAAATCAGTTATATAATGAAAATAAAAGGATAATTTCTTCAAAAGCTTCACGTATCCCTGCCCTGCATGCACATCATGTCTTGTTTTTATTTACAATGCTTTAACTGTCCATCGGAGATGCTAAATGCAGAAGTGTATGTCCTTGACCCAAATCAGTTTGGAAACACCTCCGGCCAACTGCCCTGGTGGTGCACAGTCTGACAGCAGCTGGCGAGAACACTGTTCTAATACCGGTGAAGCTTCTTCAAAGGTGTCCCTTGGAGATCCCATCTTCCCTGACAGGAGGGGACAATTTTAGCATTCCAGCAGTGTGGGTGGAGCCAATCTTTGCCCTCCTCTCTTCCACCCTTGAAAATGTACTTAGGGTACATTTAGTACCCTGGTGAAACTAAACCTGGCTTTGGTGAAACTAAACCTGGCTTTTGTGAAAATAACCCTAGCTTTCGTGAAACTAAACCTGTTTTTTGTGAAACGAAACCTGGATTTTGGAATACTAAACCTAGCTTTTGTGAAACTAAACCTGGCTTTTATGAAACTAAACATGGCTTTTGTGAAACTAAACCTAGCTTTTGTAAAACTAAACCTGGTTTTTGTGAAACTAAACCTGGCTTTTGTGAAACTAAACATGGCTTTTGTGAAACTAAACCTAGCTTTTGTAAAACTAAACCTGGTTTTTGTGAAACTAAACCTGGCTTTTGTGAAACTAAACCCAGCTTTTGTGAAACTAAGCCTGGCTTTTGTGAAACTAGACCTACCTTTTGGCCATGGTCGCATTTTTGTATCAAAAACGGTGGTAAGGATAAAGGGAGGAGCACATTTGAATGGCGTTTACTTTCGAATAAATGGTCAGTACAAAAAGCAACTTAAGAAAGAAGAAACATCAGCTTTGACATTAAAGAAATGGACTTGAGAGACATTCATTTAATACTGAAATTGGTCACGGTGGAAAAAAAGAAAACATTGGTCCCTCCCCCAATTTATGTTAACAGAGTCCATTAAAGAATGTGCAACTGTAATCCATTAACAGCCAACGTGAATACAAAGTTTGCTTACTTGGAATATCTGCTGGTGCATCTGACTCCCCCGCCTCTGAAAACAAAAAGCCTTTTATTCGGCATGTGTAAAGTACAAACAAGGACAAAACCTAAACACAGACTAGAATGAAAGCAAACACTCGCGCCACCACTGGCTTTCTGATAATTAACAACAGCACCGCTGTTCCAGGGATTGTTTGTATGTCCATCCTGTTTTGCAACTTTCCCTGCCAACTTTGCAAATTATTACATCATTGCTGCAACCTTTTCTTGTGAAGGCTGGTAGTATGTCAACAGTTTCAAAACAAAAAACACAACTGATCATATCTTTACTCCAGTTCCCGGTTTTGAAGGTAGATGGCAGAGCCACACTTAGGGCCAGATGTAGCAAAGGGTTTTATCCATTCTGTGTCTATGGGAAAATGTTTTCGTACATTTGGCCTAATTGCCTCCAGTTTTGGCAGTGCTGCTCTGGTGATTCAAGGCACTATTGTTTACACTATTGACTGGTCATATGGCTTTACTTATTACTACAGATTGGAAACGTGTAATTGCCCTTTCAAGGTGTGGCCCCCTGGGAAAATGCAAACTCAAAAGTATTCGGTGCAAAACAAGTGAGTCAAAAACAGTCCACGCAAAAAGAAAAAGTGTTCAAAGATCTCTACTGTGGAAAATATCGACCTGATTAAAGTTTCCAAATCTAAACATATTCCATATAGGCAAGTGTTTGCTGAAGATTATCTGCATGTCAGTCATTGTGCAGATAGATCCTTGTCGCTTTTTGCGTCTTCCTATGAATTGTTTATATTTCTGTATTTTTGGCAAGCTGCCCAGTACATCAGTTATACGTCCACGCGTTATGACGAGAGGAACCAAAAGAGACATGGCCTACATGTGCATCTTGACAGATGCTGAGAGCTCCCCTTTTTATCTCGCATAACATTATGTATAACATCCAAATAGGTTGGAGAAATGTGTGGATTCTTTCTAGGAATACGGATTCCATTATTGGACAGTTTAGCCAAAACTAAGGCCAGTTCCAAAAAATAGTTACAAGTCATTACTGTAATTTACTCAACCCTACAATCAAAGGCACCATCGTTGTAGTTTGATTACAGTAAACATTTTAAAATTCGTTTATATCATGATACAATCATAAACACAAGTGAATGTAGGTATTGGGTTCTATCTCAGAGGTCAAAATCACTTTGGGTGAAAAGGCATACTTAGAGAAGGGGGAATGCAATGGTGGGTAGACTTTTATTTGGGCAGATGATGATGAAGAGGGTGGGTGGCTGGTGCAGGTGGTGGTATCCCTACATGAATGTATGCATATATGCCTGCGCACGGGCATGCGTGAGTAATGCTACTCGAGCCATTGGAACGTACGCACTCAACTGTGAGGGTATTTATTGCCGGCTTCATCACCAGAGTAAGGGAGATTCCAAACAACACACTAAGGGCCTGATGTATACGTTTATAGCGCCGCACTTGCGACATTTTCTGGCGCAAAAGCGGTTCAAACTTACAAAATATAATTTAATTTTATGTTTGTGCCGCTTTTGCGTCAAGAAATGACGTAAACACGGAGCTAAAAAAAAGTATAAATCAGGCCCTAAAAGTGCAACGCAAGTTGGTAACCGAGGAAGAAACCGTAATTGAAAAAAAAATGTAAAGAAAATGATGAAATGGAACACTCTGTTGGCACGGAAATGATTCTTCTTTTCTCAAGGTTATGACAAACGGCGGAGAGGCAGGAAGGGCCTGGACGCCCACATGACACCCACAAACTGTCATCACCTCTGGCATAAAGCCAGATACTTTGAAGGTAAACTTATTCAGAAACTTGGTCGCGTTTGAAATTATATACTGGTGTCTCGGACAAGAGGGTGTCTTGTGAAGTTAGTCGAATTTCAGACACGTAAAGGAGTGCGGTCTTACATCCTATCCAGTGCCTGAATCCAGAGTGCGCATTTCTAATTATTCCTAAAGGACTGTTTCGTGAATATTGTTTGTGCCATTAAGTTTTCTGTTGTGAGAAATAAGAACATGCTTTGCTTGACGATCGTTCCTTGGAG
Source organism: Pleurodeles waltl (assembly GCF_031143425.1). Taxonomy (NCBI): domain Eukaryota; kingdom Metazoa; phylum Chordata; class Amphibia; order Caudata; family Salamandridae; genus Pleurodeles; species Pleurodeles waltl. The sequence goes on along the minus strand of NC_090450.1, from coordinate 128,753,184 downwards.
AATTTGGAGGAAGTACTAGCCTGAGCGAAAACCACAAACTGCATGCTTAACTATTTGTTACTGCTATGTAGTGATTAAGAATGCTCTTGCTCTCTCCCTCTGGTTTTCAAACCACAGCACTATTTGCATGTGGTGTATATACTTATTGTACAAAATGAGGGGGTGTAAAACCCCACAACTCACAGGGAAATACGAAAACAGTTCCACGTGAAATATCGTTTTCAGCATCATGTTGACAGCCTCTAAACTCTGCCGAGCATCACCACTCTCAGGGCTACTGGGATTGGACGGCATAGTGGATTACATTTTGTAGCAAGGCTGTGTAAATTAGGCGGCAAAAAACTAACTATGCGGCAGCATTCTTTTACACCATTATTTTCAACCACTGGGTAGAAACAACATTTTTTGTGAAATCTGCAAAGTATGTGGCAGAAACGCTAGATCCATAGGGATACCCTAAATTCTGCACCCACAGAATCACATAAATACACTAACTTGTACCACTACTCAAAACATTATCAACAATGTATTCATAAAAGGTAAACAAACCAACATAGAAAAATATTCTGATTCCAGTCAGTGACCATTGTTAGGTGCATTTTGAAGAAAATGGCTTTTGCAAGCTAAGTACCCCAAATTAAACATGTAATATAAAAAATACAAAACTGTATAACTGTTCAATATTAGCCTACATTTCCAGCTCAAAGTAGTGATGACATTTACAAACCACACAGCCTTTGGCCTTGTGCTTTACAATGTCACCAGAAATCTACAACTGCAAAACTGTACCATGTTACCCGCATATACAGATATGCTATGTCAGTGACATGTCCACATCAATAAAGTGACAACATGAAGCAGTATACTAATCAACACAGATATAGACATTACTACAATGCAAAGTAAATCCAACGTTTTTGTCACAGTTTGGAGCATCTTTTAGGTTTTCTGGATTATAGCATGGATCATCACTTCTTCACACTATGGAGCTATGCAATGACATTGCATTCTCGCTTTACTTAAATGCTGGCTTCTATAACTAGTGCACATGATAGAACAGAATGGTGTTAACCATATATGCAGATGTGCAGAGTGCAATATTCTACATACTACCATTGACGAGGGGGCAACATGATGGCATAGCCCCTTTCAAACTCTACAAGCACTAAATTAAACTCTTCTTCTCTGCATACCTATGTATGCCAGGGTTACCAAATGAGGGTCGCTGCATGCCGATTTTAGGTGGATCAGGAAAGTCCGAGCAGTAAATAAAGATGCCTTTAAATTCTATGTGTATCTATCCACATTTGCAGTGCTTCAAAGCCGGAGGTCAAATGTCAGGCTATGTTTTCTGACAACTTGCTTTTAACACAGGGGGTTTAGTGTTTACTTTTCTTTTTCTGACTGCAAAGCAAGAGGAGTTTTTAAAGGGAATTCTGTGACAATTTTGCTGGAGTACAGCAAGTCTGAAAGGGAAAAGGCTGCAGGGTCTCGTTCTCGTTTTTTCACAACACAAAACCAAACGTAAATACCTGTAAATGCAATGTATGCATTCAGCAGTTAGGAAAGCAAAACTGAAGCACGTTTTTTTGTAACTCTGAAGAGTGCTGGAAACAGAGGCTTGAATAGGATCAAAACAAATCAAGACACTTTACTCAGTGATGAACAAATGATAAATATTCACAGAAAACCAGTTGCCATATTATCATCATTTGAGTTCTATATGTTATACAGCTTTTTAGGTAAAACAGTATGGCTGTGCAAAATAAGTGGCCATTTCAGTGGAAACTGTGCTGTCTATAAATGACAATGAACTACCGCACAATACTTTAGTTACTTTAAAATATGACCCCTCCTCATGTCCGCTAGGCAGGTGGGTTGAGGAAGTATGTCATTCTAAAAAGTGGGTTGTGGTCCTAAAATGTGTGGGAACCACCAATATATGCAGTTGTTATGCACTATGAAGAAATCAGAAATCAAACAGACAGATAGGATTGACACCTTTATGAAGCAGGGAAACATTTTAGGCGACACCTCAAATCAAACTGTTCAACAGCTTAGGTATGTTCTGATCACAAGGACCCAATAATGTTTTGGTGGAGAGGACTATCCTCTCTCCATTAGTCTCTGTGGTGCCCCCCTATGCGCGTGAGGAACAGGGATTCCTTGATGTATATCTATATCGGGCAGGTCATAGCGAAATGGGAGAATTCTGTTTTCACTGCACACAAGTGTTAAAATGCAACAGAGATTATGCTAACAAGGTGATTTTTTCAAGAAGGATGCATTTTAACGCAATAGATGCCTTAGAATGTGGATGTTATACTTTAGATGTGTGGTTCACTTTCAAAAGAAGTTGTAAGGAATAGGAAGGTTCCATGGTATTCATTCTTCCTCTCTTCCAACTCACAATTTGCATGCCCTCTGCTCCTTAATATACTACTTTGTTTTTTCTCTTTACACCCCAGTCTGATTCTTTCTTTTCCCTAAAGCAAGTTCTTTAATTTCCTCAGGATTTTCATCTGCTTCCATCTTTCATCCAAGTCCCTCTTTCGCCCCTTCGATGTCATCTATGAATCCAGATCTGTCCTTTCATCTTACATTGTCCAAATCTGTATCTTCTTATTTCTAGTTAAATATATCTGTTCCTCTTTTTTCTCAATAGTTTTTCCTGATCACTAGTCTTACCTTGGCACACGCGCCTCTCATTAATTGGAAGCCATTCCAAATACTGCACAACATTTTCAACATACAATCAAAACAGGCTAAGCTTTTTTGGTGGTTGCAGCAAAAATGCTCATGCCATATAATGTTACATGTTTAAAGACCGTCAGCCATATGTACGTCTGGCTAGTGTTTACACCTTCCTATTTCTGTGTACACTGCCGATTAAGGACAGTGCAAAGTGGTGGCCCGCACAGAATAGCTGAAGTCATTCCCCAAGAATAATCATGAGGGACAATTCTTTCTGCAAGTACTTACTAACAACTGTGAATGCAGGGGCTGAGACCTGCAACGGTCTCTATCTACCCTTTTCCAATGCGCAGTTATTGAGATCCCTTCCACCTATAGACACCTGGGCTGCAATAAGAAAAAAAGTGCATGAGGGAAATTAGGGGGAAACATGTCGTGGTCCGTTAGATCGCAATCCGCCCCTCCCCACCAATTCCAGCAGCAATCCCTGGCACACTGGCAGATGTTGATCATGACAGATTACTCTCCATAGTGGACAACCAATCACTTTTGTAACCAATTAAAGAACTACCCCTCTTTGATATATTCCCTTGCAAACTCCGAAAGGGCGGGGAATCCCTCAAAAGTATGCAACGGTCTCCTAACACTAGTCTTGTGGAGCTTACTTAAAATTCACCAGATAGTTCTATTTCTTCTTTGAGGGAGTTGGTCCTTAAAGAACAAACTAAACACATCTTGGATAGAATGAAATAGAGTGAAGCTATCAAATCTGAACTAAATCTCAAGCCTCTTCTCGAAGCTTTGAAAATCATGTGATCAAAATTAAGATCAAACATTCCATATCTGGAAACCAAATGAAGAGGTAAACATATGAAGCAATGTATTTTTATATTGGAGATTCTCGGAAGGTAAGGGCAATTTACAAAGTAAAGAGAAATTTGTGTCAACAGCTAATTAACAAACACGCACACTTGCCAAGAAAAGTTCACTATTTGCTTGACATGTTCCTTGCAGGCATTTAAACAGGCATTATAAGAGAGTGTAGGGAAATTAACTGTAACAGCAGACTTACCAGATTCATTGTCTGACGTTTCCGAGATTTCTGATCTGCTGTCGCCTAATAAAATTGACACTTTATTAGCCGATACAATAAAAGAATGGTAGGCAAAGATACGTTTATCGAGATAGTACCTTTTCAACCACACCACTGGGTCTCACACTATCCAAATGCAAATTTCCTTCGCTTTGAATACCACACTATGTGAAAACAATAATGCCAGACAACTAGAAATCAATCTGTAAACTGTTTACATTGGTTCATGGAAACTCAAAAACGTAAAAGGTGACAATCTGTAGACAAGCTCATGTAGTAATGTCTAGGCACTCAAGAAGCACAGTGGTGAGTGTTGTAGTCATCAATATAGCTCAATGTTACAAGTCTCCTTCAAATGATGCTTTTCAGTGGTCTACTACCATGGTCTAGTAGAGGATGCACTGTCAGGTGTCAGACATGCTTTTGCCAAAATATGATGTCTTGGAGAACAACCACAAATATGTGCATTTGCAGGAATGGTTTTGGAGTGGGTTTTTAAAACACTGGAAAAGGAATTAAAAGATCGCCACTAAGGGTGCACCTGCAGTCACGTTTTATTTTACTTCAATAAATCCCATTAAAACATGGTTGCAGGGGATGCACACCCATCCGTAGCGTCCATCTTTGAATAAGATTTGTTAATATAAACAAGGTCCATTCATGGATTTCCACTGCGCATGTATGCATGAGTAGCAATCTTGGAATGGTCTGAAAACCAGTTTAATGTTGTCACCAGACGACAGTGTGGTTGGCAACAAAAATGTTTTTATTAAAAGTAAACAAGGGGTCGAGGGGGCAATAGAATGCTGGACGGCGAGTGTGAAAGGGAGAGAGAGAGAGCGGATGGGGAAGGAGGGGAAGCAAGGGAGAGAGTGAAACAGAGAAACAGTCCATCCCATGCAGAGCAAAGAAGCGAGATCTAACGTCAGCAGTGGGAGGACACATCATCCACACAAAATAATGTGAGACTGAAATGCTCCTGAGCAGGAGAAACATGCGAATAGGGGGCAAAGCCTATTGAAGCAGGGAAGTGACAAAGTTATCAAATAATGAGTAAGGGGCCAACCCACAGCCCAGTCTATGGATTTGTAATGTACTGTATATAACAGGATTCTAACAGATAGCTAAAGATGTGTGTAGACAAGCAGGGCCAGCTTTAGGGTGGTGCACGCAGTGTGGCCGCACCGGGTGCTGGCCAGGATTGAGGGGCACTGACCTCAGGGAGGAGCTGTGTTTAGCAATGACTTCCAAAACTTGCAATTTAAAAGCACCTGCTGAAAAGTTTCTTGTACATCCAGCCTTCAGGAAACAATTAAAATGTCAAGATACCTCTTGTAATTAATGTTCCTGCTAGAGAGAGAGATGGGAGATTTGTCTAGCGGAGCATTGGCTCGCTATAAAGTAGCGTAGAGGGTAATATGCCTGCTGCAAAGGACAGAACTATATTTTATGTGGATAGTTGAGTGGATTAGTAAAGCCGCCCTTTACAAGCACTTTAAAATAAATGAACGTTTGTGAAAGGGGGGCTATGGAGAGATGAGGGGCACATTTTCCAGAGTGAATCCGAAGAGGTGGTCATGTGAAGGGGGAGGACACCAAAAAAGACAGTAGCACAGGGCCCCACCAGCACTAAACCCGGCCCTGTAGACGAGACCTAAAATGTATGTTGTTCAAGCACCATCCCACTTAACTATCTCAATACACCCGGTCTCTGTCCTCTAAATAACACGCTGGATTCTGTAAACTGATCTCAGCCACCCACAGTACACACATAACACTGTTCAAAGCACAGCATTTCATGCTTGAGTGGCCAATAATGCTGTAAATACCTCTAAAGGACATCAGGTTCTGTGGCTTACCGACAATAGGATCTTATTATGTCAAATACCTAAAACAAAATGAATGTACCCTTTCTGCACTACTTGGTTGCTTTAGCAAGCCTGAGGACTTACACTACAAAAAGGGGTGTGGTGTGCAAAAAACAACATGTACAACATCTTCAGGGATAAAAAGCATGATTGTCGCACAGGGGAATTTATTGAAATAGAAAGCATGTGTTAGAACATAAAATATAGAGGCACTCATAATCGGTGCCCTCTGTTGGAGGCAATATGTATCGTGACAACTTAAATCCAAGAGCAAGATGTTCAAAATTCAACAAGTGCGATAAGTATTGTATACTCTTACATTTGGGGGAATAACAGCGAAGATTTGGTGCTTATTGTAAAAAGTGGTCTGTCAAATACTGGGCCTTTTCCCGTTAAATTCCAGCAAGTTTGATCTGCCGAATGTTAACTGAGAGTGCAAACTTTACTACATGCGGTAATTACCAGATGCAGTCACCTCCCACCGCATAATTGCGATCCATGTGCAAACAGATAATTGTGTAGGGATCACCATTGAACGTATCACTTTTATTCAGGACCTTGGCAATAAAACACCAACCAGAAAAAACAGGGTCACCCATCCAATGGGAATTCTTTGTTAAGGCCCTACAAGAGAAGTTTATTATAAGGGACTATGGGCCACACAGAAGTAAAATAATTAATTGTACTACCTCCTCACAATAACATCATGGTTCCACCCACCCAATTTCCTTTTGTGAAATACAGATGCTTGTTTAGAGCTCTTGAGTTGAAGTAGTGTCCTAACTGGGAAGAAAGGAATCTCCTTTCACTGGTGTGAGGAACACACTCTGCTCATGCCAGGAACCTTGGCTTCAGGACACACAATAGAGCGTTGTGGGTTCAGCTTTCTGAATGGAATTTCAAGCAAACCTCTCAAAATTGGATGAATGCCCTTCCACTCAAATTACCTACAGATGTGCTCCCACAGTCAAGGGAGGCAGTGGAAATCTCTCTCTTTTGATTTGTTTCTTCTACAAAGTTGATGCACACAAGTATTCACCACACAATATACATGGGGACCAAATTGCAACAATATTGCTTCGAGAAGGTGTGAATTCCTCTTCTATTACTCCTGGTTTGCTGCTGAGTTACTTTTGGATTTCAAGATGAACCAGGATTACTAAAAGAGTAAATTACAGCAAAATCTTTGTGAATCATGTCCCTGGTGTTTAACCAGTCACAACAAAATCTGGCGGCTCCTCTGTTAGGGCAGAAGAGTGTCACCCCGTGCTTTTCATCCAAACGCCCAAAGCGTTTCAGACTTTAAATTGCACTTCGTCAAAGCACTTGAATATAAAGCAGCTAAAACACAAACAATTCAGTGATAAAGCAAGTTGTTTGAATTTGTCGCAATATATATCTCATAACTTATTCAGTAAAAGTACCATGCTGCCTAAATCACCATAGCCTAAACTGCTAAGTTGTGTATGCTAATGTACAATACAGTACCCAAGACTTCAAACAAGAGAGGCTGTCAAATGCAAAAACATCATCATCTTAGTCCAAAGGCAAACACCTAATCATAGCGTCACCCTTCTGACTTAGCCGCATGATCTCTAGGATGAGAGATGGTGTAGATAAGTGGCTGAGAAGAGGATACCAGAGATAAGAGTCACCTTTACCAGCTAACTAAATTCACATTATAGTTCCCACTTCTTAGATTAAAAACACCTGAAAATGCTTGTTGTGGCAATGCTTTTCACATATTGCGACAATGCTATATAACAAAATTACAGGAAAAACAAGCAGCATTCAAGAATATATATTACCTGATTCTTTAGTGCCTTCATCTTCTGAACTGTCATCTTCTGCAGTGAAAATAAGCATTCACAATTAGCTTACTTAATTAAAGAACACCAAAAAACTTGTCTGTAGACCCTTTGAGTATCAAAAGGCAGAGAAGAACATTATGTTTTTATGCTGAAATAGAAAACAGGATTCAAAGGATAATGCAACGCAGACTTATTCAAAATACAAATGCAAGGCAGATTTGTTTTCAAATATGAACACCAGTGTATTCATTTACTCATATTACATGTACTGCTACTATAATAATAACATGCTGGCAATTATTTGTTCCATTTCAGGCTTACGTCCTGCAAAATGGGAAATGATCCTTGCTTTCTGAAATAATGGGTTGTTCACTCAGACACTGCAAAGCCATGATTTTTTAAAATAATTAGTTATTGCAAGATCATATGAAATGTCTTAGTCCTAGATTTTCAGGGGCAGTAGAAGAAGCTCAGCCAGGCGCAGCCTAACGTTCCAGTAACTAGGGTTCCAGTACCTCAGGAGCAGCACTCTGGGGGTCCAGACTCACTCCATCAGATGCCAATAACATGGTCCATGGCAGGGCCAGTAGGAATTGGTGAGCTGAACTGGGCAGTGGCAGGAAAAGGCCTCTTGTAATTTGTCATGTAGCTTGGACAGAAGGCCCACCTTATGACCTCTGGAGTCCACTTCTTTGTCCTGGGTATGTGAAAGAGCTGGTCCAGTCCTTCAGGGCTCCTCTAAGGTCACAGATAGGTTCAGCTCTCTTTTGATCGTCCTCAGGTCCAGAAAGTGTTCTTAGGAGGTTGCAATGGGATGCCACATTAATGCCTGGCATTAGCTTGTGGGACCCCCATTCACCTCCTCTACTGCACAGTAAAGGTAGGAAATCGCTGAGCTTCTACTTTTATCTTATGGGTTGTTTGGGTTCCAGGTGTAAAGGGAAGCTTTTTCTTATATCAGGAGCTAAGTGAATCCTTGGTATTCCTACCCGACTCTCATGCACAAAACAACGAATTGGAGAAATCATTAGGAATCCTTGAGCCTACAGGAGGGGGCTAAAGGAGGGGGTAATGTTAGGGCTGGGCTGGTGGGCTTCACCATCAACTCTTAGGTCTACCAAGCTGTGTTATCATGAGTGGCTATACTGCTGTCTGATTGGTGCCACCTTCATCTCCGCCACCATCTTTCAATGGACGCCTGTAAAGCAAGTTGCAATGCCTTAGTAGAGAGAGGCCAGTATCTACCTCCCAAGGTATAAACTGAGAACAAAGGCCTTTTTTGATAGTTTACAAGACTGAGTACTCCATTATAAATGTGTTGGATGTCCCATCCACAATATTACAAGTGCATTATAGCCTATGGCATTTGGAATATGGTGGGTGGCATATGCATCACGTTTTGATGGATTATCCCATCTCCTAAACTGTAAATAAGGTCCTTAATTTGAAATTACCATGGTAGAAAGTTAATTTTTTTAGGGTGGTAACAAAGTGCAAAGTTCCCTGTTAGAAATTGGTTCTTTGGTTGACAGGCAGGTTACCCCTTGTTCAAGCAAGGACCCTCACTCTAGTCAGGGTAAAAGAGAATCCCCATTAGCTAAACCATGCTTACCTCCTTGGTAGCTTGGCAGAGCAGTAGGCTTAACTTCAGAGTGCTAGGTGTAAAGTATTTGTACCAACATGCACAGTAACTCAATGGAAACACTACAAAATGACACAACACAGGTTTAGAAAAATAGAACATATTTATCTAAACAAAACAAGACCAAAACGACAAAAATCCACAATACACAAATCAAGTTATCAATTAAAAATCAAAAAGAGTCTTTAAGTAGTCTCAAACACACACACTAACGCTGTCACCGTGAAAAAGTACCTTGGGTGCGTCAAAAATAACCACGCACGGGCGAGTGCGTGTCAAAAAGGGCTTGCGATGCGTAAATTCCACTCACGAGCGGGACCTTGCGTCGTTTTTCTCCTTTCACCGGGTCGGGGGTGCGTTGTTTCTTCTCTCCGCAGGACAGCGATGCGTCGATCCGTTCAGTACTCTCGAGTCCGGGCAAGCCTTGCATTGTTTTTCCACGCCCAGCGGTACTTGAATCGGAAATCCAGCCGCACGATGATCCGAAAACCCCGCAGCGTGGGTTGTGATCTCCCAGCCTCCATCAGCGATGCTGCGCATCATTTCTCCAGCTCCGTGCATCGATTCTTCGGTCGCGTTTCCGGCGAGCGTTGATCCTCAGCTGCGGAGCCGGCAGCGTGTCGTTTCTTCAGCTGCAGATCGGAGTCACGTCAATCTTTTCCCTGCACGGCGCTCTGTGCGTGGATTTCCTTGTCTTTAGGCTGCCAGCTTCTCTTTTCAGGGTCCCAGGAACTGGATGGGCACCACAGGGCAAAGTAGGAGTCTCTCCAGAGACTCCAGGTGCTGGCAGAGAGAAGTCTTTGCTGTCCCTGAGACTTCAAACAACAGGAGGCAAGCTCTAAATCAAGCCCTTGGAGATTTCTTCTCAAGACGGAAGGCACAAAAAGTCCAGTCTTTGCCCTCTTACTCTGGCAGAAGCAGTAACTGCAGGATAGCTCCACAAAGCACAGTCACAGGTAGGGCAGCTCTTCTTCCTCAGCTCTTCAGCTCTTCTCTGTAGTTTTGGGTGCCCTTCTTATACCCAATTTTTCCTTTGAAGTAGGGCAACTTCAAAGCAAAGTCTCTAGTGAATGTGAAATCCTGCCTTGCCCAGGCCAGGCCCCAGACACTCACCAGGGGGTTGGAGACAGCATTGTGTGAGGGCAGGCACAGCCGTTTCAGGTGTGAGTGACCACTCCTCCTCTCACTCCTGGCACAGATGACACATCAGGATATGCAGGCTACACCCCAGCTCCCTTTGTGTCACTGTCTAGTGTGAGGTGCAACCAGCCCAACTGTCAAACTGACCCAGACAGGGAATCCACAAACAGGCAGAGTCACAGAAATGGTATAAGAAAGAAAATGCTCACTTTCTAAAAGTGGCATTTTCAAACACACAATCTTAAAATCAACTTTACTAAAAGATGTATTTTTAAATTGTGAGCTCAGAGACCCCAAACTCCACATGTCCATCCGCTCCCAAAGGGAATCTACACTTTAATCAGATTTAAAGGTAGCCCCAATGTTAACCTATGAGAGGGGCAGGCCTTGCAACAGTTAAAAACGAATTTAGCAATACTTCACTGTCAGGCCATATAAAACATATTACTATATGTCCTACCTTAACCATACACTGCACCCTGCCCTTAGGGCTACCTAGAGCCTACCGTAGGGGTGTCTGACATGTAAGAAAAGGGAAGGTTTAGGCCTGGCAAGTGGGTACACTTGCCAAGTCGAATTTACAGTTAAAACTGCACACACAGACACTGCAATGGCAGGTCTGAGACATGATTACAGAGCTACTTATGTGGGTGGCACAACCAGTGATGAAGGCCCACTAGTAGCACTTGATTTACAGGCCCTGGGCACCTCTAGTGCACTGTACAAGGACTTGCTAATAAATCAAATATGCCAATCATGGATAAGCCAATTACATACACATTTTGTAAAGGAGCACTTGCACTTTAGTACTGGTTAGCAGTGGTAAAGTGCCCAGAGTAACAAAAACAGTAAAATCAGAGCCCAGCACACATCAACAACCTGGGGAACAGAGGCAAAAAGTTAAGGGAGACCACGCCAAGGATGAAAAGTCTAACATTCCCCATCTAAATGGATGTAAGATTGCTTAATTTTGCCTGACATGGTAGAAAAAAATCCTGCTTGTCTCTTTCCAAAGTAAAAGGATGGACTACTCTCAAACTACTTTTGTTGCTCAATAATTTCTTTCTTTCCTGATAATGTTCTTTTTTTATCCTTAGGGTGTAAGCAAAATTGACTAAAATGATAGAAAACAAAACAAAAAACTCTTCTTCTGTGTTTCTGTTTAGATACGATCCAACAATTTTCTTGTGTGAAAATGGCAATGGGAGGTTGCTGTGACTTCTTCGCTAAGCTCCACTCATGGGCCAAGAGAGCACTATTAGTGAGATCTTACCAGTGTTGGCTGGCCCGCTAGGGGGTACTCAGCTTCTATCCCACCAATTTTCCACAACCATTATAGTCCTTAAACAAACTGATGGGTGATGGATGACCTTTCCCTCTTCGAAGCTCAACCCACAGTGGTTGCATCTACGCATGCACTGCTAGGATGCTATTTGAGTCTGCTTGTAGAACACACACACAGGCATTGAAAGCATAAGTGGGATGGTCTAGTGCAGTATCTGGATACTGACGGCAGAAACAGATCTACTGCCCTTTATCCAATCATAATGCGCAGTCATTGAGAAAGGGGGCTACAAGGAGAAGTCTTAATTCACTTGACTGTGGTGGTTTTGCAGCCTGAAGGCCCTGAGCCTAGCAAAGAGAAGGTAAACAGAATGAGCTGCAGTGCAGTGCTGCAGCGCAAAGAGGATGATTGTGCACAATGCCTCCCTCAAGGTTTACCTGGCCTACACTACTTGTCCAAGACCAATCAGGCGAGGTATATGTTATGAGAGATAGATGGTTGGAGGCACCTGGAGTTCACACTATCCATGGGAGGCAAGGCCCAGTGCTGGGAAAGTCTTGCAAAGTATGCCTGATGGTCAGAGGTGAACACAAAGGGCCTGATTCACGAAGGTAACTTACGTGTAGTAAAGTTAAACGAAACGTGGGGTCTCCGCACTCAGGGCAGGATCTGCGCACTTTCTGCAGTGCGGAGATTCCTCCCTGAGTGTGGAGACTCTGCACTCGTAACTTTACTTCATGTAAGATGCCTTCATGAAACTGGCCCATGCATCTCTAAATACTGCTACCAGCTCCTATGCATAAATACAAATTTTTAAACATGGGACAGTATCTGATCACTCGTTTCACGAAGAATCACACGGGGAGTTAAACAAATAAGAAACGCATACAATCCCTTGATGAGCTGTCAAGCTTTGACAAGGCAAGGTGATAAAATCTTTCTGGTGAGTGATAAAAACACTAGGATGTCAGTGCTGATGCAGTAATCATCTTTATTTATACTACACAGCTGCATAGTGTAATATTTTGAAATCATTAGGCCCATTTTGTGATAAACAAGGAAGACACATGCTGCAGGCACAGTATGGTGCTGTCTGATGGAGATGTGATCGCTGCAAATCTATTTCAGGTACCACCACCAAACCACCAGGTTTGTTCCTGTGTCCTTCTTAAGCGAGCACTGAAATAGCAGTGAAAAAGATAACCCATGCAGCCCTTAGCTCGGATAAAATAACACAATCAAATGTACCTATATGTGTAACCGCAATTTGCGGCCTTCATATGTTAAGTCAACCAAACTCCTGAATACAGGGCTGCAGCATTTCTTGTTTGCAGGATTCCTGACAATATTTGTCATTTTTAGGTCGAGCATAGGAGTGCACAAGCACTGCTTTTCCAACGTGTTGGTATGTATATGGGCTTTGAACTACGACCACCGCAGGCCCTTCACTATCACTCTTTCATGGCCTTGCCCTTCAAAAATCCTTTGTTATCATTGGTAAATGCTTTACGTTTGTCCCTCCTTCGGGCAGTTTTGTTACCACCCAGGGAACCGACCCTGTTAAATGGATAATTAGACTTTTGTGGATAACTTTGACTGCAAGTGAACTTCTTTTTTCTTTTGTGTCTCTTCTATGCGCTCATGCTCATGGTGGTTGTGGCGCATTCAATCGGCTCGCTTATGTCAACTGTTTTACTTTTTATTTTCAGTTTGCGTGGCAAGAAAAGTCCAGTTAGGAATTTACAAAGCTAATAGCTCTAAATCGAGCACATGTGAGACCCATTGCATTGCAAATGCTTGTTTGTAATTTATCTCTAGGTGCCTGCATTGTGGTGGGTGTCAATGGAGTGCATCTGTGTCTCCTCCCAGAGCCCAGCTCTTTAGAGCAGACACCTCAAGAATGTGATGCTAATGCAAATACCTATTTTCTCAAGCAATTATATTTCCTTCCATAATTCAATATTTGGTATGGAACAAGGCTGCAATACAAACATTAAATAAATAAAAAGAGCAAGCCAACTGTGGCTGTTGGTTAATGGGTCCACGAGACACAGGAGCCACACTATAATGGGCAAAGGACACAGAAGCCCAGGGGAGGATTTGGAGTTGCGTCTGCATCTATTTTCTACAGTTAGGTCCGCTCTTTGTCTATATGTCAGCTCTGCCTGAGAAAAAGCAAGAACGGTGTGTGTGTCTTGTGGCACGATTACCTATGAGTTTGTGTGATTGAGTATCTGAGAGAGAGAGAGTGTGTGTCTTGTGGCGGGATTACCTATGAGTTTGTTTGATTGAGTATCTGTGTGTGTGTGTGAGAGAGAGAGTTTGTGTGTGTGGGAGAGAGAGAGTTGGGGTGTGTGTGTGTGTGTGTTTTTGTGTGTATTGTGGCGGGATTACCTACGAGTTTGTGTGATTGAGTATATGTGTGTGAGAGAGAGAGTGTGTGTGTGTGTGTGTGTGTGAGAGAGAGATAGAGTTGGTGTGTGTGTGTGTGTCTTGTGGCGGGATTACCTATGAGTTTGTGTGATTTAGTATCGGTGAGAGAGTGAGAGAGTGTGTGTGTGTGTGTGTCTGTGTGTGTGCGTGTGTATGGGGAGGGGGGCTAGGAAGCGTCGCAAATTTATGCCTGAGCCTATCGCCAATCCTGCCAGAAGCTGCATTACTGTATTGCTGGGTGCTGTAACAACTTGCAAGCACCCATCTAAGGACCCTGAGGGCCCCGTAATAAATGAGCAATTACAGATAATTGCAGATACGATTCCTCCAACAATGCCTCACTTTGCCCCAGCGTGTCATTCAAAGTTCTGCTTTTATTAGCAGCCAAAATCTATGGGTGAAAGTAATAAACGGGTTTGTAATCATCTCACCGAGCTCACACTTCTGATGGGATCAGTAACTGCTGTTAAACGCCCTATCAGAATTCAGGCCACTCACAATGAGTGTCTAAGTAGGAGCAAGGTACATATTTCGAGGTCATCGTACCATGCATGACGGCTAGGACTCATCACCCGTGCAAGTCCTTTCAATAAATTCCAGTTTTATGCATTTATTATGAGTGAAATATATGGCCACTGACCAACGTGACTAGATTCTGCCAACATTCTATTGTTTAGGTTTATGTGATCTGTTCCTGCCATCAGTCACGTGAGGGTCTTGTCACTGTGTTTAAAACGTCTCACACAAAACATCCATCCTTAAAAAATCTTAGCATTTAATATTGGTCTCTGGCTGGCCCCAGTCTCTTCTAGTCACTTTCTATCTTATACATTTCTTAGCATCAGAAAAGAGATCTTCGCCACATTAATGGATACAAAAGGCGGGTAAAAGAACTCTACACTATTCGAAGACTTACAGTATTACATGTTTACATTAGATCCAATGAACTATGAATCCATTGCGTACAAACCCACCCTCTAGAGTATTTTTTGCTGCCCTAATAGAGCTAAAAAAATGTCCATACAGATAGAGTCCAAATAAAGTTATTCTGAGGTTATTTGGCCAAATAAGAAACATGAAACCCAAATAGGTGGTTCAATAAAATAAACATTTTGGTAAAATCAACGCACAAGCAAGTTTGCATTTGCTCTTATGTGAAGAGTGGTACGATGTGGATCCATGTGGTAATGAGCATAAAAGGAAACGCAACCGACAGAAAACATCAGGAAATGCAGTTATTCTATGTACATACCATAAAGCAAACTTAAATGTAGTTTTTATTTGACAAACACATTATATATGATAAATCCTCTCCGTGGTGTTTAAGTATGTATAAAAATGAAAACTTACCATGGAGGTCGCCATTTTGTTCCAGAGTGGAAACATCATTCCTGCAGAAACAAAATTAACAAACTGTAAACACAGGCATACCGTTTCCATATTTTTTAATGCAGCTGTTATGCTTGTTAGAGTACACCTCGCTGTCACATTAACTGGACTGAGGGAAAATGTATTGCATTTACATTACTATTTACTGACCTACACCATATGCAAGCTCATCATTGATGAAAAGATTTTCCTAAACACCATACACATTTGTAAAAAGAATGTCCACCTCAAAATTACTATTCATTCTTGGAACACATGATCACGTTTAGATTTTAAGATATATGAAAGCCCTCTCAGTGATTTCAAAGATTGAGAAAGGAATTCCAAACATGATTTTATGGCAGCTAAACAGGCCAATGTACACTGCCACTGAGAGATCATTTATCAAATCAAGTATCCGTCTCAACTCCAAACAGCAACATAACAACACACTGCCTGTTGAAAGTAAACCACTATGGGCCTCATTACGAGTTTGGCGGTCTTTTGGGAAGCTGCCGCGGTAGCATCCGCCAAAAGGACACCATGTTGGTGGTAATCCAACCACCGAATTAGGAGTCACACTGTGAAGACTGCCAAAATTCAGCCAAACATCCGAAGCCACCAGGACCCTGGAGGGTGAGAAAGAGGCGGTTCCACTAGCAGCACTGCCAGCCAGACAAAAATCCACCCACCGGATTACGAGCCACAAATCACCACAGCCGTTCTTCAATAGCGGAAAACCATTGGTGGTGTGAACCGCGACTGTCAGAACTCACATCAGTCTGAGCACCGCACCACATAGGATAGTTTGAATAACCCACACCTGACACACACCCACACACCCGACACACCTACTGACTGCACTATATAACACACCCCTACACATCCCACAATCCTTTGCAACAAAAACGCCATTCAGATACCCAGAGAACAGGCAATGTTATAGATATAGCACCTTTACATAACAGGCACACATACACATCACAATCAGCACACACCCCAAATCAGCACAACTAACACAATACAAATATCACTAGCACACACAATCCGCAACAACCGTCTCAACCTCACAACGCAGCACCCACACCTCATCAATTACTCAACACTGCATCCTTACACTCACAACACCTCCACTCACTGTCTAAAAAAACACTACCATGTCCCCACAAAAACACCCACGTTTCACTGACGACGAGTTGAGGGTCATGGTGGATGAAATTGTCAGGGTAGAGCCACAGCTGTTTGGAGCACAGATCCAAAAACATCGATTGCCAGGAAAATGGAGTTGTGGCAAAGGATAGTCGACAGGGTCAGTTCAGTAGGTAGCCGTCCACGCACAAGGGAGGACATCAGGAAGAGTTGGAACGACGTGAGCAGGAAGGTGCATTCCATGGCTTCACACCACCAGATAGCCGTGCAGAAGACTGGCGGTGGGCTCCCACCTCCTCCCCCACAGTTCACATTTTAGGAGGGGATGGTCATGGACATACTGCATCCTGAGGGCCTGACTGGAATACCTGGCTGCTTTTGTTTGTGTGTGAGTAAGTTTTGTGTGTGTGCTGGTTGTGCTACCAGTTGTGTCTGGGCAGCATGTGTGGGTGTGTGCATTGCATTTGTCTCGCAGTGATGGGTGTGTATTGTGTGATGGGCATATGTATAAGTTGGGGATATGTATTTGTGTTGGTATTGGGTGTTGTGATTGGGTTGACATGTGTTACTTGCAGTGTTGTGTGCCTCTGTATGTTGTATTGTGTGCATGAGTGTCTGTTGGTGATTGGTATGTCAGATCTGTTGTGCTGTGTGTTTGCGGGTTATGACATATGCCTCGTTGTATGGATGTGTGATTGTGTGTTTTCGTTCTCTGGTGTTGTTACGTTGTGTTGTATTTATTATTTGTCAAGTGGAGGTGGGTACTATGGATTCTTAATGGTGCTTTTGAGGTGTTGCGGTTGTGTTGCAGTTGTGTCATTTGGTGGTGTTGTTTGTGGCTGTGCTGCTGCTGTGTATCTGGCGGCTGGTGTGTGTATTTGGTGTGTGTGTGTGATTTCCGTAGTGTATGTACTATGTATGTGTGTGTGTGTATGTGGCTGTCTGTGAGTGTGTGTGTCAGTGTGAGCTTACTTGATTGTGTTGTCCTCAGCCACCTGTTTCGGATGTGTATGTTGTGTGTGTTAGAAATGGGGTCTTTGGTTGACAGTCAGGTTACCCCCTGTTCAAGCAAGGACCCTCACTCTAGTCAGCGTAAAAGAGAATCACCCTCCGCGAACCCCTGCTTACCACCTTGGCAGCTTGGCAGAGCAGTAACTTCAGAGTGCTAGGTGTAAAGTATTTGTACCAACACACACACAGAAACTTAATGAAACCACTATAAAATGACACAACACCAGTTTAGAAAAATAGGAAATATTTATCTAAACAAAACAAGACCAAAACAACAAAAATCCACAATACAGATGTCAAGTTATCAATAAAAATACAAAAAAAGTCCTTAAGTAGTTTTAAACACACACTAACGCTGTCCGCGTGAAAAAGTACCTTGGGCGCGTCAAAAATAACCCCACAAGGGTGAGTGCGTGTCAAAAAGGGCTTGCGAGGCGTTGGTTTCACTCACGAGCGGGACCGTGCGTTGTTTCTCCTTTCGCCAGGTCGGGGTGCATCGTTTCTTCTCTCCGCAGGAGAGCGATGCGTCGATCCGGTCAGCACTCTCGGGTCGGGGCAGGCCTTGCGTTGTTTTTCCACACACAGCGGTACTTGAGTCAGAAATCCAGCCGCACGATCATCCGAAAACCCCGCAGCACGGGTTGTGATCTCCCAGCCTCCGTCAGCGAGTCCTCTTACTCTGGCAGAAGCAGCAACTGCAGGATAGGTCCACAAAGCACAGTCACAGGCAGGGCAGCTCTTCTTCCTCAGCTCTTCTCCAAGCAGAGGTTCCTCTTGTTTCCAGAAGGGTTTCCTAAAGTCTGTGGTTTGGGGTGCCCTTCTTATACCCAATTTCTACTCTGAAGTAGGCCTACTTCAAAGTAAAGTCTCTTTTGAATGTGAAATCCTGCCTTGCCCAGGGAAGGCCCCTGACACTCACCAGGGGGTTGGAGACTGCATTGTGTGAGGGTAGGCACAGCCCTTTCAGGTGTGAGTGACCACTCCTCCCCTCCCTCCTAGCACAGATGGCTAATCAGGATATGCAGGCTACACCCTAGCTCCCTTTGTGTCACTGTCTAATGTGAGGTGCAACCAGCCCAACTGTCAAACTGACCCAGACAGGTAATCCACAAACCGGCAAAGTCACAGAAATGGTATAAGCAAGAAAATGCCCACTTTCTAAAAGTGGCATTTTCAAACACACAATCTTAAAATCAACTTTACTAAAAGATGTGTTTTTATATTGTGAGCTCAGAGACCCCAAACTCCACATGTCCATCCACTCCCAAAGGGAACCTACACTTTAATCAGATTTAAATGTAGCCCTCATGTTAACCTATGAGAGGGACAGGCCGTGCAACAGTGAAAAACAAATTTAGCAATATTTCACTGTCAGGACATATAAAACACATTACTATATGTCCTACCTTAACCATACACTGCACCCTGCCCTTGGGGCAACCTAGGGCCTACCTTAAGGGTGTCTGACATGTAAGAAAAGGGAAGGTTTAGGCCTGGCAAGTGGGTACACTTCCCAAGTTGAATTTACAGTTAAAACTGCACACACAGACACTGCAGTGGCAGGTCTGAGACATAATTACAGAGCTACTTATGTGGGTGGCACAACCAGTGCTTCAGGCCCACTAGTAACATTTGATTTACAGGCCCTGGCATCTCTAGTGCACTTTACTAGGGACTTATTAGTAAACCAAATATGCCAATCATGGATAAATCAATTACATACACATTTTGTAAAGGAGCACTTGCACTTTAGCACTGGTTAGCAGTGGTAAAGTGCCCGGAGTAACAACAACAGCAAAATCAGAGTCGAGCACACATCAACAACCTGGGGAACAGAGGCAAAAAGTTAAGGGAGACCACGCCAAGGATAAAATGTCTAACAGTGTGTGCATAGGTACATTGGCATTTTGCAACAGTGACAGGTAAGTGTGTGTACTCACAGTTGCTGTCGTCATCGCTGGTTCTGGAGTTGTTGTGCGAGCAGCGAGAAGACTGTGGTTCAGATTCCATGGTGGCTCCAGATGGGTATATGTTTGTGAAGGTGTGTCTCCTTTTATAGAGTTGGTTTCCATAAGGGTTTCCATGGAGGTGCGACCGTGTCGGAAACCTTGGCAGTCTGCAGCATCGCAATCTGTCCAGCCGGAACATGCTCTCCGCTGGCTTGCAGGTGGCTACCATTGTCCATGGTGGCCTGACTGCACTGGCGGTGCCGGCAGTTGATTGGCTGTATTCAATTGGAAATACCGCCATGGTCATAATTTAGTGGTCTTCTCCACCAGCCTGTTGGTGGTACAACCACCACCGCCAACATGACGTTCATGAGACCGCCAAACTCGTAATGACTGCCTATATATCTCTGGATAACAGCTGCCAGTCTCTTAGGCATTCAGTCTGCACACTGTCACTTTCAACCAGCCCACAGAATTAATGTTCTGCACAATATATTTGCAGGAGGCTACATACATGGAAACATTTCCCCACTGATGTACAATGCTCTAAAGACACATAGTCCAGGCAACCATGCACAGTCTCAATATCCTATTACAGTGGTTCCCAACCTTTTGACTCCTAAGGACCCCTACCCCCCCCCACCGAATCACTACTGGAAGCTGGGGACACCCAAGCAATCTGTACAATTTAAATTTCAAGCAGTAAAACAGTAATTCACAGAAAATATACAGACAAGTACACACCAAATACTCAAATTACTAAAGATTTTATTATTTTATATTGAAATAAATAAACAAAAATCGAAACATTTTAATGGGAAGGTTGGTGCTGCATCTCAGCAACTAGCTTTTCAATGTTTAGTTTTATTTCAGAAAGTTGAATCCACAGGACTGATTCTACCTTTCCCAAATGATTTCTGTATTTATTTTTTAGGAATATAAGATCTGAGAAAACATTTTCACATAAATGCATACACATAAATGTCAACACTTTAGAAGAGGAAAGTGGGAGGTTTAAAAAAACATTCTGGAGACAATACCCCCCCCCCCCATTCACATCTACTGAAGTAAAATAAATTTCAGGTGGGAGACAGTCTGAATCAGGTATATTGTCATGTATGCATGCAGTGGTCTGTTTAGCCGTACAAAGCTCCTGCTCCTGCCAGGACCGGACTGGGAACTCAAAGAAGCCCAGGAAAATGTTGTCCAACAAGAACACTTAAGGTACATAACGGGTTCAGCGAGCAAGCCTGACTACTACAAGGAAGGGCATCGGGGGTTCTCCCCTCCGAAAAATGACTGGGGAAAAATAGTTCATTCTACAACACATTTGCCATTATATATTCAATTGTATTCGTTTTTAAACCATAATAAATGGTGACTACTGTGCACCAGGATGATGGATCACATTACATCACACACACATAAAGAAACAATGACTCATACTTGTGTGAATCAGTGTATAGAAAATGTTACGTAAGGCAAAGGGGACTAGAGGGGATAGAATGCACATGTCAGTCATACTGGTAGGCATTTTTTAAGAGTGCTTGGTCTGGAGAAGCACAAACTCAGGATTCAGAACATAAAGTGTTTAGCATTGAATTTAATATTAAGAATGTATTACTACCCCAACAAACCTTTATAGCAGCATCAAAAGAATGAATAACTGGGAAAATATAACTTTCTAACTTGTACCATGCAGTTTGCATACAGCTCTTTGAGGGCAGTTTATAGCTCACTGTGCTAGATTATGATTTTAACTTATGAACTACACAGTACCAAAAGAATCTCCCTGACAAAAGCAGTACCCACTGAGTTATGCACACAAATTAATGTTCTTTCATAGTCATGGTACACATTCTTTGCAGCAGGCATACTAACCATCTGTGCTACTGAGAGAAGTCAAAACTGCCACTAGACGAAACTTCCATCTCTCTCTAGTGGGTACACTATTCACCCGAGTTATCCTGACACTTTTATTGTTACCTGAAAACTGCTAAGTTTACAAGGAGCTTAGCATTGCTTTTAATACCGCTGCACAAATCAAATATTAAAACACTTGAGTTTCTTTCAAGAGGCCCCAGCTGGAAAAGTGTCTTCCTGTCGGCCCAGGCCTAGAGCTCCCCGAACACTGTTCAACCTCAGAACAACAAGATGCACAGCTCTTCTGCAGAATGCTTCGTTAGGCGCTGGAGACCTGCGGACCCCCTGTGAATGTGTCACAGGCCCTTGGGGGCATGTGGACCACAGGTTGGGAACTGCTGTCCTATTAGTTAAAAAAAATTGATAATGGTATAGCAAGAATTCTTCTCTATGTCAGTTTTTGAACTTTGTTTCGTATGCTGATGCTTCTTACATAATATCAATCATTCTCGAGTAAAGCCCAGTTCCCACCAAGAATGGTGTAGAACACATAGCACTTGAAGGAAGAGGAGACCCATAACAATCAACAAGCAGAACTGCGTAACAGATAAAAGAAACAACGGGAAGGTGGTCAAAAGGCATGACATGCCGGAGGGAGAACAGACACAGTCCAAAGCAGACTTTGGACCTTCAGAAGTCCAAAACGAAAAACAAGCATTGGCAAAGCCAATGGGTCTGAAAATAATGTACCAACAAATGTTAACACAGGTGCCTGCAAATGCTATTTGTATGCATTTTATACACAAATGTGTTTTATCACATTAAATATTGCCATACTGGTTATACCAATATTGGGGAGGTAGCAAAAAACACTGCTTCCTGTATAGAATGCATACAGGAGAACAATAACTGAATATAACAGCACAGTTGAGGTTATTTTTTCAGATTTCGAAATGTCCTTTATGCATTCTAATGAAAGCACTTCCTGGAACGCGGATTAGATCGCCAGATGATACCATGGGGTCAGACAGAAAAAGCGTGGGTGTGGTGTTGTGTGTGCCTCTTTCTTTAGCTTCACAAAATGACTGGCTACCAAATGTCTGGAAAATTTGATGAACATGAAAGTCTGGAACTTAAAGCCAAAATATGTGTTTCTTCAGGTAATGGTTAGCTGAAGTTTGTTGAACATGTTAGCCTACCGTTTAAGAGGAATGAACATTTGTGTACCAATACCTAAGGCCAGATTTTGCTAATGTTCTGGCTTCATTCTCTTGGTACCAAATCGCATTAATTTGCGAGAATTGTGATTGTTTCAGCTCTCATGTGGGGGTATGAGGATCTATATATATTACTTTTTTGACATTTTTACCATCACATCTAACTGCTATCTAAGAAGTGAACAAGCAAGATCGGTGTGGTTTAATGGAATATGTCTGCTACCCGAACCTGGCTGTGCATTCTCTGCATCGTGAGTGGAAAATTGTAACATTGTAAGACCTGTGTGATATTCCATGGGCCCATCCTGCTACATATATATATACTTATGTATATGTATGTATAAGCACCCTGTATTACCTGTACCACACCCCCACCAGATCCCTCCGCTCCGCCCAGATGGCCATGGCCACAGTCCCTCACATTGCAAAACCACTGCCGGAGGACGATCCTTTACCTACACTGGAGTGAAGGGATGGAACAACCTCTCCCCTGCACCTCAGACAAAGCCCGTCACTCACCATCTTCGGGAAGAACCTCAAGAAGTGGCTCTTCAGATGAGGCCCCTCACCCCCAGTGCCTTGAGCTCACGGTGAGTAGCCGCACTTTACAAATACTGATTGACTGATTGAATGATTGATTTTAAAGTTCAGAGGGAGGGGGCACTAAAAAGTTTGAAAATCGTTCTCTACTATTCAATGTCATTAAAAAAGTGTCAGCTTTTATGCATTAACCACCACCAGTTCACAATTTAGCCACAGACACTGTCCAGCACTGGTTAGCAAATTGAACAAAAGGATATAAAGTGATAAACAAATAAAATGATTAATTGCAATGTATTGTTTTTTTATATATAGCATGCCTAATGGTGGAGAGCAGCAGAAGTCCTTTACATTTTCAAAAATAGCTTATACATCCGATTTTATAGAGGTGATTTGTTATATTTTAAAACAAAGCACGAGTCTCTGTGCAGCCAGGAAGCCAGTCAATGCTGCATTATTTAAAGTAGGTGACTGAAGGTGTGATTAATTTCCAGTTGTCTCATATTTCCATCAGGTACAATTACTGTCATCTTAATTTCTTTATGCTTTTGATTGGAAGCGGATACTCTTTCTCAAGTTACTCTCAATAAAAACGCTGACCTTCAAATGAAGTCAGTCACTTTCTAGTCCTGCAGATCCTATGCTTTCAATAAGGCTGGTTGCCCATTTAGCCTTGATGGTGGGAATCATCGAATTACCCACCTGAAACCAGAGACATCCTTTGCCAAGTCTGACCCAGTGAGTCACAAGATTGTTGGGCAAACTTTGAAAAGAAATTGTGTCTCGCAAGTTTCACAGTGAAATTTAATGCTTCTTGGGTAGGTTCTTCCACTGCAACAAACTAATAAATGGAGACAGGCTGGAGCGCAGCCCTACAAACGGGCCGACACAAACAAATACTGCTGTGACTTGCTCATGTAGTACCCCTGCATTATTGCTGAATTCAGGAATAAAGCCTGAACTACTCCGTAGTTTGGCATGGAAATTAGAAAAAAGGGGATGAACTACAAGAGTAAGTTACACCCACTTACAATATTTTTGTGAATCTGGTCCTGAATAGGCAGGACCAATTTACAAAGGGTTTACTACATGCAAAATCAATTTTACATCAGTTGTATTCATGCCATGTTATAATATTTGAACATGTTTATTATATATCAATACATTCCTTCTCATTTCTTACTTTAGAACCGTGCTGTGGTCCAATCTTAATAAATTTTTTATTCAGTTCAGGCTCAATTCGATAGTAAAATAGGCATCTCCTGCAAGTACAAGTACAATGTTTTAAGAGTTATCCTTTATGGTAAATTTTATTTAAGGGTTTGGTGAACGAGTGACATTATGCAACAACTACAGGACGTTTCAGTTAATGACTAAATGTAGTTTTCCATCTTCTCTTTCTTCTTCTTTCTCATTTGTGTGCTTTCCCCTCTGTTGCTCTCGGTGAATGTCTGAAAAGGAAAAATATGTGTGGTGTGACCCATTGGCCCCAAAAATGAGTGCCGGTGGACCCCACCAACATCCACTGGCTCAAGTTGACATTGGTGTTACCTAACCCAAGACTTCTGGTCTTGTGAGCTGACAAAAAAAATCTGATTTAGAGTCTGAAGTCTTCAAAGCCCAGAGGATCTTTCCAAACCAATGGTAAAAGGGTGACCAGTAGGTGTGCCGTCATTTTAACAACCTTAACTGAAATTGTGACAGTGACACATAAGTATCCAACCACTGAAAAGAGCAATTATAGGTTCAGTATTGTAGAATGGCTCACAGACATGCCTGACAAATTATGTTCCAGATTTTGGACATGTTTAACCCAACTGACAAGCTCTCTGTAACAAAAGTTTAATTTAAACAACTGGATGTACTGCTTTATTAGGAATATGTGTCGGGACAACGCATGCTGGAACCACGCATGCCTGAACAAGGAGGTCATAACAACAACCGCGTTGTTACCACTAATGCCTTTACCACGAATGCATTAACAACGATTTTTCATTGTAAAGGCATGCCTGGTAAAGGCATGTGTGGACGGCATGCATTGTTACAGCATGTGAGCCCCCTGACACTCACCCCGCCCCTAAAACTACAGTGCCCCCCACCTCACCCCGCCCCTCAAAACTAAAACCACCCCAACCTCCCACCCCTAAAAACTAAAATTACCCCAACACCCCACCCTACACTGCCGTGTTCATGCTGGGGGTCAAAACCCTGACCACCAGCGACCCCGGAACCCTGCCGGGCAAATTATGAACATTTCTGTGGCCCGGCGAGCGGAAATATTGTTTCCGCCCGCCCACAGAAAGGCCCAGCCAGGACATTGACGGCGGCTCCACATGGAGCTGCCGTCAATGCCTCCGTGCGTCAGGTGCAGTTGCAACCGTCACGCAGATTACTGCCCGAAATTCGGGCAGTGACCTGCACGACGGGGCACTGCACCGGGGCCCCTGCACTGCCCATGCAAAGTGCACGGGCAGTGCAGGGGCACCCCGTTCACCAGCCTACATTATCCGCAGGGTAGCGCAGCTACCCCGGCGGATAGTGTTTCCACTCACCGCCAGGCTGCCTGACAGTGGTAGCCTGGCGGTGAGTGAGGACCGCCGATGGCAGCCCTCACCCTGTTCAGAACATGGCTGGTTGGCCTGCCATGCCGGCTGGCAGTTTCAGCTGCCAATGCCGGCATGGCAGGCCAACCCTCCATGTTCATAATGAGGGCCTATAACTCGTACCCTAAGGTAACTATACCGTGCGCACTTATCATGCACAACTGTCTTATCAATAATTTTATTGCAATTGTTGCAGTGATTATATCAAAGATGCCATACAATGTCCCATGAATAATATAATATGTGGAGTAATTAGCTGTGCATGGCGAAGGCGCAAGTTATACTTACCTTAGGGCGCGAGTTATAGTTACTTAAAAGAACTCCAACTATAACTCCGGAATTTCTATGGTTTTGTATGATTAAATTCAAGGCCTGGCTGCACCCAAGCCATGCACGTCCTTTGGCTGTGGGCAATGAGGTTGGCCAAAGGGCCTGTCTCAGCCAGTGGACCTGTGAATGGGTGCCTGAGTGTTTCAGTGGGTCTGAAAGAGGGTGTGTGAGTCTGAGTGGGTGTGAGGGGGTGCATGAGTGTCTGAGTGGGTGTGTGAGTGGACGCATGAGTCTCTGAGTGCAAGAGTGAATGAATTAGTGTGTGAATGAGTGTGTTTTCGTTCAAAATTTGCAAATAATTTGTGAAAATTCAAGAATGTTTGTGACTATCGCGCATGGTGACACGAAATTATTTTGAACCCATAATTTGCACCTAAAACACACCTATGTAAAACCTCTGGGGTCAGGGTACCTTCAACCTTATGCCACTTTAAATTTGGATTTTCTCCCCCCGGGGACCGAGTCTCGTGAAATAAAATGGCAGCTGCAACTTTGTAGTCAGGTTGCGGTCAGCCAATTGCAAGGTTTCTTTTTGCATGCATATTCACAAATAATTCGTAAAATTCGCAAATTATTTATGAATTATTTGCGAAATATTCACAGCAGAGATACACAAATTTATTTTCCCTTTAATATCTCAAAAACTACTGATCAGATTCACACCAAATAAGCGAAAGCCTAATCCGGGTAACAACAGCTAGCTGTCTGACAAATTTGGTGTAACTCCAATCAGTGGTTCGGCCTGTAGTAGTGTCTAAAGAATCCTATGGGAATTAACATGGGAAATACAACGTTTTTTGAGCCCCCACTTGACAAATCACCCCAAAACTTTCCATGTGCAACAAGAATCACGGAGACACTGTTTTCTGTAAAGTTTTATGAAGATTCATCAGATGGTGCCAAAAACATAGGCAAGTCAAAAAAAGCTTTTTCTATGGAAACATGGTCCTAACTATACCTAGTGGCAAGCACCACTAGGTAATAGATATATGTATTAAAAAACAAGAATACCCATCCCTCAAAGCAGCACTCGTACGGATTGTGTCAAAAAATATAAAGTTAATGGTAAAAGCAAACGCCAAAGCGTTTTGACCTCTACAGTTAATCCCGGTCACCGAGCCCAATGGAGATTATGGATAACTCATAATGAGGGCGCAAGATGTGATTAAAGGCAGGAGCAGAGAAGCTGGGGATGGAAGGTGTTCTCCATTGACTTTGAGATGAGGCAGGTTACCAGTATATTAAATGTCAACTCACGTCAATAAATTCTACCGAAATTACATCTTATTGCAAACATATTGAAAACCAATTCAATGCATGTTTGGCTTAAACTATTCTTAACGTTAAAAAAAACACTGAAAATAACTAGTTGAAACCTGCCCAAAACACATAGGAAATCTTCTGTCACCCACTGACCTATTCAATCAGTCTGTAGCACTTCACATTTTTTTCAAATAACATTTAGTCGAGGAGCACACCTCGGACCCCTGCGGCGTGTTGACATCCATCAATGTATATTTGTGCGCAAACATGGCAATTGCTCAGCTTGTTTACAGACAAAGACACTAGTGAAGACAAATATTTAAGTAAGGGGGAACCCTAAGGGTGTTATGATACATAATAATAGTAGTGTGACATATTTGTTCCTGAGACACCTACACTGATGCTGTAGGTTTGTGACAAGTTGTATTAATGTTTAGTGTACAGCATGCCACACCACAACACTTGCTAAAGTTCAAACTAAAAACATGGTTTTGATTTTCAGACGACATCAAGCATTAAAGTAAAAAAAGCCCCCCCTCCCTCTCCCCTCCCCCCCCCCCCCCCCCTCTCAGTGTAGCGTTTTTTTCGGAGTTGTTTTACAGATACACCACAAATATTGTTCAATAGTTACATCACGTACAAGCAGGTTGTGTCTTCTGGGTCTTTAAAATGCACTGTTCCATGGTGCATCTGATGGTCGACGTTTAAAAAAAAGTGAAACTGAGCACATGACCGAGCAATCGGCAGACATCCACGTGCAATGTTTGGAAGCAGTCAACTTTGTTTCCATGTCGGGAAAACAAAAATGTAGAAAGAAAACAGTCTTACCAACTCTGTCAAAGTCACTCCCTTTAAGTTCCTTGGCACCTGGTCCATTTGTAGATCTTATAAAATGGAGGGGGGAGGGGGTGCGATGTAGGTTTCAAATGCAAACTACACATGAATTTGTGCTTACACAGCATTGTTCTATTAAAACTTGTTTAACACACGCTGTAGGGACGCAATACTACCCAGTGTAATAATATCCATATGAAAAGGCCTTGTCAATGCTGCTTTAAGTCCACTTTTACACACCTCAGAGGTTTAATGTATCAGTGTATCGTTCAATGAAAGGCAATGCTTCTGGTGCGCACTTACATTTCTGTCCAAGCGAACGCCTAAGCGCTAGGAGGGAGGACGACCCTTCCCAGTGTGACGCTATGCACTTGAAGCACAATTACATCCCTGTCCAGGGAGCTGCTGCTTGCGGCTGGCTCGGAAAACACGAGGATGAGGTCCGTAGTAGGTGGCTCTTTACTTCGTGATAGTGAAGGGGCTATTTGATAGGATCAGAAGGCTCAGCTGAGGTCCAGGGAGGCCTGAATCAGAGCCATACTATCAGGCATTCCAAGTAAGACAAATGTACTTACAAATATCGCAATTGGAACTCCATTATTTAGTCAAAGTTCATCCTGAAAGTTCGTCCCTCTATGACTTGTTTTTAACTCCCCCAAAGGACAGCTACATCCCCGCCTCAGGAGGGGCTGTGTGCTAGGAGCATGGAAACCCACAAGCCAATGAGGAGCTATGTAACAGAAACAGGCTACACGGCTGTAAAAGAAGGTCCTATGTCGTACAACAAGAGCCACTTCCCACACCACGGGGAAGTTATGTGGTAGGAGATGATTTCGTCGTATAACACAAGAATGAGTTGTGTGCTAAAACACAGCCACAAGGAAGAACCATTCAACATGAGCATGTTTGTATTCCAGTCTTGGAGTTGTGTGGTAAAAGTGGTATTACACATGTGCTCAAGGACGAGATATGTGTCAGGAACAATGGCACATCCATGCCCAACTACGAGCCATCTGCCTGAAGCTTGACTACACTGCAGCATAAAGAGAAGTGCATTGTGAGGCTGCTGCAAAACTCAATCAAGCATTGCCAACTGACCACTGCTTTAAGGTAACGGATTACCTTAAATTAGGCTGGGTGAAAGAAAAGATGACATTTTTATGAACAAATAAACAATTTTTTGTGACATGACCTCAAGCACTCCAATCATATAGTGGGAAATTTTTCAACTTTTCTTCAAACTCTGCAAGCCAATATCGCTCACCACCAGTTGCTCCATACACCGCTCTCTGTGAGAATCAAGCATTGTTTTCTCTATGTATTGTACTACTACTCGATTAGATACAGAGGGAAGTTGTCAATAACGTGCATCTAGAGTTATACGTCATTGAACATCTACTGAAACATCATCTCAGGGCTGAACAAATATCAATGAATCAATCAATCATTCGCATTTATAAAGCGCGCTACTCACCCATTAAGGGTCTCAAGGCGCTGGGGGGGGGGGGGGGGGGGTGTCAGTGCTCAAAGAGCCAGGTCTTGAGCTGCCTTCTGAAGGAGAGGTGATCAGGTATGGCGCGAAGGTAGCTGGGCAGAGAGTTCCAGGTCTTTGCTGACATGAAAGAGAAGGATCTTCCTCCGGCGGTGGCTTTGCGGATGCGGGGGACGGCTGCCAGGGCTTGTCCGGTCGAGCGTAGCGTGCGCGGAGGAGTGTAGAAGGAGACGCGGTTGTTGATGAGTTTGGGTCCGAGGTTGTGCAATGCTTTGTGTGCGTGGGTGAGGAGTCTGAAGGTGATCCTCTTGTTGACTGGGAGCCAGTGGAGTTTCTTCAGGTGTCCGGAGATGTGGTGGAGGCGGGGTATGTCCAGGATGAGTCGTGCGGCCGCGTTCTGGATCCGTTGAAGTTTCTTCTGCAGCTTGATGGTGATGCCGGCGTACAGAGTGTTCCCGTAGTCCAAGCGGCTGGTGACGAGGGCGTGGGTGACGGTCTTCCTGGTGTCGATGGGGATCCAGCGGAAGATCTTGCGGAGCATGCGGAGGGTGTTGAAGCATGCTGAGGTCACTGAGTTGACCTGTCTGGTCATGGAGAGGGATGAGTCCAGGATGAAGCCGAGGTTGCGTGCGTGGTTGATGGGCTGGGGAGTGCTGCCTAGGGCGGGAGGCCACCAGGAGTCGTCCCAGGCGGTGGGAGTAGGGCCGAGGATGAGGACCTCCGTTTTCTCTGTGTTCAGTTTCAGCCGGCTGTCTGTCATCCAGTTCGCTACTTCCTTCATACCGTCGTGTAGTCTGGTCCTTGCTGAGGTGGGGTTGTTGGTGAGGGATAAGATGAGCTGGGTGTCGTCGGCATAGGATATGAGGTCGAGTCCGTGTTTGCGTGCGATGTTCGCTAGGTGGGTCATGTAGATGTTGAAGAGAGTGGGGCTGAGGGAGGATCCTTGGGGTACGCCGCAGATGATCTCCGTGGCTGTAGATCTGAGGGGGGGGAGGGGGACTCTCTGGGTTCTTCCGGAGAGGAAGGAGATGATCCATTCCAGGGCCTTGCCCCTGATGCCGGCGTTGCTGAGGCGGCGTATTAGGGTACGGTGGCAGACAGTGTCGAAGGCCGCAGAGAGGTCCAGGAGTATGAGGGCCACGGTTTCTCCCCTGTCGGTCAAGGATCTGATGTCATCCGTGGCTGCGATGAGGGCGGTTTCGGTGCTGTGGTTAGCTCTGAAGCCGAACTGTGTGGGGTTGAGGGAGTCGTTGGCTTCCAGGGCGGTGGTGAGTTGGGCGTTGACGATTTTCTCAATCACTTTGGCGGGGAACAGCAGGAGAGAGATTGGCCGGAAGTTTTTAAGTTCGGTGGGGTCTGCTGTAGGTTTCTTTAAGAGGGCGTTGAGCTCTGCGTGTTTCCAGCTCTCTGGGAAGGTGGCGGAGGTGAGAGATGCGTTGATGACGTCCCGGAGGTGGGGGCGATGATGTTGTCGGCTTTGTTGTAGATGCGGTGTGGGCAGGGGTCGGATGGAGATCCAGAGTGGAGCGAGTTCATGACGCGGGTGGTTTCCTCGGTGGTGGTTGGGGTCCAGGTGAGGATGGTGGTGTCGTTGGTGGTGGGTTCCGGTGGAGGGTTCGTGTTGTTTGTGGTGAAGCTGTTGTAGATGTCGGTGATCTTGTGGTGGAAGAAGGCTGCGAGGGAGTCGCAGAGGTCTTGTGAGGGAGGGATGGAGTTGTTTTCTGCGTCGGGGTTGGAGAGCTCTTTGACGATTCCAAATAGTTCTTTGCTGTTGTGGGCGTTGTTGTCGAGTCTGTTCTGGTAGGCTGTTTTTCGTGCGGCGCGTAGGCGTTGGTGGTGTTGGCGGGTGGCGTCCTTAAGGGCTGACATGTTCTCTTCGTTCTGGTTGAGGCACCATGTCTTCTCGCGGGTGCGGCATTCTTTCTTGGAGTCCTTGAGGTCGGGGGTGAACCAGGAGTTTTTTTTGTGGTTGTTGGTGTTAGTTTGGGTCTTCAGGGGGGCCAGGTGGGTGGCGCAGTCGGAGATCCAGCTCGTGAGGTTGTTGGCGGCTTCGTTGGGGTCTGTGGTGCTAGTGGGTTGTTTCTGAGCGAGGGTCGATGTGAGTTGTTCCGTGGTGGTTCAATTCCATTGTCTTCTTGGTGGTTGCTGGGTGTGGTGGTGCACAGTGGTCTTCTTGAAGTTGAAGTGGACACAGCTGTGGTCCGACCAGGTGAGTCCGGTGGTGTGGCTGAAGGAGATGTGTTTGCTGGAGGAGAAGATGGGGTCGAGCGTATGTCCGGCGTAGTGGGTGGGGGTGTTGACTAGCTGTTTCAGTCCCAGGTTGGCGAGGTTGTCCAGTAAGGCCGTGGTGTTGTTGTCGGTGTGGTTTTCCAGGTGAAAGTTGAGGTCCCCTAGGAGGATGTAGTCGGTGGATGATAGTGCGTGAGGGTTGACAAAGTCTGCGATGTCTTCGCTGAACTTGGTCCGTGGTCCCGGTGACCTGTACATGAGGGTGCCTCTGAGGGTGGTCTTGGGGTCGCTGTGGATCGCGAAGTGGAGGTGTTCGGCGTCGGGGAGTGAGTTGTCGGTGTATGTCGAGATACGGATGGAGCTTTTGTGTGCGATGGCGATGCCTCCTCCGGTGCGGTTGGTGCGGTCTTTCCGGATGATTTTGTAGCCGTCGGGGATGGCTATGGCAATGTCGGGTGCCGAGGAGGGGTTCATCCAGGTCTCGGTGAGGAAGGCGATGTCCGGGTTCGTTGAGTTGATGAGGTTCCACAGTTCGATGGCGTGCCTGTGGACGGATCAGGTGTTGACCAGGATGCAGTGGAGATTGCTTCCAGGGGAGTCGATTTTGACGGGAGCGGTGTGAGTCCGTAGACAGTTGAAGCGGCAGTTGCTGCAGGTAAAAGGGCCGTGGGTTCGTTTCGGGGTGGCGCGGTAGCAGCCCGGCGTGCGGCCGGGGTTGAGGCTGGCGAGGGTGGTGGAATCGTAGGTTTGGCGGGGGTTGCGGGGGCCAGGGGTTTGGGCGCTGGGCGTGGTCCAGGCGCGGACGGGCGCAGACTGGCTTTCCTAAGGCGCGTCTGCTGCGCGGCCTCGCAGTGGCCGCCATTTAAGGGGGTAGCCTGGGAGGAGGGGTCAGCTGGGAGGCGGGAGGGTAGGCGGAGCGGCGAAAGGCGGGAAAAAGCGGGAGAGGCGAGGAGCAGAAGGCGGGAAAAAACGGCGAGAAAAAGGCCTGAAAAAGGACGAGGCGGCCAAAAAGCGAGTGGGAAAAACAGTCGAGGGGAAAAAACGGCGAGTGGGGGCAGGAAGACACGGCGGACACAGTCACTCGGGGTACAAAAAGAAGAGGGGAGCGCGATCACACAGGGCAGCAGACACTCGGGGAACAATCAGGCAATCAGAAAACAGTCAACGGGCAAACAGGCAGAAGGCACACAGGAGCTGGTGGCGCTGCGGGGGCAGGGGAGCGACCTACCCTGGGGTCAAAGGTCGCTACCTCTGCCTCGCAGCGGCCGCCATTTAAGGGGGTAGCCTGGGAGGAGGGGTCAGCTGGGAGGCGGGAGGCGGGAGGGTAGGCGGAGCGGCGAAAGGCGGGAAAAAGCGGGAGAGGCGAGGAGCAGAAGGCGGGAAAAAACGTCGAGAAAAAGGCCTGAAAAAGGACGAGGCGGCCAAAAAGCGAGTGGGAAAAACAGTCGAGGGGGAAAAAACGGCGAGTGGGGGCAGGAAGACACGGCGGACACAGTCACTCGGGGTACAAAAAGAAGAGGGGAGCACGATCACACAGGGCAGCAGACACTCGGGGAACAATCAGGCAATCAGAAAACAGTCAACGGGCAAACAGGCAGAAGGCACACAGGAGCTGGTGGCGCTGCGGGGGCAGGGGAGCGACCTACCCTGGGGTCAAAGGTCGCTACCTCTGCCTCGCAGCGGCCGCCATTTAAGGGGGTAGCCTGGGAGGAGGGGTCAGCTGGGAGGCGGGAGGCGGGAGGGTAGGCGGAGCGGCGAAAGGCGGGAAAAAGCGGGAGAGGCGAGGAGCAGAAGGCGGGAAAAAACGGCGAGAAAAAGGCCTGAAATTGGACGAGGCGGCCAAAAAGCGAGTGGGAAAAACAGTCGAGGGGGAAAAAACGGCGAGTGGGGGCAGGAAGACACGGCGGACACAGTCACTCGGGGTACAAAAAGAAGAGGGGAGCGCGATCACACAGGGCAGCAGACACTCGGGGAACAATCAGACAATCAGAAAACAGTCAACGGGCAAACAGGCAGAAGGCACACAGGAGCTGGTGGCGCTGCGGGGGCAGGGGAGCGACCTACCCTGGGGTCAAAGGTAGCTACCTCTGCCTCGCAGCGGCCGCCATTTAAGGGGGTAGCCTGGGAGGAGGGGTCAGCTGGGAGGCGGGAGGGTAGGCGGAGCGGCGAAAGGCGGGAAAAAGCAGGAGAGGCGAGGAGCAGAAGGCGGGAAAAAACGGCGAGAAAAAGGCCTGAAAAAGGACGAGGCAGCCAAAAAGCGAGTGGGAAAAACAGTCGATGGGGAAAAAACGGCGAGTGGGGGCAGGAAGACACGGCGGACACAGTCACTCGGGGTACAAAAAGAAGAGGGGAGCGCGATCACACAGGGCAGCAGACACTCGGGGAACAATCAGGCAATCAGAAAACAGTCAACGGGCAAACAGGCAGAAGGCACACAGGAGCTGGTGGCGCTGCGGGGGCAGGGGAGCGACCTACCCTGGGGTCAAAGGTCAAATATTGTGGGAGGCTGTTCTGAATCACTAAGAGATCCATATTTCCCTTCATTGTGGAATTATCTGGACCCACAGGGCCCCAGGTGTGCCTCTATACCTCACATTATTTTCAATATTTAACTTCATATTCTGGCCACCTCTATGCAAGTTTTAATTCCACTAATATAATCGTGTGGATTGTTTAAAGTCTATTTACAGCCTTTATCATGAAGGGATAGTCTTAACCATGCTTGAGAATAACTCATGGTGATTATTTATTCATTTTTCATTGGAGTAGCAAATTGCAAATAGGCCTAAAGATTAAAAAAATGGAGGGATGTAGTGAAGTGAATCAATGGACCCTATGTACTGGTCTGAAGTTTTAATAGTGAATCACTATGTTTTGGGTCAGATCTTTTATTTGGTGGAAATTTGTGTTTTTCCAGCTTATGATTCATCTCTTGTCAACATTTATTGATTTTCAAGCTATGATTCATTCTTGTAACAAATACATTATCTTAAATTCCTGAATAATTTCATAATAGATTTTTTCCAATTTTCATTTGTTTTGTGGGAAATATGTGATTCTGTGTACAGCGAGCTTTGGGCAAAATTCCACTTCACTTTTGGTTGATTATAATTTGCTCAGTGAAGCTAGAAACATGTCAGTTTCGGTGGTCTACCTGCTACTAAAGACCCAAAAACTCATTTTGATTTACAAAATGGCAAAAGTTAAACTACAAGTGCAAGACCTTCAATAGTCGAGCCATCTCACTTCTAAAGCTACCCACCAACAAACTGTTACTATTTTATTATTCCCTCAAATGCCTAAATTCTCACATTGAAGTGCCAGAAGATATCTATCACATCATTCAAATAAGCATTAACCAGTGACGTTTTAGAAACTGTCCATCATTTAGACATCATTGCTGCTTCACTGCTCAATTAATGATTTGCCTTATTAAAGGTCAACCTTGCTGATGCTTTATTCAAAGATGATGTGTTATGCGCTTTTAAAGTTAAGATTATGTCACTATTTCCGGAAAACCGTGAAAGGTGTTTAAAAGTCAGAAACTTAATTTCTCAATCCTCCCATTAAGATACTCGCTTAAACTGATACGAAATTGGTATTTCTTGATATGGGACGGCCTGTAACATTAAAGGGATTTTGTTAATTTCAACCTTTGCACTGTTCAGGCATAGCAAAGTGCCCTTTGCTTTAGGAAAAGAAATGCAAATGTGTGCCCCTGGGGAAGCCCTCAGGCTTCTGTGTTTGTGGTCGTGGAACACAGATCCTATCAAATACAGTTTATGGAACATTATCCTGCATCCAGGTCCTCAATGTCAAAACAGGAAACAGTTTATTATTAAAGCAAGGCCGAACTTGTCAGCACAACAAATATTAAAAGTATGCAAAGGTTGTCAGATTGCCTCGCAGATATGCAAATAATAATAATCTTGAAAAACGCTCGCTATATGCAAATGTTTCTCATAGATATTAGTCATGGATATCCTGAAAAGCTGACTTTGTTTTGGCAATAATCTATCAGCGACTCAGCCCTATATTACAGACTGCTAAAAGTATTATCATATCCCCAGGGAAGTATGTCAGTCTTCATTTATGACACAGCAGCTTCAGAAAACCAGAAAAGAATCGTACTTAAACCCAAACAGGATTGATGGGAACAAATATTAATTATTAGTACAATGGGGCCTCCTCCAAAGATTGGGGGAATTCATCAAAATTCCTTCCCAAGTACCCTGTACACTTGTAAATATAAAATCATGTAAATGGTTTGCAAAGAATACAGAGCCCTATAAGTGGCCCACCTCGCCTTCCTTTAGCTGCCTTTTAAAAGAAAGTTTAAAACAAAGTAATTACAGTACTTTTTAACCAAGCTTCTGAAAGTAGTACCATGGACTTTTTTCAGTGTTAGCATATTCTGCGATCTAATTGTTTCTAGTGAAGTTATCACACTCCAGAAAATCAACGAAACATCATGCAGCCATGTGCATGCATCCTATTGCCTTCCTCTGCCCTCATTTGTGTCTTCACTTTATTTCAGTCATTGTGCACCACTTCTCAAAACCAGGGAATCTCTTCTTTAAAAGTACCGCGATTCAAGTCACCTATTTTTGTCGTGAACTAAAGAACCAAACATTTCCTTTAAGTAACAATAATGACATTTATTGACTGTGTAATTTACAAAGTTTCTTTGGTTTTGGGATTTGTGGACACCAAAATACCACAATCGTATTAAAAAATATTCGAAAAAGATTCCTTCTGGGCATGACAGGAAAAGATTACACTGGTGATTACCAACCTGTATTAGCCTTTCTCACTGAGCCACCCAAACATACTAAAAGATGTGTTATTATTTCATACCTTTGTATCTTTTACAAACACTTTTGCTATATCATGTTTGGCAGCATCATTATATCTTAAAATTGCATGTCTCAACCAGTGTCTCAACAAAACACAAAGGTTAACAACCATTTACTCAATGCTGCATTCAGCATGTTGGTGACTACTGGTTTGAAACTCTGTACCATAAGAGATAACAATTAATATTATTATTGAAAATTAACAAATGTGTAGCATGTGTGCTACCACTTGCGTATCCTTGTTTCACTTGGGGCCTGCTTTATAAAAAGTATTATATTTTGTAAGTTTGCGTCGCTTTTGCGTCAAAAAATGCCGTAAAGTCGGTGCTAACTTTTCATAAATCAGGCCCTTAATCTTACCAATTTGCTGCAGGCCGAAGCATGCATGCTTAGTTGATTGATTTTGTAAGCTACCTCCATAGGTGTTGTGGTAAACATACTATTGAAACAAACCACTACCAAATCTAGGTCGAAAATCACTATCTGTGGGGACCATTAAAAAGAAGCATTTTAAACCACGCTGATTCCTTTAGGTATACTATGTACTTATGCAATATTTTCCATAGCATTGGCTCTCCTTCCTTGTGCACAAGGAACTCTAGACAAACATCTCACAAAAAGGAGGGAAACATCTGAAAGAGATGCCCCAGGGCCTGCACTGGCAGCCTCCCATTCACCCACGCAATCCAGGAGATACTCTTCCAGCTCCCACACCCCTCTGCTGCTTTCGGATTGTATTACTGGCAGAGGGTTGGTGTTTCTTCACTGATTCTGACACGTTTAACCTCTGCAGATGTGTGCTTTTCAGCATACGAAAATAATCTACTTGCATAAAAGTAGAGCTGGTGAAATGATCCTCAGGGAATCAGAGAATACAGACTGCACCGTTGACCGTGCAATTTTGCACCAACTTTTCCAGATAACGTGATTTTATAGGCGCCCAACCAACAGTGCACTAATGTTGCCGCTACACGTAGTCAATGTTTGTAAAGAATTTTAAAATATACCATCTTCCTAAGGCTAAATGTGTGGATTTTCACTTCTGGGGTGACAAGTTTGTAGACTGTACTATTGCCAGTAGAATTTTGCCCCAACAGTTCTGTATTATATGGGTGGCATCAGTACAGGAATAATTTTGCACCAACACTTTCATCATGGGTCCAACCAGTCCCAAACTGCACTAGTGCAATTTATAAAATTCAGAAACGTTTGTGCAAAAGTACATGAAATGTGATCTCTGAAGGCAGCCCTTAACACGTAGGACTACATAGAGAAGTGACAAAGGCCCCTGCAGCCCCTTCGGTACAGGGGGGCATCAACTCTTTTGGGAGACGCCCAACACACCAGGGGGCCCCAAACCCTTCAAGGAGGCCCCACCTCTCTCAAAGATTTTTAGGTGTAAGGACCCTCTCCTGACAAAAATTTCTAGAACCTGGTACTCCTCATCATCAACAATAATAAATGTCCCAATTTCCCACAGCAAAACATTTTTATGGTGAGGAAATAATAATACTAAACAGTGTTTAGACAACCAAAGGTCAGTGAGTGCGGGTGCGTGGTCAAAGGTGTAGCTAAAAACAAAGGTCCTCATTTATGAGGATTTGGCTTAGGACAGTGCCACAAGTCTCCTTGCTACACTGCCCTATGTCAATACAAAAGGGCAGAAAAAGACCATATTAATGAAATACAGTGCATTTCTGTTCTTTACCCCTGCGCTGGCGCACAAATTCTGACTAGCGCCAACGTAGGCAGGATTGTTTTTGTGCAGGAAGAGGCACCTTCCTGCACAAAAAACATCCAGAGTGGCATAGTACCTCTTTCTATATGTGCGGCTGATAGCAACACACATAGAAAGAGGAAAAACAACGAGAAATTGAAACATTTCTCCTCATTATGCCTGCTCTGGGGAGGCGTAAGGTTTTTGGCACTGCTCCAGTTTATGTGATTTTGTAAATCTGGGGCAGCGTCAAAATCCATGGGTGTTGCGTGGGAACACCCACCACAACGCCCATGGAACGCGTCCTTGACTCAAAGTAAGGCAACGCAGCAGCTTGCGCTGCTTTGCCTCACTCTAAATCTATGTGGCCAAGCAAAGCAGCGCAGGGTGGCTTTGCGTCACCTCAAACGTATGATTGCGGGGCTTGTGCTGCTGAAGCATCAAAAAAGTGATGCTCCGGTGGTGCAAGCCTTTCATAAATAAACCCCAAAATATTCGAAGTTGTTTTTAAGTCTTTCACCCTCAGGTAGCTCAATATAAATTAACAGCCAGCTTAAATGAAAAATAAATAAAAGAAAGCTGTTACTCAGTGGAAAATGCACTGTAGTGCATTATGAAACCTCTATTAGCTAATGCACAGCAGAAGTCTGTGTGTACCCAGAGAGCGACAGAATTCAATCCTGGTTGGTGCATTTGAGAATAGTGACATGTATTTTTAGTGCCACGAGGTCACAGCCTGTGACAGAAACCTCTGTGAATATGTAAGATAATAGATTTAAGTAATACCAGAGTATATGCAATACCTTTTTTCTTTAAATAGCTGTCCTTTCAACACCTCCAGGTTAAGTAAGTAAGTGCAGTGTCACTACAATTTAAAGCACACACACGTCTAACTCTGTACTACCCCCCAAAAAAGATTAAATGTTTGTCATCACAAAGCTTTGTGATTCAATCAGCTCCCAAGCATCCTTTATGGTACCAGATTACCTTTTACAATTGCAGATCAGCTTGGAAAGCACATTTTGATTTCATTCAGGAAGCAGGCACCCTGGAATGAAGGCCTCCTTAGCTGTCTGTGCAGCTTTCACAGCACAGGAGACTCAATAAATTGAAGTTCACCCGAGGCATTTTAACAATCGGCTGGGGGACTGCGCCACCCCCTTTCCAGGACTCCATGCCCCCCCCCCCGGGGGTCGCGGCCCGCAGATTGAAGACCTCTGAGAATATATGTTAGATATGGGGGATTTGGGGGACCCTCATCACATTCTGCGGGGGCATCATTTTGCGTTACACCACTGGTAAGGCAGGTGGTCACTAGT
Organism: Pleurodeles waltl; assembly: GCF_031143425.1. Lineage (NCBI taxonomy): Eukaryota > Metazoa > Chordata > Amphibia > Caudata > Salamandridae > Pleurodeles > Pleurodeles waltl. The sequence goes on along the minus strand of NC_090450.1, from coordinate 128,713,478 downwards.
AGCACTCATGCCAATATACCCTATTCAGGCGGGACACTCCGGATTGTTTAAGCCAAAATGGTTTATTTTAGGTATTAATTTTGAGGAAGGAGCTGTTATGCGCCCTCCATTAAGAATCGTTCTCGTGCAGCACATTCTAGGGGTGTAGCTTCAGGGGGACAGAGTGTGCATTCTGTACAATATAGCTGGGTACAGGTGCTGTCAGATGGATATACTGCGAAATCCGTCTGATTTCACCTAGGAATTTTACACGCCCCCTGTTGACAAACAAACACACACTCGTCTCTGTTTTGAAGGCCTTCAAAAAGTTGTGTTTTAGGGACACTTAACAATCGGCGCTCCCCTGCGCTCCCCCATGTCCTGCTCCTCAAATAATGCATGTTAAACAAAACGTGCCTGCTTGATTGTTGGGAAATCTGAAGCTCCCCACAAACTTAGTGACCATACTGCGCCCCTGCACCTTGCTATGTGACTTTGATAGGTGTCCTTGCACTAATAAGAAGTATAATGGCGCACCTCTCACGCAGCCCCCATCTTGTGAGCTCGATCCTTTTTTTAACCATATTTTCTGATGAACCGATGTCCGCGCGACAACTGCTAGTTGCCCACTCCAGAATATGGCGCTGGAAAGTTCAAGGCTGAGAGCTGTCCCACTGAGTGGCCCTCGCCAGAGCTCCCGCAGTTACAGGAAGACCTTGGTGCCCTTACCCGATACCCCACGACAGGCCACCAGCGGCACCAACATGCACGTGGATAGTTTGTATCCCTGCGGCTATGTAATGGAGCCAAATCAGGGAGCAAACTAAAAATCGGTGTTTAATTGCACTACTGTTCAGAGTACAGGAGGACCAACTCGTGTTGTCAAACCTCTAAACTCTAGGCTGATTATCCCATGGTCGAAAAGTGTGGAAGAGAGGTGTTTGTTATATTTAGCAAAGTGCACTAGCCCTCTGTCCAAGGCTGCCATTGAAATTAATTATTAAAACGCTCACAGAAATGGCGGGTCTCCTCAGCGCCATGTGCCTGTGTCTAATTTAGTTTCATGTTTTAATTGGAAACTCCCCTCGCGCTTATCCTACTCTCGGTGCAAGCCAGTGTACGCAAAGCTCATGGTACTCGCCATCGTGCATTGTTTATGCAGTTCATGATGGAAGCGCGCGGCCACGCGTGCCCTTGACTCCCACGCGCGCATCATCACAGAAATGGCCACGCGCTCGAGCTGGACAGCGCCCCGGGCAGCATCCTGCGCAGGAAGGCGGGTCACGCACCTTCCATCCGCACACCCTCTACCCATGACCGGGACCCCGTGCTCACCTCCCGGGTTCCGCTAGCCCCTCTGAGCTGCCGCTTGTTGTCATGCTGCCGCCGGGACTCACGGAGCTCCAGGTGCAGCTGTGTGTTGTATGTCTTCCTCCTAGGTGCAAGCTCGTGCTCCCAATACCCCGGGAGCACAACAAAGGGACGCGCGGGATCTTTGCATGCAGGTGTGGCTGCAAGAGCCCGCCCAGCGTCCAAGAGCCAAGTGCAGACACACGCGGAGGGGGCGCGGGGGGCTGTGTCGATCATCAAGAGAAGCGGGAGCTTGTCTCTGGCGGAAGTACACAAACAGCCAGTGGTTATGCCGAGGTTGAGAGCTCAGGGGAACCCGTCTGCAATAGTGTTTTATTGTTTCATTGTAGACGCCCCTCGCACAGCACATACATAGTTTCAAACTGCAGAAAGCTGCCTGTGACCCAAACACATTTTTAACATTTAGAGAGCACGAATGTTGGATCTATTTTGCACTAGCAGAGCCATAAAATGTGTAATATGGTTATTTAAGGGATGCAAAGACTAAATTACAAAATTGACACCAACGGGCTGGATTGACTTCATGCGCAGGCAACTTGGCTTGTTCCAGTCTCTCTGAAAAAACAAGAAAGAGGCGCTAATTTCATTATTTGTAATTGTAGCTAATGCAAACGTGCAGTTGCTGACAATGGGATGTGGTCCATTTAGATAATATGGGACTGTAAGCACGGAACATTTAAAAAAGCTGGAACATCCATCACATAGTATTATTATTTTGTAGTTTAAGTTATATAGTAGTTTGTGCGAGATGAAAAAGGATGTATGTTGGATACAAATCAGTTAATGTTTTGATTTTATGCACATTCCAGTCACAATAAACTAAATGTTACACCTATATATAAAGTTTGTTAGAAATGGGGTCTCTAGTTGGCAGTCAGTTTGCACCCTGTCCAAGTAGGGACCTTCACTCTAGTATGGATAAGGGGGATACCTGCTCAGATAACCCCTGCTATCCCCCTTGGCAGCTTGGCACGAGCAGTTGGGCTTATCTCAGAAGCAATGTGTAAAGCATTTGCACATAACACACAGTAATTAGTGAAAGCGCTACAAAAGGACACCACACCAGTTTTAGAAAAATAGACAATATTTATCTGTGTAAAACAGACCAAAACGATTAAAATCTAACATACAGTGCTAAAGATATGAATTTTGCAAAATTTACTCAGAAATACAGTTCCTTGAAGTCAATAGCTCCACCTGGGGCTATCATGTCGTCGTGATCAACAAAACCAACAGTTCAGGCCAGCTGCGGCATTGTGGGCCACTTATGGTGTCAGGGAGACCCACAAACAGTACATTTGGAATTGCAAGGCGTCATGATCCTCCTCGTGTTGAGCTCCGGAGACCGGCTTTGCTTGCGTCGCAGTGTCGGTTCTGGAGTCGGTGCGTGGATCGTCGGGTCCTTGAAGTCACACGCGTTGCAGTTAAAATTTCAGGCTGATGAAGTCAGGAGCGCTGGTGTAGATGGCGTCAGGGCTGTGGTGCGAAGCGGAATGATGCGACGTGCGGTGCCCACAGGTCACATGCAAGCAGCGGCTCAGTGATGGCGTCCAGCAGCGTTGGTGAGACCAGGGCTGGGGTGTGAAGTGGGGCAGTGCAACGTGCAGTGTCACTAGGTCACGGGGCAGGCAGAGGTCGTCGTTGCTGAAGCGCTGTCGTCGGTAAGCCCAAGCCGGCAGTGCGGGACGGGACGGTGCTTCGTGACCCTCAAGAATGGTGTCTATAGGCTACAGTGCAGGCAGGGTTGCCTGGTGACAACAGTTGACTCGATGGTGCTGGCGTCGGTGGACCGGGCCTGCGGTGCAGGACGGTGCTTCGTGTACCTCACGAGCGGTGTCCATAGGCCATAGTGCAGGCAGCTGGGCCGGTGTCAGCAGGAGTGTCATCATCGGGGATGGCCAGGCTGCGGTGTGAGCAGGCGATGCCAGAGTGCGGGGCCCACAGGTCGCGGTGCGAGCAGCGGCTCAGTGAAGTCGCCCGATGATGGTGTCGGTGAAATCAGGGTTGTGGTGCAAAGCGGGGCAGTGTGGCTCCATGCGGCGTCAGCAGGTCAAAGTGCAGGCCAGCGGTGTAGTTGGCAGCATCGCAGTGGTTTCTCCTCTTGAACAGCACAAAACACACAGTTCCCAGTGCTGCAGGTCAAAGAAACTGAAGTCTTTGGTGTCCCTGAGACTACCAACAAGAGGCAATCTCTACTTCAAGCCCTTGGAGAACTTTCTCAAGCAGGACACACAGCAAAGTTCACCCTTTGCACTCTTTTCAGGCAGAAGCAGCAACTGCAGGCCAGTCCAGCAAAGCAACACAGCAAATGGACACTATTCCTCCTTCAGCTCTTCAGCTCCTACCCTGGGCAGAGGTTCCTCTTGTTTCCACAAAGATTCTAAAAGTCTGGGGTTTTGGGTCTTCTTCTTATACCCCTTTCTGCCTTTGAAGTTGGAAAACTTCACAGCAAAGCCTCTAGTGTTTGCAAGATCCTTCCTTGTCCAGACCAGGCCCCGAGACACACACCAGGGGGGTTGGAGACTGCATTGTGTGAGGGAAGGCAAAGTCCTTTCAGGTGCAAGCGACCACTCCTCCCTCCACTCTAGCTCAGATGGCTTATCAGGATATGCGGGCTACACCCTAGCTCCCTTTTGTGTCACTGTCTAGAGGAGAGGTGTGAACAGCCCAACTGTCAAACTGACCCAGACGGGGAATCCACAAACAGGCAGGATCATAGAATAGTTTAAGCAAGAAAATGCCTACTTTCTAAAATCTGCATTTTCAAACTCACAATCTAAAAACCAACTTCACTGAAAGATGTATTTTTAAATTTTGAGTTCAGAGACCCTAAACACCATATTTCTATATGCCCTCAAAGGGAATCTGCACTTTAAAGTTATTTAAAGGCAGCCCCATGTTAACCTATGAGGGAGATAGGCCCTGCAACAGTGAAAAACAAATTTAGCAGTATTTCACTGTTAGGACATGTGTAACCCACCAGTACATAACCTACATTTTAAATACACTGCACCCTGCCCATGAGGACAACCAGGACTTCTACCTGGGGGAACCCCTGTCACTCTCACCTAGAGCCAGTAGAGTTTCTCTCCGACCAGTAGGAAAATGACTCCTCATGCCAGTTCCCCAATCCACCTCAGGGACCCTGCGAACCTCTGGAGCTATCTCATACTCCTGAATCTCCTGGTGTGTGTTAACCCCCTCCTACAAACCCCCTCCTACAAACCTGGCTTCCAGCATCAGCTCCTCAATTCTTTTCTTTAGAACATGTATAACCCACCAGTACATATCCTACCTTTGAAATACACTGCACCCTGCCCATGGGGCTACGTAGGGTGTACCTTAAGTGTGCCTTACATATACCAAAAGTGGGTACCCTTGCTAGTTCGAACTGGCAGTTTAAAAATGGACACTCAGACAAGGAGGAAGGAGGCAAAAAGATTGGGGATGACCCTGCAAAAATGGCCAGATGCAACACAGTTCCAAAGATTGTTTATATGTTGTTTATTTACAGTGGTCCCAATTTTGTAAAGATCTCATCATTAAGGTTCTCGGTGTTCAATATATGGCACTCATAAATTATTTTGTAGCATACTTTGCAGTTATTGTCCAATGCCAACGTGGGGTGCAAATTCAATGTGCAATATACATGATTTGTATTAAAAACAACATTTTGATTGTAATTTTTTCAGGCCACATGCAAAGAGGACATAACTGTTAAACCATAGTTTTATGCCTGAAGGGCCTTCCTGCACAAAAATTATGTGGACCACTACTTACATGTCCCATATCCTTCCATAGCATACTCCTCAATAACCCAATTTAGCATACTCAAATATATGAGCCCAGCAGAATTGGATTACTTGGTCTCTTTATTTCGCAGCGCGATCTCGCTGGGCAGTAGTGAAGCACTTTGCATGACATCGATCGTGTTACATAGGTAATTGCACTGTTAAACCATAGTTTTATGCCGGAAGGGCCTTCCTGCACAAAAAGTATGTGGACCACTACACAGACACCTTTTCACTATGGCGCAATGGTGGTTGCATTGGTGCATGGCTGCACAAACTGTGGCTGCACATACACACTTTTGCCGGTTACATAGATAAATGCACTTTTGCTGGTTATATGGATAATTGCACTTTTGCCAATAGGTTTCACTACGGACAAACTTTTATTTCTCTTTGTGTGTCTGCTTTGCGCTTATGGCAGCTGTTGGCTCGCTTATGTAAAACTTTTACTTTTCAGTTTATATGGCAAGAAAACTCCGGTTAGTTATGTGAAACTGTTTTACTTTTCATTTTCAATTTATGTGACAGTTTACAATGCTAATAGCTCTAACTCGAGCAAACGCAAAACCCATTGCATTGCAAATGCTTGTTTTAAATTTGAAGCTTGATTCCAGACACACTTTGTACTGCTTCACTGCCTCTGTGACACCGACAAACACGCTCACACTCAGGGGCATCGTCAAGCCCACCGCTTTAGCAGCTTCCGCGAGGGTGAGGTTTTTGGTGGGTCTCGGCAGACACAGGCTCATAATTAATATTAAAGGTTGGGGAGGTGAGTGAGTGGATGGATGGGTGGGTGTGTGAGTGAGGGAAATGGTGGATGGGTGGGTGAGTGAAGGGGTGTATGGATAGATGCATGGATGAATAAGTTAAAGAATGGATGTAAGAGTGGATGAGTGAAAGGGAGAAAAGATGGATTAATGTGTGAAAGGATGGATGATGAATGAGTGAAAGAATGGATGATGAGTGAAAGGATAAACGGATGGTAGGTACATAGATGGACGGATGGAGTGAAAGGATGGATGAAAGGATGGATGTAAGGATGGATGAGTGACAGAATAGATAAATGAGTGCAAGGGTGAATGGCTGGATGAAAGGGTGGACAGATGGATGAGCAAAAGGATGAATGGACAGATGGATGAGTGAGTGAAAGGATGGATGGATGAGAGAAAGGGTAAATGCATGGATGTGTGAATGAAATGGTGAACGGAAGAGTGAGTGAAAAGGAGGATGGATATATGCATGGATGAATGAGTAAAATGGTGAATGTAAAGATGGATGAGTGGAAAGGAGGATGGGTGAATAGATTGGTGACTGAATGGATGGATGGATGGATTGGTCAGAGAAATGATGGATCAATGAGTGAGTGAACGAATGGATCAATAAGTGAAAGGGTCATGGGTGGATGGATGGTTGGATGGATGGATGGACTGAGTGAAGGTGTAGATGGGTGGATGAGTGAAAGGACATGGATGGATGAGTGAAAGGATTGGTGTAGGATGGATGAGTGAAACAATGGATGGATGAATGAAAGGGAGGGTGGATGGATGGTTGGATGAAAGGTGAACAGATGGGCGAGTGAAAGGGTGAATGAATGGACAAATGAGTGAAAAGGTGGATGAATGGAGCAGTGAGTGAAAAGGTTAACTGGATGGATGAGTGGATGGGTTTGTCGAAGGATGGATGGATAAGTGAAAGGATGGATGCTTGAGGGAAAGAATCGATGGATGAGTGAAAGATAGGATGTATGGATGTATGGAGTGGCAGGATGGATGGAGGTGTGAAAGAGTAGATAGATGAGCGAAAGGATGGATGGATGAATGGATCGATGACAAAGGGTAGATGGAGGGATGGGTGGTTGAAAGGGGGATGGATAAGCGGAAGGATGGATGACTGAGCAAAATGATGGATATGTTTGATTGGTAGGTTTGAAGATAGATGGATAGGTTGGGATATGGATGGACTGACCGATGGACAGAATGGTAACAGACTGAATGTTAGATGAAAGACTGAATGGATGACAGAATTTAATGGCGAAATGGTGATTATCAGGGGTGGATGGAAGGATGAATGGATGAATGGGTAGATGCTAATATGGTTGAGACAAGCAAGCTCCTCTCGGAAGGGCCGCAATGGCTTGCTTCGTTTGCTTGGTGCTAGAAGAGTTTTGGTTGAAAGTGTGTGGGGGGTATTTTACTTTTCCTGCCACTGCCTTGCACACTGAAGCCTCACCTTCTCTGCGGAACTCTTCCTCATTCTCAGCCTCGCATTGAGTCACTTGCAGTCTGCGGCACCTACACTTCCATTGTGGTGTCATCAGGTGAGGTGGGGGAATAGCTGCTCTTTGCCTCGGCAGCCACATTTGCCTTGTACCTCAGCCGCTGATGTCAGCTCATTTTCAGCTAAGGGAAGTGAAACTGACTGAGCGGCTGTTGACATAGGAAGCTGAGCTGATTATTTGTGAGTGAATAAGCAGACACAGCTACATTATGCAGGCATCAGTAGCGTAGCAAGGGTGCTGTGGGCCCTACTGCAAGCATCGAAAATGGGCCCCTTTGTGCGCCTTGTAGGGAATGGAAGCATCCAAACCTGTGCAGAGGGCCTGACCCCTGGTGCATCGGCTGCATCATTGGTAGCTGGCAAGGCTGGGCTCGGGAGTACGACTGGAAAATTAGTTTTCTTCCCTCTTTCTCATCAGACACATTCTTCTGTTGCTACAACACAGCATAATAAAGTGGAAGAGGGGTTGAGGGAGGCCCTATGTCCAGGACCCAATTCTCAAGAAAGCTTTCATTGTGAAGGTCAATGAGAATTTTGTGAATATGGCCCATTATCTAGATGAGTGTTATATTTGACCTTTAGCAGTGGAATACTCAGGGTCCTGCTGTCAATGACACCATTGTTTTCCAGCCCTTTTGCTGTCACTTCATGCAACTCCTATAATCATTTCCTGTGAGCCCCACTTCTCGCACTTTGCTTTGTTGCATCACTTCGTGACCGCCCTGATGCCTCTGCCCATCACAAACACTGCAGTTATTCAATGTGTGAAGAAGGCACTAGCCAGGACTGTACTGGGGAAGGTGAACAAATGACTCCTTCACAATTGAGCAGTGTCCACTACCTACATGCCCCTTCACTTGTTGAATATGGTGGGTATGGCAACAGCCTGAAAGCTAGCAGCTGCCCAGGTCATTTTCTGTTGTAAGGGTATAATGTAACTTCCACTTCCCCCCCACAAACAAATCCTTTCCTTTGCAGCACTTCTGTTAGGATGGGAATGCCCCCTTCATTGTGAAAGGATGTGTACCCTTTGCCAAGGTTCCCGACTGCAGGTGGAACTGGTATTCTGAGTTTTATTTTTGCCCTGGCTTCTCACAGATCTAGTGTGTGCACAGAGGCTTAGTTCTATCCCTTGTAATGCAAGGGCCAAGGTCTGTCCAGTGACCTGTAGGAGAGCACCAAGCGTGCTATCATTTAGATAGTGACCTACGGTCTGTGACCTGGGTGCTTCACGTGAGGCGGTGGTGGCTCCATGTTGTGTGATTTAAAGTTTGACCGGGCTTTCTTATCTGTACATGGTTTACTGACCCCTCTTGCACAAAGGTCTTGCGTTATCTGGAAACCAAAACCTTGCGCTGACATCCAATGTGCTTATTGAGTGCCTGTGTGTAAAGTGAGCGTGTGACTTCTGCATGGTCGAAGGACTTTCTGCGTGTATGTGTGTGTGAGTGAGAGAGAAAGAGAGAGAGACAGAGAGAGAGCAAATGGAGTATTGAATCCTGTGGGATCCATCTTGGATGTCCATTGTTTGGCATGGTACAAGAAGCAGGATGAGGGCTGCTTTTCTACAGAGAAAGAATATTGCCTGCATTCCTGCTACTAGATGATGAAGATTCGGAAGTGAGGACTACCATGAATCCATGAGGTGCAGCCTTTGTAGGAATATTTCTTTAAAGCAAGTTTCCTCAATCAGGCTTGTTTCAATGTTCTAACATAATGGTAGACAAGGCACAGAAGCAGAAGGTGAACATGATCTATCCAAGATTTAACACTTTGTAAAGTAGGAGAACCACAATTGCACTCCAGGACAGAAGTTACAAAGGGATTACCACTTTTGTTACCTACAGTAAAGTGTTAAAAAGTTGCATACTATTTACTTCTAAATTTACCTTGTCAAGTGTTTATAGCTTATGACCCAGAAAAATGGTGCTATGTGCATAGTTGAGTAATTATCTTGTTGCATGATGATTTAAGAAATTCTTTGTGGAGGACAGAATTCTCATTCACATTGTTAGGGCATGCCTTTGCTTACAAACAGCTCCCTCTTGTGAAGGGTTCTTCCGTAGGTTTCTTACGCTATGCCTATTTAAAGCTCCCAGGCATTGTGTCAAACCCACTTAAAGCAATGACCCTACGTCTATGATGTTCACCACAAAATGCTCTGCCATTTCTCTTTCATCTAAAGGGTGAAGTGAAATATGATTAAGCAGATATGTTGTAGTCGAGGTGCTGTGCATTTCGATGGACACTCAGAGTCTTATTACAAGATCCTTGGTACTGCCTCTAGTTTTAACGGGGATTACAGATGGAACACAGAGGTTCCCTGTTGTAAGAAATCAGGATATTAGTTGAGGGTGTTGAGTGTCCACCTCAAATTACAACCTCAACCCTTGGCAAGTTGAACTCTTAATATTACTAAATTAACCTGAGCTCAACCCCCCCCCCCTGTACGGATGGCACAGAGCAGACAGGCTTAACTTAAAGGTCATGCGTAAAGTATTTATGCAGTGCCAAACCAGTAATAAAATGAAAACACAACACAAGCACTAGAGTTATGAATTTTTAAAGTTTACATGTGAAAATAGTGCCAAAATTGTTAAGCCCTACTGGTTATTCCTGACAGGTACCTAGGTGCTGACCACGATTGAGTATGGATCTGATACAGAAACCAAGTTCCAGGCTGGGTCAGAAGTTTTACCTTCAGACTTAGGGGTATATATTCATAATGGGGTTTGCTTTGTGCGTGTACCACACAATGTGGTACATGCATGACGCAGTCCCCAAATGTGATTCATGAAGGCCTCTATGCATGTCCATGAATGGCTTCATAAATCTGGAGAAACGCAAAAGCAAAACTAGCGCAAATCGCTGCATTGCATTACTCTGCCCTGGGAAGACTTCCATGGGCATTGTATGGGTGTTCCCACACAACTCCCTTGGATTTAGACGCATTTCCAGATTTACCAGAACTGGCAAACCTGGGAATGTGCCAAAATGCTACTCCTTCCCAGGGGAGAGGTAGCAAGGAGAAATATATTTTTTTCTCCTCATTACTTCCTCTTTTCATGGGTGCTGCATTGAGCAGCACACATAGAGGAATATGCCTCAGGGGATTGTTTTTGTTCAGGAAGGACTACCTTCCTGCACAAAAACAATCCTGCATGTAATGGAGACATTTTTTACCACGGTGCTAGGGTGCCTGCATTGGCAGCAGGCAGCCAAAAGGGCACCATCGCAGGGGAAAAGGCAGGAAAGTGCCATTTTGACTTAAATATGGTACATTCCTGCGCTTTCCTGTCATGTAGTGTAGCACAGCAAGGTAACTTGCTGCACTTCACTGCATGTCTTGTTCATAAATCATCATGGCAGCAGGCTGTGGCCAAAGAAGGCTGCACGTTGTTGAATGGCTTCCGGACAAGGTCTCAATGAAGCAGTTGATTTTTGGGAGCAAAGGTTCACGCAGAAGAAATTGTAATTTTCGGTCCAGAAAAAGTCCCTCTTCAGCCGGATTCTTTGCGTGTCTTTGCCTGGTGAAGGTTTCTACCTTCGGACTCAGTCTCTTTTTTTTGGAGCTCACATTCTTTCAGCTGGGCAAGGAGGCAAGCTGTTACTAAAGTTGGATACCATCTCAGCAGGGTTCTGCTGAATCAGACTTGATGCTGCGAAAAGGCTGCAAATAGGTTTCAGAAAAAATTAGGAGTACACTTTGACACCAACCTTGGGTACAGAACATGGGGATCAAGACTCATTCCTGGACAGGCAGCAGCATATTCAAGGGCAGGTCTAGTTGGAACTGATCAGCTTGCCACTTGCAGAAAAGGCCTCTAGTAGTTTGTTGTGTTCCTGTAGCTCATACAGGAGGTCGCCTCACAACGCTTGAAGTCCACTTCTGTTCCTTGAGTATGAGAGGGGGTGGGTCCGGTCCTCTAGGCTCTTCACAGGTCAAAGACGGCAGGTCCAGTTCACTTCTGGTTTTCCACATGTCCAGAAAGTGTTCGGTGAGGGTACTGTGGGTGCCACATTTATGTCTGGCACCAGTTTGTGGGTGGGTGGTTATTCCTGGTCCCTCACTTTCCAATGGGTAAAAGTTCCCAGGGACAACCCTTCTCACTTTCGCAGCACTTCCTGTGTGCCATACTACAAACAATCCCACAATGCCTCTATTGGCCTAAATCCAGGATGAAGAAACCTTTCTTCCCATGTGCACAGTCTGTGTGTCCACCAAAGAGTAGCTGCCAGGAAAATGAGCAACCCTTCCTCTGTGTTCACTCTACATCGGTTCTGGGGCAGCTCCCCTCCCTCTGTGATTGGTGTCTGACTTGCTGGGGGGTCAAAAGAGGGCAGTTAGATCTGACAGCCTTAGGGTGGTCACCCCTAACGTTTTGCCTGCCTCCCTCCACTTTTTTACACTCTTTTTGCTGGTTTTAGGACTTTGCGCACATTACCACTGCTAACCAGTGCTAAAGTGCATATGCTCTCTCCCTTAAAACATGGTGACATTGGCTCGTACCCAATTGGCTTATTCAATTTACTTGTAAGTCTCCAGTAAAATGCACTACATGTGCCCAGGGTCTGTTGATTAAATGCTATTAATGGGCCTGAGGCACTGATTGTGCAACCCACATACACAGCCCCTTAACCATTACAATGCCTGTGTGTGCAGTTTCAATTCCACTTCGACTTGGCATTTAAAGTACTTGCCAAGCCTTAAACTCACCTTTCTCTACATGTAAGTCACCCCTAAGGTAGGCCCTAGGCAACCCAGAGGGCATGGTACTGTGTAGGTAAAAGGTAGGACATGTACCTGTGTAGTTTATATGTCCTGGTAGTTTAAAAGCCCTAAAATTCATCTTACACTGCTGTGAGGCCTGCTCCTTTCATAGGCTAGCATTAGGGCTACCCTCATATACTGTTTGAGTGGTAGATTCTGATCTGAAAGGAGTTACAAGGTCATATTTAGTATGGCTAAAATGGTAATACAAAATCCTGCTGACTGGTGACGTTGGATTTAATATTACTGTTTTGGAAATACCACTTTTAGAAAGTGAACATTTCTCTATACTTAAATCCTTCTGTGCCTTACAATCCACGTCTGGCTGGGTTAAGTTGACAGCTCCCTTGTGCATTTCACTCAAACAGCCCCAAACACAGGATGCGCAGTCACACCTGCACACATCTGCATATTGAATGGGTCTTCCTGGGCTGGGAGAATAGAGGGCCTGACACTTACATGTCAAAGGACAGTGGCCTGCCCTCACACAATGGACTGCCAAACCCCGTACTGGGACCCTGGCAGACAGGATGGAACTGAAAGGGGATCTTGTGCACTTCTAAGCCACTCTTTGAAGTCTCCCCCACTTCAAAGGCACATTTGAGTATATAAACTGGGTACCTGACCCCTACCAACTCAGACACTCCTTGACAAGATACCTCATGGGAATAAAACTCTGAACCAGACTCTGCAACCTGCCAAGAGAAGCTGCCTGGCTGACCAAAGGACTCACCACGATTGCTTTGCTGGGAAGGACTGCTGCCTTGCTGTTTCCCTGCTGCCTTGATGGCCTCTGGCTCTGCTGAGAAGTGCTCTCCAAGGGCTTGGTTTGAGCTTGCCTTCTGTTGCTGAAGTCTCAGGACCAAAAAGACTTCACTTTCTGCAAATAAGTCCTTGGCTACCCGAAAATTAGACGCACAGTCTGCTGGAAACTTCACACAGCTTGCACCGCAATGAGAAAATTACTGCATCGCCGAACTGGAACGACGCAGCCCGGCTCCCCGAGTGGAGATTGACGCAGCGCCAGCGTTGCGACCGGAACTTCGATGCACGCCCACCGGATCGACGCATCGCCAAACCAGCCTGATGCAGCCCAACGTCCTGCTAGAGGAATACGAATGCGAAATACATTTTCCCGCATCACCCACCGGATCAACGGAGCTCCTGTGACTTCATCTTGCACGCCCAGGATTTCTCTGCATCGTCCCCGGGGTGTCCAAATACCCTGCAAACCGAAGTGGATCCAAGCTAGCGCACCGGAAATCAACGCAAAGCCCTTGCTGCATGGAAAAGCATTGACTCACTGTCTGTGTGCACCCGGAGATACTGACGCACACCTCCCTGTTTTCCACGCATCTCCTCCTCTGCAATCTCTTGCAGGTAACTTAAACCCAAACTAGGTACTTTGTGCTTGCAAGAGACATTTGTTGCTTTTTAAGAACTAAGGGCCAGATGTATGAAAGCATTTTACATTCATAAACGTTGCAAATGCCTGTTTGCGAATGCAAAATGCCAGTTCAAAATGCATGAAATACATTCTGAACGCAATTTTAAGGAATCGCTAAAATAGCGATTCTTAAAATTGCGACCCAGTTTAGAGAGTCGCAAATTGCGACTTTCTAAATTAGAAATCTCAAATAAGGATTCCTTATTTGCGATTTCTTAGCACATGTATGAAGCAATCCATAAATGTGCTTTTGGCATTTAGGAATCGCTAATTACCACCAAGTTGAACTTGGTGGTAACCATGTGCAAAATTTAAAAATGCATTTAAAATGCATTTTTAAATTGTACATGTAAAGCACACATGCCCTTTTGGCATGTGTGCATCTTACATGTCCCCCCAATTTTTTTGGGGTGCAGCAGAGGGGGCCTTAGCCCCCCAGCACCCTGGGGTTTTGCATTTCCAAAATTGCGATTTCTGGTTCAGAAATAGCAATTTTGGAAATGCAAAAAATTTGCAGATATGGGCCAACAGGCCCATAGCTGCGAATGGGGCCGGTATTGCAATTTGCGATTCGGTAATAGCATTAGCGATTTTTAAGAAATCGCTACTACCGAATCGCAAATGTGATACATGGCAAAGTGCTGTGATGATACATCTGGCCCTAAATACTCTATTTATCATTTTAACAGTGATATTTTGGCATATACTTAGCAAATCTTGATCGTTTTAACCTGCTTTTTATCATATAAATATCTTATATGTTTTCTAAACCTGTGTGGTGCCTTTTTGTAGTGTTCCACTGTGTTATTGCATGATTTATTTCACAAATGCTTTACACATTGCCTACTAAGTTAAGCGTGACTGCTCAGTGCCAAGCTACCAGAGGGTGGGCACAGGATAATTTGGATTGTATGTGACTTACCCTGACTAGAGCGAGGGTCCTTGCTTGGACAGGGCGTAACCTGACTGCCAACCAAAGACCCCATTTCTAACAAGGGCCCTGCCCATTTGTCTGCTGACATATGCCTGTTAGAGGATAGGCCTCTATTAAGTCATTTAGGTTTTTAGGCACATCCAAGACAGTCATCCTTCTAGAGGAACAGACTACCCCCACACCCTGAGCCTTTTCCTTAAGTCATGGCAACATGTTCACACCTTCACCATGGAACTGTTCAGCCGCTGAGTGACAGTCGGGTTCATGCAAATGGACATCAAGAGGTTTTAGGCAATTCAACTTTTGCAGTGGATTGGGTTTGTAGTAAATATGGACAAAAAGTCCAAAAATGAAATTCATAGCTGTCGCTGCTTCCTAACTATGGATAACAATAATATGTTTAAAAATTATTTCAAATGTTTTTCCAAGAAACAGCTAACCATGCAACAGTGAAAATAGCTTTTACAGGCTTTTCACTGAAAGGACATGTTTAATATTAAACTTTTACATGTCCTGTCTCATGGACAGTAAAGCCTACTTAGAGATGACTTACTAATATTTAAAAGGAAGGTTCTGGCCTGTCAAATAGGGTTTGTTTGACAGGTCACATTTGCAGCTTAAAACTGCATCAGCCAGGCTACAAATGATAGGCCTGCTGTCATGTTTGCATTTTTCACTGCAGTTGGTGGCACAATAGGTGCAACCGACTAGTGATATTTACCTTACAGGACCTAGGTACACATTGTACCATATACTAGGGACTTATGCATAATTTAAATATACCAATTAGGGGCATGTCAATTTAATTTTGTTAAAAGAGGAAGCATAGGCATTTTATCCCTAGTTAGCTGGGGTAAAGTGCACAGGGTTCTCCAATGCAAAAACAAGGTGATGGATGGAATGTTTGATTTAACCTCAACCACTGGCAATCTCTTAGGGCCACATCCCAATCTATTGTTTTTTTGCCCACCATGCCACTTCAGTTTGGACCCAGTCATATGCAAATCATTCTTGGCCCTGCTATTCTTGAGAACAGTCCAGCCCGAACTGCCAGGCCATGTCCTCCCTGACCCTAAACACAATCAACCTAGGACCAGTTTTGCCCTAGTTAGGTCTCTTCAGTCAGGTATAGCTTGGTTCCAGTGTACAGTGAGCCCAGACCCACATCTGGGCATACCCAGCACACTTAAAGCAGCAAATGCAAAAACAACCAGGTGATGGATCAATTGTTTTGCCCACCACGCTACCTCATTTTAGACCCAGCCATATTCAAATCGGTCTTGACTCTGATCCTCATGGGAACAGTCCAGCCTGAACTGCCAGGACAGGTCCTGGGCGAAACCAGTCCTAGGTTGCTTTTGTTCTGATTCTGGAAAGACCTAGACTTGCGATTTGAGCTGAACTATTCCCATTCCATACATCACTTTGTTCTTTTTGCATTGGTCACCCTAAGTGAATTCTGAAAATGCCACTTTTAGAAAGTTGACTTATTCTTGTCCTACCTTTTTGGTGAATATAACCTGTATCCTGAATCACATCGCTAGGTGTAGTTGGCAGCTGGCCTTGTGTATATCTCTCAGACTGTATCATAATAGAGGGTTTGGGTGTTGGCAGGATGGGCCACCCAGGCTTGATGGGGACGGGGAGGGGGGAGTAGTCACCTACCATATTTGCACTTCAAAGGCACTCGTCCAGCACACTCACAAAAGACGTCCCACTGGCCTATTGTGCTCCCAGATGGACTGGGCCCAGGAAGGCAGGAAAATCCAGACACCTCTATAGGAGGTAAACTCCAGAATCTTCTCCCACTTCAAAGGTGACACCAATTGCACAAATAGGACCCTCAGACCCACCCTTCAGGGCACTCCTGGACCTGTGGCTACTGCAGAAGAAGGTCACCCTGCGGCTTGAGGTCTGCCCGCTTGGTGAGTATGAAGCCTAGATGTGGCCCCTTCCTCCCAGGCTGAGTGACTCCAAGTGTCAAGGGACTGATATTCTGTTATGAGCTGCAGCGACATAACAAGCCCCAGATGCCTCCCTACATCTACCCAGCTTACCTGCTTCCTGGACCTGCAACTGGAACTGCCTGAGCCTTGCTGGCCTCTGCAAGAGTGAGTCCCTGACTTCCAAGAGGTGCCTCTTCAGGTTCTGGACCCTTAGCTGCCATCAGAGTGCACTCCTCTGACTCAAAAGAAGATATCCTGAAGGTTTGGGCTCTTTGGGACCACAAACAGGTCAGTTTGCTTCAAGATCTTGCCACCTGGGGTAACGCCAATGCAAAGCTCTGGTGTCCCTGACTCTTCACGCTGCCGCGACGGCCAGCAACACAAGATCTGCCTTTCACACTACAGCATTGACAGCCTGTTGTGACTACCAATGCGAGTCTTCAGTGAAAACCGTCTGTGACACCTGATAAGATCTCTAGGCCACAGCAACAAGCACCCTCGATGCCAAGGCTGCTTTGCACTACAGCAACAACCATCTGCGACTCTCTCCCTGTTCCTTTCTGCCTCCTCCCACACGAATAGATCACTTCATTCTGGACAATAGAAGGTAACCTTTTCAACTGGACTGACCTATTCCCTGTATCCGGCCCACACTCCATCATGGTGAGGCTGAACTTATGACTTTCACCCGATCTCACATGGCTAGATAACCACAAGTGGCGCTTTGTGCTTTTAGGCACTATACCAATAAAAACTGTGCTACATAGCAAACAAACACAGAAAATCATGTTGGAATGCAATGACGATGACAGGCCTCTGCATTCAAATTGAGAGAGCTAGCAAGTGATCTCAGTAATAGCGTGCTGTTGAGCTGCACATGGCTATGTTCTCTGCCCCTTGGTATCAAGACGAGTGCATAAAAAAGTTTCAAAGCATCACCTACATTCTGTGGCTTGCTTCATTGTAAGATCTATTTGTGTATGAGTACAACCCCAAACATCTGGGCTGGAAATCCTTCCTTGTGTTGTGTATGGCTTGTAACAGAAGAGAGTCTGTTGTTCTGTCCCAGAGGTGGGCCTCATCTGTATTATGAGCCAGCTGTATTATGGGACATCTGTATTATGAGCCAGCTGTATTATGGGACATCTGTATTATGAGCCAGCTCGCTGGTATCATTGCCCGTTCAACATATGAGCACCCACTTCTGTCAGTCCTATGTTTCCTTTTCCCTTACGTCCAGACCAAAAGCCAAAGCATTGTTTCAGGTTGGAATAAGCAATGCTTTATGAGCCCTTTTGGCCACAAGGTCACAGGAAAACACAAGGGTGAATGTGCTTCTTCATGTATGATAAAGTCAATATGCTTCAGTGCTTATATTTGCCGCTATGGGATATGTGTGCTCACCAGTACTGCACATGGTCTGAGTTGATCCCACAATACTGCTAACTGAGCAGACCTGTGGTATGAAGAGCATTCCAAATATTTACAAAAGGATACATGAGTACCAAATGCTTCTCTTTGTCACCTCATTCAGGCGATCCGATGCTCAAAGACCTTTGGTGTTCGTTTTATATCAAGAACTGGGAGACACCGCTCTCTAGTGATCTCTATTGTTATTGCTCTATTACCAAGGTGGGAACAGCCAATAAAATCATATAACTTAATAAACACATCGCATAGCCTAAACAAATGTACAGTGGCTGCCACTGAAAGAAGGGGTGGGGGGAGGAGGTGGAATGGGAATAAAAAATAAAAATAAAGAAAAGAAAACCACTTACCTCATCTACGGAGAAGTGTTTGTTTCTTCCATCCTCTTCCTGGAAGCACACAGGCTTTCGGACTTACCTCCAATCATGACGCTGCTGTCATCAGCATGACAGCAGTGCTGTGATTGGTGTGAGTGCCCTGCTTCTGCGCTCAACAGAGACTTGCACCCTGTACACTTTCTCCTCCCAGCTGTTCTATACAGCCGGGTTGGAACAGCGGGGTGGAGAAATGCAAACTGCGCATGACTGTTTGGCCGGCCAAAGCATCATGTGTACTTCTGTGCATCAACCACTCCTCCCTCCAGCCCCGCCCTGCCCTAACCTAGCTCACGTAAAAATAAAATGACAATGCTTCGTTATTATCATTTTATTTTTCCTTCCCCTTTTGCTCAAAGCAGGGGGCGACGCTCCTCCGCATGAGCAGAGGAGCTGCCCCTGCAAATGTGTACAGCGAAACACATTTTATTAAGCCTTCAGCAATGGAACTACATCCCGAACATCCCATATTTTATTCAAGCACAATATCAAACCAACTCTGACTGTGTTTCACTGCTTTATTTGGAACTCAGGTATATCACTTGAATACAGTATGTATATGCTAAAAAGTAGCTCACTGTGAAAGTTGGAGGTGAATAATAAACACTTATAGTGTGTATTTCAAATATCAAATATTCTGGAAATTATTGCACACCCTTATTTGGTACTGCAGAAACCACAACTGTCCTCATTGGATGTGAGTCCCCCAAACTGTACTCAAAGCAAAGTCCAGAACTGGAGTATCGCTAGTAAAGAACTGACGTTTTCAGGGAAGATGGGTATCCACTTCAAATAGGCTTCCCCACCCAAGTAAGATTTGACCAGCAAGTAACGGGCAGATCAAGACCATTTCTCCTAAATTGAGTTTACTTTGCATCTTGATCACCAGCTTGTAGTAGGGTTTATCCACACTTCAGTGTGACACTGTGTGGGCATAAGTAGACCATGGGAGATCTGCATATTTACTGTGTGTGGATCTTTGCTAGCGCACTACTGAGAGATGTTAAGTTGGGACTTCAAAATCTTAACCCAAAATACGACAGGCGCAGGCCAATGTTTCCCATTGACTCATCATGGCCTATTGCAGGACTGAATGGCACCAAAGGTGAGCCATGTTGTAACCTAATTACCCATTGATGGAACACGTTTTCGGTGGTCAATCGCATAGGGCTAATTTCATAACTTGAAGTTCAGATGCAGGAAACTATAGCAGTGACACTGGCACCGGCCATCTTAATTGAAGGGAGGATTGCACGACTTCCAAACCTAGAGGTGAATCACTTCATTGCTCCTCTGCTGTGCAACATCACCAAGACATCTTTAGATGCTTATTTGTACCATCTAAATGCACTGGTGTGCACGCCATTAAAATACTTAGTTTAGGTCAGCTGTGGGGTCTGAAAGCTGTGGACTTTGCTTTTATCTTAGCTGATAGTTGTCGCTCCCTCTCGCCATAAAACAGGTCAAACGTTTCCAAGAGTCCGCATAGGTCCATTGTGGTTTTGGTGAACAAGCTCCATCATCAGTTTAAAACAGAGTAATCAAAGTGACACCTCCCAGCTGCTGAGCATTCATAGAGCAGCTCGATTGGTATTTGTCTCCGTCATTGACATATGAAGAAAAATTTTAGCAGGTACCATGATGACATTAGGGTGACTAAGGGCGATGCAAGAAAAGTGGCGCATCAGAACTGATGCGCCACTTTGTTGTAAATATGCCCCTAAGTTCCAAATATTATTGAATTTTAGTCAGACAAAAATAATGCTGTGATATGTAAAGAGACCAAAATGCCTTCGGTTTTGAGCTCCCACATCATTCATTTATTTAGTGATTGTAGTACACATTAACCAATATTCAACTATGTTCTGGTGAAATATTCAAGTCGAATTCCTCACTTCATTTGCTAGTGGACATGGGCTCGATTTCATATGCCAAAGTTCCAAATGAGGTTAAATAAGTAGTCCTTAGGATTCGTTTTCCAATTTCAATTTAACTGTACAATTCTCCAGTCTTTCAATTTATTTTAATTAGTGTGATGTTGGCCCCAGAGTTTGTTGACGTGTTTGGCCTTATAATATAATGATTCTAAAAGCCTCGTCAGAACAGAAAACAAAGACCTGTAATAAGACATACACTTCTGCTAATCCTATTATCTGTCTCTCTGTTGCTTAATATATAATAATTTTAAAGTGGTAAAAATGCGGTTGATATAGCTTGAATCATACTTTCATTTAAGTGCATGAGCATATATTGGTAGAGGTGAAGGAAGTTATTTGCAGACCGATCTCAGATGGATAGAATTGTGCTTTTGAAGGTAGTGAGACCATCTGAATGAAATGTAGTTTAGGAAATTATATTTTTCTTTTTTCTTCTCCCTCTTCGTTTTGTGAATAGATGCATCTCCCAGCATAAATATACTTGTTGTTTTTAGTAAACAGTTTTCTTTTGATTATTAGCATTATGTTTAACCAACAACCTATAATAACCAAATCACAGAGCAGATTGTCACATCATATAACAATTTATACAGCCAGTAAATAAAGTACACATTAAGAGATGTCACCCTTAAAAATCTAAGGTGTCTGTTGTCTGGAGGGCGAACCGAACATTTCCTTCATAGTAATCTTACCAGGTAGACCAGATCTGATCATCTATTTATGAGAAGCCTTGATTTTCGTACACCTGCTTTTCTAGTGTTCTTCATCTGTCAAGTCCAGCCTTCCATTTGGTAATACTTGGCCCCTCTGATGCGCGTTATGTCTGCATTATAATACGAAGGGGGAACCAGTAGACCTCAGGAGCTGGATATTATTTAATAAAATCAGCATATGGTCCTGGCGGGACAAAACGATTTACATGAACAGTCACAGGTCTTTGTAAGCTGCAGAAAGACCACCCAGAATGGAATGTACTGTGTTCAAGAAATACAACACCAGAACCTGATTTGTATTATTTGCATTATTAAAGCTATTTTATGCTTAGAGCTAGATACACATCATAATGTCGGTTGCTCCATAGGTGGGAACGTGCAAAACGCGCTCATACAATGTGACAAGTGAAAAGTAAAAACGTTGTGACTGAGAACATGAAATAAAATTACATTTCACAGCAACAGTTGCCTGCACAAAGCCCGTCTGGAATATTATAATAGTCTATTCCCTTAATTTAAGGGCAACTCAAAATTCCTCTTCACTGCCCTTAAGGGATGATGACACAGTACAGGCCAATGATCAGATCATCGACATTTTGACCCAGAAAAAACATGGTTATCTGGAACCTTCCATATGGGTGTTCCTCAGAACATGTGAATGGAGCAACCTGGAGTCACGTGAATAATCACCCTGCATGTGGGTGTTTCCTTGGTATAAGTAAATGGCAGATCTGCACAGCTATAGACTGGGAACCTCAGTCATATCGGTTGAACTCTTGAGTCATATGCGAGTGAGGGTAAGCAGGCCCACCCGAAGTCAACAGGAACGGGCGCTGCCTGGCATAAAGTATTCTTGCTTGGTACAGCCACACCGAGCGAGGATAAGGGAATAGACTTTAATAATATTCCAGGTGGACATTGTGCAGGCGACTGCAGTCTGATTAAATTTCATGTCATACTCTCAGTCACAGTGTTTTCACTTCTCACATTGCACAAGCACTTTCTGGTTTTCAGTAGCATCCGTTGGTACGGGCTGAGGGGCCATGGCCCCACCTTTTTCGTGACGTGAAGAGTGTCTGTCATGCTGAACAAAAGTCAGCCTGACAGATACTCTTCTGGTTCAGGTCAGGCAGCCAGAAGCTGGACATGCCCTAAATGCGCAGGCTGTCCTAAATGCGCAGGCTCCTGGCTGCCTGAGCTGAACTTTGCTGGGCTGAAGAAGTCACAGCTCCTGTGGGCATGACCTCTTCAACCTGGCAAAGGTGCCTCAAGGCCCTCCCTCTCATGATGAGGGGAGCGTCAATGATTGCTGCGGACCTAAGCGCTTCAATTTTAAGCCCTCAAGTGCCCAGGGCCGAGTGTCAATCAGTGACACCTTGACACAGAGTGGGGTGGTGTCGGCAGTTTCACTGAAACCATCCTACTCTGTGACGAGATTGGGACTGCTGCCTTCCCTCATTGGCTGACCTTAGATCAGCTAGTGAGGGAAGGCAGCAGTCCCTGCCTCCCTGGGATCTCCGAGGCTTCCCTGTCGGAGATTCTGCTTTTGAGGTAAGTGTTTTTTGTTATGTTTGGTGCGTACATCAGCGGCGGCCACGGCAAATCTCAAAGGGAGGGGTAAGTGGGGGGGCGGGGAATAAAAAATAATAATGAAAAAAAACTTACCTCTTGTTGCCACCACCTGCCACCTAAATCCTTTTCTGGTGTCCCAGCATTCACTGGACACTAGCACAGGCTCCCCAGCAATCCTGGCACTGCTTTCATGTTAAACCTAGCATGAAAGCAGCATCAGGATTGGTCTGAGCAGCTTGGACTGCCGCTCATACACAACCCTGGGGTTTGTGCAGTTTCTCCAGCCCAGCAGTTCAACACAGTCAGGCTGGAGAAACCTAAGTGCGCATGTGTGTTTGG
Organism: Pleurodeles waltl; assembly: GCF_031143425.1. Lineage (NCBI taxonomy): Eukaryota > Metazoa > Chordata > Amphibia > Caudata > Salamandridae > Pleurodeles > Pleurodeles waltl. The sequence continues at coordinate 128,690,596 of NC_090450.1, read as the reverse complement.
CCAGCTTGAGACGGCCAGCCAAATACACATGCGCACTTAGGGGGACTCTCTTCTCCTTCCCCTTCACACCTCCCTTGGCCCAGCTCGCCCCTCACTTTACATGAGCAACTGAAAGACAAAACGATTAAGAAATAAAATTTTATCTTTCAGCTCCTGGCTTAGCCGGGGGTGACGCCCCTTTTCCATTGCAAGGAGCCACCCCTGGCGTACGGGCATGCATGTATAATTGTACTTGTATTTGTTAGCAAGTGTTGTGAATACGTTTATGAGTGTGTATGTGTGAATAATTGGGTGCAAATGAGGTGTATGTGTGCATGCGTAAATTCGCACTCCCCGCACCCCATCCTTGTAAAAATACCGGCCCCAACTGCTGGTTTTGTATTTCTTGAACACAGTACATTCATTTCTGAATGTGATTTCTGCAGCTTATAAAGAACTGCAACTGTTTACATAAATCGTTTTGTCCCGACAAGACCATATGTTGATTGCACCAGGTCAAGACAACAGTTTTGAGTATCTATTTGCTTGAATTTCTTCAATAATGTTCAGAAGTTCCCACTGCGAAGACAGGATGATTTTAACTTGATCAACCATTGACAAGACATCGGCTATTTTGAGCCAGTATCTCTGTAAAATTCTACACCCCCACACTAAGTGCAGAAAGATTCCTCTTTCCTCGCCACAATGCTGGTGTGTAGGTGATGATTTCTGCTCATTTGCCACAGCCTTTCTCTAGCATAATAATTCCGAACTAGGAACTTAATTTGAATCTACCTAATTCTTTCAGCTACTGCTATTTCTGTAGGAGCCATAGGCACTCTTGCCACTCTCCATCTGTCGCCTCCCACTTGTACCTAAGCTAAAAAACTTGCAAGCGTGAGTCAGTGTTTTATACATTTTGGATATTTTGTTGGAGTTCAATTGTGCCAGGTGATTTTTGTCTAGTGTGGGCTAAATTGAGGAATTTACACCTCCATGAATAATGACTTGGGAGCATGCTTAAGCGGTAGAGGAAAAATTGGGATCTAAGTAGGCCCAACAGAAATTTTTATTAACCAGGAGTAATCAGAATAATTTGAGTAATTTAGCATTACTCTTTTGATACGAAATTACAAAAAATCAAGCAGTTACACCCATTCGCGTAATTATGAATAAATTCACAGGAACAACAAAGAGCTAGTGCAAACAGAAGCCTGCTGCTGCTGTTCTTTTTGATTTAGTGTTATTTTCTTAGTGCAAAATGCATCCACCAGTCTATTCTGGAGGCAAGGATTTATTTTGCAATAAGAAAATAGTGTTAAATGCATGGTTAGGCTCATCGCATAACTCCGCATAAGCTTGCATAATTTTTGCTGCAGTTTCGCTTAATTACGCTATAGTAAATTATTCCAGTTAGATCCATGCCTATATCAAAGCAGGCCATAGCCTTCTTGCAATGTGAAAAATTATTTAGGGCAGATGTACTAAAATGCAATTTCTAGAGGGTCTGCAGGCCTCGGCTGCCAAGAAGGCACTTCTCCAGCTGGGGCCTCTAACAGAAAAGTGTGTGTTTTTATATTTAGTACTTCCTTTGAGCAGCAATTTTAAAAGCACTGCAAAGTTCCTTGTACATCCAGCATCATTTGGGAAAAATAAAAGCATCAAGATAACACTGGTTATTAATGTACATGCTGGAGAATGATGGGAGTTTTGTCTAGTGGCAGTTTTGACTCATCTAAGGTAGCGCAGATGGTTAATATGCCTACTGCAAAGCACGTGTATATACGAAGAACAGTATTTTATGTGCATTGCACAGTAGGTAACTGCTTTTGTTTCAGAGATTCTTTTGTTACTGAGCAGTTCATAAGTTATAATCGTAATCTAGCACAGTGAGCAATAAACTGCCACCAAAGAGCTGCATGCAAACTGCATGGCACAAATTTGAAAGTTAAATTTTTTTCCCAGTCTTCCATTTTCCATATGCTGCTTAAAAAGATTTGTTTGCATTGAAAAACATTCTTTTTATTAAAGTCAACGCTAATCACTGTGTTATGTTCTGAATCCTGAGTTTTTGCTTCTCCAGACCAAGCACTCGTAGAAAATGCTTACCAGTGTGGATGGCATGTGAAATCTACATCTTGTAGTCCCCTGTAAAGTGCTCCGACACGCTACACGGGTATGAAGGTGATATAAAACAAATGAATTATATGTGACAGAGAGAGTATGGAGAGGTGAGAGGCCCTTATGGTTTTACTTCCTTCCCCCACCACATATTTATGTGAAAAAGATTTCTCAGATTTTATGTACCTAAAAAATTAAAACAGAAATCGATTGGGAAATGTAAAATCTAACCTCAGGATTCAGCTATCCTAAATAATACCAAACATTGAAAAGTTAGTCACCGAGATGCAGCACCAACCTTCGTATTGACATTTTTCGTTTTTTTGCATATTTCGTAATATAAAATAATTTTTTTTAGTACTTCGAGTATTTGTTGATGTGTACTTGTTTGAGTATTTTTTTGCAAATTACTGTTTTAATATTTGACATTTAAATCGTACAAATTGCTTGAGGGTCTCTGAATTCCAGTAATGATTCAGTGGGGTCCTCTGGAGTCAAAAGGTTAGGAACCACTGCGATAAATCACTACATTTAAATGTAGTTTATTAAAACATTTTTTTTTTAAAGGGATGATTGGACATTTGACAGTACAATGAGGTAGCTGTTTGGAAACTGTGAAAATTGTTACGGACTAAACATTTTCACTGACTGGGAACACTTTAAATATATAATACAAACATATGGAAGTTAATATTTTCAGAATCAAATTTATTTCAGAAACTTAAAGTAGAAAAGACGGACAATAACAACGTTTATGTACATATTCAGTTTTCTGCACAGAAAAGCAAAACATTCTATAGCTGTCTTCTCCATCTGCGTGTCTGCCAATACAGGCACATTCTGTGGGCTAGGTGAGCACTCTAGTCCTTTATTTCAACTCTATGATCTTTACAGATAGATGTTGGGGGATGAAGACATAGAGATATTTGGGCTGATACTGTAATGAAGCTTGTTTCTGATACTAGTTTTGAATTTCCTGGGTGGATATTGCTCAGCTAGGAGCCAATCAAAATGTAGCATTTTGGTAGTGCACACACGTCTTATTTAAAATAAAGGATATTATCTCTGTGTTCCACTGAAGGTGAAGCAAAATCCCTAATCCGACCACATGAAAAGAAATCTCTCACCTTTTTCATTTTAACATCTTTCACATTTGAATGGTGAGAAGGTAAAAAAATGTTACATTCATTGAGCCCTTAGTGTGCCTTTTGAATGGAAATCTGGCACCCAATAATACTGGAATTATGTTTAACTAGGGCATTCAATGTCTGTTTTGGTTGCTCACAGAGGACAAGGAAGGTACATCTACATGTCTGACAAATATTATAAAAGAGTTATTGATATTATGGCACCTTAGATTACAGTTCGAAGTGCATCTGAATTTTAGTTTGACTACGGACAGGAGACTGAGTTTGCGAGTCCTGAAATAGCAGCCACAACACTTCTTTTCATGTTGCAGTCAGCCACTAACATTGCTCGGTCCCACTGGATTAAGCAGGGGAGGGGGTGATGTAAAAAAAGCCCTATTGTCCCATCAGAATGCTCTATATTTTAGATCTGTAGTACCGCAGGAGTACCCGGAGACTGCCACAGGAACAACCGTCCAGATATGCAGACATTGAATCTGCAGTAAGATTTGTAATGATTTTGAATGATAATTCCTTAAATCTGAAATGTAGTAGTGAAATTCAACAGCAGGAGATAGAAGTTTTGGATGTAAAAATGTAAGTTCTGAATAATAAATTGGAATGTGTTTTATTTAGGAACGATATAGCTGGAAACAGCTTACTTCATGCTAAAAGCAATTAGCACAAACATTTAATTCAAAGTATTCCATATGGAGAATTATTACATGCAAGAAGAAACTGTGGTTTAGATGTTGATTTTGAAAGAGAGGCCACAGTTATGATTAAAAGGTTTTAAGGAAAGGGAGTATCTGCTAAAAATGATAGAAAAGGCATTGATGAAAGTTAGACAAACCAATAGAGATGATTTACTGGTAACACAACCAATAAGTGATGAGAAAAAAGATGAATCAATTAGATTTATTACAACATTTCACAATAAGGCAGGAGAAATAAAGATGATTTTTACAAAATTGTGGCCTCTGTTAAAAACTGATGATGATATTGCTGCAATATTAGCTGAGTGCCCTAACTTTACTTTCAGAAGAAGTAGATCATTGAGTGATACATTGAGTCACTGTTTAGTACCAAAAATTGAAAGGAATAAACTTAGTAAGGTTTTTTTTATTTGTCGGAAATGTAAAGCCTGCAAATACAGTGAAAATTGTAAGGAAATTGAATTTCAGGAGTCTCAAGACCCTTTAACATTAGAAGACATGTGACATGTCATTTGGATTATTGTATTTATGCTTTGAAATATCCTTGCAATAAGTTTTATATAGGAAGTACTATCCATATGGCGAAGAAAAGAATACTGGAGCATACGAGGGCCATTAAGAATGATGATAAATCGTATCCAGTAGCGAGACACTTTAAACAATACCATGAGCAGACCACTAACAAACTAAAATTTGTGGTTCTAGAGAGAGTTATGTTAATTGTAAAAGGAGAGAATAGAACGCTGGAACTGACAAAATTAGAATCTTGTCTAATTATTGTTCTCAATACTATGGAACCAGTAGGATTGAATAAGGATGAGGAATTAGCCATTCATTTGACAAATGAATGGCTATTCCCAGAGTAATGACAGGTGGATGGGTCGGAAGCTGTTTGTAATGATGCATATATTGTATGTATAATGGTGTTTTTTATATTTTGTCCAAACTGAATTCTGATCTATGTTTTTTTTTTTTTATAGATGGATAAGACGAAGACGGGCCGTAAGAAGCAAGGGAGCTTCTATATCATGTAAAATTTCTATTGAGAAAAGCCCATTTGGGTTTATAAGGTCATAAAAGGGAATACTGATTACATTATATATGTTGCAGATGTTTTGAGAGATAAAAAGTATATGTGACATTTGTCCATGATATGCATATCAAGGTTTCTAAGATGTAAAGAAAAGTACAAATCTACATCTACTGGGATGAAAAAGGAAAAGATATTAAGGTGGTCATTATGAACATTGCGGTCTGGACCGCCACACCAGCGGTCATTACCACCAACGGCATGGCAGCCCAGACCGCCATATTCTGAACATAGTAGTGAACTGGCTGCAAAACAGCCAGTTCACTACCACCCACTGCCAGGCCACAGTCCACCGCAGGGCCAACTGTGAGCACAGGCACTGGCAGTGGAGGCAGGACAGGCGGTGGGATTACGATTCCTATTCCACCAGGGATTTCCTGGTGAATTACCCCGCCAGAGAATCCTTGGTGGAATGCATTCGGGTGACAGGAATAATCATTCCTGTCACCTGTATGTGACATGCCTGGCCCCTTCCCCCTTCCCTCTACACCTACCCACCCCCCCAAGCCCCTAGAACAGCCCCCACCCCGAACCCCCAAACCCCCGAACCACTGAAAACCGATCCCCCAACCCTCCACCCCCAAAACCTTATGCAGTTCCCCCACCCTGACACTCACCATGCCCCACCCCCCACCCATACACACAGGTCCCCCCAAACTCCAAACCCCCACATCCACATTCACCCATTCCCGGACCTGCACACATGCATACATGCACAAAGACACACATCCCTCCCTCACAGACACCCACGCATACCCACATGCACCCACACACTCACACACACACACACCCTCCCCCTTCCCTCTCGGACAGCACTTACCTTATCTGTTGCGCTGCTCTGGGAGGGAACGGGCTCCCTGGATGCTTTTCCGCCGCCATTGCCGCCTCTCCATACACCACCATGCCTAAAACAGCTTCATAATAGGCGTGGCGGTGTAGGGAGTGACATGGCGGTGAGGGTGTAGCAGCATCCACTCCCGCCAACGACCGCCTGCATGGCGCATGGCGGGCCTCACCTCCATCAATGGCGGTGAGCCACCATGCGTCATTATTTGGCAGGATGCCAGCCACCAACACTGGTGGTCTTTTGTTGACCGCCGGCACGGATGGTGGTGGGGCATCCAGCCATGTTCCTAATGAGGGCCTAAATATACAATATAATATATTATAAATTATGTTGGTTGATAGAAATGTTGTAGATTGTTTGTAATTTTCAGTAAGTGAAAAGATCCCTGCTTTGAAGTTGTGAAATGTTGAAAATATAAAACAATATAAGAAAATTATTTAGGTAATTGAATGAATAATTGCAACATATGCTATGAAATGTGCTTGAGAAACATGTTTAAAGATGGCGGTAGGAGTTGAGACACAGGAAGTAGCGACGGAGGCCCGTCATCGATGTTGGTAGCCTTTCTTGCTGTTTATGTGTGTCAATAAATAGAAATGATTGCTCAAAATTACTGAATGGATTTACACCAAACCACAAAAAGGGTACTTTCTTGACCTAGAGTTACCTTTCAACCAAATTTGCTGTAATTCCGTCTAGTGGTTCAGCACTTTTTGTGTTCAAAATCCCTATGGAAAAATGCCTAGGGGAAAAAGAATTTTGGGATCCCCCTTTTCCTCGGTCCCCACGTGAGGGATCACTCCGAAACTTTCCAGACAAAGGCTGAAGTGCGTGCTGTATTTTGTTGGATAATTTTGTGAAAATTCATCAAACGGTGCCAAAAGCGTGACCTGCCTTTTTAAGTAGTGGATTTGTCTGCCGTTGAAAAACAAATTGTGAATTTTACACAATTCACAACCTTCTAAAATTGTTAAAAAGTGCTAAAGGCAGAGGGTTAAGGAGAAAGAGAGAGAGAGGCAGAGAAAAGATGTCAGGAGGTAGTCACAGCTAGTGCACAGCAGAGGTTGTGAGGTTGTGCACAGCTTTGGATGGGCACCCGTGGCGGGTTCGGGTTAGGGCCTGGCTGTTGCGTACTGTAACTGGTGAAGTTGTATCGCAAAAACCCAGATGTTTTTGAAAATTTTAGTAACAGACCAGGAGAAAACAAAGAAAGCATTGAGTGATTTTGCAAGTTGCACAGCTATGTTGCACATAGCTTTCATGTATAGATACATTTAAATATGGAGCGCAAAAACCCAGATGTATTGAAAATTTTAGAAACATACCAGGAGAAAACAAAGAAAACAGTGAGTGATTTTGCATGTCAAAACACAAAAGCATGAGCTGCCTTTTTAAGTAGTGGATTTGTCTGCCATTGTACACAATTCACAACTTTCTACAATTGTTAAAAAGTGCTAAAGGCAGAAGGTTAATGAGAAAGAGAGAGGCAGAGAAAAAATGGCAGGAGGTAGTCAAAGCTAGTGCACAGCAGAGGTTGTGAGGTTGTGCACAGAGTTGGATGGGCACCCGTGGCGAGTTTGGGCTAGGGCCTGCCGCTGCATACATTAACTAGTGAATTTCAGTGTTTTTTCACATTTGAGTCCAAAATGTAGTTTTTAATTGTGGATTTCTGTGTTTTTTTGTAATACACTTTGTTACTAAACCCTGTTGCACATTGCTTTCATGTATATATACATGCAAATATATATAAATAAATATGAAGCGCATGGAGCAAATATATATAAATATGTAGCGCATGGTGTAAAAATATATAACCTAGTGGCAGGCGCCGCTAGGTTGTTATAGTTAGGACCTAGTTACTATAGAAAACTTGTTTTTTGATGGCCGTCATGTCAGCTGCTGTCTGGAAAGTTTTGGGTTGATCCGTCAACCGGGGGCTGAGAAAAAGGAGGGGAAAAAAGGTGTGTTTCCATTGTTAATTCCCATAGGGATTTTTAACAGGTCTATAGCCCGAACCACTGGATGGAATTACACCACAGTTGACTAAAAAGTGGTTCTAGGTCCAGAAAGCACACTTTTTGGTATTTGGTTTAAATCTGTTCAGTAGTTTTTGAAATATTTAAGAAAAATCAAATTTGTGTATATAGTGATGTAAAGGCCCCGCAAACCCTCCGGATCTCATGCTGAGATGTGATTGGCTGCCAACACTTCAACAAGGAAGTGTTGGGAGCCTTTTTGTGACTCGGCTTCAGCCGAGTCCCATAAAAAAAGGTGAAAAAAATAAAAGGAGCCCGGGTAGGGGCACCCTGGCCCATTAGCTCTTTTTTTGGAAGGTTTATCAATGTTGTTTCATGTCTTTTGTGTAAGAGATTTCTCATGGGTATATAATAGGCCCTTAACTGTACACCTTCTCCCTGCTTGGATTTATTCTTTTGTTATTCATTCGCATTGGTATATGGACGACACCCAAATCTTCTCCCCCCCCCTCCACTTCCATACACTTATGTCTTTCTGCTTTCTGTACAGAACCTCATTCTAAAAGCTGCTGTAATTACGAATCTTGTGTAAATAGGAGCTGGCACCCAAATTGAGATTATCACTGAGAACATATTACAGAAAGTTCCCTGTGGGGAAGGGGGCGACTCATTTTTTAATCTTTTTTCTAAATCTGGTATTATGAAAAAGGTTTCAAAGAGTTTGCGACCCCTTCTGCAATACAAATTGCAATGGTGCACATTTGGACCAATCCTATTGACATGTTCCCTTGTTTGCTTGGGTGTGGCTCCATGCAAATGAAGAAGCACCTTTACGCCAGTGCCCAGACCAAATTAGAGATAATTGCGGAGGCACTAACAGATTATTACAAGGACAACTGGTTGTGTGACAGATATGAAGAGATGCACAAAAAATGCTCCCTTGAAAACTCCACTGGTGGGGGGAAACATGGGCTCAAGTGACACCTCAGACATTCCCCTCTACTTGCCTTCGAGGGATCCCTACCTCCGCCTCAGTATGCTGCCACTTCCTGTGTAACGAAAGACAGCACTGCAGTTTTAAGCCAGAAGTCCACATTTCAGTGCTCTGCTGTCTCTAGCGCAAGGTAAAGTTTCCAACTGCACTGAGGGGACAGTTAATTTTTTAAATGTAATATTGTGGACTGTCCCTGAATCATAAGCACTACAAGTAAGGGTTCTGGGGGTGCTGCAGAAACCCAAAAAATAAGCATGCTGGAGTTCAGAAGGTGAATGAGCAATAAATATGCCTTTAAAGTTTCTGTTTATTGTGGCACATTTATTGTGCTTTCAAAGACTAAGATCAAATTGAAGGCTTTGGCTTCTGACAAATTTCTGTTAATTCTTTTGAGGAAACTGGAGTTTAACTGGAGTTTAAATTTTTTTCTTACTGAAAATGGAAATGATTTTGTAATACTGACATTCTTGTTGGGGTACATGGAGTGAAAGGAAAAGCTGTAGGATGTAAATTGTTTCAACCACACAACATTTAAATACGTGTACATGAACAATGCACATTCAAAATATATCAACAACTAGAAAAACACAAATGAAGCACATTTCTCACATTTTTTGTAATTCTGAAGTGTGATGGAAACAAAGATTTTAATAGGATCAAAACAAATCAAAACACTTTACTTAGTGACGCACGGATTATATATTTTGGCTGAAAACCGATTTCCACACATTCTAGTTTGCACAGTATATTATTTTATCAGTAAAACTGCATGCCCATGGAAATTTAGTAGGTATTTTAGCAGAAAATGTGCTGACTGTAAATGGCAGTGTGCCACCACACTAATACTATCAAATGCACCAGCTGCTAGTTACCAGGCTCTTAACACACTCCTGCTGAATCATGGCCGTGGCACATTTGTACACTTGATTTTAGTGTGTTGCTTGGATTTTTCACAACCTCCATGACTTCAGTGATATTCAGTTAATGGCAGCACTCCCACTTTGTAAATTGTTCCAGCAGCACTGCCCTGTATGCTCCGGGCACACTAAGCAACAATATGGGGTCAGATTAACTAACGTTAACTTCCACTCTTGGTCTAAGTTTAGATCAAAAGTGTAAGTTTATGACTTTTAGGTATTCACAAAGGTAGGTTATGAGTAGTATTTTGACATCCACACTCAGGGCAGATGATCCATACTTGGGGTGGATCATCCACACTCGGGGCAGATCATCCGCACTGGGGCGCGATCATCTGCAATTGGGCCAGATGAGATGATGACACACCTGTGTAAGTGCTGATCTTCCCCCACCCAGCTCCAGCTGAAAGTCCTCAGCCCACACCCAATCCCAGCCTTGCTGCATACCTAAAAGCAAAGCCAACACAAACAAATCCTTTCAGACCTTGCAACATGTTGCTGAATGTATTGGTCGGTTTGCCCCCTGCTATGCGACAGGGTTATTTGAGGAGGAGGAGGAGAGAAAGAAAGGATCTTCAGACAAAGGATAAACCTATTTGGGATGTCCAGCCAATATGTCATGGCCAGATACCGTTTTCCCACTGATATCATCTTGGAAATGGTTTGTGAGTGGGAGAAGGATCTTGACTCTGTGACCTGCCGCTCCCATGCCATCCAAGCCTGTGCATGATCCTGTCAGCTCTCCATTCCTTTGCTATGGGGTCATTCCAGCGGGTCAAATGGGACCTTGTGGGCATCTCCCAGGCAACCCAGTCTCGGTGCCTGCATCAGGTACTGAACTACATCAATAGGAGAGCCCCTCACCACATACGAATTCCCCATACACTGGCCAGAAGACAATGGGTAGCTAGGGATTTGTACCTCATTTACCGCTTCCCACGTGTTCTGGCTACAATTGGTTGCACTCATGTGTCTCTGCAGCCACCTCGCCACAATACACACATCTTCTGCAGCAGACACCGCTGGCTCACCATCAACATGCAGGGTGTCTGTGATGCCAGTGGTAGCTTCATTGATGTGCATGTAGTGTTTGTGGGCAGGACCCAAAGCAGCTATGTATGCCGGAAGGTCACCTCTTCCCCGGCGGATGACAGGGGGAGAATTTGGCAACATGTGGCTACTGAGTAAATACAAATAACCACACAAGTCTGAGATGTATAATTGTGTCTGTACCTGTGCACAAACATTGGACAAAGCTGATCCTCATGCCACATTCATGCCCCCAACAGACAAAGTATGTACCACTTCATATAGCATGTACAATACAGATGCATGAGGGATATTTTTCAAATATCACTCCATTTCCTTTCTCAGGTGATGCTGCATATGCACGCCCCCCTCATCTCCTCACATCATACCAGTGTACAACCACTTTAACTCAGCAGAGGTACAATAAGGCACACAGACATACATGAGCCATCATTGGATGCAGTTTTGGGCTCCTGAAGTCAAGTTTCTGATGTCTTGACCATACAGGGGGTGCTGCTGTACTCCTCTCAAGTTGTGTGCAAGATTATAGTAGCCTGTTGTGTTTTGCACAACATAACAATAGATCATGGCTTACAGCTACCTCTGGACCCTAAGTTAGGTCTGAATCCAGGCAACCAGGCCATTATACAAAAGAGAGTGCATGATATGGAGGTGCGTGACCAGATGGTTGACACTTTTTTCACCTGAGCAACATGTTGTGTCATGGCCTTCATGCGCCTTGCAGTCTGCTGTCAATGATGATTGGTGGTCATTTAACACTCTGTCCGCATATGCCATCCTGAGACTACTTTGTGAGCCATACATGATGTCTGTAAACAAAAACAGTACCCAATAGTCAAAAGATTGTCTGTGCATGTTGTCGTGCACATGTCTATGGACTAACATGTCAAATGTCTCTTAAGGCTTCACTGGCTCCAGGGATCAAAGCTCAGCATATGTGAGACCTCCCTGGACTGTGTCACAAGAGGCCTCTGCTTCACAAAGGACCTTGCCCATTGGGCTGGAGGTGCTACATCAGAAATTGAGTACTTGTAACCAAGGTGGATTTTTTGCTGGGAGATATCGCAGTTCAGTGATTGTAACCCACGGGTATTGATTGAGGGGTCACTGTCACTAGTGCATAGGTCGTGGGCATGTCCTGACTCATCTGGGGGGTATTGGGCTTCTGACATGAGCACTGGAGGGTAGGCTGTCTGTAAAAAGACTATTTTCCATGACGTTTCCTGGTGTGTTTTATTTATTTTGCCCAACCCCCTCCATGTCCCTTGCCCCTAGTCTGAGAAGAGCAATATTTCTTATCGCTTTTCCCTTCCCAAAGGACGTTTTTTGTTTGCATTACATTGATCCACGTATAAAACAAACAAAAAAATCAAGAAAAACTGTGTCGTGTAGCTCACTGTATGTGCTGGAACCATAGTATGGAAATTTACGACTGGAGTTGGGTAGCTATTCCTTCCCCATGAAACGACTGTACACAGATGGTTTTAGTGATGAACACATCTTACTCACATTGTTGACACATACATGGCCTACAGCCCCATTAAGCCTTAAATCATCGTTGATTAATGCCCACATTGATTGAATTGTGGAATATTTCATTTGTTTCCATAGTGTTGTGCACTCATATGTTACAGTGCTCATGGGGGATCTCAACTGCGTCTTCTCAGTTTTGGTGGTGAGGACCCTTTACAGTGTTACGTGTTTCCTGAAGGGCTTAGTTGCAAGTGGGTGTGGTGCCTTTCCAGTGTGTGGGTCTGCCTGTGCAGGTTTGTTTTTAGCCTGTCCAGTGTGGGGGTCTGCCTGGACAGGGGGTGTCTGAGCCTGTCCAGTGTGGGGGTCTGCCTGGACAGGGGGTCTTGGAGCCAGTGCTTGGAGAGTACGTGACAGTGTATTGGATGGCGAGTGCAAGGGAAGTGTTCCCATCGTGGAGTGTTAGGGGCCCTGTACAGGTTGCCAAACCAGGGGTTGGAGGTGGGATGGTGCAGGTAGATGTGTTGGCTCTCCTCCATGCATTGACTGCGAAGGATTTGGTATAATTTTTAGTATCCCCTCCATCATCTTCGTAACCGGTGCATGGTGTCTAAGCAAACTCTTTCATCTGTATGGCCATAATGATATTCAGCCTCTTCCCCAGGTCTTGCCAGGATCTATCCATTGTCTCCAACACCTGGGTCATTCTGTGCACCAACTGTGGGAGCCGGCGCATGACCTCCAGTGAGGCAGACATGTCAGACAGTGTAGCCCCTATGTCATAAATATCCTGCCTCACATCTGACTGCTACTGGAAACATTCTTCCTCTCACTTTCCAACATGTATATCTGCCAGCCCTCCCCACCTGGATGGCCTCTGATACAACAAGTAGGTCCAAGAGCAAGAGGGGGGTGCCAAGTGGGAGGTTGTGAGGAGTATATTTGTGCCTAGGGGCTACCTGCTCCTCACCAGGGCTGGCATGTCCCTCCGATGTTGGAGAGAAGGCCTGGGAAACACTGTCAGAGTAGGAGTCTGTAGGTGAACCAGCATATCTGACCTGGATGTAAGGGCTGTGAAGATGTGAGGTGTGGGTGGTGTTTGTAGGGAATGGACAATCTTCTGGGGTGTAGGAAGAGGCACCATGCCAAACTCAGCAGATGTTTGTCTGTGAGCTGCATCGGCCAAATAGAGTGGTCAGGGAATTGGCCTCCACATTACTTGAATTCAGCCCCTGTTCTCCTTCCTCCTTTACTTTCTCCTCCTCCCCTTCCTGTGCTGTACTGGCAGCTGCAAGGCAACTTGTAAGAGGAGTGGGTTCTCCAGTCGGATTGCCTGGCGCCCATCACTGGTAGTTGCTTGGTCATCCGAACTCAATTCTTCGCCTCACCACCTGTGAAACAGTTTGCAACAGGCTAAGTATTTGGCTTTCAACATGATGTGGTGCAACACAGGTATTGGTCAAAAACATCTTCGATTCAAAAGATGTTCCACATGTGACCTGGTTGGTGTGTCCCTACACGTGATAGCTCACACTGTGGCATTGAGGTATTCAATGCAGATGAGAAATGCCTAAGCTGACTCATCAGTTCCAACCACAGGTCTGTGTGGTACTGAGATCCTCCTAAATGTCAGATGCTGGGTCGGGCTCCTCCAGCGTGTAGCAGAAGAAATGGTCTGTGATCCAGCAGCTTTGGAAAGAATTGACACCATGGTTACTATTCTCCATGTATTAAATTAACTGTGATTTTGAGCACCTGACATAAGCATCACTATTTGTTTAGGTTACTTTTTACACACCAACTACAGGAGAGATTGTATAATGGCAATATCTGCTCATCCACTCTCACAAGGAATTGGTTCTTGTTCAAGGGTAGGGAATCAATAGGTTACCACATGATATTGCACACTTCCCTGACAGATGGATGACAGTGGGGTTGACTGCTGCACCCATGATTGTCTGCTAAACCCCTGGAAGGTGTCATCCTATTCACTGAAGTAGTACTGGCAACAGCTGTAATGTAACATATGCATCCATTACTGATTTTAAAGGATGTTGGTGATGATTCCACATGTACATGTAAGAGGTATGGACCAGTGATCTACAAGTTACACGCAGTCCCAGATCAACCAGTTCACACTTACAGGCAAACATGTGATTGAATGATACTTAGAGCTATAGGATGGAAATAACTCTGGACATACCTACATCTTCATTGGCATTGTGCATCATACATATGATGTGGTATATGCTAATTTGTAAAGGAGTCCTCAAGAACATGCAGGGCTGGTCAATCTTTGCACAACACAATCTGTCAGTACATTGACAAGTTTTCTTTTAAATGCACAATTATCAACCAAGGTATGGGTAACATTTATTCAACTCCTTCCCCCCACCAACAGGACAACATTGCTAATTTTGGACTGTGAGGACAGCCTTTTCTGCTGTGCAATTTCCCTTTAGCTTGAATTTCAAATGTACTTGATACCGAGTACGGTCCTGTACAGCACACATCCTGTGGTCCTCTATTTAGAGGTTCACTCATTTGTGATATTGTTGGCAAAAAGATTTTAACAGTATTTAAGGAGCTCACAGTTTGCTCAGGCGGAAAGGCTGGTCTGTTCCCCACCTTTATTGTTTTCACGATGTGCTGTTCAACCACTGGATGTCTAGGCTTCCCTTCCTTTACACCCAACTTGCCAGCCAGTACCACACTCCCAAAACGCAAGCCTCCTGCTATCAGTACACTACTCACCAACAACATTACTTTAGCAGCTGTTTCCTGGCATCTTGCCAGCAAGTTTCCATGTCATGAAATTAGGAACAGGTTGTGACTCCACCTCTCTATGATGGACTTGGGGACAACTGAATGAGCCCCTCAAGGCACCAGAGGATCAATCTTTGCGCAACTTCATCTGCACACACCACAGCAGGCCACTTTGCATGGTTTGCCCTGGCCTGCGTGGAACGTGTCAAGGGTGGACCAATCAGTGTTGCCTCACTCTCCACTTGAATCGCACTCCATGAACAA
Source organism: Pleurodeles waltl (assembly GCF_031143425.1). Classification (NCBI taxonomy): domain Eukaryota; kingdom Metazoa; phylum Chordata; class Amphibia; order Caudata; family Salamandridae; genus Pleurodeles; species Pleurodeles waltl. The sequence goes on along the minus strand of NC_090450.1, from coordinate 128,675,279 downwards.
TGGGAACACTTGCGACAATTCCCTAGAGTGACAGAGCCATGTATACCTGGGAAGGCACAAACACCTTACACCCCGTGAAGTGAGGCATTAAAAATTGTCATGTGTAGACTTGCAGCACTTACCCACGTAAAATCAACCAACGTGAGGGCCCATATGAACCCTTTGGTAGGTACTGTACACATACATATTTGGTTGGCATATCATTGGCCACCATGTCATGTTAGTGTGTGGTATACTGATATGAGCCATATATGAGCTTATGGGGATGAATGACAACAGTGACATTAGACAGACACCACATACTGCTGACATTTCCACCACAGTCAGGGAGCATAAGCTTTTTCTGAAGCCATTTTCATGTATCCGTACCAGGGTCTGCCATCCGCCCAGTGTGTGGTGCCTGTCCAGAAGTCACACCCATACATGTTGCAAAGGTCACTGCAGGCTGTGCCTTTTTTGACAACGTCACAGGGCCTACAATGATATGTGTGTGTTTACATACTAATTGACACATGATACACAAGCATACATAGTTCACTTCACAGGTTTGCTGCAGTTCATGCATTCCATGTATATTCACTATTTATTGACTGGTAACAGTGTATGAGAGAATTCCCTCCCATGACCATATTTACATACCAGTTTGTGCTGATGATGTGGGTTGTTGTGCTCCATGATGTTGCCTCCCCGATGGTGCAGGGACTTGTGCACCAGTGTGTGACTTTTGTCTAGCTGTATGTGGCAACAGAACAAAAAGGTCATCAGACGTGGCCAAGATATTTGATTATGTGCAATCTGTGAGAGGACTACACATTTGCATCTACATGCCAGCAGCACTAGTAAATGTATGAGGGACATTTTCCCTTGTCATACACCAGTGTGAAGTGGATGAGGCAGAGTAATGGCTCACTGTTTGGGACTGACCTATTGTAAATTTCATTTGCAATCACAAACGATTCTGGTACTTGTAGTGTAATGGACTAGCTGAGACACATGAGGGTCTGAGTCACCATGCAGATTGCACTTATTTGGAACACCATTCATGGTCACATTTTATGAGTATCAGATACATTACTCATTTGGTGTCATTGTCAGTATCATTCCAAATTATCTGGCACCCCCACTGCGGTCATCAGTCACAGTCAGTCCATGGAGCAGCTGGGGGTCTATGGTGAAGAGGACATCCCACTCAAGTGCGGTAAGTTGGAGGTAGGATCCAGTTGTACACCTGGGAGAGCCCTGACCACCTCTATCCTGGTGTACTTCTCTTTCACCCTCCTCTTCTCATCCTGCCACTTCTTCTTGATGTCATTCATGGTCTGGATGTCTTGTTCCAATGCAGTGATAGCTATGGCTGAATGCTGCCATAAATCAAATGTCTGTGAGGACCTGCTGCTGTAGAGTTGGAGACCATGCAGTATCTTGTAGTTCCTCGCAATAAATTTCAGAATCATGGTGGTCTCCTCCTCTGTGTAGTTTGTTTTCTCCTCCTAGTGGGCAGCATGGCTTCAGGATATGCACTACAGGAAGGCACAGTATGATTTTTGGGAAACCAGACCCTTGCTTGTGTGCTGCTTTTATCTGGTTTTTGGATTGGGTTGCAGACGGGCCTGATAATGTGCAGGTGCGTGTAATTACACTGATTACAGTTGTGGTCCAGATGATCTTGCCCAAGTACGGATGATCCGGCCCAAGTGCAGATGATCTGCCCGGAGTGCGGAGGTAAAGATACTACTTGTATTTTGCCTTTGTGAATATCTAAAAGTTGTAAACTTATACTTTTGGTCTAAAGTTGGACGAAAAGTGTACGTTTACCTTTGTGAATTAGGCCCATGGGGTGCACCAATTGTTCTTATACAGCCATTGGTACGCAAATACTGCACAGACCTATTGCTATTCCAAACACAAATTTCAGCAGGTAAACCTGACAAAATTGTTCAGGCAAAACCCATAGAATTCTGAGTTTTGCATTTGGAAATATGAGAAAAAATGAGGAAAGTTTTCAGCCCTGCCTAGATTCCCAGGTCCATGTGTGATGTGGTGCGCCAGTTCAGGTTTTTTGCTTTGAATTCTGGGACTTGTAGTGTTGTTTATTCCATTATAAAACAGGATTACACATCCCAGAATTCAAAGGAATAAATCTGGACTGGAGAAGCACACCACACATGGGTTGAAGTGTGACAGCTATGCATTTTTCTATGATGTAAGATCAAAATGCTTGGAATGGGGGCGTGATGCCTTCCCATAGGCAATAATGGTAGAAGTGAAGCCCCAATGCATAATGGAAATGCAGTTTTAAACCGATTGGCAGGTTTTATGTACATCTGTTCTATCTGCTGGTATAATTATTCTAACCCCAACAGTAAGAAAAAAGTTTAATATTCTGTTATCCATGTTGCATTAGATTTTGTGCATACTTAAGTAATCCCGTATCCAAAGAAATGTTCTTAAGTCATCAGAAATGCCTCATTTAAAACCTAAGACAATCATTTAGCTCCCTTTAGTGAGCCTAACAACATATTTCGGCCTTGTAATTGACAAGTGGTGAGAGAGGGGGAGATATTGACAATATGTGGCTTTTTTCCACTTCATCCATCTCGTTAGGGAGCACTTGGTTTCAGTTCTCCTTCAAATACGGTAATTCACACTTTATACAGCAGAGGTCACTTTCTTCACATGGCACTTTGAAACGCAAGGAGAAATGAATGAAAATATGACCTTTTAGCCCTCCTTTTGTGACGCTAAATCAAATTATAGCCTACGTATTCAGAATATAAGGTTCATTGGTTGTGCTCGAGATGTTAATTCCTCCAAAAACTTCAATATCCTCTCTTTTTTTGAAAACGCCTTCTTATCAGACGACTACCAAGCACAATTATTTACAATTATTTACAATGGACTAATCTTGTCCTTACATTATTTACATTAACATTGGTTAATCGCTTACACGAGCATTTATGGACTTCCAAGCCTGTGATTTTCATGTTGCTTTTCACGTCATCTACTTCAATACAATTATGGCTGTGCAATGCTGCGTCATTTCTCTGTAGTCAGTTACAATTACCAATGCTCAAAATTCCAAAAAGGCCAGTAATTATGTAGAACTTCCCTAACATCTCATTTCTGGGAAAACAACATATACTTAATTCTGTAACTTTATTGTGCATAATTAAAATTTGATCAGTAGTGCTATACTTTTGCAAATATAGACGGTTCTTTCACACTCTCTAGTTCTGGACAAAGGCCTGCTTTAGCGTTTGGTGGAGGGACCGCTGTCTATGACTTTAGTGGAGGGCATTACTTGGACGTTGATTCACCAAAATGCTAGGGGGTAGTCGGCGTGACATTACACACCCTTCAACTTTATTGACATTAAGGGAAGTGACATCGTAGGACCTTTGAGCCTGACTCTTCCCAGGAAGTGATGTGACTTTTCCTGGATGGCATAACATAATTGACATCACCGAAGTTACATTATAGCTATGTCATTGTTAGAAAAATACAACACAAATGTCTCTTTTTCTCTCCACCTATATTAGAGTGTTGACATAATCTTTGAGAGGGGTGAAGTTTATTAAATGCAATACTTGCTCTAAATTGTACTCAGTAAACTCAATGAACCAGAGCTCTTTTGAATGGGGTTGGGAGTAAGAAGTCTTACTCATCCATGGTAACCTATTTGCACTCATTCATTCTAACTCTCTGTGCACTTAATCTCAAAATCACTCACACATTGCCACTCATTCTTACATTGATTAACTCAGAGACACTCACTCACACTCATTTGTGCCCACTCTTATCCTCACTCCATCAATCTCACTCACCCTCACTCACTCATACTCACTTGCTGACATTTATTCTCATTTACTGGCACTCATATCACTGACTGCCACTTTTACTCACACATGCTCATATATACACACGATTGCACATAAACATGCCCTCTCTCACACAAATACACTGTAACCGGAACTCAAGCACAAAATAAACATTTAAAAACTGTTTTAGTTACGTGATGCTTCAATTTGTATTACACAAACAGTGAATACTATACATTTATTCACTGTTAGCATACATAAAGATTACCTATAAGGAAGGAGGGAGAAGCTGCTCCTGTCTTTTTGGCACTGACTTTGCCACCTCTGAGCACAAGGATGGCAAAGGAAGTGACAGGGGTCGCAGCTGCGACTCCTGGCAACCCCTAAATGATGTCCGTCCATGGGGCATAATTCCATGGCTGGACTACTGTACACCCAATTTAATGTTCTCTGCAGGCCCTATGCCTTCAGAGCAGCCACCATCAGGCCATTTTTCAAAAACAAGCTCCCAACTGGAAGATTATTTTTCAAAAAGAATATACTAGTGACCCTGGCACCCTAGACATTTTCTACCAGAGTGTGGAGGTTTGGTTTGAAACCTCCATGCTTTCCCTGAACAGAAAAAAACACATTAGTCAAATAGGGCAGATGGTCTGATGTACTTATGCAGAGGCACAGTCATCGGAAACATGATGGTCTGCCCTTCTCTAAATAGGGCTGACTGACTGTAAGGAAATGCCTCCTTGGCATGGTTGCCCCCTGACTTTTTGCCTTTGCTGATGCTATGTTTACAATTGAAAGTGTGCTGAGGCCTGCTAACCAGGCCCCAGCACCAGTGTTCTTTCCCTAACCTGTACTTTTGTATCCACAATTGGCAGACCCTGGCATCCAGATAAGTCCCTTGTAACTGGTACTTCTAGTACCAAGGGCCCTGATGCCAAGGAAGGTCTCTAAGGGCTGCAGCATGTCTTATGCCACCCTGGAGACCTCTCACTCAGCACAGACACACTGCTTACCAGCTTGTGTGTGCTAGTGAGGACAAAACGAGTAAGTCGACATGGCACTCCCCTCAGGGTGCCATGCCAGCCTCTCACTGCCTATGCAGTATAGGTAAGACACCCCTCTAGCAGGCCTTACAGCCCTAAGGCAGGGTGCACTATACCATAGGTGAGGGTACCAGTGCATGAGCATGGTACCCCTACAGTGTCTAAACAAAACCTTTGACATTGTAAGTACAGGGTAGCCATAAGAGTATATGGTCTGGGAGTTTGTCAAACACGAACTCCACAGCACCATAATGGCTACACTGAAAACTGGGAAGTTTGGTATCAAACTTCTCAGCACAATAAATGCACACTGATGCCAGTGTACATTTTATTGTAAAATACACCCCAGAGGGCACCTTAGAGGTGCCCCCTGAAACTTAACCGACTATCTGTGTAGGCTGACTAGTTTTAGCAGCCTGCCACAAACCGAGACATGTTGCTGGCCCCATGGGGAGAGTGCCTTTGTCACTCTGAGGCCAGTAACAAAGCCTGCACTGGGTGGAGATGCTAACACCTCTCCCAGGCAGGAATTGTCACACCTGGCGGTGAGCCTCAAAGGCTCACCTCCTTTGTGCCAACCCAGCAGGACACTCCAGCTAGTGGAGTTGCCCGCCCCCTCCGGCCAGGCCCCACTTTTGGCGGCAAGGCCGGAGAAAATAATGAGAAAAACAAGGAGGAGTCACTGGCCAGTCAGGACAGCCCCTAAGGTGTCCTGAGCTGAGGTGACTCTAACTTTTAGAAATCCTCCATCTTGCAGATGGAGGATTCCCCCAATAGGGTTAGGATTGTGACCCCCTCCCCTTGGGAGGAGGCACAAAGAGGGTGTACCCACCCTCAGGGCTAGTAGCCATTGGCTACTAACCCCCCAGACCTAAACACGCCCTTAAATTTAGTATTTAAGGGCTACCCTGAACCCTAGAAAATTAGATTCCTGCAACTACAAGAAGAAGGACTGCCTAGCTGAAAACCCCTGCAGCGGAAGACCAGAAGACGACAACTGCCTTGGCTCCAGAAACTCACCGGCCTGTCTCCTGCCTTCCAAAGATCCTGCTCCAGCGACGCCTTCCAAAGGGACCAGCGACCTCGACATCCTCTGAGGACTGCCCCTGCTTCGAAAAGACAAGAAACTCCCGAGGACAGCGGACCTGCTCCAAGAAAAGCTGCAACTTCGTTTCCAGCAGCTTTAAAGAACCCTGCAAGCTCCCCGCAAGAAGCGTGAGACTTGCAACACTGCACCCGGCGACCCCGACTCGGCTGGTGGCGATCCAACACCTCAGGAGGGACCCCAGGACTACTCTGATACTGTGAGTACCAAAACCTGTCCCCCCTGAGCCCCCACAGCGCCGCCTGCAGAGGGAATCCCGAGGCTTCCCCTGACCGCGACTCTTTGAACCTAAAGTCCCGACGCCTGGGAGAGACCCTGCACCCGCAGCCCCCAGGACCTGAAGGACCGGACTTTCACTGGAGAAGTGACCCCCAGGAGTCCCTCTCCCTTGCCCAAGTGGAGGTTTCCCCGAGGAATCCCCCCCTTGCCTGCCTGCAGCGCGGAAGAGATCCCGAGATCTCTCATAGACTAACATTGAAAACCCGACGCTTGTTTCTACACTGCACCCGGCCGCCCCCGCGCTGCTGAGGGTGAAATTTCTGTGTCGACTTGTGTCCCCCCCGGTGCCCTACAAAACCCCTCTGGTCTGCCCTCCGAAGACGCGGGTACTTACCTGCAAGCAGATCGGAACCGGGGCACCCCCTTCTCTCCATTCTAGCCTATGTGTTTTGGGCACCACTTTGAACTCTGCACCTGACCGGCCCTGAGCTGCTGGTGTGGTGACTTTGGGGTTGCTCTGAACCCCCAACGGTGGGCTACCTTGGACCAAGAACTGAACCCTGTAAGTGTCCTACTTACCTGGTAAAACTAACAAAAACTTACCTCCCCCAGGAACTGTGAAAATTGCACTAAGTGTCCACTTTTGAAACAGCTATTTGACAATAACTTGAAAAGTATACATGCAATTTTGATGATTTGAAGTTCCTAAAGTACTTACCTGCAATACCTTTCGAACAAGATATTACATGTTAAATTTGAACCTGTGGTTCTTAAAATAAACTAAGAAAATATATTTTTCTATAACAAAACCTATTGGCTGGATTTGTCTCTGAGTGTGTGTACCTCATTTATTGTCTATGTGTATGTACAACAAATGCTTAACACTACTCCTTGGATAAGCCTACTGCTCGACCACACTACCACAAAATAGAGCATTAGTATTATCTCTTTTTACCACTATTTTACCTCTAAGGGGAACCCTTGGACTCTGTGCATGCTATTCCTTACTTTGAAATAGCACATACAGAGCCAACTTCCTACATTGGTGGATCAGCGGTGGGGTACAAGACTTTGCATTTGCTGGACTACTCAGCCAATACCTGATCACACGACAAATTCCAAAATTGACATTAGAAATTGATTTTTGCAATTTGAAAAGTTTTCTAAATTCTTAAAAGACCTGCTAGGGCCTTGTGTTAGATCCTGTTTAGCATTTCTTTTAGAGTTTAAAAGTTTGTTAAAAGTTTGAATTAGATTCTAGAACCAGTTTTAGTTTCTTAAAAAGTATTCCAACTTTTAGAAGCATAATGTCTAGCACAGATGTGAATGTGGTGGAACTCGACACCACACCTTACCTCCATCTACAGATGAGAGAGCTAAGGTCACTCTGTAAACTAAAGAAAATAGCAATGGGCCCCAAACCTACCAAAGTACAGCTCCAGGAGCTTTTGGCAGAGTTTGAAAAGGCCAACCCCTCTGAGGATGGCAACTCAGAGGATGAAGATAGTGACTTGGAGGGAAATTCCCCCCCTCCAGTCCTACTTAGGGAGAGCAGGGCTTCTCAAGCCCTGACTCCACAAATAATAGTCAGAGATGCTGGTTCCCTCACAGGAGGGACCAACAACTCTGAAATCACTGAGGATAACTCCAGTGAAGAGGACATCCAGTTAGCCAGGATGGCCAAAAGATTGGCTTTGGAAAGACAGATCCTAGCCATAGAGAGGGAAAGACAAGAGATGGGCCTAGGACCCATCAATGGTGGCAGCAACATAAATAGGGTCAGAGATTCTCCTGACATGTTGAAAATCCCCAAAGGGATTGTAACTAAATATGAAGATGGTGATGACATCACCAAATGGTTCACAGCTTTTGAGAGGGCTTGTGTAACCAGAAAAGTGAACAGATCTCACTGGGGTGCTCTCCTTTGGGAAATGTTCACAGGAAAGTGTAGGGATAGACTCCTCACACTCTCTGGACAAGATGCAGAATCTTATGACCTCATGAAGGGTACCCTGATTGAGGGCTTTGGATTCTCCACTGAGGAGTACAGGATTAGGTTCAGGGGGGCTCAAAAATCCTCGAGCCAGACCTGGGTTGACTTTGTTGACTACTCAGTGAAAACACTAGATGGTTGGATTCAAGGCAGTGGTGTAAGTAATTATGATGGGCTGTACAATTTATTTGTGAAAGAACACCTGTTAAGTAATTGTTTCAATGATAAACTGCATCAGCATCTGGTAGACCTAGGACCAATTTCTCCCCAAGAATTGGGAAAGAAGGCGGACCATTGGGTCAAGACAAGGGTGTCCAAGACTTCGACAGGGGGTGACCAAAAGAAAGGGGTCACAAAAACTCCCCAGCAGAAGGGTGATGAGACAACCAAAACTAAAAATAGTAAAGAGTCTTCTACAGGCCCCCAAAAACCTGCACAGGAGGGTGGGCCCAGAGCCTCTTCACAAAACAATGGGTACAAGGGTAAAAACTTTGATCCCAAAAAGGCCTGGTGTCATAGCTGTAAACAGCATGGACACCAAACTGGAGACAAGGCCTGTCCCAAGAAGGGTTCCACTCCAAACTCCCATCCAGGTAACACTGGTATGGCTAGTCTCCAAGTGGGATCAACAGTGTGCCCAGAGCAAATCAGGGTTCACACTGAAGCTACTCTAGTTTCTGAGGGTGGGGTGGATTTAGCCACACTAGCTGTCTGGCCGCCTAACATGCAAAAATACAGACAGCAACTCTTAATTAATGGGACTAGAATAGAGGGCCTGAGGGATACAGGTGCCAGTGTCACCATGGTGACAGAGAAACTGGTTTCCCCTGGCCAATACCTGACTGGAAAAACTTACACAGTCACCAACGCTGACAATCAGAGAAAAGTACATCCCATGGCAATGGTTACTTTAGAATGGGGAGGGGTCAATGGCCTGAAACAGGTGGTGGTCTCCTCAAATATCCCAGTGGACTGTCTGCTTGGAAATGACCTGGAGTCCTCAGCATGGGCTGAGGTAGAGCTAAAAACCCATGCAGCAATGCTGGGTATCCCTGAACTGGTGTGTGTGAAAACAAGAGCACAATGCAAGGCACAGGGTGAAAAAGTAGAGCTGGAGTCTGGAAAAATGGCCCAGCCTACCAAGAGAACAGGAAAGTCAGTTGGGAAGCCAACTGCAACACAGCAAAAGAAAGGGAACCTCTCTTCTCAGGAAGAAGTTCTGCCCTCTGAGGGAACTGAGCCTTTGGAGCTTGAACCTTATCAGGTTGAGCTCTTAGGCCCAGGGGGACCCTCCAGGGAAGAGCTGTGTAAGGGACAAGAAACCTGTCCCTCTCTTGAAGGCCTTAGGCAGCAAGCTGCTGAAGAGTCCAAAGGCAAGAAAAATGGAACACATAGGGTCTATTGGGAAGATGGGCTCCTGTACACTGAGGCCAGAGACCCCAAACCTGGTGCCACTAGGAGAGTGGTAGTGCCTCAGCTGTTCAGAGAGTTCATCCTAACATTGGCCCATGACATTCCCCTTGCTGGACATTTGGGACAAACCAAGACGTGGGAGAGGTTAGTCAACCACTTCTACTGGCCCAATATGTCCAACATGGTTAAGGAGTTTTGCCTCTCCTGCCCCACCTGTCAAGCCAGTGGTAAGACAGGTGGGCATCCAAAGGCCCCCCTCATTCCACTTCCAGTGGTGGGGGTGCCCTTTGAAAGAGTGGGTGTGGACATAGTTGGTCCACTGGAACCTCCCACAGCCTCAGGGAATATGTATATCCTGGTAGTAGTGGATCATGCTACCAGATATCCTGAAGCTATTCCCCTTAGGTCGACTACTGTCCCTGCAGTAGCCAAGGCCCTCATTGGTATCTTTACCAGAGTGGGTTTCCCTAAGGAGGTGGTGTCTGACAGAGGTACCAACTTCATGTCAGCATACCTAAAGCACATGTGGAATGAGTGTGGAGTGACTTATAAATTCACTACACCTTACCATCCACAAACTAATGGCTTAGTTGAGAGATTCAACAAGACATTAAAGGGCATGATCATGGGGCTCCCTGAAAAACTCAAAAGGAGATGGGATGTCCTCCTGCCATGTCTGCTTTTCGCTTACAGGGAGGTACCACAGAAGGGAGTAGGGTTCTCACCCTTTGAACTTCTGTTTGGTCATCCTGTAAGGGGACCACTTGCTCTTGTTAAAGAAGGCTGGGAGAGACCTCTCCATGAGCCAAAACAAGACATAGTGGACTATGTACTTGGCCTTCGCTCTAGAATGGCAGAGTACATGGAAAAGGCAACCAAAAACCTTGAGGCCAGCCAACAGCTCCAGAAGTTTTGGTATGACCAAAAGGCTGCACTGGTTGAGTTCCAACCAGGGCAGAAAGTCTGGGTTCTGGAGCCTGTGGCTCCCAGGGCACTCCAGGACAAATGGAGTGGCCCTTACCCAGTGCTAGAGAGGAAGAGTCAGGTCACCTACCTGGTGGACCTGGGCACAAGCAGGAGCCCCAAGAGGGTGATCCATGTGAACCGCCTTAAGCTCTTCCATGACAGGGCTGATGTGAATCTGTTAATGGTAACAGATGAGGATCAGGAGGCAGAGAGTGAACCTCTCCCTGATCTTCTGTCATCAGACCCAAAAGATGGCACAGTAGATGGAGTGATCTACTCAGACACCCTCTCTGGCCAACAGCAAGCTGATTGTAGGAGAGTCCTACAACAGTTTCCTGAGCTGTTCTCCCTAACCCCTGGTCAGACACACCTGTGTACCCATGATGTGGACACAGGAGACAGCATGCCTGTCAAGAACAAAATCTTCAGACAGTCTGACCATGTTAAGGAAAGCATCAAGGTGGAAGTCCACAAGATGCTGGAATTGGGAGTGATTGAGCGCTCTGACAGCCCCTGGGCTAGCCCAGTGGTCTTAGTCCTCAAACCCCACACCAAAGATGGAAAGAAAGAGATGAGGTTTTGTGTGGACTACAGAGGGCTCAACTCTGTCACCAAGACAGATGCCCACCCAATTCCAAGAGCTGATGAGCTCATTGATAAGTTAGGTGCTGCCAAATTTCTAAGTACCTTTGACTTGACAGCAGGGTACTGGCAAATAAAAATGGCACCTGGAGCAAAAGAAAAGACAGCATTCTCCACACCTGATGGGCATTATCAGTTTACTGTTATGCCCTTTGGTTTAAAGAATGCCCCTGCCACCTTCCAAAGGTTGGTGAATCAAGTCCTTGCTGGCTCGGAGTCCTTTAGCACAGCTTATCTTGATGATATTGCTGTCTTTAGCTCCACCTGGCAGGATCACCTGGTCCACCTGAAGAAGGTTTTGAAGGCTCTGCAATCTGCAGGCCTCTCTATCAAGGCATCCAAATGCCAGATAGGGCAGGGAACTGTGGTTTACTTGGGACACCTTGTAGGTGGAGGCCAAGTTCAGCCACTCCAACCCAAGATCCAGACTATTCTGGACTGGGTAGCTCCAAAAACCCAGACTCAAGTCAGGGCATTCCTTGGCTTGACTGGGTATTACAGGAGGTTTGTGAAGGGATATGGATCCATTGTGACAGCCCTCACTGAACTCACCTCCAAGAAAATGCCCAAGAAAGTGAACTGGACTGTGGAATGCCAACAGGCCTTTGACACCCTGAAACAAGCAATGTGCTCAGCACCAGTTCTAAAAGCTCCAGATTATTCTAAGCAGTTCATTGTGCAGACTGATGCCTCTGAACATGGGATAGGGGCAGTTTTGTCCCAAACAAATGATGATGGCCTTGACCAGCCTGTTGCTTTCATTAGCAGGAGGTTACTCCCCAGGGAGCAGCGTTGGAGTGCCATTGAGAGGGAGGCCTTTGCTGTGGTTTGGTCCCTGAAGAAGCTGAGACCATACCTCTTTGGGACTCACTTCCTAGTTCAAACTGACCACAGACCTCTCAAATGGCTGATGCAAATGAAAGGTGAAAATCCTAAACTGTTGAGGTGGTCCATCTCCCTACAGGGAATGGACTTTATAGTGGAACACAGACCTGGGACTGCCCATGCCAATGCAGATGGCCTTTCCAGGTTCTTCCACTTAGAAAATGAAGACTCTCTTGGGAAAGGTTAGTCTCATCCTCTTTCGTTTGGGGGGGGGTTGTGTAAGGAAATGCCTCCTTGGCATGGTTGCCCCCTGACTTTTTGCCTTTGCTGATGCTATGTTTACAATTGAAAGTGTGCTGAGGCCTGCTAACCAGGCCCCAGCACCAGTGTTCTTTCCCTAACCTGTACTTTTGTATCCACAATTGGCAGACCCTGGCATCCAGATAAGTCCCTTGTAACTGGTACTTCTAGTACCAAGGGCCCTGATGCCAAGGAAGGTCTCTAAGGGCTGCAGCATGTCTTATGCCACCCTGGAGACCTCTCACTCAGCACAGACACACTGCTTACCAGCTTGTGTGTGCTAGTGAGGACAAAACGAGTAAGTCGACATGGCACTCCCCTCAGGGTGCCATGCCAGCCTCTCACTGCCTATGCAGTATAGGTAAGACACCCCTCTAGCAGGCCTTACAGCCCTAAGGCAGGGTGCACTATACCATAGGTGAGGGTACCAGTGCATGAGCATGGTACCCCTACAGTGTCTAAACAAAACCTTAGACATTGTAAGTACAGGGTAGCCATAAGAGTATATGGTCTGGGAGTTTGTCAAACACGAACTCCACAGCACCATAATGGCTACACTGAAAACTGGGAAGTTTGGTATCAAACTTCTCAGCACAATAAATGCACACTGATGCCAGTGTACATTTTATTGTAAAATACACCCCAGAGGGCACCTTAGAGGTGCCCCCTGAAACTTAACCGACTATCTGTGTAGGCTGACTAGTTTTAGCAGCCTGCCACAAACCGAGACATGTTGCTGGCCCCATGGGGAGAGTGCCTTTGTCACTCTGAGGCCAGTAACAAAGCCTGCACTGGGTGGAGATGCTAACACCTCTCCCAGGCAGGAATTGTCACACCTGGCGGTGAGCCTCAAAGGCTCACCTCCTTTGTGCCAACCCAGCAGGACACTCCAGCTAGTGGAGTTGCCCGCCCCCTCCGGCCAGGCCCCACTTTTGGCGGCAAGGCCGGAGAAAATAATGAGAAAAACAAGGAGGAGTCACTGGCCAGTCAGGACAGCCCCTAAGGTGTCCTGAGCTGAGGTGACTCTAACTTTTAGAAATCCTCCATCTTGCAGATGGAGGATTCCCCCAATAGGGTTAGGATTGTGACCCCCTCCCCTTGGGAGGAGGCACAAAGAGGGTGTACCCACCCTCAGGGCTAGTAGCCATTGGCTACTAACCCCCCAGACCTAAACACGCCCTTAAATTTAGTATTTAAGGGCTACCCTGAACCCTAGAAAATTAGATTCCTGCAACTACAAGAAGAAGGACTGCCTAGCTGAAAACCCCTGCAGCGGAAGACCAGAAGACGACAACTGCCTTGGCTCCAGAAACTCACCGGCCTGTCTCCTGCCTTCCAAAGATCCTGCTCCAGCGACGCCTTCCAAAGGGACCAGCGACCTCGACATCCTCTGAGGACTGCCCCTGCTTCGAAAAGACAAGAAACTCCCGAGGACAGCGGACCTGCTCCAAGAAAAGCTGCAACTTCGTTTCCAGCAGCTTTAAAGAACCCTGCAAGCTCCCCGCAAGAAGCGTGAGACTTGCAACACTGCACCCGGCGACCCCGACTCGGCTGGTGGCGATCCAACACCTCAGGAGGGACCCCAGGACTACTCTGATACTGTGAGTACCAAAACCTGTCCCCCCTGAGCCCCCACAGCGCCGCCTGCAGAGGGAATCCCGAGGCTTCCCCTGACCGCGACTCTTTGAACCTAAAGTCCCGACGCCTGGGAGAGACCCTGCACCCGCAGCCCCCAGGACCTGAAGGACCGGACTTTCACTGGAGAAGTGACCCCCAGGAGTCCCTCTCCCTTGCCCAAGTGGAGGTTTCCCCGAGGAATCCCCCCCTTGCCTGCCTGCAGCGCGGAAGAGATCCCGAGATCTCTCATAGACTAACATTGAAAACCCGACGCTTGTTTCTACACTGCACCCGGCCGCCCCCGCGCTGCTGAGGGTGAAATTTCTGTGTCGACTTGTGTCCCCCCCGGTGCCCTACAAAACCCCTCTGGTCTGCCCTCCGAAGACGCGGGTACTTACCTGCAAGCAGATCGGAACCGGGGCACCCCCTTCTCTCCATTCTAGCCTATGTGTTTTGGGCACCACTTTGAACTCTGCACCTGACCGGCCCTGAGCTGCTGGTGTGGTGACTTTGGGGTTGCTCTGAACCCCCAACGGTGGGCTACCTTGGACCAAGAACTGAACCCTGTAAGTGTCCTACTTACCTGGTAAAACTAACAAAAACTTACCTCCCCCAGGAACTGTGAAAATTGCACTAAGTGTCCACTTTTGAAACAGCTATTTGACAATAACTTGAAAAGTATACATGCAATTTTGATGATTTGAAGTTCCTAAAGTACTTACCTGCAATACCTTTCGAACAAGATATTACATGTTAAATTTGAACCTGTGGTTCTTAAAATAAACTAAGAAAAGATATTTTTCTATAACAAAACCTATTGGCTGGATTTGTCTCTGAGTGTGTGTACCTCATTTATTGTCTATGTGTATGTACAACAAATGCTTAACACTACTCCTTGGATAAGCCTACTGCTCGACCACACTACCACAAAATAGAGCATTAGTATTATCTCTTTTTACCACTATTTTACCTCTAAGGGGAACCCTTGGACTCTGTGCATGCTATTCCTTACTTTGAAATAGCACATACAGAGCCAACTTCCTACACTGACCCTCAGTTTGGTAGCCAGTGCACAAATATGGGTGAGTACCCTATGTTCCGCACTCCAAATCAGGCCCTAGGAGCAGTCCAAAAATATGTTGAAATATTTTATTACTGCATACATATTATGTGACTTGGAAATGTTGCATTTTACTCACACAATACATTTGTATATACGTTTTCATAGAATATTATTTGTAAACATAACTTGTACATAACTTGCACAGTGACATCCAGGTAATGTCAGAGTGATCAGGCTGTGTACGGAGCCTGCTTGATCTCAAACACTTTTTAAAAAAAACTGCTGCTGTGAAAAGTAGACATGTGTTGCTCAGGGAAGAATTGGCCGATTATTCCATTACACCTCTCAGGTCTCTGGAGACTGGTTTTGAAAGCCCATAGCTCCTGTTCCTACCACTGTCACTTTTCCTAGCTCCCTAGATTAATTGAAGTGGTCACAGCTGGACCCAGATGAGAGAGAAGAGGTGGGAGACAACAGAGAGATCAGAGAGAAAGAGAGCGAGGGATCAGAGAAGGAAAAGAAAAAGGAGAGGATGTGAATGGATGTGAAGGGATGGATTGAGACAGTGAGAGAGAGAAAGAACCAAGGGAGAAAGGGAGTTGGGGTAGTTTGAGCATTTGTGCAAGAGCAGGCTTTTGGTTGCTAGTGCATCCCTTCTGTTGCTGTTCATAATCTTTAGGAAGGTGACTGAGACTGTGTTGCAGAAAAATAAGTCATGGTAAATTCCCTTTGACTTATAGTAAAATGAGGTATAAGGACAGCAGGATGCGAACAATGTTTCTCCTTAAGATCAAGGGTGCTATTGAACTTGTTCTAATGTTCCTTAGCACTCCATTATAGTGTCTGAATTTGGCAAAAAGGCGGATTGAAGGGCATAAAATATATCTCCTTCTGTATTCTTAATTCACAGTGAGATTTGTGACTTTGCTGTGTGTCACAGGGGAGGAGACCACAAGTATCAGTCGCTTCACCAAAATATGTGGGATGGGCAATTCTGACCTTTTCCTCTTGGTTTGAGACTGCCCCATACTTGAAAGCTACTGACTGGAGATAGCTGACAACATAATATCTAAACTCGCCAGAAAGGCTTATCGAGAGAAAAGGAGTGAACGTGCGAGTACCCAGACCTTGTTACGGAGGTCTTATGTCCAATGACCATCAATGATCTGGAATATTGTACCTTACAAGTATAATTCTGCACATGGTGATATTATTAAAAAGATATTTGAATTCCTTCATGAAACCCTTGTTCAAGGGTGAAACGCGTTGGTTGGGCTGGATGTTCAATGTGTGAAGAATACAGAGTTTTGAAGACTTACCTATACGTCTAGTTCTGTGTTTACGAACTAAATGGGACAATCTCTTTAATTAGATGTCTGGACTTTAATGTGATTAAATTCTCTTTCTGTCCTTAATATAGTTACTATTCCAATGCCCCAGTGATTATTTGGAGAGCACTCCCTATTCTGTTTTTATTGTATATTGCGAGGTTTGTGAGTGATGGTGCCTTTTTCTGAGGTGTGGCGCTACAAAGTAAAATCAGAACACTATCACTTGTGTGATCACAAATGGCCGACTACTGCTCTGTGTGGTTTGTAGGTTTACCACTCACTTCAGCTGCTGTCTGAAATGTTTCGAGGTGATTCATCAAGTGGGGATTGAGTAAAAGGATGAGTCCCAAAGTGCATATTCCCTGTGCAATTTCCCCTAGGGATTTTAGACACAACCACAGCTCAAACCGCTGGACAGAATTACACCCTATTTGCCAGAAAGCTAGATCATGGTCTAGAAGAATCTTTTTTTTTTGTTATCTGGTGTGAATCCATTGAGTAGTTTGGGAATTATTAAAGAAAAAAGATTTATGTATATCTAGAGACCAGCCAGACCACGAATACGACAGATCTCAAAATGAGATCTGATTGACTGCCACCACTTCAACCAGGAAGTGGTGGCAGCCATCTTGGGATTCAGACTCGGCCAAGGCCCCAAAAAAACACAAAAAAAAACAATAAGGGGGCCAAAAATGTTTTTTCTTTATTTTCCTGCAAATCCATGGAGGATCCGTGGGAATATTTTAAGAAACAGCAAGCATGGTTACCCACCATTGCTTTTTTCGCCCCCCCGGGTGGGCCAGGTCCTGGGGGAATATATTTTATTGTATTTTTGGAGGGAGGTGCATGCGGCCCCTCACCTGTGCCTATTTTGGCACTGGGGACCTCATCCTCTGGGGCCCAGATGCTTTTCAAAATGGGAGGGAGGCTGCGTGGCCCGCGCAGGGTGATTCGGCCCTTGGTACCCCATCCCATGGGGCCGACCTTTATGAAAAAAGGGGAAGGGTGCCATGCGGCCACCCCACCCCGGGCAACACTTAGCTTCAGGGACCCCATTCCCCAGGGCCAGGCCACGAATTAAATGGTGAGGAGGCTGCATGGCCCCCTCTTGGAGCCAATATTGGTCCTGGGGATCCTATCCCCCTGGGCCAGCTTCTGCTTTTTTCTGGGGTGCCCATTCCTGGGACATAGTGGTTTCCCTGCTTGCATTGAGTAAACCTATGTTTTCAGAGCTCCTACCAAAAATGGCCCGGGGATGCGGGCCTTGAGTCCCTTCCCCTAAACAAATGCCCCAGGCCCCAGGGATGGGTCCCCGGGACTGGGCTGTGGGGCCAAAACTGACCCAGGGAGGGTGGCTGCATGCCCCCCTCCTGAGTTGATTACCTTTGTAGGGTTGGGCAAACCCCTGCTTCTCACGGCTAAAGGCATTGCGAGGTGTGGAGTTGACTGCATGCGGTTGGTTGGCTGCTGGGCCTAGCCCCAGGCCAGGTCAACCATGTGCTGCATGAGGTTGTCTGCATGCCGGGGTTTGGCTGCAAGCCATGTGGGAAAACCCTACCAATAACATCCGGAAGCCATGCACAGCTGCTGTTGGATTAACATATGATAATTAAATATTACTTTACCCTAAAATAAACCCTAGAGATTCACTGAAACATCTAAAGGTTATAGATACGTTATAGTTAGGAAAAGCATTAAAAACATATAAATTCACTGAAAAAAACAAAGGTTACAGGGACATCATACTCAGGAAATAGAATTTTAAAAAACTTTACAAATTCACTAGAAAAAACAAAGGTTACAGGACGTTATCATGAGGTTCAGATTTTATAAATACAAAACCGTAGAAATTCAGCAGTTATAGTTATACTTATCTCAAGAACATCTAACTCATGCCTTAAGGTAACTATAACTTGTGTCCTAGCCATGCACTGCTAATTACTCTACACTGCAACATTTCCAATAAAGTTATTGAAGAAAGGACTGCACTATTGGGGCGTGTGATCATGATAGGGCCTGAGATATAATTTGCTGACATAAATATAACTTTAACTGCTGAATTTCTATTTTTTTACTGCTTGCGTTTCCCTCATTTTCACTGCTTTCAACTTGCTTTTCCCCCTGTTTTGTGAGTGCCTTCTCCTTGCTTTTTCCTCGTTCTCACTGATTTCTCCTTGATTTCAACCCTGTATTTTCCGTGCCTTCTCCTTGCTTTTCCCTCATTTTCACTCCATTCTCCTTGCTTTTTTTCCCAGGTTTTTTTAGTGCTGTCTCCTTGCTTTTCTCTCATTTTCACTGCTTTCACAGTGTTTTTTCACCCATTTTTTTGTGTGCCCTCTCCTTGCTTTTCCTTCCTTATACAATGCTTTCTCCTTGCTTTTTCAGCTGCTTTTTGTGTGTCCACTTCTTGCTTTTCCCTTGTTTTCACTGCTTACTCTTTGGTTTTCCCCCATATTTTGTGTGCTTTCTCCTTGTTTTCCTTCATTTTCACTGCTTTTCCATGCTTTTCCCCCCCGTATTTTGCTTGCCTTCTCTTTCCTTTTCCCTCATTTTCACTGCATTGTGTGTGCATGCATGTGTACAAAAAAAGGTTAAAGTGATGTAAGTGATGTTATAGAAAGGAGAAAATGTGAGTTAAAATGTAACATTTTCAACTTAAAAGGTCACTGAAATTCACAGGTTATAGTTAACTGAAAAACCATACAACCTGGCTTCATTGCAGTGTTCTGGGGACCCCAGCACCGGTGACAATGTAGATTCCCTTCCACATGTAGAGTGAGGGCAGGGATGTCACCCACACTGCTCCAGTCTGGTAGGAGCACATCATTTTCTCCCTGTCCTGCACTCTTGCAGCAGGGAAACTTAGAATTAGGAGCAAAAGAAAACCACTCCAATTGGTGGGGCCTTGGGGCTCTCCCCGCAAGCCCTAAGCTTAAATATGCTGTGGAGGGTGTGAGGGGCACAGGGACACCCTAGAATAAGAAAATAATTGCTGACACCTGTGTGGACCCAAAGTATGGGGCTGCTTGCAGGGAGTTGACGGGGCCACAGGGTCCCCGCGGCCTCCAAAACATTAAAATACATTTATCATTCAACCAATGGATGTTGCAGGTGGGACCGAGACACCCACAAAAAAAACAAAAATGGAAGAGGATAGACCACATATTTATTACTCATTGTTCCAAACAAGTAATTATTATAACGTGTCAGGGCTTTTTTGAAGTACATGCTTTCTTGCTGGTGGTGCCACTAGAAGAAGCGGGGGCACCATCAAACATTTTTTTATATTTTGTGCAGCTGCAGGAAAAGCACCAGCCCGAGCAACGTTAAAAAACAGTAAAATAAAGGGCTTCCCTTGCCAGGTTGACTGGCAGTTTAAAACTACACACACAGGCTGCAATGGCAGGCCTGAGACGTGTTTAGAGGACTACTTAAGTGGGTGGCCCAATCAGTAGCATTTAATTTACATGCCCTGGGCACATGTAGTACCACTTTACTAGGGACTTACAAGTAAATTAAATATGTCAGTTGGCTGTAAGCCATTCTTACCATGTTTAGAGAGAGCACGGGCTCTTTAGCACTGGTTAGCAGTTGTAAAGTGCACAGAGTCCAAAAGCCAGCAAAAATGAAGTCAGCAAAAACAGGAGGGTTGAAGGCAAAAAGTTAAAAAAAGAACAACACCAAGGATGTTGGGTGTAACCTTTTGTATGGTAACTTCACCAGCTATCTAGTCTGCCTGTACCTTTGGTGCTCACCTAGATGGTAAGTTAGTTTCTGTCTCCTTTTACAATTGCTGTTAGAAAGTGTTTAAGTGTTTAAGTGTAAAATTATCACTATTGAAAAATAAAAAAAATGCACCAGATTGTAAAGGCCAGAATGTCTATCTTTGAAAATGCTTGTTTTCATTAAAGTTAACAAAGGATGCTCATGACATGCCACTATAGAGAAAGATAGGCTAATTTAGGAGAGCCACGGTAGAAGTAACAAAAAGATATAATAAAAATGCAAGGTTCAGAACTAGAGCTAGAACATTGCAAAAAACATTTTTGCGGTCACATACCCCGAATCACAGTGTTTGCAACCACAAACATGCTTAGTACAACTGTCTCCATGTTTTCTGGAATTATTAGAGCCAAGAAATTGAAAATGTCCACAGGGTCTTGTAGGTACCGCTGGTTCCTTTTCCATGTGTTTTTCTCCAAATCGAGGGAGAAAAATGAGATGTTCTGTTTTCTCTGAACAGGTGGGATGGCTGGTACGATTTACTAACAGTTTTCACTAGGTTTGCATCGCAAATGTGTCAAAAACCAATGCAGTGTTGAATTGGGATTTACTTCCCAGCACAAAACTTTTTGGTGGGTTTGCGCCAAGAATGTACACCTCCTCGAGGCAAATGTAGCCTTACATATACGTTTTATTTTCTCCAAACGCTTCCACCTTTGTATATTTTTACTCTACAGCACGGATTCAAATGTGGAAAGGTTTTACCCCATGTCTAAACATTGGATTTTGTGCTAGAAGTGTAACCTTTCAGTAAAAATCCTATATTAGACATTGATCACACACCCTTGCATCATGGTGCAAGGGTGTGTGCAGGGCACAAGTCAGCCTAAAGTACGGCAGGACAGGTAGAAAGAGAAACATTGCCATATCCTAAAACATGTGGTGGTGCTCTGCTCGCTCTCTCTTTCACACAGTGATGCACAGCGATGGATCTGCGTGATACTAAGCATAAGGGCTTTTCACATGTTTCTAATTTCCTCACTCAGCTTTCAGACATTTGTGATTGATGACTAATGTGTTTGTCCCTTTTTTATGCTCTGTATTATTGGAGTTCCCAATGTGTGATTCTGAAATTGGTTACAGGAATGGAGTTTTGAGGTCTGGGACTTGGTGGATAGTATGTGGGCGTTCGCCTTTATCTGTCAGCTGTTACATTTGAGGACTTCCAGGTACTTGCACTGTACCTTGTTTGCTGATCAGGTGCCACTGGTGTAACTTGTTGTCATGAACATCTGGAGGAAAAAAACAAACTAAAAGAAGCAGCACAGCAGGAGAGCAGATGCTGTAAATTGCACACAAGGGTGAAAGCTACCTCCCAGCTCTTGACATGTCCCTGGCAGTGACTTTAAATTGTGAGGAATGTTGATGAGGATTAATATAACCCCACCTTCCATTGGGTAAAACCGAAAAGTGGAAGGAAGACAACAAAACATTTACCGAATTTTGGATAAGGTCGAGGGGAGATTAAAGAGTATAACACCACTCACAGTGGATACAGGCAAAACCAAAAATGGTCCAGAACTGTGCCTGTCATTGTTAACTACATAACCATAAATCTTCTCAATGCACTCTTCATGACCTCACATACGACGTTCCAGATGACATTGCAAATGACATCATTAATTAAATCACTGAAATGAGGCAATACACTTTCACCCCAAAGTTCACTGGGTTTTTGACCTTCTCAATAGCCCTGCTCGCAACACCAGTGAACTGAGCGCTCAGACAGTTTGACATCTGATTAACCCCAATAGACTCTGGGCTCCCCTTCTCAAATGAGCCTGTTGCGCTTAAATTGTAGTTGAGCCACGCAGACTCTGCACCCCTTCCCTCATCAGCTGATGACCGCAATCATCAACCAAGCCCACTGAACTCTATAAACAGGGCCAGCAGCTGCAGTTTCTTCTCGAAGGCGTTAAAAATAACATCAAAGCCTGTATACACATTCTTTCCAGATTTTGGAGCAGGAAAAAAACAAGAATTGGTGCTTTCAAATCCATGTAGAGACTTGCACATGGTGCAATTGTCTTGCCTCTAATTTTCTTCCAGATAGACCATTTCTAATTAAGATTATCAGACATACACCCTTAGCTTAACTGAGCAGTAGAAAAGAGTCACAGAGCACTGGACACAGTTAGGCCCATATTTATTGTTTTTTTAGCGCCCCATTTGCGGCACTTTTTGACGCAAAAGCAGCGAAAACTTACAAAATACAATTATATTTTGTAAGTTTGTGCCGCTTTTGGACACAGAAGCAGCGGAAATGCAGCGCTAAAAAAAGTATAAATATGGGCCTTAGGCCCATATTTATATTTTTTGACGCAAATCAGCGCTAGCGCAGATTTGCGTCAAAAAGTTTACCGCCGGCTAACGCCATTCCAACGCACAAGCTGGGCGCCTTATTTATGAAATGACGTTAGCCGATGCTGCAGCCTGGCTATCGTCATAATAAATCGCAATAACCGGGCAGCGGAGGCGAAGGGAAGACTGGGGGATGTGCGCCAAAGAATGGTGCAATTCAGGTTAGAGTAAAACATATTTCGCTTTAACCTGACTAGCGCCAGTTTTTGATGTACAACTCCCATGGGAATGACTCCTGTCTTAGCAAAGACAGGAGTCATGCCCCCCTGCTCAATGGCCATGCCCAGGGGACTTATGTCCCCTGGGCATGGCCACTGGGCACAGTGGCATGTAGGGGGGCCCAAAATAAAATTATACTTACCTGCACTTACCAGCACTCACCAAGGATGTGTCCCCCCATCCATGGGTGTCCTCCAGGGGTGGGTGAGGGTGGCAGGGGGTGTCCCTGGGTGCACGGAAGGGCACCTGTGGACTGCTTCCATGATCTCCCACTATGAAAATGAGCCCACAGGTCCCCTAACGCCTTCCCTGACCCAGGCATAAAAAAACAGCGCAAATCCAGCTGAGCGCCATGTTTTAAGGCTCGCCTCCTCCTTTGCGTCATTTTAACGCCCGAGGATAAATAAGGCACAGATGCCTTAGAGTCATTTTTTGCACAAGAACGCCTACCTTGCATGTCATTAGCGCAAGGTAGGTTTTCACGTACAAAAAATGTCTCAAACTCCATAACTTTGGTACTAGACGGGTCTAGCGGCAAAGTATAAATATGGAGTTAAGTTTGCGCCAAATTTGCGCCAAAATAAATGACGCAAATCCGGCGCAAACAGAGTATAAATATGGGCCTTAGTGTTTTGCACCCTTGCTGAGGAAGTAGGTTAGGAGGCAGGTGCCAGGCCATGTAAGAGAGAG
The DNA here is from genome assembly GCF_031143425.1 of Pleurodeles waltl. Classification (NCBI taxonomy): domain Eukaryota; kingdom Metazoa; phylum Chordata; class Amphibia; order Caudata; family Salamandridae; genus Pleurodeles; species Pleurodeles waltl. Next base: position 128,651,888 of record NC_090450.1, on the reverse strand, counting down.
AGAGATCTATTATTCCATGATACCATTCAATGCCACCAGGGAGCATTATATATCTGCTAAGAGATTACTGGTAGATGGACAGCTACAATGCCACTTTCAGCATATAGCGCTTCCTTCGAAAAAACAACTGTTTGTTGCCGCAGTGATGGTATTAAAGATGTTAATAGGATCTGGGAGTTACATTTTCGTTGCTCATCATAATTGGTGAATCTGATTGTGTTTTAGGTTTCGGATTTTTTGTAACCACAGTGTCCCTTAAACTGAGGGTTTTATGGGGCCTGTGTATTTTTTGGTGAGATGTTAGTAAAGGTTTGTAACTATCTTTAATACAGTTTTACAGTGAATTTATTTGGTTTTGATGGGTTATTAATTGCCTTCTACACACTTTCTGGTTCTGTGGTTCTGCCAAGCACCCATTGGGCATTGGGCATGGTAGTCTTTAGCCATGCCTCAAGTTCTCCATCTTTTTTAGCAAGTCGGGCTCAACATATAGCCATACATAGTAGTGCTTAGGTGCAGGCTGTACCCATGAACTCTGAGTATAAATGTGAACAGCATGACCTTTGGTTATGCCATATGCCTTATCCCCAGGCCCTCCGAACCCACTGAGTACAGAGTTTGGCCATGCACACCGGGCACTGGGCACATCTTTTACATTTAAAAATGCCCTGTGCTGTGTCCCACTGTTCTCGGCCCTACAGCCTGCCAAGTTTTAGCCACTGCATGTGTTCAGTTTTCCAACATCCATCATTGTGATGCAGCTTGTTAGGACTTCTGCGAGGGGCCCCATCTACTCCACCCACATTGGTGCCAGCTGATAGCGATCTAGTCCAGTAATCTGCCATGTCTCCCCTAGCTTCACAAAAATGAAGTGAACTGCCCGTATGTGGTGGTTAACACAGAACAATGTTAGGATGGCCACACACATTTTTAACCTAACACTTGGACAGGGTCGGGGAACATACATGGAATATTTAGGAGACTCTGCTCATTTATTTTGGCTCTCATGGCCAAGCTCAAGTTAAGGTGACTCCAGCTTGCAGTGTATTTTCATGGTCAACATGTCCAGGCTGTGATACTAAAAAAGGTCTGGGGCCCTTGGCCAAAAGGAATTCTGGTACTCGACCTAGCGAGAACAACGTTGAGATGTCGGTGCTCGGGCACGCAGGGCCCGGGAGGAACCCTTTGGGATCAAATTCCCATGCTTCTTTTTTGTTTCACTAGTTTATCCCTGATTCACAAGTGACTAGAAATTTCAGTCACCCAAAGTTGAAAAGGCAGTGGCATTGGTTTTTTCTTGTTTAAAGAACACAACATCCATTGACTATCTTTAACTAAAGGTAGGAATGGAAATTGATGATTCATGACCTAACAATAGTGGCAGCATAAGTCAGTGTGCCAGATGTAAAACGAACTTTGACTCATTGTAATGCTATCTGTATTTAACCACTGATACCATCTTGACCACCGACTCTAATTTGTGCCTAGCTTAGCTTCAAACGCCGTCACTTCGGTGGGCAGGTATTTTTCCAGGCACAGCTTGTTTTCTACACTGTAATGAATCCTAGTTTGTTTTAATGGGATACAGGAGTTGGCTTAGCTTTTGGCTTGCAGAATAGTGCCCCCATCACCCATTGACTTTTACCCTACTTAGATTTCTCTGTTTTACCGCATTTATTTAATTAAATATTTTAAGATAGCTGCCTTGTTTTTAGTTAGGCCCATGTTTTAGTTTTGCGTTGTCAGTGCCACTGCGCTAAGGCGTCAATATCAAGCGACAAATATAAACAAACTGTAGGTGTTCACATTAGGTACTTTCCCTCTTCACACTTTCGATGGAATTGTTTATATAAATTACTGCCCCAAGCATGTCTTGTTATCTATCGTTTGGGAACAACCTACGTGAGGGGTCCAAGCAGATCTGTATGAATACTCCTCACTTAAGCAGATAGTCGGAGGGATTCTGACCAGATGCCATCGCTCCTATCGATGCTGCACGTCGCCTTGACGCTGACCCAGTCTTCGTGTCCCTACGGAGTCTGAGCTAGAGACCTCATTCCAAGTTAACGAGGTTTGGGGACTATTCTCATGGACATGGCATTGGCAGATTAGGTTTAACATTCCTAGCTCTCTTTTAGGTTAGAGGTTAGGCTCATTATGCTAAGGTATTCAAACATATCTCATACTTTATGTCATTTCATGTTATAGCAAGATTGTGGGGGTCACTGTATTAATGGCTCTTGTCCTTACCAAACTGTTTCTTGCACTGTTCATTATCCTAATCATTGCAGGCCATGCAACTTATCACAGATTGCAGTTTTGCAAAATAAAACCTATTGAAATTTTACTGCATCTTCTTCATTGCCTGTGTTTGATTGAGACATGGTGTATATGTGAGAAAGGTGCAACCTCCGTTTAACCACAACACTCCCTGAGATGTCACACTCTTGAGTCCATGTGTGGAGGCTGCCACAAATCACCTTTTACTTTTTAGGTTTTTGGTGAGGTGCTGCTTGTAAGCCGGAAGGGTTGGGATGACAGTTGCGACTTGTTGTCGGACTGGCAGAGTCACCTACAAACATAAGTACTGTCATCCTTAAACCAGCAGTCTTGCCTAGAGCAAGAGTTAAACTACGACAACACTGAACATGTTTTCACTCTTCTCACCAGAGCAGGGAACATCTTGTGGGAAATTCGAAGGTGAGAAGAGTGTACCAGGAGGAGAATGCTTATAGTAGAGAATGTTATGGCTCTGACTTGGGAATGCACATTGGGATTTGGCCAATTCTTTTGTGTGTTTTCAACACAGACCAAGTACAGCTAGGGCTTGAAATTCACAACTTACTCGACGGGAGGGGAAAGGGTACCAGAACCTTCCGCTTGGATTTGTTTAAGGTGTAGAAGGTGGGGAACCTTGGTGCTTGGGTGGAAGGAACTCATTGTGAGGGTGGAGGCACTGCTTGTGAGTCCCACTGGGGACTGTTTCACCTGTCTGAACTGTCCAGGGTTCCACAGCTTGATGTTGGCAAGGACAGGGATCATGTTGCATTCAATCCCCATGGTGATGCATTTTTAATTCTTTGCTGTGTGCATGCATAAATATATATATTCACTGCATACATATTCATTGTTGTTGTATTGCACTTTTTCTGCTTATTATTATTCAACTGCTGTGATTATTTTAGTATCTGCACGTGTTTTACTGCATTAAAATGCTCATGTTAATATTTTTGTATACCCTTGTTTGAGATCTGGGAAATGTCTAAATAAATTCATTACTCAGACTAAGAGTGCTGCATTCTTTGCATTCTTTAGCCTCATTTCCTCTTAGTTGGAAGCTAAGCAGAACACTCACTAGTGTATTTTTATGACATTACCAGAACAGCTAAGGCCAGAGGCCAAATTAGTAAGCTGCACATTCGAAGTGTGCCTCTGGGTCCCATTCTTGTTTACAGAATGGGCAACAGATGCTTTTATAATCCCTTCTCTTATGACATCTTTGTGTGTGCACATTTCTCACGCAAAGTAAAGGGGATTGTTTCTCACGTACATGGTGACATTGCCCTATGCAAATGAGTACCATTTCACAAGCTACTAGTTCATGTCGCATTTAGCAGTACAAGGTTACCTCTGCTCTGATGATGAGGGCACCTCTAGAGGGTACCTTGTTCCTTCACTGACAGATGAAGTACCAGTTTTTACGCAACAATACATGTAGTTAAACCAGACGTTTTCAGCAGTATGGTGTCCTCTTTGAATTGTATGACTTCCAATAGTTCTGCAGAAACCAGGTACAGATGCCTGCACACATAGTACAAGTTTGGAAACCGAAAGCATGTTTGTTCCTCAAGCAAAACACACAGATAGAATGACGGTGAGCCATTGCACATAGCCTGTAGTTGACTTTAACTTCTAAGATTGCAGCATAGGCTAGACAAACTGAAGAAGATGGAGAAAAGAAGTTAAAATAAGTAGAATTCCAAATGGAAAATGGTGTGAAAGCCAATTGGTACTGAATTAGACACTGCAGGAAAATCTGACTCCAGTTAACACATATTCCTGTAAAAAAAAGGGAATAGGAGAGGATGTGCATCAGCACAAGGAAAAGACTTGTGGCCACTTACACATCCTCACTTCTACATGGCTCCTGCAGTACTGTATAGACAGTTTGTTTTAAGTACTGTATTGACAGTTTTAAGAACCATTTTCTGATTTTAAGAGGCCACTTAGAGCTTACCAGGCTGTCCACAAGATTACGGAAGCCCACAGCCTGTCATTCCTTGGCTTGGGACCATTCACCATATTTTGAGATCCTGCCTCGATGTCCAAGATCTCACTGTTGGTACAATAGATGGCATTGTAGGCAGATCAGTTTGCGGAGCAGGTACTATTTGTTTCATATTTTGTTAGAGCCATTGATCGATTTACTTGCCCTGGACTGCCATGCCTCACATGCTGGTTATGAGCTTGAAAATCCAGTGATGATCCTCTCACTTGAAATTCTGTATCCAGTGTAAATAAGGTTTGGCGTCTATTGGTGTGGCCTGGCAGCCATATAGCAGACAGACCACCAGATCAAGGTTTCTACCAACGAAGCCAGCCAAGGCTCTGTCAACAAACATCCTGTTTCCCCACCTCTAAATGGGATGGAGGGGGCATAAGGTTGGTGGGAAGGGCAGCTGCCTTTTTTTTGGCAGAGGCTCTCCATTCTCCGAACTCAAGACAGTGGTCTGTGAGCTTTCAAATATTGAGTTAGCCAAGTTAATCTTATGTTCTCCTGTCAAAACTTTTGAGATGCCAGGGCCATTGCTTTTTTCGATTTAGAAGAACAATAAAGTTTGGCAAGGATGGCAAAAAAAGAAGACGCCTGTTCAGCTAACTGCCTTTAGTACAATCCGCCTGCTGTAGCAGCAGATGTAATGGAGGCATTGAGATCTCTTCCAGCAAGCATAGATCTGAAGATATGGTGGGCAGCCCTCAACCCCAGGAAGCAGATACAAGGACCACCACTCATCTGGCAGGCAGGCAGACCGCCCATCTTGGTGGATCCTTAATATCGCTGGTACTTAATATCGATGTCATAATATCATAAACACTATAACATCAAAGTTTTGAATATCAATGGCAATTGTACTTTTTACTTTTTGGTAATGAAATTTAAGAATTAGATATCTCTATATGTATTATTGTTGTTATTTTAATATTAAAGTATGTTTTATTAAATGTGTAATTTATTTTATTATTTGTTTTGAAATAGTGTTTTTAAAATGTTGTTTTGTGTTGGGTTGTTACTTTAATATCTTTTAGCCTAATATTTTTTTATTTTAAATAAATTCCTAATTGATGTGTTTGTTGGGTTGCTTAGTTTCATAGGAGTGTGGGTGGGTAGTGCTTTGAACAATTGTTTTAAATATATTTTGCATGTTTCAAAAACATTTTATTATTTCTTATATTTTCAATAGCATTCATTCAAAATCTTTCTATGGTGTAATGTTATTTAATTTTTGGGATGCTGGGTGTTAAGGCAATATGCGGTTGAGAATGTTTTAAAACAGTGTTTTAATATTTCTGAAGTTAATAGTAGTTTGTATACTTTCAATATATTGTTTTGTTTATATGGGTGCGAAGCGTTCTAAAGTCTATACATTTCAAATGTTTTAATTTAACTATGTTTTTTTTGTTGTTTGAAAATCATACAAACATGGATTCCATTGATTTAATTAAAAAAATTATTTGAAAAACTAATGTTTCAAAATAATTTTTCAGCTTAATGAGCATTTGTATTTAATTGTTTTAAAATACATTTGAGATTCAGGAATTAAATTATTCTGTTAATTTAAATGTATATGTCTGCTATTATTACGTGTATTACATGTTTATTTTCATACTACTTTTGTGGTTTTTATTCTCAAATAAAATTATTTTGTTATAGCTTTCACTTCAATAGGTAATATGCTTCTGATATTTCTGTATTGCCCATTTATTTATGTACTTTCTTTTTGTTACTTCTGAGTTTGAAAAGTAAATCTGAACCCATCAGAGTCCCGCTTTTTCCCAAATTTTGTTGCTTATGTGGAGCTGAAATACTAAATCTGTCTTCCTCTGTCCCCAAAGTTTACTGACTTCCCAAATGTTTGTTAGTTTTGAATAGGAATAGTCAATTTTGACCTGAAATGGCCAGAGTCCAGTGCTTTGCCCAATAATGCTTATTTTGGAGGTTGAATAGTTAATCTGTCCCCATTGTTGGGAGTGGGAATAGTAAACCTGGAACCCTCTCCTCAAAAGTCCAATGCTTTACCCTGTGCTGCTTAGTTTAGAATCTGACTAGCAAATCAGGCCACCCCAGGGTCGATCATATTCTCCCTTGTTGCATTGTTTGGAGGGGAATAGTACATCTGACACCCCAAACCCCCAGAGTTTAACTACTCTCCAGTGCTGTTCAGTTTAGTATGGGAGTAATAAAGATACTCTCCACAAATATATCTCAATTTTTCAACAATTAAAACATATTAAACAATTGTTTTATGTTTTTAGGTTTATGTAGTGTTATTTAATTTTCATATTTAAAAAATACATTTATTATTCAAGATATTTCATTTTAGCTTTACTTTCAGATGAACTGATTGTCATAGAAATTATTTTATTTTTTAAATTGTTGTTTTGTAAATTAATATTTTAAAGTTTAAAAATATTTTAATTAAATACCTTTAATATTTTAAAAATATTTTCTATATTGTTTTAATACTGTATTTTAGTTTTCAGTGGTTTCCTTATTTTGTATGGTATTTTTCAAACCAATATGATTTTAATCTAGGTTTTTGTATTGGATCTTTTTTCATGTAGATATGTATGTAGGTTGATGGTGGATTCATATTTTGTTATTTTAGTTACCAGCTGCCTATATTATGTTTTTTTATTGTTTGATTTCATTATTGTGTGGGTCGATATTTAAGTAGTTGATATTCAGTAGTACAGTCCAGCCACCAAGGTCTAGATACCCTCTATAATTCCAGGCTCCATGGAGGCATAATTTCATAAACATGATAGGAAACAGAGACAAAACTCATTACTAGCATATGCATGGATTTATTACATTACTGTTTCACAATGACACTGTGTGCATTTAATCTAGCATAAAAAGGATTACCAAATCTGTGTTAAATTGTACAGCAAATTCCACGAGGGGTACAAGCAGTGGCGTAACAAAATTTGAGGGGGATCCCCCTGTAAAGTCAGGGGAGGGTGCTCCTCCCCACCAGACCCAATCAGGAGCTCTCAGACCAGAGACCCACCGCCTGTGCACAGAGCTGAGGGGACCACCTGGAGCTCCGGCACCCACCACACTGCAGCGGCTGTGGAGGCTAATGATATACTACTGGGTACACACTGGGTACCAATACTAGTTGTTCTCATCAGTGCCATCTAATTAAAGATACTCCTGAAAAGACAAGTATCTATCTGTTTCATACACTTTGTTCAGTGAAATGTCTGCCAATGTTAATTCAGAGAAAATTGACAAACATAAATCACATATTCACTTGTCACTATTTAATTTGCTGTAACGACATCTCAGATTGTTTTGTTATTTTGCAGCTATAAATTATCTTGGTTATAGACGTTAGATTCATTATTCCTCTGAAACTTTGTTTGCAGATGAAGTCATTAAATAGAGAATGTTAGGCTTGGCATCCTTTGTGTGGTCTTCCCTAACTGGACTCTGTTTTTGCTGTTTTTGATACTCTGGGCACTTTACCACTGCTATCCAGTGCTAAAGTGCAAGTTCTATGTACAATGGATGTGTAATTGGCTGATATATGATTGACATATTTGATTTACTACTAAGTCCCTAGTAAAGTGCACTAGAGGTGTCGAGGGGCTGTAAATCAAATGTTACTAGTGGGCCTGCAGCACTGGTTGTGCCACCCACAGAAGTAGCCCTATAAACATGGTTCAGACATGCCACTGCAGTGTCTGTGTGTGCAGTTTTAAACTACCAATTCGACCTGGCAAGTGTGCCAGGCCGAAATCTTTCCTTTTTATAGACGAAAGGCATCCCTAAGGTGTACTGATGTGTGTTACGTGTCCTAACAGTGAAATACTGCTAACTTCAATTGTCACTGTTGCAAGGCTTATCTCTCTCCTAGGTTAACATGGCTGCCTTTAAATATTATTAAAGAACAGATTCCCTTTGGGATTGGAGAGAATTATGGATTTTGGGGTCTGAACTCACAATTTAAAAATACATCTTTTAGTAAAGTTGTTTTTTAAATTGTTAGTTGGAAATTAGATTACTTCTGGAACCAAGAAGAGCTGGAGAACGAGTATTGCCCCTTTGCCTGTGACTGTGCTTTGCTGGGTTGCCCTACAGTAGCTGCTTCTGCCTGAAAGAGGACAAAGACCCAGGAGACACTGGTGAGGAATCTCCAAGGGCTTGACCTGAGCTTGCCTCCTGCTGTTGAAGTCTCAGGGACATCAAAGACTTCTCTCTGCCAGCACCTGTACTCTCTGCTGAAACTCCTACCCTACCAACTGTTGTCCTAACCTGTCTCTGGGCCCTTGAAAGGTGAAGCTGGTGGAAAAGGACAAAAATCTACGCACAGACTGCCATGTGAGGAAACTTTTGACACACCATCCGCAACGCGGCTGATAAACGATGCACTGCTGGCCTTGCGGCTAAAATCGACGCTACACCGGCATCGCGGTTGGGAGATCGACACAACATGGCTGGAGAAATGACATGCAAAACACGCTAGTGGACACTGATAACGTGCAAACCCCACGCAACACGGTTTCCTGACACCGTGCAACCAGATTTTGAATGCAACATTGCTGGGCGTGAAAAATCAATGCAAAGCCTGCCTTCACCCGAGGTGCCTTTCTGGAAATCGACGCATCGCTCACTTGCGGGTGGGAGGAAACGATGCATGCTACCCCAACCAGAGAAGGAACGACACACGGTTTAGCTTACGAGTGGGAAATCGAGGCATTGCTGGCCTTTTTTGACGCATGCTGACCCGTTCTGCTTTATTTTTTATGCTAATCAGGTACTAACAGCATTCCCACTGTTTTCTAAAGGATTAAGAGTCTTTTGCTTTTTGAATTTCATACCTTGACTTGTGTATGCTGGATTTTTGTCATTCTGGTCTTGTTTGATTTAGATAAATATTACCTATTTTTTTTAACTGATGTGGTGTCCATTTTGTAGTGTTTCACTGTATTACTGTGTGTGTTGGTACAAATACTTTACACATTGCATCTGAAGTTAAGCCTGCCTGCTTGTAGCAAGCTACCAAGGGGGTGAGCAGGGTTACCCTGACTAAAGTGAGGGTCCTTGCTTGATCAGTACGTAACCTGACTGCCAACCAAAGACCCCATTTCTAACATTGGTGATCAGCGGTTGGGATTGAACTTTTATTTGTACTTGACATACAGTGATTAAGTATACACTACTAATTTCAGTGCAGACCATTACATGACCTCATACTACTTGTCTTTGTGATTTAGCTTTTTCTTTCATTTTGGACTTTTTTCTACTTACATATTTTTGGTGATCTTTTATTTTCATTGGGAACTCTTTTTTCTGCATTGGAACTTTGCACTTTTGATTTGCCATCATGTCCCAATCTGGCGATGAACCAGCTGGAGCTGTTTTTGAGTTAGGGAAACAGGAAAGTTACACAGTTGCTGAGTTGAAACAGTTCTGTAAGGATATTGCCTGTCCAATTAAGAGCTCCACCAGGAAGAAGGAATTTCAAAAGACACTGACGGCCTGGGTGACAGCCAAGGAGGCTGAGGGGCACACAGAGGAGGAGGAGGAGGCTGAGAAGGTGCAGAGTATACACAGTGGTGTAGTGGGTATACCTTTTATGCCTGGGGGAGGGTCTCCAGGGCAGGTAGCAGTGTGTCATCCAAGGGTCTGCCTCCTGAGGAGTTACAGGACAGACAGGCAGAGAGGGCTCACCAGTTAGAATTACAGACGTTTAGGATGCAAAGGGAGGTGGAAGAAAGGAGACTGGCCATTGAGGAGAGAAAGTTACTGCCAGCTCATGATCTCAGCTTGAGGGAGCTGGATCAGAGGAGCCAGACAAGTAGGGATGGTGGCAGCATTACCTCAGTGCAGCCTGAGAGAAGGGTACCCATTCCAAAAGACTTAGTGAAGGACTATAAGAGGGAGGATGACATATACTTGTGGCTCAAGGGCTACGAGTGTGCTCTCCATATGAACCTGGTCCCTCAGGCACATTGGTGGGCGGGTCTGTGGAAGCACTTTGAGGTAGAGGAGAGGGACACTCTGACATCCTTAGGGGATCCTCGGCGACTCACCTAAACCATAATGAAGGACACCCTACTCACAAGTTATGGTCTGAACCCTGAGAAGTATAAGGATGAGTTTAGTTCTTACAAAAAGAAAGAGTCTCGAACTTGGTGGGAGTGTGTAGATTCCTTTTGCAGGTCACTGGACGGCTGGGTGAAGGGCAGGAAGGTATCAATCTTTGAGGGGCTATACAATTTGATTGCTTGGGAGCATTTGTATAGTCTTGGTTTTCCAGAGCTGCACCAACTCCTGATTGACAGCAAGCTGACTGATCGCAGGAAGCCTGCGCAGGAAGCGGACCGTTGGGAGAGCACCAGGGTCCAAAAGAGGTATGGGGGAGACCATGCCAAGTGAGGGCAGGGTCCCCATCAGAAGAAGTGGGGGGGTAAGGGTAAACAGGGGGAGTTCTCTAAAGGGCCCCAACCTACTTCCCAGGTTAAGGTATCCCAGACCCCAGTAGAAAAGAAACCATGGGTCTCTACAGGGAAACCTGCAGAAAAGGGTCCCCGCAAGTTCTTTTCATGTGATCAGGACGGTCACATGAGGGAGGAACCCAAATCTCCCAAGTGGACACTGGCGCTCACTGGTGCTCAGTCACAGGATTTGGCCAGTGTAGTGCTTGGGGAGGAGTTGGTTCCAAGTGGGTGGGAACCAGCTGAGATGACCCTTATCTCACCAGGAGACAGTGAGATGGCCCAGAAAACCCTAGTGTCTGAGAACACTAAGAAATATGGGTGGTGGGTGACCATCAATGGACAGAGGGTGGAGGCTCTGAGAGACACAGGAGCCAGTGTGACTGCAGTGAGTAGTCACCTGGTGTCTGAAGAGCAGATAGATACCCGTGTACTACACCACGTAGTTGCAGTGGACAACTCAGAGTGCCTGTGCAGTGGCACAGGTTCCCTTTGAATGGAGGGTCTCAGGTTCCTTGAAAGTAGCTGTGAGTCCAACTATGCCTGTGGATTTTTTGCTTGGCAATGACCTGGAGGATTCCCCTTGGAAGGAGGTGGACCGCAGGTCACACTTGAAGATGTTGGGTCTGCCTGGGTGGGTGGGTGTGTCTACCTAGTCCACGGCAGCCTGTCAGGGTAATCAGGAGATCCTGGAGCCTGAAAGAGTTGCCCAGGTGTCTGCCAGAAGGAAGAAGGGCAAGGGGTGTGGGAAACCAGCTCCAAAAGTCCCCACGGTCCAGGAGGAGGCTGAACTTGAGGGGGAGGCCCTGGAGCCCACAGGGGAACAGGTGAGTGAAGTGGGTGAGGTCCCTGAGCCGTCATAGTGGCAGCAGGATGGGGGGCCCACCAGGGAGGCATTCTTTGAGGCACAGAAATCATGCCCTCCTCTGGAGGGTTTGCATCAGCAGGCTGCAAACCAGGCGTCAGGCAAGCAGCCTGGATCGCATTTGATTTACTGGGAGGATGGCCTCCTATATTGTGAGCCTAAGGTTCCTGAGCCTGGGTCAGCCCATGTGTTGGTGGTACCACAGTGCTTCATAGCCTTCCTACTGGGTCTGGCTCATGATGTGCCTTTAGCTGGTCATTTGGGGCAGGACAAGACCTTTGAGCCGCTTGTCACTCCCTTTCTATGGCTCCAAATGTGCAGGCACTCAGATGCTCACTGTAGGTCTTCCCAAGCTTGTCAGGCAAGTGGCAAGAGTGGGGGTAATGCAAAGCTCCCCTCCAACCTTTTCCCGTGGTTAGTACCCCCTTTGAAAGGGTTGGTATTGATATTGTGGGGCTTCTAGATCCCAAGCCAACCATGGGCAATAGGTTTATCCTGGTCTTGGTGGACCATGCCAGCCGGTACCCAGAAGCCATTCCTCTGAGGTCAATCACCTCCCCTGTGGTGGGACGTGCATTGACGGGTGTTTTTACCTGCATATAACCATAAGTGGTATCTGATGGGGTATCAACTCTTCATATCAACATATATGAAGTCTCTGTGGAGGGAGTGAGGGGTAGTGTATAAGTTTACCACTCCTTACCACCCCCAAAGCAATGGTCTGGTTGAGAGGTCAACCACACCTTGAAGGGGATGATTATGGTCCTATCAGTGCTCTTGAGGCATAAGTGGGACGTCCTCTAGCATGCCTTCTGTTCACCTACAGGGTTGTTCCTCAAAAAGGTCTTGGATTTAGTCCTTTTGAGCTATTGTATGGCCACCCTGTCAGGGGATCTTTGAGTCTGGTAAAGGAGGCATGGTAGAAAGCCCCCGGAAACGCCCCCCCAGGATGCATTCAGCTACATGCTGGCTCTTAGAAACCAGACTGCCCACTTCAGGGGTCTCGCTGAAGAGAACCTAGAGGCAAGCCAGGAGGACATGACACGCTGGTATGACCAGAATGCCACTCTGGTCGAGTTTCAGCCTGGCCAGAAAGTTTGGGTGATGGTGCCAGTGGAGCCTATGGCACTCCAGGACAAATGGACTAAGCCATTTGCGGTGGTGGAGTGCAAGAATGAAGTCACCTACCTGGTGGACTTGCAAACTCCCAGGAACACCTTGAGGGTCCTGCATGTGAACCGCCTCAAGCCACACTTTAAGCGAACTGAGTTAACAATGCGCCTAGCAACAGATGATGGGGTGGAGAAAGAGAGTGAGCCTCTTCCTGACCTCCTGTTTGCTAAGGAGAATGACGGGTCTGTGGAGGGTGTAAACCTCTCCTCCTCCCTGACTCAGAACAAGAGAGGGTCTGTCGCCAGGTGTTGGGTCAGTTTGCGTCCCTTTTCTCCTTGATCCCCGGGCTCACACACATGTGTACACATGATGTGGACACTGGGGACAGTCCTCCTGTTAAACATAAAGTTTACAGAGTGACTGACAAGATTAGGGCTAACATCTAAGATGACATTTCTAAGATATTAATATTAGGGGTTATTGAGTTTTCCAGTAGCCCCTGGGCCATCCCAGTGGTTTTGGTCCCAAAAGCTGCTGCTCCTGGTGCCACTCCAGAACACAGTTTCTGTGTGGACTACTGAGGATTCAATGCAATCACCAAGACTGATGCGAACCCCATCCCCTGGGCTAATGAGCTCATCGACCGGTTGGGGGCTGCCAAATACCTTAGTAATTTGATCTTACCTCTGGGTATTGGCAGATTGCCCTAACTGAGGGGGCTAAGGAAAGGTCTTCATTCTTCACACCCGATAGGCACTTCCAGTTTAGGGTGATGCCCTTTGGGATGCAGAATGCACCTGCCACCTTTTAGAGGTTGGTCAACAAGGTGTTGGCTGGGCTAGATGATTTCAGTGCAGCCTACCTGGATGACATTGCTGTGTCCAGCTCCACTTGGGAGGAGCACTTACAGCACCTCTGTAAAGTGTTGGAGGCCCTGCAAAAGGCAGGCCTCACTATTAAGGCCAAATGGAGCAGGGTTCTGTGGTGTACTTGGGACACCAGGTGGGGAGTGCCCAGGTGGCACCCCTGCAGCCAAAAATGTACCCCATTCTGGCTTGGGAGCCTCCCAAGACCCAGACTGAAGTGAGAGACTTTTTAGGTCTCACTGGATTCTATAGGAGGTTTGTCAAGGGGTATGGCACTATTGTGCTCCCTTGACTGAGTTGACTTCCATAAAGCAGCCCAGAAATGTGATCTGTACTGAGTCTTGCCAGACACTGTTTGATGCCCTGAAGGCAGCCATGTGCACAGCACCTGTGCTGAAGGCACCTGATTTCTCCAAGGAGTTTGTTGTGCAAACTGTTGCTTCAGAGCATGGTATAGGAGCAGTATTATCACAGCTAAATGAAGACGGCCTAAATGAACCTGTAGCCTTCATTAGCAGGAGGTTACTTCCCAGGGAACGTAGGTGGAGTGTTAAATTGAGTGTCAAGCTTTTGCTGTGGTCTGGGCACTGAAGAAGCTGAGACCCTACTTGTTTGGGAGTCACTTCTATGCTCAGACTGACCACAGGCCCCTCAGATGGTTAATGCGGATGAGGAGATGAGAATTCAAAACTGTTGAGGTGGCCCATTTCCCTATAGGAGGTGGACTTTTTGATGGAACACCACCCTGGCACAGAACACACCAATGGTGATGGTCTGTCCAGATTCTTCCGCCTTAGTGATGAGAACTGCCATGAAGTTGGGTAATTTCGCCCCACTTTCAGCTGGGGGGACACGTGTTAGACTTGGCATCCTTGATGTGGTCTCCCCTAACTTTTTGCCTCTACTTCCCATGTTGTTGATGGGTGTTGGACTCTGTTTTTGTTGTTTTTGATACTCTGGGCACTTTACCAATGCTAACCAGTGCTAATGTGCAAGTGCTCCTATGTAAAATGTATGAGTAATTGACTTATCCATGACTGGCATATTTGATTTACTAGTAATTCCTTAGTAAAGTGCACTAGAGGTGCCTAGGGCCTGTAAATCAGCCAGAAGTGCAGGGAGGGACGGGGCTGGGTCATGGGGGGGCTGGGGGGGGGAGTGAATACATCTAAGTATGCATGTGTGTTTGGTTGACTGTCTCAGGCTGACCAAACACACAGGCACACTTAGGTTTCTCCAGCCTGGCTGTGTTGAACTGCTGGGCTGGAGAAACTGCCCAGACCCCCGGACTGTGTCTGAGTGGCAGTCCAGGCTGCTCAGATTAGCACAAAACCAGCGCCATTATTGCTGGGGAGCCTGTGATGATGTTCCAGTGAATGCTGGAACACCACAACAAGAGGAGCAACGAGTGAGGTGGCAGGAGTCGGCAGCGGAGAGAACGGCGGGAAAGGTAAGTGTTTTTGAAAAAAATGTTTTCATTGTTTTCCCCATCCCCGTTGTCCTCCCTGCCCCCCGCCCCCCTTGACATTTTTGGGCGGCCACCGCTGAATATTACTGCCAACATTACCGCCAACACAGTATCAAAGGTCATTAAACATAGTCTGCTCAGGCCACCTCTCACATCCGGAATGTTTAAATATTCAAAAATGAAATTGGTGAAGCATGAAGTACAATAGGAGTCTGCTGTGAATGTTGGGACCTGAAAGAGCCCAAAACACTTCCGGAAATGTGCTGTGCTAAGAGAAATCTATTTGTTTAGCAGACGCGTTGTCCCATTCTATCAAGTCAGTTGGGCTTCTTGTTTTTTCTGCTGGCACTTTGCAATGCAAACTCAATAATGATGTGAGCCATATCAGAGGAACCAGATGCTGCCCTTCCTAAACATCAGAGTCCTCCTCACACATCTGGAAGTAGTGATGGCCTACTGTATGTCACATGTCAGGAAACCGAGTATCTACTAGAGCTGTAAGTCACTTCCTGTGTATCTCAGAGGTCAGGAAACAGAGCGGGCATTGGAGCGTAAGCCACTTCCTGTGCGCTCGTGGTAAATAAGCATGAAGATAGAAAGTGAAACCTACACAGCATATTGTCCTGTGGTAGCAAAGGTCAAGCTTCTTCATGTAAAAAATCTTTAGTACAGCACTACAGTGTGCTTCAAAAATAAACTGTGCCACCCTACATACATAGGGCGCTGCTACGTCAGATCCTTTGTTTCCTTACATGAGTGAGTTTTTGAATTTGTGTGGAAATTTAGAAACATTTTAATCAAGGAAATTATATTATGCGAAAAACCTCACATCCTGCAGTTGCATTTGTCATTGCCAACTGTAATATTGGGATGGAGGTATAGAACTGTAGCGAATTTCAATTCACCAGAATATCGTAGCCAAAATATAATTTCACACGTGTGCCTTCAAACTAAATATATCTTCAAGGCATGTACATGTGGAGTTAAGAACAGTAAATCTATACTTACCTATATGGACTTACCTCTTCAATAATTTTGTCCCCTACGCTTTGGCTTTGATGTTCTGGTAAATCGATATTCCTTACTCAAAATTCCAGACTACAACCCAGTTTTTCCATACAGCAACTGCGGGAAAGACTAGTACCAGTGAAATCTTATGTTCCCACTTAAGGAAAATATAAAAACGTTTTATCACCAAAGTCTGCATGTGAATTTATTCTGTATTTGTTAGCATGCGAATATTCTCATGTTTCATATTATTTATTTACTAGCATTTTTCGCCAATAACATATTTTGATGTGCAATACATAGACTCACCATCACTATTATGAGGATTGGGCTACACATACCATTGCGCAAATTGCGTTAAATTGAAAAGCCAAGACTGGCTCAAGGTTCAAGTCAAGACAGCTAGGTAACTTGGCAGCTACGAAACCACTACCCTATTCTGCAGAATGAACACATCCGTTACAATACTTGTTTTTACTCTGGTAACTCTCTGACACTGCAACCATTATTTTTTGTGATGATGTCATTGAAGTAGACCTGCCACAGAGCTAAGACTATCCCTATTGCCTTCAGTCAATGTAATGTAAGGTGGATTTGTAGAACGCTGCTTTTCACCCATGATGGTATCCCGATCGCTGAAGCCAATGCTAATGTTATGACATGAACAGGCTGATTAAGAAGGAAACCCTCACTGACCTTTGTCCAAAATCGTGGATTAATACAGTCAGCTCTCACTCACTGTGCTGTGTCACAGCAGCAGGCGCGAAGACTTCTATGGTAAGCAAAAGTAAGTTGTGTAGTTAAATGCTGTAAGGCTTTGACTGTGTTTGATGCACTCGTTGATCACAAGAACACACGTTCTGACATTTCAATTACCTGTCCATATAAAAACCACATGTATTTAAGTTTACTGACAGTACTTGAAAGAGGATATTACTAGGAGTGATTATCTTCGTGTTCTGACACTTAGTTGATAGGTCAGGTTTTTTATAGGCGTGTACCAAAACAACCTTTGAAAATGAAACTACAATTTGAGTAGGATGTGTCACTTGGTTGCGATGTTGGAATGGTGACCTCGTGTAAGGTGCTCCTAAATCCCAAACTGTATACTTGTAGAAAACTCCACATGTCCTAGATAATTTACTATCACCAGTTATTTCCTAGATACAAAGTAGCCAAATTATATTGTCAGAAGCACTGCTATGTTAAACAGAAACACACTACAACATTTTCTTTGTCTGTAAATACAAGTCATCTTTTTAACTCTGGCCAAAGACACCATATCTGTCTTCTAATGCATATGCTATTAAAACAAACAAACAAATACCACAAGAGCAAGGGCGTAGCTAAAAAAACTAAATTATCCCCCACTTGAACCATACCAGTAATGATACAGGGGACGCAAAGAAAGCAAACCTGGCCCTCACTCTCCTTCTATCTATCCATCTATCCATCCTTTCCATATTCTATCTACTAATCATTTGTCCATCCTCTACCTTAACATCCACCCATCCATTCACCCACCGTTCACATCTCCGTGTATACATCCTTCCTTTCATGCATTTATCCATCAATACCTCCATGTATCCATCCAACCATGGTTTCACCCACCAATCCTTACAGTCTTCCCTAGGTGTCCATTCTTTATCCTTTGATGCATTCACCCTTTCACCTATATCTCATTTTACTATTCCACCCATCCTTTCAAATGTCATCCATTCTTACACTTCCTTTCACCCTTCCATTCAACTTTTCACCATTTATTCTTCATTCATTTCTCCATCCGTTCTTTTTTTCCATCCTTTTTTGTCTTTCATCTTTTTTTTTTTTTGCTTTGCTTTCTCTCGTATGCTAATTTTTTTCTATTTGCCCTTTTTTCTGTTTTTCTATTGGTGTCATCCCCTCATAATGTCATGTTCTGTTTTCTTTTCTTTGCATGTAAGCCTACCCCGACAAAAACCTCTCTGTCATGGTACTCCCTTGCAATATTGTTATGATCACTTTGCCTGCATTCCTGCAGACAGAAAATTCCAATGAACATCTTAATTCGACCACCATGTGTGACAGTCACTGCCAATAGAGATGAAGGACAAGCAGCACTTGAGGTGGCCACATTGGCTTGGTGGTACAGTTTGCTTGGGACAGGAGATACCATCCTGCTGACATGCCCTGTCCTTTTAGACAGTGCTTACCTGTCCATTCTGAGTGCTCATCTCTTTACCTGATTTTAAGATGGGTGCCGTGTGTGATTGTGATACCTACAGTTATTAAGTACAAGCAGCTCAGATCAGTAGTCACTGTTAGCATCCTGTGTCTTGCAATGTCCCCAATACAAGACTACAAGCACAAGGGCAGACCTCGGAGTTATGAACATGCTTTACATTGAGCTGTAAGATTTCCTTTACCAACTCATCCTTTTAACAAAGAACGTACTATAGTTGCACAACAATTCTTCCAATTCAAATGAGGAAAGTCAGGAATAATTAAGTATATGAAAATGTGAGGCACAACAGTCATCTTTGAACTAAAGTCCTCAGTTACAGTTTGGTGGATGGAATGCTCATCAAAATGTGTTGGGTGTCCCACTCGCCGTACTACGAGTGTCATAAGTTATGATGCACACGTAAAACAGTGAACAGGGCATCGTAGCGTTTGTGGTGGAGTATCCCACCCATCAAACTTTAAGGCCTTATATTTGCAATGCAATGTACAGCAGCTCCTGTTGGAAACAAAAAAAGGTTAGAGTTTTGTGACAGTATACTGTATTACAAGTGCGCATACAGATATACAAGTACGTTTGTGTTCTCCCTTTTCGTTTAACTACTTATAAATTAAGTACAATACTGATGTACGTATGATGTGTACATTTGTTTGGAAATATGCCCACTTCCATAATGACTAAGAGAATGATCCGATGGATTGTTGGCAGAACATGTCAGTTTTAAAGTAATAAGAATCATCAGTATTGTTTATAGAATTCCCCATATCAGCTAAGCTGCTTTTGCTCAAGAACATCACCTGCAAGATCTTGATCGTCTACACGGAGAGCATGCACACCTGTGTCTCACTGAATGCAAGTTCGAAATCATGGAGTCGTTCCTGGAGTATTGGTACCTGCCTAGTTCCACCACCCATATGGAGAGCCTGAAGGAGATCCTCGGCCTGCTGAGCGTCAATATGTTGTGCAAGGACTGATGTGAGTTGAACCTGCCACACAGTGGTGAGCAGCCCAGCGAGCTAAGAATGATCCACGACATGCTGGAACTCGTGCCTGAAGTACACTGGCTGCTCTCCAAGTGCAATATGAAGGTGAATATTCTCACACAGCACCCACTTGTAGGTAGTGAGGGTACACTCATCCAAGGGCAATTTAAAGTTAGGATTCAGGCAAAGCAAACACGAGAGAAACACTGGGAGCAAAATTTAACAAACCAAGGGACTTTCAGGAACCCTCCTGAACACACAGTGAGTTTCAATCTGATGAAGAGAGATTGAAAGTGAATATTCCAGAGCTGTGTTGTGAAGCTATCACACAAGATACACTTACCCTTAAGTGTGCTTCTTAAGGAGTGGCCTCTTCCGGAACAACTATGATTTGGATCAAAGATGAGGTGCTGGAAGATAAAAAAGGAGGTCGGGTGGACAGGCACTTAGCCCCAAACTCCAAAAAGCCCAGGGCACCTGCACAATGCCTCGAAGTGAATTCATTGGGCAACAGGGAGCAAGTGCAGCCCTACCATGCTTCTGACACATGGTCAAATTTGTGCAAGTCAGAGCCAAGCTTACCTGTCTTTATCTGAATCATCTACAGTTTTTATTTCATTCCTTCTGATAGGTTCAGAGAGCACACATGTGCTTTATACAGTCAACTAGGGCCCGATGCAGCTTTGGCAGAAAGGGAAGAATCTTTTTAAGATCCCCTTTTGATAGAAACACAAGGTGATCACAGAATTAACCTCAGTCTCCAAGATGACTTCTTTGTCAATTAAGAAGCCAAGTCTTATTTCTTACCTTGGACACTGGAGATAGCTATTGTCATCTGTTGGCTGGCCAAAAATCTGGTTCCCGCTAACTTCCTGGCTACGGATTGGGACCTCAGCCTTTCTTGCATTAATCTTCAACAGGTTCCCATTTGCTTAACGTTGGATGGCAGGATTGTAGATTTCTCTGAAATTCAAACAAAGATCAGGCACAAATTAGCTGGGTGTCTTGAGGGTATGAAACAGAGTTTGCACTATGAGATCTAAGAAGCTTTGCTCACCCATATAAATAGATATTAAAATTAATAAAGGATTGGATGGTGCCGTCTTCCCACACCCTATAATAACACAGGACACAAGGTAGAGTTTCTCATTGAGTGCTAGCTCCCTCAGCATTTCAGAAGAAGCTCATCAAGAGGGTGTTGCTAGCCCTCACAAGCAAGAATCACTGGGGCAGGTGGCAAATGAGAACATTTGGTGCATGAACTAGGTCACTACTGAGGGAGAGGGCAATGAGGTTTACTAGAAATGCTATGTCAGAACTATTTCCTGTTTCTTTCACTAGGCATCAACCAACCAAGGTGACCACAGGGTGAAAAACTCCAAACATTTCAATAAACTCATAGACTGTGGTTTAGTTTTACATACTGGGTCCACAAAGACACTGCAGCAGGCTTTTAAGAGTGGTGCAAAAAGGGTTATCAGTTCACATAGAAAAAACAAGGTGAGCAATGTGTGAAAAACAGAATACAGTGTCCTGTAAGAGTACCAGGCACTGTCTTCACAGGATCCACATGGCACTCACACGTCTTTCTCTGCTGAGGTATCCAACGCTTTTCTTCTTTTGGATTTTGAGAAGGCATTTGATTATGTTAGTTAGGCCTTTCTGGAGAAAGTGTTGATCAACGTTGGTCTGGGTCCTCAATGCTGCGCTTTTGTGCAGGTGCTTCATTCTGACACCAAGGCCCAGATGCAGTTCAATGGTCCCTTATCTGCCCCATTTAAGAATGGTCGGGCACCTGTCAAAGATGCCACCTTTTGCCACTTTTGTTAGTGCTGGCAATCGAGCCACTGGCAGTATAGATTCGCTGTGATGCTCAGGTTTGGGGATTCATCTGGGGGGGTTGCGACAGAGGGCCACATAGCCTTCTGTGTGGATGATGTGCTTCTCTATATTTTGCGTCCATTGCTCACGATGCCTCGGGTGATGCAGATCTTTGGTCTATATGATGATGCATCAGAGCTTACAATTAACAGGCCTAAATCGGTTTTGGTCCCCCTGAGGGGGCGCAGATTGAGGTGAAATGGTCTTTGAGGCTTATGGTGCACAGGTTGAGTTTCTGGTACCTAGGAGTGTTTGTGGCCTCACTTGCAGCCTAAGTATCCACCCTTTGTTGTCCCCCTTAACAACAGACCTCAGCCGTTGAGCTAAGTTGCCATTAAGGCGGTCATTCTGACCCTGGCGGTAAAAACCGCCAGGGCCGTGGTCCGCGGGAGCACCGCCAACAGGCTGGCGGTGCTCCTTTGAGCATTCTGACCGCGGCGGTACAGACGCGGCCAGAAACGGAAAGTCGGCGGTGTACCGCCGGCTTTCCGCTGCCCAGGGGAATCCTCCATGGTGGCGCAGCTTGCTGCGCCGCCATGGGGATTCCGACCCCCATACCACCATCCTGTTCCTGGCGGTTTCGGCCACCAGGAACAGGATGGCGGTATGGGGTGTTGTGGGGCCCCTGGGGGCCCCTGCAGTGCCCATGCCAATGGCATGGGCACTGCAGGGGCCCCCGTAAGAGGGTCCCACTTAGAATTTCAGTGTCTGCTTAGCAGACACTGAAATTCGCGACGGGTGCTACTGCACTCGTCGCACCCCTTCCACTCCGCCGGCTCCATTCGGAGCCGGCTTCCTCGTGGAAGGGTGTTTCCCGCTGGGCTGGCGGGCGGCCTTTTGGCGGTCGCCCGCCAGCCCAGTGGGAAACCCAGAATGACCGCCGTGGTCTTTTGACCGCGGTACGGTCTTCTGGCGGTTCCCGCTTGGCGGGCGGCTCCCGCCGCCCGCCAAGCTTGGAATCACCCCCAAAATGTCTTGGCCTACAATACTTTGTTTAAGATGATCACCCTCCCCCACTTGCTTTACTTATTTCAAAAATGTCCCTTACGACGACAGCAGGTGTGGTGGTGCCAGCTGCAAGCCAAAATTTGGGCCTTCTTGTGGCTTAACCAGTCTTCCTGCATAGTGTATAGTAAATGCACTCAATCCACATGGGACGGGGGCCTGCGAATGGTGGGTATACACCTTTATGAGTGCGTGTCACAACTATGTGGCACAGCTGCTGGTGGTCAATGAGTAATAATGCAAAACTACAGTGGTTCATCCGGAGATTATTTCTCATCAATAATGTACAATTAATCATCCATACTAGATAAGAAATATATTCTAAACATACAGCATAACATGGCAAAAACAATAAAAAAAGGGAAAACATGTAAATGACTCCATATACGAAAATATACACTTTTAATTTTTCCTTTCATAATTCCAAAATTCCTACCACATCAAAACAGAAAAGAGGACAGAAGATATGTGTAAAAGTAAAGTGCTTGTGAATAGAGAATGTAGGATTAAGCAAGCAATCCACATTATATCACCAAAAACTTCAATTTGCGAAGACTGTTGGTTGATCATTTATACAGTTAAGTCAAACTCATTTCTTCTGGGTCATGTTCCCATAATCTCTATTGTCCTCAACTTGACTTCATAAACCAATCCAAACTAAAATATTATTGTTGATGTTTCGACCCCATAGCAACAATAGGGCCAATTCCGTGCTCCAAGGCGGGTCTTCATCAGGACTTAAAGGCAGGAAAAAACCATACACTTCCTTCTATGGAAAGATATAAACGCCGACTTCCAATATATAACTTTTTGAACGGGTCCCCAAATTTTCACAGCTCTATAAAATATGGATCTCCTCCATATCCAATATCTTCTTCATAAAGCTGGGGGTACGTTAGTCACCACTATTCCCATTTACTCCTTAGGGTCCTGGCCCGGTGTGTTAGAGTTACTCGTTCCGCTTCGGGACCTCGGTCCTCAGAGTTCACCAGACGCAAAATAGAATTCGTGCTTAAATCACCTTTGTCTGCGTCCATGTGCACATTGCATTCAGGTATGCTAAGAATGCAACGGCAGCGCCGGTATGCCACTTCTTTTCTCCTTAGGCTCAGGTCCTAAAGTCGGCGCTATTACCTTCAGACCACACCCCTGGTCTACAGGGTGCGTGACAAAGAGACAGGCAATAGTGGGTCCCCCTGAAGAGGGGGTGGGTGGTGGTGTTGTATTATTGTCGATGAGTGGTACGCATGAGGAGGTAGATCCAAATGTTTTTTTTCTTTGTTTTAAATTATAATGTGCAA
Organism: Pleurodeles waltl; assembly: GCF_031143425.1. NCBI lineage: Eukaryota > Metazoa > Chordata > Amphibia > Caudata > Salamandridae > Pleurodeles > Pleurodeles waltl. Next base: position 128,628,449 of record NC_090450.1, on the reverse strand, counting down.
AAGTATGTTGGTTTTAATCCGAATCGGTTGTAACTGCCCGGCTTTCAGTGATAGGTTACCATGTACATATTGTAACAGGTGGTCAATGAGTGGCTGAGAGGAGGATGAGGGCACCTGGCATTTCAGGGGATGTGTTTGGGATGTTTCTGGCTAGGATAAACAGGGTTGTTGTACAGAACCATCTTCTCTCCTTGAGCCCACGAAGGTGGTTCTTGAGACCTGACGCATGGCATTATGATGGACTGGATGGGATCGAAAGATTACGAGATTACTCTGGTGACCCCCTATGGGTAGGCAGGTGGTTGCATCAGACCTCCTCCTTAGAAGGGTTGGTGGGTGGTACAGGATTGGGATTGCCAGGTGCTGCAGGAACAGTTTGGCATACCTAGTTCTCAGTTTTATAGATACCTGCAGCTGTGCCACGCCCTGAAACAACATTGCAGCTCATTGGGGAAACTTCCTGAATGTAGTCTCCTGCATCCCCACATCCTTATGGGCAGAGAGGGGTATTTCACAAATTTACAAATAACTTGTAGTACACTCCTCCGACTTGTTTGTGCCCATTAAGGACAGATGGGAACAGTGGGTGGAGCCCCTGGAGGATCGCGATTTAAGGGATGCTCACATGGTGCCTAGAGTCTGTTGGTAGTCCTGGAGAAGATATGTGATGACAGTGGGAACAAGACTCTGGTGGGGATTGGAGTGACACTGGCAAAGAGAGATATTGCTAAATAGTGGCAGCTGACCTCTCTTCCCCCACTAGCTCCCTGGAAGCAGGCGATGGACTGGTGTACAATGCAGGAGAAGGCAATATATCAGAAAGCTTGCAAAGTTAGGAGGAAAATGGTTGGAGTACCATGGACTTCCTTGAAGAGTATGTTCAGTGGGATGTGAGGATGTACTCATTATTCTCTTATTTTACTGTATTTGTAGTCCTGTGGCCATGCTGTGGGTTGTTTGCTTCAAAAACCAGTAAAAATTCAGTGTATGAAAAAATCAGAATACAACCTATTTGATGGCCATTACCAGTGACTCTGAAACTCAATCATCTAGTTAGGAACTCTAGTGCTCTACTAATATCCACCTTTGCACTCTCCCCCGCATCTAACAAGGCACTCATGCACTCACTCTTACATCCATGCAGTCAATCATTATCTATTTTCTGCTCCTAGGCCATACTCTAAGCCTTCTTCCAGGTTGCTCTCATGACTGACCATGCTCATGACCCTACCATTGCCCCAACACTGTCTTTGCACCCACACTTGCCTTGGCCCGTTGACCATTCATTCACTCTTACCACTAACCTAGGTGATCTCTGCACTCTGTTTTCCATTCATGCACTCAATTACTCACTCAGCCAATGCCTCTACCATGCACAGTGCACCTTCTCACACAGTAGTCCCAGTCACTGCTCTTGTCCCAGCACACTGCCCATGCTCATTTCCTACTTCCATGAACTCAGTCATTTAGATAGTTATGCAGCCATGCTCTAACCTCACCCATCCAACCATCCATCAACTCTTCCACCCATAGCAGGAATCACTCACACATCATTCATGGGCGTGCTTATCTACCCATCCAGCCATTAAAACCATGCTTACATTCACCCAACCATGCATGTAAGTGGTCGTTAAAGAAGTGCAATCATTTATAAGCCAGAACAATTGGAGTTGGCAGTGTTTGTGAGCGCATACTGTCAGCACTAGAAAGTGGACGTGAAGGTATTTATGTTCTGATACCAGTTTGCATGGATTAGGGTTGATAACATTTAATAGTATGTATAAAAGAATCTTTTAACAACCAATTAGAACTTAATTATGATGCAGTCATATAGGCCCTGGGAGACTGGCTTGAGTCTTGGGGTGGTCATTTTAGGTGAATTCCTTCATTTCGGTCAGCCGGAGATGCCTTGAAACAGTGTGACGGCTTTGTACCTAAGTTGAGCATGGGTGGTAGATGGCTAAATAATAAATAATATATTATAGTTTTCTTAACCACCTCAGCTTACTGAAGAGCTACATTGGTTCAGGCCTGCTTGATACCTGAATGTGGAGCTGCATGCTACCAGATTTTTCAGGCTATAATTAGCATGATGCCCTGCTGAAGCTCTGCTGGCCTGCTCTGTTGATGCAACTCTGGGCATTGGCTGCAGAAAGGATTCCAGCTAGCCCAAAGATTCAACGGATAGATCCACTGTGCACCTAAAATTCATCTCTAGCATTTACTAGAGAGGGCTATCCAAAACCAACGACCAACAAGCACTGGTGTCCTAATAATTAGACTTCATTTTGTTAGTGTTTTGTGATTTTCATTGCTTGATGGCCATTTTTACAGCAACTGCATTTATATAGTTGATGAATTATTAAAGTGTGTTTCTCCTATACAAGATAACTCTGACTGAAAATGCCAGCTTTATTGTGATTGTAATGTTTATTTTGCAACACTATATAGACTCAACCATTGCACCACGTCTGCTCAACTAAGCCTTGACAGCTCGACCAGCCAACCCCGGAGAGTCAAGGAGGCTTGAAAGGCAAATTTCCACTTCAGACCATGTTCCCAGTGTCTAGGTCAGTGGACAATATCTGCAATCTCACCTTTGATGTTGCTGGTTGTCCATGCAGTACATAATTTGTGCCAATAATTGCATTTTTTGTGCACTTGTGCTTCATTTTGGAGAGTGGGACTTATTTTTTATCATCAGACTTTGATCCACAGCAAGAGAGAGAGAGGGGAAGAAAAGGGATAGAGGGGTGTTAGAAATGGGGTTTTTGGTTGGCAGTTAGGTTACCCCCTGTCCAAGCAAAAACCCTCACTCTAGTCAGGGTAAGTCACACACAATCCAAGATTATCCTGTGCCCACCCTCTGGTAGCTTGGCACGAGCAGTCAGGCTCAACTTAGAAGGCAATGTGTAAAGTATTTGTGCAATAAATCATACAATACCACCATATAGCACCACAAAAATACACCACACAGTGTTTAGAAAAATATATATAATATTTATCAGGATAATTGTAGGTCAAAACGAATAAAGTTGCAATGTGAATTAGTAGAGATATCACTGAAAAGTGATATAATGGGGGTCCCGCCAGAAGACCGTACCGCGGTCAAAAGACCGCGGCGGTCATTCTGAGTTTCCCGCTGGGCTGGCGGGCGACCGCCAGAAGGCCGCCCGCCCGCCCAGCGGGAAACCCCCTTCCACGAGGATGCCGGCTCCGAATGGAGCCGGCGGAGTGGAAGGGGTGCGACGGGTGCAGTTGCACCCGTCGCGATTTTCAGTGTCTGCCAAGCAGACACTGAAAATCAATGTGGGGCCCCCAGGGGCCCCACACGCCAGGAACAGGATGGCGGTAAGGGGGTCGGAATCCCCATGGCGGCGCTGCAAGCAGCGCCGCCATGGAGGATTCCCTGGGGCAGCGGGAAACCGGCGGGACACCGCCTGTTTCCCGTTTCTGACCGCGGCTTTACCGCCGCAGTCAGAATGCCCCCGGAAGCACCGCCAGCCTGTTGGCGGTGCTTCCTCCATCACCTACCCTGGCGGTCTATGACCGCCAGGGTAGGAATGACCCCCAAAGTGTCTTAAGTCTTTCAAAAGCAAACAAAGTCTCTTTCAAAACAAAAGTACCTGGTTTGGAGTGGAAAATCTCCTCAGAGGGCCACAGAAGAAGAGATACGTGGAAAAATGGTGTGTGCGTCGATTTCTCCCCAGCACACACGGACTTGCGTCGTTATTTTTCACGCTGGGAAGTCGTGCGTCGTTTTCCGGCGCGCGGACAGTCTCTTTCTGTGGATCTGTGGATCGCGGGGATTACCAGATGTCCCGGGTCTGTGCGTGGATTCTCCTGCTTGTTTTCCGGCTGCGCGTCGCGTCGATTTCTCCTCTGGAGGTCTGGCGGCGTTGTCCTTGCGAGGCCGTGCGTCGAAGTTCTGGGCGTCCCGAAGGCGTCGCGTCGCGTCGATCAGCGTCGGTGTGCGGCGTTTTTCTCACCGCGGAACAAGCTGTGCGTCGAAAATGTCGCCGCACGAAGCGTCCAAGTGAAAAAGGGAAGTCTTTTTAGTCCTGAGACTTCAGAGAACAGGAGGCAAGCTCTATCCAAGCCCTTGGAGAGCACTTTCACAGCAAGACAAGAGTTCAGCAAGGCAGCAGGCCAACAGCAAGGCAGCAGTCCTTAGTAGAAAGCAGACAGGTGAGTCCTTTGAGGAGCCAGGCAGTTCTTCTTGGCAGGATGTAGTTTCTGGTTCAGGTTTCTTCTCCAGCAAGTGTCTGATGAGGTAGGGCAGAGGCCCTGTTTTATACCCAAATGTGCCTTTGAAGTGGGGGAGACTTCAAAGAGTGGCTAAGAAGTGCACCAGGTCCCCTTTCAGTTCAATCCTGTCTGCCAGGGTCCCAGTAGGGGGTGTGGAAGTCCTTTGTGTGAGAGCAGGCCCTCCACCCTCCCAGCCCAGGAAGACCCATTCAAAATGCAGATGTATGCAAGTGAGGCTGAGTACCCTGTGTTTAGGGTGTGTCTGAGTGAATGCACAAGGAGCTGTCAACTAAGCCCAGCCAGACGTGGATTGTAAGGCACAGAAAGATTTAAGTGCAAAGAAATGCTCACTTTCTAAAAGTGGCATTTCTAGAATAGTAATATTAAATACAACTTCACCAGTCAGCAGGATTTTATATTACCATTCTGGCCATACTAAATATGACCTTCCTACTCCTTTCAGATCAGCAGCTACCACTTCAATACTGTATGAGGGCAGCCCCAATGTTAGCCTATGAAGGAAGCAGGCCTCACAGTAGTGCAAAAACGAATTTAGGAGTTTTTCACTACCAGGACATGTAAACTACACAGGTACATGTCCTGCCTTTCACCCACACAGCACCCTGCTCTAGGGGTTACCTAGGACACACATTAGAGGTGACTTATATGTGGTGAAAGGGGAGGTTTAGGCTTGGCAAGTACTTTTAAATGCCAAGTCGAGGTGACAGTGAAACTGCACACACAGGCCTTGCAGTGGCAGGCCTGAGACAAGGAAAAGGGGCTACTTAAGTGGTTGGCACAACCAGTGCTGCAGGGCCACTAGTAGCATTTAATCTACAGGCCCTAGGCACATAGAGTGCACATTACTAGGGACTTATAAGTAAATTAAATAGTCCAATCAGGTATGATTCAAGGTTACCATGTTTTAAGGGAGAGAGCATATGCACTTTAGCACTGGTTAGCAGTGGTAAAGTGCGCAGAGTCTAAAAGCCAGCAAAAACAGTGTCCAAAAAGTGGAGGGAGGCAGGCAAAAAGTTAGGGGTGACCACCCTAAGGGTGTCAGGTCTAACAAGGGGGTTGAAGACAAAGACAGGGAAATAATAACATTTGGAGAATACTAACCTCCAAGAGTGAGATGAAGAGACAGGAAGTTAGGTGGTGGAAGAAATAGGCTTGAGGTGGAATCAAGACAAGGCAGTTTTAGCATTAAGCTGCCTTTGCATTCAACAGTGCCACTGGGTCCTATAAGAAAATCTTTAGATGCCTGCACTTTAAAAAAACACTGTGCCCATGCTTCTGCCAGGATCTTGGAAAAACAGGAGTGTACCAAAGAACCCTGCAGTCCTGCAGTGCAGGGGACCCCCAACACTTCAACAGCCCCCAACTCTTTGGGGCGTGGGTTCAGGCTAAGGCCAATGAATATCATTGAGATATGTGAGTCTCAGGAGCCCCTCATCACATTCTGCAGAGGGACTCTATTTTGCATTACACCACTGTGAAAAATCCTGACCAATGAAAACCAGTGCAGTACATCAATGTTGGCACAGTAATAGAGAAAAAAAGAAGTACTCTGCGAGGAAAAGCTAAGAACCACAAACTGTTTACTCTAATCACAATTCTGGGATATGCGAGGTTGAAACTGGCCACTTCGTTTGCCCGCATTTGATAAATAACCAAAATCCTTTGAGGGATTGGAACTCATCAGTTTCTTGACCTCGACTGCGTCACCTAACCACGGCTACTCCTGTGTATGACACTCCAATTTCCATATGCAAAATCGTTTTTTTTTTACTGCACAAACTTATCAGCTCTTGCTCTGTTCCTTTATCTCTTCAGACTCCTACTTTAAATTCTACCCATGGAGGAAAACCTTTGCAGACACGACACCATTTCTGGCACTTTTTTTGGCAGTTACAAGACTTTTCGATGTGCCCAATTTTTCATTTTTTTTATTCATGCGCTCGAAAAGCTTTTGAAACCACCTCTATTATTTGCCTCTGACTTATTTGCCTCTTAACATATTGTATTTGAATAACAAATAGGAACTCTAGTATCTTTGAAAGCGGCCCTGCATGCAAAAGTAAGATGTGTTTCTATTCCCGGTTAAGAGAATAAAAGACTGAAAAGCTGGGGTGATAAATCAGACACGTTTTAAAACATGGTCATTTGAGGAACTGCCCAGGGAGCCCACCTTCCAAGCCCCGCCCCTCCCATAAAGTGATCTTTCTAATTTTCTCTAAATCTCTCTTACTTTTATTTATTTTGTCTATAGGAACATCTCTCCCTCTCGCTTACTGTCTTTCTCTCTCTACCCAGTGTCTTTTTAAAGGTTTTTAGGCCCGTCTTTGTTTAGATTGTTGGGGTCTGAACAAGACATCCTTTGTGTGAAAGTATGAGTCTAATAATGTTCGGCATTATGCACGCTTGAAGTATGAGAATATGCCCAAAATCCTTAAAATGACTGTGTGATAAATAGGTTTATCAATTAAAAATGAAAAAAATCTGAATTGCGCGCGCACTGTTGCTGTACTGCTCTGCACGCGCCACGGTTGCCTGTTTTCTCTGCGGCTTGCTGTCAGAGTTTCAGTATTCCCTTCCTCGGTGACATCAGGCCTGTGGGAATCGTCGTGTCATGTAACCCAACCATACCCTGTGGGTGAAATCAACACGAGTAAGCGCTCGCGAGCCTGTGTTCGGTTCAGCAGATGAGAAAATGCTGACACTGCCTGGTTTCATTACCCGGTCCTGTTAATTAATTGATGTGGAGTTCAGACTGGTATCCCCGGTGAGTTCTTCTCAAAGCCATTACTGCTTGAAAGAGGACCCCCTATGCACATCCCTTGCCCCGTTCATTATTCAAAAGCAGCCTCTAGGTTTTAATGCATTGCTCTTCTTGTTGGCAAATGAAATCTGGCTAACCTTGCAGGTCTGCATTCCAAAGGCAAAGGAATATATTGCAGCAAAGGGCCCAGAGATCACACTAGCATCCATGCTCATTTCTTATATCAGAAGCTTTAGGTGCAGCGCCGTCAACTTTTACACCTTATTAATTAGGTCCGCCGTAAATACAGCTTTATTTGTCTCGCCAGCCTTATGTTTTCCAGAAAATAAAAAAAATCATAATATTAATGCATACATGAATGAAAACCACAGACCATAGACTAATGGAAGAAGTCTGGCCGCCCCCCCCCCCCCCACACACACACATGTAAGTTTGTTATATACATAATTCTAGTAAAATCAAAAAGGTCTTGGCAAACACAAACCTAAAAAAGTCAATTAGTCTAGAGAAAGAATGAAACAAGCAAACAAATAAATGAAAGAAAGAAGGAGCAGGTGGGTGAAATAAGGAAAGAAGGAGGAAAGGAAGGAAGGAAAGAGAAGGAAAGAAGGAAAAAGAGGGAAAAAGGAGAGAAAGAAGGAAAGGAAAAGAAAGAAAAAAGATGAGAAAGATGGAATGAAGTAAGGAAGCAAAAAAGAGAAGGAAGGAAAGAAAGAAGGAAGGAAGGAAAAGAAAGAAAGAAAAGAAGAAAAGAATGGAAAAGAAGGAAAGAAGGAAAAGAAGGAAATAAGCAAAAGAAGGTAAAGTAAAAAGAAAGAAGAAAAAATAAGGAAATAAGGAAATTCAGAAAGAACGAGAAAAAAGAAGTAATGAAGGAAAGCAAGAAGGAAAGATGCAAAGAAAAGAAGAAGGAAAGAAAAAAGGAAGGAAAGACAAAGAACGACAGAAGGGAAAAGAAGGAAAGAAGAAGAAAATGAAGAAGGAGAAAGAAGGAAAGGAAAGGAAAGGAAAGGAAAGGAAAGGAGAGGAAAGGATGAGACAATGGAGGAAAGAATAAAGGAAAAAGAGAAGGAAAGAAAGAACGAGAAGTTAAAAGAATGACAAAAAGAATGAAAGAGAAGAAAGAAAGAATTAAAGGAAACAGAAAGATGGAAAAAGAAGGGAAGAAGGAAAAAAGGAAAGAAAGAAAGGAAAGAAAATGAAGAAAGAGAAAGAAGAAAGAAGGAGAAAACATAAAGAGTGGCAAATTAATACAGAGCAGTTTCAAATGGAAAGGGAAAGAAGGAAGGAAGGAAAAAGAATGAAAGAAAGAAGGAAGAAAAGAAGGAAATAAGAAAAGAAGGTAGGAAGGAAAAAGAGAGAAAGACGGAAATAAGGTTAGAAGATAGAATGAAAAAGAAGTAAAGACAGAAGAAGGAAAGAAGGGAAAAGGCAATTCAGAAAGAATGATAACAAAAAGGAATGAAGGAAAGCAAGAAGAAAAGATGGAAAGAAAGGAAGAAAGAAAGAAGGAATTAAAGACAGCGAAAGAAGGGAGGAAACAGAAAGAAGGAAAGAAAGAAGAAGGAGAAAGAAGGAAAATGAAGATAAGAAAGTGAAAGAATGGAAAACAAGAAAAGAAGGAAAAAGAAGGGAAAAAGGAAAGAAAGAAAAAGAGGGAAAAAGAAAGAAAGAAAGACAGACAGAAGAAAGAAAGTAAAAGGGGTAAATCAATACAGAACAGTTTCAAATGGCCAGAATCTGGTATGATGTGAAATAGCAGCAGTCTGAAAACCGAAAACACTCCAAAAGGAATTTACAACAGCAGTGGCAGGAGATGGGATCTGATAAATGGACTGTGCATCAAAAGCGTCCTGCTTTCACATCAGGCTTTAAACACAAAGACAAAACTAAAATAATTATAATTTAAAAACCAGAAAACACTGGCACGGAAGGGAACCAGTTTGTGTGCCGATGTGAGAGAACAAAACACAGGTATTTAACCCCTTCTGTGCCGCGGACGTAGTGGTTACGTCCTGCGGCACAGTGTTGCTGTGCCGAGGACGTAACCACTACGTCCTCGGCACACAGCCCAGAGGGAGCGCTCTCGCTCCCTCTGTGGGGTTCCCCCCCACCCCCCCAAGTCAGGGATGGAAGGGGAAGCCCTTCCCCTCCCACCCCCGACCCCCCCCAACTCCCCCTGTGACGTCAGCGCGCGAGCGCGCGCTGATTAGTCACAGGGTCTCCCCCATCGCGCTGGAAGCAGAGCTTCCAGCGCGATTGAAAAAGAAATGCTTTTGCATTTCTTTTTCAATCCCATGGGGGAGGCCCCGAGAGGCTTCAAAGGGAAGGAAATGTATTTCCTTCCCTTTGAAGTCTCTCACAGGTTTCAAAAGCCGGATTGCTTGCAATCCGGCTTTTGAAACCCCACTAGACACCAGGGATTTTTTTTTTTTCTTGAAATTGGCAAAAAGGAGCGACCCCTTGGGCAAGGGTCGCTCCCAGGGGGGCATTTTTTTAGGAAGGCCTTTTCTGCCCCCCCTGGGCACCAGGGACCATTTTTTAAAAAAAAAAAAATTTGTGATGAATTCTTTTTTTTTAGGTGGGGAGCGATCCCTTAGGCAAGGTCGCTCCCCTACGGGGCAATATATATTTAGGCCATTTCTGCCCCCCTTGGGGGCAGATTGGCCTATTTTGATAAGGCCAATCTGCCCCCAAGTGGGGCAGAAACCATTAGACACCAGGGAGTTTGTTTTTGCGCGCGAATGTCACGCAACAAAGCGACCCCTTTGGCAAGGGTCGCTCCCAGGGGGGGCAATTTTTTGGGAAGGCCTTTTCTGCCCCCATCGGCCTATTATTAGGCCGATCTGCCCCCAGGGGGGGAAGAAACCTCTAGGCGCCAGGGCAAATTTTTTTTTTGTGTTTTTTTTTTTTTTGTTTGTTTTTTTTTTAGAGATGGGGAGCGACCCATCAGGCAAGGGTCGCTCCCCTGGGGGGCAAATTGTATTTAGACCATTTCTGCCCCCCTGGGGGCAGATTGGCCGATTTGTTTTTTGGCGCCAATGTCACGCAGGGGGAGTGACCCCGTAGGCAAGGGTCGCTCCCGGGGGGGGGGTGTGGGGGTTGGGGGGGCAAATTTATTTTAGGCCATTTCTGCCCCCCCGGGGGACAGATCGGCCTATTTTTAGGCCGAACTGCCTCCGGGGGGGGGGCAGAACACTCTAGGCGCCAGGGCAATTTTTTTTTTGTGTGTTTTTTTTTTTGTTGTTTCTTTTTTTAGAGATGGGGAGCGACCCATCAGGCAAGGGTCGCTCCCCTGGGGGGGCAAATTGTATTTAGACCATTTCTGCCCCCCTGGGGGCAGATTGGCCAATTTTAGGTCAATCTGCCCCCAAGGGGGCAGAAACCACTAGGCACCGGGGATTTGTTTTTTGGCGCCAATGTCACGCAGGGGGAGCGACCCCGTAGGCAAGGGTCGCTCCCGGGGGGGGGATGGGGGTTGGGGGGGCAAATTTATTTTAGTCCATTTCTGCCCCCCCGGGGGACAGATCGGCCTATTATTAGGCCGAACTGCCCCCGGGGGGGGCAGAACACTCTAGGCGCCAGGGCAATTTTTTTTTGTGTTTTTTTTTTTTGTTGTTTCTTTTTTTAGAGATGGGGAGCGACCCATCAGGCAAGGGTCGCTCCCCTGGGGGGGCAAATTGTATTTAGACCATTTCTGCCCCCCTGGGGGCAGATTGGTCAATTTTAGGTCAATCTGCCCCCAAGGGGGCAGAAACCACTAGGCACCGGGGATTTGTTTTTTAGCGCCAATGTCACGCAGGGGGAGCGACCCCGTAGGCAAGGGTCGCTCCCGGGGAGGGGGGGTGGGGGTTGGGGGGGCAAATTTATTTTAGGCCATTTCTGCCCCCCCGGGGGACAGATCGGCCTATTATTAGGCCGAACTGCCCCCGGGGGGGGGGGGGCAGAAACCTCTAGGCGCCAGGGGAATTTTTCTTTTTTTTCTTTTTTTTTTTTTTTTTTAGAGATGGGGAGCGACCCATCAGGCAAAAGTCGCTCCCCTGGGGGACAAATTGTATTTAGGCCATTTCTGCCCCCCTTGGGGGCAGATTGGCTGAGTTTAGGTCAACCTGCCCCCAAGGGGGCAGAAACCACTAGGCACCGGGGATTTGTTTTTTGGTGCCAATGTCACGCAGGGGGAGCGACCCCGTAGGCAAGGGTCGCTCCCGGCGGGGGAGGGTGGGGGTTGGGGGGGCAAATTTATTTTAGGGCATTTCTGCCCCCCCCCCCCTGGGGCCGGCTGAGCTACAGGCCAAACACCACAGGTAGGCACCTTGCAAAAAACACCTCTGTTTTCTGTGAAAAAATATGTTGTGTCCACGTTGTGTTTTGGGCCATTTCCTTTTGTGGGCGCTAGGCCTACCCACAGAAGTGATGTACCATTTTTATCGAGAGACTTAGGGGAACGCTGGGTGGAAGGAAATTTGTGGCTCCTCTCAGATTCCAGAACTTTCTGTCACCGAAATGAGAGGAAAAAGTGTTTTTTGGGCCAAATTTTGATGTTTGCAAAGGATTCTGGGTAACATAACCTGGTCAGAGCCCCGCAAGTCACCCCATCTTGGATTCCCCTGGGTTTCTAGTTTTCAAAAATGCACTGGTTTGCTAGGTTTCCTCAGGTGTCGGCTGAGCTACAGGCCAAAATCCACAGGTAGGCACTGCTTTTTATAAAAAAATGTGATGTGTCCACGTTGTGTTTTGGGCCCTTTCCTTTCGTGGGCGCTAGTCCTACCCACACAAGTGAGGTATCATTTTTATCGGGAGACTTGGGGGAACGCTGGGTGGAAGGAAATTTGTGGCTCCTCTCAGATTCCAGAACTTTCTGCCACAGAAATGTGAGTAACATGTGTATTTTTAGCCAAATTTTGAGGTTTGCAAAGGATTCTGGGTAACAGAACCTGGTCCGAGCCCCGCAAGTCACCCCTCCTTGGATTCCCCTAGGTCTCTAGTTTTCAGAAATGCACAGGTTTGGTAGGTTTCCCTAGGTGCCGGCTGAGCTAGAGGCCAAAATCTACAGGTAGGCACTTCGCAAAAAACACCTCTGTTTTTTTCCAAAATATAGGATGTGTCCACGTTGCGCTTTGGGGTGTTTCCTGTCGCCGGCGCTAGGCCTACCCACGCAAGTGAGGTATCATTTTTATCGGGAGACTTGGGGGAACGCTGGGTGGAAGGAAATTTGTAGCTCCTCTCAGATTCCAGAACTTTCTGCCACAGAAATGTGAGGGACATGTGTTTTTTTAGCCAAATTTTGAGGTTTGCAAAGGATTCTGGGTAACAGAACCTGGTCCGAGCCCCGCAAGTCACCCCTCCTTGGATTCCCCTAGGTCTCTAGTTTTCAGAAATGCACAGGTTTGGTAGGTTTCCCTAGGTGCCGGCTGAGCTAGAGGCCAAAATCTACAGGTAGGCACTTCGCAAAAAACACCTCTGTTTTTTTCCAAAATTTAGGATGTGTCCACGTTGCGCTGTGGGGTGTTTCCTGTCGCCGGCGCTAGGCCTACCCACGCAAGTGAGGTATCATTTTTATCGGGAGACTTGGGGGAACGCTGGGTAGAAGGAAATTTGTGGCTCCTCTCAGATTCCAGAACTTTCTGCCACAGAAATGTGAGTAACATGTGTATTTTTAGCCAAATTTTGAGGTTTGCAAAGGATTCTGGGTAACAGAACCTGGTCCGAGCCCCGCAAGTCACCCCTCCTTGGATTCCCCTAGGTCTCTAGTTTTCAGAAATGCACAGGTTTGGTAGGTTTCCCTAGGTGCCGGCTGAGCTAGAGGCCAAAATCTACAGGTAGGCACTTTGCAAAAAACACCTCTGTTTTTTTCCAAAATTTAGGATGTGTCCACGTTGCGCTTTGGGGTGTTTCCTGTCGCCGGCGCTAGGCCTACCCACGCAAGTGAGGTATCATTTTTATCGGGAGACTTGGGGGAACGCTGGGTGGAAGGAAATTTGTAGCTCCTCTCAGATTCCATAACTTTCTGCCACAGAAATGTGAGGGACATGTGTTTTTTTAGCCAAATTTTGAGGTTTGCAAAGGATTCTGGGTAACAGAACCTGGTCCGAGCCACACAAGTCACCCCTCCTTGGATTCCCCTAGGTCTCTAGTTTTCAGAAATGTACAGGTTTGGTAGGTTTCTCTAGGTGGCGGCTGAGCTAGAGGCCAAAATCTCCAGGTAGTCACTTTGCTAAAAACAGCTCTGTTTTCTGTGATGTGTCCACGTTGTGTTTTGGGGCATATCCTGTCGCGGGCGCTAGGCCTACCCACACAAGTGAGGTATCATTTTTATCGGGAGACGTGGGGGAACGCTGGGTGGAAGGAAATTTGTGGCTCCTCTCAGATTCCAGAACTTTCTGCCACAGAAATGTGAGGAACATGTGTTTTTTTAGGCAAATTTTGAGGTTTGCAAAGGATTCTGGGTAACAGAACCTGGTCCGAGCCACACAAGTCACCCCTCCTTGGATTCACCTAGGTCTCTAGTTTTCAGAAATGTACAGGTTTGGTAGGTTTCCCTAGGTGCCGGCTGAGCTAGAGGCCAAAATCTACAGGTAGTCACTTTGCTAAAAACAGCTCTGTTTTCTGTGATATGTCCACGTTGTGTTTTGGGGCATATCCTGTCGCGGGCGCTAGGCCTACCCACACAAGTGAGGTATCATTTTTATCGGGAGACGTGGGGGAACGCTGGGTGGAAGGAAATTTGTGGCTCCTCTCAGATTCCAGAACTTTCTGCCACAGAAATGTGAGGAACATGTGTTTTTTTAGCCAAATTTTGAGATTTGCAAAGGATTCTGGGTAACAGAACCTGGTCCGAGCCCCGCAAGTCACCCCTCCTTGGATTCCCCTAGGTCTCTAGTTTTCAGAAATGCACAGGTTTGGTAGGTTTCCCTAGGTGGCGGCTGAGCTAGAGGCCAAAATCTACAGGTAGTCACTTTGCTAAAAACAGCTCTGTTTTCTGTGATATGTCCACGTTGTGTTTTGGGGCATATCCTGTCGCGGGCGCTAGGCCTACCCACACAAGTGAGGTATCATTTTTATCGGGAGACGTGGGGGAACGCTGGGTGGAAGGAAATTTGTGGCTCCTCTCAGATTCCAGAACTTTCTGCCACAGAAATGTGAGGAACATGTGTTTTTTTAGCCAAATTTTGAGGTTTGCAAAGGATTCTGGGTAACAGAACCTGGTCCGAGCCCCGCAAGTCACCCCTCCTTGGATTCCCCTAGGTCTCTAGTTTTCAGAAATGCACAGGTTTGGTAGGTTTCCCTAGGTGGCGGCTGAACTAGAGGCCAAAATCTACAGGTAGTCACTTTGCTAAAAACAGCTCTGTTTTCTGTGATATGTCCACGTTGTGTTTTGGGGCATATCCTGTCGCGGGCGCTAGGCCTACCCACACAAGTGAGGTATCATTTTTATCGGGAGACGTGGGGGAACGCTGGGTGGAAGGAAATTTGTGGCTCCTCTCAGATTCCAGAACTTTCTGCCACAGAAATGTGAGGAACATGTGTTTTTTTAGCCAAATTTTGAGGTTTGCAAAGGATTCTGGGTAACAGAACCTGGTCCGAGCCCCGCAAGTCACCCCTCCTTGGATTCCCCTAGGTCTCTAGTTTTCAGAAATGCACAGGTTTGGTAGGTTTCCCTAGGTGGCGGCTGAGCTAGAGGCCAAAATCTACAGGTAGTCACTTTGCTAAAAACAGCTCTGTTTTCTGTGATATGTCCACGTTGTGTTTTGGGGTATATCCTGTCGCGGGCGCTAGGCCTACCCACACAAGTGAGGTATCATTTTTATCGGGAGACGTGGGGGAACGCTGGGTGGAAGGAAATTTGTGGCTCCTCTCAGATTCCAGAACTTTCTGCCACAGAAATGTGAGGAACATGTGTTTTTTTAGGCAAATTTTGAGGTTTGCAAAGGATTCTGGGTAACAGAACCTGGTCCGAGCCACACAAGTCACCCCTCCTTGGATTCCCCTAGGTCTCTAGTTTTCAGAAATGCACAGGTTTGGTAGGTTTCCCTAGGTGGCGGCTGAGCTAGAGGCCAAAATCTACAGGTAGTCACTTTGCTAAAAACAGCTCTGTTTTCTGTGATGTGTCCACGTTGTGTTTTGGGGCATATCCTGTCGCGGGTGCTAGGCCTACCCACACAAGTGAGGTATCATTTTTATCGGGAGACGTGGGGGAACGCTGGGTGGAAGGAAATTTGTGGCTCCTCTCAGATTCCATAACTTTCTGCCACAGAAATGTGAGGAACATGTGTTTTTTTAGCCAAATTTTGAGGTTTGCAAAGGATTCTGGGTAACAGAACCTGGTCCGAGCCACACAAGTCACCCCTCCTTGGATTCCCCTAGGTCTCTAGTTTTCAGAAATGCACAGGTTTGGTAGGTTTCCCTAGGTGGCGGCTGAGCTAGAGGCCAAAATCTACAGGTAGTCACTTTGCTAAAAACAGCTCTGTTTTCTGTGATGTGTCCACGTTGTGTTTTGGGGCATATCCTGTCGCGGGTGCTAGGCCTACCCACACAAGTGAGGTATCATTTTTATCGGGAGACGTGGGGGAACGCTGGGTGGAAGGAAATTTGTGGCTCCTCTCAGATTCCATAACTTTCTGCCACAGAAATGTGAGGAACATGTGTTTTTTTAGCCACATTTTGAGGTTTGCAAAGGATTCTGGGTAACAGAACCTGGTCCGAGCCACACAAGTCACCCCTCCTTGGATTCCCCTAGGTCTCTAGTTTTCAGAAATGCACAGGTTTGGTAGGTTTCCCTAGGTGGCGGCTGAGCTAGAGGCCAAAATCTACAGGTAGTCACTTTGCTAAAAACAGCTCTGTTTTCTGTGATGTGTCCACGTTGTGTTTTGGGGCATATCCTGTCGCGGGTGCTAGGCCTACCCACACAAGTGAGGTACCATTTTTATCGGGAGACTTGGGGGAACATAGATTAGCAAAACAAGTACTATTGCCCCTTGTCTTTCTCTACATTTTTTCCTTCCAAATATAGGAGTGTGTGTAAAAAAGACATCTATTTGAGAAATTCCCTGTAATTCACGTGCTACTATGGTCACCCCGGAATTCAGAGATGTGCAAATAACCACTGCTCTTCAACACCTTATCTTGTGCCCTTTTTGGAAATGCAAAGGTTTTCTTGATAGCAATTTTTTACTCCTTATATTTCAGCAAATGAATTGCTGTATACCCGGTATAGAATGAAAACGCACTGCAGGGTGCAGCTCATTTATTGGCTCTGGGTTCCTCGGGTTCTTGATGAACCTACAAGCCCTATATATCCCCGCAACCAGAGGAGTCCAGCAGACGTAACGGTATATTGCTTTCGATAATCTGACATTGCAGGGAAAAGTTACAGAGTAAAACGTAGAGAAAAATTGATGGTTTTTTCACCTCAATTTCAATATTTTTCTTTTTCAGCTGTTATTTTCTGTAGGAAACCCTTGTAGGATCTACACAAATGACCCCTTGCTGGATTCAGAATTTTGTCTACTTTTCAGAAATGTCTAGGTTTCTGGGATCCAGCATTGGTTTCATGACCATTCCTGTCACTGACTGGAAGGAGGCTGAAAGCACAAAAAATTGCACAAATGGGGTATGCCCCAGTAAAATGCCAAAATTGTGTTGAAAAATTGGGTTTTCTGATTCAAGTCTGCCTGTTCCTGAAAGCTGGGAAGCTGCTGAGTTTAGCACCGCAAACCCTTTGTTGATGCCATTTTCAGGGGAAAAACCACAAGCCTTCTTCTGCAGCCACTTTTTCCAATTTTTTTGAAAAAAACGAAATTTTCACTGTATTTTGGCCAATTTCTTGGCCTCCTTCAAGGGAACCCACAAAGTCTGGGTACCTCTAGAATCCCTAGGATGTTGGAAAAAAAGGACGCAAATTTGGCTTGGTTAGCTTATGTGGACAAAAAGTTATGAGGGCCTAAGCGCGAACTGCCCCAAATAGGCAAAAAAAGGCCCGGCACAGGAGGGGGAAAAGGCCTGGCAGCGAAGGGGTTAAAGCGAAGTTAACCAGTGGCTTAAGAAGGCTGACTCATTGCCTCATGCCATATGCAGTAGTGGGCAGAAGCAAAATGGGAATGGGACATAGAGAGATTAATAGATGATGAGAGGTGGTTTAAAGCCCATATATGTAAGTTTATTATATAGATTTTAGTACAATCAAAGGGTCTTGGCTAATGGGAGAAATAAACAGGTTAGTGCATTAATCTCTAAGGGTCTTTCTATGACATGAACTGCCCCTTTTCGGAAAGCTAAAGTCAGCATTTGGAAAATCAATGTGTTTCCCACCTATCAATGTAAGATTAGGATTGTATTTCAGGTGTGCCAGGCCTCTGTCCAAAGAAATGTATTTGCTTTAAAGTTCCAGCTCAGTGTGACCATACAATTGTTATATATCATACCCAAAAAATGAGGAAATGTAGGGGTTCTAAAATCTCTTAAGCTTAGGGTCTAAAGTAAGAGTGCTCTGATAAACTAGGATATTGAAAGTATAAATATGAGTAATCCTTAACATATACATCATGCTTTTGGTGGATTTCAATACAGGTGTCAAGATCAAAAGTAATACATAACATTGAATCTGATGATTCCAGGCATATGTAATTAGTTGTCTGTTTGCCTGCCCTACCCTAGTGGGCGCAGCACCAACATTAATGCTGACGATGAGAAGTGCTGGGGTCATGTGTGGCAAGTAAATCTCAGTAGAAAGCACTATCTTTCAAACCAATATGCTCACAAAGGTGCTCTTGTTACTATAGATGGCCATTACGTAGACATCACTGGATCACTAATGCTGTCCATATTGTACTACAGCGAAATTGCCTACCTGTTGGCCAATACTAAACGTTTCAATAACTTCCAACAATTTAGAATTGTATAGCCAGAATCTAAAGATGTTTACCAATACTACACCAGCAGTGAAGTAAGTATACTTGCTCTCTTCGGGCCTTGCATGAAATTTAAGCTGTTGTGCACCATGCACAAAGCATAAGTCTAACATAATAATTTCAATAAAATGAAGGTGTGTTCAATAAATAACAAAATTCACAATCATACTCACGTTTTTAAAAATGCATAATCATAGTACACTACTAATGCTAATACTTGTTCCTTCATTTTACAATTCTTAGTGCATTTATTTTCTGAATAACTTAATCAGATAATAAAAATAAATCCACTGTCATTATTAGCCTTTATAATATGAGCACAAAACTGTTGTCAACCACTGTCAGAATTGGGGAGAAAATGTCATTGTTTTGGCAACGTCCATGTTACATCATACATTTTCAGGAATTCCAATTCTGATTATACCCCAAGAATTCTAGGATTTCCAGTGTGGCGAACAACATATGTTCAGGAAAGTGCCCAATATATCATCTGGTCCTAGCATTCCATACTACCTACCACCTGAATCCAGAACTTCAGTGTATACTATGCTGGTCAGAGTATGCACACCAAATTCAGTTGGACTCACAAATGGGACATGGTTTTTAAAGATCGGGGTGTTTGCCTTTAGAAATCACTAGATCACTCATTGACATGCATATTGGAAATTATGTGTATTATCAAATCAAATCACCTGCAGGAGACTATAACAACACTGCTTTCTGATGGTGGAAAATGTTGTGACAGAAGGTGGTACAAAATTCTCACGTCTAAATATTTAAAGAGCAAAGGTATGTGTTAGCTTCGATATATTCTGTTGCATTAAAAAGATGAATTGCAAGTTTTTTAACGTGAACATACTACATTAATTATGCTGAATAAAACATACTCAATATTGTGGTAAAATCTTTATGATTTTGTGTCATCCGTAAATTAACTTCTAGCAACAAAAATCTCTGTAGATTTGTTTGAATGTTCTGAAACCTGAAAACTTTCAGGCAAGGTTTCTCTGTAACAAGCTACATGTTCAAGATGCAGGAAGGCTTCTCTCAGTTTCGGATCATGTTCACCATTAAATATTACGTGACTTTCTTGGTCCAGAGTCCTTTCTGCACTCTTCATTCAAAATGGTAAGTTACAAATACAGCAGGTACCAGCAATGTCCATTTAATTCCTGCCTGCTAGGTATTCAACGCGGCCCTATCTCCCTCTATTTTCAGGATGTTATCAAACTAAATTTCCCACATCAAACTTCGAGAGGGGGCAATCAAGGTAAAATGGTAATTAATAGAACAGTTTGTCTTTTGGGTCAGCAGGAGACCAGCCCAATTAGTTCACGAAGCAGCCTTTCAGTCCAGGAGATCAAAGACAGAGGTGGAGACATAATATTTCCACTAACCTCTGCCAGGCAGTTTGGTATCTTCAGATAGGAATCTTTTTTTGTTTTCAGGCACCTCTCAGGAGTTAGTCAAGCATGGTAGTTAAAGGGACAAGTTTGGGATTGACATCTCGGGAAATCAAATTGCCACAGTCTATCCACCCAAGTGATTCAGCCAAGTAACTAAGGGCCAGATGTATCAAATTATTTTGCACTTGCAAACGGTAAAATCGTCCGTTTGCGAGTGCAAAACCGTGGTCTGCGATGCATGAAATGCATTCGCAGACCACAACTAAGAAATCGCTAAAATAGAGATTTCTTGCGTTGCGACCTGGAAATTGCGAGTCGCAATTTGCGATTTGCAATTTCCAGGTCGCAAGGCTATTCTGGAAAAAATGGCAAATTGCGATTTTTCCTAAAATGGCATTTTGCACTTGCAAAATACCATGCTTTGCTACCAGGTGGCAACCTGGTGCAAATTTTTAAAATGCAGTTAAACTGCATTTTTAACTTCAACATGTAAAGCACACATGCCCTTTTGGCATGTGTGTACCTTACATGTTGAAAAAAACAGTTTTTGGGGTGCAGGAGAGGGGGCCTTAGGCCCCCAGCACCCTAGCCTTTTGCATTTCCAAAATTGCGATTTCTGGTTCAGAAATCGCAATTTTGGAAATGCAAAATATTCGCAGCTATGGGCCAATAGGCCTATAGCTGCGAATGGGGCCGGTATTGCAATTTGCGATTCGGTAATAGCATTTGCGATTTTTAAGGAATCGCTATTACCGATTCTCAAATGTGATACATGGCCCTTTGCGTGTCGGTAATAGCGATTTCTTAAAAATCGGCCGTGATGGTACATCTGGCCCTTAATTCCTGGTTCAGATATATGTTTCTGCCAAGAATTATCCTACAATGTCTTTCACCACAGCATAAACGAGATCTCCATGTCAAAGCACCATCAATGGAACCTCCCCTGCAGGGTGTTATGGTATGTTATATCATTTGCATTAATAGGATGTTTAAATTATGGAATCCCGTCATCTTCGCTCTATCAGCCTCGCTCTTGCCACCGTCCCTCGCAGCCGCCGAACCAACGCTGGAGGGAATCCTTCTCCTACCTGGCAGCCAAGAAGTGGAATTCCCTCCCTACCCACCTCAGGACTACCCAGGATCACCTCGCCTTCCGGAAGGATCTCAAGACCTGGCTCTTCGAGCAGCAGTGACACCCCCCCCCCGCCACCTTGAGATTCTCACGGGTGAGTAGTGCGCTCTATAAATACCATGCTTGATTGATTGATTGAAAATACTAGACTGTCTTGATGAGGGTCTCATGTACTCTTGACACCAAAGGACTGAAACATCGGTGAGATTCAGCAATCTGATCGAAATTACATGCATTATCAAATCAAATCACCTGCAGGTGACTTCAAGAATATGGACTTTAGATGCTGGAATCAATCAAAAATATTGGCTGTGATACAAAGTGGTACAAAGTTCACATGTCAAAACATTCGACAAACATATGTGCTAGCTTCTGTAAATTGATGAACTGCAGGATTTGTAATGTATAAATATTATTTGAATAATGATAAATAAAACGCATTCTATAATGTGGTAAAAATTGCCTTGTAGCTTGCCTTTGCAAAATTCAAGGTGCCTATCTTACCCAAAAAGAGGTGACTTTGACATATTCAACCTAGGTGTTTCCTGCTTAGAAAATGCTTAAGTTAAAGTGTGAAGCTTCAGCAGGGCCTCTTCACCAATGTATACCGCCTTGTGCAGCCTTTGTTCTGTGATTCCAAATGTACTTCTTAAAATACTCATGCATATTTGACGAAATTATTCTTAAACCTTTCTTATTTAACATAACGGAGAAAGTAAAGGAAATGCTTTCGAAACAGGATGTTGGTAAGAAACTCAAAATAAATGTTTTTCTTATGTCGATCTCGTGGCCGTAAATAGATGTGTTTGCCGGAAGTTGAACTTCCTGAAAATAACCTTAGGATCTGCCAACATTTGACCACACATAACGTGATTTTCCTTTCTCTGCTTCATCTAATAACATTGTGTGCTGCATTGCATTTTAACTCATACATCACCTTCAATTATATGTCACTTTAGGAATATAACAGAAAAATGAACGAATCACAACCAGATCTAATGCTGTTGTATGGAGACCCCAGATTAGGGGACCCAACCGTACATCAAAATGTCATACACATTTTAAGTAGTGTTGGCTCATTTTTTAACTCAAGTTAAAAGTTGCAAAATTGTCCCAACACATTCTGATCCACCACGCAGCTAAGGGCAGAGCAGTAGATAGTAGCATAATTGCCTATTGTACATTAATGCCCTCCGAAGAAGCTGCGTGCTATGAGTAGATAGCTATGATGCCTACTGAGGGGGGAAAATGAATATCTTCAGTGGAACGAAATACACTACTGGTGACAAAAATACATTGGCAATATGCTTACAGAGATATCTCATAACATAAACTGTAAAGTCATATGTGGGTGGAAGAAGCAAGGTGACATGCAAAGTAGAGTGGAAGTGTGAATGTGAGTTGGAAAGGGTAGTTTAGAGTTTGTGTTAATTAACTTTTTACTACAAGCCTCCAATGAACAAATGTAACAAAAAAAATCAAATGTCAACAGAAAAGGAGTAGCATATCATTACTACAACACTTCAACAAATTATCACTTAAAACATCTCTCAAACCACTAGAGACTTTTTCCGGAATAGGGGAAAAATGGGAAGCTCTTCATTATTGATCACAACCAAAGGATGGCACAAGAGTTGTAATATTTACTATCTAAAAAATAAAAAAAATGTTGAAAAAATTATGAGAAAGAATCATAAGTTTAGGCAATAAACTGAGCTAACTAGAACAGGTAATATTGACCGAAAACCTATTGGTTGCAAGATTTAGACCCAGCTTTGTAGAGCAAGGTTTGTTTTTTAAAGTGAAGTCAAAAAGGGTCCATTAACCCCTTCGCTGCCAGGCCTTTCCCCCCCTCAGGTGCGAGATTTTTTTGGGCTATTTTGGGTAGTTCGCGCTTAGGCCCTCATAACCTTTTGTCCACACAAAAGCTACCCATGCCAAATTTGCGTCCTTTTTTCCAACATCCTAGGGATTCTAGAGGTACCCAGAGTTTGTGGGTTCCCCTGGAGGAGACCAATAAATTAGGCAAAATACAGCTAACATTTCGTTTTCTTAAAACAAAAATGGGAAAAAAGTGCTGCAGAAGAAAGCATGTGGGTTTTTCCCTGAAAATGGCATCAACAAAGGAGTTGTGTGGGGGGGGGGGGCGCTAGAGAGAGCAGCCGCACAAGATGGCCACACTTCGGTGAGGCTCCAGCGGCCCGGACCAACCATCCGTCTTTATCCAGCCTAAAATCCTGTGGTGAGCCTGGAGGCCTGACGGGAGTCGCGTGCCGGTGACCGGGGTCCCCTATTTGCCATTGGATTCAGTAGGGCGCTGCTGGATATTGGTGCGTTTGAGATGCACACAAGCTGGGCCTGCTGGTACGGCCACTGCTCCCGAGCCTCGGAGGGTGGGGCCTGCGACCTGAGCTGAGGGGCAGACGGCTTCACCGTGGGGAGGCTAGTCGGACGGAAGGCGGCTGTCCTGGCTGGGGCACGGGTAGGGGCACGGGCTGTGTCCTGGTGGATCGGACCCTTGTGAGGAGGCACTGGCGGTGCCTGGGCCGGATCTGCGGAGGTGGCGTGAACGGCCTGGGGTGCAGAGGACCGGCGTCCGTCTGATGAGACGAACCCGGATAACTCTTCCACTCTATCTGACCAGGACTGTCACTACTCTTCTCTTGGGGTGGACTTCCCCTGTGGAGGAGAATTCTATGCATCATTAGCAGCGCCCCCCTGCGAGTGTGACTCTGTGCCTGACCCCAGTGTACGCCCCTCGGCAAACCGGGCCACCACGGGCACTCTTGGGCACCTAATACCTTTCCGGGTGCCCTCCTGACACCTGGGGGTTTTATGGCGGCTCTCTGGACGGCGTTCCAACAGGAAATCCCTATCTACTCTTTGGGATGCAGAATTGTCAATATGTGGTTATGTTTGTGGGCTTCAAAAGGAGGGTTCTTCCGGGTGGGATTGGGCCGCCGAGGTTAGGGGAGTTTACTGTTTGTACTGAGCCACACCGATACACATTCCTTGGGCACCTGACACTCTATTGGTCCCTCTTCCTGGGCTATAGTCTCCCCAGACTGTGGCTGCCTACCCCAGCTATCACCCATGGCGGCACTTAGGGTTACAGCCCAGAGCTTTGGCGATGGGCCCGTCTTGCGCTGCCTGTTGTGGAATGTCAGGGGGCTGGGAGATCCTCGCAAGCGACGCCACATTTTGGCGTATCTGGAACGACACAGGATACACATTGCACTCCTACAGGAGACACATTTCACACCCGAGAGATGAGTTACATTTGCAGATCGCTGGTCCTCTTACAGCCAGCACGCTGTTTACTCTTCATATTCCAGGGGCACCTCCATCCTCATAAGCAGGGGAACTCCCTATATTCCACTGGGATCCAGAAACGACACGCAGGGCAGGTACACCATTGTCTGGGGCCGGGTGCTGCAGCATTCCATTACCATAGTCAACTGCTACGCGCCTAATGCTGATGCCGCTTCTTTATTTGACTCCATGTGGAGCTGTGTTGCGGAGATAGGCTAGACATACCTAGCATGGGGCGTAGATTTCAATTTGGCACTGGACCCCTGGGAGGACAGAGGGATGGAGGTGATGCCCCATCGTCA
The DNA here is from genome assembly GCF_031143425.1 of Pleurodeles waltl. Lineage (NCBI taxonomy): Eukaryota > Metazoa > Chordata > Amphibia > Caudata > Salamandridae > Pleurodeles > Pleurodeles waltl. The sequence continues at coordinate 128,604,360 of NC_090450.1, read as the reverse complement.
TAGGGAAGCAGAGAGACTTAGGGCAGACATCATGGCGCAGGACATGGTGGACGGGTGGCGCTGGTTACACCCTTGTGACAGGGAGGGCACATTTTACTCTGCGGTGCACTCAGGCTGGTCGAGACTAGACTATTGGCTTATTTCCCGATCTATGGTGCCCTGGCTTATGGGGCTCACGCACATGGCTCGCACGTATTCTGATCACTCCACGGTCGCGCTCAAGCTGAGGTTCCCCTCCGCATTGACTCCTCTTGCATCGTGGTGCCTGTTCCCCACTACATTGGTAGACAATGCTTTTCATAGTGAACTATGGACCGAGATAATGGATTTTCTGTTATAGAAACAAGCATACTGTGGATAGCGTTGCAGTAATCTGGGAGGCCTTTAAGGTCACCTTGAGAGGATTCTGTTTGGCCAAAGGCATAGGCATCTTACGAGACCTTCGAGCCACACTCAATAGGTTGGAGCTGCAACTTAAAAGACTTGAGTTGGAGCGGGCGGAGGCACCCTCAGCTGATGTTGCGCGGCGCTTGCGGGAGACCCTCACTGAGTTTCAGGAAACTGCAGAACGTGAAGTACTGTTTAGAGGCAAATATGCTCGAGCCTCTTCCTCTGGGGAGGGTGAGACACCGGGTAGGTCCCTTGCCCATACCCTTCACATAACACGACCAGAGAATACTATACTCAAAATATCCGATGCCTCCTGCCACCTGCTTAGGGATACCCCTTAAATGCTTAAAACCTTTGCTGACTATTACCAGAACTTATACTCCTCTCCCAGATCAGACCTTCCAGATGTCAATGGTTATTTAACTGAGGTGGCACTGGCCTGGCTCAGTGATACGCAGCAAGATTTTTTGGCGGCTGAGCTTGAGCATGATGAAATTGAAGAGGCCATGATGCAGCTCCAGTCTGGTAAGGCCCCAAGGCCTGATGGCATTCCAGCTGAATTTTATAAAACTTAAGAGGACATACTCGTTCTGTGGCTGAGAGAGCTCTATCGCGAGGCACGACAGGTGGGAGACCTCCCCCCACTATGAGGGAGGCTTTCTTAACTACCATATTAAAACCCAATAAGCCTGCTACCAGCTGCGATTCATATTGTCAACTGTCCCTTATAAACTGCAACGTTAAGATTTTGGCAAAGGTGCTTGCTAATCGCCTGAGTCTCCTGATTACCTTCTTGATTAGGCTGGATCAGTCCGGATTTATACCGGGCAGGCCTACCGTACATAATTTGCGCACTTTCTTTGCTGTCCAGCAAAGTATGGAACCCGAGATCGCTGTTTTTCTGAATGCCACCAAGGCCTTTGACACCCTTCAATGGGATTACTTAATGGCAATATTACAACGCATGGGCTTCCCCCACATATACCTGTCTTGGATTGCCCTTCTGTACTCTGGCCTACTGGCCACTGTGCAGGTCAATGGCCATCGATCTATGCCGATTCATGTCGAAAGGGGCACAAGGTAGGGGTGTCGGCTCTCGCCATTGCTCTTCGCCTTGGCGATGGATCCCTTGGCGGCAATGCTCCGCCAGCATTATAACCACTATGCAGTTCGCACCCCTTCCAGGCATATCCTAATCTTGCTATATGGGGATGACGTTACACTAGATTTGAGAAATCCAGAGGAGAGCCTAAATCCTTTACTCCGGGAATTCTCCAAATTTGGCTATATGTCAGGAGTGCGAGTTAACTGGGGAAAGTCACAGATATACCCCCTGACTGCTTGCACAGCACAATATTGCTCGGACTTCCCCCTCCAGTGGTCCGATACCTCCCTCCGATATTTAGGCATAGAGATTACCCGAGATAGACACAAATTGATGCGCCTGAATTATGGAGTGCTATTAGATAATATACAGGCGATGGTCACACGTTGGATTGCCCTGCCCCTCTCTATCGCGGGCGCATATCATTAATGAAAATGATTATACTCCTTAAACTCCTCTACTTATTGCTAAATATACCGTTCCCCCCGGGCCAACCTTTTTTTAAAGAACTGAGAACACAGATGATTAGATTGGCTTGGGTTGGCAAGCAGCCGCGCCTCAAATGGGAGATCATGACACAGCCCTTTGCGTGCGGGTGCTTTGAAGCCCCAGATTTCCAACTGTATCATCACTGCGCCTAGGCACAATTTGCGCACTACTGGTACCACCCGCCCCCGTACATGGCACACTTGGTGATGGAGCGGGGATATATGGCACCGGTCCCCAGCTCTGCCTATCTGAGGCAGGACCTCGCTGTCACTGGTCCTCGGGACTCGGCGGTGGGATGTACGCAGCTAGCCTGGAAAAAAAACTGCCCCCCGAACGGGAAGCAGTCTGCTATACTCTCCGGATATGCCACTCTTGGGGCACGAGGTGGTCTCGATGGCGTGCGAGTCTGCGGGTGCGAGGCTGCTCACTAGGCTTCATATTCTCACATGGGGAGATCTCTATACGGCCTCCCGCTTGCGCGAACAAGAGGCTTTCTCTCCGGATGGCCCACTCTCCCCGCTAGAGACCTCTTTCCCTGTGGAGCCGGCGTTGCTGCACACTTTCCATACACTCTTGCAGTCGAACTCGCTGCAGCACTTAGGGAGTCATTATGAACCCCGGCGGTTCAGCCCGCCATGCTGGCGGCGGGTGAAAAGCCCACCACCGGCATGGTGGGCTGAAGCGCCATATAGTGGACACATGATGGCCCTCCTCCACCGCCAAGCTGCCTCCGTCAGGCAGCGTGACGGTGGAAGGAATCATTATCCGACAGGGCAGCGCTGCCGCCCTTTGGATAATGATCCCTACTGCCCCCAGCCTTTGCCTGGCTGGCCCCCTGGGGGCCCCCGCACTGCCCATGCACTTGGCACAGGGCCCGAGCTAATGATAACTGTGATAGGTGTGGAGCGGGTGGAGCTGACTTCCTCCACCTGGCCTGGTCCTGCCCTGCGGTGCTGGGCTATTGGAGGGAGGTTGGTGAGGCATTGTCTGTTATGGATTCCGCTCCATTGACACTCACACCGCTGGTTGCACTGCTGGGACACACCGAGGCGATTACCCCTGGCTACTGCAGATATGTCAGCTTTATCCTAATATTGGCTAAGCGAAGGGTGGACTGCAGGAGGTAGGGGGAGAGCTCCCAAATTCAAAGGCTGGCTCTCAGATTTGTTATATAGTAAGATGCAGCTGGAGACATACGCTGAGCTGCAGCCACCCTCGTCCCGCCCCAGAGATATTCGGGCCCCATTGGATGCGTACCTGCTTCAGCGTCAGGCTTCTGCCACTGCTGCGTCTCCACTGGGTCCCCCTGGAGGGTGTAGGGGTTATGGGACCTGGAGTCTGTTCGCCCCCCTTGCGGGGAACTTGAGCCCTGAGATGGAATGACGAAGGCTGTGTCCTCTGTATCTGGGGGGCGTGGTCAGTGCCGGAGATGCATTGAGGGAACGCTGGCATGGTTTCTGAGTGACCTACCTGCTGTAGAGATAACTGATGACTGCCGAACACTTTCTTTTGTTATGCTGTGCTCTTGTACAATGATTTAATAGGGATGGGATGTGGCTCGGGAGGGTTGTTATATGTTGACTGTTCTATTGTGGACTACAATGTATTTACTGCAAACTTAATAAACAAAAAAGGGAGTTGTGGTGCTACAATCACCATCTTCCAAGCTTTCAGGAACATCCAGACTTGAATCAGAAAACCCCATTTTTCAACACAATTTTGGCACTTTACTGGGACATACCACATTTTTACAATTTTTTGTGCTTTCAACCTCCTTCCAGTTAGTGACAGAAATGGGTGTGAAACTATTCAAAAAGGGGTCTCTAGTTGGCAGTCGGTTTGCACCCTGTCCACGTAGGGACCCTCATTCTAGTCAGGATAAGGGAGATACCCGCTCAGCTAACCCCTGCTCACCCCCTTGGTAGCTTGGCAGGAACAGTAAATGTAAAAAAAATATGTAAATTTGCACTTGTATAGCACACTACTCACCTGTTAGGGTCTCAAGGCGCTGTACTCATACCACTATGGAACCCCTCCTGGCTTTTCCCTGTGAGGTGCCCACTCCTGGGCACCCCCAGGGTGAAGCCAGGCATCCAAGTGCTGTTGGGGCTGTTGTGGAGATTAAGCAAGCTATTGCCCAGAGTTGCAGAGTGGGACCCATTAATTAGATTAGGCACTGAGGCGAGAATTATCTGGTCCAAGGGAATTGAGCCCAAGACCTGCCAAAGCGGGACTTGAACCCTGGTCTTGAGCCAGATCTCTGCTTCAGGGTCTGCAGCTCTAACCATTGTGCCACACTTCTCCACTTCTCCAACAGTCAGGCTTATCTCAGAAGGAATGTGTAAAGCATTTGCACATAACACACAGTAATACATGAAAACACTACAAAAGGACACCACACCAGTTGTAGAAAAGTAGTCAATATTTATCTATATAAAACAAGACCAAATACAATAAAAATCCAACATACAGTAATAAAAATTTGAATTTTGGAAGATTTACTCAAAAATACAGGTCCTTGAATTCGATAACTCCACCTGGGGCTATCACGGTGTTGTGATCAACAAAACCAACAGTTCAGGCTGGCTACGGCGTTGCAGGCCAGCTACGGTGTCGGGAAGACCCACAAACAGCTCCTTTGGGATTGCAGGGCATCGTGATCCTTGCAGTGAGCTCTGGGAGTGGCGTCGCTGGCGTCGCGGTGTTAGTTCTGATGTTGGTGCGGGAGTCGTCAGGCACTTGATGTCTCATGCGTTGCAGACCGAACTCCGGGCTGATGAAGTCAGGAGCACTGGTGTGGGTGGTGTCGGGGCTGTGGTGTGAAGAAGGATACTACGACGTGTGGTGCCCACAGGTCACAGTGCAGGCAGCAGCTCGGTGACGGCATTCAGCGCCTTCGGTGAGACCAGGGCTGCGGTGTGAAGTGGGGCGGTGTGACGGGTGGTGTCACCAGGTCATCATGCAGGCAGGGCATTGTCGTTGCTGAAGCGCTGTCGTCGGTAGATCCAAGCCAGCGGTGTGGGATGGGACGGTGCTCCGTGACCCTCACGAGCAGTGCCCACAGGCCATGGTGCAGGCAGAGATGCCTGGTGACGACACTGGAGTTGATACTGCTGGCGTCGGTGGGCCAGGGCTGCAGTGCGGGACGGGAAGGTGCTTTGTGCTCCTCACAAGCGGTGTCCACAGGCCACAGTGCAGGCAGCAGTGCCAGTGTCAGCAGGAGCGGCGGCGTTGGGATGCCCAGGCTGCAGTGTGAGCAGGCAATGCCGGAGTGTGGGGCTCACAGGTCGTGGTGCGAGCAGCGGCTCGGTGAAGTCGTCCGATGACGGCGTCAGTGAGACCAGGGTCGTTTGGTGTTGGTGGCTTTGCAGTGGTTTCTCCTCTTGAATAACACACAGGTCCCAGTGCTGCAGGTCGAGGAAACTGAAGTCGTTGGTGTCCCTGAGACTTCCAACAGGAGGCAAGCTCTACTCCAAGCCCTTGGAGAACTTTCTCAAGCAGGATACACAGCAAAGTTCACCCTTTGCACTCTTTTCAGACAGAAGCAGCAACTGCAGGCCAGTCGAGTAAAGCAACACAGCAAAGGGACAGTACTCCTCCTTCGGCTTTTCTCCTGGGCAGAGGTTCCGCTTGATTCCAGAAACATTCTAGAAGTCTGGGGTTTTGGGTCCTCTTCTTATACCCCTTTCTGCCTTTGAAGTTGGTCTCAAGTGTTTGCAAGATCCTTCCTTGACCAGACCAAGCCCCAGACACACACCAGGGGGTTGGAGACTACATTGTGTGAGGACAGGCACAGTCCTTTCAGGTGCAAGCGACCACTCCTCCCTCCACTCTAGCTCAGATGGCTCATCAGGATATGCAGGCTACACCCCAGCTCCGTTTGTGTCACTGTCTAGTGGAGAGGTGTAAACAGGCCAACTGTCAAACTGACCCAGACGGGGAATCCACAGACAGGCAGAGTCACAGAATGGTTTAAGCAAGAAAATCCAACTTTCTAAAACTGTCATTTTCATACTCACAATCCAAAAACCAACTTCACTAAAATTGTGAGTTCAGAGACCCTAAACTCCATATTTCAATCTGCTCTGAAAAGGAATCAGCACTTTAAAGTGATTTAAAGGTAGCCGCATGTTAACCTATGAGAGAGATAGACCTTGCAACAGTGAAAGCCGAGTTTGGCAGTATTTCACTTTTAGAACATGTAAAACACATCAGTACATGTTCTTCCTTTTAAATACACTGCACCCTGCCCATGGGGCTACCTAGGGCCTACCTTAGGGGTGCCCTACATGTACAAAAAGGGATGGTTTGGGCCTGGCAAGTGGGTACACTTGCCAGGTCGAACTGGCAGTTTAAAACTGCACACAAAGACACTGCAGTGGCAGGTCTGACCCATGTTGACAGGGCTACTTATGTGGGTGGCACAATTAATGCTGCAGGCCCACTAGTAGCATTTGATTTACAGGCCCTGGGCACCTTTGGTGCCCTCTTATTAGGGACTTACCTGTTTACCAAATATGCCAATCATGGATAAGCCAATCAACAGTACAATTTACTTAGGGAGCACTTGCACTTTAGCACTGAACAGTAGTGGTAAAGTGCGCAGAGACCATAAACCAGCAAAAACAGAGTCCAGTAAACTATAAAAACAAGAGGTCAGAAGGCAAGGTCTAACAGAAACCAATGCTGGATCCCGGTCAGCTAAACTTTTCTGAAAAGTAGACAAAATTCTGAATTCAGCAAGGGGTCATTAGTGTAGATCTTTCAATGTTTTTCTTTAGAAAGTAACAGCTAAAATAATAAAATATTGAAATTGAGGTGAAAAAAGAGCCTTTTCTGTCCACGTTTTCTTCTATAACTTTTTCCAGCTATGGCAGATTTCTGAAAGCAATACCATTATGTCTGCTGGACTCTTTTGGTTGTGGGATATATAGGGCTTGTAGGTTCATCAAGAACCCTAGGTACTCAGAGCCAATAAGTGAGCTGCACCTTGGAATGGGTTTTCATTGTATACCGTCTATACAGCAATTCATTTGGTGAAATATAAAGAGTGAAAAATAGGTATCAAGGAAACCTTTGTATTTCCAAAATGGACACAATATAAGGTGTTGATAAGCAGTGGTTATTTGCACATCTCTAAATTCCGGGGTCCCCATAGTAGCATGTGAATTACAGAGCATTTCTCCAATAGACTTCTTTTTTACACACTGTCTTATATATAGGAGGCATAAATGTGGAGAAACAGAAAAGGCAATAACACTTGTTCTTCTATTCTGTGTTTCCCAAAGTGTCCCGATAAAAATGGTAACTCACTTGGGTGGGTAGGCCTAGTGCCCCTGACAGGAAACGCAACATGGGCACATCACATTTTTAGATTGAAATCTGACGTGTTTTTTGGAAAGTGCCTAGCTGTGGATTTTGGCCTCTCGCTCAGCCGGCACCTAGGAAAACCTAGCAAACCTGTGCAGTTTTAAAACTAGACACCAAGGGGAATTCAGGATGGGGTGACTTATGGGGCTATCACCAGGTTCTGTTACCCAGAATCCTTTGCAACCCTCAAAATTTGGCAATGAACACTTCGGTGCTGAACAGTTCTAGAATCTGAGAGGAGCCACAAACTTCCCTTCCACCCAGCATTCCCCAAAGTAGCCTGATAAAAATGGTACCTCACTTGTGTGGGTAGGCCTAGTGTCCGTGACGGAAATGTCCCAAAACACAAAGTGGACACATCACATTTTCCCAAAGAAAACTGACTTGTTTTTTGCAAAGTGCCTAGCTGTGGATTCGGCCTCTAGCTCAGCCAGCACCTAGAGAAACCTAGCAAACCTATAATTTTTTTTAAACTAGACACCTAAGGGAATTCAGAATGGGGTGGCTTGTGGGGCTCTCACCAGGTTATGTTGCCCAGTATCCTTTGCAAACCTCAAAATTTGTCAAAACAAACACTTTTTCCTCACATTTCGGTGATAGAAAGTTCTGGAATCTGAGAGAAGCCACAAACTTCCCTTAAATCCAGCATTCCCCCAAGTCTCCCGATAAAAATGATACCTCACTTGTATTCATAGGTCTAGTGCCCACAACAGGAAATGCCCCAAAACACTATGTGAACACATCAAAATTGTGAATGATAAAACTACCTGTTTTTGCAGGGTGGGCACCTGCCTTTTTGGTCCTGGGCTCCGCGGCCACCTAGGGAAACCTACCAAACCCAGACATTCCTGAAAACTAGACATCCAAGGAAATCCAGGGATGTGTGATTGCATGGATACCCCAGTATTTTCTTACCCAGAATCCTCAGAAAACCTCAAATTTAGCTAAAAAAACACATTTTCCCCACATTTCTGTGTGGGATCTCTGCACCAGCACAAATTTGCTACCACCCAGCGTTCCCCTCAGTCTCCTAATAGAAATGATAACTCAATTGTGTAGGTGGGCCAAGTGTCTGTGACAGGGAAGAGCCAAAAACATGTCGAAATTGAAGGGGAACCAAACCGGGTCCGAAAGGGCAGTTTGAAAAAAAGAGTTTTTAGGCTGGCACGTGGGGCAGAATTTTTATTGGTATAGAAGCAACAATGCTGGGTGGTAGGAATTTTGTGGATTCCTGCAGATTCCGGAAGGTTCCATCACAAAAATGTAGGGAAAAAATGTGATTTCAAGCAAAGTTAGAGGTTTGCAAGGCATTGTAGGTAAGAAAATGGTGCGGGTGCATGTACACCAACCTGGAACCCAGATGTTTCATTTTCAGATGTGTCTAGATGGCAGCGTCCCAAAGTCCAAAAAGTGCAGCCCTCACCATTCTAAGTGGGACGATTTTGAGAGTTAGCCAGCTTTCATGGCCAAAATGTAAACCCAAAATAATCAAATGTCCTCTTGCTTGCCGCTGGGATAAGATCTTTAATGTGCGGGGAGAGCTGAAAGACTGTTACCCCCTTCAGTTGGGGTGGGGGCATAACCATGCCCATACTGGTTGGTAGCCACCACCCCACTATTTTCTTTTTTTCTTTTACTCCATGGCAAGTAGAAGGCCTTCTGCCCTCGCTGGGAGGTGGATCGGGGTTAATTGCCCCATCTGCCCACCGGTGGGCAGAACAATTTTGTCCCCATTTATTTGGGGTGAGGGTATGGCCATACCTCACCCTCTTTTTTAAAACATTCTTCCCTGGTGTCTAGTGGACTTTCTGCCCCCCCCCCCCTTTAGGGGCAGATGGGCCTTAAAAAATAGGCCGATCTGCCCCCAAGGGGGACAGAAATGGCCAACAGTAATGTGCCACCATGGGAAGCGACCCCTGCCCAAGGGGCTGCACCCTCAAACAAAACACACACATGCACACCAATCCCTGGTGCCTAAGTGGTTTCTGGGCCTAATAGCAATAGGCTGATCTACCCCAAAGGGGGGCAGAAATGGCCTAAAATATTTTGCCCCCATGGGGAACGGCCCGTGCCCAAGGGGCCTCTCAACCTTACGTAAAATAGTACAGAAAAGAAATCCCTGGTGTCTAGTGGTTTCTGCCCCAGTTGAAGGCAAATTTGGCCTAATAAAATGAGGCCGATCTACCCCCAATGTGGGCAGAGATGTCCTAAAATAAAACTGTCCCCAGGGGAGCGACCCTTGCCTAAGGGGTCGCTCCCCATCTGTAAAAGATTTTTTTTTTAAAGATCCCTGGTGCCTAGTGTTTTCTGCCCCCCTTGGGGGCTTATCGGCCTAAATAAAATAGGCTGATCTGCCTAAATTTGCCCCCCAGGTGAGCGACCCTTGCCTAAGGGGTCGCTCCCCTTGCGTGAAATTGGCATTAAAAAAAATCCCTGGTGTCCAGTGGTTTCTGCTATGAGGTCGTGCTGCAGGAATGCTCAGAGAGAAATGAAAAGGAAAGGAAAAGCCTTTCCTTCTCATGCCTCCCTGACCTCCCCTGCCTGCTTACCGAGGAGAAACTAATCAGTTTCTCCTCAGATCGTGCTGAAAGCCATGCTTCCAGCGTGATGGGGGTGACCTCTGATGTCACTGGTGGGGCTCGGAGGGGGTTGGGGGTTTTAGGAGAAGTGATTCCCCTTCCATCCCTGCCCAGGGGTGGGAGGCCCACGGGGGAGCGCTAGCACTCCCCTCGTGGGCGGGGTGCAGGAAGTAACAGTTACGTCCTCGGCACACGAGCGCCATGCCCATGGACATAACCGTTACGTTCAAGGCACCCAAGAGGTTAATCATTTTCATTGCTGGGCATTTCTTGTTTTGCACCATCAATCCAAAAGGAAATTTCCTTACATTCCCTACTAAGTTGGAATCTCAGAGATTGGTGACCTAATACCTGTCCTACTAACAATACATACCCGGTTAAATGCACATGGTTTTATATACATTAGTTGTACTTTGGTCCTTCTCTTTGGTCTTCACTGGGCCCTGAAATTATATCTGCGACCTCAGGGCACAATTGATTCACCATTCCTTCTTTAACTCTTCTTTCAGCATCAGGGGTCCTTTGCATCGGTTGGTCGGCATTTAGAAGTGCAGCTAGGGGTGTGCCTTTGAATATTGAAACAACAATATCAATGGGACATAATATCAAAGACAGAATACTGAAGATAAAATATCGACAGGTAAGTCTTGGTTTTCTATACCTAACTCTACACATTTGTAGCTAAGTCGTTTGTATATCTTCAAGGAACATAGATGTGGCGTTAGGAATAGTAAATCTATAGTTTCCTAGATGCACTTACCTTTCAATATTTTGTCCCATGATATTTTATCCTCCATATGCTTGTACTACAATATTGTTAGTGTCTATATTCAGAATTATAATCCAGCTGAAGGAGTCTGACACTCATTCTGTCTCTTCTATGAAATTGTGACCTTCTGCTTGGAGATCAGGCCCAAGATCTCTCTTACATCACATATTTTTGGTTTGGTTCCTTTACATCAGTACGGAGAGGTCTGATTCACTCTTTTTTGCGCTTTTGGAATAATCAACAGTTTAATTCTTGCTGACAACAGACAGGGTGGCCAAGATTAAGGGTGAAGATACAGCATCTCCAATTGACCGTGTGCATCTTCCTGCAACATGGCCTTCCTATTTTTCCACCTAGGCTCTCTAAACATTTGTTGACTCTGCTGGGTTAGCCCCCCGGGCCAGATGATTTGTGGTTGTAGTAGCTAAATGTCTTTGATAAGCAGCGAAAAAAGTGTGTTGTTACACTGGGCATATAGAAGGCAGTGAGGAGAACCTTTCTTCCCTCTCTCTTCAGGTGGAACCTTTGAATTCTCCAAAGAGCTTTTCCATTCTAATTTGAAAGATTTCTAACCCAGATAGGAAACAGCTAGTATTCATTTTTCATCTGGTTTGGTGCACGCCGGGTCAGAACTATAGGAAATAGCCAAAGGCAGTTACCCCTTTTTCATCAGCAATTGCCTTCTTCCTTAGGGCCCTCAACCTGATTGGAGCCCTCAACCTTATTGCTTGCACTGCTACTGCAGAGGGGCGTGGTCAATGAATCAGTGAACCCTTATACATATCATCCTTGAGTGACTGCTGGCTTGTACTAGAGGTAACAGCTCACTATCCAACAGGCTATAGTTGGTGTATCCTCTGGTGTATTAGGCAATCTTGGTCTGCTGTGGACCTACATTGGATGTACTAGATGTATTAATTAGCCTCTTCATTAGGTAGATATCAGTGCTAGGCTGAATCTGTGAATTGGACATTAACTTGGTATGGGATTCACAGGTGATGGACTCAATCTCCTTGGAGGTGATAGTTCACTGTTGACTGACATTCTTGATATTTCTTTGTTTTTGGGTTCAAGAGATTTGAGTCCAGTCCTTCTTACCCCAGGCAAAAAGGGAAGCAGGTCAGCACAGCAATAAAGTGTTCTTCTAGAGCAGCAGTCCATAGGTGCTAAACATGACAGGTCTACTCCTTCTCAATCAGGAATTACAAATTGTTAAATCTAATAAGGGATCTCCAATGTTATCCTATGAGAGGGCAGGCCTCACAGTGGTAACAAATACATTTGGTAGTTGTTCAGTACCAGGACATGTAAAACATATGCATATGTCCTGCCTTTCAATTAATTAGCACTCTGCCCTCTGGGCTACTGAGGGCCTACTTTAGTGGGTGACGTGTATGTAATAAAAAGGGAGTTTAAGGCTTAGTAAGAGGTTTTAAGTGCCAAGCCGACATGGCAGTGTACACTGCCTACACAGACTCTGCAATGGCAGGCCTGAGACATGTTTAAGGGGCTACTTGAGTGGGTGGAAATCAGTGCTGCAGACCCACTAGTGCCACTGGGTTTAGAGGGAGTGCACCTTATTAGGAGCTTATAAGTAAAATAAGTATGCCAATTGTGGATACACCAATGTGATCATGTTTTCTGGGAGTGAGCACATGCACTTTAGCACTAGTTAGCAGTGGTAAAGTGCCCAGAGTCCTAAGGCCAACAGAAACAGATCAGCAAAAGTGAGGCAAAGCAGGTAAAAAGTTTGAGGGAAGACCACCCTAAGGCTGGCAGGTTTAACCCATTTCCCCCCAGCTATAAGTGGGGAGAACTACCCAACCTCTGGGGAGATCTCATCACTAAGGTGGAAGAACCTAGAGAGACCATCAGCATTAGCGTGGTGGGACCCAGGTCTGTGTTCCACCGTAAAGTCCATTAGACTTGACTTACACCTGTAGGGAGATGAGCCACCTCAACAATTTTGGATTCTCACCCCTCATTTGCATTTACCTCCGGATGGGCCTGTGGTCTATCTAAATCCGGAAGCAAGCCCCAAAGAGCTATGGTCTCTACTTCAGTGTGCAGTCCACAGCAAATGCTTCCAGCTCAATAGCACTCCACCTCTGTTCCCGGGGTAGTGACCTCCTGGAGATGAAAGCTAGAAGGTAGTCTAGACCCTCTTCATTAAGCTGTGATTGCACTGCCCCTACAGCATGCTCTGAGGCATCAGTTCACACTATGAATTATTTGGAAAAGTCATGGGCCTTGAGGACAGGGGCTGTGCACATGGCCTGCTTCAGGGAGTCAAATGCTTTTTGACATGCCTCTGTCCAACCACATTTCTGGGTTGTTTCTTTAATGTCAATCCTGTCAAGAGGACAACAATGATGCCATACCCTTTGACAAACCTCCTGTAATATCCTGTGAGGCCTAAGAAGGCTTTCACCTCTGTCTGAGTATTTGGGGTTCCCAGGCCATGATGGTTTTTATCTTGGTGTGGATTGGGTTCACCTTGCCCCTGCCCACCAGGTGTCCCAAATACACCACAGACCACTGCCCTATCTGGCACTTACTGGCCTTAATAGTCAGGCTTGTATCAAGCAGGACCTGAAGTATGTTCTATGGGTGAAAGAGGTGTCCTTCCAGCAGCTACTGAAGACAGCTATGAGATCGAAGTAAGTAGCACTGAAGGCCTCCATACTAGCCACAACCTGCTTCACCAGCCTCTGGAAGGTGGTAGGGGCATTCCTGAGCCAAAGGGCATCACTCCAAACTGATAGTGTCGCTCTGGAGATGGAGTGTAGAAGGCTGACCTCTTCTTGACTCCTTCAGTTGGGGCAATCTGCCAGTATCCTGAAGTAAGGTTAAAGATACTCAGAAACTGAGCAGCCCCTAATCTGTCAATCAGCTTATGTGCCCTAGGGATAGGATGAACGTCAGTCTTGGTGTCTAAATCGTGCCTCCTGTAATCTTCACAGAACCTGGGTTCAGGTGTGGTACCCTTTAGGGCTTCTTTTGGAACCAGCACCACAGGGCTTGACCAGGGGCTACTGGAAGGTTCAATCACACCAATTCCAGCATATTGAAAACCTCTTCCTTAATACTGGCCCTCACTTTGTCAAACTGTCTATAGATTTTATTCTTGACAGGGAGGCTGCCCCCATATCAAGTTCAAGAGTGCACAAGTGTGTAACCCCAGGAGTGAAGGAAAATAGAGAGCAGAATTGTCCCAACAACTGACGACAGTCGTTCTGCTGTTCAGAAGTGAGGGTAGAGGAAAGGTTTACACCTTCAACTGACCCATCCTTCTCTGTGGAGGCTAAGAGATCAGGGAGAGGTTTGCTGTCCTCTTCCTCCCCTCCATCTGTCACCAACAGGATGGTGACCTCAGACCTCTCAGACAGTTGAGGTGGAGAACCCTTAGGGGTATCTGGGGGTTTTGAGGTCCACCAAGTAGGTGGCCTCCTCCTTCCTCTCAACAATCTCGTGGGTCCCAGTTCAACAGTCTTAGAGGGCCCCTGGCTGTACAAGCTCCATCACCTGCACTTTTTGCCCAGGTTGCAATTACACAGGGGCAGCGGTATGGCCATACCACTGCTTCATCACTCCCCAGCTGGCCTCTAAGTTGTCTGAAGCTTGCTTCCACAACTTGGCCACCTGGCTTCTGAAGGCCAGCATGTAGTTAATTACATCCTGAGAAGGTTTCCTGGTAGATTGTTCATGCTCTTCTTTCACCAGACTGAGAGGCCCTCTTACAAAATCCCCATCAGGGCCCTAGCCACTCCAAGTGCAGCAGTAGACCTCAGAGGTATGGCGTCTGGTACCTAGTAAATTTTGAAAGGCATTGGACACTCTGCAATTACTAACCTATACATATCATATCTTAAACGAGGGCAAATACAGATGCACGAAAACATACTCTGAATGCAATTAGTATTATTTATTGTTGTCCATCTTAGATTAATTTAATTAATTTAATAAATAATTAATAAACAGTTGATTCCTTGTTGGTGGAATCAACTGTTGGCGATTCCACCAAGAAAGAATCAACAATTTTTTTCAAGATTATTGGGTTGTCATCCAACTAATATGTGCCATGTGATAAATATGCAATTTAAACACACAATTTAATTAATAGAGATGAAGTACATTCTGAATGATATAAGTATATCACATAACATTGTTTTTTAAATTGTTTCTGTGATATTATGACCCATATGTGTTGGTTAGTTGGGTTTGTGTGAGCCACAGGATTTTGGAGCGAAAGGTGGGTGGGTGTAATTCATATGTATATTCTAGATGGTTTTCTTTTTATTAACAAGTTTTATATGTGTGTATAATTAATCTAAGATGGACAACAGTAAATAATACTAATTGCATTCAGAGTATGTTTATGATATTTATATGTCAGTAATTGCAGAGAGTCCATTGTCTTTTACAATTTGATGTCTTTCCCTTGTATTGGAACTTGTTCTCTTTGCAAGGGGCTCCTCTCTTTACAGTACTCTTTGGTACACAGTGGCATGGTCCACCTGAACCAATATAAACCTGTGGCCAGAAGTTGTTTGGGGGCTCCGTGGGCCCTACAATGCCATTGCCCACTCTCTCAAAGGGAGTGCCAGCAGCAAGTAAGGGAGATAGAGGAGCTTTCAGCTTCTGCCTTGTCTTCCCACTTGCCTGGAAGGTCAAGCATGTTCTACAGAAAACACCTGAAGAGACCTTCATCCAGTGCCAGTAAAAGTGCAGGAAAAGCCTGGCAAAGTTCTTGTTCTGGCCCAGATGTCCTTCCGGGGAATTCTGTGAGCCAGCCCCAGTAGGAAGGACCTGTAGCATTGGGGAACCAGCAGGGCCCTTGTTGCCCCATGCAAATGTACCTTAGGCTCACTGTACGGGTGGCTGTCCTCCCAGTAAATGCGGTGACTACCAGAGGCATCACCTGCTGCCTGGGCTGTGGCCTATTGCCTCATGCCCTCCAAGGCTGGGCACTCCTTCTGAACTTTGCAGAAGTCCTCCATGGTGGGTCTTTCTGCTACTTGCCATCCAGCAAGTTCAGGCGTGTCACCAAGGAGGGCAATGTTCTCTCCACTGGACTCCTGGGCATCCTTCTCCGGCGCACCATCCACCTCAGTTGGGAGACACTCAAGGGCTGATTCCCCCATGCCCCTTGCTCTTCCTCCTTTTGGCAGCTGTCTAGGTCATTCTTCCAGGCTCCAGGCCTTCTTGACTACCTGTCTGTGCAGCAGTGGACCTGGTGGTTGCACACACCCACTCAGGTACCCTCAAACTTTCCAGGTCTGACTTGAGCTTCACTTCCCTCCAGGCATTGTGCTTTAGGTCATTTCATAGCACACAATCCACTGGCATTGGTAGGGCTCACAGCTACATTTAGAAGTCCTGAGACCCTCCCACTCAAACGGAACAAGGGCTACTGGGTGACCCTACCTGATGTCTTTTACCACAATCTGATTGAATGCATTGGGTAAAATCTAATCTAGGGCCACCAGCTCACTCCTTCCAATAGTCATGCTGGCACCGGTGTCCCTCAGAGCCTCAATACTTTGCCCATTGATGGTAACCCATTGCCTATACTCTGCAGTATTAGAGGGCACATGGATTTTGGGAACCATTTCTGCATCACCGAAGGTCACAAGGTAACCTCTCTGAGTCCCCTCCACTTACTAGGACACACCCTGCCTCAAGCACTACATTTGCCACTCCTGGTGCCTTTCCTCCAGTGGGAGATAGTG
Source organism: Pleurodeles waltl (assembly GCF_031143425.1). NCBI lineage: Eukaryota > Metazoa > Chordata > Amphibia > Caudata > Salamandridae > Pleurodeles > Pleurodeles waltl. The sequence continues at coordinate 128,587,926 of NC_090450.1, read as the reverse complement.
CTCATTTTGAGGCCCTAGTAATCCCCCTTGTAGTGTCCATACTTGAAACACTCATAGCATGTACCTTGGTTCAGGGTTGCATCAATGGCAAGGGAGGATGTGGGGAGCACTGCGAGGGGTGATGCAAAGCCCTTACGTTGTCGATCCTGGTGGTGCAGGCGATGCATTGGTTCCAAACTGCACAAGCAAGGTTGCTTCGCTGTTTAATCCTTTGTGAGGAAGGAGCTGCATCGTCATCGATCCATGCCACCAGCGATGCAATGTCTTTGTCCTCAGCAGCTTTCGTGATGCGTAGGCATTGAGGAGCTATGTGTTGGTTCCGACTGGCGCAACAAGGGTGATGCGTGGATTTTGGCAGTTGCAAACACTTTATAACCTTTTCCAAGGGCTCAGGACTGGATTGGCACTATGTGGCAGGGCAAGACCTGCAGCAAGCAAAGTCCAGGTGCTGTTGCAGGATGAAATTAAGGTGGTCATTACGAACTTCCCACAAGTTCGGCGCTGGCGGTCTACAAAAGACCGCCAGCATGTTGAAGACCCCGCCGGCCACATTACCAACATTCCGCTGACCCGGCGGGTGGAAACAGTGTTTCTGCTCGCCAGCCCAGCGGAATGCAGAGCCTGTACATTGACGCCGGCTCCATATGGAGCTGGCGGCAATGTAGCAGTGCGGAGGGTGCAGCAGCACCCGTCGCGCATATCACTGACCATAAATTGGGCAGTGACATTCGCAACTGGGCTGTGCACGGAGGTCCCTGCACTGCCTATGCAAATGCATGGGCAGTGCAGGGGCCCCCAGGTGGGCCACGAGGCACCCATTCAACCACCCTTTTGCTGGCGGGGTAAACCGCCAGGGAAAGGCTGGTGGAAAACAGGTACATTATCCGGCGGGCCCTGTTGGATATGTAACTCCTCCATCGCCAGGCTGCCGATGCCTGGCGGTGGCGGAGTTACGCCAGTGGCGGTTCTGCCCCATTTATTATATGGCGGTCTGGGCCGCCATGCCGGTGGCTGTAAATACCGCCACCGCAGGCATGGTGGCCCAGACCGCCATGTTCAAAAAGAGGGCCTAAGTCTTTGATGCCCCTGAGATGCCAGAAAGGGCGGCAACATAGCAAGCCCTTGGAGTCACATTGGGTTTGGGTTCAAGAGATGTGGGTCGAGTGCTTCTCACCCAGACAAGGAGGGCAGCAGGCAGAAGGTCAGCACAGCAAGAAAGCAGTTCATCTAGAGCAGCAGTTCATCTAGAGCAGCAGTCCAGCAGTGTAGGAGTCCTTGTAGCAGCATAGCCATTCTTCATGGCAGAGTATCCACAGGCCCAGAAGTGTACTGAGTTGGTAGGGTCAGAAGTCCAGTTCTTATACCCAGTAGTGCCTTTGAAGTGGGGGAAGCTACAAATAGGGGCTTTGAAGTGCACAGAGGTCCTCCCTTCCTGACCTGGCTCCAGGCTCAATACAGGGGATTAGCAATCCTTTGTGCGGGAGAAGGACACTGCTTATTCAGGTGTGTCAGCTCCTCCCTCCCATCCTGTCCAGGATGACCCATCAACATGGAGATGGCCACTCAGTCATAACTACCTTTCCTTTGTGTGAGGCTGTCTAGAGGGAATGCAGGAAACCGTCTGTCACCCAAGCCCAGATGTGTATTGGAGATCGGCTGCAGGCAAACAGGGATAAGAGCAGGAAAATGCCAATTTTCTAAAACTGGTATTTTGAAAATTGTAATAATAAATCCGACTTTACCATTCAAGAGGACTGTCATTGCAATTCAATAGGCACTAAACATGACAGGTCTACTCTTTCTCAATCTGGAATTACAATGTATTAAATGTAATAAGGAATCCCCAATGTTATCCTATGAGAGGGGTAGGCCTCAAAGCAGTGAAAAACAAATTTGGGAGTTTTTCACTACCAGGGCATGTAAATCTTAAAATTACATGTCCTGCTGTTTAATTACATAGGACCCTGTCCTCTGGGCAACGTAGATCCTACCATAGGGGTGGCTTATATGTAATAAAAGGAGAGTTTAAGACTTGGCTAGATGTTTTAAGTGCCAACTCTACATGGCAGTATACACTGCCTACAAAGGCTCTGCAATGGCAGGCCTGAGACATGCTAAAGGGGCTACTTGAGGGGGTCGCACAATCAGTGCTGCAGGCCCACTAGTAACATGTAATTTACAGACCCTGGGCACAGATGGTACATTTTACTAGGGACATATAAGTTCACTACATATGCCTATTGTGGATACACCAATGATACGATGTTTTAGGGGAGTGAGTACATCCACTTTAGCACTGGTTAGCAGTGGTAAAGTGCCCAGAGTCCAACACAAACGGATCAGCAAAAGTGAGGCAAAGCAGGCAAAATGTTTGGGGGAAGGCCACCCTAAGGCTGACAGGTCTAACACACATAGGTGGTCATTCTAACCCTGGCGGTAAAAACCGCCAGGGCGAATGACCGCGGTAGCACCGCCAACAGGCTGGCGGTGCACCGCTGGGCATTCTGACCGCGGCGGTTCAGCCGCGGCCAGAAACGGAAAGTCAGCGGTGTACCGCCGACTTCCCGCTGCCCTTGAGAATCCTCCATGGCGGCGGAGCGCGCTCCGCCGCCATGGGGATTCTGACTCCCCCTACCGCCATCCTGTTCCTGGCGGGTCTCCCGCCGGGAACAGGATGGCGGTAGGGGGTGCCGCAGGGGCCCCCGTAAGAGGGCCCCAAAAAGAATTTCAGTGTCTGCCTAGCAGACACTGAAATTCGCGACGGGTGCTACTGCACCCGTCGCACTCCAGCAACTCCGCCGGCTCCATTCGGAGCCGGCTTCATCGTTGCTGGGTCTTTCCCGCTGTGCTGGCGGGCGGCCTTTTGGCGGTCGCCCGCCAGCACAGCGGGAAAGCCAGAATGGCCGCCGCGGTCTTGTGACCGCGGTGCGGTCATTTGGCGGTAACCGCATGGCGGGCGGCAACCGCCGCCCGCCGCGGTTAGAATCACCGCCATATTTCTTTGTTGAATATCCACTTTCCAGGTGGATGACAAAGTCTGAGCTAGTGAAATCACAGCGTGTAATATATATGGGATGTCAATCCGCACACAGCTTATAAAGAATTGATGGTTATACATTACCGATTTCATATGAGGACTCATTTTGCACTCCACAGAGATATTGATCCCTAACACAAAGATACCTTTAATGGCAAGCTTTATATGTTGTACACACTAGTGACATACATTATGTGCCAAACAATGCAGAACAGCAAGAAAATGCATATGAACTTATGTATGTATGCATGCGTGTGACTTGAAGCGCACAATCCGAACTTCAAAACAATAGAGTATTGCACATGAAGAGGGTTTTACAGTGGGACATGCAGATGAAGAGGAAACAAGAAGCGGGGAATGAGGCATCCCGCATTATGGACAAAGGTTTACAGCAGAGAGTTGTAGCGTCAGTGCTTAATTTGAGCCTGTGGGTGCTGGTGGGGCCCACAGGCACTGACATTTGGAGACTGAAACCTAATTTTCATCAACAGACTTTCACACAGCAAGAGAGAGAGAAAAACACAAAAGCAGAAAATAAGGAAAAACAGTGACAAAGGGAGAAAGAAAGCAGGGATGAAAAATAACCTGCAAGAATGAGATAACGAGGCAGAGAATGTCTGATGGTGGAAGAAAGAGGCATAAATTGGAATTAGGGTTTTATGACCTCGGTATTTGGCAATCCCAACATTTGTCAGCGGCGGTCGAGGGCTTCAGAGAGAAACATTGCTCCTCATATGTCATACTGATCCTGAAAATTGTGGCCTACTGGGACAGCTCTAGTGCAAACAAAGGTCAAAATACTCACTGTAACACAAATACAGATAGGTGTACTTAATATCTTTTTCACTTTAAATGTTCACCACCCAAATTTGAAAATTATTGTTATCAATAGTAGTACTACAGTTACTCATGGAATATTATTTCACCCAGATTCTTTTATTGGGTTACACCAGGGTATCAAACTGGAAAGCAAAACAGCAGGGACAAACAAATGTCTTAATAGTGTACATCAAAAATTACTACAAAATGTCACTGTGGAGAGAAGTGGTCTGTTAACATGAGGTATAGGTACAAGATCACATGTTTCTATTTGAGGCCCCACAGTGGTAAAAGTTTCCCTCCTTGGTCTTTAGACTCCAAGATATGTTTTTCAAGTATGTTTTAAACAATTATGTTTTAAAATTCTGCATTGGAGACCTGGCCTTGATCTTCAGTGATATAGCAGTCATTGAGTAGGTTCAAGAAGGTGGAAGGACTGAAATCTTAACTGCTACCTGTGGGGAGGGTGGTTTTCATGATGTTTGGGGGTGCACATCTGCTATTCTTACGTTATATGAGGGGATATATTATAATAGAGCATCAGAAATGCATATTACAAGCGGCACATGTATGGCTCTAAAGGCTGGAGTTAAGAGTTTGGGGAGGACTCTAGTCTAAGCAGAAAGCCAATCAGATTGATGTTGATAGGACAACACAGAGAGCTTCTGGAGACATTACATCTTTGTTGAGAAAGTATTTCAGTAGTTAAATTAGTTAATAGCCAATGAGTTAATCAGTGCTTTGGCTGTGTGGAAGGGTATATGGGAGTGGATTCTGCCTACGTTTAGGATTTAAGACCTTGCAGCAGTAGCTGTAACCATGCTGACAGATTGTAGTCACATGGACTGGATGAAGAGTACGGCTAGGTTTCTAGCTGACATGACTAAAGTGAGCACGACTGGCGGGAAGTTGATAGAGCTAAGTTTAGGGATAGTCTAGAGAAAAAGAGAAAGTATAGGTCCTCTATTTTGAGGAGTTCAGCATGAATAGTTTAAAACCATCTAGTGATGAATAACAGAAATACAGTTCGATATCCGGAATTGCCGAATGCATAAAAAAGTTGGGAAGAAGATGATTATTTTGGTGTTGTCGACTTATAGGTGGTAAGAGAACCCAAAGAGATGGTGTCACAAGTTGAGGTGGGGTAGAGTAGAGCAGAAGAAAATTGTCCTATTGTCTCCGAGATAAGGGAAATGACATCTAGTATACATTACAGGTGCCAATGGTGTAGGGAATATGATTTCCAAATATTGTGACTTAGCTGTGCCAGGCACAGCAGTCTTATATTATGGGACTTCAAAGCACAACAATGTTACCATTGTTCCTTAAGTGGGGAACAAGTCACAATAGCAGAGGGAGCTGCCTAGTGCCATGGGGGAGAGAGGTCAGGTTACAGTCCATCACTGTATGCCAGGCAGGTGACAAGAAGGAATGATCGTTTGCAGTTGCCTTTCACATTGCAAATGGCTACCACATGCTAATAGTGTACAGTCCCTGGTTTGTAAATGTGGAAGTGGTTGGAAACCAGTTGGGCACTATATTGAGCCCCAGAACAAGAATGGCCCTATATGCCAAAGCGCCACAATGTTGGTTGAACTGCAGTAAGTCAAATCACAACATGCATTGCAACCCTTGACTAGTATTTTCACAGTTAGGAAAAGTTTTGTGCTGACATGGTTATGCGACAACCACCCAACACATGTACATCTGGTGCAGAGTTTTCGTTAGTGCGGCGATTAGCACTGCTGCAATAGCTATATATTTATTATTAATTATATATTGATTGTGATTAATTAAGAACATTTCAAAAGTTTTATCATAAAATATTACAATACATTAAAACACTATGGGGGTCATTACGACTTCGGCTGTCTTTTCCCAAAACCGCCGAGGTACCGCCGTGCTAAAGACCGCCAGTGGTGCCGGTCTTCCGCTCGGCATAGTATGACCATTGGCAGCCCGCCGTCCTTGTTCTGACGGAGAGCCGCCAACAGCCATACTGGCGGGAAGCGGGGAAGTGGAGGTTGCTCCATCTCCACCGCCACGCCAACAGAACACCGCCCAGTGAATCACGTCCTGTGCTTCACCGTGGCGGTGTTCTGTTGGCGGTGTGGTGTCGGCGGAGCTGCCCCCATGGCTCCCGTCCCCTCCCGGAGGATCGGCGGACCAGGTAAGTCGATCGTCCGTGAGGGGAGAGGGGTGGGGGGTGTTGTGTGCGTGCATGGGGGTGTGCGTGTGTGTATGTAGAGGGTGTGTGTGAGTGCGTGTATGTCTGTGGGTATGTCTGTATGGATGTGTACGTGTATGTTTGAATGTGGGTGTGCGTGTATGACTGTGTGTATGGATGTAGGCATGTATGTCGGCGTGTGTGCGTGTAAGTATGTAAGTATGTAGGTGGTGCCTGCGTGCGTGTAGTGTGGGTATGGGTGAAGTGACGTTGGGGGTCGGGGTGAGGAGGGGGGCTCTGCCACCTTTGGGGGGTGGCAGGGGTGGTGGGGGGGTAGGGGAGGGAGTCGGGGTGGGGGAGACCCCTATCAGTGCCAGGGAAGGAATTCCCTGGCACTGATAGTGCTTACCGCCATGATTTTCATGGCGGTTCAGACCGCTGGAAAACCGCGGCGGTAAGCCGGGTCAAAATACCGCTGCCGGTATAGTGACGGACGCCGGGCTGGAGACCTATCTCTCCAGCCCGGCGATCGTCTCCGCCCTGGCGGGCAGAACGGAGAACCGGCGGATGACCATGGCGGTAACCGCCATGGTCATAATACGCTGGGGAAAGACCGCCAGCCTGTTGGCGGTCTTACCGCCGGTTCTCCGCCTTCCGCCAGGGTTGTAATGACCCCCTATATTTCTTATTTAAAATTAGCTACCGGGTCATGTGTAGAGTTAAAATTCGTCTTTCCTAGGTCTGAAGTAAGTGTCCACTTGTCTCCACGTGTCATTGTCTAACAGCCAATCCTGCCTATTTTCTAAGTTTTAAAATAAGGTTTTTAAATAATCACAGGAGGAGATGGTGCTCAGTCCGATTGCTTTAATACTTGAAGTCCTGAGCTTATTTCTTCTGGTTAAACTGGTCCAGGCTTTCAGGTTACATCATAGGATTCTGATAAATTTCCCAAATTGTGCTAGGACTGTGATGTTATCTGAATTCAAACGCAGTGACTGTGACTCCTTTCACGTATGTGTGCCATTCAGTAGAAACAGTGGTGGGGTGGCCCCAGTTCTGTACAGCAGCTGAGCTTTTCATAATTGCAGAATCTCCATTTGCGAGGGAGACTAATGCTATTGCACCAGTTAAATGAGGAGGGTCAGGAATCTGGTCTGCAAGATGTTGTGCCTACATGTCCTGGTTAGGGACATGTTCCGGTTAGTGATTCTTTAAGGTAGTTTGCATGTGGGGTGCATCATACCAAGGTGAAAGTGGTTTGAACTTGTCATAGTCATCTAAAGCTTTTATGTCAGCTTTCCTTGAAAGCGTCACCACTTGTCTCTTCAAGGTTGATTATAATGCCGAAAAGGAGAGAACAGAGCTTCGAAGAACTTTTGGGTTCAGGTCCAAGTCAAGTTCAGCCTTGTCTAAGTATGTGGCCCAGTTGTTGTCTTGTGTGTGCTTTAAAGATCTCTTGTAGGATCATCTTTAGCAAGCCCTCTTTGACCTGAATTTAGTGGTAGTGATATTTGATAAATGATGATTTACATACTACGGCTTGACTTAGTCAACGCAATTCTAGCATATCTGGGCACGTCGGGTGAGCTGAGGCAGTCGAAAGATACATATATATGTAACGCACTGCAATATATCTAATGTTGTGACAAGTTTGGTGGGAAAGGCTGCCTTAGTGAACTGCATGATTGCCTTTGCTGATGGGCTGTATAAATATGTGTAATAGAAACACAAAAAGATGATGGACGGAGTGCTGAAACTTTTCAAACAGCTGTAAGGAATAAGGGAGCCCACGGGTACTCAGGGACCAGGCGTCAAAGTATACTGTAAAGGAACAAAGGTCCCGCAAGAAAAATTATAGAAGCAAATAACAATAGAAACCAAATTGAATCTACGTAGACTTAACAGAATTAAAGATGTAAAAATTGGCACGTTTATTTACAAACTGAACAATGTGACAGGGAAGCACATGCAACATATAATGTACATAAAATATATTACTCAGGCATTAAAATTGTGACACAAAAAAACCTAAGAAATGAGGCACATTCCAACAGTACTCCTGCTCATCACTACTTAATGAAAATAAACAAAAATTGAGTCAAAGTACTCCAATCCACGACATGTTGATCCCTTAGGCAAGTATTGAGATCATCATCAGGACAAAGATAATGTGCCAGAGGAGACATGGTTATCTGTACATAACCCTATGCTTGAATAATACAAGCAATCCAGGGATAACCATTCGGGCAAGAGGAATATGTCCATAAGGAAGGGGGTTATTGTTCCATAACCCAGTGCCTCAATTAATTCAGAAATGGAAAATCTAAATGCTGCATTGGAAAAATCCAAAATTGAGTGTTATGAGACCTCAATCAATCCAAGTATGGAAAAGCGAAATGCCACATTGGAACCATCCAAAATTGAGTGTTATGAGACCAAAGGGTCACATGAAGAAGGCTATACAGTTCCTTAGGGCATGCCAACCATAGCCTAGGATACATCCGACAAAAAGCGGTATTGCTCTAATATTACCTTGAGTGTGGGCCGGCAGACCGTTCAAGGGAAGCAAAATGAGCAAGGCACATTTATTTTGTCGCCTTGGGCAACCTTTGCTGATTCTTTATTTCTATAATCTTATCCTTAGAACTGTCTACATGATTTTGAGTTCGAGTTTGTAATAAATCCCTTAACCTGATTCCTGACTGGAGTTTTCTTAGTATGGCTAAATTGGTTATACTGTAAAATGTGTTTGGTTTGTATTTGAAATTGCGTAATGGTTCTACCACACTCTTTGCTGGGCCCAAAGATCCATTGACCTCAGAGAACATTTGATTCCTGTGAAGGATGAAAGATGCTTCAGCAGTACTGGCAGCAGAATGCTGGTTCGATCCAAAAAGGTGGAGAATCAATATGTTCAGTGTTAGGAAGAATAGCATTTCCATGCAATTGCCTAGTCCAAATCTTATTTGCCCTGAGTTCAGAGCCAGGGTCTGTGCCTAAGACTGACAAAGTTCCAACGTAGTGCCTACAAGTGACGATGCATGAGTATAAATAGGGTTTGCACTTGCATTACTTTTGTCTTGAAGATTGTGGTAAAGTGTGATGTTGTGAAGTGTTTTGCAGAGATGTTGTACGCATAGTGATTGTGGCGCTTTTTCCTCAAAAATGTCTGTGGGTGTTTTTGTTGATAGGTCCGCTGTGGCCTAAAATCCCAGGATAACACACAAGTGTATGAAGTCACTTGGTTAATTTATTGTCTGCAGTGAGGTGCTTGTCTTTGAATGTCATTAACAGTACCACTAGTTTTTCCTTGAGTGATTGTGTTATTGGTTGGCATTAGGTGAATCCTGAGTGCAGGTGGAGGATGTTTATCACCCAGGTTGAGAATGCCTGGTCAAATTTCACTCATTGTGTTATTGTGAAAGCTACAGTTGGAAAGAGAATCGCCGTAAAGCTTTGAAGTGTTTAAATTCCTTCTTTAGTGTGCAGACAGGTTGTTGATTTTTGCTTCCATTATTATTGCATTTAGGTAAGTGTGAGCGATTATGGGAGAGACAATTGTGAAGCAATTGCAGTGCTGAGTGAAGTGAGTGTGACCAGTTTGTATAGGTTTTGTTGGTATGACGTCATGCTGGTATTGGTGGACAGTGCCACATTGCTATTGGTTATGAACAGCAACTGAAGAGCATTGTGGTATTGTAGTCACTTCCTGATTTGATTGAAAGGTTGTTTGAGTAAACTAAACTGAATGAAAATAAACATTTTCAAAGCATTTAAAAGTGTGTTAAGAGGAGATCTGTTTATTCCAGTTATAGAAGGTATAGAAACGCCACCAGAAGGAACTCCAGGTAACATTGTGTCATCTCTCAAAGGTCTTCGTGCATGTACATAGCTTGGGCAATGGTGCAAAATAACTGAAAAAGAAGGTGCTTTAGCATTTCCCTGATACAGAACCTTTAATTTGAGAGTTTTAGACAATTTGAGACGAGTATTGTATGAAATTAAACCGCCTCCAAGAACTGTTCAATTTAAAACCCTTAGTATTTGGGAACTTATTGCCCGAGAGAGACAGTCAAACAAATATAAGCATAGTATGCAGAAAACAATATAAACACTTGCAGCTAGATGGGATGTAGAGCAGAAAATGTGGAGAGCAGATATTTTAGATGGAGTTAGGATGTTTCCAGCTATTTCAGACGAAGAAGATGAAAGTACAAAACCTGAGACAAAGAAAAAGACCGGAAATATAGAACAGGCAGCAGAATCTGAGGATAAAAAGGCCATAACTTACAACAGTGATTCGGATAATGAGTTTATAAATCAGATCTTAATGAAACACCCATCACCATATCATGCAATTGAGACAGCCCTGAGAAGTGAAGCAGACCAAAGTGTAACCCCGAATGTGCCAACTGCTCCAGTTGCACAAACTCCGTGTCAGATAGTACCAGGTACATTTGCACCTCAATCAACACTAGTTCCTGTAGTGAATACACCCGTTCAAAATATTAATCCAATTTAGCCTGTATCTAGACAAGACGTGTCAGAGTATACCGCAAATCAAATGACGCAGACATTTGAGATTACAAAATTGTACCAAATTGTGTTCCGAATCAGTCTGTGCCCACGTTTAATCCAGCTCTGACAATGCCAAATGTTACCTCGCGTCAAAAAAGATAGAGCTTTAACACTGTCTTGACCTGACAAAGTGTAAGAATGACCTTTCCCCAGAATTAAAAAATCATGTAGGTCCAGAAGCTTTAACAGTTCCTGTGACTACTGGACCCAGGTGCTTATAGAAATAGTGCACAGCCCATAAATGTCCCAACAAATACTGATACGCCAACTACATCTACTGGAATGTCGCAATTTGGTGCGCAGCCTTCAGTATATTCAAATATTCTTGAAACAGAGAGAACCCATTTTTTCACTAGACCTCTAAATCCGACCCAAGTTGCAGAGAAGAGCCCTTGGTTAAATGAAACAGAACCCATTACAGATGTAAAATTATCTCCAGTAACCACATCTTGTTCCATGCCGAGACCAGACCAGATCCCACATGCAACTTAAAGTGCTCTACCAGGATTTGTATCTTGCAATACGCCAGAAAGTATGACAAACTTCCAGACCCTAACTCAACAGAGTTTAGTTTCAGCAAGAGCCGAAGTAGCAAAAGTAATAACGTGAGTTTGAGAGGTTTCAATGCACAACTGCTTACTGAATGGTTAGATAATTTGAGTCCTCAATGTGCAACAAGTTATGCACATTACAATGTCAGAACAGAAGAGATGCCTGAGAGAGACAGAATATTAAATGTGCCCAGACTGAAATTAGAATTAAATAAAATGATTTCAGGAACATTAAATCTTGCCCACTTAGAGAGTTACACAGAAGATAAACTATGGTTCGCATGTAAGAGTGTCACATAGCATGCAGGAAGAGCTTAGGAGAAATTAGCAGGTGCGGCTGAGAAATAAGATATGGATTTGGAGAAGTCAAAACAACTAAAGCGCAGCAACAGATTGGAATTTAGCGCATAAGACATAATTAACATGAGATCCCCAGGAATCAAAACACACAATAAAGACTTAATTACACGCATACAGAAATGGGAAGCCGTACGTAAGAGGAAAGGCAGATGGTCTAAGAAAAGAGATAAAGAGCCGGGTGACAATGATGCCCATGAGAGAAATACGAAATACCAGGTGGAGGTTATGTACATGTACCGTGGAGTAGAGCTGATATTTTATCATTCACAAAAAATTACCCGACATTGAGAGAGAAGCCCTTGGAGTGGTACAAGCAAAAAGAGATATTTGTGAAGCTTTCAAATGCTGTGGGAGGATTTGAATATGTTTCTTGACATTGTGGTTCCAACTGTTATGTGGATGCGTACAAAGTTCATGTTGATTGACCTGACAGTGAACCTTCAAGAGATCCAGTTACAGATGCATCGTCTGAAGAGGTGATGAAAAAATACCACAGGGTGATTGCATTTTTGAAGGATAAAGTGTCCCCGACAGATGTTGATTAGCAGAAAATTGATAGAACTTCCAAAGAGCCTAAAGAGGTGATCCACGCTTGTTACAAGCAGTTGTTACAAGCCTTTAAACAGCATAGTGGAACTGAGATAATTGAAGCCAAAGATATAGGTCATTTTGTGTTCAGATTTGTGTTGGGATTGAAGCCAGATATAAGTGAAATTATTCAGCAGCACCTGATTTGTAGGGAGAAAAAACAGATTGATGAGATCCTGAAATACCCAAAGTATTGCAGCAATGAACTGGACATGAAGCAGAAGAAGGTGATAGTTTTGCAAATCAAGGCTGCACAGAAAGCTAGTCACAATCCACAGATGTTGGTGAACACAGTAGGTATGTGTTAAAAATGCGTCTCTACTTGCCAGAGGTATGCACCCTGTCCAATTAGAGACCACAATCCTAGCCAGGGTAGTCACAACACACCCTAAATTATCCTATGCTCACCCTCCGGTAGCTTGGCACAGAGCAAGCAGGCTTAATTTAGAAGGCAATGTGTAAAGTTTTGTGCAATAACTCATAGAGTGATACAGTAAAAACATCACAAAAAGTACTCCACACTGGTTCAGGAAAATAGATAATACTTGTCTGAATAAATTAAGGTTTAAATTTGTCTCAACCCTTAAGAATCATTGATTGTATCCTTTAAACATACAGTACCTGGGATGCATCAAGAATAACCACTTAGAGCGGCAGCATCGGAGGAGATGCATCGAAAAGTAAAGCAATACATTAATGTTTCAGGCGCGGCAAAGGCGATGCATTGTTTCTTTCCACACTGTAAGGGGATACGTCAGATTACAGAAGTGCAGCCTTAGTTTCTCACTGTGATGCAGGAATATTTTGATGCCCACAGATGATGCTTGGAAAACCCAGAACGCGTTGATCAGAGGCAACAGGTGCTGCATCGACCTAGCAGGCGATGCAGTGATTTTTCATCAGCGAAGAAGGCGCTATTTTGATCCGGCAGGCGTTGCGCTGAAATTTGCAGGCGTTGTGTAGATTTTCCAATGCACTGGATTTTCTTCTCTTTGGTGAAGTCTTAGATAGCCCTGAGACCTCAGAACAGGAGGCAATCTCAATCCCCTTCCTTGAGGAGCACTTGAGGAGGAAGGTAGTGTCCTTCCAGCAGGATCAGGGGTCAACTGGCAGAAGGGCAACAAGCAGGCCAGCAGTTCTTCCAGCAAAGCAGTCCAGATGAGTCCGTTGGGCAGCCAGGCAGTCCCTCTGACAGAGTCCAGTTATAGGTCCAGAAGTGTCTGATTTGGTGGGGTCACAGACCCAGTATATATAGCCAAAAGTGCCTTTGAAGTGGAGGAAACTTGAAAGAGTGGTTTTGAAGTGCACAAGATCTCCTTTCAGTCAGTCCTGTCTGCCAGGAACCCTGTGGGGGGTTATCAGTCCTTTGTGTGAGAGCAGCCCACTGGCCTTTGAGGTGTAAGAGAGAGCCCCTCCATCCTTCCTGCCCAGCAAAACCCATCTGTATGCAGATGAATGCAGCTGTCATGCAGCACAGTCCAGATGTGGACTGGAGACAAGCTGTAAGGCACAGATGGCAGTAAGAGCAGAGAAATGCCTACTTTCTAAAAGTGGCATTTCCAAAGTAGTAATGTAGAATCCAACTTCACCAGGATGTAGGATTTCTCACTACCATTCCAACCATACCAAACATGACAAGGCTACTCCCCTTAGATCAGAAATTACCACTTGAAAGCATATTAGGGAATTACTAATTCTGGCCTATGAGAGAAGCAGGCTTCACAGTAGTGAAAAATGACTATGGGAGTTATCACCACCAGGACATGTACAACTTATAAGTGCATGTCCTGACAATTACTTACACAGTACCCTGCAATATTGGGGTTCTAGGGCCTACCTTAGGGGTAACTAATGTGTAAGAAAAGAGGAATTTAAGACTTGGCAAGTACTTTTAAATGCCAAATCGAAGTGGCAGTGAAACTGCACACACAGACTTGGCAATGGAAGACCTGAAACATGGTTAAGGGGCTACTTAAGTGGGTGGCACAATCAGTGTTGCAGGCCTACTAGTAGCATTTAATTTACAGACCTGGGCACATCTAGTGGACTTTACTAAGGACTTATAGGTAAATTAAATATGCCAATTGGGTATGAGCCAATGTTACCATGCTTTAGGGAGAGAGCACATGCACTTTAGCACTGGTTAGCATAGGTAAAGTGCCCAGAGTCCCAAAGCCAACAAAAACGAGGTCAGAAAAAGAGGAGGAGGAAGGCAGAAAGTTTGGAGTGACCCTTAAGAGAGGGCCATTTTCCAACAGTATGCAAGGAGTATCACAGCAGGTAACAAGGGGGTCATTACAACCCTGGCGGACGGTGTTAAAGCAGCGGTAAGACCGCAAACAGGCCGGCGGAAAAAAAAAGGGGAATTATGACCGTGGGGGAAACCACCAACAAAGACAGCCACTTTAACACTCCGACAGCCACGGCGGTACAGACAAACAGCGCGGCGGTCACCGCCAACAGACAGGCAGGAGACAAAGTACCGCCCACAGTATCACAACCTACCAATCCGCCACCTTTTCCGGGGCGGATTCACCGTGGATAAAAACACGGCGGAAACAGCCATTTCAATGGTAAAACGCTCACCTCTACACACTCCACGAGGAAGGAGGACACCATGGAGCCGGAACTCCAAATACTCCCTGCGATAGTCTTCCTGCTCCTGTACGATCATCATCAACGCCGGCGCCGAAGACAACGGTGAGTACTGCACCTACGACATAGGGAAGGGGGGAGGCAAAAGTCACGGACACACACACGCAACACCCCCACCCCCACCCCGACCCTCACCCACTACAACACACACACCAATGCATATCCAAACATTACAGTAACAACCCCCAACCCCTCCGGAAGAATGCAAAGACAAACGGAAATGAGTTCAACCATTGAAATATATCAAAATACAGTAACCAAATAGATACAGATATATATACACATTCAACAAAATATACATCACGATTAGCAGTGCAGGTAATGCACCATTCAATGTCCGTGGACCACTGGGCCCAAAATGCATTGGCGAGGCCCACACACGATACCTGAGCAAAATGGAGAGAACACTGCTGGGGCATCAGATAGAAATACAACAGGCACCTCAGGGGGAAGGGAAGGGGGGGCACCTCAGCCGGATGACAACACCACGCCAGATCCACGAGGGGGCTCCATGCCCATTGATGTATCCTGGGGAGTGCAAAGCCACGGTCTCTCAAGTCTCTCCAGTGGGTGGGTTGCCCACTGTTCAATCCTGGGGAGTGCAAAGCCACAGTCTCTCAAGTCTCTCCAGTGGGTGGTTTGGGGAGTGCAAAGCCACAGTCTCACAAATCTCTACAGTGGGTGGGTTGCCCACTGTACCATCCTGGGGAGTGCAAAGCCACAGTCTCTCAAGTCTCTACAGTGGGTGGGTTGCCCACTGTTCAATCCAGGGGAGTGCAAAGCCACAGTCTCTCAAGTCTCTCCAGTGGGTGGTTTGCCCAGTGTACCATCCTGGGGAGTGCAAAGCCACAGTCTCACAAGTCTCTACAGTGGGTGGGTTGCCCACTGTACCATCCTGGGGAGTGCAAAGCCACAGTCTCTCAAGTCTCTACAGTGGGTGGGTTGCCCACTGTTCAATCCTGGGGAGTACAAAGCCACAGTCTCTCAAGTCGATAACAGTCTCCACTGGTTCTGGAGGGGGACTGGTGCCCAGAGTGCTTCATCCTGCCAAGGACAGACGGAGTGGATGCTGTTCTCCACTGGTTCTGGAGGGGGCCTGGTGCCCAGAGTGCTTCATCCTGCCAAGGACAGACGGAATGGAGGCAGTTCTCCACTGGTTCTGGAGGGGGACTGGTGCCCAGAGTGCTTCATCCTGCCAAGGACAGACAGAGTGGATGCTGTTCTCCACTGGTTCTAGAGGGGGACTGGTGCCCAGAGTGCTTCATCCTGCCAAGGACAGATGGAGTGGATGCTGTTCTCCACTGGTTCTGGAGGGGGACTGGTGCCCAGAGTGCATCACTCTCCCCGTGACGGTCCCAGTTCCGTCACTGCCCCTGCCGCACATGGGCTAGCGGTGCTTGAGTTGGCGGTGCTTGCCATGTTCAGCGGTGCATGCCATGGAGGTCTTTGCCCTGTTCAGTGGTGCTTGACTTTGCTGTCTCTGACCTGTTCAGCGGTGCTTGACTTTGCTGTCTCTGACCTGTTCAGCGGTGCATGCCATGGCGGTCTTTGCCCTGTTCAGCGGTGCTTGCCCTGTTCAGCGGTGCTTGCCATGGCAGTCTTTGCCCTGTTCAACAGTGCTTGACTTTGCTGACTCTGACCTGTTCAGCGGTGCATGCCATGGCAGTCTTTGCCCTGTTCAGCGGTGCTTGACTTTGCTGTCTCTGACCTGTTCAGCGGTGCTTGACTTTGCTGTCTCTGACCTGTTCAGCGGTGCATGCCATGGCGGTCTTTGCCCTGTTCAGCGGTGCTTGCCCTGTACAGCGGTGCTTGCCATGGCGGTCTTTGCCCTGTTCAACGGTGCTTGACTTTGCTGACTCTGACCTGTTCAGCGGTGCATGCCATGGCGGTCTTTGCCCTGTTCAGCGGTGCTTGCCCTGTTCAGTGGTGCTTGACTTTGCTGTCTCTGACCTGTTCAGCGGTGCATGCCATGGCGGTCTTTGCCCTGTTCAGCGGTGCTTGTCCTGTTCAGCGGTGCTTGACTTTGCTGTCTCTGACCTGTGCAGCGGTGCACGCCATGGGGGTCTTTGCCCTGTTCAGCGGTGCTTGACTTAGCTGTCTCTGACCTGTTCAGCGGTTCTTGCCATGGCGGTCTTTGCCCTGTTCAGCGGTGCTTGACTTTGCTGTCTCTGACCTGTTCAGCGGTGCATGTCATGGCGTCTTTGCCCTGTTCAGCGGTGCTTGACTTTGCTGTCTGTGACCTGTGCAGCGGTGTTTGCCATGGCGGTCCCTCATTGCCCAGCGGGGCTGTGGCTGCCGGGGCCCTCCTGGGCACTGACTCTGGCGGTGGCCTCCTGGCCAGTGACGATGGGACTGCCCTCCTAGGCACTGACTCTGGCGGTGGCCTCCTGGCCAGTGACGATGGGGCTGGCGGTGGCCTTCTGGGCAGCGGGGATGATGGCGGGCTTCTCCGCCGTGCTGCTCTTCCCAGACTTTGGCGCTTTCTTCTGCCTCTTCCCCACCTTGGGAGGAGTCACAGCTGAGTGGACAGTCCCCCAGGGACCCTTGTGAGCGGCTTTGCCGGCTGGAGTCTTCTCCCTATCCCGTCGGGCACTGTCCAACTTCTGGTGTTTCACAGGGGGGGGACTGGCTGTGCTGTGGCTCGTGTCACATTGGCTGCCCTGGTGCCCGGTGCACTCCACATACCTCTAACAGGCACCACTGGTACCGGAGATTTTTTGGCTGAGGTGCTAGTACGGGACCTATGAATTGGAGGGGGGGGTGGTGGGAAAGAGGTCAAGGTTGCTCAGGAAAAGTTGCTTATGAACACTGGGACGGGTAGCTGGAGGGGGTCTGGGAGTGGAGGAAGAGGAGGTGGTTGTAGGAGGTGTAACTTTTGGTGATTTGGGTACAGGTGCATGCGTATCATCACCGCCGGCGCACTTCGTCATTGGCTCCTGGGACCCATAGGGTCCAATGTTAACCAATGCAGCATTGTGCAGCGGTCTTCGACCGCCTACCGCGATGTTGTACAACGCCAGCGCAGTTACCTCACATCCCATTGTCCAGTTTAGAGGTCAGGCAGCCGCCATTTCAGGGGCCCACATGGCTTCATTTTCAACTGCGTCACACATACCTAGGCCTGGACTCAACACACATACAGACAACTTTTTGGATTATGTTTCGTGTTCTGTACAGCTGTGGGTACATACCTCTGAGTTGGTTGACTCTGTGGTCGCTGTTGTCCTTCCTAGGCACCATCAGCTGGGACATGTGAGGAGATGGCGGAATCTTCCGGTGTACCGAACGCTGGTGGACCTGTTGACAATGGAGGAGCGACATTTAATCATCACCTACAGGTTTGACCGTGCCACAATCCAGGAACTGTGTACCCAGTTGGAGCCTGACCTGATGTAAGCTATCCGCCATCCCACAGGGATCCCCCCTCAAGTGCAGGTGCTGTCAGTGCTCCTTTTCCTAGCAAGTGGGTCTTTTCAAACAACAGTGGCCATGGCATCAGGGATGTCCCAGCCTATGTTTTCCAACGTGTTGTCCAGAGTGTTGTCTGCCCTGCTGAAACACATGAGGAGCTACATCGTTTTCCCTCAGGTGGAGGATTTGGCTACTGTTAAAGGTGACTTCTATGCCCTTGGACATGTCCCTAACATCATAGGTGCCATTGATGGGACCCATGTGGCTTTGGTCCCCCCCCACAGGAGTGAACAGGTGTACAGGAACCGGAAGAGTTATCATTCGATGAATGTACAGATGGTATGTTTGGCAGACCAGTACATCTCCCAGGTAAATGCTATGTTCCCTGGCTCAGTGCATGACGTCTACATCCTGCGGAATAGCAGCATCCCTTATGTGATGGGTCAACTCCAGAGGCAACGGGTGTGGCTATTAGGGGATTCTGGTTACCCCAACCTGTCATGGCTACTGACCCCAGTGAGGAATCCCAGGACCAGGGTAGAGGAACGCTACAATGAGGCCCATGGGCGGACTAGGAGGGTGATCGAACGCACCTTCGGCCTCCTGAAGGCCAGGTTCAGGTGCCTCCATATGACAGGTGGTTCCCTATTCTACTCACCAAGGAAGGTGTGCCAGATCATCGTGGCCTGCTGTATGCTTCACAATCTTGCTTTGCGACGCCAGGTGCAATTTCTGCAGGAGGAAGGTCCAGATGACGGTGTTGTGGCAGCTGTGAAGCCTGTGGACAGTGATGAGGAGGAAGCAGAGGAAAAAGACATTGACAACAGGGACTCAGTCATCCAGCAATATTTCCAGTGACACACAGGTGAGAACACTTTCTTGCCTACTACAAGTACTTTCACACTTCTACCTCTATCCTGTCTGTCAATTTCACGCAGTATTTGGTAACTGAGTTGTACATTTCCATTACGGTTTCACAGGTGTGGTTACCAACGTGTGTCATCTGCTTGCATTCTTCATGGACTTGTGATGTGTGACATAGGTATGTTGACATTACATTTGAGAACGGATTTTGTCACTGTCATAGCTAATACACATTTTCAAAATCACAGACTGACTACAGATTGTTTTGTGGTTCAAGGGTGTTTATTGAAGTGCTAAATATTGGAGGGGGTGGTAAAATGGTGAGGGGTGATGGTGGAGGAATGTCCATGGCAGAGTCCAGTCTATTAGTCACACAGGTGCACTGCCCATAAGGGCATAGGAAGTGGAGATGGGGCAGTTCCAATATGGACAGGGTTACAAAGTGGGACAGTGGGATGACAATCAGGGTGGTCTCATTTCTTGGCGGGGGTCTTGCCATCGTGCTCTGTCCTGTTCCTGGATCTCAGGGACCGCTTGCGGGGTGGTTCTCCGTCTGCAGGGGGTGGGGAGCTCGTGCGGTGGTCCTGTGGTGGGGCATCCTGTCCACTAGCGCCGGCGGAGGTGGTGGGCAGTTCATCGTCCATGCTAGTGTCAGGGGCCCTTGGAGTGCCACGGTGTCCCTCATGGTGTTCAGTATGCCCTTCAGCACCCCTACGATGGTGCCCAGGGTGGAGCTGATGGTTCTGAGTTCCTCCCTGAACCCCAAATACTGTTCCTCCTGCATGCGCTGGGTCTCCTGAAACTTGGCCAGGACCGTAGCCATCGTTTCCTGGGAGTGGTGGTATGCTCCCATGATGGAGGAGAGGGCTTCGTGGACAGTGGGTTCCCTTGGCCTGTCCGCCCCCTGTCGCACAGCAGCCCTCCCAGTTCCCCTGTGTTCCTGTGCCTCCATCCCCTGGACCGTGTGCCCACTACCCCTGCCCCCAGGTCCCTGTTGTTGTTGGGGTGGTGGGTCATCCTGGGTTCCCTGTAGTGGTGGACACACAGCTGATTGACATGTCCTGGGTACGGAGGTATGGGCCCGCTGGGTGGGTGCTGTGCTGGTGTTTCCAGAGGGTGGAAGGTCTGTGTTGGGCTGTGCCTGTGCGAGGGGAACCGACTGTCCCGAGGCCCACGATGGTCCGGGCTGGTCATCTGGATCCAGTGGGCCAGAGCTGCTGTCATCAGTGTGGGCCTCTTCTGTGGGTGGGGTAGAGATGTCTGGACCCTCCTGTCTGGTGACGTTGGGTAGTGGTCCTGCAGGGGTGAAAAAGCATGATTATTGCATGTGTGTGTGTCATGGTGTGCAATGGGTGGGTGAGCGTGTACCCCAGTGCTAGCATTCCTGTGTGGGGGCTTGTGTGATGATGGTTGGGGGGGTGTTATGGGTATGTGCAGTGGGCATGCTGTAGTGAGGGGTGTCCATGCTTTGTTTTTGCATGCAGGGCTTGGTGTTGGGATGTGTGGTTTGTGTTATTAGTACATTAGTGAGGAAACCTTCCCCCGTAGGTCGTTCCACCTCTTCCTGATGTCGTCCCGATTTCTTGGGTGCTGTCCCACTGCGTTGACCCTGTTGACTATTCTTCGCCATAGCTCCATCTTCCTAGCTATGGAGGTGTGCTGCACCTGTGATCCAAATAGCTCTGGCTCTACCCGTACGATTTCCTCCACCATGACCCTGAGCTCCTCCTCGGAGAACCTGGGGTGTCTTTGCTGTGCCATGGGGTGGTGTAGGTGATGTGTGGGGTGGTGTATGTGGTGATGAGTGTGGTGATGTGTAGTGGTGTGTGGTGTTTTGTGCGTGGAATTAGTGTGGGTGATGGTGTTGTGTGCCTCTGTGTGGTGGGGTTGTCTATGCTGTGCAGTCTCTCTGGCCTTCGTCAATAATTTATGGTCGTAGGGGTTTGTGGGTGATGTGGGTGTGTGTTTTATATTGTGTTGGGTGTGTGGGAGTGGTGTTTGTATGTGTATCAGGTGTGTGTATTTGGAATTGTCCAATATGGTGGTGTTTTGTAGATGTGTGTGTATTTTGAGCGCGGCGGTGTGTACCGCCAATGGAATACCGCGGTTGAAAGACCGCCACGTGGATTCGTGTGTCGTGATAGCATGGGCGTGTTTCTGTTGGAGTGACGGTGGAGGTTTTGTTTTCGTCAGTTTATCACTGACCTTTGGTGTGGCGGACTTGTGTGGGTGTCTGAATTTCGGCGGATTCCGAGATGTGGGTCATAATAGCTGTGGCAGATTTCCACGGCGCGGCGGTGTATTGGCGGGCTTCTGCACGGCGGTAAGCAGCTTTTACCGCCAATGTTGTAATGAGGGCTCAAATGTTGTTCAGCCTAGAGGTAGGGGATGTGGTGTTCAAGTTGATCAAAGTGGAGGTGTTGTTGGCATTCAGGCTTTGAGGAAAACTCATCTGTGTCATGATTGCGGAAATCTTAATCATTGGCGATGTGAATGTCATATGGCAATGTGAAAAACCAAGTTCACAATGCTGGAGCTGTTCAGGTACAAGGTAATAATCACGTGGAAATTCAAAACATTTAAAGACCCTGAGTACAAAATGTAAATGTGCCCCATTCAGGTTACACAAGCTCCAATGACTCAACAGCAGATGATTGTACCGCAACCAAACATGAATCAAATTACAAATGCAAACATGAATCAGGTTGTTTTTTAATTTCCACTTTTAGATTTGAGTGATGAAGAGTTCTCAGACTTGCTGAGAAGTGATAGTTCCAACAATGAGGTTTGCATGTTACTTGCGTCCTTAGAAGTTGATCAGCATGGTCCCTATGTAAATGCCAATGTTATGGGTCATGATGTGTCATTTTTGGTTGACACAAGAGTTACCCGTTCCACAGTTAGTTCTTCAGAAGTACCAAATTTTCTCCTTTCAGCAAGGAGAGTTCAAGTTGTAGGATTTGTAAATAGGCAATTGACTAATGCTGTAACAGAATAAGTTCCAGTAAAAGTAGAATCATTTGAAGATGAGCACCCAATTGTGGTTTGTGATTCAAGTCCAGTGAGTCTTCTTGGGCGTAAACTGTTGTGAAAGCTAAACTGCTCATTTAGCTGCACACCCAAAGGGATTGAAATTCAAATGAATGATAAAGGTGTGCCCTGTAAAAT
Organism: Pleurodeles waltl; assembly: GCF_031143425.1. Taxonomy (NCBI): domain Eukaryota; kingdom Metazoa; phylum Chordata; class Amphibia; order Caudata; family Salamandridae; genus Pleurodeles; species Pleurodeles waltl. Next base: position 128,565,728 of record NC_090450.1, on the reverse strand, counting down.
TGAGACGGGATGTTCCAATGTAGCATTGTACCCAATGATGTCTTGTAATTATTTGCCCGAAGATGCAGTGACATTTGAAGTTTTGTATTTTACAGGAAAAGATATAGATCTCATCAAAGGAGTTGAGTCTATTAAAATTACAGTGAATCCCAATGCAGTGTATCCCAAGATTCCTCTGTACAACATGTCCCCAGAAGTGATTTCTGGAATCACCCCAACGATTGAATCCTTTGTTGAACAAGGGATACTGGAGGAAATTTTAGGAAGCCCATGGAATTCATCTATTTTAGCACTGCGGAAGGTAAATGGAAAGTACTGCATTGTCCAAGGTTTTGAGAAAAGTGAACAAGTTTGTCGTTCCATGTTGTTCTATGTTACCGAATCCTGCAATGATTTTGCTCCAAATGCCGTATGAAGCTGAATGGTTCACAGTCATTGATTTGTGTCAAGGTCAAGTGTTTTGCTCTGTGCCACTAGACGTGGAAAGCCAGTATCTTTTTGCCTTTAAATTTGGCAGTCTTGTTTTGGCATGGCACAAAACTCCTCAGGAGTATACCGAGTTACCATCAATTTTTAATCAGATCTTGAAAAAGGGTATTGAGTCCCTGAAGATGCCCTATCACTCAGTCCTAGTCCAATATATAGATGATTTACTTGTCACACAAAACACATGAGAAACATGCAGGGGAGATACACTTGTACTCTTTAATCATTTGGGAGAAAATTGGCATAAGGTTTCCCAGACCAAATTGCAGTATTGCAAGGGAGAAGTTTTGTATTTAGGTCACCACATTGGAAAGGATGCGACAATAGCGTCCCAAGAAACAATTTCTCAGTGATCATGAAAATGAATCTCCCTGCAACACAGAAAGAAGTTTGAATGTTTCTGAGATTGGTTGGCTACTGTCCTCAGTGAATACTAAGCGTTTCCCTTTTAGCCAGGCCTTTACAGAGACTGACACAGAAGGATGTGTCTGATTTGGTACCAATGAATAATGATTGCGTACATGCCTTCATTGAGCTGAGAGAATGTTTATGCTGAGCCCCAACTCTGAGAGTGCCTGATTATAACAAATGTTTCACGTTATTTTGTTATGAGAGAGATGGATGTGCCCTTTCAGCTTTGACACAAATGCATGGAAATGCAAACAAGCCTCTGGCTTATTTTTCTGCCGCACTTGATGCTGTGGCTTCAGAGCTGCCTGGTTGTTTGAAGGCAGGTGCTGCACTGAACATCAGCAATGAACAATGTGAAGGCATTCTTATGGGTCACCCATTGAATGGTTTTGTCCTTCATTCATAGAATTTTTTATTGACCTGCACCAAAAGCCAATATTTGACAAGTGCCTGATCAACCCTATATGAGCAGGTCATTTAGGCATCTCCCAATATCATGTTCAAGAGATGTACAATTTTGAATCCAGCTGCTCTTTGCCTAACTTTTGTTGAAAATGATGAAAACTGCCAGGATGAGGTTGAAGATGACTGTCTTGATGTGACTGAATGGTGCACCAAACCCACACCTGACATTCAAGATGTTCCCCTTGATGAAAATGATTATGTAATGTGCATTGATGGCTCCTGTTTAAGAGATAATGATGGTACCCTGACAGCTGGTTATGCAGTTTGCACGGTCTCAGGTGTAATAGAAGCTTCCTGGCTTCGAGGAGACTTTTCTGTCTAGGTAGCCATATTGGTTGCTCTTACCAGAGCATGCTGTGTCCCTGACCAGCTTAACATGAGTATCTTTACTGACAGCCAATATGGGTTTGAAATTTGTTCATGACTTCGGACTCTTTTGGTCCCATAGAGGCTTTATGACCTCTTCTGGTTCCCCTATCTGAAACATGACAGATTTACCAACTACAAAACTTGCAATAGTCAAATGTAACACCCATTGGAAGTGTACCGATTATATTACCATAGGTAATAATTATGCCTATGAGGTGGCTAGGTATCGCGCCTTAAGTGGTACCTCTTTCAATGGAGAATGGATGATTGATGCAGATGATGAGACAAGTGAAAAATTCATGTTAAATCCTGTTGATACATAAGAGGAAATTAAGAGATTGCAGGAAGAAGTGACCGAGGAAGAACAACAAATTTGGGCTAGAGCAGGATGTGTTAAAAGGGCTGAAGATGATGTTTGGATCTCAAGTGATGGAATTGCAGTATTGCCAGATTGTCTATTGTCACCCATGGCCAGGTTTTATCATGGACAGTACACATAGGGAGAGGTGAAATGCTCAGGACATTCAAACAGACATGGTTTAATTCCAGATTTTGATTAGTTGTAGAAGCTGTGTGTCACAGATGTGTCACATGCCAGCAGATGAACATAGGAAAATAAACAGTTGTCATACTGAGTTGCATTGGCAGATCAGGAGGTCCATTCAACAGAATGCAGGTAGATTTCATAGAACTGCAAGTATGTAATAGGTTTGAGGTACATTTTAGTCATTGTCTGTATTCTTTACACTGGGTGGAAGCCTGCCCAAACAGGAGAAATTATAGCCTCACACTAGCAAAGCTGTTACTTAGGGAGTTGATCCCAAGGTTTGGTTTCCCAACGTCTATAGAATCAGAGTGAGAAACTCATTTTATCAGTTATGAGTTACAAAAATGTTATGTGCAGCATTACACATTGAGCAAAGACTACACTTTAGTTACAGAATAGAAGCTTCAGGACCCGTAGAACAGATTAATGGAACCCTGAAGGCCCGACTGGCAAACATTTGTGCATCCACAACTCTGAAACTCTGAGATGCATTGGCGCTTATCTTAATGAAAATGCGCAGCACACCTGACAAAAAGAATGGGTTGTTCCCTCGTGAGATCCTCACAGGGGGGGCCATGAGATTGCCAGCAGTGCCTGCAAAGGCACTTGTGAACATTATAGATGACTTGGTGCTGGATTTTTGCAACGGACTGGGGGACGTGGTTCATTCTTTGTCATATCAGGATGGAGAAGCTACAGACCAGCTGCTACATGAGCTTTGTCATGTCCTATGTCCTGGAGACTGGGTAATTGTTAAAAAGCATGCAAGAAAAACATGTTTGGATCTACGTTGGAGAGGGCCTTTTCAAGTGGTACGTGTAACCACTACCGCAGTGAAGTGTGCTGGTCTCGCGAATTGGGTTCATGCAAGCCACACTCGCAAAGTTCCATGTCCCATGAATGACACAGCACCTGTTCCAGAAGGGTTGGTTACAGTGAGCAGAGGGATCAGGTTAGTTAAGCTGTGGGGACTGGTTCATAAGGGTTTAGACAAAAGCAGTTGACTCATGCTAGCTCGGATGCTGATGTAGGATGAGCTGCAGTAAGCAGAAATGCTGTACATGGAGGCAATTGGCTCAAAAACATTCAGTACTAGCTATTCAAGTGCCTCCAACTGTTGCTGAGGAAACTGAGGTGTTGAGTCAAAGTAATAGTGATGCTAAGAGCCAAGTAAGCAGGGGGTCAAAGAGAAAAAGAGTGCCAAGTTGAAAATACTCAGCTCCTGAGTGGACATATCTTGCAGGGAGAGAGAGTTTGCAACCTTTTGTGTTAACTATATGGATTCTATTCAACATTTTTGAGTTTGAAATCGCTTTTGAGCTGAATTTTATGGTTTCATTGTTAATTGAGGAAGAAGGACATTATACCTTGGAAGTCATTATAAGTGACTATGAGATCCGCTTCTATTGAAAATATTTGAACTGTTGCAGATTTTATTTTAATAAAATTGCTCTTGATAAACTTTCTAGAAATCAAGGGACTTTTGAATTTTTGAATTTGGACTTTTGGTCTGGATTTAGAGAACTCATGAAGTCAACTCAGAACAAAAGCAGTAAGTGTAAATTTGTATGTATAGGTTTAGTGACAGTAACAATTATTATGATGATTATTATGTTTATTGGATTAAGCTTGATCATAACCAGTGATGCAGGCGTAATCACATCCGCAACTGCGACAGTTTTATAAGAACAGGATGCATTATTTCAGAATGAGAAACATTTGCACAGTGACAGTTCCAAAGGTGATTTAGCACCCAATGTATAATATCGCCTGCTTTAAGAGTATGAAAAACCATGGCCCAGATTTAAGAGGGCTTAGCACCTCCTTGCGCTACATTAGCGTCATTACAAGGTTGTAAGCAGTGCAGAGGCTCCCCTGTGCTTTTCCATGACAGGGACCCTGCCATGAAAAGGCTGGCGGAACGGGGAGTTGTGATCAGCACAGTGGTGATCCTGGCAGTGGCAGCGGTCCCACCGCCAGGGTTGTAATCTGGCGGTCGGACCACTAGCAGCACAGCGGTCCGACCGCCACTGCGAGTTTGGTGGTCACAAGACCACCAATCTCGAAATAGAGTCCTTAGTCTTTTCTTTTGTTCCTATCATGAAGTACATAAGCAGCACTGAAAAGGCTAAAAACATTGACACTATGCGAGGATTCTTTGAACCAACCTTGACATTTGGTACCATTTATGCACACAAAAACAATCTGACTTGCATACTTAGTCCATTAGAAAAGGAATGTATTGGACAGTTTGAAGAAAGGAGGAGAGCAATGAAAGCCAACATTTAAATAAAGGGAATCATTTTGCAAAGTTGGGAAACCGATGCATCACACGCAGTTGCAGGAAATCAAGGACACTGGCTATAGATTGGCAACATATAGGGAAGTTGTGTATATATAAGCCAAAATCCAAGACTGATACACATTTTATAGGAACTAGTGCATGCAAATATGTATTGTTGTTTAAAAGTGTTTGGACCTTTGTGTTAACTGTGCAGGATCGTGCCATACCAGGTGTTTATTTATTATCTGGAATCCCACACAAGAGTGAGGAGAAGTGGTAGTGCATCATAGATTACAGGAGACATTTTTGGTGCCATGATTCCACCCATAGGTGTCATCTTGAATAATCTCAGGATTAGGAAATTGTCAACGATTGTGGATAATTTATCTACGGACACTGAAGGTGCCATTTTATGAATTAACCTGGAAATGATTGCTATGAAATCAATAGTTTTGCAAAATTGCCTTTAGTTAGACATATTACTCACCTAGGAAGGTAGAGTTTGCAAAACATTACATGCGCAACATTGCTGTACTTCCATACCTGATAATAGTAAGGAGGTAAGGAAATACATTGCAACATGACAAACCTGAAACAGGACCCGAAGGACCTGACAACAACAGGTGCATGGGAATCTGTAGGAAGTGGATTTACTGCCATTGGTAGGTTTGGAAGCTTGGGTAGTGGTATATTCAGAGACCATCCCGAGACCCCTGTTAGGTATATTCCTGTGTGCCCTAATAATGTTCGGTCTTTATAAGCTTTACAAGAAACTGAAGGAGACAAGAGCTAAAAATAAACAAAGAGGAGAGATTGAAATAGAGAATAGAAGAAGCATTTATTACAGTAATGTGAAATTACTGGAAGAGCTTAGAAAACCACATCGAAACGGACAACGGAACTTTTGAATTGCCTCTTTGAAATGAGAATTGGGTCTTTTATGATGGCATACTTGCCATCAGAGGGGAGACTGATACAGCAGAAATGTTTGGAGTGTCCATTATGCCATGGTATTCATTTATACATGTTAAAAATGCATCACGTTAATGTAGAATTATGAGTTTGAAATGTAGAATTGACAACAAGTAGCCATTTTAACTGTGCACACATTTAATCAAACACTAGAAATCTCGGTTGTATTTGAGTTTTATCAAATGTTAACCAAACTAAAGTCTTGTAACCATCCATTTTAGACTTTGCAGGATATATGAAAACAATGTTGAATTTCTAGTGATTTATATATTAAATATATATACAAACTTAGAAGAATGTAGTAGTGCATCATATTTATTGTAATGTGTCAGCCATGATATTATATCTTGGATTAATGTAACATGAACATTAATGAACCATATTTATGTTAAAATTACAATTTGCATAATGGAATTAATGCTTTACTGGAATACAGACACATTTCATTTTTGTATTAGGTTAATTGAAGCCTAATTCAATTTTATGACTGTTCAGAAATTGCGATATCATTCTGCTTAAAGTGAATTTTCCTTCAGATTTTTTTCCCATGAGAAGTAATTTGATAATAGATTAATGTATTGTTTGGTCATTGAAGGATGCATAGTTTGGCCTTGAATTGAGAACATCCCGAACTATTGACTAAAAGTTTAAACATCTGTTGCAACCTTGCATGGAGCCGGACAGAGAGATAGTGTTCTCATGACATACATGGGAAAGGATGGCAGTGTAACTTTTGGAGTTGTGTGATCTATTTCTATTGGATGCTATCCCTTCAGCGTAACATGGACTGACCGATTTGGCAAATTGGAGTAATGTGGCCCTTTTGAGATATTGATGGACATTTAGGTTTGAGTGCGAGTTCCCGATATATTCCCCTCTGTTTCTGACTGCTGATGAAGAACCCCATAAGTCGAGCCCCTTGGAGAGGTATATTCTTCTCTGCTTTTGCCCTTTTGTCTCTCTAGAGCTTAGATATTTTCCCTTGTGCCATACCTGAAGATTCCCAACAGAGCTTCAGACATGCTGATGCTTTCACCTTTTACCTATCTCTTGCCAACCTTAGTTAGTTATTTGAATATCCAAGTTTATCTTTAGTCAATTTATTTTGCCCCTTTTTGTTCTTTTTATGTTTTGCCTTCATGTGTTGATCCCCACACATGTATCTTCCTAATTTGGTTTGCAGTAGGGTTCACTCTCTAAGCTCAGCTCTTTGACTTTGTTACTTGAAACTGAACTAAACGTTTACTTTCTAATTCACAGATTTTTTGCTGATGTTTTGTATGGTCTTAATTGAAAGTCTTGTAATTTGATGTTATTTTGTTTGCATTTATTTTGTCACCTTGGTCAACCTTTGGTGATTCTGTATTTCAATAATCCTGACCTTAGAATTGTCTACATGAGTTTGAGCTTCAGTTTGTAATAAATCCCTTAACATATTCCTGACTGAAGTTTCCTTGTATGGCCACATTGGTCATACTGTAAAATGTGTTTGGATTGCAATTGAAATTGAGTAATGGTTCTACCACACCCTTTACTGGGCTCAAAGAGCCATAGACCTCAGGGAGCATTTGATTCCCATGAAGGATGAAAGATGCTTCAGCATGTGCATTTAGGCGACAAAGTCCAAAGGTTAAGTTGCTGGTTTCTTCTTGATTGACGAACTTGTGTCTGCAGTCTGCACCTGTCTGTGAGCCAGACATATGTTGAAGTCTGCATGTTGAAGTCATATGTTGAAGTGTAGTTGACTTTTGCTGGCCCCAATTTCAGCGAGAGCTGTGTTTTATTCCTACATTTTCCAAAGACCATCAGTTTAGTTTTATTTACATTTGCCACCATCTTATGGCACTTTGGAATATTTTTTAAATTCTGCCAAGACTTGATGTAAGCCTATTTTAGTTAGTCTAAATTCACCAGATCATCTGCCTATTGTAAGATTTGGATTTTGTATGGGCCTATTCTTAGTGGGGATGCTTATTCTTTGTTTATGGCATTACCTAGTTCTGCATGTACAGATTGAACAATATGGGGCCAAAACACACCCTTGTTTAACCCCTTCTGTGCCGCGGACGTAATGGTTAGGTCCTGCGGCACAGTGCTGCTGTGCCCAGGACGTAACCATTACGTCCTGGGCACACAGCCCAGAGTGAGCGCTAGCGCTCCCTCTGTGGGGTTCCCCCACACCCCCCCAAGGCATGGATGGAAGGGGAAGCCCTTCCCCTTCCACCCCCCCACCCCCTGTGACGTCAGCGCGCAATCGCGCGCTGTTTGTCACAGGGCTTACTCCCATCGTGCTGGAAGCTCAGCTACCAGCGCGATCGGAAGAGAAATGCATGGCATTTCTCTTCCGATCACGTGGGGGAGGCCGAGAGAGGCTTCAAAGGGAAGGAAAGTTATTTCCTTCCCTTTGAAGTCTCTCTCTGCATTTTGGCAGCCGGATTGAAAACAATCCGGCTGTCAAAACGCCCACTAGACACCAGGGATTTAATTTAAAAAAGGAAACTGGCATGAGGGAGCGACCCCTTGGGCAAGGGTCACTCCCAGGGGGGGCATTTTTTTTAAGGCCTTTTCTGCCCCCCCGCATCTAGGCACCAGGGATAATTTTTTTTGTTTTGTTTTGTTTTTGTTTTGTTTTTTGTTTTAGAGGTGGGGAGTGACCCCTTAGGCAAGGGTCGCTCCCATAGGGGGCAAATTATATTTAGGCCATTAGGCCCTTGGGGGCAGATTGGCCTATTTTTACGAGGCCAATCTGCCCCCAAGGAGGACAGAAACCACTAGACACCAGTGAGTTTTTTTTTTTGTTCGTGAATTTCACGCAAGGGGAGCGACCCCTTAGGCAAGGGTCGCTCCCCTGGAGGGGCAAATTGTATTTAGGCCATTTCTGCCCGCTTTGGGGGCAGATCGGCCGATTTTAGGTCAGTCTGCCCCCAAGGGCAGAAACCACTAGGCACCGGTTTTTTGTTGTTGTTGTTGTTGTTTTTACAGATGGGGAGCGACCCCTTAGGCAAGGGTCGCTCCCCTGGAGGGGCAAATTGTATTTAGGCCATTTCTGCCCGCTTTGGGGGCAGATTGGCCGATTTTAGGTCAATCTGAAACCACTAGGCACCAGGGATCTTTTTTTTTTTGTGCCGTCACGCAAGGGGAGCGTCCCCGTAGGCAAGGGTCGCTCCCTGGGGGCGTGGGGGGAAATTTATTTTAGGCCATTTCTGCCACCCGGGGTAGATCGGCCTATTGTTATTAGGCCAATCTGCCCCCAGGAGGGGCAGAAACCTCTAGGCGCCAGGGCTAAAAAAAAAATTGTGTTTTTTTTTTGTTTGTTTTTTTTAGAGATGGGGAGCGACCCCTTAGGCAAGGGTCAATCCCCTGGAGGGGCAAATTGTATTTAGACCATTTCTGCCCCCCTTGGGGGCAAATCGGCCTATTTTAGGTGAATCTGCCCCCAAGGGGGGCAGAAACCACTAGGCACCGTGGATCTTTTTTTTTGCACCGTCACGCAAGGGGAGCGACCCCGTAGGCAAGGGTCGCTCCCCGGGGGGTTGGGGTTGGCAAATTTATTTTAGGCCATTTCTGCCCACCCTGGGGCCGGCTGAGCTAGAGGCCAAAATCCACAGGTAGGCACTTTACAAAAAACACCTCTGTTTTCTGTGAAAAAATGTGATGTGTCCACGTTGTGTTTTGGGCCATTTCCTTTCGTGGGTGTTAGGCCTACTTACACAAGTGAGGTACCATTTTTATCGGGAGACTTGGGGGCATGCTGGGTGGAAGGACATTTGTGGCTCCTCTCAGATTCCAGAACTTTCTGTCACCGAAATTAGAGGAAAAAGTGTTTTTTTGGCCAAATTTTGAGGTTTGCAAAGGATTCTGGGTAACAGAACCTGGTCAGAGCCCCACAAGTCACCCCATCTTGGATTCCCCTAGGTGTCTAGTTTTCAGAAATGTGCTGGTTTGCTAGGTTTCCCCAGGTGTCGGCTGAGCTAGTGGCCAAAATCCACAGGTAGGCACTGTTTTCTGTGAAAAAATGTGATGTGTCCATGTTGTGTTTTGGGCCATTTCCTTTCATGGGCGCTAGGCCTACCCACACAAGTGAGGTACCATTTTTATCGGGAGACTTGGGGGAACCATGGGTGGAAGGAAACTTGTGGCTCCTCTCAGATTCCAGAACTTTCTGTCACCGAAATTTGAGGAAAGGTGTTTTTTTTAGCCACATTTTGAGGTTTGCAAAGGATTCTGGGTAACAGAACCTGGTCAGAGCCCCACAAGTCACCCCATCTTGGATTCCCCTAGGTGTCTAGTTTTCAGAAATGTGCTGGTTTGCTAGGTTTCCCCAGGTGTCGGCTGAGCTAGTGGCCAAAATCCACAGGTAGGCACTGTTTTCTGTGAAAAAATGTGATGTGTCCATGTTGTGTTTTGGGCCATTTCCTTTCATGGGCGCTAGGCCTACCCACACAAGTGAGCTACCATTTTTATCGGGAGACTTGGGGGAACCCTGGCTGGAAGGAAACTTGTGGCTCCTCTCAGATTCCAGAACTTTCTGTCACCGAAATGTGAGGAAAGGTGTTTTTTTTAGCCAAATTTTGAGGTTTGCAAAGGATTCTGGGTAGCAGAACCTGGTCAGAGCCCCACAAGTCATCCCATCTTAGATTCCCCTAGATCTCTAGTTTTCAAAAATGCACAGGTTTGGTAGGTTTCCCTAGGTGCCGGCTGAGCTAGAGGCCAAAATCTGCAGGTAGGCACTTTGAAAAAAAACCTCTGTTTTCTGTCAAAAAAAGGGATGTGTCCATGTTGTGTTTTGGGGCATTTCCTGTCGCAGGCGCTGGGCCTACCCACACAAGTGAGGTATCATTTTTATCGGGAGACTTGGGGGAACCCTGGGTGGAAGGAAATTTGTGGCTGCTCTCAGATTTCAGAGCTTTCTGTCACCGAAATGTGAGGAAAATTTGTTTTTTTAGCCAAATTTTGAGGTTTGAAAAGGATTCTGGGTAACAGAACCTGGTCAGAGCCCCACAAGTCACCCCATCTTAGATTCCCCTAGGTCTCTAGTTTTCATAAATGCACAGGTTTGGTAAGTTTTCCTAGGTGCCGGCTGAGCTAGAGGCCAAAATCTACAGGTAGGCACTTTGTCAAAAAATGGGATGTGTCCACGTTGTGTTTTGGGGCATTTCCTGTCGCGGGCGCTAGGCCTACCCACACAAGTGAGGTATCATTTTTATCGGGAGACTTGGGGGAACATAGAATAGCAAAACAAGCGTTATTGCCCCTTGTCTTTCTCTACATTTTTTCCTTCCAAATATAAGAGAGTGTGTAAAAAAGACGTCTATTTGAGAAATGCCCTGTAATTCACATGCTAGTATGGGCACCCTGGAATTCAGAGATGTGCAAATAACCACTGCTCGTCAACACCTTATCTTGTGTCCATTTTGGAAATACAAAGGTTTTCTTGATAGCAATTTTTTGCTCTTTATATTTCAGCAAATGAATTGCTGTATACCCGGTATAGAATGAAAACCCACTGCACCGTGCAGGTCATTTATTGGCTCTGGGTACCTAGAGTTCTTGATGAACCTACAAGCCCTATATATGCCCGCAACCAGAAGCGTCCAGCAGACGTAACGGTATATTGCTTTAAAAAATCTGACATTGCAGGAAAAAGTTACAGAGTAAAACGTAGAGAAAAATTGCTGATTTTTTCACCTCAATTTCAATATTTTTTTTGTTCCAGTTGTTATTTTCTGTAAGAAACCCTTGTAGGATCTACACATATTAGCCCTTGCTGAATTCAGAATTATGTCTACTTTTCAGAAATGTTTCGGTTTCTGGGATCCAGTATTGGTTTCATGCCCATTTCTGTCACTGACTGGAAGGAGGCTGAAAGCACAAAAAATCATAAAAATGGGGTATGTCCCAGTAAAATGCCAAAATTGGGTTTTCTGATTCAAGTCTGCCTGTTCCTGAAATCTGGGAAACTGGTGATTTTAGCACCACAAACACTTTGTTGATGCCATTTTCAGGGAAAAAACCACAAGCCTTCTTCTGCAGCCCCTTTTTCCCATTTTTTTGAAAAAAACAAAATTTTCACTGTATTTTGGCTAATTTCTTGGCCTCCTTCTGGGGAAACCACAAAGTCTGGGTACCTCTAGAATCCCTAGGATGTTGGAAAAAAAGGACACAAAGTTGGCATGGGTAGCTTATGTGAACAAAAAGTTATGAGGGCCTAAGCGCGAACTGCCCCAAATAGCCAAAAAAAAGGCTCAGCACAGGAGGGGGAAAAGGCCTGGCAGCGAAGGGGTTAATGTTTTGGCTTGTACAAATCTTTTTCAACACTTTGTATCCATGACCCAGTTTAATCCTCACCCATGTATCTGTAATAGTACCATGATCGAATTTCCTCCACAGTATTTGACGATCCACACTGGTGCAATGACCCTTCACTCATAAGACCCTTTAAGTCATTTGTTATCTTACTCTTTTAAAATATTTGGCATTTCTTGCCAAACTGAGTTCCTGCAACTGGGCCAAACTGACCTCTCTATCATCCCATGTCAGTGGCCCTCTCATTTGGATGTGACTCCAATACTTAGGTATTAATTAAGAAATTGGTGCATCATTTGTTTTACGAAACCCAATTCTTTGAGTCACAGGTGAATATATTTTTGAGGACTTCACAAGGTTGGACTCGCCATACCGGTCATTGGGAATTTGGAGGCTGGAAGGGTGGGGAGCTGCTTTTGTTATTGTGGGACTGGTTTTATAGTAGTGCAGTAGTTTTGAAAGCATTGCAGAGTTCCTTGTATATCCAACAGTTTTCAAGCAACAATGAAAGTGCAGAGATAACTTTGATGATTAACGTACCTGCTGAAGAGATATCAGAGTTTTGCCTAATGGCAGTTTTGACTCACCTAAAATAGCCCAGAGGGATAATATTGTTGCTGCAAAGAATGTGTACTATGCAGATTACAGAACAGTCCTTTACGTGCATAGCTCAGTGTCATACTGTGAAGTTCATAATTTAGAATCATAATCTAGCACAGTGAGGTATGAACTGCCATCAAAGAGCTGCATGCAAACTGCATCGTACAAGCTAAAAAGGTATGTTTTCCCCAGTCTCTGATTCCTAATTTTGCTAAAAAGGGTTTGAGTAGAAATAAACTGTTACTAGTAAAGTCAACCCTAACTACTGTGTTATATTCTGAATTGATGCTTCCTAGACCAAACACTCCTAAAAAATGCCAGCCAGTATGGATGGCATGTGAATCCTATACCTTGCAGTCTCTTTTGTCAACATTTTATATACACTGATTTACACTTGTTTGATTCATTGTCAGAGTATGTGTGTGTGATGTAAAATGCTCCAACACCCTATGCTGGTAAGAGAGGCTCTATAAAACACATGAAATACATGTGGGAGAGGGGCTATGGAGAGATGAGAGGCACTGGTAGAGGGTGATGGTGTGGGAATCATTGAAGAGCCTCAATAAAGATTGTTACATCCTGGTGCTCGGTAAGGTCATCATTTACTATGCTTTAAAAACTAATACAATTGAATTTATAATTAAAAATGTGTTGTAAAGTGCACCTTTTGTGCCATTTTTCCCCACATTTTCTTGGAGGGGGAGGAACCCCACCCAAGCCCCATTATAATGGTCAGGCTCACTTGCTGTGTACACTCTGGGGGCTAGTCTGACAACATTTGCCAGGGCTTCTTTGGGTTCCCAGTGCAGCCCTAGGACTTCATATTATCTCCTCTACTCACTCTCTAAAATCTCTTAACTCTTCAATGGGCCTCCTTCTAAATCATATTTCGTGTATGGCCTCAAGGCTCCAGTCAAAAAATGTAAGTGTCTGCAGCCTACTGATTGTTTTTGTGGGCATTTGGTGGTTTTGAATACCAAGGCCAATCAATGGGTGCCTGAGAACAGCTCTAGATGACATCAGGTGCTTTTCAGAACTGTTAACAGCATGCCTGACATCTGTCCTGTGTTGTTTGAAGGGCCTGAATGAGTCTGCACGGTTTCTCTGAGGTATCCCAGTGGGAACTTGTGTCTCCCAAATGGTAGCATCAATGCTCCAGTACACCTTCCAGGCTCCCTCTGGGACCTAGAAACGTGATTTCTTGGAATCTTTGAAAGTACTGCATTTTAAATGCTGTAAAATCAAAGGCACTAATTTTGTATGTGGTAAATTGCCTGAAATTATTACTACATGTGGCAATACATTTACTAAGTGGCTTTGTGTGGCTTAGGAAATCTCTCTATAATGATTTTGTTTTAGGGCTGCCCCACAAAAGTGACACAACTTTGATGTAAATTCTTAGAATATCTGCACCCAAATTTCACACCTGGATTTACCATGCACTTTTGCCACTGGATTCAGAAAAGGGGATTTAAAGTATTCTTAGACACGTTGCTTTAGAAACTATTTTGAAGGACATCCCTTAGCATGAATTATTGGTCTAAAAAAGTATGACCATTTGATAAGGAATTGCCATGGAAGGCCTGGCTAAGCATAGAAAACTTGATCTAATCTAGGGTTGCTAAACAGATGTGAAAGCTGATTAATTCACCTTGCCCACTCCACCTGTTGGAGACTATTGTCTACAGGGCCAACAATTTCAGCTGGGGTCAAGTTACTACCTTTCTGTCTCATTCACAAAGGTAAACTTACACTTTTTTTTAAGATTACTATCTTTTCTGTATTCACAAACTAAGGCCCATATTTATACTTTTTTATCACCGTATTTGGGTCGTTTTTTGACGCAAAATCGGCTGTAATTTACAAAATACAGTTGTATTTTGTAAGTTTGCGCTGCTTTTGCTTCAAAAATGGCGCTAATGTGGTGCAAAAAAAGAATAAATATGGGCCTAAGAGTTTAATTTTACTAATAGTGATTTTATGAATGCAGATATTCACAGTTGGGGCAGAGAACTCTGCACATAAAATGATATGACATGCCTGTCTTTTTCTGTGTAGTGTCTCCCTCACAAGTGAGGAGACTCCGCAGTCACAAGATAATTATTAGTAAAGTTAAACTGGTAGTTTATGAATACCAACAAAATAATAGTTAACTACTCGTATGTGTGAGTTTACCTTTGCAAATTAGGCACCATGCTTTGCATGCTGTCTGTAAATTGTTACTTGTTACTATGTAACGACTTCATCTTTACCAGGGTGCCATACCTGTCAATATCCTTTCGCTTCCTCATTTTTCTTAAAAAACAAAATGATTTTAGAGCATACACGCATTTTAATGATCATAACCTATTTAAAAACATAAAACGAGGTCGTAATCCATTGGAAATATGACACTGACGTGTTTCTGTTTGTGTGCACGTCCTGGAATACTAAATTGCTCAGAAGTCTAAAATTTAATTTCTTATCCTAGAAAGCATAGAAGCCTCAAACAAAAGCATGTTAGTTAATTGCCATGTCGAGGGAGTGGTTAATGCAGAATTGCAAAAATTCATATTGAGGAAACTGTCAAACGAGTGCTCCATCACTCGTTTTGCTGAACTGCGTAAAACAGCACTTATTGATTTCGTAATAACCTTGCATGATTTTTTAATGCACTCCAAATTTATGTCAATGCCAGTTGCCTTACTTTATAAAAAGAAATGGCTATCCAACTAGATTAGAAGATGTGCTCAAAATGAAATGTGTTTAATACCTATAGGCCTAAATGTACTAAGGGTTGCACAGTCATTCTAGTTGAGTGCGCAGTTTTGCACTTCACCTGAGGTCTTTTTCTAGTGATGAGTGAAACGATGCAATTCTCTGTGTTACTCCGCGCCAAGCGAACTACTGGTTGGCATGGGTTTTGCAGTTATATTTTTTCATGCAATACACCTCTAGAAATGCACTCGAGAGACCAGATGACCTCTCACAGCATAGATCGATCCTGGCGATGCTACGACTGGATAGCTTCTTATGAGTGTCCTATACACCACTGGCACAACTGGGCTTTCTGCCTGGACAGTCTATTCTACAGTAGGGTCAGGCACTCTTCTTCCCTTTCTGGACAGAAAGGCAGGCTTTTAGTGCTAAGCATACCCACAACTTATCCAGCCAGTTGCTGACTTCAGGTGAAGGATCCTCACCTTTGGGAGACAGGCTGTCATGCAGACTGCAGACCTGGTCTCACAAAAGCGTTTCGAGTCCGATGCGCAGTGCTACTTTCCTAGGTAAAGATGAACTTGAACCTGTTAATATTCATTTTCCAGGCACGGAATGTTAATCCACTGTCTAAGGTCCAGAAACAGGTTTGAAGTGGTTGCTTTTTAAATATCACTTTCTGTCTGGAGTCAGACAGAGGCTCTCATTATGAACACTGCGGTCGAAACCGCCTTGTTCATGCTGGCGGTCAAACCACTGACCGCCAGTGTCCCCGGATCCCCGCCGGCCATATAATGTACATTCCTGTGGGCCGGCGGGCAAGAATGCCTGGCCGGGACATTGACGCGCAGATCACTGCCCGAATGTCGGGCAGTGACCTGCACGATGGGGCACTGCACAGGGGCCCCTGCACAGCCCATGCCAAGTGCATGGGCAGTGCACGGGCCCCCAGGGGTGCCCTGGTGCACCCCTTCCGCCAGCCTTTCCCTGGTGGGAAAACACACCAGGGAAAGGCTGGAGGCTGAGGAATCATTATCCAAGGGGCAGCACCGATGACCTGTCGGATAATGATTCCGACCGCCACCAGGCTGCCTGACGGAGGCAGCCTGGCGGTGAGGGTGTTCAAAATGTGGTGGTGTGGCCCGCCATGCCGGCTGGCGGGTTTTCCCACAACCACCGGCATGGCGGGCCACACCGCCAAGTTCAAAATGACCACCACAGTCTTTGTGCCAGGTGAAAGATCTCACAGCTGGTAATGATGATGCTATCCAAAACATGGGCACAAAGAAGTGTGGAGAGACTGCACCTGCCTGTCATTCGTCTTGTTAAAGTTGCTGTCAGAGAAAGACAAAATGGCAGGCTCTGCCAAGGAACTTACCCAGATTTAATAAAAGAATCTCCAGACACACACCCTTCTTCCATCATCTACCAAATGGTAGTGCTCAGCAAAATGTAATCCACCATTCCTTGCTAAAAAGGCAAAAAAAAGATTTTTTTAACAGTATCTCTCTCTCTCTCCCTCTACCATATGCAAACGCTACACATCCACTGTCCAGGGAAAGCTGTATCCATCCTTCATCTTGTGCACTGATGAACCAGGGGCCATCCTAAATAGATCCTTCTTGTTCTATCACATATATCTACAGTGCATGTGCAACACAGACACATTGTAAACATGCATTCAACACACAGTGAGTGTCAGGGTAAGGGTTTGAGTGCTACACTGGAATAGAACTATTTTCTGAGTGAGGGCAGTGGATCACACAACTTTCTTACTTAGCCTTAAACGTCTGATCAGTACAATTCATTCACACAAATTGGTTCATTACCACCAATGCTCCATGTTTACAATCCAGGACAAGAACAGTAGTTCCATGCCATTAAAAAGAGGGCAAGCTTGGTGTGCCACATTAGGTAATCGAACCATTTCTGAATATCAACAGGTCTAGGCCACAAAGCATACTCCAGAAGAGTGATAGTTGGGCCAGAATACCTGATTCCAGATTCTAATGCAGGTGGCTCCTTCAGGACAGGTTCACAAACCCATGGATATTCACTTCCCAAAATGTGACCTCCCAGATGATACTTCTTGGATCCGTACTCTACCGCTGGAAAAGAACAAGTCGTTGAGACGGCAAAACCAGTAGGACTGTTTTCCTGCTTTCCCATGTTGCATTCTGGCTTTGTGCTCTACAGTGAAAACTAGAAATTGTAATGAGATAGACCATCTCAGCAACTTTTGGTTTTCATCCTCCATAGCCATCAACCACTTGAGAGGCTTGTGTTCTGGGACTAAATTAGTAAGGCTTGGACCTCCTGAGGGCTAACACTAACATTGCTTTCAATGGCAGCTCAGCTCTGTTCCCTAGGAAGCAGTTTGCAACTGTTGATTGCAATGGGAAACTCTCTACCCTTATCAAGTTGAGACAGTATTGCTCCAACTCCTTTGACACAAGTGCCAGTCTGTGCAGTGAAGGGCTGACTGTAGTCAGGTGCCTTCAAAACAGGAACATTGCATAGTGCAGACTTGAGTCCTCAAAGTCCTTCTAACACACTCTACAGTCCGTATAACTTTCTTAGGCTTATTCTTGGATGTCAGGGCTGTCATGGGTGTGCCTATTGAGCCATAGGTTGCCATACAATTCTGGTAGTAGCCAGTGAGTCCTACAAAGGAAATCAACCGTGTTTGGGAAATAGGAACCTTCCACTTCAAAGCAGACTGGATCTTAGCTTCCTGCCCACTTCATACTCAAAGTACACTACAGAGTAAACTACAGAGCAGTGCTCCACCTGGCACTTGGTTGGCTTCAGGGTTAGTTTCACCACCTGTATCCTGACTAATATCTGTTCTAGCCTCCATATGTGGTCCTCCCAGTAATTGCTATTGGCAGGACATCCAGAACACCTCAAGCACCTCAAGCTCTGATAGAACATGGTTCACCAAGCACTAAAAAGTGGTTAGAGCATTCTTGAGCTCGACAGGCAACGTCCTAAACTGCTACATACCTCCTGGTGTGGAGAATGCAGTTTTAACCTTCACACCAGGTGCCAATGTGATCTGCCAATAGCTCCTAGTCAGTTTAAAGGTGCTCAAGAAGTGAGCTACACCCAGCCACCCCATTTGCCCATTATCTCAGAGAATCAACTGTGCATCCTTCTTGGTCACCTCATTAAGGGTTTGCTAGCTCACACAAAAAGTGCAGGTCAATGTACCCTTTCTTGGGTTGCAATACCTCTGGCCTTCCCACAGGCTACAGGATCACTCAATGACTCACAAGGCCAACATCTTAGCAACATCTGCTTTCATGAACTCTTATCTGACATCACATAGGTCTTGGTCCTAACTGGCAAGTATTCCCTGTATCTATTGCATGCACACAAACAGGTGGCAACCCTAGAGTCAGTGGGCAGAGACAGGAAATCATCCCAGTGCCTCCCTACAGTCTTCATTCTGTTTAGAGTGAGCTAGATCAGGGGCAAGCTGTACCCCTTCTGAAGAGCCATCTTTCTTATCACTGTGTAATAGGTCAGGGAGGAGTTCATTGTCCTCCTCAACCTCCTGTGACATCATTAGGAATTTGACTCTAAAGGTGTCTTTGGGGTCTGTATCATCTGTTTATCTTGGAACAACCCCCCTTTATTTCCTGTGTTGCACCTGCCTTTACTAAGTAGTTCAGTCATGTCAGAAATCTTTACACTACATAGTATAACCCACACCACAAGCCACCAAAACTCTGCAACAAATGGACTTTGAACAGACCATGACCTGGCAGCGGAATTTGCAGTGGGTCTTACCTCCTGATGTACTACTCAATTGGCAAGTGAGACTGGTCTGAAAGAACAGAGTTCCACCTAACCTGGGTCTTTTAATTGACCAAGTGACCTGCTAAAGGCCCTTCTTAGTCCAGTGATAACAGGATGTTACTGTGCACAAGGGTATGTACTAGCCTAATGCTAGTTCCTGGCTCAGGATTCACGGGCTCACTGTACAATAGTTCATCTTCCCAGTTAGTATAATGTCTTACAGCAAGTTCCTTGCTGATCTGTCCCTGGGATTCTGAAGTCCCACAAGTGCAGGGCGCTCAAATTGTGCTTGGCATAATTCCTCCCAGGTAGGAACTGTAGCAGCTAACAAATCCTGTAGCACTGTCAGCAAACCAGATTCCAACACCTGGTCTGCTTCAGGTGCCCCATCATTCTCCTCTCCTTCTGGAGCAGGGGGCAAAAGGCGCTATAGCATATGCCTTCTCAGAATCTGCCCTGATCTGGTCATTATTCCTCTCTTGTCTCTGTAAACCTGTGCTCTTTGGTAACCCAGCTAATGTGGGCCAAGCAATGTAGGCTTCGGGTGTTAGTATTAATTGGGGACAGTATATTATCGCTCACAAGACATCCAACACCTTGCGTCTTTCTCACCATTACATTGATCCTGGACACTCAACTCGGTCAATCTATTATTCCATGTTCTCTGCTCTGGTTACCAAGCCTATGTCAATATCACTGGTTAGAATCATCTCTAAACCAAAGTCCTGTAAACACCTGAATCCATCAGGGCAGGAATATTCTGTCCATGGATTCATGCTTGTGATGCAAATCTTATGGTATTTGGAATAAAATGATTTAGGGATCGGTGTCTTTTTCCTGAACTCCACAGTTACAAAGACGAGTACAAGGTTGTGGATTCCTCTTAGTGCCTGGGGTTGGATACCCTTATTTTAGCATTAAGCCCTTAGCCTGTGCCTTTTAAATGTAGACTTGTTTTTATTGATTTCCTATTTTGTGGCAAAGCCAGCTTTTAGCTTGTCATTTTTGTATTTTAATCAGCTGCTTCTTTCTGAGAAGACATACCTGTTAGCGCTGCACATTTTATCAGCCCTTTGCACACATTTCGATTTGTCTTTGGCTGTCTTGTTCGGTACATGATATTCTAACTCATACTGCGGCTTCCAGGAGCTCAGAAGACAGTCCCCATTTCTTAGACATATCACACCAGGCCATTTCTTAGGACAATGCAGGATTTATTATATAAACACCACATAGGCCTAAGGCTGGGCAGAGGGCATTCCAGTCATGGACATACTGTGAAGTAGACCATTCCATTGACAGCTTTGCTGATCCTGTCACTGACTCTTCAGCCAACTGATAGGATTGCCACCCAGGCAACAGGCAGACCCTTGCCAGCCTTTTCAGATATGGGGTCGTGCCCTTCTTTAGACCAGGAGAGGCAGAAGAGTGACCACCACTTTCAGATTTTAGACGTAAGGTTTACGTAGGAGTCATTTAGATTTTTAGGATCATACAAAGATAGTGGGGTTGTTTATCTTCTTTACCCTAATCGTAATGATGATCACTGTTTTATGTTTCATCTGCCTTATTATTGTAGGAAAATGTTTTTTTATAATAGGATGCAATTGCTTCAGAAAATGCATTGAAATCCATCTTGCATCTCTTATTCTACCCTGGTATGTGTAATCCTTCGTAAAGGAGCAAAAGGGGTATGATCTGTTCACCACGATGTCCCTGAGAAGTCAGAGCGCCATGTTTAGGTAGTCACAAATCACCTTTACTTTCTTAGTTTGGGTGAGGCACTGTGGTCTAGCGAGGAATCAAGCCGACCGCTTCCAGACTGTGTCGAACTGATTCAGTCACCCACAAGTGGTGGTGCTGCCGTCCTAAAAAACACAGTCTTATATTACAGTAGGAACTGCACACCAACAACTAAGACCCCTTGGGCGCCCTCTCCCAATTGCCAACACACTTTTCATGATGGGTGTAACTAGTACAAATCCTTTCACCTGACAGTCTTTTAAAATGAATTTCCTTGTGACACAAATAACACATAATCACTTTGGGTCTTCCTTTCCACCTTTGTCCTTCTGTCCTCTGTCCTTGTTCTGGAAACCAATTGCCTTTCTGTCTGAGTCTTCCTTTGGACCCTTGGCAACTGCACTGGCCATGAACATCAGGTTTACAGCTAGTTTGTGGAAACTTCCTCGCTCCCTTTAATGCTGACCCACGCTTTGCGAACCCTGTTATCTAACTACTTACTCTGGTCCTTTTTTGTGAAGTTTGACAGGCATTGCCACAGTGTGGTAGAGCAATTCCCTTTTGAGTCTCTCTGTCAAAGTCAACTGATTAATTGCTGAAAAAACACACCACAAATGGTTCAAATGAAACATCATCCACGCTCTTGATTTCTTTGAAACTCAAAAAGTGATGAGCTGTCTTCAGTCCAAATTGTGTCATTAGAGCTTCTTTTATTTTCTCATAGATCATATGATCAGTTACAAGCACCAGTGGTGAAAAATGGTGGGGCAGAATTCATGATGTAGCTGCAAAATCCAATTTGGTGTTAGCCTGGATGCATGTTAGGGCACTGTCTGCACTATCCAAAAAGTGATTTATGTCTGCCAACCTCATTTTCCTCTGGTGACCCTGCAGCAAAGACGAGCACGTCGTTACCAAAGATCTGTAAATCAGCATGCAATGGAACTACCCTTAGAAAGGAAATGCATAGACACACACAGATGTATATACACACTCACTCACAGTCACATATACTCATGGTCACCCTCACATCATCAATAATATTTCAATATACATCTTTATTACACATGCATGAAATCTTCTTTTTCTATATAAAAATGTTACGAAATAGGATATAAAAAAATGAAAATGTACTTGCCCGTGTGCTGGCTCGTCTTCTCCGGTCCTCATGCTCCTTCAGTCGGTCGGCACTGGTCTGCAGCAATTCTCCACACCAATGCAGATGCTTCTCTCATGCTGCTGATAATGTAAAGCAGCATGAGAGCAGCGCCAATATTGGCTGGAGCGGGCTTCCTCGATGCTCCTGCAGGCACTGGGGCCTATGCCTGCTCTACACCCACCTGTCTCCGCCAGTTGCGTGGAGACGTTTATAGTGCACATGACAGGGTGGCCGTCGCAAGACAGTTGGTCAAAATGACATGTCCACTATAAACTGGGGAAGTGAGCACCACTCCCCTGCTGCCAGTCAGCAGCAGTAGCCCTGTCCCTAATCACAGCCTGGTGGGGGAAAGGGAAGAAAATGTTAATAAATTCATTTTATTACCACCTTATTTTTTACCTTTGCGGTGCTAGTTGGCAGCAGGGGGTGACACTCCTCCCCCCTAATAGAGGGGCCTCCGCTGACAAGCACTTTTCTACTGGTAAACAATTTATTAAAGCTGCTACTTTGGACACATCATTCAAAGTCTTCTCTCTACAAGCAATCTACAAACAAACAAATCATCCCAAATATCTAAAATATCCTGCCCTTCCACATTCATGTCACAATCTCTTATAGAACATTCACCAGCAATCTTGCGGAGCCGAAGGGGCGACTGGCTCTCTCTGAAGTAGCTCCTTCTGCTACCATCCTAAACTTCTCTCTTTGTAAGGCAATGCTTTCCAATTATTTACCTTTTATTTCTCTTCTTTTGGCTTTGTAGACATGGTACAATGTTTATCATATAACCTATATCTTTTCTAAGGTTTGACCATCATAACTGACAATCAAGACTTCTATTTTCCTTATTCCAGAATGTCCTGCTAAAGGGGATCATGTCCTTCTTCAACATGTTTTGCTTAAGATCTTTATCCATAGTGAAGAATCTTAGATTATGCCGTAGTAGTCTCTTCTATTTCCTTCTTTTGCAAACATCTTGTGAAAACAACTACATTTGTGAATTTTCTGATAGCATTGTAGAAGTCGGTGTAAGAATTTTTGATCTGGTTAAATGGGCTCATTTTGAGTAGATAAAGAATCGGGTGTACTGTCTAGAAGCATCTGCCTAACGTTGTCTGTCCTTGATCTGCAACTGACTTCAGAATAAAACGTAAAAAAGAACAAAGACCTCCTGGCATGTCTGGGGTTCATGCATTTCATGGATTTGAGTTACCTCAAATTCTTGTTGCCTGTCCAGATTGTAATGCGATGTTGGGCTCCTTCTAGATGATGACTCCGTGAAACAAAGTTTCCTTTGTTTCCTGTAGCCCTTAGTTCTCAGCTGTCCCCGGAGTCAGAATACAGTCTTCCATCATCTCCTCCAATGTTGCTAACCCTTCTTTTTTCTGGTTTCTCTTTATATCAGATTATATGTTGTTTCCTATGGAGAGAGAAGGGGCACTCCTGCTCTGCATATTTGTTGCTACTTCTGTGCTCAGAAAATGTTATATTGCAGACGGGCAAGGAAGGCAGTGATGGAACAACCCTTCATCCTTCCAAGCTAATTCTGTCCAAGATGAGATGACCTTGTGACTGCAAGCACCACACGCAGTTCAGAGAGATCGAAAATTACTTCTCTGCCTTGGTTACCTGAAAATTGTCAACGTGGCGATCGTGCACACAAATTTTAACATTACCATTCAAACAGCTAGTTCATTTTCTAGGCCTTAAATCTAAAACACACATTCTATAATAATGTATTAGTGTGCCCACGGTGGCATACTATCAGGCCTGGCCTGTATGTAATATGTATGTATTACCAGGAAAGCCTTCCCACATACGACACCCCATCCTCTGCGAATCCTCAAAATAGACTATCATTTGCCCCTGCCTTGTGGGCAATGGAATACTTTAGTAATGTAAGTAATTCTTAAACCTATAAATTATTCAACCTGTAACCTTAATGTGTATGTAATGCAGTGTAGTGTAATGAATTAGAAAGGCTCCTTGAGGAAAAAAGCTCTCTGGGTTTAAACTGATACCCCATGCTTCAGACCGTTGTTTCTTCATGGTGTTATTCTTGAGTGGACCAAGAGAGCACTCTTCATGTTTCCTGCAGGATAAGAACCCCCAGGTCAGAAACGCTCAACTATTTGTTGAATTTGACTTCACTCATTCTGGGTTGAACATTAATCCATTCCTTCAATCTGCTGTTCCACAACTGGAATACCTTCTTCAGTCAACTGACTTGAAGTCACATTTACAACATCAATATTTGTTTGTTGTATTAATGTGATCACTCCCATTATTATAATAGGAGCCAATCCTGTGAACAAAGTGGAACATATATAGCCTAGAGTATGCAACACAGAACCTGATGTATTTCTAAATCTTTCAAGTCATTCTTTTCCTGTTGCTTTATCATGTACAACTATTCCTATTGTGTTTGAAACATGAAGTACTTTCTCCAGTCATTTAATAAAACAAGATAGGTATGCTGTTTTTATTAGTTATTTTGTCTGCACAGTGTGCAACCTCTGCTGCATTATAATCAACTACTGACTCCAGCAATGAGTCCTATGTTAACAGTAATTATACTATATTTGCTAATTTGTCATTATTTACATACAACATTGTGTAGTAAACATTCCTTGAAGGTGTGGATATAATGAACAGCAAACATTTGAGAATCATACTATATGTGAACCATTTTTCATTATCCTAAATATGTCAGCGGTTTCTGTTTTCAGTGATATTTTCAATTTTCAAACATCAATTCAATTCATTGTGTTGCATTTACCATATAAATTATTAATTCATCTATAAGAGATACCCCAAATGGCTAGGGTAACCTCTTCTGCTTAAACATACACGTTGCATCAGAAAGTAATGAATTGCATATGGATTTCCCAGGTACTTTTTCCAAAATAATTTCCATTTCCTCCTTGTTAATACCACCTTTGTCATCTGTATGAGACAGCTTTTAAACTCTGATACGTTAATAAGTATTGTGATAGTCCATGAATTAATCATGCAACTCTCAGCTTTTCGTAAGGTATGAAAGAAAACAATTCAACTTCCCGTATTGAGCATAAACAACATTGGAGTCTCTTTTCCTGAACAGTCCTAGATGATCACTTAGAATGTAAGAATAACAGCATCTTTCATAACATGGCATAACACTCTGTGCAACTTCAAACCCTGTAAGGGTTGGAAACAAATATACATTCTGAATCTTAAGGTATTTTGATCAAATGGATCTTCTAATTCTAAAGGTGGTGATGATGATAACACAAATTCGTTATCAGTGATTTCAGTGTAAACCTCTTTTTGATTATTTGTGCATTAAACTGGTTGTTTATTTTTTCAGGGCTTGAGGCTGGGACACATTCAATGACATCATCCACAGTTGCAGTCAGCAGAGGTTTGGGAAATAGCACTAGTTTGCTGTACAGAGTGGGCCACATGATAAACCTTTACCGTATCCACTGATACCAATCCTGCTCTCTTCGCTGGGTAGTGGTGGCAGAATCAAAGTTTGTGTTCCTTTCATCACCAACACTAACACTCTCAATAGACACGGCCAACCTTTTATTTCAATCCCAATCCGTTTAACACAATTTAACAAACCTTTTATAACCATGCCAATTACAGGATATGGCTCTGAAACACTTATTGTCTGGCTTAAATTATTCTAGATGGGAACTGATTGATCACGGGAACCGTGCCTTCAGGAACGTTTTTGGCATGAACCTTTATACCAAATAGCATTTCATAAGGAATACAATTCAATAAAAAAGATCTAGCATACTGTTTAAAACTCTGTATTCTGTACACAATGTGTAACCATGAAGTGCCTGTGTCTAGAACCCTTGCAGTCAAAGCTTTTTTAGCATATAGTTAACTCTCTACTACCTCACATAGACTGATCCTAAAGTGGTGTGAGAATTTGAGACTTAGGCCCTCATTATGAACAAGGCAGGAAAGACATCACCACTGGTAGTGGTGGTAACTACCGCCAACAGGCTGGTGGTCTCGACCGCCAAATAATGAAGCACATGAAAAACAGGCAGCCCGAAAACCACTCACCGCCAGCAGAGGAGTGCTGACAATGACTGAAGAAGCCGGTAAAGGCCGACGGAAAGGCACTACCTGCCCAACAAATAATGAAGCACAAGACCATCGTCAGTTCCAGGGCGGGAACCACCGCCACTTAAAGCCTGTCAGAAACAAACCAAATAAAAGGAAACACTCACAGGAGGCACACACAACACGCCGAAGCAGACATGGAGAGAGAATTGAAATCATGCCAGTGCTGCTCCTTGCCATATACCTCCGCGAACGTGACTGCCAACGAAGATGACAACGGTAAGTACTGCAACCTATCAAACATGGGAAGAAAGGGCACAGTTACATACCCACAGACTCCACCCACCCCGCAACACACCGACAACCCCTCACAACATCACAAGCCATACACACCTGAGCAAGAGGTAATTACCCGACCCAAGGCCAAGACAACCTGCCCAAAGTACACACATGTGCACAACATCCCCCCACAATGAAACCATGATCCACGTATCCAGAGTGTGCCAACACCAACACTGGGCACACAAACTTTATTACAGATGTAGTAATAGCAGATTGTCCACATGAGGCCATTAGCCAGTCCAACACAAAAAGGCTGATGGGCCCAAATGGCCCAAACTTGACTCCCACATGCGCACATGGTACTCCACCATAAAGGGACATCAATGGGGCGGCCAGGCACCTCAGGGAACAGGGGCAGGGGGTGGTGGGGGTGGGGACTTACATCTGGGAGGGGTGGGGGCTTGGGCTTACGTTTGGGAGGTGGAGGGGGTTTGGGTTTAGCCTTGGAAGGTGAGGGAGTGGCCTTGGACCGGGGGGGTGGCAGATGGACCAGGGCCAGCACGTGGCTTCTTGCTCACTGGAGAAAGGGCACGGGAATGGGAAGGGCAGACAGGGGCGGACTTGGACGTGGAAGGAGTGGACAGGGCAAGGAGGTGAGCACGTTTAGGGACGAGACGGGGTGGGCCAGTGGGTTGGAAAAGGTCAATACATGACAGGAAAAGGTTTTTAGGGGCAGTCAGGGTGGACACGGAGGAAGGTGTGGGAGTGGAGGAAGAGGGAGTGGTTGTAACAGGTGTAGGTGTGTGTGACGTAGATGCAGCTGCCTGTACAGTATGCTGAGTTGTGGTGGATGTGTGTTGGGTGGGTGTCTGGGAACGTTTGAGTGTCTTGGGAGGAGGGGGGTGGACACAGTGGGACAAGACAGGCTGCCAGTGTAATTGGATGTTGTCTGGGTGTCTGCAAGTCTGGTGTGTGTACTGCAAGTGTCACTCAAAGTCGTTGTGGTGAGTGCAGGTGTGGTGTCTGGGGTGCATGACTGGATGTCTGATGTTGTGGTGACTGAAAACATGGGGCCAGCAGCAGTGACTGAGGGTGCAGTGCTTGTGAGTGTGCATATAGAGGTGACAGACAGGGAGGCGGGTGAGGTGGACACCGTGGGGGAAGTGGATGTTGTTGTGCGTGCCTTAGTATGTTGGCTGTGTGTATGCCTGTGCTGGGAGGTGTAGTGCTTGTGTTTCTCTGTATGTTTTGTGTGTGTTGAGGTGTGTGCATGGCTGTCTGAACATGTGCTTGGGATGGGTGAAGGGAGTGGGGTGCTGGAAGGGGCAGAGGTGGTTGGAGGGACACTGGTAGTGGTCAAAGAGGAAGCCAGAGCCTGAAAAGATCTCTGTAGGGCAGACATGGCACCGTGAATGCATTCCAGGTATGCATTGCATTGCTGCATCTGGGATGCTAGCCTCTGGATGGCATTCATGGTGGTTGTCTGCCCTACAGAGATGGTCCTCAGGAGGTCAATAGCCTTATCAGTGAGGGCAGCAGGGCTGACTGGGGCCGAGGATGAGGTGCCTGGGGCGAAGGAGACACCCACCCTTCTGGGTGAGCGGGCACGGGCAACTGGGTGGGGAGCAACTGGGAGGGCGGTGATGGTATGAGGGGTGGTGGAAGATGTCAAAGATTGGGTGGGCCCACTAGGGTCCACCACCACCAAGGAGCTCCCATTGGAGGAGGTATCAGAGTCACTACCTCCAGTGGTAGTAGCCTCCCCCTTGGTACTCCCCTCGCCCTCCAACCCACTGGTCCCCTTGGTATCGGTAGACTCTACCTCCTTAGAACTGCGGGCCACTGCATCCCCACTCTCCGGTGCCACTCCTCCCTCGCCAGATGATGCTGATATGCACAGACAACACAAGAGTACAGGTGTGGGGAGACAAAACAGGAGAGAAATATGTTAACACCTGAATGGATGTACATATTTGGTTCACTCATACTCCCACCCAGCTAATACACCAACAATCAGCACCTACAGCTATAGTCATGCCTATGCCCCTGACTAGTGGCCACAACCCTAGCATACAATCATCTCCCACATTACAGAAGGACCTGAGGAACTGCAGACCTGCCCCTAATCATCTAATTGCCCATGGGGGCCGTATTGCTATAAGACACCAGTCAGAGCCCCTGCCACTAGACAGCATACAGTCTACAGCACCCTCAGACATCCATCAAGGAGGCAGAAAATGGTCTCGGTAGTCACCCCCTTGTGTCTGCTGTGCAGCCTTCAAGCGCCCATTCAAGTCTGAATATGCCACCACCAGAATGCAGTGCATTAGGGGGTCAGGGCCCAACGGGCACCCCTTCCTCGTTGGGAGGACTTCCCTAGCTGAGCCTCGCAGGTCTTCCTGGCCCAGCACCGCAGGTACTCACATCGCTTCCTGCAGTGGGTGCTCTGCTGGTTGTAGACCCCTAGGGTCCACACCTCCCTGGCGATGGCCTGCCAGAGTCCCCTCTTCTGATGGGCGCTGACCTGTAGGGGACACACAGAAAAGTAACACAGAGGTCAGACAATGCCCATTTGATACCGCTGGCTATACGTCCCCTATGGGACGGACACTTAACAACATCATTCCACCACCTCACTCATGCTGATTGTCAAACATTCAATGCCTGTGCAGTTACAAATCGCCCACACATGCATCCATGCACACCATCCGCCTACTCACCTCTGGTTCACCATATAACTTGCCATACAGGGGTAGGACCCCGTCCACCAGCTTCTCCAGCTCCTCCATGGTGAAGGTCGGGGCCCTTTCCCCTGTCACTCATGCCATTTGAGTAACCAGAGTCAGGACACAGCAGCACACTCAGTGGAGCACTTCCATGCATGGAATCTGGGAGTGAAGTGAACCTGGGGTGTCGAAATGGCGTACGCTCCTTGTCGGTGTGCACCGTCACCTCAGGCGGCGATCATGATAGGCCCATATTCCCCATTGACAACCATGTTAACCAATGAATGGGTGCACGGCGGTGAACACCGCCTTACGCCATTACAACAACCGCTAGCGGCATAAGGTCATTTCCACTGCTAAATATATGGATAGCAGGGGGCTGCCATTTTGCAAGTACTACGCAGATATTTCCTGGTAATGGGCCCCATGCAGGCCCTATGGACCCCAGCCCTCATTCACATGCCCAAATGACTATTCACTGCCCACAACAGTCCAGATGTATCAGTTAAAACATGTCACTCCAGTTGTACATCATACAATGCTTATGTGTAACCTACATGTTGGACAGCAGTGTTTTATACACAACAGATTGTGCAAATGAATGTTTGTCCCTCACATGTGTTCTCCACTTCTCCTAGGTACAGACCCATGTGGCGAGGGAGGGCCCCATCTGTGTACATACCTCTTGTTGATTTGGAGACCATCGGGGAACATCACATCATTATCAAAGACAGACTCACTTGTGCTACTATCCATGAACTTTGTGCACTACTGGATCCTGTACTGAGACCGGCAAATTGGAATCAGCATGCCATCCCTACTGAATTGCAAGTGCTCTCTGTACTCCATCTCCTGGCCAGGGGCTAATTTCAGGTGACAGTTGGCATGGGCACAGGGTTCTCACAGCCAATGTTTTGCCTTATCCTGTCCAAATTCCTGGATGCATTTGTACAATACCTGCAGACATATGTGAAGTTTCCCCAAAGGGCTGAACTCCCTGCCATCAAGTCAGACTTTTATGCCTTTGCCAACATTCCCCATGTGAGAGGTTCCATCGATGGCACCCACATAGCTCTCATCCCTCCAAGTGTAAGTGAACAGGTGTACAGAAACAGGAAGAACTTCCACTCAATGAACATACAATTGGTGTGTACTACAGACCAGTACATTTCACATGTGAATGCCATGTTCACTGGATCAGTCCATGATTCCTTTGTCCTGAGGAATAGCAGTGTGCCACACATGCTGGAACAACTACAAGGGGAGAGAGGATGGCTCATAGGTGAGTGTGTTTGACACTTTTTCTGTACATAGCTGACAGCCAGGCTGTCTCCAACTGATGGTAGTTTGTTACAGACCTGTTTTGCCCACTTTTGCAGGTGTTTCTTGCTACCCCAACATGCATTGGCTCCTGACACCAGTGAAGAATCCTAGGACAGATGCAGAGAGGAATTACAATGAGGCCTATGGATGTACTAGGAGGGTGATAGAGTGCACTATAGGTCTCCTGAAGGCTAGATTCCATTGCCTCCATCTCTCTGGGGGATCCCTGTTCTCTGGCCCTGAGAAGGTGTGTAGAATAGTGGTGGTCTGCTGCATGCTGCACAACGTGGCTGTGAGGAAATCTATCCCCCTACTGGAGGAGGAGGGTGCTGTTTATCTAGACCCGCTTCCTCTGAGAGGGGATGTGAGTGAAGGTGATGATGAAGAGGGGGAAGATGTTCACTCCAGGAACCAACTGATCAACTACACTTCCAGTGATTATGCAGTACTGTTCACTGATGATGTGGTCTGCACTGCATAATGTTAGTCTGACTTTTTAACTGTGGGGATGTGGGGTCTGTAGTCATTGACACTGCAACATGAATTTCAGGTGTCATGTGCCATGATAACCAACATGGTGTACATTTCTGTTTACTCCACACAATGATGTGTGTGGGGTGCCATTCCTGCATTAAAGGTATGCTTTTTAGTTTAACTGGAAAATGCATTCACATTTACAATTGATTCAACATAATGACAGGGGACATATAAATTGGTGTATATGTGTTTTAATTGTTGTCAGGGATGCATTGGTGCTCTTTACAGTGATAGGGAGTGGGCTGATGGTGGATGTCCATCCTGGCTACATGGTCTCAGCAATTGGTGGCAATGAGTATAGGTTCATCTGTACCTTGCAAGTTGTTGAGTTGCTATTGGCCGGTGAGGATGGTAGTACAGTGGCACACTTGGGAGACAGTTCGTGTCAATGTCACTTCTTTGAGGGTGCCTTGGTCTTGGCAGGTGTTCCAGTGCAATATCTGGGTCTGAGGGACCATTTGAGTGTCTGGTGCTGGGCTGTACGGGTACGGGTGCTGGTCTCCTGGGTGTCCTTAGACAGTGGCACCAGTCCAGTTGCTGCTGCCTATGGTGATGGCTGGTCTGTGTCGTGGTTAGTGGTAGGGGCTTCCTGGTTTGTGGGGGTCTCAGGCTGGGTTGGGTTGTGGTGCTGCAGCACCCCTGCAATAGTGTCCATGGTGGCATTCAGTTGTTTCCACTGCTCCATGGTCTCTTGATGTTGGGCTATCTGCAGCCTTTGATTCTGCTCCAGGGTGGCCAGGATCTGGCCTATCCTGTCTTGTGTATGGTGGTATGCTCCCAGGACCTCAGAGATCACCTCCTGGGCTGCAGCATCCATCCTTTGACCTCCCCCTGGGCCACTGATACCCTCCCACTGGGCCTAGCCCCCTGTGCCTGTGTCCCCTGCACAGGTCTTGCGGTACCACTTGTACTGTGGACATCGTCATCTTACCTGTTGGTAGGTGCAGACTGAGACCTCTGTACTTGTGTTTCACCAGTCTGGGGCCTGGATACACTGGCGGGGGTCGTTTGGCACGTGCAGATGTTGGTGGCTGGGGGGTAGGGGTGTCAGTGGTGTCCTAGGTGGGGCTGCTGAAGGGTGACAGTCCAGGACTGTGTGATGGACCAGGGTATTCCTCGGTGTCCACAGTTCCTTCTCCAGTACCCTGAGTGGTGCCTCTGTCTCCATGTGGGGCGCTGGGACTCCTTGTCCTTTCAGTCAGGGTGGCATGGGTGGTGGTGCTGTGGGGGGGAATATACATGCATGTTATATTTACTAATTCGGATGGGGGTGCACAGCTCTGGCCTATTTTGTGCCGTTTGTTTCCCCTGTTGGGCCATGCAGGAACCTTTTGTGGGGTTACCATTGCATTTTGCATGGGATGTGGCAGTGCATTGTAGGTGGTGTAGTGCCATTGTGATACCTTGCAGGGGTGGGTGGCTGTGCACAGGGGGAGGGATGTGAGCCTGTTGGTGGGTTTGTGGGCATGCAAAGTGCCTGGATGTGGTGATTGAGGCCAGGGTGGGGTGTGATCCTGGTGGTAGTTGGGGGAGGGGGGAGCTGGGGCATGCATTAAAGGTGTGGTGGATATGGGGGAATTGTAGATGACTTACCCACTCCTCCAGTGAGTCCAGTGAGGCCCTCAGGGTGCCGGATGGCCTGTACCTTTTTCTCCCAGTCGGTGTATTCGGGAGGTGTAGGTGGGGGTCCTCCCCTAGTCTTCTGTACCACAATGTGGTGCCTGGATGTCATGGACCTCACCTTCCTGCGCAGGTCGTTCCATCTCTTGCGGTTGTCTTCCCTCGGATGGTTTACCACTGCGTTGACCTTGTTCACTATTGTCTGCCATAACTCCATCTTCCTGGCGATGGGTGAGTGCTCGACCTGTGCCCCGAAGATTTGTGGCTCGACCTTCAGTATCTCATCCACCATTCTTCTTAGCTCCCTTTCTGTGAAGCGTGGGTGCTTAGGGGTGCCATGGTGTGTGTTGTGGGTGGTGTGTTATGTGGATATTGGTGAGGTTGCTGTTGTGTGGTTGGGTGTGTGAGTTGCGTGATGTTGTGTTCAGTGTCTGCGTGTAGTGTTGTGAGTCTGGCTTATCCTATTGGCAATGCAAAGGATTGTGGGGTGTGTATGTGCACGTTTTATAGTGTTGTGGATGTGTGTCAGGTGTGTGAGTGTCAAACTTGCCAATGTGTGCTTTTTTTGCTGTTGGGTCCCATTACTGGCCGTGGCGGTCTGTACCGCCAATGGTCGTTCAGCATCCACTAACCGCTATGGTGATTTGTGCATCATTGTTTGGAGGGAGAGGGATTTGTGTCCTTGGCGGTGGCGGGGTGGGATGTGCAGCCTTTCTGCCGTCAAGGCCCTGGCTGTGGCTAGTGGAATCAGAAACGTTGGCGGATTCTGTTTTTGGCATCATTATATGGTGGGTATCTGTTTACCGCCAATGGGGGTCTTCTGTTCACCGTCGCCACGGCGGCCGACGGTGTTTACCGCCATGTTCATAATGACCCCCTTAGTTCCACATCTGCCGGTCCCTCTTCTAATACTTTAAAAGTAAAAGTTGTTTCCTGACCTATCCTGAGCGAAAAGTACTACTAAGTTCCGGAGGCCTTTTGAGAATGTGCAAGCTGTAACCTGACACTATGGCCACACCCACATAAAACATGTCCATCAATTTACCACTGTCAGTATATATTTACACCTATTTATTGGCTGAAACAGATCAACATGGTCCTGGTATATGATTTGAAAAGAGTTTGCGGATTTCTGTAACAGAGACTTTGTGGCCTCTCAAGAGTGAAGTGCTTTATATGTTGTCAAATTTGCAACTATAAAATGGACTGGTTTGTTTGCTTAGGCATTAAAGGCCACCAAAATGCTATTACAAAATGCATAAAATAGCATACACTCTACTATGCCGAAAGTCTATTCTCTCATGAACCGATTTAATTTGGTGTTGCATGTTATGATCACCTATTAGAGAGTGCTGAGAGTAGCGAGTTCATGTTATCTCAGTGAATAGTTGTAATTCTATAGGAAAACAGGAGCAGGACTAAGGCGGTCATTCTGACCGCGGCGGGCGGCGGTCGCCGCCCGCCATGCGGTCACTGCCAAATGGCCGCTCCGCAGTCAGGAGACCGCGGATGCCATTCTGGCTTTCCTGCTGGGCCGGCGGGCGACCGCCAAAAGGCCGCCCGCCGGCCCAGCGGGAAAGCCCCTGCAACATAGAAGCCGGCTCCGAATGGAGCCGGCGGTGTTGCAGGGGTGCGACGGGCGCAGTAGCACCCGTCGCGATTTTCACTGTCTGCAAAGCAGACAGTGAAAATCTTCATGGGGCCCCACGACACCCGTTCCCGCCATCCTGGTTCTGGCGGTGTAAACCGCCAGAAACAGGCTGGCGGGAAGGGGGTCGGAATCCCCATGGCGGCGCTGCAAGCAGCGCCGCCATGGAGGATTCCCTGGGCCAGGGGAAAACCGGCGGGAAACCGCCGGTTCCCCTTTTCTGACCAGTCAGAATGGCCCTGGAAGCACCGCCAGCCTGTTGGCGGTGCTTCCGTTGCCCTCCACCCTGGCGGTCATAGACCGCCAGGGTTGGAATGAGGGCCTAAGTCTTGTGTGATGATTGGACTGCTGAGTGTACCTACAGGTCAATCTTAATTCACAATGGAGGTACTGCTAATACTTTGCATTCTTGCACTTGCAAGGCAGATTTCATGATGTTATCAGTGGAAGAATTGCAATTGGAGTTTTGTCCCCTAATATGGTTCACCATCAATGGAAGATATCTTTGGAAGGCAGCTAATCCAGACCAAAGCCATGCACCTTTCATCACCTTTCCTTGTGATTCTTTCTAACCAATGGTTTTCCAATGTTTTGAACTCACATTGTATTGTGACACTATGAGAATAGGAACTGAATTATTCATTTTTTGCAAGGCTAAGAGGAGAGGATATAATTCTACTATTTGGGCAGTTGAGTCATGTAAGAGCTTTTTATTCATATGTGTTATTTTAAGTTTTGAATCCTCAAGTTTCCCTGCACCGCTATAGATGCAGTGGTATACCACCACTTTGTGCTGATCCATCAGTATAAAACATAATGATATACATGCAGCAGTCTCACAGGCAGAGGCTCTCATTATGTGTTTGGCGGGCGGGGGAACAGCCACTCCGGTTTTCCGCCCACCATTATGTGTCTCCTGCTGGGCCAGCGGGTGGAAACAGCTTTCTGCCCAGCGGGGGACACACCACAACATTGACGCCGGATCTTAATCAAGTTGGCAGCAATGTTGCGGTGCGTCGGGTGCAACAGCACCCTGCGCGCTTTTCACTGTTCGTAATTCGTGCAGTGAAAAGCACGACAGGGTTTTCCATGGGGGCCTCGGCACTGCCCATGGCAAGTGCACGGGTGGTGCAGGGTCTCCCACCTGGCCCCTGATGCCCCCTTTCCGCAAGCCTTTGGATGGTGGTGAGACAGCCATGCAAAGGCTGGCGGAGTGTGCCCTGGCGGATTGAGATAGTAGGCACCGCCAGGCCATCGACTGGCGGCAATCTGTCAGTGTCAGCAGTCCAACCGTGGCAGCTCTGCCACGGTCGTGATGTGGCAGTCCAACCGCCATTTGCGCGGCCGTTCGACCTCCACCGCAGCCCTAGCAGTCCTAGGACCACCAGGGTCGAAATGAGTCCCAGAGTCTGTAGAACTACCTGTTGGTATTGTAAGAATTCCTGTCATTTAGTGTAAGATGATATTGAAACTGTACATCTGAGTTGTCCTGACTTGCAGTCTACTACACTCTGCATGCATGTAGCACACAGGCATTTAGAAAGCTTGCTATAGTGGCAGCTTCTAGTGAAGATTAGTACTACTGTTAATTTCCTGACCTGAGTGGCAGCACATTCTTTAATTATAAAGGTTTGCAATGCAGTGAGTATTTTCTTTATTATTTTTATTGTGGATTTCCTGAAGCTTAAACAGGCCCTGATGTGTATTGAGATTAACTTGTCTATATGTTGCAAATGTCCATTCAAATCAAAATGGAGTTTCCAAAAAGAAAACATGGCAATCATGCATGTTTGTTAGCATTGCAATTTAACCAGTGCTAAGTACAAAGTATCATTCCACTGATGTTCATGTTTATCTCACTTTTCTTTCTCCTTTGCCTCTCCTTTTTCATTACAACCATTTTTCTCTCTAAAACCCAACAAAAGATAAGTTTGGAAAGAAAATACAAAATAAGGTCCATACCAAGCAAAGATCAAGTCAAATTTATGGCCTTCAGAGTACACACCACCATGCACTGCTTGAAAAGTGAAGAACATCCACATTTGATAGCAGGTAGCATAAGGCAGGGGGAGAATTAATATAACCCAAGTACTATAATGCCTCAGGGCAATCATTTAGGAAGATTCAAGAGAATTTTCTAACAGTAGATTTCCAACAGCATCACAGAATGTATTCTCTTGGCAAGGAATGGAAATTAAAAAAGTAATCAGAAAGCATCTGAAACACTCCTTTGATCATAAAATAATATTCCTGATGTAGGAGGAATGATAGCAATTGTATTGAAATAAATTCCTTCCAAATGAATGCCAGGAGCCTTGAAATCAAGACAGGGGTTCCATTCTTGTAAAATTATTATAACCTGAATATAGTGGATTGTGCCTATAGACATTTAAAATAGCTACTGCATTTTGGGATATTGGAATTTCAATAGTGTAAGATCATGAGATGAAATAACAACAACAATAATAATGAAAATAATGATACGAATAGGAATTAGAAGAAGAAGAAGAAGAACTACTTGTTAATATATTTTCTTACAAAAGATGTTATGTTTTGGGAAGCACTGTATAAAACTAGACATACAAATACCCATTTTAATGATACTGTAGGATAAAGGCTGAGTTTGCATAGTTGAGTTTCAAGCTCATGACAGCAAACTGATAACTTAGGCTGCAATTTGTTTTAAGCAGACAAGGTTATGGGGCGAAAATAAAAGTAAGTGTGGTTCACTGAACATTTGCATGCTCTCTCTACATGCAGTCAAAGTTGAGCTTGTACTGGATGCAACATGGGTGTACATTTTTATGGTTCACCTACAGACAGCTTTAGCTGTCTATTGTTGAATATTAATTCTGAACATTACAGTACATAAAGTGAGTTTTGGATCAGTGGCTTGCTTTTGATTGGACGCCTTCCTTGTCTAGCTCAGTTCCCTGCTCTTGGAATGGTAAATTAAATTTTAAAAAAATCAAAAATGGCTGCTGGTGAATAACGATGCATGTGCACACATCATTAGCCATATTGCAGTTTTTCTTTATTCGAAAACACACACCAGTGGCCATATTGCAATAATTTTTCTTCATTAGAAAAAACAATTCTAACATAGCCGCACAAGTGGTATGCATTATAACACATAGCAGCAATTGTTGACTTTTTATTTTTGTTTTGCCAATACAAATGAGTATTGATATTGACAATAGCTTGGCAATCACCTTTTAAAGCTGAGAACTGTAGCATTTGCTTGTAGCAGTCAAGTGACTCAGCTTAGTGAAGAGAGAAGGCAAAATCCACTACAAATAGCACTGGAGCATGCAGAGATGCAGCAAAGAGTAGCAGCCAACAATTACTATGAATATAAATATTTAGTGCATTAAAAAAGCATGCAAGGTTATTTTAAAATCAATATTTACTGTTTTGTAGAAGTCAGCAATTCCAGTGACGGAACACAATTAAAAGAAAGCAGGAGACTGCAATGGTAGCCAGACCTCCCCCAGACTATTGCACAGAAAATAAAACATGACAAATTACGATAAAAACAAATTACAATCAGGGCAGTCACAAAACACTGCTACAGGGATGCACTTCCAGTAAGTCATGGCTTAACGGCCGCTCTCACTTGGTAATTATTTACCAGGGGTGGAGATGATTCAAAACCTGCTAATTATTTACAAGGAGGTGGAGATGATTCAATGTGCTGAATCACAATAAATGAGGAGTATAAAAGGAAGAACATACGGAAAGGATTCAGACACATCACGGACAATGTCCTGCAAATGCAATATGTTTTTTTCTCACTTGTCACCCTTTCTCCCACACCCTGGCATCAACAAAGTCACGAGAAAAGAGGAGGGGAAGGCCCAAGGCAGGTAGGTCGGAGAGTAGGTCTCTGGTGCTTGCAATAGTGTGTGTCGCAGCCTTTCAGTTGTTAGGACTCAGGTTCAAGGCTGGTGGGCTCATTGTACTTTGGGGTGGCCAGCACCCTCCCACTTGTAGTGTCTTACTGGACACGTTCTAGTGTTTTGACAGCCATCCGGCTAAAGGGCTGGCCTTACATCTACACCCCACACCCACCCAACACAGGCGTCACCGGTCAGGTGACCCTGCCAATAAAAAGGACCGGGTGCACGTGCCCATGGCCAGTTGCTAGCACCATGCCACTGTGTCTGCGTCAGGTTATTTTCTAGTATGAGGGCCTAGGGCCCCCAACACTACACCACTGACGGCTGAAGTCTCCTCACTGGGTCACTCTCTGGCACAGTGTCAGTAACTACCTTGTTCTGATCCAGTTTGGCTCTGAAGGGCTGATGAGTCCGAAGGAAAACTGTTGGTGAGACCACCTATGTTGCTCTGTCTGGGAGACAGGAGGCTGCTTATTGTGCAGGCTGCTCCTGGCCCTGGTGCATTCCCCTTACTGCCCAGGTATGAGAGGAAGGGGCAGTGGCACTCTGGGGCACAGTGGACGTGAGGAGGTTAACTCAAAGACAGGGATAACAGACACATTAGGCTGCTAGGCTGGCAGGTAGTGTGGTAGTTGTGGGAGTGGTAGCTGCTGGGGCCACTCTTGAAGCTAGTGAGAGGTCCAAGTATTGAGTCTGCGGTCACCCCAGGAGGTGGGGCTAGTGGTAGGGCACATGATTAAAGAAAACTTCATGAGCCAGGGACTGCTGGGCTTGCTCGGTGGAGGGTGATTGCCTTAATGTGAATTCTTCACACTCTGTTGCATCACCTACTCTGTCTGGCCATACCAGACAGTCTTGGTCTACCAACGCCTTTCCTCTCTCAATCTGAAGTGAAGCTGAGCAGCAGCTCTGCCATTTTACCAGAAACAGGGTTAGGATGAAAAGGATGCCCTTTTATAAATACTAAGAAGAGTGGAGCTGGCCTGAAAGCACGCATAGTGGAAAGAATGCAGAAGGCCTCATGTGATAAAAGAAAATCCAAATCAGATTCCTGCCTGAGACATCACAGACAGGGCATCATTTAAAAGTTGGACAATAATAGGACATCTCCACATATAGCAGATCCCTGTCTGCCTACTCTCAGCTGATAGCAGAAACACTCTTTCTTCCTCATGTGCTCAAATAATGGCTTCAGAGTTGGTTTATAGCTGTATGGGACCAGACAGTACACATTACATGTCCCACACTGCAAACAAATGCAGGGGATTTGTGTTTTGAAATTTTTAATAACGGTTGACTGGTCTGCCATGCTGCCACTGCATAGTAGACTGTCCATCAATTTAGGTTTTGTTTTACCAAACATTGTCCCGCCAGATCGACGGAAGCACTTTCACTGCTGGGCAGGGATCACTTCCACTGGCTCAGGTAGATAGCCGCTGGCCAATCAAACCTTAAATGAGAACCCCAATATCTTCTGTGATGCACATGTTGCCAAAGGAATTTAACCAAGTAGGTAGGGGGAGTGAAAATGTAGGGGAGGAAAATGTCTTCGCTTTAAAGAACTCCATCTGTAATTTTGCCTAGTGAAGCACATAATTAGAGATATCACTTTAAGAAAAAGGTCCAGCATTGAGAAATATAAACCACAGTTTCTGAGGGCCATGCAGTCTCACCCCTGTGACTCGCAAGATCAGAGAGTTTGCCACCCAAAAATATATTTTTACCATGTACTAAAGCCATTTGGCAATTCAGTACAGCCTTTCCCGACTCACAAAACTGGGTTTGCAATGCATTATAAATTGCAAATAGGACAGGGCCTGAAATGAGCATCCAATTCTATTCTTGATTTGAAGTGAAGTGTGTCAGTGATTTGTGATTGCAATTGTGGTTGCAAACTATTGAAAACATACTAACTGATCACACATGATAATAACCCATTTCCAATGGGGAAGCAGTCCATTTTCGATCAGGGACTGTTTCTCTTTCGGAATTGTATTGGGTAGCCTCTGCTCTTGTGAGCCCACTGCCTGCTTCCCCTGATGTCTTCCCAACACAGTATTTTTTTAAAAGCAGCGCCTGCCCTATTTGGGAATGCAAATGAAGGGATAATGGTCGGTTGTTCCTTGCAAGCCACCATCCCTATGTTAATCACAGGGGGTCACAAAGAGCAATCTTTCTAACTAATATTCATTAGACAAGCCGTTCTCCAGCCCACTGCAGCAAGAAATTTTGAGATGCAACCTATTCGTTTATAGGTCACATCACAAACCTACAGATTGTGGATGCAGGAACTACAACTTCAGTGCCGGCCACAACAAGTAGGAGGCACTCCCCACACCCGGAACCACAAACACCCACCACAACCCCATCAACTGCCTCCTCCTGAACATCCCCTCCCTCCACAAGCACGCCACCGAACTCTGGGATTTGATCGACGCTGCCCGACTGGACATCGCCTTCCTTACAGAGACCTGGACCAACCCCACCTTGGTTCCGGACATCGCCATTGCCATCCCAGATGGATACAGCATCCTAAGGAGGTACCGGTCCTCCCGCCCGAGGGAGGACTTGCCATCGTACACAAGTTCGCAATACATATCAAGGCCAGCTCAGAAGAACAGTGCACCACCAAGGAACACCTTCACTTTCTGGGCCACACCGATCACAACTCCTCCCTCCGCAGCACCCTGGTCTACAAACCACCCGCCTCCCCAAGCATTAATTGATGACATTGTAGACATCGCCACCCCCAGGCCCTGGCGTCTGACCACTACCTCCTCCTTGGCAACCTGAACTTCCACCTCGAGGACCTCAATGATCAAACAGAACCACTCTACTCGACAGCCTCGCCACCCTCGGTCTCAGACAGCTGATCACCACGCACATCGCAGG
This sequence comes from Pleurodeles waltl, assembly GCF_031143425.1. Lineage (NCBI taxonomy): Eukaryota > Metazoa > Chordata > Amphibia > Caudata > Salamandridae > Pleurodeles > Pleurodeles waltl. The sequence continues at coordinate 128,524,890 of NC_090450.1, read as the reverse complement.
ATACACACTGGACCTCATCTTGACCTCAAGCAACCGGATTACACTCAAGATAATCTCCACCCCAGACTGGACCGACCACCCCTGCCTAGACTTCAACATCACCATACCCAGTAGCCGCATCCATGTGCCCAGGACCCCCCACAGAAAATGGAACGAAATAACCAATGAGGAACTCAGCACAACTCACGCCAAAACCCTCCCACCTCCCTCCGATGACGCCAACACCACAGCACACAATCTCAACGCATGGATCACTGAATGCGCCGAAACTCTAGCCCCCCTCTGTCTAACATCGGCCAAATGCATACCAAAGAAAGCCAGCTGGTTCACCACCAAACTCCAAGAATACAAATGCACCCACAGGTACCTAGAGGAAAAAATGGAGGAATAGCCAAACCAGCGAAAACCTCGCCTCCTTCAGAGCCGCAACCGCCATCCACCGCCGACACATCAAAGTTGCAAGAAAGAACACACTCTGGGAACGCAGCAGCTCCTCCACACACAACACTAAGGAACTTTTCTCAGTCATCAACAATTTCACAAATCCCCCCTCCGAAGCCACCAGCATCCCCCTGTCGCAAGACGTCTGCATCAAAATCACCACCTTCTTCCATCTCAAGATCCAAGACATCTACAACAGATTCCTCCCGGGAAACCAATCCAGCACCACCACGTACGACCGACCCACCCCCCAGAACCCACCCAGACCATCCACAGCTGGTCCACCATGGAGTAAACAGAAAGCATCATGAAGAGCACCTACTCCTGAGTCCCCACTGACCCTTTCCCGCACCACATCTACGTCAAAGCCAGCACATCCATCACCCCGAGTTCTGGAACACGATAAACCCCTCCATTTGCTCCAACACTGGCACCTTCCCCGAGGACTGAAAACACGCCGAAGTATGCCCCCTCCTGAAGAAACCCTCAGCCGACCCATCAGAACCAAAGAACTTTCAGCCCATCTAGCTGCTACCCTACCCGGCAAAGTACTGGAGAAAGCCATCAACACACAACTACGAAATTTCATCGAGGTCAATAACTCTCTGGACAGCTCCCAGTCCGGGTTCCACAGCAACCACAGCACGTAGACAGCCCTTCTTGCAGCCACCAATGACATCCAATTACTTCTAGACCACAGCCACACCGCAGCACTCATTCTCCTCGACCTCTCAGCGGCCTTTGACACGGTTTCCCACAGCAACCTGTGCACCAGACTCCACGACATAGAAATCCACGGAACAGCCCTGAAATGGATCCACTCCTTCCTCTCTGGAAGGACTCAGAGTGTCAGGCTCCCTCCCTACACATCTAAATGCACAGGAGTCAGCTGCGGAGTTCCACAAGGATCCTCTCTGAGTCCAACTCTTTTCAACATATACATGACCCCACTCGCAGCCATCGTGAGAAGCCACGAAATGAACATTGTGTCATACGCAGATGACTCACAACACATCATTTCTCTCACTGAAGACCCTGACATTGTCTAAAGGAAATTTCACTCTGGAATGGAACAGTCACCACCTGGATGAGAGAAAACTGCCTCAAGCTCAACTCTGACAGGACAGAGCTCATCATCTTTGAAAAATGCCACCTCAGCATTGGACGACTCCTGGTGGCCCACATCTCTCAGCACCTTACCTTTACCGACTGAGCATGCACGCAACCTAGGCATCATCCTCGACTCCCCCTATCTATGACCAGACAGTTAAACTCAGTCACCTCCTCCTTCTGGCACACCCTCTGCCAACTTCGGAACTTTTCAAATGGATCCCAGCAGACTGCTGCAGGACAGTCTCCCACGCCTTAGTCACAAGCAAGCTTGGTTACGGTAACGCTCTCTAAGTCGGCACCATGACGAAAACCATCAAAAAGCTGAAACTCATCCAGAACACTGGCTCAACTTTGTCCTTAACCTCCTTGCCAAGAACATATCTCCCAGCACCTGAGGAACCTCCACTGGCTCCCGATAAAAAAACAAATCACCTTCATATTACTCACCCAGATGTACAAAGCAATACACAATGTCGGACCGGCATAGCTGAACCACTGCGTCTCCTTCCACATCCCCGCCAGATCCCTTTGCTCTGCTCAACTGGCTCTGGCCACTATCCCTTGCATTTGAAAAACCACCGCCGGCGGACGATCCTTCACCTACATCGCAGCAAAGAGCTGGAACAACCTTCCCCTAGACCTCAGACAAAGCCCATCACTCACCATCTTCAGGAAGAACCTCAAGACGTGGCTCTTCGGATGAGGCTCCACCCTCCCTCCACCCCTCAGTGCCTGAGACCCTCAAAGGTGAGTAGCCGCGCTTTACAAAAACTGATTGACAGGTAAGTTATAAAAATATGGTGCACAATTTGTGGCCACTTTTTGTGACTTGTCTCTTGTCTGCTTCTACATTGAGCCCATAAATGAGTCTAGGTGCAGCATTTGCATGGCATCTTTTTTTGGGGCTGTCTAACAATTTTTACTTTTGATGATGTAAGTTCATATCCTTATGAAACTTTGAGAAGTCACACGTTGGAAGTTGCCTCACATGCATTCTTAAGAAGACTAGCTTCGCAGTGCTGGCCACTTGTGCAAATCTGAGCACAATGAGTATGAGCAGCATTCTGCCTAGTATGCACTGAGACCGCCAAGCAACAATTTGTAGGCTGTTCCACTCACTTGTTGACTCAAGTTTTGTTGAGCTGTGGTATTGATAGCTTTCATGTGCTTCATTGCTTGTCATTGCGACTGTTGGGAATTACTTTTATTCCACTCAGAAACGGGAAACATGGGTGAGTAGCCTGTTTTGCCGGTGTGAGTAGCTCATCCAGCCCAGGTTTTTAGTACCATTCTGGTACTTGCGGTCTGCTTTGGATATTCAGCTCTACATGTGCCTGGATGGAAAATACTAGACTTGATTAGTTACTCAACATGGAGTTGGGAAACCTGAGAGCTTTGAAGTTCTGCAAAATCCCAGGTATGTTACAGTGATCTCCATCTTGCTAGCAAAGTATTTATTAGGTTAAATTGAAATAAAGATGGACTGTCTTGATAAAAAAAAATTGCAGCCCGGCATCCAACCAGAGGACCCTAATGACCGGTAGTGGCCCTTCCTTAAGGGCAGAGGGTCCCGCCCCACAGTTTTGCTGACAGAATAGCGGTCTGTTAGTTTGAGTAGAGATCAGCCTTGTAGACATGGGTTATGTTCAGGACAGGCAGGCTGTCTGAGCTTTGCCAGGCTAAGGATTTCACAGCCCTGTGGAGGTGACTTCCTCAGCTCACCAAAGTGCATTGAGGTCCTCTCTTTCATGAGTGGGGTGGGCATCACAGATAGATTCGGTCATGGGTGCTCAGGGGTGAGTGTCAATCAATGAACCCTCGTCACAGAGTGCAATGGGGTCAGCAATTCTCACTCCCATTCTGTGACAAGTAAAGGACTGCCGCTTCCTCTCATCAGCTCTCGCCTCACACATAGGTGTTCACACCATCCCACAAGCTCTTCATAACAGAGAACTTTGGAGAGATTCTTCAAATTGCCACATTTACACCTTACTATAGCAAGTTAAAGGTTACACATTCATCTGTGATTTTGCACTCTTGTACTGGAATTTTTTTTGTTTTTTGCATGAGCATGGAAATGATTCAAGTTTATCTCTAGGGGCGACTGGTCAAGTCTTTATGGAGACAAAACGTGTAGGGAAATGTTTACAATTCAAAGTTGGTAGAAAAGGTAGATGGTGGCCATACAAAGTACTGTGGGTTCAGATTAAGACCACCTGCCCTCTGGGCTTGGTAATATGCACCTGGTACATCTTGTGTACATCAACTGCTTTCCACATGTCCATCTTGTTCTTGTGAGGTTTTCCTACCACTTGCAAGGATCTAATTCACTGTGGCTCCACAATGCCCACAGACTCAGAGTGTTTCAGAGGAGGCATGTGACACCCCTAGTGACCAACAAGAACCTGCCAACCTTGTCCACCAGCTTGCTTGTTTTTAGCCAGCATAGTAGACCCCCCTCAGGTGTTAAGGAGTAGTGGGAGTGCACCTGCTCCACAACACTTTGCCATAGCTCACACTCCTTTGTTTTGATTCTAAATGCTTAAATATGCAGGGTGCTAGCCCATCCTGTACTCACAGACCATGGTCCACTTTCTTTACTATACCTGCCTTGTACCTTCCCATTATGTACAGCACTTTGTTCATGCAGTTCCCTACTTCTCTTGCCTGTGATCTGCCTGTGCCCAGACTCTGCAGGCAAGATTGCACCTGGCCTTACTCCATGGGTAGCAACTTAATCCTTGGTTGTGAGCTGTATGTGGTGATCCTTCTTCTCCTGCAAGGCAAGCATTGCCCTATCTCTGCAGGCAAGATTGCACCTGGCCTTACTCCATGGGTAACAACTTAATCCCTGGTTGTGAGCTGTATGTGGTGATCCTTTTTCTCTTGCAAGGCAAGAATTGCCAAGAGAGTTCTGGCTAGAAGCAGCAGGTGTATTGGTTGCCTGAGTGATTCCAAAAAGGCAGCAAACACTTATGCCTCAGTAAAAGATAATGTTGAGGATTTCCAGCAGAAATCTGAGACACTTTTATTGGATACTGATCTCCTAAAGATGAGATGGAGCTGGGGATTGTTGGCAGGAGGATTTATTTGAAAATTATTTATGACTTGACTTTCTCTTCCACACATAGGGCCAGATGTATCATCCCGGCCCTTTGCGATTCGGTAATAGGGATTTTTAAGAAATCGCTATTACCGACTCGCAAAGTGCCATGTATCACAATTGCGATTCGGTAATAGCGATTTCTTAAAAATCGCAAATGCTATTACCGAATCGCAAATTGCGATACCGGCCCCATTCGCAGCTATGGGCCTGTTGGCCCATAGCTGCGAATTTTTTGCATTTCCAAAATTGCGATTTCTGAACCAGAAATCGCAATTTTGGAAATGCCAAAGGCTAGGGTGCTGGGGGCCTAAGGCCCCCTCTGCTGCACTCCAAAATCATTTTTAGCAACATGTTAGGTACACACATGCCAAAAGGGCATGGGTGCTTTGCATGTTCAATTTAAAAATGCAGTTTAACTGCATTTTTACATTTTGCACCAGGTTACCACCTGGTTGCAGATCATGGTATTTTGCATGTGCAAAATGCCATTCTGCGAAAAATCGCAATTTGCTATTTTTTTCAGCATTGCCTTGCGACCTGGATTTTGCGAATCGCAAAATCCAGGTCGCAGCGCTAGAAATCGCAATTTTAGCAATTTATACTTTGTGGTCTGCGAATGCCTTTCATGCATTGCAGACCACTATTTTGCACTCGCAAACGGCCGAATTTACCGATTCGCACCGTTTGCAAGTGCAAAATATTTTCATACATCTGGCCCATAGACTGTTGTAGGCTGACACCAGTGTTTACCTTGTAAACAAATATGTGCAGTTGGCCAGAGTTGTGCTAAGAAGCTGGTGGACAGTGGTATTGAATGTCAGGGGCTCCAAATACCAAGGTTGTGTAGTCTTGATTTGACCACATGCCTCTTCCATCCACCACCAGACACTTCCTGTATCTCTCATCCGTGCTTTCTTTCTTTGTCACAGTTTTTTTCCTTTTCTTCTTCTTTCCGTCTTTTGTGTGTTTTTCTCTCTTGCTCTAGGTCTAAATTTCGTGAGGAAAAATGAACTTGGGCCCCATAATGAGTGCCAATGGGCCCCACTTGCAGCTGCCAGCTCAAATTAAGGCCTGGCTCATTTTGCCTTTCAGCCCCTCACATACCAAATGTATTTTTATTGGCATTTTGACAAATATACAAAGCAAAATGAGCATGGTAGGCCAATATACACCTTTGCGAGAGTACACAGCAACTTTTGTTGTTTTTTTTTTTCCTTCATACCCACACTCCAACATATCTACTCATGCATCCCTAACCCCACAGGGTGACTGCACCTATCATCATGAAACCTCAGGTCACCCCCCTACTCAGGTGTACCATGATAGTGATAGACACAAACAGAGTGTCCTGGGGCATGCTCCTCAGTTATCGGGGTGACATCACTTACAGGGTTCGGCATGGGATCCCGGGTTCAATATCTAGGCACATGTTGCCCTCCTGAAGGTCTGGGGTGTGGTAGTCATGCCACAGAGTAAAAGAAATCTAACCACACCTTAAGCTAACTTTAACTACAGTCTAAGGGGGTCTAAGGGGGCGGTGTGAAACTCAAAGGAGGCCGTTAGGGTGAATAGTCCCAGGGAATAATCCAGCGGGTTGACTGGGGTGGGCCGCCACATCTGTCACTAAGCCCATGGACAGTCATCGTACTCCCAAACATCACGACCGATCAGGGTCTCCCCACCCTAAGTTGCGAGTGATAAACTGGCTGGCCGGTAGCCTAGTCTGCTCTGACAGATCCCGCAGTAGGATAAGGGCACCCATTTGGTAGCAATCCCTCATCATCACCTTCTCCACTTCTGTCCAAATGCTTATCTGCCCTATGGTGAAGAAGATAAGGGTATCTCCGTGGGAACTCCACCAGCGGCAACTCTGGGGCATAAAGTACCGCCCTCCCCAACCGCCTCACACAGCACTGCCAGCAGCTCAGTGCCATGGACAGAAGGGGCCCGGCAAAGGTACCTTCATTGCAGGTCTGTGCAGTTTGGCCAACAGCTTCCCTTGGTTAGGTTCAGCCCTAGTTCTACTAACCCCATACCATCCAACCATTTAGTAATCCACTGAAGTTGCACTGTTGTGAAATACACCTGAATATCTGAGACTCCCAGCCCTCTCTCCAGTGGGGGCTGGCGAAGGGTGTCCAGTCCATTTTTGTAAAAGCCTCCATCCCAGTTTAGTTCCCGTAGGAAAACATTGAGTTGCATGAACCAGGGCACTGGAACCCCCACCAGGAGGTTTGCAAAGTAGTAGAGAAGCTGCTGCAGCATGACCATCTTCGAAACCACTATTCATGCCATGATAGGACCTAAGCGACTGCAAGGCCCTTCCCAAGCTGTCCTAACGGTAGTCTGCCACCTCATGGAAGATCTGTTTGCTTAAATACTTAAAGACGCGCGGTGCCCAAAATATATCAGAAGGGCAGCTGACAGGACGGAGGACACCCTGGACCATAGGGAAGACATACATCTTACCCCAGGTTCACTCGCAGCCCTGAATAGGTGTCAAATTTCTCAAGTAGCCGCAGCACATAGGCAATGCCTGGGTCACAATTCTGCAGATAAATCAACAAATCATCTGCCTAGAGGGAGATGATATGCTCCTTCCCCCTACAGTGATTCCCCTGCCCTGTGCATGAAACCACTCTGTCAGTGGTTCAATCACAATGGCAAAGAGGAGGGGCGACAACAGGCATCACTGCCTTGTGCCCTGGAAGACTTCATAGGACTCCAAAACTGTGTGCCCCACAGCTGGTTACCGCCCCCCCCAGATCCTCTGGCGCCCCCTTAGGCATGCTCCGAAGGGCCAGACTCTCCAGCAGGATTCTTGATGTCACCAGAGTGTGGTCTTAGGTGGTCGATGAAGAGAGATATATTAGTCGCTGAATGCCAAATTAATCTCCCCTGGAGAGAAGTTTCAGTCCCTTACTTAATCTCCTCTAGGCTGAACATGATACTATGACATGACCTGGACAGCTAATAACGTTATTTCTTTTTTCAGTTTCCTCACATTCAGTTTACTTCCGCATCCGTGCACATGGGTTTAACTTCATGTTAGGATATTTGGTGAATGACACGCCACAAATAAATGCACTCTTGACTTGGTAGTTAGGTCTGGGGACCCTGAATTATCCCTGCATCAGTTTTCTTCTTTTAAGAACAAAAGACTAGGCATGAGTTCCCAGGGAGAACTACCAGGCCAAGGTGGGATGGGCAAGGGCGTGGCTTCTGCAGGGATGTTTGCATTCATGGTTTAGTAGTTGGTTCTGGGGGCCATGAGTCGGGCCTACTATGTCTGTGTTGTTTTATTCGTCATTCTTATTTTTAGAAGATGTTTTATCCTGTTCATTTTTTGGATTAGGATCTTAAATATAAATATAGTGACTTGTTTGACAAACAAATAGTAAATCTGCACCAACAGAAGTACTCCTTGAATGGGTGCACATTTTCTACTTTTTGGAATTCACAAACATTGGCAGAAGTTGGGCTGGAAAGCTATGCCTCTCAAGTTTCCAGGCATACGACTAGCAATACAGCACCCAAACGTTTATGGGATGACTGCCTGCAAATAGTCTAACCAGTGGCATCCATGGGATAGCATTCCAACCCATTGTTTTTCATCTATTGTGCCACTCTAGACAGCGGCCCACCAAATGCAAATCAGTACTGAACTTGTTTCTTATGGAAACAATCCAGACTAACCTTGGTCATCTCACTTCTCCACCCTGCAGCCCACTGCTTTTTTAGTTGGGAAATCTGAGATTCACACACTCTGATTCTAACTGGCTTAGCTATGCCCCTGTCCTTGAAGTGACCAGTTCTCAATTATTTCACCAGTATTTTACTCCTCTGGCTTCACTACATTCTGGGTACTTCTGGACCTGCCTGTTCTTCTGTCCACAAGTGCAGCTTTATGATTAGGTCCCGCCTACTAGGCACATGTGCTGTGTGTTATGAGAAGTACTGTTAGTTTATGATGGGCTTAGTGTTTGTCCATTGCTTACTCCTGGTTAGGTTCATTGTCACTCTCGTTTGCTTGCTTTTTATTTGTTAGCTTTTTTAGGCTTTCCTTCCTCTTCTTGAGTTTGTCCCTGCCCGATGCATGGACGCATTACATGTGCCATTCCACTGCTCATTTTAGGGATGGCAATTTGTTTATTTAAACACTCCCAAAGAGCTCATATGTCTCCCTAGGACGCTTGCTTTCTGCACTCTGTGCTCCTGTAGGGAACTGGGTTCTGGTTGTTATACCCTCCTCCCCACACTTTTTGCCTATTTTTTAGATGCAACTTTGATTGAAGTGCACTGGGTTCCTGCAAACCAGGACAAGATAGTGCCAGTGTTCCATCCTCAAAACAAGAAGTCCCTAGTAAATGGTACCCCTGGTATCCAAGGCATGGGTACTGAAGAGGGCCCCTCAGAGCTGCAGCACAACATGTGCCACTCTGAGGAAACCAGCACCAACCTTATGCAGACTGTCAATGCAGGCTGCGTGACAAGGTACTCCCAAAATTGAAAACACAACATGGCACACACGTGTGTGCCATGTCTCCTAAAACACTTTTTGAAATAACTGTAAGTCACCTCTACAGCAGGCCTTCAGGCCTAAGGCAGGGTACATTATATTACAAGTGAGGGCATATATACATGAGCACATATACCACTAAGGTGTTTTTGTCAATTCTTAGGCACAGTAAGTGCACAGGGAAGCAATTTTAAATAGATGTGCTGGGCACTAGTAATTACGACTTCCCCAGCTAAATGATGGCTTCTCTGAACCTAGGGATGTTTGGTATCAAACATCTGATATTAACAAAAAAACCACTAATTTCAGTGATGTATTTATTAATACATGCATCCAGAGTGCACCTAAGAGGTGTCCCCTTAAAAGCCTACCAACTGCTGGTGAGCTCACTGGCCGGTTCTGGCCAGCCTGCCACCAACAGACACAAATCTGACCTCCCAGGGTGAGAACCCCCGCTCTCAAGAAGTCAGAAACATAAGCCTGTCCGGGCTGGGGTGTTATCCACCCCTCCCCACTGGATGACCTGCATTCCAAACACAGGAGCTTCAAAGAAGCTCTCTGCCCTTGGTATGCAGTCCTGGCCGTCCTCAGTGGAAGGTGCCAATCCTTCTGACTCAGGGACACTCTTGCACCTGGACAGGTGGGAAACTTAGCTATGCATGAGACGTGTCAAACTTCGATACTGGGAACACCCTTATGATGGCCAGCCTGAAGTGGACACCACTGAGGAAAGTCTGCTATCTTGCATGTGGTAGAATTTAGGGACTCTGGACACTGTGATGCCCACTTCTCACAAGAAGTAGTCAATTACGGGGTGTAGTGACCCCAAGGGTAAGTAGCCCATTGGCTACTACCGTTCACTCCCGCTAACATCCCGTAAATTGCGTATTTAGGGGTCCCCCTGAAACCAGATCCCCAGATCTTTGCTGGACACAAAAAGTGGACGAGACATCTTCTAAATCCGAGAACTAAGGAGCATGATTGACTTAGCGCCAGCCCTGCCAGCCTTCCTTCTGCACGCAACCCTCGAAGAGCGACTGACCTGTCCTGCCATTGCAACCCTCCAAGAAACTGGGAGAGCTGCCAGTGTTCCGCAAACCACGAACGATAACTCCCTTCGAGTGGAGGAGCTGCTCCCCTGCATCTGCAGGCACCTAACAAAGGGCTGAGCAGGTCAGGAATGCCAAAAACCAAACGCCGGACATCACCACCACACCTGAGCAGCTTAGCCAATGGTGTCAGCTTGGTTCCCAGGCCCTCCAGAAGAGAAGCCTACCCTGTGCACACATACTGTGGACTTCACAAGGGCATTTGCAGACTGTTTCTGCTGACCCTCTGGAACCTCGAGTGACCAAGAGGCAAAGACCCGATGCCCTAGGACACCTCTGCACCCGTCTACCGCCGACCCAGAAGAAGAGAACCAAGGGTGTTCCACGTCTCCCCACCTCGTGAACCCTGAGCCCACTTGTTGGCTTGGTCGGACTAGACCACCAGTCTACACCTGGAGAGTGTTTCTGCAGGCCCCCCCAAGGAAATCTAGTGCTTGACCCAACACCAGAAGACACCCGTGCCCTACAGCCCAAGGAGGTGTGGACTGATGGTGTCCCCATGTGCCCAAGGGCCTCAAGGGTCAAGCCCCCCTGTGGGTTTCCCTGGACTGCCCTTCCAGTCCATCCTTCAGTGACTTTGCAACCAGACTGATCCCCATAGACTTGAATAGGACACCCAATGCCATAACACACTTTTCCACTCAGACGCACCAGAGCTCCCCAAGGTGACCTGTTGGTGTGGCCTTGGACGTTGCCCCCAAAACCCCTCATGTCCAGGAGATTGGTCTTGTAAGTCATTGTGCGCTCCCTGGATTGCCGTCTTTGTTTTTGTTCATAGGATTGCATTGTAGCTGTCTCAAAAATGCGCTGTCTACTTTAAAAAACTTAAAAAATTAATAACTCAAAAAGTACTCACCTGACTTTGGTGATCTTGGTATCAACATTTATATAAAAAGATGTGTTATTTTTATTAATTGGTGTTGGATTTCTTTATTGAGTGTGTGTCAAACACTACCCAAAAAGAGAGTATTTGAGTTGTAATTTGTGCCACTGTGATACCTCGGGGGATTGCTTAGACTGTTTGAACAGTGTACCTCATTTTGGTCCACTATATAAAGAACCAGCTTTCTACAGTTCCACTCTCTCTATTCCCCGTGTGGTTCTCCCGTGCCTTCTCACCCATTTACTTTTCCTTCCCCCAAGCACTACTTGCTCTCTCTCCCCATTAGTTTACTTCCTTCACCGGATCCTCCTTGTTGCTTCCCCCCATCCACAGCCCCACAGGGAGAAAATTACTTGGACGCCTTTTGTATCAGCAGAGCCGGGGAAAAAATACTGCAACTTCAATTCTAAAGGGGTGTGTGGTGGTACTAAGAGACCTGGGATGCACCATCATGGTCTCTGGTGTCACAGTGGAGGTCAAGTCCTCCGCTTTCTTTCACTTTCACTGAAGAGTACAACTCCCCACTCTGACTGACACGTAACACCAGCTGTGTTCCTGCCATCTGTGAGACTCTGTAGACTAAGGCCTATACTTAAGAAAACTTTGCGCTGCCTTTGCGGCATTTTTTATGATGCAAAAGCAGCGCTAACCTAGTGCTATATTTATATACTGTGGCTAGACTCATCTAGCAAGAAAATTTCAGAGTTAGCGTCATATTTTGGGAGCGCCACCCCACCTTGCGTCGTTTAGCGAAAATGACATGCAAGGTAGGTGTTCCCTCCCAAAAAACGACGCTAGCCCTCTAGCGCCATATTTACTGCCCAATGCGAAAACGAAGCATGTTAAGGAACTGGTCCCAAAAAATTATGTTAGTCTGATTAGCATCAAAATTGAACGCCTGGTCAAACCAGGCGTTAAAATGAGGCCCGCACACTACTACATAAGGAGCATTGGCAACCCCCTGGACAACATGGATCTGTTATTGCTCCAGCTCAGCACACGCCATAGACGACAGCGACAACAAAATGTCCTACCAGCACCACCGCAGCAAAATGTCCTACCAGGACCACCGCACCCCAAACACCACCACAGCAGCCACAAAGGCAGCGCAGAAGGTGGGAGAGGATATTTTGACAGTGCACAATCATTCTTGAGCTCTAGGAACAAGATGTCGTCAGACTCTATTGTCTGAAGCGGAAGTCAATTGTAAGCTTGCTGTACCTCATTGCACCAGACATCATTGCAAGGGTGGGCACTCCAACAACTATTCCACCCATGACCAAACTCCTGGCTGTCCTCCATATGCTGGCGTCTGGATCATTTCAGACAACTGGAGCATAAGTCAGTGATATCTCCCAGCCAAACGTCTCGGCCTTCCTTCCAAAGGTTATGGATGCAATCATCCGCCTCACACCCCACCACATTCAGTTCCCCTACTCCCAGCAACTGCAGCAAGAGACTAAGCAAGGTTTCTACCAAATTGCTGGGTTCGTGCATATGCTGGGTGCAATGGACTGCACCTATGACCAACTTTTGCCACCTGCTGCAACGGAACACCTCTTAAGGAACTGCAAACACACCCATTCAATAAATATGCAGGCCATCATGGACCACCATGGGCTCTTCGTAAACATCCTAGCTGAACATCCTGGCAGCATCCATGATGCCTACATATTCCGGCACTCCACAATCAACGAGAGGTTCAGGATGGACAATATGGCAATGACCTACTCGTAGGTAAGCCACCATACCAACTATTACACCGAAAACACTCCAAACTTGTAGGACAAACGATACATACACCACACTAAAAACACATCGACAGGGGAGCAAAGATGTACAGACAACAACACATATGCCACATGTCACACTACACCGCATTCATTGCACATCACACACACATACACTCATATGTACATAATACAGGCTCAACCTGACTGACACACCATGTGAAGGAGAGGTGGAGCTATGTCCCCTTTCAATACAGAAGCTGGGCCGAAACCACTACAAGTGTCCACAGGTTGACAACTAAAATACAGATCCCTCACACATAACACCTAACAAGGAATAGCTCAGCTATGTGAATGGCACTGGCCATGTCAATGTAAAGAAAGTCACATATAGGCACAGCCCCACATTTGTCATGGTATAGAAGCCTCGTGCAGCACCAATATCAAATACCAACCAAGTGTTGCCAGCACCAACTACATATCACCAAAACATATTAGACATACCCATTGTGTTCACCTTCAACTCTCTGGTGCATTGTGTCGCACACATAGGAATACAACATCACCAGTCATGTAAGACCATGTGTAGGTATGGACACCTCACAGCACACCTACAACCATACCAGGTAATTCCAGCAGCTCCCTAACGTGATACCAGGGTTCCAACAGGGGACTGTGGCAGCTGGACAACTGACAATGTACTGTGAGAGGCCAGAGATGCATGTGAATGAGGAGACATGGGACTTGGCAGGGCTGGTAAAGTGATGCAGAGCATTGCCAAACACCACATCATTCCCTCTCCTGTCACACAGGTGTCTGAAAACTCATGCATACATCACAAAAACATACCAAACAACTGTGCCACACTGTTTTCATGATCCACATGCCTATACGTATGCTAGCCAGCAATTGGCAACAATAACACTTTGTGCAAAGGAGCTTTTCCAAGGGAAAAGGGGTGGAATATACATGCTACACACAGGGCACAACACCTGTGTCATGGCACACAACACACAAAATAGGTTCAAAGTCCCAGAACATCTACCTTCTGCAGGTCTAAAGTGAAGGGACAGAGGGCTACATGTCAGGAAAGTGGTGCAGCATCGTCAGAAGCGCCACTGTAGTTGTGCCCCTTTGATGCACCCTAATGCCACCATGTGGGCGCTGTATACAATATAAGGTGTAGCTTGGCGCAGAGTAGGTGCAATTGTGTCAAGATAATGAATGCAATTGATGGACTCTGTAGGAGAACTGACAACATACCTGACCATTTCATGCACAGTACAAAGGGACCCATTCAAATAAATGGTGTCCCCCCTCCTAACGCCTGCTCTGTGCAGGTGTTTAAAGTATCTGTGAAAAATAATGCCTAGGAACCTTGGAGAATTCTCCGCACCAATTTTGCTAGCCCTCCTACTGTGTGCATCTCCCCCTTGTACACATGTTGCCTGGCACAGACAAAATCTGCTACAAAGGGTCACTAAGTATTGCACTGCATGCGTAGTGCCACGTAGAAACATGGTGGCCTTGTAGGGCTACCATAATGTCAATACTAATAACGCTATTGTGGTGCAAGGAGGTGGTAGTTTCCACTAACATTAGGACACAGCCACAAATATGGACAACACAACACATATTTGGCATGGTCAAACTGTATTTTCAGAATTATTTTGATAATCACCAGGTCGCTGAGGCACAACCCATGATAGTACCGTCCACCACCACACACCAATGCAACCATTTAACCATACAGGAATACACACAATACAATATGCAAGTCTGAGTCACCTCTCCATTCTAAAACTAAGATCTGCCATGGCACATAGGAAAACACAAATGTACATGACTGGCACATGTTCTCACATTCCTTTGCAGCCGACCAAGGTTACGGCAATCAGCCATAGGTGATGACCCCTTTTGGAAACCTGACAACGGAGGAAGAGCGGGCATACAATGAAGGCCACAGAAGGACACAAAATGTGGTGGAGAGAACATTTGGGCTCCTTAGGTCAAGGTTCAGGTTCCTGGCTCTGACAGGAAGAAGCCTGTTGTATGCACCACCTCTGGTATGCAAGATAATCCTTGTATTCGCAGTCTTGCATAACATTTGTATTCCGACTAATGTCCCATGGGAAGAAGTATTAGATGTCCCCAATGAGGAGGAGGATGACAATGGTGCAGCACAGGTGGAGGGGGAACAACAAAACACTGCTGCAGGAGTTCGCAGGAGGCAACAAATTGTACTGAACTTCTTCACCTAGACACTGTACAACAAAAATCACCCTGTAAATATCACCATTAAATTACTTTGCACCGGATTGTCCATGGCGTACTCATTATCTGATTCATATACCATTGGTAAGTTGCCCATACCGCAGAGAGCAGCAAAAACCACAACAGTTGCATAGAATGTTGAAACATAGGTTGTGATTTATGAGGGTCTAGCACCTACATGCCGCACATCAGCGTCACATTACTCACACTCATGTGGTTCCCTAAGGTAGTGGTTCCCAAACTTTTTCGACCCGCGGCTCCCTTCACCTATATTTGCCATTGCCCGCGGCTCCCATTACGTTACTTTTTTTTTTCGGGTGGGCGATGTAAGCCCAGCCTCGGGAGTACTTTAATTATATCAACGAGCATAACATGGATGTTTTGTATGTTTCCTCCTCCTTGCTTGACCACATCTCCTCCAATTCAACCTCTCATTCTTAAACGTCTAAAAAATGTAGCCACATCTCCCCCCTGTGACACACTTGCTGTCCTCCATGCACGTATTTTCTTCTCTGTTTACAACGTCATTACATTGCCTTGACCACACACACATCTCACACCTCACCTTTGGTGCACACATTCTGTCATCAATCTGGACACTTTCTCCTCTAAAACTACTTAACAGTACTTGATCATTCACCAGTGCTTAATTTGTGCTTGTTGTTTCCGGTGCTAAGCAAGGAAGAGAAAAACGAAATAGTGTCACAATGGGTGAAAACAGAAAGCTGCAAGAGTGAGCTGAAGGGGCAGGGAGTGGCTTTAAAATCATTGAAGAGGCCTGAGATGGCTTCAGTATTACACTGCCTCAGTATTCCATTTTCGCACATTTAATTGCAGCAGCCACATGTTTAAAAGGAGGACTTTGGGCACCGGCACGTTTTTATTTACAAATTAAGCACTGCCGTTCACACTCCCACTCTGCAGTTTCTTGAGAATTTAGGAGGCACCGCTGCCTTAAATTATTTCAAAGGCTTTAGCTTTTGATAACTGTGCTTTCCAAGTTCCACTTGGTCTGTACCTCCCATAGCCGTTTTTCTGGCATCCCAACGAAAATTGCCTTCCCCTGGCAGTAAGACTCAGTAAGTAAACTGATTTGGGCATGCAAGTGAGGGAGGACTGTGGTCCTATAATTTATTTTTAACAATTTACTAGCATTTAGTAAACACAAATGGGGAATAAAGGAAAGGTGTGCTTAATAATAAGAAAAGGGTGGAAGGTTAATCTTTCACAAAGCAGAAATGCTGCAATTTTCCCCTGGACTTGTCATCAACAAGGAACTAATAATTCTAATAATGTCTTCTAACCTAAATAAACAAACTCAACTTCTGTGTGTGTGCTGAATCAAGCTGTTAGCAGTTTTCTCCTGTCCGGAAACTACACAGGGGCCTCGTGCTCGCCCCTGGGAAATATCCATCTGTTTTAAAAACAGAACATTAGTTATTAATAATAAAATAATTACTATATCGGCGCTGCTTAGGAGAATTTCCTGCACATTCCTGTGATCTCCGGTCCTGCCGTGCCCTCTCTCTCACCCTAGATTAGAAATCCTAATAATAATAACTATAATTACCTGATTATTGTAAATTCAACAAGGAACACGTCCCGATGCGCACTTCAAGAGGATCCCACGGGAGCAATAACATTCCAGTGCTCTCTTCTGAATTTCTGACCGGCTGAGGAAGGCTTTTATTTAAGAACTAATCACGTTTGGTGAAACCATGCTGCAGAGGGCAAGACCTTGACAGGTGGGGCTTATGTAACTCCCCCACATAAAATGCTAAAAAGTTACTCCGCCGCAAAATACTTTTAACTCGTCATAAACAGGTCATTTATAAACTGCACGCATAAATCTTTTTAAAATGTTCATATCATGTTTCCAAAATGTGCGTGGCGCCCCTGGCCACTTTTAACGGCGCACCAGGGTGCCGCGGCGCACAGTTTGGGAACCACTGCCCTAAGGCATAGATCCACGCACCAGAAATGCTAAGTGACATAATGTATGTATTGGGCAAATTCCAACCCCTCGCATCACATCATGCCTACGCCAGGCAAGATGTATGCAATGAGGGCGAACATATGGTACGGTGTGTTTCAAAACGGTGTACTTGAAACTAAGGAACTGAACTGTGTCACATCTCAGGAGGGTAGCTATAACACCAGCACTGAGCACGTGTGACAAGGGGGAAAACCATTGGTATCAATGGACAATTATGTACTGGTCAGGGTTAGGGCCAAAGGTTAGACCCTAACCCTGCACAGTATATCATTGGTGTTACATACCGTGAATGCTATTGGCCCCAACCCTGCTGCATGGTGTGCTGTCTCTCAAATATAGCACACACATGTTGGCTGTGGAGTGCGCTAAGGGCCACAATACAAGTGGGTCAGCAATGGGTGCTGCCCCACTCTCCACACATATGCCCCATAGCCAGGAATGATAAAAAAAATGTGAGAAGGCACCACCACATGAATATGTGGCTGGAATGTAGGAATAATCTGTAGCACTTCCAATGTACATTCTTAGACACATATCACATAATTGTGTGGTCTTTAGATATGCCTGCAGCTAATATGGAAATACATGTGAAGACTGCTGTACCAGTGTATGGCTTAGGCAGGAAAGGGTTAGCAATTACCTACAATGGTTGGTTTGTGTCTGCAAGGTAACCCAGTAAAGTCTGTATGAGTCTATCACACATGACATATGAAAACAAACTTCTCAATGACCCTCACATATCTGACCAAGAGAAATTGACATACTCAGACCAAAACCCAAAAATGTCTAGGTCTCCCACAGCCAATCCTGTTTGGGGTATACATGTAAGTCTAGCAATGTCCAAACGTGTCACAGACCCATCCAAAATTGTATGAGTGAAGGAGACAGAAATGTTGCAAGTGGCATTTCACAAAATCATAGCTGAGATGACTTCACTCACTAACAAGATACATTCATGGTGAATGTGACATAGTTTGTGGAATGTAGATGTGAGTGCATGCCCATGTACACCAAAGGATGAGAGACTCCCTCAGGCACCTGGAGATACAACATGGGGAGGATACCCTGACACTATACAAGTGCTGTGGCTGGTGTACTGTCATGTGTATATGAAAGTCATGCTATCTAGAAAAGCCTGGGAATGGGAGGGCTATCACTTAGCCAGTAGAAGAAGATGTGTTCATCTACAAAGCACACAAGTCTCATGTAGCATCCTGTCCAGGTATGACAGGACAATGTTGCAGTAGAAGATGTGTACAAAGGGTAAGCAGCCTAAAGAATGCCAGAAATCTGGGACTGAATCCATTCCAAACAAGATATGGCGTTAGTATTGGAGAAGGAAAACACATAGGCCAATACTGACTGCACAACACAACAATGTTATCATGAAATCACCAGACATATATTCACAGAGGATGTCTAGTACAGTACATAACCCATTTATGTTGGCAACAACAACTATGTATTTGCTTATCGCATACCATTGTGAAAGAAGATCATTGACAGATTACATTATCAGGGGACACCCAGTGCAGTGCCACTCTTCCTTTGCCACTTAGGGCACCCCTACCACCACCATGTCTGCGCGGCATAAGAAATTTGCACATCATGCCCAGAGTAGGGGGCAATAGATACAAACTCTGTAGACATTATAGATGTACTGTTCAGGCTTAGGGCAAACAATATTGGCACAAACCCTGAACTGTACATATAAAGGCCCACTGTACATATACAGGCCCATTGTAAGCAATGGTGTGCCCCTTGTAACACCTGCTCTGAGCAGGTGTTAACAAAGGAAACATAAATGATGCATTGGAATCTCCTAGAATTTCCAGTGCCATTTTTCCTGCCCCCCTACTTGGGTGAACCACACCTTTCATCAATGATACCTGGCCAAGGTATAATGTAGTGCAAAGGGTGTCAAAGTGGTGGAATGCATGCATTGCCTCACTTTGTGACTATGGCACAGAGATTTGGGACTTGTTGGGCCACTTGATCCTCACAAGTATGATGATGCAAATGTGGCGCAAGGAGGCACTAGTCCAACTTACCTCTGGGCCCTAATGATCAACAATGGATAGCCGTTAACCCTGTGACATAAACATGTTACTTTACATGGCTGATAGGAAGCTTAGTCTCGATTTGGTAATTGACATTGTTGTGGACTGTCTGGTGGACAGCTTGTGTCATCGGATGATGCTCTGTACATTGCATAGTTGCTCAACCACTACCTAATACAGTATTTGATGTGTTCTCATGTTTTAGCTGACAATATAACCCCAGCACAGAAGGGTGCTTTTGATAAGAGAGCCAAGCGTTTCCGCCCCATCGTGGAGGTACAAGCAGGGTACAGGAAGATGTCCAGGAGATATTGGCAGGAGAAGTCATCGGGTGTTTGGCTTGCCTTCCCACATGAGGGACCTCCTAAATAGGCCGCAACTGGGCTGAGCACATTAGGCGCCACATCAAGGGTCGGAGGTGCCTCAGCCAGTCCAACCCCCTCCACATCCACAGCACCAATTGCAATACAAGCACCACAACAGTCACCTGCAGCAGTCACATCCTCCAGCTTCATGAGGTGGGACAAGGAAGCTATTATGGTCAAGTTGGGCGGACTGGAGCAGGACAGTGGTTGCAATTACAAACTCTTAAAGTTATTTAAGCTGAAGAAGCTGTTATCCAGGATATGCACAGCCTCCCAATTCCTCCCTTCCCCTGTTGTATTTTGTATTTAGTTTTAGCAGGTTTTAGGTGGGTAGTAACAGGTTAGATAGTATAGATTAGGTTAGCTGTAGGATAAAGGACGTATAGTTGAGGGGATTTAGTATCATTTTTTGTTTTGGGGGTTGGGTGGGGGGTTATGTATGGGGCTCTATGTTAAAAAAGAAAAAAATCCATTAAAGAATTTACACAAAAAAATATATTTGTTTAGGATATAGGTTAAGTTAGTATATGTGTAGCTTTAGTTTATGTTGTCCTACTCGTATCTTGTCTCTTTAGGGGGCTGGGGTGACAATATTTAGTGTATGTCGTTACATGTATAAGATAGGTTCAGATTAGGATAGTTAGCTGTAGGGGCAAGTTTATATAAATTAGTATAGGTTAGCTTAGTGTAGGATATTGTTAAGTTTATTTTACTATAAGGAGTTGATTTTAAGTACAAATAAATCCTGTTAGTTGTAGACAATTAGATGTCCATGATGATTGAGTGTCTGGGTGTTCTCATGTGTGCACTAGTCAAGTTAGAGGAATGCCTTAGGGTATGCTTTCTGTATTGACTTACAAGTATGACTATGTGTATCTCATATGACCAAGGAGCTGTCTGATTGGCTGCAATATGACATCTACTACTCAAAACAGTTTTCATCCCCAGTTCCTGACAATCACATTGTGTATGTATACAAAATCTTTTACAGGTAAGAATGGAACATCAACTGTCATCACTGAGGTCTGTCACAATTATTCTTGTAAAGTGTAGCACATTTTACTTCACCTTATTTGGGGTATGTACCCAGTCACACCGACAGCTGCCCGTCCAAATATGCCATATGTCAACTTGCATGGATATCTGTTCAATACATGCTTTTAAGGCTATGTAAGTTGGTGGTATTCCACAACACTACCAGTCGCCTTTTTCATGTTAAAGTCCTAGTATGTGGCTTTGTGTCTGACAGTAAACCACACATGTAACTAGGTGCTGTTCTCATTGACGTAGCTTCACACAATACATACATTTAGATGAGTGGATGGATCACAGTATATGATGGCATGTTACATGTGAATATGGAGATTTATTGACAAGTGCATTAGTAAGGAGGTGTTCAAATTGACAATAGGTAGGCATTGAGACAATGGCAGTCCACAGCAGATAAGTCAACAGTGGTTGAGTGAGGAGGGCACATTGCTAGCTGTCACATCACCGGCATGATCTTAAGCACAGAACTAAAGAGATGCTGTTGTTACCAAGAGGTTTTATGTGTGAATGTTGTTCTTTCCACATCTTCATCCTCTAATGTGTGTGTGGTGCCTCCTGTAGCATGGATGATGCTGTTGTTGAAGTTGAGGGGGCCACACACACATCACAGGATAGAGATGTGGAATCAAAGGTCCCAACAGCTGCCATTTGTGGAAACACATAAGGCATCACTGCAGCAAGGAAGAACTACTGATTTCTCAACACTGCAGCTACATCACGGTGGTGGGCAGCCATGTTTTCCCTCAGGGAGGCCACTTCCCACTGTATGGTCTCCAGGGCATTTTGTATCACCCCAGCCTGTTATCTATCATGCTGCTGCCACTTTGGGAGGGCAATTGTTGAAGCCTCACAGGCCCCTTGCCCCAGCCACTGATACCATGGTAGCACGTCATTTACATTCCTATTTACCATGGTGGACATTCCCAAAGTGGTGTAATGACTGCTGTCACTATTTTGGTGCTTTACTGCATTGGCACCATGAATGATGGCACTATTGCAGCATAGCATAGGGAGGTCCATTGCTTACAATGCTTGTGTAATGCTTGTGTAACTTTGTCATCTGCCTTTAGCAGGCCCCACACATGTGCTAATTGGATGGCAAAGTGCAAGCTTTATGGATTGTCAGCCCCATTAGTTTGTCCCTCCCTCCCTACATTAGGGACATTTCGTTGCATACAGCATATCTGCCACAGACATATATTGGTGTAAGGATGTACAATGTGGATCAATGCATGCATTTTGAGAGTTTTTGAATGTGGCACAGGGGGAATGGGCAGCTTGGATCCACATTGGCAAATATTTGTATGATGGCACTGTTCCATTACGGGCTAGCGACATTGTGCCGGTAGTGCAACATTGATGCCACTTGTGCCTGTTCTTGTGCATGAAGGTGTCCAATTATGCACAAGGCCAACCATTCCCACAACACAGGCAATCTTGTTACGTGTTGAAATTGAAACTACTTGTACAGCAGCACACATGATGATCACAGACATGCCCCATATGTTGTATATGTTCACTTTTGTGCCCATTCTCACATGGTACATAATGGTGTGTGAAAGTTGTTGTTGGGCCACCCTGTGCGGGTTACGTAGGACATGTTGGACACTGAGGTCCTAATTTTTTCATGCTGTGCCACTTTTAAAACGCAGGATGTGCCCTTGCCATTTTGCCTGCACAGAATTTAGCTCTTTGCACCAACACAGGCAGCTTTGCACCATAGTGCAGTGGAGCCTGCGTTGAGGGGATAGATTGTTTATATGCAGGAAGGTGTACCTTCCTGCACATACAAATCTATTATGGTGATCTGGATTGTCTATATGTGCTGTAGGATGCTGCACACATAAGAAGGTCAATTGCAAAAGGAGGAAAAAAGCATGTTGCCTTGTTGCGCCATCCTAACACTTTAGTCACAGCCTCAGGTTAACATGGAGCCTTGGATCTGGGACAACAATATGCTATGGGTGTTGCTGTGGCACAGCCACACTGAAGGCACACCCCTTCCAGGCAAAGTGCTGCATGTGTAGGGGCCATATTTTTCAAGATGGTGTTAAGCCACTGTAAGTGGCTTAAGACCACATTGTGTATATGTCGGAGTGCATAGTGCCAGCAGAGCGTCATTAAAAGTGAGGCTCCGGTGTTGATGGTGCCTTTTGATTCTGGCCCTATGTGTCCTGATGTAACCCGTTTGCATGCATTCAGTGTGTCCTATGTGCCTCCCCTTTCTGCCATTTGTAAAATTCCAGATAGTCACCCCGCCACTTACAATGCATGGTAGTTCTTGGTAGTCTGCGCTGTCCTGTGATTCCAGTGACCAGCTCCTGTGGGATGACCGCTGCCACCATCTCCTCCAGCTCATCTGGGTTCTCCTGGGGTGCAGGTCTTCCACTTCCAGTCTGCAGTGCTGCCTTTTGGGTCCTGGCCAGTTTCTCCTTAGTTCTGCTCTTGCAATCGTGCCAGTGCTACTTACAATAGGTGACAGTCCTCTTCACCTCTGCCACACTGTTGACTTTATCTACTATTGCCTGCCATATGGCCTCTCTCCTACCTATTGGCAATTTGGAAGTGACGAAGAGTTGGTGTTGGTGCTCCGTCACCTCTCTGACCAAGATGTTACTCTCCTCCTCACTAAAGTGACAATTTTGTTTCCTCTTCTCCTTCTCCTGGAACTTTGCTGGTCCCTCCTGGCTGGCACTGCACTGATCGGGATCTCTCTGGGGTCTCTCCTGGCTGGCAATCTCCATCTTGTCCCCCAATTTTGTTTCTTCTTTGCACGTTTTTTTTTATGCTAATGCTGTTAAATATGCCGCTAACATATTTAGTGTAAAAAGCTTGCTGCTAATCGTGCTAGCGCCATTTTTGCAGCATTAGCGTCATTTTTACTTATGGCAGGTTGCAAAGGTTTAACAACATCACAATGTTTAGGTCTCACCTACAAGTCAGGTTTTTGCTGTCTGTAACCAAAAGCCCATTGTGGACACAGTGCTTTAAGTGATATTATAAAAGTGATGTGGGTCTCTACAAGGGGCATTGTTGAAGTAATTAAGTGTGTGACTTAAAACTTGTAAACTACAGTTCTTAGTTTTACACAGAATTCTACCTGACCAGATTTAGGTTCCTCTAAGTGAGATTTCTGCTTTTACATTCGGATATATCAGACAACAACAAACTTATAGCTAAAGGCAGGTCTGTTGGTTTTGTGAGTGCTTCTAAGCAGTTCTTTATAAATGAGTACAACAAAGATTTGATTGTAAATAATTAAAAATGGTAATTATAAAATTTTGATATGTGATCATCACTAAGTGTGCACAAGAAAGAGGCCAAGGATTGGAAGAGCAGTGATCTGAATAGTGGTATGGCCCACAGACTAGCAGTGACGTCAACCTCAGCTCTTAAGCTCCCAATCATGCCCCAGTATGAGCACCCTCCCCCAGCATCCTCCCAAACCACAACTCACCAGGACACCTAAATGCAACTCAGCTCACATGTACCGTACGAGCATTTGAAAACCCAATAGGGTTGAAAACCCAACACCTCTTGGCTTTGTTAACAGTTAGTAAAATAAATTCCAACGACAGTACAAACGTGCACTAAAGCAAAGAGAGACTACAAATGTTAACAAATTCAACGTTTTTACTTAAGTAAAATATACAATGTATGTCAGTAACTTACTTATAAAACCATCGGCAAAGCCAATGGGTCCCAAAGGCCCAACCTATTGGCTTTTCCAATGTTTGTTAAGTCCTTATGCCATAATTTTGTTTTGTCCACGCCCCATTATTATATCTACAAGAAGTGTTCTCTTTGTATGATCATGTACGGGTTCTTCGTTTTACACCACTCTCATCACACCACCTACACTCATACCGTTTTTGCTCCAGCAGCCGTGCCTTTTTACTAGTATGGCTAAGACCTGGAACATACTAACTCTTGTGATGTGTGGTCAGCAAAGCCATAGTTCTTTTTTTAAACTTCTGAATACCTTGCTTCTATCCTCTCCATAACTCCCCTGAGATCAGCACCTATTATAGTGCCAGGTCGCCCTGTACCTGTCCAGGCTAACGCGCCACAGATCCATCATTCAGTCATTCAGTCAGAGGGATCCTTATTTTCGTGACACCCGGACCAGCCGGTATTTGCCCCACTTAGTTACAATCAAACTAGTAGGCTCTTAACAAAAATAATTCAAAAACGAATTGATAAATTCTTCTCTAGTTAATAACAGGAAAGCAGCAGAACTGCAGTGTCCCTTCGATAACTGAGTAGACAACCACTCAAATATAGTAAAACAGTATTAAAAATACAACAATGATAGCACAATAAATATAACACCTCTGTGCAAATCGGATGCGGAAAGTGCTATTCCTTTTCCCAAATGCACGCTCTTGTATTTTATAACATTGTTGAATCCTTGTCTTTCTTTCATCAATTTCGATCGCTCTTTTTCCTCCCTTTCATGCGATGAGACCCTTGTGAAGGCATGCATTTATCAAGTAAGCTCTTATCTACTTTCCCCGAGAGAATATCAAGGCACAGTAAGAGAGTACTTAGGCCCATATGTATGCTTGCTTTTTAGCACCGTATTTGAGTCATATTTTTACGCAAAAGCGGCGCAAACTTACAAAATATAATATAAAATATGGGCCTTACTCCTTTCGAGGGAACAGATCTGCGATAGTAGCAAGGTCAACACAAGACGAGCTAACAAACCTGCCACCTTAAGACGTGCCAACATGTGCACCCGTTTTCCTAAGACAGGCTGATGAGAAATGCAAGTGAAAAGCATTATTGCAGTCTCCAAACTGATACTGAGGTGAATAATACAGGAAAATTCATAACTATTCCTTAATCTTCTCAAATAATACACAACTGCTGTCAAATAAGGTCACCAAGCAGAAGAAGCTTTTGGCTTCATATAGAATAGTTTTTAATGATATATTATGGGGGTTGTAATATTTAATAATATTCTATCATCATTTCAGGGTTGAACATAAATGCAGATACAATTATGTAGATAAATGATCGGAGCAATAGATATTATAAGTGGAACAAAGTGCCTCTTACAACATCTGCTCAAGATTCTACAAACCACCGAGGTGTCACAGGACCATAAGGAGGCACAAGCATTGGCAAAGCCAATATGACTCGCGTTTGAGACCGACAGGTTTGCCAGTGCCTTTTGGCGATGCAGTGCAGCACTGCCAAAAGAAGAAAAAAAAGTTGTGATGCCGCAGCCACATCATTTTGTAGATACACACATGCATATTGACTATTGTGAGCACAGGCATCATTATGAATGCGTGCCTAAGAATTGGTGCAGGCAAAAATTTTGACCGATTATGATGGCTCAGTAATTAAAACAAAAAGTGAAAAATAAGAAGTGGGGTGGCAGCAATTTGCTGCCTGGTCTTCAACAAAAAAATGAATAAAAAATAAAATGTATTAAAAGAAAGATGGTCGGCATGGGAGACAACACAGGAGGGGGTGAGAGGAAGCAATGGGGAGTGTGGGCAGGGAAGTGGAAAGCAGCACATTAGGGAGTGCAACAAAGGGGCAACAGAGTAGCAAATCAATGACAAAGTAACACAGAGCTGAGGGAGGAAGAAAAAGCACACAACAGAGAGCTTGCAGCATGAAGCGGCAGGTATTTGGCATGGGTGGGTATACGGATGGTGAAAAGAAGCAAACAACGGAGAGACCTTGATAACACTTGCACTCTTGTAGAGTGTTAGACCTGTCAGCTCTTGGTGTGGTTTCCTCTGTCTTGTTTAGCTTCTGACCCCCTGTTTTTTATTCTGTGTGTTTTTGCTGGTTTTAGGACTCTGGGCATTTAACCATTGCTGACCCGTGCTAAAGTGCTAGTGCCTGACGGGTACATAGCGCGCTTTATAAATATCGTGATTGATTGATTGATTGATTGTCTAAATGGTTTACCAGTAAGTCCCTAGTACAGTTCACAGTGTGCACCCAGGGCCTGTAAATCAAATGCTACTAGTGGGCCTGCAGCACTGATTTTGCCACCCACATGAGTAGCTCTGTAAACATGTCTCAGATCTGTCAGTGCAGTGTCTGTGTGTGCAGTTTTAACCGCCAGTTCAACCTGACAAGTGCACCCACTTGCAAGGTCCAAACCTTTCTTTTTACTACATGCGCGTCACCACTAAGGTAGGCCTAAAGCAGCCCCATGGGCATGGTGCAGGGTATTTAAAAGGTAAGACATGTACTGGTGTGTTTTACATGTCCTGATAATGCAATATTGCTGAATTCATTTTTCACTATTGCAAGGCCTACCTCTCCCAGAGGGTAACATGAAGATTGCCTTAAAATATCTTTTAAGTGTAATTTCCCATTGGGAGCTGATAGAGATGTGGAGTTTGGGATCTCTGAACTAACAATTTAAAAATACATCTTTTGGTGAAGCTGATTTTTAAATTGTAAGTTTAAAAATACCACTTTTAGAAAGTTCTCATTTTCTTGTTTAACCCCTTCGCTGCCAGGCCTTTTCCCCCTCCTGTGCCAGGCCTTTTTTTGCCTATTTGGGGCAGTTCGCGCTTAGGCCCTCATAACTTTTTGTCCACATAAGCTAACCAAGCCAAATTTGCGTCCTTTTTTTTCCAACATCCTAGGGATTCTAGAGGTACCCAGACTTTGTGAGTTTCCTTGAAGGAGGCCAAGAAATTGGCCAAAATACAGTGAAAATTTCGTTTTTTTTTTTAAAAATGGAAAAAGTGGCTGCAGAAGAAGGCTTGTGGATTCCCCCCTGAAAATGGCATCAACAAAGGGTTTGTAGTGCTAAACTCAGCAGCTTCCTAGCTTTCAGGAACAGGCAGACTTGAATCAGAAAACCCAATTTTTCAACACAATTTTGGCATTTTACTGGGGCATACCCCATTTTTGCAATTTTTTGTGCTTTCAGCCTCCTTCCAGTCAGTGACAGGAATGGGCATGAAACCAATGCTGGATCCCAGAAACCTAACCATTTCTGAAAAGTAGACAAAATTCTGAATTCAGCAAGGGGTCATTTGTGTAGATCCTACAAGGGTTTCCTACAGAAAATAACAGCTGAAAAAGAAAAATATTGAAATTGAGGTGAAAAAAACATAAATTTTTCTCTACGTTTTACTCTGTAACTTTTCCCTGCAATGTCAGATTATGGAAAGCAATATACCGTTACGTCTGCTGGACTCCTCCGGTTGCGGGGATATATAGGGCTTGTAGGTTCATCAAGAACCCGAGGAACCCAGAGCCAATAAATGAGCTGCACCCTGCAGTGCGTTTTCATTCTATACCGGGTATACAGCAATTCATTTGCTGAAATATAAAGAGTAAAAAATTGCTATCAAGAAAACCTTTGCTTTTCCAAAAAGGGCACAAGATAAGGTGCTGAGGAGCAGTGGTTATTTGCACATCTCTGAATTCCGGGGTGACCATACAAGCATGTGAATTATAGGGAATTTCTCAAATAGATGTCTTTTTTACACACTCTCCTATATTTGGAAGGAAAAAATGTAGAGAAAGACAAGGGGCAATAGCACTTGTTTTGCTAATCTATGTTCCCCCAAGTCTCCCGATAAAAATGATACCTCACTTGTGTGGGTAGGCCTAGCGCCCGCGACAGGAAACGCCCCAAAGCGCAACGTGGACACATCCAAAATTTTGGGAGAAAACAGAGGTGTTTTTTTGCGAAGTGCCTACCTGTAGATTTTGGCCTCTAGCTCAGCCAGCACATAGGGAAACCTACCAAACCTGTGCATTTCTGAAAACTAGAGACCTAGGGGAATCCAAGGAGGGGTGACTTGCGGGGCTCGGACCAGGTTCTGTTACCCAGAATCCTTTGCAAACCTCAAAATTTGGCTAAAAAAACACATGTTCCTCACATTTCTGTGGCAGAAAGTTCTGGAATCTGAGAGGAGCTACGAATTTCCTTCCACCCAGCGTTCCCCCAAGTCTCCCGATAAAAACGATACCTCACTTGCGTGGGTAGGCCTAGCGCCGGCGACAGGAAACACCCCAAAGCGCAACGTGGACACATCCTAAATTTTGGAAAAAAACAGAGGTGTTTTTTGCGAAGTGCCTACCTGTAGATTTTAGCCTCTAGCTCAGCCGGCACCTAGGGAAACCTACCAAACCTGTGCATTTCTGAAAACTAGAGACCTAGGGGAATCCAAGGAGGGGTGACTTGCGGGGCTCGGACCAGGTTCTGTTACCCAGAATCCTTTGCAAACCTCAAAATTTGGCTAAAAAAACAAGTTTTCCTCACATTTCGGTGACAGAAAGTTCTGGAATCTGAGAGGAGCCACAAATTTCCTTCCACCCAGCGTTCCCCCAAGTCTCCCGATAAAAATGATACCTCACTTGTGTGGGTGGGCCAGGTGCCTGCAACAGAATAAGGCCCAAAACCTGAAGGGATAGAAGGGATAGTTGGGGGAGCCACGCAAGCCACACCTCTCTGGACTCCTTGGGGTGCCTATTTTGAAAAAATGTCTGGGTTTTGTAGGTTTCCCTACATGACAGCCGCACCCTGGACCAAAAACATAGGTGGGCCCTCCCCCCCCAAACACAGGCATTTTTGAAATATATCACTTTGATGTGTGCACATACGTCCGTGATGTGCCAAACACTAAAATTGTGAAAAGAAACACACTTAGGTTATGTGAAGAAGACCCCTCACCCACCAACCAAGTTGGTGGCATGCTTCATCATCGGGGTCCCACCCGAGGCACCTAGCGTGTCACAGGTGTGCTGCGACGCCTGATTGCAGCGGAGCAGGTTTTGTCTTTTTTTACAACACATACTGGTTGGATTTGGCACGAGGGTGAGTGATGGTTCAGTGGATCAAATTTTATTAACAAGAGATTTCACAAAAATGAAATGCACTGCTAATAACTGAAAGGCAAAAAAGTGAACCACTGACTCACAGCTCGTGAGCTGTAAAGCCGCGACAAGGCACCAACCGCTTTACAGGCCATTCACACACCTTTGATACATGACACGCACAAGACCATTCACACCGCCAGCCACGGGCCCAGCACATTACAACACTCACATCGACAGACCGCGCCACTCAAGGGCCCATCACTTACATACGCCCACATGCCTGATACAAGAATCACACCAGCTGATGGGAGTGTGGACTGCCGTTCGGCTGGCACTGCCAGCCAAGCGCCACCCCACGCACACCGCCAGCCAAGCGCCACCCCAAGCACACCGCCAGCCAAGCGCCACCCCACGCACACCGCCAGCCAAGCGCCACCCCACGCACACCGCCAGCCAAGCGCCACTCCACGCACACCGCCAGCCAAGCGCCACCCCACGCACACCGCCAGCCAAGCGCCACCCCACGAACACCGCAATCACTTTTTTTTATTTATAAACAACAAAGAAACTACTAATTATAAAATAAGCACAAAACTACAAACACAAAAGCTCTAACTAAATACACAACAGATGCCAACCGTGAAACATATGAAAATATAAAACAGACAGCTTACGCTCAAGGTATTTCTCAGATTTTTTTTTGGGTATGGTAACTTCTGTAACAGCCGGGAACACACAGGCCAGGCTTTGAAGGGCATTCGGGGCAGTACATCCGGCTCTCCCTCCGGATTAATCTCCGGGCACATACTCTACATTTCTTTGTGGGCATGTCTTTTTTGGGAGTGGGAGGAATGTGATCTGGAAAGTGCCGATCTTTCAATCTAGCCACATCCTCCACCACTTCTACTCTAGGAACTCTTGCCGGTTCCACCACAATAAGGCTTTCTATCACCGACTCCTGAAATTTAACAAATGTCATCCTTGACTCGGGTGAACAATCCTTGTATACAATAAAGGCATTAAAAGTTGCCAAATGAAATAAATGTAGGGCCAACTTTTTATACCACACATATGACTTACGAAGAGCAGTGTAAGGTTCTAACCTCTGATCTACTCTATCAACACCACCCATGTGCCTATTGTAGTCCAAAATGCACGCAGGTTTGCGCACTTCCGCAACCTGACCCCAAACAGCCACAGGGGAAGTACTCTCATCATGGATGGTCGATAGCATGTACACATCCCTCCTGTCTGAAAATTTCAGAGCTAGCAGCTCATTATTCCGCAAGGCACTGCACTGTCCCCTCTCAAGTTTTTTACAGACAAGCTCCCTTGGATAGCCTTTCCGGTTAGAACGGATTGTGCCACAAGCAACAGTGTCCACCCTAAACAACTCCTTGAACAACTGCACTCCAGTGTAGAAATTATCTACGTACAAATGGTGACCTTTGTTAAACAGCCGTCTAGCAAGTTCCCACACAATTTTTTCGCTAACTCCAAAAGTGGCCGGACAACCAGGAGGGTCAATACTGGAATCCCTACCAGTGTAGACCCGGAAATTATACACATATCCTGTACTGCTTTCTGACAGCAGATACAATTTAATCCCATACCGTGTCCTCTTACTAGGAATGTACTGCTTAAAAACTAAACGCCCCTTGAAAAGGACCAAAGACTCGTCCACACTTATCTCTTTGCCTAGGACATAGACCTCTGAAAACCGATCCACAAAATGATCAAGGACAGGCCTAATCTTAAAAAGGCGGTCACAATCAGGGTGATCTCGTGGCAAGGCTAAAGCATTGTCTACAAAATGCAGCATACGAAGAAGAAGCAAATACCGATTACGTGTCATAGTTGCAGGAAATATAGCAGTTGCCATCAAGGGACTAGTAGACCAATAAGAAGCCAGTGACGGCTTCCTGATCAACCCCATCAAAAAAGACAAACCTAAAAACCTTTTCATCTCTTCCAGATATGTGGGAACCCAATGAGTAGCTCTAGACTGAGGCTTAAGTCTGGCAGCGTTGTCCCGCAAATATTGCTCTGCATACACATTTGTCTGCTCCACAATCTCTTCAAAAAATACATCGTCCATAAACAAGTGAAAGAAATGGACAGGCAGAAAGTTTTCCGTATTAACTCTACACCCTGGGAGACCAGTAAATGCAGGTAACTGTGGCTGCTCCATGTTTGGGGCAATCCAGGTGTCAGGTCTTCCAATGGGAAACCCTGCAGCCCCAGGCTGCTGCACTCTTGGCACATCAATGTCCTCCTCTAACACAGGCCCTTCATCTGCACTGAGAGTAGCTTCCTCATCAGAAGAATACTCTTGGACAGAAAACTCACTTCCAGAATCTCCTGCTTCCTCCTCTGCCTCAGATGCAGAGTAAGTGTCGTAATCATGGTCTGAAGACGACTCAAAGAGCATGCGAACAACCTGCTGAGCGGTCACTTTGCGGCTAGCCATGATCCTAACAACAAATGGATTGCCAACAACAACTAGCACTAAAATAAGTAATAAACAAAGTGTAGCTTTATCACAAAGAGTTATGTACTACAAAAAACTATACCACACAGTTGCCTGAAATAGCTACTCACCAAGCAACTACTCTGCAATCACCAATGATATCCCACTAAAAAGAAAAAAGAAAAAAGCAATTTAGACATATGACAACACAAACACCACTGTGCTCAAATCTAAGGACAATGTCAAACACACAATACTGCATTTAGTACACCACCTACAAACATGTCAACAATACTCCTTTGGAGTAAATTGCGTTCACTTACCTAAAACATGCAACTATGCAAACCACAGGACAACTACTGCCAAAACCGCAAAGATCCACAGCAAAGGAAGCAAAAGCGTTGAACTAGAAGAAAAAGAAGAAATAAATTGTTATAATCACAAATACAAATACTTTGCCAGTTGACAAACACCCCACCACCAAGAACTTAGAAGTTGTCCCTGCTACCTAAGTGGATCCTGCCCCCCTCGGGTAGATGGGCGTAAAAGAATTGGCCAATCTGACCCGAAGGGGGGCAGAAATGGGCAACACCTCTGTGCCCCCTTTCAGGGGGCGACCCTTCCCCAAGGGGGCACCCCCAGCACAACACAAAACAAAAAAATCCCTGCCGTATTGGTGGTCTCTGCCCTCCTTGGGGGCAGATGGCCCTACAAAATTACGGGCAGAGATGGGCAATACAAATTTTCCCCACCTTAGGGGGGCGACCGTTGCCCAAGGGGTGCCCCCAAACACACACCAAATACAATCCCTGGCACCTAGTGTGCTTCCACCCCCCCCGGGGCCAGATCGTCCAAAAAATGGCTGGTCTGCCATCGGGGGGGGCAAAACAGAAAAAAAAGCTCCCCAGGGGAGCGACCCTTGCCACAGGAGTTGCCCCCAAAATAAACAATAAAAACAAAATCCCTGGTGTCTAGTGGTTTTCGCCCCCCCCCCCCCCCCCGGGGGCAGATCAGCCCAAAAATCGGCCGATCTGGCCTCAGGGGGGGGCGAAATACAAATAAAAATTGCCCCGGGGGGGGGCGACCCTTGCCCAAGGGGTCGCCCCCAAAAACACACATAAAAAAAGATATCCCTGGTGTCTAGTGGTTTTCGCCCCCCCCTGGGGGCAGATCCGCCGAAAAAACGGCCGATCTGCCCCCAGGGGGGGCGAAATACAAATAAAAATTGCCCCCGGGGGGCGACCCTTGCCCAAGGGGTCGCCCCCAAAAACAAACATAAAAAAATATATCCCTGGTGTCTAGTGGTTTTCGCCCCCCCCTGGGTGCAGATCCGCCGAAAAATCGGCGGATCTGCCCCCAGGGGGGGGCGACCCTTGCCCAAGGGGTCGCCCCCAAATTTAGGCACAAAGAAAATCCCTGGTGGCTAGTGGAGATTGCTGCTCCACGATCGCGGGCCCTGCCCGCGATCGTGGAGCAGGAATCTTGAGAAAACAGACACAGGGGGAAAGGAAAAACCCTTTCCTTTCCCCCCATGTCTGTTTTCTCAACCCCACCACCCCCTAAAAACGGAGAGGACTCACCTGTGAGCTCCTGCTCCGAAGACGCGCTGGAAGCAAATGGCTTCCAGCGCGCCGGCAACACTAGATGACGTCAGCGCGCTGCGCGCGCGCTGACGTCATCGGATTGCCGTGGGGGGGCGGGGGTGGAAGGGGAAGGTCTTCCCCTTCCATCCCCGCCTGGGGGGGGAAGGGGGGTGTACGGGGGGCGCGCTAGCGCGCCCCCAAGTTCCCCTGTGCCTAGGACGAGATGATCTCGTCCAAGGCACAGGGGAACTGTAGCCTTGGACGAGATCATCTCGTCCAAGGCACAGAAGGGGTTAACCAGTCAGTGCCTCTGCCTGGCTGTGAAATACATGTCTGGGTCATGATGACAGTTGGGATGTTTGTGAATTCACTCTAGAAAGTCACACAAAGAGAGCTGAGGTGTACCCTGCATATAGTGATGGGTCCTCCTGGGCTAGAGTGGTGGGAGGAGCTGACACTTGCACCTGAATAGGGATGTGCCTGTCCTTACACAAAGCAGTCTTCAACCCCCCTGAAGTGTGTCTGGGGCCAGAGCAGGAAAGGCAGAAATGAGTATAAGTATTGGACCTCTGAGACCACAACTTCAGAATCCTTCTGGACTGAGGAGAGTCTGCCAGGAAGAAGAGCTAGATGCTATAGGAGGAACTGCCACTCTGCCTGTTGCTTTGCTGTGCTGGCCTGCCACTTGCGGCTTCTGTCCTGGGAGTGAAAGGACTGGATTTGCTTTCCACATCCTGCTTCCAAAGTTTCTCCAAGGGCTTGGACTCAGCTTGCCTCATGTTAGAAGAATCAGGGACGCCAACGACTTCATCTGCCAGTATCTGGGCTCTCTTGCTGACAGTTCTGACTCTCCAAGTGATGCCAAATCCAGTTCCTGGGCCCTTGGGAGTGAGATCTGGTGTGATCAAGAAGAAACCAAGTACATTGACCACAGAGCGTCTTCGGAACCGGCGCTGCTGTCCAACTCTGTGCCATTGCCTGCACCAGAGGTGTGGTCCCCCCTGAGAGCAATGAACGATGCCGCAGGCCCAACGCTGCTGCAGCATCTCAGAAGACTCGCCACAGCAGGAGTCCTGAGTGCTGTGTCCCCGACGTCTGGGACATCAACTCCACTGCAGCACCTGTGACCCCTAGGTGTGATTGCGATGCAATGAAGTCGACGTCGCTCATTTTGACCTGCTGGAATCCTCGATACTGCCAGATGGTAAGGAACCAACGCCTCACCATCGATGCCGCATCACATCCCCTGCAACCGTACGGAACCTACCCATCACCTCCCCTGCCTAGCAGTAAGGGACAGACGCCTCACCTTCTCGGTAGCTGCACCGGCTCCAGCAACGCCTCACCTCTCAGACTCTGTGCAATGTTTTTGTTTCCTAGTTTTCTATGCTACTGTGCCTGGGGTTCCTGCAACTCAGTGACCGGCCCTTGTGAGTGACGTTGGACTGTTGGAAATGACTCTGTCAAAGATGTTGTGATAGCACCAGTTGGAGCTATTGTGTTTCTAAGCACTTTACTGACATTTAGGCCCAGATTTAAGAGGGCCTAGTGCCATCTAAGAACACATTAGCGTAATTTTTTTTACACTAATGTGGCGTTAGCTGGCTAAAAAACGCAGCACCATATTTGCAGCCCCCCTTAGGGGGGCTGCAAAAATGGCACAAAGAAATATGAGAGATTTCTTTGCATAATTTTTTCTGGCATCAGAGCAGATGTTAAAAGGGGACATGCCATTGTTTTCAACGGGCCCCTATGTACTGTTCAGCGCTAGCGCCAAACTTTTGGCGCTAACCCTGAACAGTACATCACTAGCGTCAGAAATTCTTACACTATTGCCCACTACCCTGCGCCATGGTGCACCGTATTTTACATACAGCGCACACACGGTGGCGGAAGGGGGGCACAAGGGGCCGCAAGAAAAGTGGCGTGACATGTAATGTAGCGCCACTTTTCTTAAATCTGGCCCTTAATCTTTAAAAATTTGTATCTTTGCTTGTGTAAGTTGGAATTTTGTCATTTTTGTATTGTTTTACTCAGATAAATGTTGGCTATGTTTCTAAACCAGTATGGGGTACTTTTGTGGTGTTTTCACTGTGTAACTGTGTGTGAGTGTGTGTGTGTGTGTGCGTGTGTGTGTGTGTGTTTGTGTACAAATACTTTACACATTGCCTCTGAGATAAACCTGACTGCTGCTGTCAAGCTATCAAGGGGGTGAGCAGGGGTTGTCTTACCTGTGTGGCTCCCTTACTCTGACTAAAAGTGAGGGTCCCTACTTGGACAGGGTGCAAACCATTGCCAACTAGAAACCCTATTTCTAACACTTTTCTACTATGTAGTGCTTTAGAAAAAAGAAAAAAAGAAGCTCCCTAAAAGTGAGCAGTGAAAGGATAAAAGCCATCCTGGGCGATGGTAATGTGGCTAAGCTCCAGGGGATGGACGAGCACAAGAAGGACAAGCAGGGGCAAGGCAAGCCTACAAGTAAGAAATAAGCAAAAAGGAGTGACATTAAAGCCAACCAATGGAAAGTAATGGGCAGGATGTAAGCCCATATAAATTCTTGGAAAGACCACAAAAGATCTTTTTAAACCAGGCAGCTTGTGCTGTATGTTAGGTGTGACATAAACAGGTAATTATTTTTGTTTCTCATGTGTTGGACGTGTGGGCAGTAAGAGAAAGTTGCTCTGTGATTTGATGTAGTTTTACACACTTAGGGTCATATTCATGAGATCCTAGCGCCACCGGAGCATCACTTTTTGTGATGTTCCGGTGGTGCAATGCCCTGCACTGTATTTACAATGCTTAACGCCACCTTGTAAATACGACCCCTTCACACGCAGCCCTTTGCGTGGAAGGGGCATGCAATGGGCGTTGCTGTGGACTTGCCACAGCAACACCCATTGCATTTTGAGGCTGCCTCAGATTTACAAGTTTTTCGTAAACCTGAGGCAGCACCAAAATCTAACACCACCCCAGTGGAGGCGTTACCAAGGAGCAATGAGGAGGAATACTTTTTTCCTCGTTTTTTGCTTTTTGTATGTGTGCTGCATTTTTCAGCACACATAGAAAGAGCAAAATGCCAGGCATGACTGTTTATGTGTGTGAAGGTGTCCCTTCCTGCACATAAACAATCATTTCAAAATGACGCTTTGGCACTTCTGTGTGTGCTGCATTCTGCAGCACACACAGAAGTGCCAAATTGCCATCAGTGATTGTTTATGTCCAGGAAGGGACACCTTCCCACACATAAACAATCAAACCCCTCAACTCACACATCCTTGCGCCCGCGTTGGTGCTAGGCAGCTCAATTTAGAGCCAGTGCACAGGACAACACAGGGGCACGCTGTAATCAATTAAATATGGCAGATTCATGCGTTGTGAAAATAACAGAGCGTGGCGCTGCCAGTTTTGGCGCAGCGTCGTGCTCCATCTATTTTTCTTAGGCCAATCTGCCCCGAAGGTGGGCAGAAACCACTAGGCACCAGGGATTTTTATTTTTTTTGTACACATGGGGAGCAACCCCTTAGACAAGGCTCGCTCACCTGGGAGGGCAAATTTATTCTATGCCATTTCTGCCCAGCCTATTTCTATTAGGCCGATCTGCCCCCCCCCCCCTTCGTGGGTGGGGCAGAAACCACTTAGGCACCAGGGATTGGTGTGTGTGCGTTCCGTTTGGGGGCGCAGCCCCTTGGGTAAGGGTCACTCCCCATGGGGGCATATTATTGTTGGCCATATCTGCCCTGGCCTATTTTTGGAAGGCCAATCAGCCCCCAAGGTGGGGGTGTAAAAAGCCCACCAGAGATGATATTTTTTTTTCAAAAAAAGAGGGTGATGGTATGGCCATACCTCCACCCCAAATAAATGGGGCCAAAGTTGTTCTGTCCACCGGTGGGAAGATGGGGCAAATACCCCTGATTCACTCCCCGGGGGTGGGGCAGAAAACCTACTAGATGCCAGGGAATTAAAAAAAAAATAGTGGCGTGGTGGCTACCTACCAGTATGGGCATGGTTATGCCCGCACCCCAACTGAAGGGGGTAACAGTCTTTCAGCTCTCCCCGCACACTGAACATCTTATCCCACGGGAAGCAAGAGGACATTTGATTATTTTGGGTTTTGGGTTTACATTTGGGCCATGAGAACTTGTCTAACACTCAAAATCGTCCCACTTGGAATGGTGAGGGCTGCACTTTTTGGACTTTGGGATGCTACCATGTAGAAAATTCCACAAGACCTAGACACATCTAAAAACTAAACATCTGGGTGAGTCCAGGGTGGTGTGCTTCACATGCACCCCACACCATTTTCTTACCCACAATGCCCTGCAAACCTCCAACTTTGCTGGAAATTACACATTTTTCTCAAATTTTTGTGATGGAACCTTCCAGAATCTGCAGGAATCCACAAAATTCCTGCCCACAGCATTGTCTCATCGATACTAATAAAAATTCTGCCCCACTTAGCCTGAAAATGATTTTTTTCAAACTGCCCTTTTGTACCCACTTTGGTTCCCCCTCAATTTCGACATGTTTTTGGCTCTTCCCTGACACAAGAACTTGGCCCACCTACACAAGTGAGGTATCATTTTTACTGGGAGACTGAGGGAAATGTTGGGTGTTAGGAAATTTTTCCCGGTGCTGTGATCTCACACAGAAATGTGGGAAAATGTGATTTATTTAGCTAAATTTGAGGATTGCTGAGGATTTTGGGTAAGAAAACCCTGGGGGATCCACACAAGTCACACCTCCCTGGACTCCCTCAGGCATAGAGTTTTCAGAAAAGTTTGGGTTTGGTAGGTTTCCCTGTATGGCTGCTGAGCCCAGGACTAAAAATGCAGGTGCCCCCGCAAAAACAGGTAGTTTTGTATTTGATCATTTTGATGTGTCCACTTAGTGTTTTGGGGCATTTCCTTTCGCGGCCACTAGGCCTACCCACACAAGTGAGGTACCATTTTTATTGAGAGGCTTGGGGGAACGCTTTGTGGAAGGAAATGTATGGCTCCTCTCAGATTCCAGAACTTTCTGTCACCCAAATGTGAGGAAAAAGGATTTTTTTGGCCAAATTATGAGGTTTGCAAAGAACTCTGGGTAACAGTACCTGGTGAGAGCCCCACAAGTCGCCCCATCCTGGATGCCCCTAGGTGTCTAGTTTTAACAAATGCACAGGTTTAGTAGGATTCCTAGGTGCTGGCTAAGCTAGAGGCCAAAATCTACTGCTACGCACTTTGCAAAAAACAGCTCTCCATGTTGTGTTTTAGGGCACCTCCTGTCGCGAGCACTAGGCCTACCCACACAAGTGATGCACCATTTTCATC
Source organism: Pleurodeles waltl (assembly GCF_031143425.1). NCBI lineage: Eukaryota > Metazoa > Chordata > Amphibia > Caudata > Salamandridae > Pleurodeles > Pleurodeles waltl. The sequence goes on along the minus strand of NC_090450.1, from coordinate 128,486,065 downwards.
GGGAGAGTTGGGGGAACACTGGGTTGAAGGACATTTGTGGCTCCTCTCAGATTCTAGAACTTTCTGCCACTAAATGTGAGGAAAAAAAATTTTGGGCCCAAAATTTGAGGTTTACAAAGGATTCTGGTTAACAGAATCTGGTGAGAGCCCCACAAGTCTTTCCATCTTGGATTCCCCTCGGTGTCTAGTTTTAAAAATTCACAGGTTTGGTAGGTTTCCCTAGGTGTCAGCTGAGCTAGAGGCCAAACTCCACAGCTAGGCACTTTGCAAAAAACAGCTCTGTTTTCTTTGGGAAAATGTGATGTGTCCACGTTGTGTTTTGAGGCATTTCCTGTCGCGGGCACTAGGCCTACCCACAGAAGTGAGGTACCATTTTTATCGGGAGACTTGGGGGAGTGCTGGGCAGAAGGAAATTTGTGGCTCATCTCAGATTCCAGAACTTTCTGTCACGGAAATGTGAGCAAAGGTGTTTTTTGGGCAGATTTTGAGGTTTGCAAAGAGTTCTGGATAATAAAACCTGGTGAGAGCCCCAAGTCACTGCATCTTGGATTTCCCTAGGTGTCTAGTTTGCAAAATTGCACAGGTTTGGTAGGTTTTCCCAGGTGCCGGCTGAGCTATAGGCAAAAATCCACAGCTACTCACTTTGCAAAAAACTCGTCAGATTTCAATGTAAAAATGTGATGTGTCCATGTTGTGTTTTGGGGCATTTCCTGTCGCAGGCACTAGGCCTAAACACACAAGTGAGGTACCATTTTTATTGGGAGACTTGGGGGAATGCTATATGGAAGGAAATTTGTGGCTCTTCTCAGATTCCAGACCTTTCTGTCACTAAAATGTGAGGAAAAGTGTTTTTTTGCCAAATTGTGAGGTTTGCAAAGGATTCTGGGTAACAGAACCCGGTGAGAGCCCCACAAGTCACGCCATCCTGGATTTCCTTATGTGTCTAGTTTTTAAAAATGCAGTAGGTTTCTCTAGGTGCCTGCTGAGCTAGAGGCCAAAATCCCCAGCTTCGCACTTTGCAAAAAACACGTCACATTTCAATGTAAAAATGTGATGGGTCCATGTTGCTTTTCCTGTGGCAGGCATTAGGCCTACCCATGCAAGTGAGGTACCATTTTTATCGGGATACTTACTGTAAACACAGAATAGGAGAACAAGGGGCATATTTATACTCCGTTTGCGCCGGAATTGCGTCGTTTTTTTTTACGCAATTTCGACGCAAAACTAACTCCATATTTATACTTTGGCGTTAGACGCGTCTAGCGCCAAAGTCCATGGAGTTAGCGTCATTTTTTTGCGTGGACACCTACTTTGCGTTAATTATATGCAAGGTAGGCGTTCCCGTCTAAAAAATCGACTCCGAGGAATGTGCGTCGGATTTATACTCCCGGGCAAAAATCACGCCCGGGAGTGGGCGGGTCAAAAAAAATGACGTACGCCCGCTTTTGCGCCGTTTTTTAGCGCCTGCAAAAGGCAAGCGTTAAGGGACCTGTGGGCTCTGAAGGAGCCCAGAGGTGCCCTCCCATGCCCCCAGGGACACCCCCTGTCACCCTTGCCCACCCCAGGAGGACACCCAAGGCTGGAGGGACCCATCCCAGGGACATTAAGGTAAGTTCAGGTAAGTATTTTTTTTTTGTTTTTTTTTTGTGGCATAGGGGGGCCTGATTTGTGCCCCCCTACATGCCACTATGCCCAATGACCATGCCCAGGGGACAGAAGTCCCCTGGGCATGGCCATTGGGCAAGGGGGCATGACTCCTGTCTTTGCTAAGACAGGAGTCATTTCAATGGGGGTTGGGAGTGAAAAAAAATTGCGCAAATCGGGTTGAGGCGAAAAAATTGCCTCAACCTGACTTGCCCCATTTCTTGATGCCCAAGCCCCATATCCCCCTACGCCGGCGGTGCCTGGTGTACGTAGTTTATTTTAACGCACACCAGACGGCGCCGGCGGCTAACGCCGGCTAACGTCATTCAATAAATACGGCGCCTGCATGGTGCTTCAGAATGGCGTTAGCCGGCGCTAATTTTTTTGGCGCAAAACTGCGTTAGCGCAGTTTTGCGTCAAAAAGTATAAATATGGGCCCAAGTGTTTTTGCCCCTTTTCTTTTTCTACATTTTTGCCTTCCAAATGTAAGGCAGTGTGTAAAAAAGATGTCTATTTGAGAAATGCACTGTAATTCACATGCTAGTATGGGGACCCGGGAATTCAGAGATGTGCAAATAACCTCTGCTTCTCAACACATTATCTTGTGCCCATTTTGGAAATACAAAGGTTTCCTTGATACCTATTTTTCACTCTTTATATTTCAGCAAATTATATACTGTTTACCCGGCATAGAATGAAAATCCATTGCAAGGTCCAGCTCATTTATTGGCTCCGGGTACCTAGGGTTCATGAAGAACCCACAAGCCCTACATATCCCCACAACCAACGGTATATTGCTTTAAAAAATCTGACATCACAGGAAAAAGTTACAGAGTAAAACATGGAGAGAAATGGCTGCTTTTTTTAACCTCAATTTAAATATGTTTTTATTTTAGCTGTTATTTTCTGTAGGAATACCTTGTAGGATCTACACAAATCACCCCTTGCTGAATTTAGAATTTTGTCCACTTTTCAGAAATGTTTAGCTTTCCGGGATCCAGCATTGGTTTTACACCATTTGTCACTAACTGGAAGGAGGCTAATGCACAAAAAATAGTAAAAATGGGGTATGTCCCAGTAAAATACCAAAATTGTGTTGAAAAATGTGGCTTTCTGATTCAAGTCTGCCTGTTCCTGAAAGATGGGAAGATGGTGATTTTAGCAGGGAAAAAAACATCTGCAGCACTTAAAAAAAAAAAAAAAATGAAAATTTCGCTGTATTTTGGCTAATTTCTTGGTCTCCTTCAGGGGAACCCACAAACTCTGGGTACCTCTAGGATCCCTAGGATGTTGGGAAAAAAGGAGCAAATATGGCGTGGGTAGCTTATGTGGACAAAAAGTTATGAGGGCCTAAGTGCGAACTGCCCCAAATAGCCAAAAAAACTCTTGGCACAGGAGGGGAAAAGGACTGGCAGCAAAGGGGTTAAATATGGGCCTTAGAAAGCACAGAAGTGTGGTTTAAGTGTTATATAAAAGCAGGATATTGTTCTTGTATTCAGTGGCATATTGAAACTTGAGGGGGCCCCACTGCAAAGTACCACTACCTACCACTTTGCCCGACCGCCAAAAAATTGAGGCCCATATTTATACTTTTTGACGCAAAACTGCGCCGGCGCAGTTTTCTGTCAAAATTATTAACGCCGGCTAACACCATTTTGGTGCGCCGTGCGGGCGTCATATTTATACTTTGACGCACTGCGGCGCAAACAACAGGTGGGAGTCATTATTTTTGACGCATACTTCGGCGTCAAGTCATAAAGGAAAACGACGTTAACGCAGCGGAAATGACTGTGGGTCGATTTACGACACCGCAAACCGGATATGCGCTGTTTTTTTTTACGCAATAGCGTCAAAAAACCCAGCGAACACAGCCATTTCACCAGAGAAGAGCCAAAATGGATCCCAGATGCCAATACAGACCCCAGGAAGATGACAGCAGACCAGGAACCAGCCAGGAGGACCCACACAAGAACCAGGACACATTTAAGAAGAAAAGAAAGTGTCGCTTTAGTGCAGAGGAGCAGGAAATTCTGGTTAAAGAGGTGACGGAACACCAGCACCAACTGTTTGTCACATCAAAGTTGCCAATCAGTAGGAGAGAGGCCATATGGCAACAAATTGTCGACAAGATTAACAGTGTGGCTGAAGTACGCAGAACTGTCATTGGGTGCAAGAAACGCTGGCATGACTGCAAGCGCAGGACCAAGGAAAAGATGGCCAGGAACAGGAAGGCAGCACTGCAGACTGGAGGTGGGAGTCCAGCACACCAGGAGGCCCTGGACCACATGGAGGAGATGGTCGCAGCCGTCATCCCTGAGGAGATCGTCACAGGGATTGAAGGACAGGACAGCGCAGACTACCACGAGACAACGCACATGCAGGGTAAGTCGCATGGGGAATTAAAATGCAATAATGTCAACTGTGAGCAGGGTGGGGATACCGACCACAAAATGCATGGAACTCATCATATACATGGAGTGGCATAGGTAAAGGGGCACGGCATGGGGGCATGGCCTGCACAGACAGAAGCTGGGGCACACCATTACACTACACCAACAACAGTCCCATGGGGGCATGCTGTCATGCCAACAATGGAGCAAAGGGAAAGCCACGCCAGGAGGGAAGGCCACTACATCAAACTGACATCCTGGCATTCGTCAGCCAACATACCCCCTACATTAACTAGGGCCCTATTAGCAATCCTCTAGCCATACCGACAACTGCAACGTAACTGCGACAACAGTTGCCACTACCACCTCTGCTCTGTGTGCAGCTCAAGTAGCCAATGGCAGTAACTTCCCCATGGATCATACACACCTAAATTAGGGGGTGAGGATGACAACTGCAACAATCCCCAGAAACAAGACAAAGGCCCCAGTACTGTCAAATGTCAATGCCCATAGTTGTCACAAACATCAGCCAATGTAAACAACAATAGGAGCTACACAGCACTAACGACACACCCATGCTGCATATGTCAGGGTCCATCCTGTGCCTGGGTAACAAGGCAACATCACAAATGTCATACTGCTCAGACAACAGCATTGAGGAGGGGACACATGTAACTGGTCACTGAAATACATCTGCACAGTCACAGGAGGAAATAGGACACTGATACGACTATCAGGGCAATCCAATGTAACACACATTCCCCAACATCAGCAGGACACATTAACAATGTCAACATCCATATCGGATCATAACATTGCCATGCATAGGATATGCCACATGTCAATTACATTTAAGTGGATGTGAACGATCAGGGATTGGGGCAGGTCCAGATTGTTAAGTGTGCTGCCAGGGCCATCAGTACACCCACAGCCAGTGAAAGGTCTCACCATGAGAATGGATGTACACGGAGGGTCGAGTAGGAAAAGAAGGTGGCAGTTCTCTATTTGGCAAAAATCAACACCTAGATGCGATGAGGCTGACAAGTCTGATAACTCAATAACATACATGTGACACACAGGTGGGCCATAGGCCTGGAAGAATGCCCATCTGAAGGAATGGAGAAATTAACACAAAATAAGATCACAAAGTGAATTAATCAAAAGGCAGGCACATCACATCAAAATTGCCACAACACAGACACACTAATTGTACCCTGTTTCATTGCAGAGGAAGATGGATCTCCTGCTGATATGCCTGTCCCAGATTTCCCTGATGACATGGTTGACAAGCCGATAAACATTCCCCAGGAGACCATCCAAAGGTCCTTGAAACCCTCCATACCCCATCTTCTGTCACAAGGATGAGCACAGAACAAGCAGCCATCGCAGAGGAACCACCCACCACCCCAATTGTAAGACCTGCCAGCTCCAATACAGCTGAGGACTCAGACGACACTGGCACCAGCTTTGAGAGAACTGTAGTGGGAGTACAGCGGGAGCTGGCCAAGGAGTGCGGGTGGGGATGCAAACTATGGCAGACAGCCTAGTGGGGGTGCGTTCGTGCATGATGTCATCTGCAGATCAGGCAGTAGCTATGCAAGCCCTAACATCTATCTTGCAGGAACTGCAGAAAACCCAGAAGGAAATCAGCACAGCTGTAATACTGTTGACCCAACACCTACCACAGCAATCCTGTCAACGCGTGCACGAATGCAACATTGAACCCCTCAGGGCAGACCTGGCTGTCTACCATCGTGATGTGGCTGGTATTCTCAAGAACCAGCAGGCCCTCCTTGCAGCAGTACTGCCCTTAAGACCTTCACAGGGAGCAGCGACCGGGATGTCTGACTCCACGTCTTCTAACACTGAGGTGTGTGTTGCCCCTTCACAACCAACAACAACAAGGACAAAGCAGGAAACACACACATCAGAAGAAGAAGACATGGAACAGATCACATTCACAAGGAAAATGACCCGGAAGCACTAGTCCCTGCCACATGGCCACCTATTACCAAGGTCCTGCGCTTTGTAACTTGCCAGTCTTGAAACAACTGTACTCAAGCACTGTTCTGCAAACCACTGTATATCTTGTCACCCAGCCCAGTGATTGTCTCTCTCCTACTCATTGGCTAAGTCTGTCCCTCTGCACTGTCTGAAACAGCAACCCCAGCATGACAAAAGCATTTTGGTAAACCCTTGTGTTGGATCACAATGTAAGATGTCACTATAATGGACTCACAATCATGGACAATGTACAGATAGCATTACAGCACTTTTCAATGAATGGTACTTACACAACAAATCTGTCTCTGGGTAATGTGACATATCAACTGTGCAGTAGATAACTGAAATGTGCCTACTGTCAAATTACGTAGCTTTTCAATACAACTGTCCTGATAATATGTAGTTAGAGAAATCTGCACAGTGCCCATGATTGCATCATACTCTGCCCATCCTGAGGGACAAATCTCATGAAGTGAGAAACCATACACCACCATGCTGTGTAGGACAGAAGAATGCTTCCTCAGGGGATAACTAAGTCATCAAATAGTGTTAGCAAAATGTTTTCACCATGCAAAAATAACACAATAAACATGCACATAATCTAAGTAAACACTAAAAAAACTGAACAAATGAAGGTGTCTGAGTTAACATACAAATAGGTAATCATGCCGAACTGTGTCACAAATGATGTATGAGGGTCATGAAGACAAGAATACAAGATTGCCAAAGACAACTCATCTTTAAGGGTGTGCATGATCATCACACTGCAGTCAGACCTAAAACTGTTTCCCCAATATCAAGTCTGGAAGCACTGTTAGTGACTTTGAAAACACACTTATCAACAGAAATACAATGGGATCCATATTAACTGTGATTGGGGGTTGCAACAAAGGGGAGACACTTTGCAAGGTAGCTCTGGGCTAGTTGCCAATGGTACAGCTCAGTTGGGATTTGTTTGTAGCATAGGACACAGATGATATAGTACCAAATAGATGTACACTGAATCCAAACCCAGGATCAAGTACCATTCAACACATACTATTAAGGGGTAACCAAATATTTATTAAAAGCTAACCATAGATGAGGAAACTGAAGGAAAAATCTTACCTACCCTAATCTACCCTCACTACTCATTACCCACAACTGTCCCTAACTAACCTAAGCTACACTTACTTATCACATGTAACGAAACGTTCTAAACATCTACCCCCTACCCCTCTTATGAGACGTGACACATTGAGGATAACACATACTAACCTAAACACATACTATACTATCATAAACAAATATATATTTTTTTGTATTTTAATTTTTTTTTTGTTTTTTTTTTTACACACAAGAACCCCAACATAGCCACCCACCCACCCACCCACACATGTAATAAGTAAAAAAAGAAACAAGCAGGCCCCCACCCCACACCCACTAACTAAACTAACAGCCTATACTAACCTAACACTAAGCCCCCTAAGCCCACTAACTATAAGAACAAGGAAAGAGGAGGGAGGGGAGGGTATCATGTCCATCAAATCAAGTGTCTAGAGGTTGGCCTTCCGGAGGGTCCTCTTAATATCCTTGACCCGCTGTTTAATGTGCCGCACATCCCGGCTCAGGTGGCTCACCTTGCGCAGCACTTTGTCCATATTATGTTCCATTCTGTTGAAGGCTGCAAGGTCAACAGATGGAGCAGTGGCAGTCTGGGTACCGGTGGAGGAGGTCTGTGTGGGCTGTCCTGCACCGGTGGCAATGCTGGGGCCAGGAAGTCCTGTAGATGTTGGATCAACAGTGGCAGCTATGGGTGGGGCCACCTGGCTCTGATTGGTGGTTGTGCTTGTGGTGGCTGTGGTGGGCAAAGTAGGCCCACCCTGTGGGAAGGCTCGCCATGCCCCAGAGGCACGTTCATGGCGATATCGCCGGGCCATCCTCCGGAACCCCGACTCCACCAGCAGGATGTGCTGGTATCACATGGCCCGGCGCTGAAATTCACGAACCTGGTCTGGAGTCATGTTAGCTGCTGTGAAGACCAATGCAGATATGCTACATTAGTAACTGCAATGTGTGAAACGGCACAGCAAGTTAATCAGACATTACATCTACTGTACTTGTAACAGCTCATATCACGATACAGAGCATTGAATGTCCCTGAGGAAGTTTATGGCAGGCCAGACAACACAGGTCACATCACACAAAGCACATCCATAACCTACAAGATGGGTAACATCTGGCTTTGACTTGCAATCTGACTTCTGACAGTTATCATCTAAGAATCATGCTGCATATCCTCCGCCAAGAGCTGGGCTACAAATGTCAGTGTACGGAAAGCAAAACTAAAGCCACATGGTCTGCAAGTTGTAACTGGACTTTCCAGTATAGTACCAAGTGCCAAACCTGAGTGTGTATACTAGTATGCAACCAAACCGTCACTTATTCACATGTATGTGTAACATACTGGTAGCATCAGTACTAGGTACCCCATTCACAAACCCATGGCCGTGTTTGAGGGGGGGGCGGTGGATACACAACTATAATTTGCCAACAACATGTACACCGAGGAGTGTATAGACAACTCCACACATGTTTGTCTCTACAGACACACCACAGGTAAGGTCTATCTACAATTAGGAGTCAGCAAACCCTAGAGCACTCATAGGGTCAGACATATCAGGAAATGCAGAACTTAGTACACAACATATACTTCCAGTGAGGCCTGACTTACATCAGACACAGAGTTGCTAGAACACCCATGATCATGAATTGCATGCACACCTAGGCCATTACACTCAGGTTCCACAGACTTGATGCACTACATGTGGAAGTACATGGTGCTAGGAGGTTCTACCTACTGTTTCAAACTTACGTAGGTAAAGAGGGAAGCAGATGTCTATTGGAAAGCTATTAGCTCTACCAATCTTAGAGAATGTGAGGCTGACAGGCTGACTAAATTGGGGCTGACTTCCATTGCGTCTCTTGGTGATATAAGTGTCATACACATGACTATCCCCTGTACTCACAGTGGGGCCTGCAGGTATTTCCTACAATCCCTACATGATACCATTGGATACGCATTGGCAAACTCAAAACATGTGAGAACTGCATTCCCACTCATGGAACAATTGAAAAGCTTGCCCAACGCATCACACCTTGCTATGCGTCCAACTCACATGAGTCCATAACCAGCAAACACAACACATAACAGACATATCAACACTTACTGGAGTGGTCGGGGTCCTCAAATGTCGCCACCTCGCCCACAGTGTAGGGTGCCGGTCCACCTGTAAGGTATGAAATGAAGAAATGTGCTCAAAATCTGTGCACAGGTCAACAATTTCATAAACATTTACAATGTGTAGGCTGAATAAGGAAATGGCAGCCATTCAGACATGATGGTACTGCATCTGATATTTCACGGCCAACTTGTACATAGCATGGGTCTCTTGTGACAGTTACACACATATCTGCACACATACTTTGGCCCCATCATGTGGTTGCAAACATGCCCCATAATTGGTGAGCACTAAGAAATATGGAGTGTAATCGTCTCATCATGTGCATCCAAGAGAGACATCCAAAGCCTGGTTACTTGAGGACTGCATTACCAGTCAAACATGCCTTGTGGCCATGACACATTTATTGCACATAGGCCCAATGTACAGAGGGAGGAAAGGGACTCTTGTAAGCCATCCTGTTGTTACAGTATAGTCAATTGATGTGGCCCAGCTATGGTGATTTGCACCAACCATGGAGATGTGAAGCCATGTGCATACAATTGGACTGCCATCCATATTTGGATTGTGGCTCAACTAATTCCAACAAACATCTTAAGATGTTAGCTGAGGGCACCTTACACCTTTTCACGATGTTTTCAAATCAAGAACTGACATGTATCCAAAAAGATCAAGAAACACAATAATCCCACACATTCATAGTACTTCTGTGAACGCTTTCCTTCCACAGTCACCAGACTCTCATGAGACCAATGTCTAAGCCACTTTGCTATTATCAATTGACGTGAAGGCAGCACTCATTTTCTGCATCATGTAGTGATTCTAAAGTCAGTCTGTACTTCTCTGTCAATAGTACCCTATATAGACATGATTGGCTCCTATTTTGTTAGCTGTTCCGACAAAAAGGCCGCACCAATTTCCTTCATGGAAAAGTAACCTGTAAGTTTGCTGAGCACGTGCTACCTGACAGCTAGCAATTGTGATCCTTGCCATAGTGCATCAATGATCCCCTTATATTTCCCCAGCATTACACACAGTCAGCAAGTTAGCTGGCAGACATTGCACTAATCCCCTGATGTCACTACAGAGCATTTAATCGTGCACATTAACATTAGTCGTACTCACCAACAGTGCCACCAATCATGATTCCCAGGTGGTCCAAGAGATCCTGCTCCCTGGTGATGAGGTAAGCCCACCGGTGCTTCAGCTGGTGGTCACTCCTCTGGCTGGCATACACACGCTGCAGGTGATGCAGCACCTTTCCCCACCGGATTCTGCACGCCTCTGTCGGATACCCCTGTATGACCCTGCCCCCTGCCTGGATCATGAGCGGCAAGAAATGTGTCACCAGCCAGATGAAGCCCCCCAACTCCTCTTCCCCCATCCTACCAAGACGTGGCCTACCAGACTTACTTATAATTGATTATAAGGAATAGGGGTAAAAGAAATAGAAAGGGGTAAAGGGTGAAAGTAGGGGGACAAAGACAGAAAAAAAGTAAACCTAAATACTAAAAGAGCCCAACTATCCCCAAACTATCACTACCCACAACAGACTCCCACAAACAAGAAAAACACAAGATAAATGGACAAATGTAGACAAAACACAGTACTACAGTATACACAAACAATATTTATTTCACAAAAGGACTTTACAGATAGCACACAGGACAAAAACAGCACAAAATCCCAGGACAACACTCTCTCCACAGCCACACAGTCTAGAAGGATCATAGACTGCAAAGTGAAAGTGAAAGTACACCCTCTGTACATGATCTGTAAACAGGATATTCTATTACATCACTTCCTGTATGAAAAGTCTCGCCTTTTTCGCGTTACGCGTCATTTTTCGTTTACCAAAACTGTATTTGCGTCATTGTTTTTGACGCACAGACGTGAATATTAACCCACATCCACATAATGATACATGGACTGTACAAATATCTGGATGCGGGCTAAATTTCACTCCTGTGCATCAAAAAAATTACGCAAATACAGTTTTGGTAAACAAAAAATGACGCACACCGCTAAGGACGTCAAAATTACAGTGCATTAACTGGTTTGGGGCATTTTTTATTGTTTTTTGGTTATTTTACATTTGAAACACATCAGAGATTGGCTAATTGAAGACAGTATGGTGTTGATGGTGTATGTTCACATGTGTGACATCATACTGCAGCGGAACATCATCCACTACACCCTTCACAGTATTTTTACAGTTGGCTGACGCAATAGATGGTCATAAGTGTGGCCTACATATATGTGTTGCACAAATTGTGCATGTTTGGCATAACGAGAGGATAGCAATGTGACGCAGATATGTACAATACCTAAATGCCTTTGGCTCAAAGTGTGTGCTTTGACAACTAATGTGTTGGTTGACCAAATGTGTGTGTATCACATGAAGCATAATTGTACATATGGTTGTATGAATGTAACGTCCATGTGTCCAATCCTTAGATGCAAGTCAAATTGAAAATGAGCAAGGGCATGTGTTAGTCATACATGTAACAACACCAGTAAAGTGTACTTCCAAGTTTTTAGGGTCACGTAGACACCACATGTGACATTGCATGCACCAGATGGATGGCAGACGCTTGTTCATGTCAATGGTCCACATTTTCTACATCCTATGTCCTAGAGTATTGGTAAGAGCTTCCTAGGCACTAGTTGGTGAATCCCACAGTGAGTCATACACATGCATTGAGGAAGTGGGTACCATGTTGTTTGCACAGACAGACAAGGGTGAATCTCATATGTATGATGACACCACAGTCGAGGCCATAGAAGTGAGACCCAACTATCAAGTGGCTGTGGTGGACCAGTATACAAGACAGCACGTGTCCACATATTTCCAGTGCTCAATTGCACATAGGTGTCTTGTTCATGTGTGTGGTCCAATGATGATCCTGTAGATTGTTAGGGGTATAATTTGTCACAGTTCGGTCCAGGACTCATCATGAGTCAGTGGCAGTTATTCCTGTAACTACTGAGTATCCTTGGTTGATCAATGTGAGTAAAGTAGATGTGGACATGTGAACCAACATGTGGATGGTCCCATCCTGTCTCATCACTAAAAACGTGTAATGAGACAGTCAACAGGGCAACCTTGGTGTGCTGATTGAGATAATGTCTCAGGTGTCATGCTCCAGCAGGTGTCATTACAACATTTGTACACAGGTTGGCCTCTGCACTTCCAACTGCATCTGGGAACATCATAGCCTCTGTGCTGATTATTCTCGCAGCTATTCACCACACACGGCCCATCACTATGTTGTGTGCACTGTGATGCTGTGGGTGAAGTGTCATGGTCCTGACATTTGTGTATTATTCATGGACATTATCAGAGGTTGCTGGTTGTGCTGAAAGCCCCGTACCCAATCCCTGCCTACGGCCCTGGGACACTGTCACACTTTGTCATTCATGCATAAATGTAACCCAGACAAGGGATGGGTCATGAATTTTGGTTTTCCAAGAGGATGTAACTCAAATGGTACAGTTAATAGGCAGATGATGCTATACAAGGTATTTGGGTATGCATGGAAGAAGCCCATGCCCAATGCCCCCTGATGAATGGCAGGTTTGCTAACGCAAGTGTGGTACATATGTAGACACAGGGATACTTTAGTGTGACGCACAGACAGTTGCCAGTCAGGCTGACAGAATGCAAGGTGATTCAGGATCCAGTTACTTGACAAGTTACGTAATCAGTGGTCTGACTGAGACTGTTTTGAGGACAAAGCAGACAGTTGACATGTCAAACTGTGTACGTCCTGTGTTTTTGAAGGTGACAAATGAACCCAGTGGCTGTGTTACACGGCTTAATTAGTATCAATGGTTGACGGTGTATTTGACATAATGGCAACTCCTATGCTGTTCCAGGCATCATCAGTGGCAGTGCTTTTTGAAATGTGTGGTGTGCATGGAGGTGATCATAGGCGGGGGCTGCATTTGTTTCTCACCAGTCCTGTAGGTGAGACTTGCATTCTAAGGGCCAAAAGACATTTTCACAAGGGGAAGCAATCTACATGTGCTAACAGGGCTTTGAAACTAGAAGACAGTGTATAAATTGACCCGAAGTCCTTGCAGTCAGATGTTCAATGACAATGGCATACCATAGGAAAGGGTGTAGCACACTGGTTTGCTAATGTTGGTCTGTGTGTGTAGAGGAGGTATTATCAGGGTACACATCTTAGTATTCCAGGGACGTCTTCCAACAGGTGGGTTGTGACCAGGTGCATGGGTGTGTAATGAGTTAGAAAATGGCCTGACGTGTACATGGAATGTCATGTGCGCAATGCATGTCATATGTGTGGCACTGTCTGTGTTCTGCTTCTATGGAACTCTGGTCACAGATAGTCCTTGCAAATATTGGATGCAGTTGGACAAACTCCTGTCAAGGGTCTGGTCATACATTCCTGTTACTGATGCCAAAGCACATTGATGTATGAGGCTTGTTTTCCCCTTATTGAGTGATGGTGTCTTAGTTGTGTGCCATATGCTGCGTTGGACCTTGCTTTCAACATGTATGTGTGAAATAGTTGTGGTCCTCTGCTATTGGCCTTCAAAGGAGATATGTACATGATATATGTAATTAAGAGTGTGTGTGTGTATGTGACCATTGTATGTTAGGCATCACATTAGCTCTGGGATGTTCCGTGTCCTACTCAGTATCTCAGCAATGCTCCATGAGGCAACACTCTTATTCTGATAAGTAGAGATGAAGGTGTGCAAAAAGGAATAGCCAAACCACGATATGGTGATTAAAATAGGTGTTTATTTAAATTAGTTAACTAAAGTGGTGAAGGTGATCATATTCAGAAGAAATTATTTACAATCTGTTGCCGCCTGCGTATACCAGTGGCCGTGTTCTGTAGTTCCCCCTCCTGTTGCAGGCCAGCATCCTCCTCTTCCTCCTCTTCAGGCATGTGTGGCTCTGGTTCCAGGAGGGGAATGTTTCTTTTGATACAAATGTTGTGCAATATTGCACATGTGAGGATGATCCTACAGACCATCTCGGGGGAATATAGGAGGCTACCACCAGTGATGTTGAGGCAGCGGAACCTTGACTTGAGGATGCCGAAGATCCCCTCAACAATGCTGCGCGTGCTCCTATGGGCGTCGTTGTATGCACGCTCTGCAGCAGTACTTGGGTTGCCAATAGGGGTCATTATCCATGGCTGGATGCCATACCCCTGATCAGCTGCAAGAGAAAATGAATGGGATCATGTTGATGTAGCTGGCACTATTGAAAAGACCTTTCATGGCAGTAGTTGTCTTGTGTTGTCTGTGACTCTTTTGTGTACTAATGTGGCATCCTATGCTTGTATGGCTGTACCATCTGTATTGTGTTGTTTCCTTGGCTGAACGAGTATTTGTCTGCTAACCGTTTGTTTTGGGATTTGCAGTACAGTGTGCCCTCCCTAGCATTGTGACTTGTGATACAGGTATCCGTGTGTCTTAACTGGGGGTGAGATGATAGTTCCATGCACAGTTAAAATTGAAAGTGTTGTTAACACGTTCATATCAAAGTACCCTAGACATTCCATACCTTGAAACTTATGCAATGTATTAATGTAAAGGTCATTGGGACACTTACAGTTTGCAAGGTGACATTTAGGCAACCACACTCATTAACGTCTTAACATTAGGCTGTACAGTAATTTCCAATGTGTGACAGGTTCAATGGTGACTTAAGAAACATGGCTAGTGATGTCACGCCCTCAGTGTGTTCCTGTTGACATGTTGCTGTTGTGGTGTATGTGTTGTGTGTTCTAGAGGGTGTGCAGTGTGTATATAAGTAGGTTTTTGTACTTACCAACAAGTAGTCCATTGCCATACCGTCCATCCTGGAAGTGTTGATTGATGGTGCAGTGACGGAAGATGTATGAGTCATGTACACTCCCAGGATATTTAGCCACAATGTTGGTGATCAATCCCTGTTGCTCGACTATGGCCTGCACGTTCTGGAATGTGTGGGCTTCCTGTTGCGGTAGAGGTGTTCAGTTGCAGCAGGTGGCACAAGGCGTACATGTGTGCATTCGATTGCACCAAGAACGTGTGGGAAGCCACTGATGAAGTAGAACCCCTGTTTTGTTTCCTGCTGCTTCTGCAGTGTGTTAGGGAAGCAGATGTGGCAGGGTGTCAGTCGAATGATGGCATCCAGTACTTTGGGCAAAAAGGCAGAGAATGATGGTTGTGATATTCTGCCAACCAGGGCACCAGTTGTTTGGAAAGAGCCACTTGCCAGCATATGAAGTACAGCAAGCAGCTTTGTTTCTGTTGGGATGGTGCGGGGTGTCACCAAAGTGGGGGCCAACTGCTGTTCAATGCTGCGCAGCAGCTGCTGAATGGCCTGCCAGTTCAACCGGTACCTCTGTATGATGTTGTGTTCCCTGAGGCCCTGCAGGGTGGTTCTTGGGCGGAATATCCTCTCCTGCCTTCTGCGCTGCCTTTGGGGTCCCTGCTGGTGTTGTGGTAGCTGCTGTTGTTGCTGCTGGGCTCTGCGTCTGCGTGCACGCTGGATTAGTATCACCTCCATGGCTCCCTGTTGCTGCTCTGCTGCTCTGCTGCTCTGCTGTTTGTTCTGTGTGTTCTGATTAAATACAGGTGTGTTTGCCCCATTTTAATGCCTGCCCTGACCCAGGCGTTAATTTTTTATGCAAATCGGGCTGTGCGTCATTTTCTGGCTCAGCCTCCCGGCTGTGCGTCATTTTTGCCCGAAAGCATAAATACGACGCACGGCCCTTTAAGCCATTTTTTGGACAAGAACGCCTACCTTGCATATAATTAACGCAAGGTGGGTTGCCGCATCCAAAAAATGACGCACACGGCGGAATTCTGTCGTCCGCGGCCTCGGGCGTCAAAGTTTAAATACGGGGCAACGTTTGCGCTGATTGTGCGTCAACATTTTTGACAAACTAGCACTGGTCCCGGACTTAGTCAGTGTACTGTGCTGAAGGGGCCCCCTGGAGATCATGAGGCTAATGTTATGCTGCTGCTTTTATTGTGTTGTAATTGCATTTATATAGCACTTTCTGCTCCTGACAGAGTGATGGAGCCATTTATGGCAGGTAGCAGAACACTCTGGTTACCGGTTAATCCAGTAGGTATTGTTTAATAATGGGATTAATCTTGTGCACTAAGGGAGCCATCCCATGCATTTTCTCTAATCTTTATGGTAGAGTGAATTAATAGGACGTAGGTGTTACCAATAGTGTAAGCTCGGGCAAATGGTTGGTGGGATCAATAAAGGAGATTAGTTATTGTTAGGTTGCAGCTATATGGTTTTAAAGAAGGAGCAGTTGTGATCCATGAAGTGAGCTGAGAGCCATCTTCAGTAATGTAGAGGACGGCAGATTAGCATGCATGAAAGAAAAGGCTACTCTCATAGATATTAAACCTTGCAGAGGATAAAATCAAAGACTAGAGAAATATGATAGAAAAGAAGGAAAGAGAATACTTACTAGTTTAAAGTAAATGTCATTTTTTCATGCAGAGTTTAGTAGTATACTATGGGATGCTTTATAAGAGAGGATATTGTCTGAGGTTGAAAAACTGTAGAAGAAAATAACATTATTTGCATGTGAGATGGCATACTGTACTGTAGATATCTATAACGCGTACTTTTCTCATGTTGGATACCCAGGCACCTATTCACACGGACAGCATGCTACACCAAGAAATGTAAAATTATTTAGAAAATGCCTGTCTAACAACAAAAACTTAAAATCTAAACTTGTTTAAAACACTTACTAAGACATGCAAGGGAATTAAATAATACACAGTTAGAGTTACTTTCCAATATCTTTCCAGTGCAAAAGAAGCAAAGTACTGAGCTGAAAAGTAAATAAACATTTTCCACCACTTACATGGTGCACACTAGGGCACATATTTATGGGCTTTTGAAGCAGGGCAGCACAGTAAGTCACCTTGCTGCACTGCCCTGTGTCAAAGGGAAAGGACAGGAATGCACAGTATCTATGCAATGCAGTGCATTCCTCTCCTTTCCCACTGTGCTTGCACTGTTTTGGCAGCATAGAGCCAATGCAGGCATCCCTGCACCAGAGTGCAGGGGTGTCTGCATTGTAGACATTATTCCTTTTGTGCAGGAAAGGACGCCTTCCTGCACAAAATCATCCTGGGATGGTTTTTCCTCTTTATATTTGTGCTGCAAAAGTAAAAGGGGCAGGGCCACATGCTGCACAGCACTCTCCCTCATTAGGCATGTATGTTTGGCCGGCAGGCTCGTGCCGTCCGAAACACACATGCACACAGGGACCTCTTCAGCCAGGCATTGTGTTGCCAGGCTGGAGAGCAGGCACAGGCTCCCAGTCTGCTTGGGAGCACCCTGGCTGGTCACTCCCATCCAATCCTAATGCTGCTCTGAGCAGAGTCCGGATTGGACACCGAGCAGACTGGAAGCCTGTGCCTGCAGCAGAGGAGCTGAGAGGAGCAGCACGCGTTGGTGGCAGCAACGATCCAGGTAAGTGTTTTTTTTAAAAATGAATTTCCCTTTCCCCGTGCATGCTGCCCCACCCCTAGAAAGTACAGTGAGCCACTCCTGCATACATGCCTCTTAGATTTTGATAGAAAATGTCACGCACCCCTGAGACATCATTCAAAGGGTACTCCAAGATGTTATTTAAATGTACCTTGCACATACAAACGCGTTTCATATACATTAGATGTAATTCATGTTCTTGAAAGATGCCCAGCTTAACATCGTTACATAGACCCAAGCAACAAAGCCTTGTAGACACACATTCATCAAATGTCCCCCCCCCCCACAGAATCACCTACTCAATATTCCTTTCTTCTCCCGACACTCCCGCGCTCCACTCCTCCATGAAGTGTGGAGTTAGGAACCTCCTTCCAAGAAGGAATATTCACCTGAAAGGAATAACCAGAGATTAGAGATCTGGTTCTGACTGCATGTTCACAAACAAAAGTCTGGGTATGTGTGTTGCAAATAGGGAAATAAGATAGGATCTGTTTGGTCCTGATAAAAACCCTGGATCCTATGTTGGACCATTAAAGGGCTGAAACATGTCAACCAACAGGTGACAAGAAGGTCATAATTGCATCTCCTTTGCTCCTTTGCCCCATTGTTTGTTTTAATTATCCCTCCTCATCCCCTGAATATAGTTTAGATTGCACATTTTGGTAGGTGATAGGGTTTTTTTTTAATCAGGAGACCCCATTTTCCTGATTTTGCCTAGCTAGTTCCCCTCAGTCAGATGACGAGGGCCCACCTGCCATTAGAGTACGCTTTGGCTAGCGCAGGATGGCTGATGATGAAGCATGATACCAGGGGGTGTGAGCGGCCATTCTGTACTTTTGTGGCAAATGTCCTGTGTTTTCTAATGGTGGCATACCAGGAGTTAGAAGCCCACCTGTAATAGAGCAATTTCCAAGTAACTGTGTGTTGCAGCCAAAAAATAAGGCTTCTTTACTACAAGGGCATGTTTGTTTTTTGTGTGTGAGTACAGGTTTGGGAGAGCACAAACCATTGCCCTACATGCCTCTCTTCTCCCTCCCACCCCCAGCCCCACAAGATAATAGAGGCGTTTTGTGTTTGGTGAGGACTAGCCGTGTCTATAAGGCAAGCAACCAACAAAGGCCACTGACAGATGTCAGTGTAAGGAACCAGTCCTCTTGCCAGCCAATGCCACGTGGAGGCTACACTCTGGGCCCTTTCTTAGGCCTCACTTTCAGGCAAGGAGTCTCGCAAGTAGTCCCCCACTTTCTTCTTAGGTCTCTCTGGCCTCTTAAGTTTCTCAGAGTGGGGGGCTGCATTCTCAGGTACTAGACACACTCCTTCGGCTCTTTCTTAAGACATCTCAGGGGTCACACCCTGTAGATGGCCTTTCAGTTCAGGGTCTGTACCTTAACACTGAAAAGGTGTCTGGCAGTCCAGGACTTCCTGGGTAGGAACTCAACCCCCTTCAAGGGTGACGCACTGTGGAAGTGTCATGTAGGTGTCTGCCAGGTGCAGGTCTCCTTTCCCCTGTCTCAGTGACAGCACAAGGTCAAAAGTGGCCTCGCCAAGGTTAATTGTGGGGTATCCTCCTCTAAGAGTAGGTAAATCCTGACTGACGGGTCATCCCACTATGGTTGGCATCCACCTCCCACCCCTAACTCTTTGTCTGGGCCTCCATACTGTCTGTTTAGGGACAGCACCCCCAAGAAATCTGTGTTTTTGGTTGCCCTTGGTGTCCGCCCCTTTCAGTTCATTGCTCACCAGGGGAACCTCATTGCCAAGGAAGCAGTCAATGGGCATATGGGTACTGACAATGACCCTCCTCTGGGCAAGTACCACCTTCCTTTCTAGGGATACCAAGGCCACAGAGTGGAAAGGTTGTTCCCAAGGGTCTGCTTCACCCTACAAACCTGTCCAGGCAGAAACTCCTCTGGGAAACCTAGCCTGGCCACGACCGTGGTCTGGATGGCACGGGTTCTCCACAGAGCAGTGATGGGGCCCTATTCACCCTGACTTCTTGAAAGTGATATCCACTACCCTCAGGTATCACCAACTTACTTGCTGGGCCCACTTCCCAACTAAGGGATACTAGGTCTTGCTCTACCCTCTCCTTTTAGCAGTAATATTCCCCCAGGGCTACATTGGCTATGTCTGTGGATGTCCCACATGTAGGTGTCCCACTTTTTGTGCTCTAACTGTAAACAGTCATAAGACTAGGACGAATGGAGGGTGAAAGCACAGCCTGAGTTTCCGTCTATCAAAACCTTCTCTCCAGTGCTCTGGAGAGGAATTGGGATCTTTCCCCTCAGAAGTCTTTTGGGGCCCTTCGGGGGACTTTTCTGTATTATCCTGAGCTTCCCCTTCCCTCTGTGGAGGGGAACATAAATCACTCTTCCTGTGCTCACTCCCTGCTACCTTTTTGACACTCTGGTACTTATCCAAGGGCCAGTTTCCTTACCAAGCTCTCTAGGCACATTGAGCTTGGTATATTTTAGGTACAGGCACAATTCTGTAAAATAATTACTTAAAATATGCTCTTTCATAATCAAACTGTACATTCCATCATAATCATTTACCTTGCTTCCCATCAGCCAATCATCCATTGCCTTATCGAATGAATCTACAAAATTCCCCCATGACTGTTGTGACTACTTCTGACTATCTCTGAACTTCAGGCAATACTTTATTTGGGGATGCAGACTTTTTTGCCTTTCCTAGGCACTTCACTGTACCTGCGACAATCATCACTGGACACTGAAGCCCTGTTGACTCTCAGGTCCAGCTCTTGCTGGCTTCTCTCTTGGGCCAGTAGGACCTTCTTTTCTTCCAAGGTCAGTGTTAATTAATTCTCCTCTAATGCAATCTCTGCTGCTGCTTTCTCAGCAGCCAGTATTCTCTCCTCAAGGCTAAGGGAAGCCAGCTGCAAAGCTTAAGGCCCACCAGCTGTGTGGTGTGGATAAAGTGTGGGAGGACACACTGCTCTCATCTCTAGATAAGGCAGGTTGTTCTGCTACTTGAGAGGCATACTCCCCCGCTACAGGGTATTCCTCCTCAATGCCTTCTTCATTTCCCTCTCGTACCTCATCCTCATTCTCTTCAGAGGAGCACTGTAGCTGACAGACAAAGCCCCTCTTTTCAAGTTTGGCGGTCCCACCTCGGGACCGCTAAAATCACGGGGATGAAGCCACTGCCCGACTCCTATTGCAATGTTCCTGCCGGTAAACACTGTAATACACTCATGAGGACAATATTGCAAAGCAGACAGTGCGCATTCCAACAGTGTTGGGCAGGGGGGCCCCCTACACATGCTCTCTGCCAGCCTTTTCATGGTGGGCCGCCTTTTCAAGGTGGGGAAACCGCCATGAAAAGACAGGAGGAGAACAAGGTTGTAATCAGCCAGGCTGCTGTCAGCCCACCAGGGTCATAATTGGGCGATCAGACCACCCAGAGTGTGGCAGTCCGACTGTCAATGCGATTGTGGCAGTTTTCGGACCGCCACACTCCTAATGAGGCCCTAACTGTTGTGCACCAAGGGTAGTCTAATAAACCTGCTTCTTGTAATGCTTCTTCAGCGTCAGTCCCCTTTGCTTGCACATGCTCCTCTGCCTTGACATACTAATTCTCTCCATGTTAGCCAAATTCACCGCCATTTTACCAAAAACTTAAGATTCAAAATTGTTTTAATTTTAGCTTGAATCACTACATGGTACTGCAAAACACAAGTTTTGGATCCCATTGCTAAACACCAATGTAAGAAATTGGAGTATTGTTTGTGTGGGGGAGGGTAGCTGCCTAACTCGAGAAACAGTCATATTCCTTGTCAGAATGATCCCTCCAAGTCACTAAATTAATTTGAGATCAGCCTTGTGGTAGCTCTGGTAGAGCACACAGGCTTAATTTAGGGCAACAGTGTAGTAGAGTATTTGTGCAGCACAAAACAATATTAAAGTCAAAATGCATGCCAAACTAGAAAATAGAGGAAAGTGTAATAAACAAAATGGCACTAAAATGGAGAAACTTCAATAAAGGGAACCGGAGATTGGATTTTTAGAGCTTTAGGTGGAAATTGCTCCCAAAAGCAAAACAGGCCAATGATAAGCGTTGGTCGCAGTAAGCGGTACATAGGTGCACTTTGAGGCTGAGGACAATGGAGCGCTGGCCTGCTACACCAACCAAGTTCATCCTGGTCAAATATTTTACCTTCTGACGTAGACCTTTAAGTCCTAATACTCTGGATAAGGGCACTTCAAAAGCCCTTCAGGACCTCACAGGAGGCACTTAGAGACTCACAGGGTGTCAGCCAAGAGCAGGGTACAGTCCATGTCCAATTGTTGTTGGTATGCCCCTGTAGCTACACAGAATGTCAGCCAACCAAACCGTTGAGTCTACTTCTTTGTACTGGGTGCTGGAGTTGCCAACTAAAAAGGCGGCCTAGATTTGATTCCTCCACGTTTCTCTTCCACCACCCTACACTACATGAATCTTTATTTCACTCTTGCAAGTTCTTTTTTCATGCAAGCATCCTACCCTTGTCATGGGTTTCCTGTTTTCTCTTTCTAATTATTTATCCCTTTCTCATTGTTTTCATACTTTTATCTTCCTCCTTCTTTCCCCAATTTTTTTTCTTATGCTATGACTCAAAGTCTGATGATAAATAATTAAATAATAAATGATGGTCCCCAAAAATAAGTGTGGGTGTGCACCAACTGCAACCCACCACACAAACTAAAGACTTTGTGACTGTTGAATGGAGGATGATCTGAACCTTCCGTATCAAATCACATTTAAGGTCCCGGATTGAGATAATATTTTGCTTCTGCATGCGTGTATTTCATTTTTTCACGCGCAATACTTCGAAGGATTCTGTAACAACTTTTGAGCCTCAGCAGGACTGCAAAACAACCAAGCTTTTGTAAAGCTAATTGTCTGGACTCTAATAACCTGCGCTATTAGGTTTGCCAATACTTGCTTTCAGTTACAGGTGTGAGCTTGTGTCAAGATGCAAACGCATGCGTGGCTGGCAATCTTGCAATGGATTTTCTAGGAAAGAAAATCCTTTTCAAGGAGTCCGATGATGCTCAGTCATACGCCGTGATAGTAGTACAAGCCTGCATCATGGACACAATTGTGCACATGCATCACGAAGAGGATTTGTTTTTAATTTACCAGTCTAATATGGCTGCACGTTATGTTAGAATGGTAAATCAAGCTGTAACACAAATAGGCAAAAAAAGTGCACATGACTCACGAAAAAAAGAAGTGCTCACTCTAGCTACATTTTGCAGCTGTTGGGCCATTATACAAATCAACTGATAAATAATTGTTTAATAATTTACACGTAGTCCGGCGTGGGGAGTATCAGGGGTAGTGAAAAGCCAGCTGGGGCAAGGGAGAAAAAAGAAGAAAAAGGGACTTATCAAGGAAACACTTCCAGTCTCATGGAGTGTTCAGTACTAAATAAAAAAGTATTCTCAAGAATGCAGTGCAAGGATTCAACTCACCCAAACACTGTGAATCCAAAATGCTCCTTGGTGCGACAAACACAAACATAGCAAGGGAAGCCATCAAATCAAGAGACATCTGAGGAAGGCAACAAAGACATACTTTCACGAGCAAGAAGCTGACCCAAAGCCTATAAGTATATGCTACGTATTAGGAACAATACATCTGCATTCAGACAGCTAAAGTCGCCTGTAGTCGAGACCTAAAACAATAATTTTCACTGTAAACGTATTGGTAAGCGCAGGAAGATATATATATTACACACGGGACCAAAGGCTAATTTAATTGACTTGGTATTCACAGGGCACTAATAGAGCATTTGGTGAAATTTTCACAATCCATGTCATCTAACTTAAATCACTTAGCGATCACTTGAAAGTACAGCCTACACAGGCCAGCATTTTTTATTTTCTAGGTATGCCCAGCAGATGGAGGCAGCTCATCATTTATTTATACATACTATTAAGTGCACATTTACTTTATGACAGTGTTGCAGTTTCGCTAAAGATGTGTCTCATAGCCCCGTGGATGAAATATCCTATGAATAACACTCTTTGAAATGTGGGTAGTTACACAAAATACTGCTCCCTACTTCCCCCCACCCAAACATACACAAAACCCGAATACATTTTACATTGAAAGCATTGGTCGAGGTGTCTCAAAGCAAATCACAGGGAGTTATTTCTTTAAAAAGTTCGCCGAGATCCTTTTACAGGCCTTTCCAGGGATTATAAATATTAGTATACAATTTTACATTCCTGGCGGCATTTCTCGGAGCTCCTAATTATTAAAGATAAAGTAAATAAGGCACGGTTAGATATTACTTTCTAAAGTTCCTCCAGAAAAAATTCCGACACCCAAACATCCGACCCTCTTCCCTTATTAAATTAACTTTCTGTAGCAGCCTCAGGGTCGGATATGTGAGAAGTGGGGCATAAACAAATCCCATGTGATCTACAGGGGCGTGGCTTTGGGGTGGAGTGGGGTGAGCTTCCGATTTTACACATTCGGAGCGGAATATAGGGGGTCGGCGGGGTTGCTGGTGTGCGACGGGTGCAGTTGCACCAGTCGCGATTTTCAGTGTCTGCCACGCAGACACTGAAAATCAATGTGGGGCCCTGTTAGGGGGCCCCACGACACCCGTTCCCGCCAGCCAGGTTCTTGCAGTGAGAACCGCCAGAACCAGGCTGGCGGGAAGGGGGTCGGAATCCCCATGGGGGCGCTGCGAGGATTCCCTGGGGCAGCGGTCAGAATGCCCCCGGAAGCACCGCCAGCCTGTTGGCGGTGCTTCCGCGGTCGAAGGCCCTGGCGGTCCATGACCGCCAGGGTCAGAATGACCCCCATAATGTATTTTTACATTATATTCCGCTCCGAATGTGGAACGACAAGCAGGGTGCCTGGGAGGGACCTAAGGGGCAGCGGAAAGAGAGGGATGGGGATTGGTAGGGGTACTAAAAGAGGCAAAAAAACTATGGCCCTCATTCTGACCTTGGCGGTCTTTTCGCGAGACCGCCGAGTTACCGCCGCGGTGAAGACCGCCGACCGCGGCGGTATGCCGCTGTGCGCATTCCGACCGCTGGGAGCGTTCCGCCGGGAAACCGCCAGCAGCCACACTGGCGGTCGGCGGAAAAGTGGAGACTGGTCAACCTCCACCGCCACGCCAGCAGAACACCGCCCACAGAATTACGACCCACATATCTGTGTGGCGGTCTTCTGTTGGCGGTGTTCTGTTGGCGGTCACCTCCCCATGGCTCCCGTCGCCTCCCGGAGGACCAACGCACAAGGTAAGTTGACCGTCCGTGAGGGGAGGGGGAGGGGGGGTGTTGTGTGATGAGGGCATGCATGGGGGTGTGCGTGTGGGTGTGTAGAGGGGGTGTGTGAGTGCGTGTATGCGGGCGGGGGGTGCTGCTGTGTCTATGGGTAATGTGTGCTGTTCGGCAGGTGCGCATGTCTGCATGTATGTGTGCGGGTATGTGTCCCTGTTGTGTATGTGTGTGTAGGGGGTGTGTATATGTGCATGTTGGGGGTGTGTGCATGTCGGGGTGCATGTATGTGCATGTCGGGGTGGGGGTGGGGAGGGGGTTCGTACCACCTCTGGGGGGTGGCAGGGGGGTGGAGGGTGTGGGGGGAGTACTCGGGTGGGTAGTGGGGGGTGGGGGAGACCCCTATCAGTGCCAGGGAAGGAATTCCCTGGCCCCGATAGTGCTTACCGCCATGGTTCGCATGGCGGTTCCCGACCGCCAGAAACCGCGGCGGTAGGCAGGGTCATGATACCGTTGGCGGTCTTGGGACGACCGCCGGGCCGGAGTGCGCAAACTCCAGCCCGGCGGTCATGACCGCCGTGGCGGTCAGAGTGGGGAAGTGGCGGTCGATCGCGGCGGTGACCGCCGCGGTCAGAATGCCATTTTTCTGACCGCCGGTCTGTTCGCGGTCCGACCGCCGCCTCTCCGCCGACCGCCAAGGTCAGAATGAGGGCCTATATTTTGTATATCACCAATATTTTTGGCACTTCTAAAAACTGAGAGGGAGAGAGTGTTTGCGATTTTGTTTGAATTAATGTAACATTCCTGGTGAAATCCGGCAGACATCTCCCCATGCCCGAATGAAAGCATCTGTACCCAACTATTTATCAGAAAATTAATTTATTAGAGGTGTGAGTCAGCGCCCCCCCCCACCGTGAAGCTACGCCCGAGCAAGCAAATGAGAATTTTTTTTGAAAATATCAGGGCTAAAAAAGTGTACTTTGACTTTAACTAAAAATCGATAGGTTAAGGCAAATATATTTTACTATATTTGTAATGTAGTCTAACATAGCAGATTATGGTGGTCATTACAACCCTGGCAGATGGTGTTAAAGCGGCGGTAAGACCGCCAACAGGCCGGCGGTAAAAAATGGGAATTATGACCGTGGCGGAAACTGCCAACAAAGACAGCCACTTCAACACTCCGACCGCCACGGCGGTACAGACAAACAACGCAGCGGTCACCGCCAACAGACAGGCGGGAGACAAAGTGCCCACAGTATCACAACCTACCAATCTGCCACCTTTTCCAGGGCGGATTCACCGCAGATAAAAACATGGCTGAAACAGCCATTTCAAAGGGAAAACGCTCACCTCTACACAATCCACGAGGAAGGAGGGCACCATGGAGCCGGAACTCCATATACTTCCTGCACTAGTCTTCCTGCTCCTATACGACGATCATCAACGCCGGCAGCGAAGACACAGTGAGTACTGCACCTACGACATAGGGGAGGGGGAGGCAAAAGACAGGGACACACACACGCAACACCCCCACCCCAACTCCGACCCTCACCCACTACAACACACACACCAATGCATATCCAAACATCACAGTAACAACCCCCAACACCCCCGGAAGAATGCAAAGACCAAAGGAAATGAGTGAAACCGTTGTAATATATCAAAATACAGTAACCAAATATCTACATATAATATATACACATAAAACAAAATATACACCACGATTAGTAGTGCAGGTAATGCACAAGTCATTGTCCGTGGACCACTGGGCCCAAAATGCATGGGCGAGGCCCACACACGATACCTGATCAAAACGGAGAGAGCACTGCTGGGGCATCAGATAGAAATACAACAGGCACCTCAGGGGGAAGGGAAGGGGGGGCACCCCAGCCAGATGAGTGCACCACGCCAGATCCACAAGGGGGCTCCAAGCCCATTGATGTATCCTGGGGAGTGTAAAGCCACAGTCTCTCAAGTCTCTACAGTGGGTGGGTTGCCCACTGTACCATCCTGGGGAGTGCAAAGCCACAGTCTCTCAAGTCTCTACAGTGGGTGGGTTGCCCACTGTACCATCCTGGGGAGTGCAAAGCCACAGTCTCTCAAGTCTATACAGTGGGTGGGTTGCCCACTGTACCATCCTGGGGAGTGCAAAGCCACAGTCTCTCAAGTCTCTACAGTGGGTGGGTTGCCCGCTGCTTTATCATGGGGAGTGCAAAGCCACAGTCTCTCAAGTGGATAAGAGGCTCCACTGGTTCTGGAGGGGGCCTGGTGCCCAGAGTGCTTCATCCTGCCAAGGACTGAGGTAGTGGATGTATCTCTCCACTGGTTCTGGAGGGGGACTGGTGCCCAGAGTGCTTCATCCTGTGCAGGACAGACTGAGTGGATGCATGTCTCCACTGGTTCTGGAGGGGGACTGGTGCCCAGAGTGCTTCATCCTATGCAGGACAGAGGGAGTGGATGCATGCCTCCACTGGTTCTGGAGGGGGACTGGTGCCCAGAGTGCTTCAACCTGTGCAGGACAGACGGCGTGGATGCATGTCTCCATTGGTTCTGGAGGGGGACTGGTGCCCAGAGTGCAGCACTCACCCCGTGACGGTCCCAGTTGCGTCACTGCCCCTGCCGCTCATGGGCTAGCGGTGCTTGAATTGGCGGTCCTTGCCCTTTTCGGCGGTGCATGCCCTGTTCAGCAGTGCTTGACTTGGCGGTGCTTGCCCTGTTCAGCGGAGCTTGCCATGGCGGTCCTTCATTGCCCAGCTGGGCTGGGGCTGGCGGTCCTTCATTGGGCAGCTGGGCTTTGGCTGCCGGGGCGCTCCTCGGCAGCTGGGCTGTGGCTGGCGGTGGCCTCCTGGCCACTGACTCTGGCGGTGGACTCCTGGCCACTGACGATCGGGCTGCCCTCCTGGGCACTGACTCTGGTGGTGGCCTCCTGGCCAGTGATGATCGGGCTGCCCTCCTGGGCACTGACTCTGGCGGTGGCCTCCTGCCCAGTGGCGATCGGGCTGCCCTCCTGGGCACTGACTCTGGCGGTGGCCTCCTGGGCAGCGGGGATGATGGCGGTCTTCTCCGCCGTGCTGCTCCTCCCAGACTTTGGCGATTTCTTCTGCCCCTTCCCCACCTTGGGAGGAGTCACAGCTGAGTCGACACTCCCCCCGGGACCCTTGTGAGCGGCTTTGCTGGCTGGAGTCTTCCCCCTCTCCCGCCGGACACTGTCCAACTTCTGGTGCTTCACAGGGGGGGGACTGGCTGTGCTGTGGCTCCGTGTCACACTGGCTGCCCTGGTGCCCGGTGCACTCCACATACCTGTAACAACAGGCACCACTGGTCCCGGAGATATTTTGGCTGAGGTGCTAGTACGGGACCTATGAATTGGAGGGGGGGTGGTGGGAAAGAGGTCAAGCTTGGTCAGGAAAAGTTTCTTAGGAACACTGGGACGGGTAGCTGGAGGGGGTTTGGGAGTGGAGGAAGAGGAGGTGGTTGTAGGAGGTGTAACTTTTGGGGCTTTGGGTGCAGGTGCATGCGCTGGAGGATGTCGTGAGGTGGATGTATGTTGGGTGGGTGTGTGCCTGCGTTTGTGTACTTTGGGAGGGGGCGTCACAGACACACTGGGAATGGACACAGGGGACGTGTAAATGGGAGTGGGGGTGGTGACTGCACATGAGAGGGGTGTGGTAGTGGGTGTGCTGGTGCGGGACCTAGTGGCTGTAGTGGTAGTGCATGCAGGTGAGAGTGTAGACGAGACTGGGAGGGAGGAGGGAGATGACGAGGAGGGGGGACACAGTGGAGGCAGTGGATGTTGGTGTGTCTGTATGTGTGTGATGCTTGCGTGAGTGCCTGTGGGATGTGTGGTGCTTATGTTTGCCTGAGCTTCCCTTGTGTGGTGAGGTGTGTGCATGCTGGTCTGATGGTGTGCTTGGGATAGGCTGGGGTACAGCGGATTGGGTCTGGGTGGAGGAAGTTGGAGGGGGGAGGCTAGACATAGGGACAATGGCTGCCATCAGTGCTGAGGCCAGAGTTTGCAGGGTTCGATGAAGGGCCGCCTGACCAGAATGAATGCCCTCCAGGAAGGCATTTGTGTGTTGCAATTCCCTTTCTACTCCCTGGATGGCATTCAAAATGGTAGACTGCCCAACAGTGAGGGACCTGAGGAGGTCAATGGCCTCCTCACTGAGGGCAGCAGAGGTGACAGGGGCAGGGGCTGAGGTGTCTGGGGCGAAGGTGATGCCCACCCTCCTGGGTGAGCGTGCACGGGGCGAAGGCTGAGGGGCTGCTGGGAAGGTGGTGCTGGTAGGGGGAGTGGTGGCTGTACCTGTAGAAGTGGGGGGCACAGATTTTGCCGCCACCACAAGGGAGCTCCCTTCGGGACGAGTCCGTGTCGCTGGTTGCAGATCCTGTGACCGCCGTGAAGCTCCCCTCGCCCTCCGTCCCACTGGTGTATTCAGAGTCCGTGGTGTGGCCCTCCATGGCCATGTGGGATGCAGCTCCCTCGTGCTCCGGTGCCACTGTACCTCTGCCTGATGATGCTGATGCACACAAGAACAGGGAGACCACAAAAAGCGGGGGGTGGACAGAAGAAAGACAGGTTGAGTGCATGGCTTACCGCTACCGTTGGCGGACAATACAGACACAGCAGCCCCCTGCACTACTCCGCGCTGTTGGGCTCTACAGTTGCAGTTCCTGGGATATGGCCTCCATAACTATGGTCGACATCTGCACACATAGATGACACAGGGGCATGTATACCTGTACTTGGCACTCTACAGAGGTGGGGTGGAGTGCCACATGGCCTGCATTACTGAGGGGCCTAGCCTACGGAACTCGCCCTGGCCTAGGGAAACCCACAAGCCCTCCTCCCCCACCCAGACACCTTCACTGCGCGTAAAGTACGCAGAATGATGTTGTACTCACCCCCTTGTGTCTGCTGTGATGCCCTCAAGCGCCCATCCAACTCAGGGTAGGCCACCGCCAGGATCCGGAACATCAGGGGGGTCATGGTGCGACGGGCACCCCTCCCACGTTGGGAGGCCATCCCCAGCTGAGCCTCCGCTGTCTTCTTGCTCCAGCGGCGAATGTCCTCCCATCTTTTACGGCAGTGGGTGCTCCGTCTGTGGTGGACCCCCAGGGTTCGGACGTCCTTGGCGATGGCACGCCAAATATCCTACTTCTGGTGGGTGCTGACCTAAATGAAATGTACAGGGGAAGAAGAGAAGTCATTACCAACTGCACCGTCGAAGAGAGTGGCCCACATCCCTACCCTTGCCATGTGGCACATGCATTTACAGTCCTTCATGCACGCAGAACTGTGCCCCCTTCATTCTTACAAACAGCCCTCTCCACTCAGGCATAGCCCATACAACGTGCTCCCTGTGTACTTACCTGTTGGTCTAGAGGACCGTAGAGTACCGTGTACCGGGGGAGGACCCCGTCCACGAGCTTCTCCAACTCCTCTGTAATGAAGGCAGGGGCCCTTTCCCCAGACGCACAAGCCATTGTCTCTTCCAGACCGAGGTCACAGCAGCACTTGCAGTGTAGGTCCTCTCCTGTCGAAGATCAGGTATCGAGTGATTGAACAGATAGAAAATGGCGGTGACGTCCGCGGCGGTGCGTACCATCACCGCCGGCGCACTTCGTCATTGGCTCCTGGGACCCATAGGGTCCAATGTTAACCAATGCAGCATTGTGCTGCGGTCTTCGACCACCTACCGCGACGGTGTACAACGCCAGCGCAGTTACCTCACATCCCATTGTCCCACTTTAGAGGTGAGGCAGCCGCCATTTCAGGGGCCCACATGGGTTCATTTTTAAGTGCGTCACACATACCTAGGCTTAGACTCAACACACATACAGGCAACTTTTTGGATTATGATTCGTGTTCTGTGTAGACTGTATGTACATACCTCTGAGTTGTTTGACTCTGTGGTCACTGTTGTCCTTCCTAGGCACCGTCCGCTGGGACATGTAAGGAGATGGCGGAATCCTCCGGTGTACCGAACACTGGTGGACCTGTTGATAATGGAGGAGCGACATTTGATCATCACCTACAAGTTTGACCGTGACACAATCCAGGAACTGTGTACCCAGTTGGAGCCTGACCTGATGTCAGCAATCCACCATCCCACTGGAATCCCCCCTCAAGTGCAGGTGCTATCAGTGCTCCATTTCCTTGCAAGTGGGTCATTTCAAACAACTGTGGCCATGGCATCAGGGATGTCCCAGCCTATGTTTTCAAACGTGTTGTCCAGAGTGTTGTCTGCCCTGCTGATACTCATGCAGAGCTACATTGTTTTCCCTCAGGTGAAGGATTTGCCTACAGTGAAAGGTGACTTCTATGCCCTTGGACATATCCCCAACATCATAGGTGCCATTGATGGGACCCATGTAGCTCTGGTCCCCCCCCACAGGAGTGAACAGGTGTACAGGAACAGGAAGAGTTATCATTCGATGAATGTACAGATGGTATGTTTGGCAGACCAGTACATCTCCCAGGTAAATGCTATGTTCCCTGGCTCAGTGCATGACGCCTACATCCTGCGGAATAGCAGCATCCCTTATGTGATGGGTCAACTCCAGAGGCACCGGGTGTGGCTGTTAGGGAACTCTGGTTACCCCAACCTGTCATGGCTACTGACCCCAGTGAGGAATCCCAGGACCAGGGCAGAGGAACGCTACAATGACGCCTATGGGCGGACTAGGAGGGTGATCGAACGCACCTTCGGCCTCCTGAAGGCCAGGTTCAGGTGCCTCCATATGACAGGTGGTTCCCTATTCTACTCACCAAGGAAGGTGTGCCAGATCATCGTGGCCTGCTGTATGCTTCACAATTTGGCTTTGCGACGACAGGTGCCTTTTCTGCAGGAGGATGGTCCAGATGACGGTGTTGTGGCAGCTGTGGAGCCTGTGGACAGTGATGAGGAGGAAGCAGAGGAAGAAGACATTGACAACAGGGACTCAGTTATCCAGCAATATTTCCAGTGACACACAGGTGAAAATACATTCCTGCCTACTACAAGTATTTTCACACTTCTATCCTCTATCCTGTCTGTCGATTTCAACCAGTATATGGTAACTGAGTTGTACATTTCCATTACGGTTTCACAGGTGTGGTTTTCAACGTGTGTCATCTGCTTAGATTCCTCATGGACTTGAGATGTGTGACATAGGTATGTTGACTTTACATTTGAGAACGCTTCCAGATTGTTTTGTGCTTCAAGGGTGTTTATTGCAGTGCTAAATATTGGAGGGGGGTTGTAAAATGGTGAGGGGTGATGGTGGAGGAATGTCCATGGCAGAGTCCAGTCTATTAGTCTCACAGGTGCATTGCCCATATGGGCATAGGAAGTGGAGCTGGGGCAGTTCCAATATGGACAGGGTTACAAAGTGGGACAGTAGGATGACAATCAGGGGGTCTTGGCATCGTGCTCTGTCTTGTTCCTGGTTCTCAGGGACCGCTTGCGGGGTGGTTCTCAGTCTGTAGGGGGTGGGGTGCTGGTGTGGTGGTCCTGTGGCAGTGCCTCCTGTCCACTAGCGCCGGCGGAGGTGGTGGGTAGATCATCGTCCATGCTAGTCTCAAGTGCCCCTTGGAGTGCCACAGTGTCTCTCCTGGTGTTCAGTATCTCCTTCAGCACCCCTACGATGGTGCCCAGGGCGGAGCTGATGGTTCTGAGTTCCTCCCTGAACCCCAAATACTGTTCCTCCTGCAGGCGCTGGGTCTCCTGAAACTTGGCCAGTACCGTTGCCATAGTCTCCTGGGAGTGGTGGTATGCTCCCATGATGGAGGAGAGGGCCTCGTGGAGAATGGGTTCCAAAGGCCTGTCCGCCCCCTGTCGCACAGCAGCCCTCCCAGTTCCCCTGTGTTCCTGTGCCTCTGTCCCCTGGACCGTGTGCCCACTACCACTGCCCCCAGGTCCCTGTTGTTGTTGGGGTGGTGGGTTATCCTGGGTTCCCTGTATTGGCGGACGCATAGCTGATTGACGTGTCCTGGGGACGGAGGTATGGGCCCGCTGGGTGGGTGCTTTGCTGGTGTTACCAGAGGGGGCAAGGTCTGTGGTGGGCTGTGCCTGTGTGAGGGGAACCGACTGTCCAGATGCCCACGATGGTCCGGGCTGGTCATCTAGATCCAGGTGGGGACAGAGCTGCTGTCATCACTGTGGGCCTCTTCTGTGGGTGGGGTGGAGATGTCTGGACCCTCCTGTCTGGTGACGTTGGGTAGTGGTCCTGCAGGGGTGGAAAGGCATGATTATTGCATCTGTGTGTTCCATGGTGTGCATCTACACAATAGAGGCATTAAGTGTGCTTGGATGGGCCATCAACTGTCAGGACAGGGGTTGGGGGGGCGGAGCGGGGTACAACCCCACTAGCAACTGAATAATCTCTGCCTTTACACAAAGAACTTGTCACCGGTGCATTGTTCATTCAACCAAGACAGAGGAAGCAGGACACTTCAAGGACTTCCAAGGGAGTTCACTATAAACTTCAACTTCAAAGTGGGCACCAGGTATAAATAATGGACCCGCAGACCTAACTCTTCAGTACACGCCTGGACCTTAGATACTACAGAAGCAGGACTACTGTGCTGCTTTGCTGCGAGAAGGACTGCTACCCTGCCTCCCTGTTACTTTGCTGCCCTGCTTGCTGTGAAGGAAGACTGTTCCTGCCCCCTTCATACCAGGCTGAAGTGACTCCAAGGGTCAGCTGACTGACCTCCTGTTTTGAACTATGTAGACAAAAGTTCCAGAGGCCACCCAGCAAGTGACCAGCTGCTTGGAGCTACAAATGGACCTGCCTGAGTTCTGCTGGTCTCTGCTGGAGGGGTTCCTGATCACCAAGATGTGCCCCTCAGGTCCAGGACCCTTGGTGTGGCATCTTTTGAGCCCCCTTTCACAGACAGGAGACATCCTGATGTTTTGGGCTCTTTGCGACTGCGAATGGGCCTGTTTGTTCCAAGCTCTGGCTGCCCACCAACGGGAAGCTCCAGTGAACCCAACTCTCCATGCCAGTGAGCAGCAGCACGATATCTGCACTTCGCATTACAACATCGACAGACCACGCAGACCATCAACGCGAAGATCAAGCAACAACTGTTTGCAGCACCTGACAGGATCTTCACACTACAGACATGAATGTCCACGATGCCCGGCCTACTTTTCACGCTGCATTGACGAGCATCTGCAATGCTCTCTCTGCTCCTCGCACCGCCTTCCACCATGAACAGAATTCTTCGGCCTGGACCCGTTTGATGGTGTGCAATGGGTGGGTGACCGTGTACCCCAGGGCTAGCATTCCTGTGTGTGGGCTTGTGTGATGATGGTTGAGGGGGGGGGGGGTTAGGGGTATGTGTAGTGTGCATGCTTTAGTGATGGGTGTCCATGCTTTGTTTTTGCATGCAGGGCTTGGTGTTGGGCTGGGTGGTTTGTGATATTGGTACATTTGTGAGGAGTTGGAGTGATAGGGGTGGGGGCGAGGGTGGGGGTATGTGATAGCATGCAGGTAGGGTGGGGGATATGACAGTTAAGATTTGACTTACTAGAGTCCATTCCTCCACTGACTCCTGCGAGGCCCTCAGGATGCAGAATAGTCAAGACCTCCTCCTCCCATGTTGTTAGTTGTGGGGGAGGAGGTGGGGGTCCGCCGCCAGTCCGCTGTACCGCGATGTTGTGTCTGGAGACCATGGAACGCACCTTCCCCGAAGGTCGCTCCACCTCTTCCTGATGGCGTCCCGATTTCTTGGGTGCTGTCCCACTGCGTTGACCCTGTCGACTATTCTTCGGCATAGCTCTATCTTCCTACCTATGGAGGTGTGCTGCACCTGTGAGCCAAATAGCTGTGGCTCTACCCGTATGATTTCCTCCACCATGACCCTGAGCTCCTCCTCCGAGAACCTGGGGTGTCTTTGCCGTGCCTTGGGGTGGTGTAGGTGATGTGTGGGGTGGTGTATGTGGTGATAAGTGTGGTGATATGTAGTCGTGTGTGGTGTTTTGTGCGTGGAAGTTGTGTGGGTGATGGTGTTGAGTGTCTGTGGCTGCTAGTTTGTGGATGGCGGTGTTTTGTATGTGTGTGTGTATTTTGAGCGCGGCGGTGTGTACCGCCAATGGAATACCGCGGTTGAAAGACCGCCGCGTGGATTCGTGGGTCGTGATAGCATGGGCGTATTTCTGTTGGCGTGACGGTGGAGGTTTTGTTTTCACCAGTTTATCACTGACCTTTGGTGTGGCGGACTTGTGTGGGTGTCTGAATTTTGTCGGATTTCGAGATGTGGGTCGTAATAGCTGTGGCGGAATTCCGCGGCGGTGTGTTGGTGGTCTTCTGCACGGCAGTAAGCGGCTTTTACCGCCAATGTTGTAATGACCCCCTTTGTGTTTTCTAAACTTTGATGCTGAATCCTGATACCTTGCTGATCGACTAATGTCCTGATGACGAAGACCATCTTAGATTGCCAATCCAAATGAGGAGAGGTATTATTGTACCCATGTATGATATGCATAGTTGCTTTTTCTTTCTAGGTACCAACCGCACTGTTTTGAGAGAGCCATAGTTAGATGTTTTTTCAAATTCGTGTTACTAAATTGTTTTGCATAAAGCCCAACATGCTGATGCTAATCTGGTGTTAGTTAAGGATCCTCACTAATGAAAATCTGCTATAGGGAATAACATGTGATGTCTTTTCTCTATTGAATCTGAATGTATGTGACCTCGTTTGTGCAACTGTTCTTGCTATTAATTTGCACCGTAACCTTAGAATATGTAATAGTTCAAGCTTTGATTAGATTACGTTTCTTCAGTCGCTTTAGACATCCAGCGTTGTTTCTGTATGCGTATCATTTGTTTTTGAGATTTATTTACATGACATTAGCATTGTTAACCTCTTGGGTGCCTTGGACGAGATGATCTCGTCCAAGGCTACAGTTCCCCTGTGCCTTGGACGAGATCATCTCGTCCATGGCACAGGGGAACTTGGGGGCGCGCTAGCCCGCCCCCCGTGCACCCCCCCTCCCCCCCCAAGGCGGGGATGGAAGGGGAAGACCTTCCCCTTCCACCCCCGCCCCCCCTGTGACGTCAGCGCGCGCGCGCGCGCTGATGTGTCACAGGGGCCTCCCTCGTCGCGCTGGAAGCTCTGCTTCCAGAGCGATTGAAAAAGAAATGCAAAAGCATTTCTTTTTCAATCACTTGGGAGGCCCGGAGGGGCTTCAAAGGGAAGGAAAAGTATTTCCTTCCCTTTGAAGTCCCTCCGAGGGTTTCAAAAGCCGTATTGCTTGCAATCCGGCTTTTGAATCCCCACTAGACACCAGGGATTTTTTTTATTTTTATGATATTGACAAAAGGGAGCGACCCCTTGGGCAAGGGTCGCTCCCAGGGGGGCATTCTTTCTGGAAGGCCTTTTCTGCCCCCCCTGGGGGCAGATCGGCCTACTATTAGGCCGATCTGCCCCCAGGGGGGGCAGAAACCTCTAGGGCACCAGGGACCATTTTAAAAAAAAAAAATTTTTAGGTGTTATTTTATTTTTTTGGGTGGGGAGCGACCCCTTAGGCAAGGGTCGCTCCCCTTGTGGTAAAATTATATTTTGGACATTTCTGCCCCCCTTGGGGGCAGATTGGCCTATTTTAATGAGGCCAATCTGCCCCCAAGGGGGGTAGAAACCACTAGACACCAGGGAGTTTTTTCTTTGCGTGAATTTCACGCAAAGGGAGCGACCCCTTAGGCAAGGGTCGCTCCCTGGGGGGAGGGCAATTTATTTTAGGCCATTTCTGCCCCCCCTGGGGGCAGATCGGCCTATTATTAGGCCGATCTGCCCCCAGGGGGGGCAGAAACCTATAGGCGCCAGGGCAAGTTATTTTTTTTGTTTGTTTGTTTTTTTAGAGATGGGGAGCGACCCATCAGGCAAGGGTCGCTCCCCTGGGGGGGGGGCAAATTGTATTTACACCATTTCTGCCCCCCTGGGGGCAGATTGGCCGATTTTAGGTCAATCTGCCCCCAAGGGGGCAGAAACCACTAGGCACCGGGGATTTGTTTTTTGGCGCCAATGTCACGCAGGGGGAGCGACCCCGTAGGCAAGGGTCGCTCCTGGGGGGGGGGGGGGGTTGGGGGTTCAAATTTATTTTAGGCCATTTCTGCCCCCCCTGGGGGCAGATCGGCCTATTATTAGGCCAAACTGCCCCCAGGGGGGGGCAGAACCCTCTAGGCACCAGGGCACATTTTTTTTGTGTGTTTTTTTTTTTTTTTTTTTTTTTTTTCGAGATGGGGAGCGACCCATCAGGAAAGGGTCGCTCCCCTGGGGGGCAAATTGTATTTAGGCAATTTCTGCCCCCCTTGGGGGCAGATTGGCCGATTTTAGGTCAATCTGCCCCCAAGGGGGTAGAAACCACTAGGCACCTGGAATTTGTTTTTTGGCGCCAATGTCACGCAGGGGGAGCGACCCCGTAGGCAAGGGTCGCTCCAGGGAAGGGGTGGGGGGGGATTTATTTTAGGCCATTTCTGCCCCCCCTGGGGGCAGATCGGCCTATTATTAGGCTGAACTGCCCCCAGGGGGGGGGGCAGAACCCTCAGGGCACAAGGGCAAATTTTTTTGTTGTGTTTTTTTTTTTTTTTGTTTGTTTTTTTCGAGATGGGGAGCGACCCATCAGGCAAGGGTCGCTCCCCTGGGGGGCAAATTGTATTTAGGCCATTTCTGCCCCCCTTGGGGGCAGATTGGCCGATTTTAGGTCAATCTGCCCCCAAGGGGGCAGAAACCACTAGGCACCTGGGATTTGTTTTTTGGCGCCAATGTCACGCAGGGGGAGCGACCCCGTAGGCAAGGGTCGCTCCAGGGAAGGGGTGGGGGCTGGGGGGGGCAAATTTATTTTAGGCCATTTCTGCCCCCCCTGGGGGCAGATCGGCCTATTATTAGGCTGAACTGCCCCCAGGGGGGGGGGCAGAACCCTCAGGGCACCAGGGCAAATTTTTTTGTTGTGTTTTTTTTTTTGTTTGTTAGTTTTTTTCGAGATGGGGAGCGACCCATCAGGCAAGGGTCGCTCCCCTGGGGGGCAAATTGTATTTAGGCCATTTCTGCCCCCCTTGGGGGCAGATTGGCCGATTTTAGGTCAATCTGCCCCCAAGGGGGCAGAAACCACTAGGCACCTGGGATTTGTTTTTTGGCGCCAATGTCACGCAAGGGGAGCGACCCCGTAGGCAAGGGTCGCTCCCGGGGGGGGTGGGGGTTGGGGGGAAGAAATTTATTTTAGGCCATTTCTGCCCCCCCCCTGGGGCTGGCTGAGCTACAGGCCAAACTCCACAGGTAGGCACCTTGCAAAAAACACCTCTGTTTTCTGTGAAAAAATATGTTGTGTCCATGTTGCGTTTTGGGCCATTTCCTTTCGTGGGCGCTAGGCCTACCCACAGAAGTGAGGCACCATTTTTATCGAGAGACTTAGGGGAACGCTGGGTGGAAGGAAATTTGTGGCTCCTCTCAGATTCCAGAACTTTCTGTCACCGAAATGAGAGGAAAAAGTGTTTTTTGGGCCACATTTTGATGTTTGCAAAGGATTCTGGGTAACATAACCTGGTCAGAGCCCCGCAAGTCACCCCATCTTGGATTCCCCTGAGTTTCTAGTTTTCAAAAATGTGCTGGTTTGCTAGGTTTCCCCAGGTGCCGGCTGAGCTACAGGCCAAAATCCACAGGTAGGCACTGCTTTTTATAAAAAAATGTGATGTGTCCACGTTGTGTTTTGGGCCCTTTCCTTTCGTGGGCGCTAGTCCTACCCACGCAAGTGAGGTATCATTTTTATCGGGAGACTTGGGGGAACGCTGGGTGGAAGGAAATTTGTGGCTCCTCTCAGATTCCAGAACTTTCTGCCACAGAAATGTGAGGAACATGTGTTTTTTTAGCCACATTTTGAGGTTTGCAAAGGATTCTGGGTAACAGAACCTGGTCCGAGCCCCGCAAGTCACCCCTCCTTGGATTCCCCTAGGTCTCTAGTTTTCAGAAATGTACAGGTTTGGTAGGTTTCCCTAGGTGGCGGTTGAGCTAGAGGCCAAAATCTACAGGTAGTCACTTTGCTAAAAACAGCTCTGTTTTCTGTGATGTGTCCACGTTGTGTTTTGGGGCATATCCTGTCGCGGGCGCTAGGCCTACCCACACAAGTGAGGTATCATTTTTATTGGGAGACGTGGGGGAACGCTGGGTGGAAGGAAATTTGTGGCTCCTCTCAGATTCCAGAACTTTCTGCCACAGAAATGTGAGGAACATGTGTTTTTTTAGCCAAATTTTGAGGTTTGCAAAGGATTCTGGGTAACAGAACCTGGTCCGAGCCACACAAGTCACCCCTCCTTGGATTCCCCTAGGTCTCTAGTTTTCAGAAATGCACAGGTTTGGTAGGTTTCCCTAGGTGCCGGCTGAGCTACAGGCCAAAATCTACAGGAAGTCACTTTGCTAAAAACAGCTCTGTTTTCTGTGATGTGTCCACGTTGTGTTTTGGGGCATATCCTGTCGCGGGCGCTAGGCCTACCCACACAAGTGAGGTATCATTTTTATCGGGAGACGTGGGGGAACGCTGGGTGGAAGGAAATTTGTGGCTCCTCTCAGATTCCAGAACTTTCTGCCACAGAAATGTGAGGAACATGTGTTTTTTTAGCCAAATTTTGAGGTTTGCAAAGGATTCTGGGTAACAGAACCTGGTCCGAGCCACACAAGTCACCCCTCCTTGGATTCCCCTAGGTCTCTAGTTTTCAGAAATGCACAGGTTTGGTAGGTTTCCCTAGGTGCCGGCTGAGCTAGAGGCCAAAATCTACAGGTAGTCACTTTGCTAAAAACAGCTTTGTTTTCTGTGATATGTCCACGTTGTGTTTTGGGGCATATCCTGTCGCGGGCGCTAGGCCTACCCACACAAGTGAGGTATCATTTTTATCGGGAGACGTGGGGGAACGCTGGGTGGAAGGAAATTTGTGGCTCCTCTCAGATTCCAGAACTTTCTGCCACAGAAATGTGAGAAACATGTGTTTTTTTAGCCAAATTTTGAGGTTTGCAAAGGATTCTGGGTAACAGAACCTGGTCCGAGCCACACAAGTCACCCCTCCTTGGATTCCCCTAGGTCTCTAGTTTTCAGAAATGCACAGGTTTGGTAGGTTTCCCTAGGTGCCGGCTGAGCTAGAGGCCAAAATCTACAGGTAGTTACTTTGCTAAAAACAGCTCTGTTTTCTGTGATGTGTCCATGTTGTGTTTTGGGGCATATCCTGTCGCGGGTGCTAGGCCTACCCACACAAGTGAGGTATCATTTTTATCGGGAGACGTGGGGGAACGCTGGGTGGAAGGAAATTTGTGGCTCCTCTCAGATTCCAGAACTTTCTGCCACAGAAATGTGAGGAACATGTGTTTTTTTAGCCAAATTTTGAGGTTTGCAAAGGATTCTGGGTAACAGAACCTGGTCCGAGCCACACAAGTCACCCCTCCTTGGATTCCCCTAGGTCTCTAGTTTTCAGAAATGCACAGGTTTGGTAGGTTTCCCTAGGTGCCGGCTGAGCTACAGGCCAAAATCTACAGGTAGTCACTTTGCTAAAAACAGCTCTGTTTTC
Source organism: Pleurodeles waltl (assembly GCF_031143425.1). Lineage (NCBI taxonomy): Eukaryota > Metazoa > Chordata > Amphibia > Caudata > Salamandridae > Pleurodeles > Pleurodeles waltl. The sequence goes on along the minus strand of NC_090450.1, from coordinate 128,445,522 downwards.
TGTGATGTGTCCACGTTGTGTTTTGGGGCATATCCTGTCGCGGGCGCTAGGCCTACCCACACAAGTGAGGTATCATTTTTATCGGGAGATGTGGGGGAACGCTGGGTGGAAGGAAATTTGTGGCTCCTCTCAGATTCCAGAACTTTCTGCCACAGAAATGTGAGGAACATGTGTTTTTTTAGCCAAATTTTGAGGTTTGCAAAGGATTCTGGGTAACAGAACCTGGTCCGAGCCACACAAGTCACCCCTCCTTGGATTCCCCTAGGTCTCTAGTTTTCAGAAATGCACAGGCTTGGTAGGTTTCCCTAGGTGGCGGCTGAGCTAGAGGCCAAAATCTACAGGTAGTCACTTTGCTAAAAACAGCTCTGTTTTCTGTGATGTGTCCATGTTGTGTTTTGGGGCATATCCTGTCGCGGGTGCTAGGCCTACCCACACAAGTGAGGTATCATTTTTATCGGGAGACGTGGGGGAACGCTGGGTGGAAGGAAATTTGTGGCTCCTCTCAGATTCCAGAACTTTCTGCCACAGAAATGTGAGGAACATGTGTTTTTTTAGCCAAATTTTGAGGTTTGCAAAGGATTCTGGGTAACAGAACCTGGTCCGAGCCACACAAGTCACCCCTCCTTGGATTCCCCTAGGTCTCTAGTTTTCAGAAATGCACAGGCTTGGTAGGTTTCCCTAGGTGGCGGCTGAGCTAGAGGCCAAAATCTACAGGTAGTCACTTTGCTAAAAACAGCTCTGTTTTCTGTGATGTGTCCACGTTGTGTTTTGGGGCATATCCTGTCGCGAGCGCTAGGCCTACCCACACAAGTGAGGTACCATTTTTATCGGGAGACTTGGGGGAACATAGATTAGCAAAACAAGTACTATTGCCCCTTGTCTTTCTCTACATTTTTTCCTTCCAAATATAGGAGTGTGTGTAAAAAAGACATCTATTTGAGAAATTCCCTGTAATTCACGTACTACTATGGTCACCCCGGAATTCAGAGATGTGCAAATAACCACTGCTCCTCAACACCTTATCTTGTGCCCTTTTTGGAAATGCAAAGGTTTTCTCGATAGCAATTTTTTACTCCTTATATTTCAGCAAATGAATTGCTGTATACCCGGTATAGAATGAAAACGCACTGCAGGGTGCAGCTCATTTATTGGCTCTGGGTTCCTCGGGTTCTTGATGAACCTACAAACCCTATATATCCCCGCAACCAGAGGAGTCCAGCAGACGTAACGGTATATTGCTTTCGATAATCTGACATTGCAGGGAAAAGTTACAGAGTAAAAAGTAGAGAAAAATTGATGTTTTTTTCACCTCAATTTCAATATTTTTCTTTTTTAGCTGTTATTTTCTGTAGGAAACCCTTGTAGGATCTACACAAATGACCCCTTGCTGAATTCAGAATTTTGTCTACTTTTCAGAAATGTTTAGGTTTCTGGGATCCAGCATTGGTTTCATGACCATTCCTGTCACTGACTGGAAGGAGGCTGAAAGCACAAAAAATTGCACAAATGGGGTATGCCCCAGTAAAATGCCAAAATTGTGTTGAAAAATTGGGTTTTCGGATTCAAGTCTGCCTGTTCCTGAAAGCTGGGAAGCTGCTGAGTTTAGCACCGCAAACCCTTTGTTGATGCCATTTTCAGGGAAAAAACCACAAGCCTTCTTCTGCAGCCCCTTTTTCCAAATTTTTTTGAAAAAAACGAAATTTTCACTGTATTTTGGCCAATTTCTTGGCCTCCTTCAGGGGAACCCACAAAGTCTGGGTACCTTTAGAATCCCTAGGATGTTGGAAAAAAAGGACGCAAATTTGGCTTGGTTAGCTTATGTGGACAAAAAGTTATGAGGGCCTAAGCGCGAACTGCCCCAAATAGGCAAAAAAAGGCCTGGCACAGGAGGGGGAAAAGGCCTGGCAGCGAAGGGGTTAATATAAGGAAATAAATATTCTAACTTTTACTAAAAGGTGTGGTTATTCATGGCTTAAAGGTCATGGTGCGTGATAGTTACTGACTCCATTGATTGTTAATGTTATTGGTTATTGATTACTGATCTGCATGTACTGGAATTATGGTGGGATCATCCTAATTGCGAGTCCAAAGTTCATTGGCTTCATCGTATTCCCTTGTAAGTTTACTTGTTAACATCAGGCGCCCTAACACCTCTCATCTCTTCATAGCCTCTCTCCCACATGCATTTAATTTGTTTTAAAGCTCATCTCCTACCAGCGTAGGGTGTTGGAACACTTTACATCACACTCATATACAGAGACAATTAATAATACCTGTCTACATCAGGATATAGATAATGTTGACAAAGGGGACTACAAAGTGTAGGATTCACATGTCATCCACACTGGTAGATATTTTTTAAGAGTGCTTTAGTCTAGGAAAGCATACATTTAGGATTGAGACGATAACAAAGTGGTTAGGATTGACTTTACTAATAACAATTTATTTCTACCCAAAAAAACTTTTTAGCAAAATTAGGATAATCAAAGACTGGGAAAAAACATAACTTTCCATCCTGTACCGTGCAGTTTGCAAGCAGCTCTTAGATGTCAGTTCAAAGCTAACTGTGCTAGATTATGATTGTAACTTATGAACTGCACAATAACAAAGGGATGTCTATGACAAAAGCAGTATCCCACTGAGCACTGCACATAAAATACTGTTCTGTGGTCTGCTTAGCACACATTCTTTGCAGCAGGTATAATAACCTGCTGTGCTACCTTAGATGAGTAAAAAAAACTGCCACTAGACAAACCCGATCTCTCTCCATCAGAAACATTATTCAGGAGAGATATCTTGGCAGTTTTATTATTGCCCGAAGACTGTTGGATATACAAGGGACTCTGCAGTGCTTTTAAACTGATGCACAACTACAAAACCGACCCCCAGTAACAAAACCCTTCAAGCCTCCTAGGCAAACACCTAATTCTCGGTACAGCTAATCCAACTTTGATTTTGATAGTTATTCGTATTCCTTATAAAGCCTTGAAGCTGTTTGATTTGCATCAGGCACCTGATTTTCATTTGGCGTGTATGTTTGATAGGGTTTGGATGCTTACAGACATACTCTAAACAGAGTATACTGTGAATATCGACACAAGAATATAGATGGAACAATTATCAAAAATAAAATATCAAAAGGTAAGTAAGTCTAGATTTTCAATACCTAACTCTACACATGTGCACCATGTAAATTTATAACCTCAAGGTAGAAAGACATGGAGCTAGGAATAGGGAATCCATGCTTCCCTACATGCACTTACCTTTCAATACTTTCTCACTTAATATTCTGACCATGATATTCTTGTACCACAATATTCTGAGGGTTACAATTGCATAGTGCAGCTCTCTTAATATGGTGCAATGAATGTCACTGCACAACATGGGTTGTCGCAGAGCCTGTACGAATAGACACCACGCACTAGGCAACTCTAGGACACAGGTTACTATGGTGACACAATAATTATGACCTCTGTCCCCAACAGAACAGGGTTCACAGTGCCTGCAAGTTGCAAATGTGAATGTTGGAATGTGGTTGTGATGCCCCTTTCAGGTCTCTGTCTCTTGCTAACGTGCTTTTCTCCTCCTTCGCAGTTTTCAAAAAAGCATACTAGAGGTTGTTGGGATCGTTGGACCCAGTGAAGAGTGTGGTAACCATACACAATCAATTTACAACCCAACAACAAATTTAAACGCCATGACCCATCTGGCCATGGAAGAAAACTCCAATCTGGAAAAAGTTTCAAAGAATCATTTTGTAACCACAAAGCCAAAGTCACATAAATTGTGCACAAAATCAAAATATAAAGATAAAGAAAATCCATAGGCTGGCCAAACGTACAAAACAGATTTAATATACTCAAAGTCAACACCATTAGACATTCAAGAAGGATAATGCAGATTAATAAAGACACAATTTGGGAAACAAACACTCTTTAAATCACTCTTTAATTTAAAATCAAATTACAAAGATTAGAATTCAGTATTTCTCCTTCCTGATATCCAAATTAGAATAAGCAGGTGGGAACGAGCTAACACATGCAGGCAAAAGTCAAAAAGAAAAGACAAGAACAATTTGGAAAAACATTTATTTCAGGCTAAGTCAAACTAACTGAGAACATAAAATAAAATAGGCAGGTGTCAGCATGCTAACGTCTACTAAAGAAATGCAGGTCAGGATAAAATAATGCGTGAATTAGAATATACCTCTCCAAGGATCAGCATTCAATTCAATTTAATTAGCAAAGCACGTAGATCATGAGCAAAGTCTGTTAGAAAACCATCAAGAGAAAGTGCAGAACAAAGGCTGCACATGGAAATCAGGAAACATCCAAGGGGCAAGTTAAAAAAGCAAGATTTGAAATTGGACTGAACACAACTCACAGGACCATCCCTTAATCAGAAATACTCATTTTGGATTGGTCAGTTCGATGAGTCCACATTACACAAAAAAGGCAATGTCCAAATGGGATTTTGCACAAATTGAGTTTGCAACATCCTAATATTTTCCCAGGTTTGATGAGAAGTTCTCTCTCCTTTCTGTGTGCATCCAATAGTTTACCCATTTTGTACATCACTTGTTGGAATCGATATTCTTTCCTATGGTACAAGACAATTTCAACAGTTCACATGAGTAAGTTCCATTGAGCAGTAGCCACTGCTTTAGCTTTCGGTCTGCTTGTCTCAGTGTACCAGAATCAAAGTAATTGGGAAACAAATCTTATACAGTGAACAACAGGTCTCTTTACTACTCATGAGAAACAACCTAAATGAAAAAATCATGTTAGGGGAAAAGAAATGGTTCATCATGACGTTTCATAACTGCAAATACGAAGTCTTCAGGCCTAGTTGTGCTAACACAAGAATTATAATACATTAATATTGTCATGAATTAAACACACATAATATCCAAACTTATAAGTTCAGCATTATTAATATATCAACAGAATATGTAAAAACATTTCTTTAAAAATTGCAATCTTTGTTAATGCATTACATTAAGTATGAAAGAGAAGTGTATTTAATTTTTCTGTGCATATAACTTTTTATTATTAAATCACATTCGTCATCATAAACCAAATTAATTTCTTTACTAATTGTTACTCTAAAACATAATATATGTTTCAACATTGATTTATTCTTGTTAGAGCATTGTCAGTTCTGTTAAGCACAATTTCCACCATATTAATAAAACATGAACAATTTTAAAATACATGTCAGTGAAGTTTTTTAGATGTTTGGCTACATATGTGAATATAAGTGTCACCAAATGCTGACGACTGGGTCACTAAAAGCATTGCTAAAATTTACACGCCAACAGTCCCTCCTCTGATGGCAATCTACGCTATCACAAAACGGACACTCATTTCATCAAGGCAACTCAAAGCCCTGTTGTTTGATAATGTATTGGCCTTGGCCTACTGAAACTCTCAACTCTCTTTCGGTTCTTGTAATAAGCACTCCTCACTTTCTCCATTTCAATCTCTTCCCTCCTCTGTTTACTCTTATCCCCTTGTATCTTCAAAAGTCTCAATAACTTGTAAAATCCAAGAGTGACTATAGCTCACAAAGTCACGAATCAGAAAGGGTCTCAGGATCATCTGCACTATTCCGTTTCCCAAGTCTCCAAACAATGATCCAATGCTTGGAAATCCTTTACCTATTGCCTCACAGGCACTGTCTCCTTTAAGTCTTTCCGGTCAGTTTTTAAATTTGTCATGTTAGAGATAAACTTCCTTATCTCCTTCCTATTGTCTGATATAAACAAGCAACAATGTTGCGCCTGTAAAACTTTACAGAATCCATCCTCCTTCACCAATAATATGTCTAACTCAAGACAATTTTGCAAAACTATTGACCTCACATCAACCTTCTGCATCTCCATGAGCAACATTGCTCCAGCATAATCAGTAGACATTGGCGGTCATTCTGACCGCGGCGGGCGGCGGTCGCCGCCCGCCATGCGGTTACCGCCGAATGACCGCACCGCGGTCAAAAGACCGCGGCGGTCATTCCAACTTTCCCGCTGGGCCGGCGGGCGACCGCCAAAAGGCCGTCCGCCGGCCCAGCGGGAAAGCCCCTGCAACGAGGAAGCCGGCTCCGAATGGAGCCGGCGGAGTTGCAGGGGTGCGACGGGTGCAGTGGCACCCGTCGCGATTTTCACTGTCTGCAAAGCACCGCCAGAAACAGGCTGGCGGGAAGGGGGTCGGAATCCCCATGGCGGTGCTGCAAGCAGCGCCGCCATGGCGGATTCCCTGGGCCAGGGGAAAACCGTCGGGAAACCGCTGGTTCCCCTTTTCTGACCGCGGCTTTACCGCCGCCGTCAGAATAGCCCAGGAAGCACCGCCAGCCTGTTGGCGGTGCTTCCGCCGCCCTCCGCCATGGCAGTCATGGACCGCCAGTGTCGGAATGACCCCCATTATGTTCACAATTGTTGACAACTTTCTATTCTTGATATCATTCAGAATGGCGCCAACTGATGGAATGAAGCACCAAATATATCACCTGTAATCTCTGCTGCACTAGATCCTCTCTTTGTTCTGGATGTCGGTTTCTCCTTCCAGACTGGATTGTCAAAACTTCCCACATGGTAGATTTGCAGAAAAACTACCACTAAGTAACATCTACCATACCAACCTTTTGGCAGCTTGTAATAGGCATTTTTTCCACAAATGACATAAACACCTGCTACAACAGGGTCTTGTCCATTTAATATGAAATGCCAAACACTCCTAAACAAAAACACATAACTACATTCACTAGTCCCTACAAAACTTTACGTCAGTCTTTGACTGCAGCCTATATACACATAGCTTCCATACATGGTGCCAATCTAAAGCTAAGCATCCTTGTGCATCATTACCTGCAAGATGGGTAGCATGTTTTTGTCAATCCTGTAAAACTACTCCTTTTTTCTATTTTTGTTTTCACCGCCTTTCTCCTGTCATCCACTTGGTTAATTAACTCTTTCTTATCTTGTGTGAGAGAGCGGTTTAGATTATTGTTTTCTTCGTATGAAGTTCCAAAGGTTAGTGTTGGTTCAAAGAAACCTCCCACAATGTCAATGATTTTCACTTTAGAACTACTACTTAAATGCTGGTTAATAGGCATAAAGGAAACCACTAAATGTACATTAGAATACACATCTTGTATATACTCTTGGTTATGTATATACTCTGATTAGTAACAGACTGCACGTAATACCGTATGTCAAAGGTAAGCTGTGATACGTGATTCCTTCCTTCACTGATGAAGGGATCTGCATACACACATAACAATCACATACATCCATAGTTTCAATGTATTCATACAGGAACCTGTAGTATACATTTGAAGACAAATCTCCTTTTGAGTCGTCAAGATGAAGAAATCTCTCATCTACGTACTGTTGATCTAGTTTTGTATGTGACTCCCCATGCACTGGTGTAATTGTGCTCTCAACTTTGACACAGACACACTCAAACCAGTAATTAATAAGATGCTCATAATCTTACACACTATTGTTAATCCTAAACACATATACTTACATTTACTCTGATTACCTTGAGCTAAACTCATGGCTTGTCTAAAGTCAGACCAAAATATCAAATTCAAAAATCAAAAAGGGAAATCAAAAATCAAAATGTAAAGCAGCTTTTTTTCCTTCAGTGAGCAAAGTAAAAACAAAATAAAAACATTTCTTCTCAGAGTCTTTTTGCACTTGTTTACAACAGTTCTTGATCTTCTAGAAAGTTCATAAAGTTTTTTTTATTTGCAAATGTTCAAAAAATCACTATTAAATGTTCAAACGTCTCTAGTAATAAACCATCTAGAAATTGCTTATTAACACTTCCAGTATATAATATCTCTGCTCCTCAAATGGCAACAAAAGTTCAGTGCACAGTTCTAGAGCAATTTCAAGTTCCAAAATATTCAGTTGAATCCGAATTGTGAACACAAAAGGGAATGAATTCCTTCTCCCATTCATTCTCAGCAAAGTAAGTCCATACAGGTGCTGAGTACCTACGACTTAGCACTGTTTTTCTTTTTGATCTCCTTGCTGCACAATTTTCACTGTCACTTCGATTCGATTCTTAAGTCTCTTCTTATGTAGTTAAAAGCACATCTGCTAATAGATCTGGGCTTTTTGTGGACCATCGGCCTCCAATCAAAATTCTTGTTTCAGGCACAACTGGTTTTTCAATATTCACTGATATAGCAGGAGTCGACTGATTGTGGCTTGATCCTCCTGCACCTTAAATTGCTTTTGACATGCTCAATTTTCAACCAGCTAGTGCATGTTCTGCAACAGCCACTTGTCTAGTCCTCACAGTTTGGCTAATCTGGATCCCTTCACTCACCAATTCTGACCTTAGAGGAACAGGCACTGCATTCTCAAGAGGGATTAGAACTTTGCACGTATGGCTCGCATCATCTAAATTCGGAGGACCAACACACTTCACAGCTGTTGTAGTCACCAAGATAACCTGGGATGTCTATTTCCAGCGTGGCTCTAAGCATGACTTTCTTACATGCATCTTCACCAGAACCCAATTACCAGGACTCAAGTTGTGACACTGTTCTTGTGCTGGCTGAACGGTTGCTTCTTCAACCTGGTGAGACAAAGAGCAAACCACATCACCTAGTCCTTTGCAATAATCCAGCAATAGGTCACATGAAATGGTAACCTCATAGCACGTCCCATAAGACTTTTGTGAGGGGACAGTCCTATCTTTCTGTCGGATGTGCTACACATGCTCATCAGAACAAGCGGCAATGCAAATGGCCGTTTCAACGTTGTGGATGCACACACATTAGCCAGTCAAGACTTTAAAGTTAATTTCATCTTCTTGACCACTCCAGAAGCTTCTGTTCTGTAACTGCATGAGTTTGTAATACCTCACACAACAATTTTATGATCTTATTATTAAAATTAGATCCTCGGTCTGATTCCAAAGAAGCCGGAAATCAGAATCTGATTATTAACTCCCTTAAAAACAGCTTTGCAATAGTAAGGCTATCATTTCTGCAGGTTGGGTAGGCTTCTATCCAGTGTGAAAACATGCACACCACTACCAACAGATACAGGCATCTCAAATAAATTAGGTTTCACTCTGTTAAAAGGTCCTCCTGATTTGCCTATATGGCTCAGATTAACCACAGTGTGTGTCCCTATGTTTATCTATTGGCATGTTACACATCTGACACACAGCTTCTCCATCCAATCTAAATCTGAGGTTGAACCATGTTTGTTTGAATGTCTGACCGTGATAATACCTTTCCATTGAAGGCAACAAACTGTTTGGCACACCACATTTCCTTCACTGGAAACCCAAACATCATCTGCATGTCTTTGAGCACAGCTTACTCTACTCCAACCTTTACGTTCCTCATCTGTCACTTCTTCCTGCAATATCTTAACCTCTTCCCAGGTATCAATTCATGCCATCAAGAAACTCTGGTTTGTCTCACTGGTGCTACTTTCATTGCTCCATTCCTCATTAAAGGATGTGCCTTGGAGTGCACAGTATCTGGCCACTTGGTCAACATAGGCATTGTCTAACAAGATGCAACCACTTGACTTTTGAAGTGCTGCACATTTCACAAAGGCAGTTTTCACAGGCAACTGTATTACTTTCAACAATTGGTAAATTCTGTCACTGGGTAAAATGGGCATTAGTTAAATGCTGAGTTTTTGTTTGAGTCAGAAGGACTTCAACAGAATGGGACATAAAAACATTCAGGAGATAGCGCATAGCAATGCTTTTGCACTGTCCGATGCTGCCACCAGTAGCAGCAACCGACTTTAAACAGCTGGGAAAAGCAGCAGCTACGGGGTCCAGTGTGGTAGAAAAATAAGCCGCTGGTCGGTGGACCCCTCCATGTAACTGCATCAAAACAGAATGTGTACAACCATCTCTTTCACAGCAAAACAAAGAAAAACATTTGTTGTAATCAGGGATTCCAAGAGCTGGGGCTCGGCACAGGCGTTGTCTCAGCTCAGAGAAAGCTTTCATACATGTGTCATGAAATGGTACTGGATTGGACACTTCTTTGTGTGTCAATTTCAACAAAAGTTTGGAAAACAGTGAATTATTTAGGATCCACTGGCGGCAGTAGCCCGCCAATCCCAAGAACATTCTGACATCTCCTTGTTTTACAGATGGAGTCATTTACACAATATGCTGAAATTCTCTCTTGGGACACCTTGCTTGCAGCTTTCTCTGTGTGGTGACCTAAATACTTCACTTCTTTTTGACAATAATGTAGTTTTGCAGGTGACACTTTATGGCCATTCTCTGCAAGGTAGTTCAACAGAGCAATGGTGTCTCTTCTACAGCCTTCACATGAATTTAATACTACTATCAAATCATCAATGTACTGAACTAGGACTGAATGAAATTGAATTTTAAGGTCCTCTAAAAGTGGATGGTGACTCAGTATACCCCTGTGGAGTACGACACCATAAACATACACAGCTTCAGAATGTAAACACGAAAAGGAACTGGCTATCCTCGTAGAGTAGAATGGGAAAGAATTCCTGACACAGGTCAATGACAGAGAACCATTCCACTTCACAAGAAATCTGAAACAGAATCACTGTAGGATTCATTATCACTGGACAACAAGGAACGAAAATCTCACTCATCTTTCTCAAATTCTGGATTATGCAGGATTTTCCAATGGGATTACACAGTCCCAAAATAGGGGAATCACATGGACTTCCATCATCTCTTTCAGGACCCCTTGCTCAACAAAATTCTCAATTACGGGGGTAACTCCAATAATTACTCCTGGAGCCACATTATAAGGCGATATCAATCAATCAATCTGTGATTTATAGAGCATGATTAATCACCCGTAGGATCTCAAGGCGCTCTATCCTTGGAACCACTTAATTTGGCTTTACTGTGATTTTAGGCTCTGGCTCACCTCCTCTTATGAGCCAAATATCTTTACCTGAAAAATCCCAAACCTTCACCATCACTGTTTCTTGCAGTTCTTCAGGTAAATCATTAACTGTCATGATTGGAAATAATGAAATGAGAGGGTACATTTCACAAATTTTTCTGGATGCCTCATCATCACTATTTGTCTGAATGGCTATTCCACTGCGGCTGCAGCTTATGGAACAATGAAGCTTACACAACAGGTCACATCTTAAAAAGCTCACAGGACTTGAATCGCGAACCACAAATTGGTGTAAATCCTCAAATGATCCTATTCTCATAGGAATATGCTCTGTAATTGGGTTTGTTAAATGCTGATTTGCTACTCCTACCCATCTATACTTTTCGTCCTGACAAGGGCACATTTGGTATTTCTGCTGTTCTGACAGTGGAACGCATTACTTCAGGTTTAACCAGGAATGAAACGTCGTATCTCATAATGTTAGCATTTACATAGGAAGCACATTGCTCTACCTTTAAGGATGCAGTCAAATCACATTCTTCCTCATCAGGAAAGTCACTTTTATATGGTTCTAAAACTTCATTATCACTAAAATCAATTAAAGGGTATTGTGTTATTAACTGATTCACATTTGTGTTTGCTCTCTGGTTCATGTTTTGCTGAGGAACCATCACTTGCTGCTGTGTCATTGGGGCTTGTGAAACCTGCATTTGTGGAGAAGCCTGAATCTGCTGTGGGACCTGCATCTGTTGTAATCCTGTAGGAACAGGTACATTATGTATTCGGGGTCTTTGAATTCTCTGAATTTGAACTTGACCATTGTCCACAGTCTGAGCAACATCACCATCCTGCACCAAACTGTACGGACACTCGCGTTTCCAATGTCTGAGATTACCTCAAGCATGACAGTGACTGATTTTCTTCAATGGTTGAACATCAACCACATTACCACTCTGATCTATACGAACACCATGTCCCCTACCTCTAAACTGAAGCACATTGGTAACCTGCTGTTGCACCCCTCGCATCCCCCTAGTGTTCACCATATTTTGCGGGTTCTATGTTCCTGTCTGTGCAGATTTAATTTTCTTAACCATCAATTTCTCTTTCAGCTTTTTCTGTTCAATTCAATTTCATCAATACAGTACCTTGTGTACTGCAGTATTTCATTAATCAGTTTATTCTGCTAACAAATCAAGTGCTGCTGAATCATGTTGCAAACTTCAGGTTTCAGTCCTTGCACAGAGCTGAACACAAAATGTCTCACGTCTTTTGGCTCAATAAACTCGGACCCACTATGCTGTTTGAATAGGCATGAATCAACTCAGTTTCCTGTGCTGTCCTGTCAATCTTTTGCCAATCATAATATTTTTGGGAAACTTTGTTTTTCAGAAACTCAATCACTTTATAATACCCTTTCATCACCTCTTCAGATGGTGCACCTGTTACCAGATCTCTTGAATCACCTGGAACCACAATGTCAATTAAGATATTTGTTAAAAATGGGGTCTTACGTTGGCAGTCAGTTTACACCCTGTCCAAGTTGGGACCCTCACTCTAGTCAGGATAAGGGAGTCACACGCATAAGATAACCCCTGCAGACCCCCTTGGTAGCTTGGCACGAGCAGTCAGGCTTATCTCAGAAGCAATGTGTAAAGTATTTGTAAACAAACACAGTAACACAATGAAAAAACACCACAAAAGCACTCAACATCAGTTTTATAAAATAGCCAATTTTTATCTGAGTTAAACAAAACCAAAACAACACAAATCCAACATACACAATTAGACGTAACAATTTTAAAAGTTTAAAACAGTCTTAAAAGAGGCTTCATCCTGAACAATCAGTGGATGTACCCTTAGAATACACATTACCTTGCATGCTTCAAAATCAAAGACTATGGGGCCCGCAAAGTAGGTGATGCATCGAAAAAGCAAGCAATGCATCTATTCTTTTCCTGCTGGACAGGCTTTTTTCAATTCTTTTCCCACGGGTCAGTGATGCGTTGATTCTTTTCCCGCTGGGCTGGCAATTCGCTGAATCCTTACCCAAGATGCATCGAATCTGCAGCCGCTGTACAGGCGCTGCATTCATTATTCAGCCGCTGTACAGGCGCTGTGTTGATTTCAGACACACAGCCAAGATGACTCTGCACTGAAGCACAAGATGCATCGAATCTGCAGCCGTTGTACAGGCGCTGCATTATTTTTTTCAGGCTCTGTGTTGCCACAACGGCCACAACGGTTCGGTGAGTGGATTTTTCTTCAGGTCACCGGTGCCCACTCCCAAGAGCCCAGGAACTGGATTTGGCACGACTTGGCAAGTCAGGACTCTCAACAAGCGAGTCCGGATGCTGGCAGATGAAGTCTTTGATGTCCCTGAGTCTTCTAATAGGAGGCAAGCTCAGTCCAAGCCCTTGGAGAAACTTTGGAAGCAGGATGTAGAAAACAAAGTCCAGTCCTTTCATACCAGGAAAGAAGCAGCAAGCAGCAGACCAGCATAGCAAAGCAACAGGGAGAGTGGCAGTTCCTCCTACAGCACCTAGTTATTTTTCCTGGCAGAAAGTCCTCAGTCCAGAAGTGGTCTGAAGTTGTGGTCTCAGAGGCTCAATACCTATACTCATTTCTGCCTTTGAAGTTGGCAAACTTCAACAGAAAGTCTTTATAGTGCACAAGACCCTCCCTTTCCTGCCATGGTCTCAGACACACTCCAGGAAGTTGGATACTGCTTTGTGTAAGGGAAAGAGCAGCCCTATTAGAGTGCAAGTGGCAGCACCTCACTCCACTCTAGTACAGGAAGACCCATCAGAATATGCAGAACACACATCAGCTACCTTTGTGTGATTGTCTAGAGTGAATTCACAAACAGCCCAACTGTTATCATGACCCAGACGTGTATTCAGCAGACAGGCAGGGGCACAGAATGGTTAAGCAAGAAAATGCCTACTTTCTAAAAGTGACATTTTTAAACTCACAATTTAAAAATCAGCTTCACCAAAAGATGCGTTTTTAAATTGTGATTTCGGAGACCCCAACCTCCATATCTCTATCTACTTCCAATGGGAAATTACACTTGAAAGATATCTCAAGGCAATCCCCATGTTACCCTAAGGGAGAGATAGGCCTTGCAATAGTGAAAATCTAATTTAGCAGTATTTCACTATAAGGATAAGCAAAACAGACCAGTACATGTCCTACCTTTTAAATAAACTGCACCCTACCCATGTGGCTTCCTTGGGCCTACCTCAGTGGTGATTTACAAGTATAGAAAGAGAAGGTTTGGGCCTGGCAAGTGAGTGCACTTGCCAAGGCGAACTGGCAGTTCACAACTGCACACACAGACACTGCAGTGGCAGGTCTGAGTGATGTTTACAGGGCTACTCCGGTGGGTGGCCCAATCAGTGCTGCAGACCCACTAGTAGCATTTGATCTACAGACCCCGGACACCTCTAGTGGCTTCTGTTCTGACACTGCTGTTTATTGTACCTGTTGCTCAACTCAGACTGTCTAACCTCTCAGTCAACTGCGGTGCTAAAAAACCTTGCAAGCTGATATTATTTACCTTTGTCATGTTTTGTGGGGTATTACAAGGTACACTTATTATCTGCTCTGGCACGGACATGTGTGTAGCTGGAATTCCTGATGGACATCTCAAATCTATTATTGGTTCTGCTTGATTTAACATCTGGTTGGGATCTGCAACTCACATGGGGGGTCAAAGCTTGAACAGACGTAGCTAATCTCTCCATTTCTGAATTTGCTGAATATACTGATCTCTGCGTATCACAGGGTGACATCCTTGGAGATACGGGGTTTGGAGTCTGGAGACTACTCCCAGCATTACCTGAATCATACAATGAAACAGCAGGACATATGGTTACAGGGATTGTCAGTGCTATAGGTCCTTTCAAATTTGTCAGATTTTGTGAAATCATCATCCTAGCACTCTGGTCTGTTAATACTGTACTGAAATACTGTTCTGATTGATTTGAGACAATAGTTGGAGTTGTGGGTACTTCATAATACATAGGCATTGTCTGTCTCCGATTAAAATTTTGCACGGGTGTTGACACATTAGGTGTAGATTTAATCTGAATCATCTTTGTGTTTTGCACTATGTACCTCACAACTGGTGTTGCAATATGCTGCTTTGTACTAACAACTGGAACTGAAGGATAAATTGCAGGTACGTGTGTCACTGAACTGGTAGATATATTTCCAACTACCTGAACCGGACTTTCTGAAACTGGAGCTGTGAGCACACATTGGGCTACATTCTAAAAAGGGCCACTCAACTGCTTAATATGGTGGGGGATGAGTCATTAGGAGCTGGCTTATAAACTTGCCTTCTGAGTCACTCTCATGTGTAGCTGTCTTTTTATCCTCATCTGCGTTCTGCTCTGTCTGCTCCCCTTTTGTTTTGGATTTGTACTACTATCACCTCCTTCTGTTATAGCTGGAAACATTTTTATCCCTTCCAACATATCTGATCTCCATATTTTCTGTTCCTCAAACCATCTAGCTTCTGCCAATGTATTTTCTGCCCTCCTCATTCTATTCTGAAATTTTGACATTTCTTTCTGTCTAGTAACAAGCTCCTAAATAGCAAGAGCTTCGAATTGTGCGGATCTCACAGGAGGCTTTAATTCACATAATATTCGCCTCACATTTGATAAAATCCTCGAATTGAAAGTTCTGTAACATGGAAAAGCCAATGAACCTTCTTTCTCAGTGATCTTACACCACTGTTTAATCCAAATGCATGCCGAACCTCCTCTTGCTTTAATCACCTCACATGCTGGTGTTCCCTTTGTCGGTGTTGGTTCACCCTTCCTAACTAGAATAAACACATCTCCTCTCCGGGCACTTCTTAAAGCCTTGAAAAATTTCATGTTCGCACTAATTTCAATCAACAATACGAATTTCAACAAAACCAGGAAGTATATTCAATCCCACAATTATTTTTGCAAGCTGTTCTCAACCAATAACTATGCAATACTATCCACCACTACGTGCGTAGCTTCTCACTATCCAACTTATCGCTGTGCGGAACAAATGAGGTCACAGTCACTTCCCTTCACAGCTGCAATCGCTTTGCAACTGTCTCTCATACTACCAACACATACACTAAATGAAAAATATTGTGAGCATTAGGAAAAAACAAAAACCTGCCTGCTCACTACGTTCACTTTGAAGCTGTACAGGCTACACTTCCAACTGTGGCTTCCACAATTACACGAATGAAACTTGACCAGCAAATCTCACCCTGGTCCTTACCGATCCTCCACATGCACTCAGAATTCACCTAATTCCAACCAACAACTCACAGTTACTCAAGGAAAACTACTGGTTCTGCAATGGCGCTTCATGACCAATATCTCACTGCAGACATTAAATTAGCCAAGTATCTCCATACACTTGTACTCCGGAATCTTAGACCTCTATGGACCCGTAAACAACAACAGCAACCACTGACATTTTTTAGCACAAAGAGACACAATCACTTAGAGTACAACAACTCCACAACCTCCTCACAACATCACACTTCACTGCAATTTGTAGCAAAAAGCACCACAAGCACAAATCCCTACTTATACATATACCGTACGCTTGTAACACAACGCTGTAATTTCATCAACCTCTCAACCAGAACAACGTTTCTACCAGATTTGTCACACTCAACACTAATCAAAATATATGGTTCCCCTCCTCAAGGGGCAGAACTGTCACTCTGTCACCAGATTCGTCACTCTTAACATTCCACAAATATATGGTGCCCCTCCTCATGAGACAAAACTGTCACTCTGCTCCCAGATCTGCTAAAGCGTTTTTCTCCTCCTTCACATGTTTCAAAAACGCTTCCCCAAGGTTGGTGGGAGCTTTGGACCCAGTGAAGAGTGTGATAACCATACACAGTCGATTTAAAACCCAACAACAAATTTAGACACCATGACCCATTTGCCCATAAAAGAAAACTCCAACCTGGAAAAAGTTTCAAAGAATCATTTAATAACCACAAAGCCAAAGTCACCTAAATTTTGAGCAAAATCAAACTGTAAAGCTAAACAAAAACCATAGGCTGGCCAAATCTACAAAACAGATTTAATCTACTCCAGATCAACACCGTTAGACATTCAAGAAGGATAATGCATATTAATAAATACACAATTTGAGAAACAAAAACAGAAAAACTCTTCAAATCAGACTGTGAATGCATTAGTCAAATCAAACTACCAGAATTCAGGGTTTGAACATAGGTTCTCCCTAATGCTAAACACGTTAGGACAAGCATGTGTGGGAATAGGTTAACACGTGGGCAAAAGTAAAAAATGAAAAGACAAAAATAATTTGGAAAAACATCTAGATTAGGATAAATCAAACTAACTAAGAAAAATAAAATAAAATAGGCATGTGCACAGGTCAGGGGAAAATAATATTTACATTAGAATATACCTCTCCTAGGGTCGGCATTCAATTCAGATTAATCTGGAAACATGTAAATCATCTGCAAGGTCCATTAGAAGCACTGTTAGGGGAAAGTGCAGAACACGGGCTGCACGTGGAAATCAGACAACATCCAAGGGGCAAGTTCACAAAGCAAGAGTCTAAAGGGGACTGACTGAAACTTACAAGTCCATCCCTTAATCAGAAATACTCTAAATGCTTTGATTGGTCAGTTCGATGAGTCAACATTACACAAAAGGGACACTATCCAAATGGGATTTTGCAAAAATCCAGTTGCAACATCCTAATAATTTCCCAGGTTTGTTGAGAAATTGTCTCTCCTTTCCGTGTGAATCCAATTGTTTAACTACTTTGTACATCACTTGCTGCAATCCATATTCTTCCCATGGTACAAGACAATTTCAACAGTTCACATGAAAAAGTTCAGTTGAACAGTAGCAACTGCTTTAGCTTTCAATCTCCAGGTCTCAGTGTACTAGAATCAAGGTCATTGCGAAACAAATCTTATACAGTGAACAATAGGACTTTTTACTATTCGTGAGAAACAACCTAATGGAAAAATTCATGTTAGGGGAAAATAAATGATTCATCATGAACTTTCAATACTGCAAATACGAAGGCTTCAGGCCAAGTTATGCTAACACAAGAATTATAATTCATTAATATCATCATTAATAAAACACACATAGGGCCTGATTAGGAGTTAGGTGGACAGTTTTGACCGTCCGACGAACTTCTGATGGGGAGGTTGCCGCCACACTGGCTACGTCCCCTCCGGACCCATTAAGAGTTTTCTGCTAGGTCAGCGGGCGGAAACATGAGTTTCTGCCCGCTGGCCAAGTGGGACACAGCCTAAAGCATTGTCTCTGGCTCGTAATCGAGCCAGTGGCAATGCTTTAGAGCTCAGGGTGCACCAGCACCCTCCCAATGTTCACTGTCTGCTAAGGCATTACATTAAGGGCCTCCTTACAAGGCTGGTGGTCTCATGGTAGTCGGACCTCTGCACTCCAGGCGGTCCTACCGCCACAAGAAGGTTCCTGGTGGGGTGGCGACAGATGGAGTCATGTTCAGCCACGGCAGCGCTGCGTTCAGCGCCACCACGCTGATTATGAGTGCAGTTTCTGCCAGTCTTTTCATGGTGGCGGCCCTGCCATGAAAAGGCTGAGAGAAACCCAGTGCTGGGGGCCACAGGAGGGGCCCCTTCACTGCCCACGTCCATGTCGTGGTCATTGAAGGCCCCCCCGTCCAGCACCTCAGCTATGGCATGTATTCCAAGGGTGCTGGGGGCACCCTCTGTGAAACAACATTGGCCTTGGCTGCATGAGGAGCCGAAGCCAATGCCGCTGCATGATTTCCACTAGGCTGACCAGCGGAAACCTTTGATTTTAGAGCTATCTGGCGGTCAGCCCAGTGGAAACCTTGTAATCGGCCTGTTGGGGGGGGAGGGGGAGCGCCAGCTCTGTGGCAGTCTCCTCTCCATGGGGCTGGTGGGCCGACATTCGGCCCATCATCCTCGTGATGAGGCCCTTAGAAGTATATAAGTACATTTGATTTTTAGGCATATATAACTTTATACTAATAAAACACATTTATCATCATAAAGCAAATTAATTTCACTACTAATTTTTACTCTGAAACAGTGGTTCCCAACGTTTTGACTTCTGTGGACCCCCACGTTATCAGTACTGGTACCTCGGGACCCCCATTGAATCCGTATTGGAATCCAGGAGCTCCCCAATGAGTCATTACTGAAAGCTGGGAACCTCACTTGTTAATATTATTACATTTTCTAAGCAGTCATGGACCCCCTGAGGAGGCTACATGGACCCCAAGGGGTCCCCAGACCACAGTTTTGAAACCACTGCTCTAAAATATGAAATCTTTTTCAACATTGATTTAATCTTGTTAGGGCATTGTCAGTTCTGATGGGAACAATGTTCACCATTATAATAAAATGTGAACGCTTAAAATATGTGTCAGTGCAGATTTTTCTCTGTTAGGCTTTAAATGGGAATATAAGTGTCACCAAATGCTGACGTCTGGGTCACTAAAAGCATTACTAAAATTTACGCTCTAACACTCTCCACAAGCAATATTTTGCAGTGGGTGTGCAAGTTGACTCCTGCACCATCATGAGTTTGGTAATATAAATAATTTTGCAAACACTCCCTTTGTGCTGCAAGAGGTGTGGACATCCTTCACACATGAAATAGGGAGGCTGATTTAAGCACAAGCAAAAATGGGGATGCAACCAGCTTCTAGCAAGCACCAGGTCCCAGATGTTTTCAGAAAATGGCTTTATGCAAAGGCTTCAAAGCTTGCGCATTGGCAAATCGCTAAAAGCCATTCAGTTAACAAATTGGCAAACATTTGTAGCGGACCCAATATTTTGTTTGATGTCTAAAACAGAACAAGTCTAAGGCGCTCAAAGTAAAAGAAATAGTTTCACACTAAATCACAACTGTGTAGGTTTCAGTTACACAATTTATTAAATAAATGTAGTGCGGCTATTCCACTGTCATGGAGATGAGGATGAAGATGAAGAAGACCACCACAAAATTCAACAGATAGCACACAATAGACAATGCGTATGCATGAATGAAGGGGTGATCTTCTAGGTTTGTCATATCAGGAGAAGCTTAAAGTAGAGCCTAATCAAAAGAGGGCTCTGCAAGGACCATCATGTGATATGGAGACAGATGTGCAAAGAGGGAGTTAATTATTAGATGCTTCAAGATACAGACTGGCTGGCTACCCAGGTCATGAAAGAGGAACCTAATGGTATTCAATTTGTACCTGGGCCGTAGGAATCTCAATACTGTGAATCACTTTCACCTCCCAAAAATTAATTAAATGGTTGCACCCGTGAGACAGCCAAAGTGTTTAATACACTTGAGTTGATATTAACCTATCACTAAGCCACAATGCACCCCAAGGTGTACCGTCTTATGACAGCCTTTGCTCCTGAATAGTCTTTTCAGTTCTTCAGTGCACCTTCAGTTGTGGTTCTTAACGTAATTTAGATGTTTTGCAGTTTGCAATGTAAGGTTCTAACACTAAAGGCTGACAATATAAAGAATTTATGATTTTTTTATCAAAATAAGAAAGTGCTAGGTTATCACATTAAAGAGGACGTTATGAAACTAAACCACAGTTTGATACATACCATGCCATTACGCAAATAACTAATATTAAGAACAGCTATTAATCATCTAAGAATTGCAGAAATGAATATAGAACATGTAAAAGATCCTTACAATAAAACCATGAGAAGATTCCAAATGCGAGGAGTAGAATTGAGATATCTTTTCCTCCAGATTTATGAGGTAACTGAACTAAATAATTAAATTTTTGAATCAAGCTGAAACCTAAGCTGAGGAGAGAACACAACTCCCTGTGATTTACTAAATTCTTTAAGACAGAACTAGTCAACTTAGCTATTGAATGAACATATAGAGAAAATGGAGGAGCCAAAAAAGCTTTTACTATTCTTGTCAAGAGTGTTAAGAAGAGCAGGGTTTAGTATATTTTTGAGAAGATGAAGAAGGTATGAATTTCACATAGGCTGTGCGGCAAACCAATGTCCTGTGAACAATTTTTAACAACCAGGGTTGACAGAGATAGGAACCAACACCAAAATACTTTTCTACTAATGTAATCTGTGATCTTGCATGAAATAAAATACCTGTTTTACAGGTTTTAACACAGTGTAATACTAATCCGCTATTAAAGGATTCTTTGGCTGTAACCTATGCTTTTGACAATACACAAGTCAGCCTTCAGCCATTGTCATACTTTCTCATGATAAAAAAAATCAGGACTATGACATTTGACTGGTGTTTGGGCAAAATATTGATTCAAAAATATTGGGACACAGAAATATTGGAAAATAAATACCATGATACCCAAATATTGTGATGCACAAATATTGTTGACAAGAATATCATTTTGTGAAGTAAGTATTATCATTTTCAATAATACTGATGTTTTTAATATCGTGTTTAATAATATAGTAGTTAAAAATATGATTGTTTTAGTCGATAGATTATTTTATGTGTTACTACTGTTTGTATTACTACGTTTTTAAATACAGCTTGTAACTTAATTGATTATTCAATTTTTTATAGTAATTTATAGTGGTGTAGAGGGTTGTTGGGTTTATAGGGGGATAGAGTGGGATGTTAATTAGATAACAATTATTAAAGAATTAGTTAATATATTTTATTTAATTATACGATTGATATTTATTATGTAAATTATGTAATACTGATTCATTGTTATTATATGTTATTTGCGGGCTGTTTGGTCTGTGGTGTATAGGGGGGGAAGTTAATAAAGTAGTAATTAATTACAAATTCATTATTAATGATCAATTAATCATTCAATTCATTAATAATTCTGTAACATATGGACTAATTATTTATTTTACTGATATTTTAGTTGCGGGATGCTAGGTCTGTATGGGTATGAGGTGGGAAGTCAAATAGGTAATAATTATTTAGCTATTAATCATAATTTGTAAATTAACTATTTGTTTATTTTTTAATATGTAAATTATGAAATACTTATCTATTTTATTTATTGGCTGCTAGTTGTGTAGGGGTCTAGCCTAGGAAGTTAATTAAGTAATAATGAATTAGTGATTAATTATTAACTTCTCATTAATTATTCAATTTGTTTTATATCTGTATATTTTCGGATACTTATTTCTCAAGTTATACTTTAGTTGTGGGCTGCTAAGTTTTTAGTGGTATAGGGTGGGAAGCTTATTAACTAATAATTGAATAACAATTGTTCCTTAATAATTTTAAATTATTTTATTGAATAGTAATTATGTGAACAGATTCTTTTTTTGTTTTTATTACATAAATATATATATATATTTCAAGTTAATTAATAGTTTTACATTACGAGTCATATTTTTTTACAATACCAGTGTTACTTACACATGTAATGTGTTTGAAGTGAAATGCTTCCCCTACTCTTGTTTAGACCTCATTAGGAATAGCAAACTTTACCCCTTTGCAGTTCAACACTTTTCCTAATGTTGAACTGTTTGGAGTTGGAGTAGTAAATTCTACCCCTCTGAAATCCAATGCTTTCTCCACTGTTGTGCTGTTTGGAGTGGGAATAATAAATGTAATTACTCCAAAGTCCAAAGCTTTCCCTACTGTTGCACTGACTGGAGTAGCAATAGTAAATCTAACTCCTCCGAAGTTCTCCACGTTTCCTACTATTGCTGTGACTTGTGTAGGAATAGCAAACCCAAGCCCTCTGAATTTCAAGAGTTTAACTTCTGTATAAACTAGAGTGGGAATAGTATATTTAATATACTTAGAATACACCACCATAATATTGCTAAAACAGATTTTATAGCATTCTTTTATTTTTATGTTGTTTTTAGTTTTTAATTTATTTGAATGTTTATAGTATTTTAGCAAATGTGTTTCTTGGGAGTTTACATTTTTAATATGTTTGATATTTTATTTGTTGTCCGCATTAATTATTATATTTTTCTTATTTAAACGTTCATATTGTTTGTATTGTGTATGTATTTTTTTTTTTATATATATATATATATATATATATATTTATGATGAAGTTAAGATCATGTATGAAGCATCTTATGTTATTTGCATTAAAACTATCTTTTTGTTGACCAACATCCACAAGTGACATTTTACATATAATTTCTGTATTGTCATCCTCCCGGTTTCATTGCTCCATTGATCCACTTTGCCAGGATTGTATGTTGAAGTTAAGATCACGCATAAAGCATTTTATGTAATTTGCATTATAACTATATTTTTGTTAACCAGCAGCCACGTGTGGCATTTTACCCACAATTGGTGTATTGCGTACCCCCACCATGCACAGTTTTTTTTGTCAAAAATGTTATTGCAAATATTGCAAGGATATTATCAATAATGTTATCAAAGATGTCCTGAGTGCCGTAATTTTTGGGGTAATTAGCAGTTTATGGCGAGGGCACGAGTTATAGATACCTTAGAGCACAAGTTATAGTTACTTGAGATAACTCTAACTATAACAGGTGAATTCTATGGTTTGATACGTTTGAAATGTGAGCCTTACTATAACGTCCCTGCAACCTTGGTTTTTTTAAGTGAATTTCTCTGTTTTTTAAATTCCATTTCCTAGCTATGACGACCCTGTAACCTTTGTTTTTTTCAGTGAATTTTTAAGGTTTTTTAACTGTAAAGTAATTTTCGTTACTATACGTTAATCCAAACACCACTGGTGCCGGTTGGCCACAAGCCTGGCCTGTGGCCAGGCCCTGCAGCTAACCCCTATAACTACCCAACCCTGTGCAGTGCACCTCCTTTGGCAGAGCGCAGCAGGTGTTGGCCACAGGGCCTGACCTGCGGCCAGTCCCTGCACTCAACCCCTACACCAACCAAACACTGCAAGCCCCCCTCCCCAGGCCGATCTCAGCCCGGGGGACCCCATCCACCAGGGCCTGGCCCAAACATTTAATATTTTTGGGGCTGGGAGGCTGTGCAGCCACCCTCTCCAGGCCAATCTCGGCCTTGGGTACTCCATTTCCCCAGGGCCTGGCCTAATTATTATGTTTTTGTTTTGGAGGGAGCCACACAGCCCCCCTCCCCAGGTGGATCTGAGCCCTGGGGATCCCATCAACTGGCCTAAATATATATATTTTTTGGGGGGAGGGCCGATCTTAGTCCCGGGTACTCTCATATCCAGTGCCCGGCCTAATCCGGCCTAATTATTACTTATTTTATCACTGTGAGCCGAGTGTTTGTTGTGACTTGGTGGAAGCCTAATTATTTTTTATTTTTGGGAGGGGGGCCCCATAGCCTATCTCTGCCCTGGGGACCCCATCCCCGGGGCCAGCCATGTGACCTGGGTGCACCCATGGGCACCCAATCACAATGTTGGGGAGTGTGGGGGGAGCCTCAAGGCCCCCATGATCACCTGCTGGCTACCCACCTCCTGTGGGAGCCAGCATTGCTATCACAGAGAGGGAGATGCTAAAGCATCTCCCAGTCTGTGAAAGCAATTGTATCCTCTGACTCCTTGCCTGCATCTTTGCAGGCAAAGAGACAAAGGAAAGCACTGCTTGCAGCAAGGGAGAGCTGTTTGACAGCTCTTCCTGACTGCAAGCAGAGTGTTTGCTGTGACTTGGCGGCAACTGTCAAAGATGCTGCCAAGCCATAGCAAACAGCAATGTTCTGAGGTGGGCACCCTTGGAGATAGCAGGGTTGCCCTGAGGGGGTCCCCAGGGCCATCAGTGGCTCCACGAGGGGGCCATGTGGCCCCTCCAATGAATAGAGCCCTGGGGAGGTGTGGTCACCGGGGCTGCGGCAGTCAGAAACTGACACCTTTTCTATTTTTTAGTGTTTGCCCCGGCAAAAGTGGTGATTCCTGGGGCTGTCAGGGAGGGGGGCATGGCATAGAATTAGATGAAGCCCCAGGGAGGTGGTGGTCCCCAGGGCTGCAGGGGGCTGAGCGCCTCCCCACATAGAATTACATTAAAGCCCAGCGGATTTGGCACTCCCTGGGGCTGCTTGGGGGGCTCAGGCAGCCCCCCTTACAATTCATGAAAGCCCCGGGGAGGTGGTATTACAATATTTAACATTTATTAATTTTTTATATAAAAAAATCCATATTTTGGTATATGTTTAGATAATATTAGTATCAAAGATAGTTTTGTACTTACCATTAAAAATATAGGAGCACAACAATATTTTTGACACAATAATTTTGTCAACTATGTTATTTACCACAATATTGTGACAGTGATCCCATCTGATCTGACTTTTCCCAGTGAACTATGAGGCCTATTGCTTTTATCTTTAGTTTGTCATCATAACCCACTCATTCCTACCATATTGAACAAAAGCTTTCCCACAAGGCAGCCATCAGGTATGCACCAATAAATATATCAACTGTGTGCAAAATAGCAATTGGCAAAACACTTCAAACCTTCCTAAGGGGGCCTAACAAGGATTATGTCAATGCAACTGTTCCAATCCAGGGTTTGTCATAGGGTAGCAGACCTAAACCCCTTGCCTACTATTATAATCTGTGAGATTTTATGTAACAGAATACCTGTCTACTGGCTTCAACAATGTGCCTAAGCAATCCACCCTTACTGGCTAAAATAACAGATCATATCAATGGAATATGACATAACACTTCCCACTGAACCAATCAGGCTATTGCCTGTACTGTTGCTGTTGGCTTGTCACCCTAGCCAACCAATACCTACTGAGTTAAGCATAAGCTTTGTCAAAGGGAAAAACAAACACTCTTATTAAGTAGAGGCACACTCCTTCACATCATTGCCCTTACTTCAAATCAACATTTGGGCAGAGCCTTTGCCACTCCCACACTAGTGCATCTTAAAGCTCTTTTTCTGCCGAACACCTAAGGTTTGCAACAACTGCACAGTCATGCCAGACCAAAACAAGATCAACACAGAGGGAAGACTGATACTAAGTGACACATAGGGAGGGTGTTGAGGGGCAAACAAAATGGAGGGCAGGCAGGGGATTGCAATGCAACAGGGAGGGCAAAGCTACAAGGAAGACGGGAGTTGGGGGCTCAAAGCAACAAAGAGAAAGAATACACAAGTTACACTACAGGAAAAGACACACACTCTAGTCAAGAGTTTAAGCAAAAAGAAAAAGTAGTAACAGATTAAGGGAGCAGAGGACAAACATAAGAAGCAGAAGTGAATGCCACAGGTGCAAATGTATGAAAAGCAATCAAATGACAGTGACAATGAAACCAACAAAAGGAAATCAATAGATGGCCTCAAAATCACTTGTAAGTAACAAAATGTCTCACAAACGATAGGGCATGCCTTGTCTCACGTGAAACCTAAAAATGGGGCCCAGATTTGCAAACACTTCCTACCGGGTTTGCTTTACTTTTGTAATGCAAAGTGTTGTGATGGTATTTTCTTTCCAATTGAAATCAGGTGTTCCATTGTAAAGTTGGCCGAAGTAACACAAAATAGTGCTATGAACTCCTATTCATTGCTTTGCATCAGAGGGCATTCCTTGTGTGGTACATGGACGTTTTGATAAAAATTTCCGTCTACTAACATTGATAGACATTTATTATCATTTTGTGGTAAACGGGACAGGGCCACGGGCTATGATGGGGACAGAGGGTAGTGCTCAGCACTCCACCTCAGTGCGCATGTATGTTTGGCCAGCAGTCTCACACATGCGCACTGTGCTCTCTCCACCCTGGCACTGTGTTTCTGGGCTGCAGAGAGCAGGCACAGGCTCTCAGTTTGCCTGTTAACACCCTGGCTGACAGCTGCATTCGGATTGGCTGCAGGGCAGGCTGGGAGCCTGTGCCTGCAGCTGCTGCAGAGGAGCGGGGCGGGACGATGCAGGCAAGTGTTTTGTTTTTTTGTTTTTTAATTAACTCTCCCCCTGCACATGCCACCCTGCCCCTAGAATGCGCCGCTCCTGCACACAGTGCAGGAATTCCGGTTCCTGTGCTGTTTTGACTGAAAAATCTTTGTAATTCTGACCAGACGGGTGTAAATTTATATCTTGCTTTCACTTCTTCTTTCCTATCTGCATTACTCCAACATTTACACTTTTGAGGTCGAATCTCCAATCATGCAAGCACATCCTGTGAATACACAACGCAAACCAATTTAGAATGGCTTGAAAATCGATAGATATATCATTAACATATTCAATAATTATTTTTACAAATGTAGACACGCGAGCCACCTCTTCTGGGCCAAGAGCTAAAAATATATCTTAGTGTCCACCTAAGAATAGGGGAACAAAGGTTGTCTAGAAATAAAATGTAAGGACTCTACGTCCTATCGATCTCTTAATACTCCCCAGAAATAGTAAAAGTCAGTGTCTTGTTACTGCACTGTAGGGCAAGGTCTGTTGTTAATCGACAGAATTATAAGCAACATATGCAGACTAGTGCTTGTATCTCATCAGCAAACCATCATGTCTGACATCCAGGCTGACCCCGGAAGAAGAGCCAGATTTGCAGCTTTGAGCCTGAAATCTGATTTATTGTTATGCTAATCTGGAGCAAAAACAGCAGAGAGCACATGTATGTGTCTCGTTAGCTGATTCTCCCTCACCGAGTGAGATGTAACCTTGAGAATCACCTAACGAGACATGTGTATTTGTCCTCTGCTGCATATGGCGTTGTCTAAACAGACTTTTTTCAGATTTTTTTGTGTTTTGCGGCTTTTCTTGTGAAAGATGTTTAGTGAGAATAGGTTTCAATAAAAATACATATAACCATGGAGTGGGCAGCAGGTGCAGCCATATTTATAAACGCGAACAACAGAATAACTGCTAATATTATCATCAATAAGAAGAAGGAGAAGAGATAATGATTATAAAATTAAGAATAGGATTAAGAATATGATAATAAGAGTAAAAACAGTCAAAATAATAATGCTCTAAAAAACTGTTAATTTCCATTCTTAGTACCAATACATTCTGATGGCAGAGGGTGCTTGTAATAATAATATGATGTCACTAGTTGCATGTAGTAGTTATTACAAGAAGCTAGTGATGTTGCTGGCCTCTTGGATCAGGGATGGGTTGTTTGCTTGGTGCTTGACCTGTCTCCTCAGGTCATGGCTGGGAGGCCCATTGTCACTTCCGGTTGTTGAGAAGATGATGAAGTGTGAGCAGCGCTCCATGTGTTTTGTCAGGGTGAGGTCAAGCCTCACTCAGCATTACAATTTGAAAAGCCTATCAAGAACTGAGAGCAGTAGGTAATAGGGGCTACGAGCACAGACATGTATCAGCATCGCTTGTACTTCACACTCCTGATCTTTTTACAAGATGATTTCGAAAAGAAGGTGCTAGGCTCTGCACTGTGCAGCTCAAAGTTTCTCAGGCTTGATCCATATGGACACAATGGCCCAGTTTTATGTACAATTCATGTAACGCAGCACAGCAAGTAACTTTGCTGTGCTGTGTTGCATGAAGAGGAGAGAGCAGAACTGCCCCATATCCAGTAAGATGGGGCACTGTCTGTTCTCTCCCTGCCCTGGCCCACTTTTAGCTGCCATGGCAAACAAAGATACTCTTATATCGCAGTGCAAGGGTGTTTGTGTTGTGTGAAGCATAGTTTTTATCGTGGAAGAAGTCCCATTCAGTACAAAAAAGCTATTCTTTAACGTGTTTGCCACTTTGTATGTGTCCTGTAGAATGCATCACAGAGGCAAGGAGGAAAAACAAGGAGAAAATAAAACATTTGTCCTTGTTACACCTGCCTCAAGGAAGTGCAGGATATTCACCAAATCCCTGTCTACAAATTTTTGTAGATAGGGATTTGCATCAAATCACAAGGGTAGTTGCATGGAAACGCCTGTAGACCACCCATGGAACACTCCCTTGCACCCATGGAATGCTCCCTTGAAGCAAAGTGTGCAAGGCAGCTCTTTGCACAGCTTTGCATTACTTTTGGTTGCAATCAAATGCAAATCATGATTTTCATTTGACTGTAGATCCCACCACAACACTTTGTTTCAGTTTGCATTAAAAAAGCAATGCACACCCCACGCAAAGTGTGTAAACCTGGACTGACTTGTTGTAACCACAACTAGATTGTCTTATCGTCATGGCAGTGCAAGAGTGGCTAGGATGCATACTGAGTGTGAAGTTCATCATTACCAGTAGACCTTTCAAGTTTCTAGGGTCCAATGGTAGGGAGCTCACCATTTTATGGGGATTTTGGACATTGTAAGCCTATTCAACCTACTCTAAAGTAAGAACCGCAAGTTCTAGAATTCAAAGTTCAATCCTGGCCTGGATAAGCTTCTC
Organism: Pleurodeles waltl; assembly: GCF_031143425.1. Lineage (NCBI taxonomy): Eukaryota > Metazoa > Chordata > Amphibia > Caudata > Salamandridae > Pleurodeles > Pleurodeles waltl. The sequence continues at coordinate 128,416,351 of NC_090450.1, read as the reverse complement.
AACCCTGACACTGGAAAATTAAAGAATTCTGAAATTCTCCACAAACCTATGCATCATTAGGACTTATGAACACCCAAATGTACATAAACATATATTGCAAGTCAAACTTAACTAGTGGGGTGAAAGATCGGGGTTATGTAGGCGCTCAGGATCATAAATGGCATAAAATCGGGTCAAGTAAACACAAAAACCCAGAAAACAAGGGTGCCTGCACAAGGGAACACCCCCAACCCTTATGGATTTAAACAACCCAATAAATAATGATACAAGGTACGGCACACCCAACAGAAACTTATTATGAACTTATTGTAAAATAATCATTAAAAAACAAAGTCAAACATCAATTTTTAATACATATTTGAAAGAGTCCATTCTTATTCAGCGCTTTGAATACTTGTTCCTTATGCGTATATACATTTCTCCATAGTGGTGCAAATCAAGCCGTGTTTGACAACACTAGCAAAAGTGAATACTCTTCCTGTCAAATAATCCTTTTCATCCCTTTTTAATTTACGTGCTTTCCTCTGTGTTATCTCTTCTTGAAATTTAAATATAATCTCATCTAAGATTTTATAATTTTTATATTGCAAGTCACTTTAGAGTTCCATGTCCTTATAAAGGCATCTTATAGGCACTTCCACTTCATGCCTCCATATTTCCTCAGTGATTCACAAATCCTTATGACCTACTTTCTCCTACTACTAATATTATTCTTATGATTATTATTATTAGTAGCAGCATTTTTAGTATTGTTGTTGTTATCATGATTACTTTATGATAGTGAAGATGCAGGCATTACCAAGAGCATATCTGGCTTACCTATCTAGATGTGAAATCATAAAACGAAAACCTCTTATACTTGTACAGACAAAAAATATCATGCTAGAAATCCTGAATTCAGAAAAACATGTAACCTTACATTAATAAGGCAATTCAGAATAAGTAAATATCCCTTATTAGACTACATTCCGTTGCAGCACTGCCATAGAGCAAAACAAATCAAGGTTCTCACCATTCTGAGCTCCATTGCCAGAGATGCTCAGCATCCAAAATCCTGGAAGAGCATGTTAACAAACATCACCCTGCTTCCTTGAATCCAGTGTAGTCCTCCACCCCACCCAAAGGGGATTTAGATCACAGCACAGAAACATCTTTGCTGGCAGAACTGAGACGACTACTGGATTAAGGAGGTTCTGCAGCCATTATTCTTTAAGATGTCAGTGCGGCCTTCATTATGGTAGATCACGCCATATTCATTCAGAAAATATGAAATGTGGGCATCAATGGCAGAGCACTTAAACAGCTCATCTCTCTCCTGGAGAACAGAAACTTTCAGGCAGTAAACCAATCTTGTGACTTTGACAGCCTTCCTCTGAGCTGCGGGGTGTCCGAGGGGTCTTCACTGATCCCCGCTGTTTTTAATCGTTATATGTTCCCCCCTTGCAGAAATTGTAAATTCCTATGGGTTGTCATTGGTCTCTTTTGCCGATGACACCCAGTTGGTTAAGTCAATCTCCCAGATCCCAGCACAAGTCACCTACAATTGGCCCCCTGTCTTCAGGAATTGGCCATATGGATGGCTAATTGCTGACCAAAAGTTAATGAACACAAGACAGAGGTCATTCTGTTGGGTAACAATTTCAGTAACAAGGCCCCAACTTCCTTGCCAGATTGTCTGGGGAGTCTTTCCAGCCCAAAATGCTCGATAAAGAGCCTTGGGATGTGGCTGGACTCCAGCCTCACGTTGGACCACCACATAAAATACCTCGCTACCAACTGCTTTGGCATTCTCAGAATGCTGAGGAAGGTCCTCGATCTTCATCCTTTCTGAGCCAGAAGACTGATTGTCCAGTCGCTTCTAATATTGCGTCTTGACTATGGCAATGCCTAATATTTTGGTTCACCCTGATATGTGACAAAAAGGTTACAGGTTGTCCACAATGCTGTTGCTCACCTCCTCATGAATATCTCAAGGCACCAGTCCACCAAAAAAGCTTTGGTAGAACTACTTTGGCTTCCTGTGGAGCAGCAAGTGCATTACAAGGCCTTATGTACTATGCTTAGGGTACCCTATAACAAAGGCCCCTTATTGTTAAACTCTTTAGCCTCCCCATTTATTCCTGTTAGTCTTCTCAGATTATCATTGGCACACCAGTCAAATGTTCCCAAGATCCTCCGGTCTCGATGAGGATGCCACTCAATGGCCTACATGACCCCTAAACTTTGGAACAGCTCACTGTTAGAGTTACACCTATTGGACCATGAACTCACCTTCCAGAAGGCCTTGACTTCCTGGCTGTGATCTAGACCCCCTCTACTTGTGTTGGTCTGGTGATATGTGGTGCCGGTTCTAGCACTGGTAGGCATTTGGCAGCCATATGCTACATAAGAACTATAGAAAAGAATAGATTATGATGACTGCGGCGGCTGCGAGGAGTTCTGAGCATGGTCAAGTGGAGGACCCTCAATGAGATTCTACTATTCCCGATCCATAGCAATGCAGCTGGTGGTGAGATGATCCTGAAGAGTATGGCAAACCAGAATGGGTGTTAGCAGGGCAGGTGAAAAAGGCTGAAAAGATGACCCTTGAAGCAATCATCAGTCTTGTACATGTCTCCAATGGAACACTGCAAGGGGAGAGGTAATTAGCGTCTGCACCACCTGCTCTACAACATCATCTCAAGTACAGCTGCTTAAAATGGTATAGGTATAACCTAACACCCCCACCTGAGGAATCTAACAATAAAGCAATTAGTCATGTGAATTCTGAGGAAGTGCAATATTTCCGGAACTGGATCTGCTAGGGCTTAATCAATAAAAAACCTATTTCATAAAGAGGTACCCAAAACACTTCCAGAACAATGTACCTGTGAGACTCCAACGTATTTCCAAAGCAACAGCATTAATTCGTCTTCACCCTAGGCAAAAATAATCAAGATCAAACAATAAGAATCAGTTTGGGGCCTTTTTTTCTAGTAGATGTTTGTCTATTTTGCCATCCTTTTAGTTGACACAGATAATATGAAAATTGAAATCCACAGTTAATAGACCATAGCACTAATTGTGCTCATCCAAATAGGTGCAATATCCTAAATCTGGTCTTTCTTGATTGGGGAGACGGGTTCTGTTCCCCATATGTCAATGTAATTAAATAGAAACTAAGGATATATGCTAGCAAAACGAATTTTACTCCAGTAAATTTGCAACGATATTATATGCCAAGTGTGCATGAGGCAATAATGAGGTCAGGCAGGTGCTACTAAAGGCATTTATTTTCTATAGCTAAAGTCGAGCAATCAGCACTCCCTTAGACCTCAACACTAGCTGAAACAATCCACTGTTTCCCACTTTCGCATCCTATTGGACCTTTCAGAGTGTCAGCCAATGATGAGAGGAGGAGACATGACCTGGGAGGGATACAGAGCACAAAGCAAACTTTGCCGTCCCTACAACCTCCTATCTACTTTGTCTAATCCCCTCTGGAATTGGACTGTTACCCTCAGCCTTCCATTCCAGTCATACCCCAAGGCCCCTAAATTCACCATGAGGTGGTATGCTTCCTCATGGCCCAGAAAAAAGGGCACATGCAGCCAGTGGCTCTTTATTCCTTGAGCCCTGCTGAGATGTGGTACGCACAAAGACTGTTGCTCCTTGAGATCAGTTACGATGATGTGTGAAATGCTAACACCTGGCATTAGTTACTGTATCAATACTTACATATTCACTTCTTCATTGATAAATAGAGAAATAGACATAGTAGGTTTCTTTTTTATATAGATATATTTTATCATTTAAGTTGTGGAAAGTAAAAAAATATGAGAACAGGATTTATATCCAATATCTGTGCAACATTTTTTCAATTTTGCGATGAGGGGGGCCTATTGCAATTAGTAGTCATGCAAAAAAGGAAAGTACATCTGACAGTCAGAATGTGTTTCTCCCCCTGTAGATGCACAGGCCTGGAACCTTCTCAGGGTTGCAACAGAAATCTGCAGAGTGTTAGGAATGCATGGATTACATACTTCTTGTAATATCTGGATAGTTTACTTGCGGGGCGTGCGGGAAAGTGTCCCTTTTTGACATGGTCATCCCCACCTTTTGCTCAGGAGTACTGAGGGTTTTTCAACTGAGCTGCACCACTCAGTCCACACCAAACAGATCCCCAGTGGCAGCACTCTTTCCCTAAAACAGGGTAAAATGTGGCACACACTCCTGTACCTCTTAAGCCCCTGGTAAAGGGTCGCTAAGGGCTGCAGCATGTATTGTGCCACACTCATGGACCCCCTAAAAAAAGCTGCACACCGCCTGCCATTACAGATTGCATGTCCTGGTGCAAACCAGGCAGAAACACGACATGGCACACACATTGTGTGCCATGCCCCACTCACTGCATCTAAATATCCGTGTCACCCCTACAGCATGCGTTATAGATCTAAGGCAGGGTGCATTATATTTGATGTGAGGACATATCTGCATGAGCATGTATGCTCCTGTGATGTCTAGTTCAATTACTAGATATTGCAAGTGATCAGGGAAACCATCTTAAGGTATGTACTGGACACTCATCTTTACGAGTTCCCCAGCTACACAATGGCATCACTGAAACCTATGGTGTTTGGTATCAAATACCTTGCCTTAATAAATCCAGAGTGATGTCAGCCTTGGGTTTATTATGACATGCACCCAGAGGGCACTTTAGAGGTGTCCCATGAAACCTAATAGTCCCTTAGTGTGCTGGCTGACTGGCATTGACCAGCTTGCCACCACAGACATGTTTCTGACCCCCCTGGATGTGACAGTCCATGCTCTCTGAGGCCAGGAACAATGCCTGCTCCAGAGGAAGGTGTTATCACCTACTCCAGCAGGATGGCCAGTGAATCTACACACCCAGGCTAAGGGCTTCAAAGACCCTGCCACCTCTGGTATGTGACCCCGGCTTCCCCTAGACCTAGAAGTTGCCACCCCCTGCCCTGAGGCCCCCTTGGCACCAGAACACCAGAACAGGCAGGAAAATCAGTTATGCACTAGACGTGTTCCACCTTTGGGCTAAGCCACTTCCCTATGGTGTGCTCCCCGAAGTAGACACTCGAGGAAGGGTTCCACCATTTTGTTTTTGATGGAGCTCGAAATTCTGGAACAGGGTTATGCCCACTCCCACAGGAAGTGGCCATATATGGGGTGTAGTCACCCCAAGGGTAAGTAGCCCATTGGATACTACTCTACACTCCCCTATGCACCCCTAAATTAAGTATTTAGTTGGCTCTCTGATACCGGAAGAACAGATTTATCTGACTGACGAAGAAGGAAGACAAAAGAAGAGCCGACCAACACGAGAACTGTGGATCAGCCTGGACTTTTGGAGCCAAACCCTGCCTATCCCGACAATCACCCAGGCCCGGCTCCTCCTGCAGCTGTGCATTTCCCAAAAGCCTCGGATCACTTCTTAAACCACTCAACATCCTCCATGGAGTGGAGAAGCCACTTCCCTGCAGCCTTCAGGCACCAACCACAACATCCTGCACACCGATCAGCTGACCACCGGAGTCACCAACATAACAGCCATCCAGGAGGAGGTCGCCATGCTCCTTGAAGTTGAACCCATCTCCGACCTGAGTGAGAAGACACCACGACCCACTAGAGACATCCTGCTTTGACACCTGCAGTACCAGACCCCTTGCAGCAGCCAAAGCTTGTTTGCAGTCCAATCCAGACTCCAATGCCAAAACCAAGGACCAGCCATCGAAGGACCTCAGCAATGCAGAGGACATCACTGAGAGTGACTCAGCTGCCCTGTTCTGTCCCTCTCTTGAAGGTCCACCCCAAGAACCACAGGTGTCTTGACACAGGAGTAACTGACGACTTAAAAACACAGCACCCCAGCTTCATGACTTGGGTCCATGACCAACAACGGTGTTCCCTTGCTCCCAGAACCCCCACCGACCAAGCCTGCCATTGGGAGCTCCTGGACCTGTCTTCAAAACCCTCTTTGAAGTTCTTTCTTGGTGCCCCCTCCCTCGTTGCCAATCGTGCAGTGTGCAAGTCACCAAACTTGACCAGCACCGCATCACCCGGACATCCCAATGCAGGTAAAACTTTACTGCTGTTGTTCAAGATACTCTTCAATGTACAGGGGACCTCGAGAATTGTCTGCAAGGACGACCTCGCAGTAAAGGTACTTTCAAACCTTTACCATGTAAAAGCACATTTGAGTAAAAGTGTTAATTGCAACAACACTGATACATTGCACAGTACTTCTCTTCTTTTCAGTATCCTATAAACAAAGTAATTAATTTTCTAAACATTGGTCTAAAGTTCATTCTTGAGTGTGTGTCTCATTTATTGACTCTGTGTGTTCAACAAATGCTTAGCACTACCCTCTGATAAGCCCAACTGCTTGCCCACACTACCACAAAAGGGCACATTTGGGAATATTACTTTTACCCCTGTAAACAAATAAGGGTCTCCTGTACTACCTCATAGTGTACCCTTACACTTGGTACACTGCATAAATAACCAACTTCCTACATGAAGTGTGAACATACTTGTGTTCACAACAAACCTGATAACGCCAGGTATATGAAGTTATACTCATGTGAGCTAGTTTTTGAAATGTGATAGAGTAATGTGCTTAATAGAGAGAGATTAAAAATTAAAAAGTTGGAATAAGAGAAATCTCAAATGAATTGAATAGTATTCAGCCTTATTTCAAACAAGTAATCAAATCATATGTTAACATAGGGTAGAGGTAGGGAATTATTTGGAGAACCGAAAGGGCCTATTAGAAATCCTTGGAGAAATGGATGGAAAGTGGCAAGAGACACAGGTAAGGTACATATGGTTTCTCACTTTTCTAGACAGTCAACAGGTAAAAGTGGTTGAAGTCATAGTATGTGAGCAGTGAGGGGAAGGACTCTGCTATGGTTGGTATAGTGTCTGATACTGCTGTAAGATCACTGACTGCTAAAAGTAAGCTAAGCAGAAAACAACTAAATGGAATGAAATATGAATTCAACGTAGGGGTGTGGTTCGGTCATTCTGTCACTGAGCCAGTTTGGAGAATGGACGTTCTTGATAGGCCACTAACAGGCTTCGTGAAGTGATGTGATGATATCTTTGTGTATTCAATGATGTTGTGTGACTATACATTAAATTGCGAAGGTACGGAAGTGTTTGAGGAGAACATTGTAATAAATGTTAGTTAGTCTTAGCTCTATGATAAATTGGTTCAAATCAAATTGGAAACTTGCTGAGACATCTTCCTGAAAAGCATGCTGTTGTGGAGAGGACAGAAAAGGTAAAGAATTGAATGAAGTCCTGTAAATTACAGGCAGGCTGTTAGATGCGAAGTGTACAAGTTAAAGGGAATGAGTCTGGTCTGAGAAGTCTGGAGTATTTACCTCACGAGACGTCCTGGGGCAAAATCGTATCTTTTAGGCCATCTGGATGTCTAAATGTCGAAAAAGAGTTGAAGTATGACAGAGTTTTTAGTCCTACATTCAGTAGAGAAACCTATATCAAGATGATTCGTCAAGATTTAATCAAGAAAATTCACTATTGAAAAAGTTGCTAACTTATGTATTACCTCAGAAAACATCGGTGATGCTACTCTGTGGGAAACAATAAGGATGGTAAGAAAATTACGAAGATAACAAAATTGAGAGCAAAAAAGTAAAGTCGCTCCATCATCTTGCTACATGCTTCATAGCCACAAGCACACAAGAACGTCACAACTCGCAGAGCCAGAAGGCACTTATGGCATGGTGCTGCTGGGAGTCAGTATCACCACTGTTGCTAGAGAGAGGACTGGGGAAGATAGAAGAGCCTGGGGCCATGATGTTCATATATCTGTTTGTATGTTGAAACGTAACTGCATGTATGAGCAAGTGTACTTCACTGATTAGGTCCTACTGTGTGTTGTTGGGGGGTGGACTATATGCCTGTGTGAGCATGTGTTTATGGCGTTGTATGGGGGTCTGACAGTGATACCTGAGTGGCAGCTCATTGGTGATCCTGGTCTTAATATAATTATGCTTACGTTTGGGGGGAATTTGTGATGACATTTTGGGCTTCGTTGACGTAATAGTGAGCAGACATGCTCAGGCATTCTTGGTGACATTCTGGTTATTCTTAGTAAAACAGTGACACATGCGTGACAAACAATGGTCACTGGCACCATTGTGCCCATTCCTGTGCAGTAAGACCCATCCTTTACAAATAGTGGTAATCCTTGTAACAATCTATTGCATAATAGTAGCATTATCTTGATATGTAATCCTGGTGATATGACTCCTTGGAAACCAGTTAATTCTGACATTTCCTGAGACATTCCTGCTATCCCTAGCATGATGGTCACCCATTCCTGAAAAATAGTGAGCTTTTCTGGTCATATTCTAGCGTTTCCTGACTTAATAGTGGACCAGCTTTGACATAGGGCCCCTAAGGTACCGATCAGTAGATCCCACTGGGATACTGGGCCCTAGGGGTTCAGAGCCATAGGACCCCCAGAAGGGCAGAGTCCACGTTCCCCCAGGGATACAGAGTCACTCCCTGTGGGTATCAAACACTAGATCTCTGAGAGTACGGAGCCCTAGGTCCCCAGGGGTACTGAGTGGTGGGTCCCCTGGGGGTACTGTGCCCTATCCCTCACAGTGGTACTCAGCCCTTGATCTTCCATGAGGTACAATTATTGGGTTTCCTGCGTGTGTGAGTCTGAGGTCCTCCTAAGTACGAAGGCCTCTGTCCTCCTGGGGTACTCAGCCTTTGGTCCCCCAGTGGTATCGAGCCCTAAGATTCCCCAAGGATACCGAGTAGTGGGCCTCTTGGGGTGTACCAAGCAGAATTGAACTCTAGGTCCCCAGTGGTACTGAGCCCTAGGTCCCCTGAGGGTACCAGAACTTAGGGCCTCAGGGGTACCGGGTACCAGGTACCAAGCCAGAGGTCCCCAGTGGTACTGAATCCTAGGTCCCCAGTGGTACTGAGCCCTAGGTCCCCTGAGGGTACCAGAGCTTAGGGCCTCAGGGGTACCTGGTACCAAGCTAGAAAACCCCAAGGGTATGAAACCCTAGTTCCCCATGAGTACTAAGCCTAGGACCCCAAGGGTACTACGTCTGAGGTTCCCCCAGGAGTTTCAAGTAGTGAGTCTCATACAGGGCCAGAACCCTGGGCCCCCCATAGGCACCAAACCCTAGGTCACCTGGGGGCTCCAAACCGTAGGTCCCTCAGGAGCTCAAAGACCTATGTCCCATGAGTACTGAGTAGTGGATCCCCCAGGAGTAGCGAGCCGTTGGTCCCACACGGTACCGAGCTATAGGTCCCCCCTGGGGTACTGTATGTAGGGTCCCTGGGGTACTGAGTCTTAGGTTGCCTGGGGGAACTGAATCCTAGGTCACCTGGGGGTCCCGTGTAGTGGGTACCAAATCCTAGGTCCCCTGGGGGTACTGAGCCTAAGGTTCCCCAAGGAAACCGAGTAGTGGGTCACCCGGGGTACCAAGTCCGTGGTCTCCCATGGGTAGCAAGCCCTAGGTTATCTGTTGGGGTAGAGAAGTATTGGTTGTGCACCCTCAGACTGTAAAGGTTTTAAGACCCCAGACATCGTTATGTAACAGATAATCATCAGGTACTGAAAAGTAATAATATTCTTTAAAGTACTGTGAAACTATTTATTTTGGTTCTTGTCCTACTTGTACAAAGTCAGAGTTTCTGAAGTGCATCAACAAAAATAAAACAACTCCTATAAAACTCCTCCTGTTCAATACTCTGTACATTATTTATCAGCACAGCTCATTTGTGAGGTTAGCAAAAGTTTTTTTTTCTGTAAACTAAGCAGCCTTTTAAGTTTATAGAAGATACATTTTACAATGGTCACTGTTTTCTTCCTCACTGGAATCAATATTCTCCATTATTTTGTATTTACTTTAAGTATGTTCCCTTTAGCTTTGTAAAGTCAAATTCCAAAACACAAGTTCCCATGGGTAAAGAAAAATAGCGGCTGAACTCAAAGTACCTCTACGCTTTAGTCCGGAGAAAGCTTTATGGGATTTGTTTCATATCAAAACCCTGCAGTTCTGAACGGTCCAAACGACCTAAACGTTTCTGGGACAAACTTGCTAAAATAAGAGCAGAGGGCAGGCGGAGGGATAGGTAGCCTTGGGATGTGCTACTTAACAACAATCTTTCCACTTAATCACTTATGTGTGCCAAAGGACTGCAAACACATTGACAAAGGTTTAACTAGGTCAGGGATCTCCAACTTTGAGATTAGTGAGAGCCAGTCTGATCTATAAAACGATCTTGAGCAACTGCCTCATATAAGGAATGGATAACAGCACAAAAAGAGCACCCCACTTAAACACTGCTGCTGAAACACCCAGTCCTGCTGTAGTCTGATGGCAGAAGAGCTGTATCGAGAAAAGCTTAACTGTGTGGCCCCCAAGAACCAGTAACGTCTCTTTACTCTTCTTCAATACACCTATGGGATTCCCTCACTCGGCTTTGTGGCCTTTTGATCATGCAATACATGGGATGACACTTCTCTCAATATGAGAGCAAAGGCTGAAAGAAGTTGATTACCTGCCTATTGCCTGAAAGTCTATTGGTTCATGTCCAGAAGGTGACCCTACCTTAATGATCAAGATTACGAATAGCTGTATGCAGACCTCATAGCGCTTTACTAGTAAACATAATCACTGAAGCCACCCAATATTGTTAAGTATACCTCTGAGACAAAGATGAAACACAAAGTACTCAATGAAGACATTGCTTGAGGAAGTTAAATATCTTAATATAACAAAAAAAAGAAGAGTAAGAAAGAAACATCAAAAAAAGAAAATAAAGGAAAAAAGGAAATGAAAAGAAAAAAGGAGAGAAAGAAGAAAAGAAAGACAAATACAAGGAAGAAGGTGAAGAAGAAAGGAATGAATGAAAAAAGAAACCAAGGTAAGAAGAGAGAAGTGAAGAAAGAGAGGTAGGAAGAGAGGGAGGACAGAGCAGAGGGGGCAGAAAGGAGAGGGGCAAAGGAGAGGAAGAAAAGATGTAAGGTGAAGAAGGAATCAAGAAAGAAGAGAAAACAATAGAGTGGATGGAAGGACAAAGAAAGGAAAGAAGAAAGGTGAAAAAAGAACACAAAATGAAACAAAGGTGAAAGGGAATAAAGGAACTCACAAATTGAAAAGAGGATAAAGGAGAGAAGAAAGGGAAAGAAGAAACAAAGCAGAGAACAGGAAAACTTAAGAATTACCAATGAAGAGAAAATAAAGAAAGAAATGACGAAACAAAGGAGTGATGGAGACTTAGAAGAGGAAGACAAAAGGAAAGAGAGAGAAAATGAAAATTGCAGGTGTAAGAGCAGGTGAGAAAAAGAAAACAGTGTGAGTATTAAAAATAGAAAAAGGAGAAAGAGAGAAAATAAGAAAGAAAAGAGGAAGAAAATGAAGGAGGGTAAAAAATAGAAAAGGAAGGAGAAAGAAAAAGAAAGAGAAAGTGAAGCATGAGAAAAGAAAGAGAAGGGATAAGAAGAGAGGAAAAAATGAAAAGTAGCAAAATAAAAATTGAAAATGAAAACGAAAGAAAAACAAAGATGAAGAACAAAATAAAGAAACAATTAGAAAAAAGAAAGATTCAAATGTACTACAGCGCTCTTCCTACTATATTACTGCCATTGACTTTAAGGAAATAAACTTCTCATGGATACCATCATTATTTCCAGCCAATGTGCTCTAATGTGAGGCATTTATTGTTGATGTAGTGCTGCTTTTCAAGAAGCAGCACTGTAACCTTTCTGAGCCTCACAGCCACACATTTTAAACTACCCTCACAGGCACAGGAGCTACTCTTAGACAACCTGTACGCCACTGGTAGCTATCCATCGACCTTTTTAGAGGCTCGTGTACTAGGTAATTTTGAAAATTGAAAAGGGAATGTCATTATGTCTTAATGGCATAGCCAAAATATCGAGAACAACTCTCTCTTGTTTTTTTACAGGCTTCTAGTCTCTCAGCGGCAAACATGACTCACTGCCACACTGTCCTATTGGAAATGGTAAGAGACCAGCGAGTGATAGGAATCCTTATTTGTGGTCAACCAAACAGAAAGATTAGTCATCTGAGAAGAGTTAGTCCCGGGTTGCCCACCATGGCATTAAATGAATGAGGACAGTGTGCCCGCTGGCGATATTCTGATCCTCGTGAGATATGGACTAGCTGTGGCAAAATAAATAAGCAGGTGCCCAGGAGAAAATATACAACCTCGCAAGGTATCCAGGTGTCAAACAAACCAGCGAGCAATGCAAATAGGGCAAACCAAAAAGAGAAAACATGGTTCTAATAAACGTGAATGATTTACTGCATCCAACTACAGAAAAGAGTAGTTAGAGCAACAGTGCAGCAAACTTTATGCAAGCCCACAACAGGTCAAACCTACTGAATTCCCCGTCTAGATGTCTAGAAGTGCACTCTCCTTTCTAACACTAGTAATCAGGCATGTCACTGATCAAGTTTCAGACACACACATACGCACACACGCACACACACACACACCTTTGCACCTCTTTGGACTATTAGCTGCTGGTTTTTTCGACTCTGAAAGTGCACGGGTGCACTGAGGCCTACTGTCCAGACCTCAGTGAAAATGTTAAGTCCTTGTATAAAGGTTATGTTGAATTGGGTGTCCCCAGTTGGCAAGTATTGACTTATAAGTCCCTAGTATATGGTACCCAGGGTACCAAGGTCATGTAAGACAGTGTCCCATCAGGGCTGCAGCACTGGCTGTGCCACCTTGTGTGTGCCAAAATGAAAACATGGCCTCCAGTCTGCCACTGCAGACTGGAAAGGCAGTGTCACACTGCCAGTTCAACTTTGTCATTGCCAATAATGGCGAAGACACCCTACCCTGTAACAATATATATGTCTCCTCTAAGAAAGGCATATAGAGCCCTATGGCAGGGAGCTGCATTTTGTTAAGTAGGACATATGCTTTTTATATGTCTTAACTACAACACTTCCAAATTGTTGTTTTGCTATGGATAAAGTTAGTAACCCCCCCCACAGGATTACCGGTTGGCATCACATCAGTAGCGGTTTCTGCATGAGGGCGTCGGGGCTACGCCCTCGTAACAAAAAAGTGAAAACAAACGCCATAAAACAAAAATGCACACACCTCTTACTTGGGGCTGGGGCCTAGCCTGGGGCTACTGTTGCTGTGATCGTCGTAAGTCTCATGTCACATGACACTGGCAGGATGCCAATTCATTCCATTTTCCTCTGGGCAGGCCCTGAGTCTATGATATTTGCCGGGCTGACAAGCTCACAGCGTGAGGCCTGTGAGGTCATCAGTTCGGCAAAGTCATAGCTTCGAGGACCAGTCTCCACCCCCTAATGACATGTGGGTAAAGTAAGCCCCGGGCGCTTCAGGCTGAAGCCCTGCAGGGCTAGTGGCGTCACGTCAGTCAGGAAGTGGAGATGATGGTCACCCCACCCTTTCCCAATTCGTCACGGAGGGTGGACCCAGCCCTGTGCCAAGTTGGGAAACAGTGGGCAGGGTAGAGGCTGCAGGCAGCAAGCTGAAAATCGAGTATGCGCAGTTTGTTGTTACTAACTGCACAGACTCGAGGTGTCTGCTTCCTGTGCTGCTGTTGGGAGTCGGACCTTCCTGAATGATTTGGTTATGCAGTCGACACCAGGTAGATCATTATGTACAAGTTACTATTTTCTAAATCATCATTGTTCCTTTATTTGACCAGAGAAGAATGAAAGGCTTAAACGGCCACAAGAACTAGAAAAAGTGGGGTTTGGCAGCCTCGCATTTTTTTATTTACATGCAGTACTGTAAAAATTCTTATAAAGGAGAGCTTGGCATCAAAAACATATCACGCGGTGCATGGTGCCAAATCGCTAAAATGTTAACTGCAGAACTCAGAGCCATACCTTATAATTCTGACTTTACTATTCACTGTCTTGAGCGAACCTAACTTGGGCAAGTGAGACTCCGACTCTGCAAAAATTGGCACAGTTTGCAGACGGGCTACAAGCCAGTAATAACTAGGCTGCTTACAAGTACAGACATTTTCATTTCAGGTGTCGCTGGGCTAGGCAGGGGAGGCACGCTTGTTTATCTTTTTAAACCTTCACGTTCCAGTAAATTGCCTAATCTAATTTCCTCTTGCTGCTACAACAATGGAGTCATCAATACTCCCACCGATAGATGACGGGGGTATGACTTACATTGTCAAGCCAACAGCAATGTTATGCCACAAGGAAGCCATCTTCAGAGCCTGGAGTTAGAACATCAAACTCCCCCGGGCTGCATATAAATGTATTGCTTCATCATGGAACTTCCCATTTTTGCCTTTATAGAAAAAAGTCAGTGGTTCTCGTATAAACTGATAGAAATGTATTCCACATCTCTCATTAGGATCCTCATGTACCCTCTGTTTCAAATGTTTGGTACTGCTAAAAAGAGTAGCTTCTACAGACACTTAAAGAGTAGAACGACAAAGACACATCCTGCTTGGTCACGTGGTGCGCTCTTCCTCCCACGCTCTTCGGGTAAATCATCCCCAAGACTGACACCATTTATTCGTCTCAAAAACATTTTGTTTTTCAATCTTCCCTTGAGTGAGGACACATGTACATCCAGAACTGTCAAGCTCTTATCCAGCATTTTCCTGTTCAGCCTTCCGCTACAAAGGAACAAACACATGTTGCCATGTTTTCAGTAACTTTTGATCTGTTTGAGCTAGAAACAAATTTGTTTTTTTTTGTTAAAATCTGCTGTTTGTGAAGCAGAAGATGGATTATGTGGCTGTTCATGTCACATTCACAACCTGACAACACTACATAACTACACTTTCAAAATTACTTTATTAACCTTCTTGCTTTCTCAAATTTGCTTGAAAATGCACCATTTGCCCACACTTTTTAAAAAATGTTCACGGGGGAGAACCCCCCTAAAGCCCCCTTAGGCTGGTCGGGCTAGCTTGCTACATCACTCACCACTGTCCACTCATCCAGAACTTTTACGGCCCACCACTTTCAAATGTCACCAGCCGCCACTGCATCACATCACGGCTAACTACTGAATGGGAGTACCTAAATGGGTCATGTAAGGTATCAAAATAATTGGGGCATTAAATGTGACTTGATTACCAGTTTATGGGATTACTGGTTGGCACCCCAACCCTGCTAACTCCTGAATGGGACCATCTAACTGGGTCATGTAAGGTATGAAAATAATTGTGGCATTAAATGCGACTTGGTGGTCAAGTCGAGTTTTGTGTCACTTTTAAAGTTAAGCAACTTTTATGAAGTTGCCACTCTGTGCCCCAGCTAGTCCAGTGGCCTCACAAAGGCCCTGGCACACAGACAGCTTTCTGAACACCTGAGGAGACGTGTGAATGACTTCCAGACTCAGGAACAAAGTTAGGTGCTGCAGAGTGAGGTGTGACCTCCTCCCCCAGGATGGCCACTCGAGTGTTAGCCGCAAGGCGAGCTTCAAAGGAAAAGCCATGTTTGAAGGGCAAATGACGAAAACACTCCGAGCAGGCTATCTTTGGTTCCTGTAGACAGGTTGGAGACAGGGACAGAGAGGGAAACCCAGAGCCAGAACCGATTTTCCCATGCTCATGTATTCCTTAGGTAGCCACACATCTGGGTAGGCTACCATGCGCCTGATGACCAAGGAAGGGTTGTGCCATCTTGAAAGGGGCAACAACGTTGCACCCTGGAATAGCCAGATGCCACACCAGACAGAAACTTTGTCACCCAAGAGGAACGGACGCACTAGCCCTCAGGGCACTTTCCTAGGATAAATATGGCACCCATGACACCCTACACTTCAGAACCCTATGAATTTGGAGAAAGAACCGAATAAGGATCATCTTGCTGGTGTTGGAAGTGCAGAAAGACAGGCTGCACCGTTGGAAGGATGGCATCTGCTGCACTTTGGGCTAATAAAGTTTGGATCTTGTCCGTGACTCCTGGCTCGGGAAAATTTTGATTCCCAGCCCCAGATCAAAGCAGTGACTCCAGGGGGCAGTCAGCTGGCCCCCTGGAACAGCACCAGAGACATTAAAGCTGGAAGAGCCTAAATCTCCAAGTTTGTAGCCACTGCAGATGTTTTGCTGCTACCAGACACCGGGCATGTCCAGAGTCTTATCCGAGATAGCCAAAAGTCACACCCATGTCTGCTGGACCATGGGTGTTGTCTGTTCTCTCAATCAACGCTAAAGAGTGAGATGAGCTCCCATCAAACATTTGCAGGCTGACCGCTGTGTCACAAGAACCGAATGCCTGCCACAGCAGTCCTTCCACCATTGTAAATGATATTTTGTGGGACTACAGAATCAGTGGCCAAAGTAGCCCCGCCTCACCCGTGGACCGAGGACTCACCTGGAACTTACCCCTGTCAACCACACAGCATCAGTAGCATGCTTGAACCTCTCTTGTCAGCATTGTTCAGCGTCCGGGCCACTCCATTTTTGTTTATGGCTATTGTCCTGTAAGGTTTGGATTTTGCTTCAAAAAGTTCTGTGGGTAGGTAACTGTCCAAAGTACCCTTGCTGGCCTAGTAGACCTCGGTCCTGTCAGAAACGATGCACAACTTTTCAAAGGTGTACAATCATTTTGTTGGCCAATGCTGTTTGTGGTTGACATAAAAGTTATTTTATGCTTTAAAAATTCACATAACCGGAACCCTCCTGTAGATTTTGATGATCAAGGACAATAGCCTTTATTTTTACAAATTGTTGTTGTGTCTCTTTCTTAATGTATTCCATTGTTTGGTGCTGTTAAATGCCTTACACATAGTTACTTTGCTAAGAACTACTTCTCGCAGCCACCGCTGCCAAAGGTTAAGGTGGAGGTTAGTTAAACAAGACTGACTAGAGCCAAGATGGTATTTCTGAGAGTACTGCACAATAAGATCTCACAGAAATATCACCTCCATCAAAGGCTGTGACTGATAGGATTAACCTTGTCCCTAGCCTAGAAAAGAAGGAGCATTCAAGCTGACCCAGTAGGCAAAAGAAGTTGCAGTTTGCACACTAGACAAGACCAATGGGAAGAATTGAGGCTGGTTCAAGGTGTGTGCCCTGGCATCTTACATGTGGCTTGGAAGATGGGAGACATTGTAGAAGCAAAGAAAAAGTGTCCACAAAGCAGGAGTAAAACAGAACAGTTTAATTTCTCCAGTTCTTTGTGGTGGACAATCACTGCTGAAAATGGCCTCAATGAAATAGGAAAGCTGTGTTCTCTGGATGGATGCCACCACTGAGTGGCTGCAGGTGCTTGGAGATGTGTAAGACCATAGAGGATCCTGAGGCCCGATGAACACCCATTATACTATAACTCTTTAATTACTATTACAGCAGTGGTGTCTGGTGATCTTTTAAAGCAACAGAGCATAATATTTGCACTAAATTTCAGCAAGCAAGTCTGGTTTCTTCAAGAAAGGTTCAAGAGGGTTCTCATCCTCAACAAATTGAAATAAATAGATAAAAAAGTGAATTTTTCAGAACAATTTTCACATACGTTTGCTTAAAGGCCGCAGGCACGGAAAGGGCACTCATCCATTATTGACACAGATTTACAGGCCCTCATTATGAACACAGCAGTTTTCACCCCTGTGTTCATGCTGGCTGTCTTCCTAGTGACCGCCAGCACCCCGGGAACTCCGCTGGTCGTATTATAAACATTCTGATGGGCCGGCGGGTGGAAACATTGTTTCTGCCAATCGGCCCAGCAGAATGCCTGGCCAGGAGACATGGAGCCGCTGTCAATGCCGCTGTGTAGTGGGTGCAGCTGCACCTGTCGCGCAGATCACACGATGGGGCACTGCACAGGGGCCCCTGCAGTGCCCATGCCAAGTGCATAGGCAGTGCAGGGGCCCCCAGGGGGGCCCCCGAGCACCCCTTCCGCCAGCCTTTCTCTGGTGGGGAAACCCACCAGGGAAAGGCTGGTGGAAATGGAATCATTATCCGACAGGGCAGCAAAGCTGCCCTGTCGGATAATGATGCCGTCCACCGCCAGGCTGCCTGTCATCATTATGTGGCAGTCTGGGCTGCCATGCTGGATGGCGGGATTTTCCGCCACCGCCGGCATCGCGGCCCACACCGCCATGATCATAATGAAGGCCATAATGTCCCAAGCCAAAGAAGCCTAACACTTCCTAGATGCTTACCCCATTTTTTTCATAATGTGGAAGGGGGCTGTGGTATCCTAATGAGGGCATTCGGAGCACGAGAGAGAATGTGGGAAGAGAACGTGGTGTGAATGCGGGATGAGAACGCCGTGGAAGCAAGGACGGGGCAACGGTCTTTAAAGCAGAAGGGTCATTGGTTGGCGAAGGGCTTTGTACAGAGCACCTTATTACTGAATAAACCACCTGTACATTCTTACCTGTGTGTCCACTGTGTATACGTCTGTCTGCCAACCTCCATCTTAACATTAGCGACGAGCAATGTGCAGGTGGCATAGGCGGCACTGAAGGAACCTGATCTGCTGAGCCCTATCAACACGATGAGGCCATCCTGATTTATGGTACATAAAGAAGGCACAAGTAAAGAAGCTTCAAGGTACTGGTTTCATTGTAAAATATATATTATCTGGCCTTGATCGCGCGCAAGCTATATCTCAAAAAGATCAAAGGAGCACACGTGCGCTTGGTAACTGTTACCAACGAAGCATTTCCCCGCACGTGTCTTTCCCCGAGGGAAAAGTGATTGATTGCGACTTCTTTGCTTTGTTTCCCTGGCAACGGAGACGCTACGGAACACTTATTCAAGGCCCAGCAACAATTCGCTTCCTTTTTATCGCGCTGTGCCGTGTATGTAAAGGAAAGTTAAGCAGGGTAGAAGAGAATTAGTTGCATGCGGAAAGTTTAAAGGCCCGTGCGGAAAGGAAAATTAAGTGCGGTTAAAAAGTATTATATTTTGCCGCATGTGGAAAGTTTAAGGACCATGCTTCTGTCTGCCATTCGTTGTGAGGGACAATTAAGCTCTTTAAGGATTGCACACCCTGAACCCTAAAATTACTACTTCCCAGCTGGTTAACACATCCTCTTATTAACAAAGCAGTGGTTTTGTCCATACAAGGTACATTTTACTTTTGGCAACATGCAGAATGTACCAGCCTCGCCGTTCTTTCTGTCTTCTCCTGGTGATCCGCCCATTCCATGGCAAAAGTGGAAAAAGGTTTTTAACAACTAAACAACTATGCTAGGGTGTGTGGAACTTCTTTGAGCACGGAAAGGAAGACATCTTTATTAATGCACTGCTTAGGCACTGAGGGCCAGGAAGTCTTTGAAAATCTCCCAGACCTTTCAGATAGGGACTGTACCAGCCTCAATGAATTTGATATTTGTGTAAAGAAACTGGACTTGCATTACTTAACGAAAGTGAGTACTGTTCTCGAATGGTATCAGTTTGGGAAGAGGGTGCAACGCCAAGGAGAGACAACAGAACAATATATCACGGAACTCAGAAGACTTGCTTCTACTTGCATGTTTGGTAACTCCTACGAGGAACGGTTAAGGGACCAATTCATGCTGGGCTGTTCTCTAGAGAAGGCAAAAGAGTGCATGTGGCAAAAGGACAACCCATCCCTGGATGAAGTCTTAGTTATAGCCTAAACCTGTGAACACTCCAGGAAATGTGTTGAAGTTCTTCGTAAAGACACTGCCTTATCTGACACAACGAAGGAAGAAGAAGCCACTGTGAAATCAATACAGTGTAGCCATGTTGACAATAGATATGGAGCAGAATCTGTAAAGTTAAAGAAAACATTTTCTGGGAAATGTTTTAGGTGTGGGGGTATGGCCAATAACAAAGAGTGTCCTGCTTGGAGAATGGCCTGTAAAAGCTGTGGTAAGCCCGGACACCTTGCAAAATGTTGCAGGTTAAAGAATAACAAAGGGAAAATAAGAAAGGTATGGTGTGATAGTGATGCAAGTAATGCCGAGGCTGTGAATGTTGTGCAGGTTTTACAAACAAAAGTTGGGCCCTCTGATGGTCCTGTGGAGTCCATTTTAGTCAATGGTAAACCGGTCAAAATCCTCTTTGATTCTGGAGCAAAGATAACTTTAGCACTAAAAGCATTCTATGACCAGTATCTAAAGGGAACGGTTGACTTATTTAAACCGGATGTGAGACCTAAAGGTTATGGAGGTGAGCCAATCAGATTTCTGGGTTAATTTTGGGGGAGTATAGAATTTAAGGGACGTCTTATACCAGCAAAAGTGTATAACTCCATAAAAGGTTACTCGTTAATCAGTTGGTTCCACCAACGTGATTTACGAATTCTACTACATCCAAATGAAAACCCTCCTGTTGGGTTTAAACACAACCCTGCACTGCAGTTCAATCTGTCTCTGAGGATGTGTGTGTATGGATGAACGAATTTCCAGATGTGTTCAGCAAGAATTTAGGCTGTCTCAAGAACTATGTACATCAGATTAGGCTTAAGCCTGGAGCACTACCCAAGACAGCGAAAGTGAGGAATGTCCCCTTGTTGGTCAGGGATAAAATGAAAGCTGAAATTGATAAACTTGTCATGAATGGAATCATTCAAGAAGTCGAAGCTTCTGAATGGGTGGCGCCAGTAGTTATGGCAAAGAAGGCAAATGGGGAGGCCAGGCTCTGCGTAGATCTTAGATACTTAAACAATTCAGTCATAATAGATCACTATCCACTCCCAAACATAACAGAGTTGTTGTGTTCCCTTGGTGGGGCAAAGCATTTCTCAACTCTAGATTTGACTTCCACCTACCACCAGATAATGCTGCATAGTTCTTCCCAGGATTTGACCACCTTTATAACACCCTTTGGCACTTTTAAGTTCCTTAGGATGCCGTTTGGATCAGAGGACCATGGAAAGGATTTTAAAAGTTGCGGAAGGGGTGAAAGTGTATCAGGACGATCTCCTAATCACAGGGACCAGCTTAGTAGAACACAACGAGAGACTAAGAATAGGTTTAGAGAGACTAAGTATCAATGGTCTAACACTAAAAGCTGAGAAATGTAGGATCAACATTCCCAATATAGAGTATTTGGGTCATGAAGTTTCAGCGAAAGGGATTCGTCCCAAGGCAAGTCTAGTTGGCACTATCAAAAATCTGCCTAGTCCACGAAATAAAGAAGAACTTGTGAGTTTCTCAGGATGGTGGAGTTCTACAACAAATTTGTTCCACGTTTTGCGGAAAGAACATATTGTATGAGACAGTTATTAAAGAAAGGGGCGGAGTTCAAGTGGGATCAGGTATGTGAGAAGGAGTGTCAGGATATCAAGGTCAGCCTGGATGAGGCAGCGGATTTAGGGAGTTTTGATGCACTTGATGAAATTATCTTGATGACAGACGCCAGCTCCAAAGGGCTAGGGGCGGTCCTATCACAAAAGAAACAAGGTCAAACTAGGACAATACTTTTCACATCAAGGTGTTTGAAAGGGGCAGAATTCAACTACTCAGTAGTCGAAAAAGAGGCTCTTAGTGTATTTTGGGCTGTGAGAAAGTTGAGGAAGTTTCTGTGGGGACACAAATTTCAGATAATAACTGACATAAACCTCTCATAGAGGTATTTACGATAAAGGGAATTGATATGATCTCACATAGAATCATGAAGTGGGTAGTGGCACTGCAAGAATTTGAGTACGTAATTTAGTACATGCCTGGGACGTTAAATGTTCAGGCTGATTGCCTTTCAAGACTATGGCCCTCATTCCAACCCTGGTGGTCTCTGACCGCCTGGGCGGAGGGCAGCAGAAGCACCGCCAACAGGCTGGCGGTACTTCCAGGGCTATTCTGACCGCGGCGGTAAAGCCGCGGTCAGAAAAGGGGAACCGGCGGTTTCCCGCCGGTTTTCCCCTGGCCCAGGGAATCCTCCATGGCGGCGCTGCTTGCAGCGCCGCCATGGGGATTCCGACCCCCTTCCCGCCAGCCTGTTTCTGGCGGTTTTCACCGCCAGAACCAGGATGGCGGGAACGGGTGTCGTGGGGCCCCTGGGGGCCTTCTTTGAATGCCACTGGCATGGGCAGTGCAGGGGCACCCTAACAGGGCCCCATGAAGATTTTCACTGTCTGCTTAGCAGACAGTGAAAATCGCAACGGGTGCCACTGCACCCGTCGCACCCCTGCAACTCCGCCGGCTCCATTCGGAGCCAGCTTCCTTGTTGCAGGGTCTTTCCCGCTGGGCCGGCGGGCGGCCTTTTGGCGGTCGCCCGCCGGCCCAGCGGGAAAGCCAGAATGGCATCCGTGGTCTCCTGACCGCGGAGCGGCCATTCGGCGGTAACCGCATGGCGGGCGGCGACCACCGCCCGCCGCGGTCAGAATGACCGCCTATGTGTAGACACAGGAAGGGATGAGGAGACAATTGAAGGAAGTTGTTATGCAGACGTTGTGACTGATGAAGAAATAAAGGTCTGTATTGTTACTGGAGGAATGATCTCAGAGTCGGTGTGGAAGGAGGAATGCCTACTGGCGGGCTGCCATAGATATGATGGTGGAGAGGGAAGTGAGGAATTGCCATGTGTGTGTGCGTGCTGATACAGTGTTAAAACATAGAACTCAACCTATGGTCACAAGAGAGGAGGCTTTCTGGTCCCTGGGTAGACATAGCTTTGTACGAATATACGACAAAACAACGACTGCAAAAACAACTACTGACTTAACAACGAGGTCGGAACACCGACCACGTTGCTACTACTAATGATTTTACCACGAATGCCTTAACAACGATATTTCGTTGTAAAGGCATTCCTGATAAAATCATTAGCAATAGGCACCATTCACCCTACATCCCTCACCCCACCCCCCAACCCCACCCCAAAACCTAAAACCCCCTGACCCCCCACCCACTCCCCAAAACCAAAAATGCCCCACCCCCCCAAACTCACCCCAAAACCGAAAACCCCGTGACCCCCCACCCACTCCCCAAAACCAAAAACGCCCCACCCCCCAACCCCACCCTAAAACCTAAAACCCCCTGACCCCCCACCCACTCCCCAAAACCAAAAACGACCCACCCCCCCAACCCCACCCCAAAACCTAAAACCCCCTGACCCCCCACCCACTCCCCAAAACCAAAAACGCCCCACCCCCCAACCCCACCCTAAAACCTAAAACCCCGTGACCCCCCACCCACTCCCCAAAACCAAAAACGCCCCACCCCCCCAACCACACCCCAAAACCTAAAACCCCCTGACCCCCCACCCCCTCCCCAAAACCTAAACCACTTACCTTCGCCAAGTCCCTTCTTTGTACCTTAACCACGCATGTTCGTTGTTCAGAACATACGTAGTTAAGGCACAAAAAACCGAAGTCGTGGTTAAAAAAAGCGTTGTTGCGCTTTCGTTAACCACGACCTTCGTAAAAAAAAAGTCGTAAAAAAGGATGTTTCCTGCTTTGGACATATTAGGCCCAATCAGACAAAAATCCGTTGACTGATACGTTTTGGTCTGCATTGATATGTACTCGTGTTGGCCTGAAATCAAATTTGTGAACTCAGTTGAGTCGAGAGACATAATTAATTTTCTTGATGTCTTGTTTGAGAGAGAGGGTTTCCCGTCTACGCTACTGACAGATAATGGGGTGCAGTTTGTCTCTGAATCACTGGAGTCTTTCTTGAAAGAAAGGAACATTAGACATAAAAGAACTGCTCTCTATCACCCAGAATCTAATGGGGTTGTTGAATGCTTCATAAAAGTACTGAAAGAGTGCATGCAGTTGGCACATGTTAATAAGGTTGAGTGGGAAAGTGAAGTGAGGAAGAAAGTTTGTGAATATCGATTAACACAGCATTCCACCACAGGAGGACTCCTTTCCAACTGTTCAAAGGGAGGGCACCATGCAGCGAGATTGAAACCAGGTGGGTAATGGAGAAACGGAAAGAGATTGATGATCGGGTTGATGACATTGAAGATTGGAGAGAGAGAGAAAGAGAAGTTAAAAATAAAAGGAAATTAAGATATGACGCGCGAATGGCTATAAAAAAAACTGTGCTGCATGAAGGGGATTATGTCAAAATTAGATCTCCAAGAAAGGAAGGAAAACCATCCAAGTTCAAGGGACCTTTTAAAGTCATAAAACTGTTTAAGAATGCTGTGAAAACAGACGACCACCGGATATGGAACCTGAATAGGGTGGCCAGGTGTTTTGGACCTAGCGTGGTTGCTCAAGACACTCAAACCATCCCACGAAGGTTGTTGCTCAAGACACTCACACCATTCCATGTGTTTCTAAGTTGCGAGATCCAGTGGAGACTCGGCAAAAAATGTAACAAGACCGTTGTGGCTTAAAGACTATATAAAGTGAAATTTATGCAAAATGATATGTTTAGGACTATGTAGAGCAACATTTAGTAACTATGTAAAGTGATATTTATGCAAAATGATATGTTTAGGACTATGTAGAGCAATATTTAGTAGAGTTATGTTTTAGCATAAAATTTGATATGGGGAAGGTGGTGTGGTATCCTATTGAGGGCGTTCGGAGCACGAGAGAGAATGTGGGGAGAGAATGGCGTGTGAATGCGGGTGGAGAACGGCGTGGAAACGAGGACGGGGCAACAGTCTTTGAAGCGGAAAGGTCGTTGGTTGGCGAAGGGCTTTGTACAGAGCACCTTATTACTGAATGAACCACCTGTGCATTCCTAATAGTGTGTCCACTGTGTATACGTCTGTCCGCCAACCTCCATCTTAACAGGTGCCTCCCATCATATGTCAGTTAATACTTTCATTATGCTATGCAGTTACAGCATTTTGACATGGATGCTCCTCATATGCCATGTCTGCATCCTTATGCCTAGAATTACATATGACATGCCAGTGTCAATATTTCACTATTTATACCTTCCATTTATCTTGGATGACCTTTATGTCAGGACCAATATCTTATCATTGGTGTCCACCGCTACATGCCATTGTTGGCGTCCCTTATGCCAAAGATAACCTTCAGAATGCCAGTGCCAGCATTTTGCACCAGGTATCATATATGTCAGTAATTACCTCTACTGTGCCAGCATTTTGCCATGGGTGTCCTTTACCTCAAGAAATGTCATTCTGTTTTCTGTTTAACCTTTGCTCAGTGCGATCATTCTTTACTATACTGGCGGTGAATAGAAACTTAAAATTCATTAGCAGTATACTAAAAGGGCAGAATTCAAGGAGGGCACCGTCCTAAAGCCCCACAAGGGCAAGCCACCAATGAACATCTATTCAGTTCTGCACACTGATAACACTGTATCGTTGCAGTTTCTCTTTGCCACCCTCATGTATTTTCTTACTGTGTCATACACACTAAGGCCCTCATTATGACATTGGTGGTAAATGCCACTTACCGCCACGCTGATGGCCGCCAACATACCACTGCGGTGGGGGATATCCGTTTACCATATTATGACACACACACACCAATCTGACAGAATACAGCCACATTCACACAAATCCACCAGACCAAAGGCCAGTGATAAAGTGACGGTCCCAAAACCCACACCGTTACACCAACAAAACAATGCCCATCACATTATGAACCACGAATCACCACGGCGGACATTCAACAGCGGTAAACCATTGGCGGTACATACCGCCGCACACAGAATGGACACCCACATACAAAACAACACTACATTGGCCAATACCAAATGCACACACCTGACACCCATACACACACCACACCCACACAGCTACACCACTATAAAACACACACCCACATTACCCACAACCACTTATGAACAACAATTGCCACCGGGAGACTGAGAAGAAGAGCACAGAGACAACTAGACACACACACCACTTACACCTATACATCCCTCATGCACTCCACATCACACACCCTACCACATTACCCAACACACCCTCACCAACACACATCACACAACACCTTTGGCACCACAAAGGCACCCCTGTTTCACAGCGGAGGAGTTAAGTGCCATGGTGGAGAAAATTGTCAGGGTATAGCCACAGCTGTTTGGAGCACAGGTACAGCAAATATCAATTGCAGGGAAGATGGAGCTAGGAGAATCGTGGCCAGTGTCAACGCAGTGGGACAGCACTCAAGAACAAGGGACAACATCAGGAAGAGGTGGAACGACCTACGGGGGAAAGGTACATTCCATAGCAGCAAGACACCAGCTCGCCATACAGAGGACTGGCAGTGGACCCCCACCTCCTCCCCCACAGCATGGGAGGAGCAGGTACTGGCAACACTGCATCCTCAGGGACTCGCTGGAGTAGCCGGAGGACTGGACACTGGTAAGTCAATATTTACTACCTATCACCCCCCCAATACCTGCATGCTACCTCACACCCACACCCTCACTCCCATCACGCCACTCCATCCCACACACTGCACCTACACATCTCACTAACCCCAATGCCAAGCCCTGCATGCCAAACCAATGCATGGACAACCCTTCCAACCCTGCATGGACACCCATCATTAAAGCATGCACAGCCTAGGGAATCTAACAATCCTACAATACATCGCCATACACAAGCAAAAGCTGTCAGGGCAACACCAACGATAGAGGGGAAGCCAGGGAAGTACAAATGTCATACATTTGAAGCATAATACATCACTTACATCCCCATAGGTACCCCAGCCAATATCAGTGGAGAGGAGGTGCCACCACTATCCAGTCCCCCAATAGAAGAGGCCCCCAGTGATGACAGTAACTCTGGACTTCCGGATCTGGAGGACCTACCTGGCCCATCAGGGACCACTGAACAGTCGGTCACCCAAGCCCACTCACAGACCACCACAGAGCCTCCCCCATCAGGATCCAACATCACAGCACCCACCCAGCGTACCCAAACCTCTATCCCCAGAACACCGTCAATCAGCTGTGTGCCCACCTGTACAGGGACCCCAGGCCACACCTCGCCCCAAAGACAATCAGGGACCTGGGGTCGGTGGCAGAAGCCGCACCGTTCAGGGGACAGAGGCACAGGCCAACAGGGACACTGGAAGGACTGCTGTGTGCCAGGGGGAGGACAGGACCATGGAACCGACTCTCCAGGAGGCACTCTCCAAGATCCTGGGAGCCTACCAACATTCCTAGGACATGATGGGCCAAATCCTAGACAACGTACAGGAGAACAGGCAGCTGCAGGAGGGACAGCATCAGGGGATCAGGGAGGACTTGCAGGCCATTAACAACGCCCTGATCTCCATAGCAGGGGTGCTGGCAAACATGGTCAACATCATGAGGGAGGCAATAGCACACCAGTGGGCCCCTACCACTAGCCAGTCCATCGACCAGCTCTCCACTTATGCTGCCGCTAGTGTGCAGGAGGCCCGCCACAGGACCCCCAGGCCACCAGCACCCCTCCCCCTGCAGAAGGTGAACCACCCCGAAACGTTCCCTGCGACCCAGACAGAAGCCAAAGACACTTGCCAAGACCACCGCCAGGAAATGAGACTCTCCTGATTGTCCCCCTTGTTTCCCACTCAGTCACCTTGTCCACCTTGAACTGCAATTGCTGCCCTTCCTATGGCCCCTTGGACACTGCACCTGTGCTACAAACAGACTGGAACAATACCCTGGATTTTCCTCCATCATCACCCCATTCCATTGCACTTTCCCCTACATTTCTTAGGACTACAATAAACACCCTTGGAAAAACTCGACTACTAGTATTTCATGTATTGAAAATTTTTATTGATGGTAACAGTTACATCCATTGCAAATGCACTGTACATAGTGAGAGCATAGAAAGAATGACCTGTAGCTGGCTGTAGTGATCACATCAGGGCATTTTTGTCATATTACCAACATCTGTAAAATGATAATCCAGAGGTGACAATAACTAGAGGTAA
The DNA here is from genome assembly GCF_031143425.1 of Pleurodeles waltl. Classification (NCBI taxonomy): domain Eukaryota; kingdom Metazoa; phylum Chordata; class Amphibia; order Caudata; family Salamandridae; genus Pleurodeles; species Pleurodeles waltl. The sequence continues at coordinate 128,388,554 of NC_090450.1, read as the reverse complement.
CAAGTTGGTAAAGCCAGTATGCCACTACCACACAGAATACACCAATAGCCATAGAAATGTGAAGTTGCACTGTCTCACCTGTGTGTCATTGGAAGTACTGACGGATAACTGATGTTCTGTTTTCCACACCCTCATCCGCAGCCTCCTCACCCTAACTGTCCTTAGGGTCCACTGCTGCCACAGGGGCATCTCCAGTCACCTCCTCCTGCAGAAAAGGTACATGACGTCTGAGGGCCAGGTTGTGCAACATGCAGCATGCCGCTACTATCTGGCAGACCTTCTCGGGTGAGTAGCACAGGGATACACCTGTCAGATGGAGGCACCTGAACATGGCCTTCAGGAGGTCGAAGGTCCTCTCAATGATCCTTCTGGTTTGCCCATGTGCCTCATTATAACGTTCTTCAGCCCATGTCCTGGCATTCCTCACAGGGGTCAGCAGCCGCAATAGGTTTGGGTAGCCAGAGTCACCCGCAGGCACTGAGGGACAAAATTTAGCCACACACTTTCCTATTAGGTTAACATCAGAGGCAGACACTAACATACACAGGGTTGGGTCCAAGGCTCACGTATAGGCCACACCCTATGCCTCTATAGTTGGCCCATCATATTTGGGATGCTGCTATTCTTCAGGACAAAGGCATCATGCACCGACCCAGGATATTTAGCTTTGACGTGGGAGATGTACTGGTCCGCCAGGCACACCACCTGCACATTCATGGAGAAGAAACTTTTATGATTTCTGTACACATGGTCAGTCTGGTGGAGGTGGGGACAAACGCAATATGTATCCCATCAATCGCACCAATAATTTTGGGGATATGTCCCATTGCACAGAATCCGGCCTTCACTGTAGCCAAATCTTCCACCTGGAGGAAAGCAATGTAGCTGCACATGTGTTTTACCAGGGCAGACAAGACTCTTGCCAGCACGATTTAGAACATTGGCTGTGACATTCCTGCTGCTAAGCCCACTGTCACTTGGAAAGAACCAGTTGCCAGGAAAGGGAGCACTGCTAGAACTTGCACAAGAGGGGGGAATCCCAGTTGCATGACGGATAGGTGATATCAGGTCTGGCTCCAACTGGGCACACAGCTCTGTGATTGCGGCCCTGTCCAGTCTATAGGTGAGTATAATGTGCCCATCCTCCATTGTAGCTAAGTCCACTAGGTGTCTGTACACGGGGGTATGTCTCCATCTCCTATTCATCTGTAGCAGTAGGTATCTCAGGGACACAAGAGTGAGTAGGCTGTCACAATTTGAACAACTAAACCACACAACAATACACATTGTGCAATTATGTATTGGGACAGTGTAAAATTTAAAGTATGTGCCTACTTATCCTGTGATGCAGCAATTATCAATAGGCCTGTTCACCCCCCCTGAAATGGCGAACGCCTGTCCTGTATGGAAGGACAGGTGGAAGTGAGGTAATTCTGCTGACGCTAGGCGTCGTGGCGGTAGGCGGTTGTGAACTGCCTTGCAATTCCTCATTGGATAATAATGGGCCCTATGGAGTACAGTGGCCAATGGGGATCTACGCCGGCGGTGACAGTGTACACCGCCGTGGACGTGACCGTCATTTTCTCAATCATTCCTCACTTGTTTCCTGACCTTCAATTGGAGAAGACCTACACTGCATGTGCTGCTGTGACCTGTGCCTGGAACCTACCATGGCCCCTGTGACTGGGGAAAGGGCCACAGCATTCACTTCGGAGGAGTTGAAGCGACTGGCGGATGGGGTCCTACCCCAGTACGGACTGCTTTATGGGCCTCCAGACCAACAGGTGAGTACACTGTGGGCACGATGCATGTGGCATGGATGCATGGAGATGTGTGCGAAGGCATTGTGTGGGGGGATTATCTGTTGGTGGTGTACATGTTGTGCCCTGGGCAATGTGTGTGTCAATGTTGATGGAAACGGGTATGGTGGGCCATGTGTGTGACAGCCTGGACTGTTAATTTAATGGTGTTCTCCTGTCTTTATTGCCTCTGCAGGTCAGTGCCCATTAAAAGAAGGGAATATGGCGTGCCATCGCCAAGGTGGTGTGGACCCTGGGGGTCTATTGCAGGTGGAGGACCCACTGTCAGAAACGGTGGGAGGACCTGAGACGCTGGGCACGGAAGACCGCAGTGGCCCAGCTGGGGATGGCCTCCCAACAAGGAAGGGTTGCCCACCGGACCCTGACCCCCCTGATGGCCTGCATACTGGCGGTGGCGTACCCTGAGCTGGATGGGCGCTTGAGGGAATCACAGCGGCCACAAGGGGGTGAGTACAGTGGGTATTATTTCAAATTTTGGCAGGTGGGGTGGTATCCTGGTGGTTATTGTGTGTTAGTGGGTGTACCTAAGGTCAGGTCAGACATTTCAGCGTAGGTCCTCTGAAGGGTGATGGTTGCATGGCAAATACAGGTAACCTAGCTTGTTAGTAGTCACTTCCAGTCAGGGCATTATGGGTCCCAGGTGTGCTTCAGTTGGCAATGTGTGTTCCTTATCTTGCCTTTGGTGAATAGCCATACCACTGGTAGTGCAATGCATATTGCGTAGGCCTGTTCCCTGTATGTGAGGGTGCTGTGTATGCCAACGGTGGTGTTGGTGCAGTTATTGACCCAGTGTATCCTTTGTCTCTCTCCCCCCTTTCTTGTTTTGTCATCCTGTCCTTGTGTGCATTAGCATCATCTGGTGGAGGAGCAGGGGCACTGGCGACAGAGGGAGCTGCATCCCTCATGACCCTGGAGGCAAAGTCTACTGACGTCGAGGGAACCAGTGGGACAGAGGGCCAGGAGAGCACCACGGCGGAGACTGGAGGGGAGAACACAGGCTCTGATACCTCCTCCGATGGGAGCTCCCTGGTGGTGGTGGACACCTCTGTGACCATCCCAGCTGCAGGTACAGCCACCACCCCACGTACCAGCACTGCCCTTCCAGTAGTCCATCAGCGAGTTATCTATGCCAGCTCACCCAGGATGGTGGGCATGTCCCTCGCCCCAGGCACCTCAGGCCCTGCCCCAGTGAGCCCTGCTGCCCTGAGTGAGGAGGCTATTGACCTCCTGAGATCCATCTCTGTAGGGCCGTCAACCATTGTGAATGCCATCCAGGGGCTGGCATCCCAGATGCAGCAATGCAATGCATTCCTGGAGGGCAGTCACGGTGGAATGGCAGCCCAACAGAGATCGATTCAGGCTCCGGCCTCCTCTCTGATGGCAGCCATTGTCCCTGTTTCTACCGTCCCCCCTCCAACTACCACTTCCCAGTCCCACTTCCGTCAACCCCAACCCATGCTAGGCACACATACAGATGAGCATGCACACAAGCCAACTCACAAGAGTGGCACAGGCAAACACTTCATTCCACAGGCACGCACACAAACACCATACAGTTGCAGACATGACAACATCCACTGCCTCCCCTGTCTCACTCTCCTCCTCCTCCTCCACCTCCCTCCCAGTCATGTCCACACTCACACCTGCATGCACTACATCTACATCCACAATCAGCATCACCACACCAAGCTGAACACGCACCTCACTGGCAGACACCTCCACAACAGCCATGCACACGTCCCCTCTGTCCTCTCCCACCCTGTCTGTTCCCCCACTCCTAAAGGACATAAACGCAAGCACTCACACACCCAACAGCCATCCACCTCACATCACCACACAGCCCATGAACCTGCACCCGAATCCAGAAAACATACACCTCCAACAACCACTCCCTCATCCTCCACTCTCATTACTCCTCCCTCCCCCACCCCAACATCCCTAAAAAGCTTTTCCTTTCCCAAATTGATCTCTTCCCTACCCCTCCCCACGTTGTGAACCTAGGGGCAGAGTACCAAGGAAGCAACCCAGCACCTTAGCCAAACAGTCCACGGGGACAGTGGTAGCACCACCTATTCGTGGTAGTAAGGATACCAGACATACAACACAGAAGCAGAAGGAGCCAGCACCACCAGGGAAGACGGGTAAGGGGCCTGCACCACCAGGGAAGAGTGTAATGAGTCCTGCACCACAAGGGAAGAGTGTAATGAGTCCTGCACCACAAGGGAAGAGTGTGAAGAGTCCTGCACCACCAGGGAAAAGTGTGAAGGGGCCTGCTCCAGCTGTGAAGAAGGGGAAGGGGCCTGCACCAGCTGTGACGAAGGGGAAGGAGCCTGCACCACTAGGCAGAGAGGGGAAGAGCCCATCCACCCCTGCAAGGAAGGGTAAGGGATTCACGACCCATGGGCAGGAGGAGACGGGGCACTCTACGCCTGCGGAAGCTGTCAGGCTAATACCGCCACCACCACCAGCTGTCACGGGGCCCCCACGCCAGCTGTGGAAGTGCAGCCACCAGGGAGTGTAGGGTATGCCCAGGAGGCTCCTTCAACCACCACCACAATGCAGCCATCAGGGAGTGCAGGGGCTGCCCAAGAGACTCCTCCAACCACCACAACAATGCAGCCATCAGACAGTGCAGGGGCTGCCCAGGAGGCTCCTCCAACCACCACCACAATGCAGCCATCAGACAGTGCATGGGCTGCCCAGGAGGCTCCACTAACCACCACCACAGTGCAGCCATCACTGCAACCGGATGCCATGTAGGCCACCCACCAGGGGCTGCTGTGTGGGCTGGCCCCTCCAGAAGCAGTGGGCACATCATCCACTTGAGAGACTGTGCCCTTGCACTACCCAGGACAAAGCAATGGGCATGTTGCCCCCTTCAGAACCAGTGGGCAAGTCACCCACTTGAGAGACTGTGGCCTTGCACTCCCCAGGACAAAGTAATGGGCAAGTTGCCCCCTGTAGCATCAGTGGGCAAGTCACCCACTTGAGAGACTGTGGCCTTGCACTCCCCAGGACAAAGCAATGGGCATGTTGCCCCCTCCAGAACCAGTAGGCAAGTCACCCACTTGAGAGACTGTGGCCTTGCACTACCCGGGACAAAGCAATGGGCATGTTTCCCTCTCCAGAACCAGTGGGCAAGTCACCCACTTGAGAGACTGTGGCCTTGCACTCCCCAGGACAATGCAATGGGCATGTTGGCCCCTCCAGAAGCAGTGGGGACATTCCCGTATTCGGCTGAGGTGCCCCACCCCCCTGAGGTGCCTTCCCACTTGCAAAATGATGCCCCTGCAGAGCTCTCTCCGGCTGTGTCAGGAAACAGGTTGGGCCTTGGACTATGCCCTGTGGCCTTCTGTGCCCTCATGAATTTGGACTGGGCATTGGCCCTTTATGGGCATTGGTATATATTTGGTTTGTGTGGTGGATTTTGCTATGCTAATACATTGTCGTTACTCCAGCATTATGTTCCGTGTTTTATTATGCTGTCTGTCGTGTGCCATTGGTTTACGTGTGCAGCTGGCTGTGTATATGGTGTGTGTGTGTCAGGCGTGTGTTGTGTGTGTGTGTGCCACTTTCGTTTTCCTCCCTCTCTCCCTTGTGTGCTAGGTGGCTGTACTCACCGTCGTAGTCTTCGTCGGCGTTGTTGTTCCAGTTAGAGCATGACGTAGAAGATAATCGGGAAAACTTGCAGTTCGGGTTCCATGGCAGCGTGGTTCTTCCCTGTGCCTCCAATGGTGAGTCTGTTCACTTCTCAGCTCTGTTTCTGCCAGGCTTTTGATGGCATTGGTACTGCCCCGGAAAAGGTGGTGGTTTCCTGTATCGTAATATTGTGGGCGGTACTTTGTCTTCCGCCTGGCTGTTGAAGGCTACCGCCATTGTGACTGTTGTTTCAGCCGTGGAGGTTGGTGTGGTACATTGGCTGTCTGTGGGAGTTATCACCACCATGGTCATAATTACTTACTGCCAGCCTTTTGGCGGTATTACTGCCACTTAATCACTCACCGCCAGGGTCATGATGAGGGCCTAAATGTTTATGAAATTTAACACATCCAAGGTCCTTCTTTCAATTTTTTACATTTACTTGAATCACTGGAACATATATTACACTGGAAGTTCTGATAAACACTCTTCTTACCTTAGAATTAGAGCAATGTGCTATCAAGAAGACCCCAAGGGAGCATTGCATTTTTACAATTCACAATCGGTCACTCTTAATACTGGATAGTCTTATGTGTAGTGTTTATACACTAGTCACATGGCAATTATGGTTTGCAATGAGAAAGAGTACTTCTTGTCTTTCTGACCATTATTAAAGTTTTCTCCATCAACTGGAAACTAGCAGGGAACGCAGCACATATTGCATCTGACATAGATTGAACTGGGGCTAGCTGAACAGATCAGAGAGCTGTTGAACTTGGTTCGTGCCCCTAAGCTAAAACTGTCTCGACGGCGTGAGCCTAGCATTCAGCTCGGGGCACAGGCGTGGCTCCTAGTGGACAGGCGTGCCGCACCCCTACCGAGCTCTATTTTCTCGCTCGAGGCCCCAAATTGGGCAAGGGCCTCGGTGAGTCTTGGGCGCTGTTTACATGGACACCTTCCTCCTCACCACACACTTACCTGGTGAGCCTGTCATTTTTTCTTCTTTTCTCTTCATTTCTTCTTTTCCTCGTGTTTTTTTGTGTACATTCATCAGCCATGTTCTTTCTTTTTCCCAGCATGCCTTATTTTTCCAAGAATGCTTTCGGAACCTTTTGCAACATGGTATCTTTTCTCTATATATTTCTGTTTCTTTCCCAATCCAATATGGTGACTTTCTACTTCCTGTTGGTCATTTCCTGTTCTTGGGTATATAAGGTGAGTGATTCTTGTTCTCCTTGCGCTGCAACACTTCCTTTGGTGGTGATCATCACTCCTGCTACTTTTTCTCCAGTTATTTATTCCTCACCTGTTCCAGCTTCTTCCATTATTATTTTTCTGTTGGAAGACTTACCTTATTGCTTCTTTTTGTTCCAGGGAGTTCCTGCTTTAGAGGTTTTTCCCTTTGGGATTTTTTCCTCTGGGACTCCTTCTGGGGCGCAAGGACTGCTTTTTTGGCTTTCCTCCGTCGGCAGCACCGTGGTAACTAGGAAGGGCCGCCCTTACCTGGGTCATGGCAGAACCTGCAAGAATCAAGACCTTTCTGCAGTTCCAGTGGGCCAAAGACATAAATGATGAGTAGCCATGACAAAAACAGCAGATGATCAGGCAAAGGTCTGCAAAGACCCCTGGATGCATCAAAACTGCATCAATATTAATAAACAAACCACTGTGGCGGAGGCAATAGTCAAAAAAGTCTCTGTAGATAAACCTCAAAATGGCACTGCAGTTGCACTTGTTTTGGATAAAGCTACATGTAAAGCAGCATTTAATGACCCGCAGTGCGCTCAGGAAAATGGTAACCTTGCAACGGGGCATGCAGTATTGAAGAAAAGTCTGGCAGGGAAATTGATAGTCCGCTTGATTTATTTGGTTTATCTAATGCAGATTCCCCACTGGTTGTTCGCAAGGTGGAGGGACAACACTGATAGACATAAATTAGTTGTTCGATTGAAGGGCAGGCTCTCATGTTGTCCTGGTGCTTATTCCACCCAGTTTCTTTGACCTCTGCCACACCATGTTCATGGGGGCCAAAGGGTAGACATTGGCTACTGGGCCCCAACCGTGGTTATTGAGGATATTTGCCACTGATTTCCTGGGGTTTGCCCTGCTACGCCTCTATAAACTGTGCTAAATACAACTCTTTCCGCACTTGACTCTCAAGATGGCGAGAGGGATCAGTAACAGGCTTCTCAGGGAAGAAGTGTGTGGGGGCAGAAGCTCAGAACCCAAATAAACATCCATCAGACACAATAGCTTATCATCAAGAAAAGGGCTTGTATTTTTTTAAAAGAAAGTACTTTTACTCACACAGCAATAGTAAATACGCCGTAATCCAATCTAAGATACAGCATGATATCCATGATCATGATTCCCATATTGGTGCTTCACCACTCTCTCACTGTGCTCTCACACATCCAGGTTCTTACAGTTCCATGTAAACTTTAGCAGGAGCACGAACTAGGCTGATGTGCATATATTACATTGCCCACAAGGTCAAATGTCCAATCAGTTCACTTTGTTGTTATGCATGTTGTTGTAATGGGTATAAAACAGCCCTCACATTTGTTTAAGCACTTTACAGTGGTTTGGCCCCAACTACAGACAAAGGGCCATGGTATTTGTGTGCTTTTCCTGTAATGGTCATGGGAGAGGTTGGGTGCATGTCATACACACAGGTACGCATGTAGAGGCCCTGAATACTGACAAGAACTCTGTTTGAGGGCCAGTGAAGAGCAACCAGTAAAAGGATAGCTTGTAGGTCCACAAAAACAACAGCACTCTTAAGTTGCGTGGTAGAATGGTTCAACTGCTGTAGGAGGTGGTGGGAAGTTGTGATGAACTGAAAGCAGTTCCAATCCTTACCATTACATAATGGAACTAGACTTCCCATGCAGTAAAGTGGTTCCATAGCACATGCAAATTATTAAGAAAGTGCCAGCCTATAAAGGCATTTCCGTTTTGCTGCACACTGCCGGTTATTCGTTTTGAAAGCAGAAGTCACAGTAATGGCGTGGCGCAGTGCTGTGGGGGTAAGGGTGCATGCTCACCGACTATTGTATTCCACCACTGTGCTGAAGTGAAGGCGGTCTATTCTGTTGGTGCAAGACGGTTTAATAGGTTGTTTGTGTAACTGGGTGCGGTGTGGATTGGACCGCGGTTCCTTTCCATGTACAGAGTACTTTGCCTTCTTTCCATTGGTGAGTCCCGATTCCCATGTTATTTGTCTGTAATACTTCACATTATCATTTAGCATTTCTTTATAGCCATATCTGTTGGCATTGTCAATGCTTTTTTTTTTTTACTTTGCTGCATAATTGTTACCAAGGCTTGCTTAAGAATAAACATAACTTTGTCGTACGTTTACTTAGGAAAGTGTTTAAGAAATCATCTTGATGCCTCTGTAATATTTTTAAAGCCCGAATTCTTTGGTGAACATCAATTTTTGGTAAACAGACCTCAAAGATGATTTGTAGAAAAGGTTTTATTCATACCCTGAAACATGGACAGTACCCAGTCTGATTCTGTCAGGCTTTACCCCATTTATTGACAGTTATTAGGTTCCCCATAGTGAAAGGTCTTAAGTGTCTCTCAAGAAAGAACAAAGAATCTTTTGTGATAGATGGTCGATTGACAGAGCTCTGTCAGGCATGCACGGGGAGTCACGCAGGAAGATATTCATCCCTAGTTATCTAGGAATGTGAAGGTATCAGAAGGTACAGGTGGGCACAAAGAAGAGACAGACCCACTAATAGCTGGCATTTATAGTCTAGACGGGGATCTTTGAAAAAGGCATTTTCTTTAGCTAACTTCAAAATCCCACTGGAGAGGACACGGGTCCACAACTTGTTTGAATGAATCTCATGTCGATAAAAAAGAGGAAGATCTAGTTTTAGTAATCAAGCTCCTAGGAAGGGCAAGGAGTGCTCTCCACAGAGGCCCTGGATTCCTGCCATCTTGAAAGACCACAAGGATAATGTTTTTTGGGATTGTTTGTAGTAAAGGTAGGAGAATATACTGATGAAAAAGGGGTGGCCTGAGTATGATAACCTTTTCAGAATAGCTGGAAAGCCCAAAACAAATCACTAGCTAATGGGTACTGTGAGAAAGGTTCCACCCGGGAGACTTTAGAACAAAAGTGATCTTGCAAAAGACCAGGAGAGGCGGAAGCCATGATCTTTTCCTGACTGATGAGAGGTTTGAGGTCTAGCATGCTTCCCCCTTTATGCATGCTTTGGAGTCCTTTTTCATAGGTCAGAACAGCTGACCTACTTTGGTCCTAGGGAAACAAAGCACAAGAGGATTATCTCTACAGAAGAACAAGAAGATCAAGCAGAACTGGGATTTGTGCTGGATGCCATTCTGCAACACAGATCCCTTGCGGCTGAGTTGTACTTACACATCTACCTGTGGCTAGATATCCCAGAAGCTACCATGGAGTATGGGATCTTTAGTAGTGACCTGAAGAAAACGATTAATCTCCCGGACAAGATGAAACAGGGCTCTTGGCCATGACACTGATTTGGGGATTGATAATCATGCTGGTTTGAAGTGGGAAGCATTTAATGTACCAGCCTAAAAGACAATTGCCCTGTCCTCCTGAGTTATGTGAGGCAGTGCGTTTTGATGGTAACAGTTTTTTGTGGAAGCTCATACCTTCCCCTTCCCCAAGTGAATAATCCAGGGTCCCACATAAAAACTATAACTGACCTCTGAAATAGTACCCAATATTTAGCATGCATTACAATGTGCAGAGGTACAAGCAAAAATATGAAGTCACATACTGTTATATCCACAGTCTCTTTGCAAAACTGCTGTGTTAGGTGCACTTATTTTAGCAATATGATTTCCCGTGATAAAAATACGGAAGATAACCTGTGATGAACGCATTAGTACTGTAGCAAGTAATTGATCAGCTGTGTAGCATAACAAGCGATGGGCGTGTTACCCTTTTGTGCTGCTATTCTTGTTTTACATCAATTATTTGATTTGCAAGTTCAATGCAAGTTTACAAAGGATGTTGACATGTGTTTTGGCTTTAAAAATCAATACCGGTAGCCTTTGTTCAAGGAGATTTTTTTCAAACAATTGATCCACGCTCTGATGGTCTGATCAAGCAAGTTCTACAAAATACAGTTTAGCAGGAAGTCGAATACAAATGAATGGTGTTCAAATGGTGACAGGTAGAGTATCTTTCAAAATGCATTAGCAATTTGTATTCCACTTCCAACAGAGGGGCGAGGAGGGTCCTGAGCCTGCTTTAACGAAGAGATAAGGCTAAGGCAGAGCCACTTTAGCAGATGAACGAGTTAATCCAGTGTCTTTTTAAAAAGTGTGAAAAGTGATTTAAATATTACATTGTTATCAACTGAAATTTGGGTAGAGAAGGAAAAAAGGGCAATTTAAAGGCAAAGATAATTTAGATCAAGTTTTTTAACGAATAATAAAGAACAATGCAGAGGTGAACTCAAGGTTTATATCCAAATGGTTTCTGTAAAATGGTTTACCTGTATTATTGCACTGGAGGAGCAAAAAGGTCCAGTGTAATCTTGCAGCTTCTCGCACCAATCTCATGAAGATTAGCCACTACGATCTGCGTCATCTTAAGGGATAGGATTAGGGAAGAGTCATGATAGAGTCGACCTTTGTGTGGACACAACAGCAAGAAGTGCGTTTTAGAGACCTTCCATCTTCAAATAAGAAAGCTCTTGAATGTCACACAGACTTCTGCATGCTTATTGTTCACTGAAAGGGCAAGATGACTGAACACCTAAGCGGCTGTGTATTAACAGTGAAAGGTCAAATGAATAAATGAATCCTGATTTCTAAATTTAAAGGACCTAGGGCTAGATGTATAAAGCATTTTTCCGGTCACAATCGGGACGTTTGTGGCAGGAAAAATGCTTTTTGAAATGTAAAAAATGCAAAATGTTATTCGGTAACAAATCAGGGGACCAATTTTTCGGTTCACAGAATAAGGCGGAATGCGACCGGAAAAATGTTTTTTTAAACATACAAAATGCGATTCATTAACTTGTGACCGAGTCACATTTTGCATTTATGATTCGTTATTTCGAAAGCTTGTGTTGAAGGGGTCCCCCTTAAATACTGAAACAATATGGTATGTATTACTGGTTTGTGAACGAATTCTGGTCACAAAACAGTAATACTTTACAACCAGTTTAAAACTGGTAGGACCCCAAAAGACCCCTTCCCTTTTGAGAATGGAAATAATGATGGGCCAGATGTACAAAGCATTTTTCCAGTTGCAAACCGACCCATTCACAGAATTGGGTCCTTTGCAACCAGAAAAAGGCTTTTGCAAATGTATTTGCAACTCAATATTTGGGAGGGGTATGTTTTGTCCATCCCTTCTAAAAACCGAATCGGTATTGTTAGACCTAACAGCCGTAAGGCAGTCCTCCCCCTAACTTATTCCCAAACTCAACCACTTTTCTGACCTCATTTTTGCTGGTATTAGGACTCTGCACACTTTACGACTGCTAACCAGTGCACATGGTAACTGGTCCATCCCCAATTGGCAGATTTAATTTACCTATAAGGCCATAGTAAAGTGGTACTACAGGAAACCAGGACATGTCAATTAAATGCTATCAGTGGGCCTGTAGCACTAATTGTGCTGTAGGCCCACTAATAGCTTACCAATAATCCTCCACCACCAGTAGCAACTTCCACATATGCATGACAAGCTTTGCTGATTGGATGAAGAACAACTGGCTGCAGCTGAACACAGATAAGACAGAAGTTCTGATCTTTGGCAACAGCAGCAACACATGGAACAACTCCTGATGGCCTGGCCATCAGATCCACGACCCAGACCTATTGCCTCCAACCATGCCAGAAACCTCCGAATCATCACTGACAACAAGTTCACCATTAAATCACAGATCAACGCCGTATCCTCCGCCTGGTTCCTCGCTTTGCGCACACTATGTACGATCAGCAAGTGGCTACTCCTACAGATGAGATGCATGGTGACACAGGCCCTTATCACCTCCGACAGGGCTACAGCAACGCTGTCTACGTAGGAATTGCCACACACCTCCTACAGAGACTTCAAGCCATACAGAACTCTGGAGCCGGATTCAACCTCAGCCTTCTCACACATCACACCCCACCTCAGCAACTCCACTGGCTCCACGTACAGAGGAGATGCCAATTCAAACTGCTGACCCACACACTCAAGGTTCTACACAACCAAGGACCCACATACATTATCCACCGCCTGAACTTCCACCAACTGTCGAAAAGACTACGCTCTGCCTCTCTTTCACCTGCCCATACTCCCTGCATCTACCAAAGCAGATTTGGAGGATGCTCCTCCTCTCACATCGCAGCAAAAGCCTGGAACAGCCTCCCCAAGCAGCTCCGGGCCATCATCTCACTTCCGGAATTCCAAATGGCCCTCAAGACCTGGCTGTTCGAATAAGCCTCTGGGACCTGCAAGTGCCTGGATACCCTATTGTGTGAATAGCCGACCTTTGGAAATCTGTTTTGATTGATTGATTGTGGCACCCACTTGAGTATCCTTTTAACCATGTCTCAGGCCTGTCATTGCAGTGCCTGTGTGGGCAGTTTTATACTGCCATGTCGACCTGGCAAAATAAACCTTTTGCCAGGCCTAAACCTTCTCTTTACATATATCACCCCTAGAGTAGGCCCTGGACAGCCCAGAGGGCAGGGTGCGATGTATGTAAAAGGCAGGACTGTACATTTAAGTTTTACCTGTCCTGGTAGTGAAAAATTCTCCAAATTCGTTTTACACTACTGCAACATCTATCTCTCCCATAGGATAACATTGGGATCAATTTATTACATTTTATAAGTGTGATATCCAGTTGGGTAAATATAAACCCTAAATGTCCGGTGTCTATGCAATCCTAATTTAAAACCATAATTTATGGTGAAGTCAATTCTAAGTTGCCAACCTGAAAATGGCAATTTTAGAAAGTTGTGTACAAGAAAAAGTGCAAATGCTGACGGTCATTTAACATTAAAACAGTCTTTGAATTCTGTGAGCGCACAAATCAATTAACGTGGCCACCATTTACTATTTTTATAGTAAAAAAATATCAGCAGGCCATTTATATACATAAAAAACATACACAGTGGACAACCACTCGTTGGAACAACCTGTCAATCCTTTAGTGGGAACTTAAACCAACAAAACATTTCACAGTACATCACATATAACAAAAACAATAAAATAAAACTATTTCACCATTGTGCCATGTTTGTATCCTGGTTCTGAATTAATTTATCAGAAAAGAGCTAAACCAGTTTTAACCATTTCATAGCTCATACCTGGAGGGCCTATACCACAAGCGGAAAAAACAAATTCAAATAGTGGTACATAACGGGTATTTTCTTTACACAGTTTACATATTTTGCCCAAATTCACTTATTAAGCACTCTCTGGGTTGTTCTCTTGTCAACATGTTTCAAACCCTGAACCACTTGGGGGTTCTCCTCAGGACTTAGAACACATGGATAGTCTAAAAGAAAAACATGGGGGCATATTTACAAGAAATTGGCGAATCAGTGCTGATGAGCCAGTTTTCTTGCGTCGCCCCTGCCCTACCTAACGACACCATGGGTGCACCGTTTTTACAATATGACGCACCATGGCAGTCGTTGGGACAATAGCGTCAACATTTTTGACGCCATTGTGCCGCTTTATTGTACTAGTGTCAAAAATTTTTACGCTAGTGCAGCAAAGTGGAAGGAGGCCCATAGTTTTCTATGGGTGCATCATTTTAATGCCTGCTTTAAGCAGGAGTTAAAAATGAGGCCAAAATGGCGCAGTGAAATCCTGTAGATTTCATTGCGCCATTTTTGCGGGCCTCCTAGCGCCGGAACGCACCCCCTTGCATACATTATGCCTGGTGCAGGCATAATGTGGCGCACAGGGTGCAAAGTGGCGCAATGCAGCGCAGCAAAAAAGCATTCCTAATGCCACATTCGCATTAAAAAATGAAGTTAATGTGAGGCAGGAAGGCACTAGGGGCATATAAACATACCCCCTGGTGTCTTAATAGCTCATAGATATGTTTATAGGGCCTAACATACAATGAATGTTAATTCAACTGTTTACCTTCAGCCAAAAAGTGAATCTGAGTTTTGTGTTGGTCTTCCAATTCGTCTCAGGAAAAAAGGATCACAAATCTTTCTATTTTACATTAAAAAAGGTATTTCAAGTTGACAAACTGTGTCTGTCATCATCTCAAACTTAAACTTACTAAAGTTTTTAGGTATACTCACTTAATTCTTATGGTAACCCGCCAGTCTCTAATTACTGCACGTCATCTCCTGAACTTTCTCAAACGTCATGAAGTCTGTTAAAAAACCAAGGGCATAGAACAAAGGGCCAGATGTATCAAAGATCCGTTTTGCATTTCTTAAATAGCGAATTTTAAGAAATCGCTATTTAAGAAATGCAAAATGGGATGTATGAAATTTGTGATTCGGTAATAGCGATTTCTTAAAATTCGCAATCGCTATTACCGAATCGCAATTAGAGAATGCGACTCATAGGTGCGAATGGTTTTGCATTTCGTAATTTGCGAATCCCAGTTAAGAATTTGCAAATTGGGTAATGCAAACCCCAGGGTGCTTGGGGCCCAAGGCCCCTTCTGATGCACCCCAAAAATATATTTGCGGACATGTGAACCACACACATGCCCTAGGGGGATGTGTGCGCTACATGTCATTTAAAAAAATGCATTTGTAATGCATTTTTAAAAATTGCACATGCTTACCACCAAGTTGGATTTGGTGGTAATTGTATTTCCTAAATGCCCAATTCGCATTTAGGAAATGCTTGATACATGTGCTTTGGAAATCGCAAATAGGAATTCTCTATTTGCGATTTCATACTTAGAGAATCGCAATTTGCGATTCTCTAAATGGGGTTGCAATTTTAAGGAATCACTATTTTAGGGATTCATTAAAATTGCACAGCTAATGCTTTTCATACATCTTGAAAGGCATTTTTGCATTCGCAAACGGCCGAATTTTGCGATTCGCACAGGTTGAAAATGCAAAATTGCTCGATACATCTGGCCCAAAGTTCGCTTTATTGTAGCGCCTATACCTTCAGCATAGTTAAATGCCTACTTTACGAAAAAGAATTTCCAAAGTCAGCCAGCAAACAGCCAAATTTATTTTAGCTATATAATAAAAGCAAATGTCAAACAGCTGAAATAAAACGTCTGCCGTGTCAACTGCCTAATAAGTAACAAGACTTTGTTCAAAAATACAACTGGTCACAAAGTAACTGGGATTTAAAAGCCATTGCACAAGTATCTACTATGCGCAAAATCAATTATAAAAAAAAATTTAAAAAAACAGGAGCCTCTTGTCCATTTAGCATGGGGGCTCACTTAGACTGTGCGGCAAGAAGACTGGAGAGATTCCCTGTGTGGATTCCTCCTAAAGGGACCTTATCATGGTGGCCAGGGGGCTCTGGACTACATGGCCCAAACATCACTGTAACAGAGAGCAGCCTCCAAAGTGCCCATTAAACCAGGGGGTGCTTTAAAAGGTGTAAGATGGGTCCCGCAGTACGGTGACCTTATTACAGTGGGCGGGTCTCTGGACTACATGACCCAAACATCACTGCGGCAGAGAGCAGCCACCAACATTCCTGTTGTGCCAGGAGGTGCTTTAAAAGGTGCAAGCTGGTCCCGCAGTGTGGGGACCTTATCATGGTAGCCGGGGGGCTCTGGACTACACGGCTCAAACATCACTGCGGCAGACAGTGTCATAGTTTGAACTCTTGCTCTGGGCAAGACTGCTGGTTTCAGGATGACCGCACTTAGGTTTATAGGCGACTATGCCTATCCTACAACAAGTCGCAGCTGTCGTCCCAACCCTTCCGGCTCACTAGCAGCACCTCACCAAAAACCCAAATAGTAAAAGGTGATTTGTGGCAGCCTTTACCCATGGACTCGAGAGTATGACATCTCAGGGAGCGTCGTGGTTAAACGGAGATTACCCCTTTCTCACAGATATATCATGTCTCATCCAAACACAGGCAATAATGAAGATGCAGTGAAGTTTCAATAGTTTTTATTTAACACAACTGCAATCTGCGATAAGTTGCATGGGCTGCAATGATTAAGAAAATGAACAGTGCAAGAAACAGAATTGTAAAGACAAGAGTCAATATTACAAAGACCCCCACCATCTTGCAATAACATGAAGAGACATAAAGTGTGTAATATGTCCTAATACCCTATCATGATAGGCCTAACCTCCTACCTAAAGGAGAGCTCGGTATGGTAAACCTAATCTGCCAATTCCATGTCCATGAGAGGAGCCCCCAACCCTTGTTACCTTGGAATGAGGTCTCGATCTCAGACTCATCAGGAACACGAAGACAGAGTCAGCGTCAAGACGACGTGCAGCATCGATATCAGTGATGGTGGCGATGCCCTCTGGTCGGAATCCCTCTGATTATCTGTCTAAAGTGTGATGTATTTATACAGATCTACTTGGACCCCTGACATAGGTGTGTTCCCAAACAATAGATAATGGCATGCTTGGGACGGCAATTAATAGAAACAATTCCCTCTAAAGCATGAAGAGGGAAAGTCCATAAATGTGAACACCTACAGTTTGTCTTTGTCACTTGATTTTGACGCCTTAACGCGGTGGCACTGTTAATGCAAATCATAACAAGTGGCCTAGATATAAACAAGGCAGCCATCTTAGAAGAATTAAATAATTAAATGGGCTAGGACAGAGCAAGCTAAGTAGGTTAAAAGTCACTAGGTGACGGGGGCATGAGTCCGCAAGCCAATAGCTAAGCTAACTCCTGTTATCCCATTAAAACAAACAAGGATTCACTACAAGAGTAGCTGCCAATGTTCCGGTTGCACCTGGAGTCACTTTAAAAGGTGCAAGCAGGTCCCACAGCGAGGGATGCACCTGGGCACATGCCCGGGTCAAGACTGGGCCAAGATCGGGCCTGTCTTCGCCCAACATCGCCTGGCAGAGGCTGGGCCATTCTTTATTCACCTTGGATAGTATTAATGTTTACAGCTACAGTCATGGACTGCTACAACTGTAAGTGAAAAGGAAAGTTTATTTATCTTCTTTTTTGTTTTGGTTGTTCCAAAAACTGCTACTGACCAGTGGGGAGAAAATGGTAAAACAGAAAGGGCCTAAGTTGCCCAGATGTAAAGAAGACAAAGAAACCATTAAGTGAGGCCAGCTCCCCCAGCCCCATAGCGGGAAATAGTTGCACCCTGGAGGATATTTATCATCTTATTAGGGAAGTTGAGTCTGTTAAATATTGCTTACCCTCAGCCCGCTGAGCCTACCTCCAGAGTACCTGACATGTTCAAGAGGGGCACAAGTAAAATTTAGCCTGGTGTCTATGAGTCTATTTCAAATAAGAACTTACCGATAGGTCAAGACATACGGCCGCTACAGTGTGATCTGCAACCAGATAAACTCCTGGTTATGGCAGTGTAGGCCGACCGTGAATTGCCACTATCTCCTAAAATAATTGTTGATCTTAATGTTCCTTGCTGCAATAGATATTCAGCATTGGGTGATGACGTGTTAGTTACCCAATGTACTATTGCTGTACAAGCAGGAGGTTCCCAATTGGCTGACCTAGCTGGTCGAGGTTCTTTTCCTAATATGAAACAGTCAGGGCCTGAGGATCATAGGGAGCTTTTTATGATCCATCAAAAACTTGATGAACTTGAAGAGTTGGTATCAGGCCTTACTGTTCGATTATCGCAGGAACTCAAACAGGGGAACAAGTGTTGTTCTTGTAATGTTAGCAAAGGCACAGCTCAACAGGTGCTACCTAATAAGGCAGAGTTTAATTAATTTAAAACATTGTTAACACCGACTATCTTAGATCCTCCTCCTAAGGGCCTACCTTGCTCCACTGTTACACTGCGAGGCAAAGATGTTCCAATTATCCTGGAGTTAAGGGAGGGGCATCATGGAAGCATCAACCCGCTGAGGCTGCAAAAAGTAAATTTAACATCTGGTAGTTCCAACGCAGCCCAAGCCTAACGCTTAAAGCCAGTGAGACCAAACATCTCATCGATCTCATTCCCCAGTGCCTTGGGCCCCACAATTGAACAAAGGTCAGCCCCAATGGCCATCATCATTGATTTAGGACAGGACTGCTCCTATCCCATGTTCAGAGGCATCTGTCTGCACAATTAACTGCTTAGAGTAATCTGGAGCTTTTATAACATGTACAAAGCACACTGCATATATCAGGGTGTCAAAGGCCTGTTGACAGCTGACTGTCCAATTTACTTTTTGGGCATCTTTTTGGATGTGAGTTCTGTGAAGGGTGCCATGCCCTTCACATATCTTCTGTAACACCCAGTTAATCCAATGAATGCCCTGACTTGGGACTGGGTTGTTGGAGCTACCCAGTCCAGAATTGTCTGGATCTTAGGTTGTAGTGGTTGAACTGGGCCTTCACCCACCAGGTGTCCCAATTATACAACATGACACTGCCCTATCTGGCACTTGCTTGCCTTGGTAGTGAGGCCTGCACTTTTTAGAGCCTCGAGGACCTTTCTGAAGTGGATCAGGTGATCCTGCCAGGTACAGCTGAACACAGCAATAGCATCTAGAAATGCTGCACTAAAGTTTTCTAATCCAGCAAGGACTTTGTTCACTGACCTCTGGAAGGTGGCATGGGCGGTCTTCAGACCAAAGGGCATAACAGTGAACTGATAATGCCCATCAGGAGTGGAGAATGCAGATCTTTCCTTTGCTCCTGGAGTCAGGCCTATCTGCCAGTACCCTGATGTGAGGCCAAAAGTACTCCGATATCTGTCTGCTTCCAAACTGTCAATAAGTTAATCTGCTCTTGGAATTGGGTGGGCATCTGTATTGGTCACTACATTAAGAACCCTATAGTCTACACAGAGGTTTTTCTCTTCCTTTCCACCCTGGGAATGAGGTTTGGGGACTAACACAGCTGGGCTGGCCCAGGGGCTCTCTGAGTGCTCAATGACTCCCAAATACAGCATTTTACTGACCTCAGCTTTAATGATCTCATTGACATGGTCAGATTGTCTGTAGATCTTATTTTTTACAGGTAAACTGCCCTCACTGTCCACATCATGGGTACACCAGGTAGGTCTGCCAGGGGTCAAGGAGAAGGGTTCAGCAGACTGGTGCAAGACCTTCTGCCTTCGGTCTACTTTTGGTCAAAGAGGGTGTCTGAAAAGGCTGCTCCCTCAACTGAGACATTTTTGGGAGTGCTTGAGAGGAGATCAGGGAGAGGCTCACTCCCAATTTCCATATAAGGGTCAAGCTCCTGAGGCTCAGTTCGCTCTAGAGCTGTTAGGTCTTCTCCCTGATGAGAGAGAACCTGTTCTGTGACCTGGTTGGAAGCTAGTCTCCCCATTGCACTTTCCTTTTCTCTTGGTAGGTTGGGCCATTATTCCAGGCTCCAATTCTACCCTTTCAACCTGGGCCTTGCTTTGTGCTCTTGTGTTCACACAGACCCATTCAGGGATACCCAGCATGGATGCATGGGTCTTCCTTTCTATCTCATCCCAGGCTAAGGACTCCAGATCATTCCCTAGCAGGCATTGGACAGGTATAGCAGGAGATGCCATCCCCTTCTTTTGGCCAGTAACCCCTCCCCATTCTATGTGCACTATTGCCATGGGGTGGACCCTGGCCTGATTGTCAGCACTGAGGACAGTATATGTCTCTCCAGGAAGATACTGACCTGAGGACACTAATTGCTCAGTCACCATGGTGACACCAGCACTAGTGTCTCTCAGTGATTCAACTTGAATCCAATTGATATGTGGCTGTTGTCTGTACTTTTCTTGGCTACTGGGCCAGACAGCCAGGGCAGCTACATCTACCCCACCTCTGAGACTAAAGTTGCCTCAGTAGGCTCACTGACATGGTCAGGGCCACCCATTTGGAATCCAATCTGGAGACTTACCACTGCATTTACTGCAGGTGCACTAGAGGAATTCATTTCAGGATAGTTAGAATCTCCAGTTTGGTGTCCATTGGTTTTGAAGGTATGGCACCAAGCCATTCTGGGATCCCAATTTTTCCTTTTGTACCAACCCTTGGGCTGGGAAGAGTCCCGGGGCCCACCCTCCTGTGTAGGTTTTAAGGGGCCTTTAGAAGACTTTTTTTTGTATTTGTCCTGTTTTTGGTTACCCTCTTTTTCTTGTGGGGGCTTTTTGTGCTCTTTCTTTTGCCTCCCTCCCACCACCAGTGGAAGTTTTGGTTACCCTTGTGTTGACCCAGTGTTCTGCCTTCTTCCCCAATTCTTGAGTAGAAAGTGGACCTAGGTCTACGAGGAATTGGTACAACTTTTCTTGAACAGTCAGCGAGACCGGATCCTCGGGGTTTGCGCCTGTTCCCAATATGTCCACCTCTTGGCAGCTCCAAACTCTGCTAGCTATCATAGCACAGAATTAAAGAATGGCCAAGTGGGGGATGGGATTTTAGGTTGGGAACAGTGGGGAAGGAGACCTGTGGAAGCAAGAGTTAAGAACACAATAGCAAGGTTATTCAGATTACTCTTCATAAACTTTGTATGTTAATTATTTATGCTCTAACAACATGAGAGATCAAGAACTTTTCAATAAAGTGACCTTTTTATATTCAAATGCTCTGAACATTGAACTCACTCAAGTTAATCCTTAGCATAGCAATTACATCACAACAAGAATCAATGAGTACTTTTGTTCCCAAGGAGTTAACTGCTATAGGATTCATGAATAATATTGTAGCATGTGCAAACCGACTAAACTTGTTTTGTCTAGAAAGATCACACTCTGTTTGTTCTAGATTTCAAGATTCAGTTGCCCAGAAGTTATTGCGCACCTTGTTGCCAGACTGCGCATCAAGGTTCAAGTACCTGGAATGATCGTGCGCTCTGTCGACCTGAACTGCAAAGGTTAATTGGCAAGAATGAATCGCGCACACTGTTGCCGATTCAACCATCAAGATTCAAAGGCCTTGAAATGATCATGCACTCTGCGATCCAAACTGCAAGGGTTAATTGCCAAAAATGAATCGTGCACACTGTTGCTGATTCAAACATCAAGATTCAAATGCTTTGAAATGATCGCTCACTCTGCCGATCAGAACTGCAAGGGTTAATTGCCAAGAATGAATCGCGCACACTGTTGCCGATTCAACCATCAAGATTCAAATGCCTTGAAATGATAGCGCACTCTGCTGATCCGAACTGCAAGGGTTAATTGCCAAGAATGAATCACGCACACTGTTGCTGATTCAACCATCAAGATTCAAAGGCCTTGAAATGATTGCGCACTCTGCCGATCCGAATTGCAAGGGTTAATTGCCAAGAATGAATCACGCACACTGTTGCCCATTCAACCATCACGATTCAAATGCCTTGAAATGATCGCACACTCTGCCGATCCGAACTGCAAGGGTTAATGGGCAAGAATGAATCCCACACACTGTTGCCGATTAAACCATCAAGATTCAAAGGCCGTGAAGTGATTGCGCACTCTGCCGATCCAAACTTCAAGGGTTAAGTGCCAAGAATAAATTGCACACATTGTAAATCACAAAGCCAAAACTCAAATGTTTCTAGAAAACGGAGTCGAGGAAATGTCCCCGAACTCCGCCTTACCTCCCTGCTTGAAGATCAGCAAGATAAAGAGGACAGGGCTAGGAAATGTCCAAGTAGGCCTCTGGAACCGGAGCCCAGGAAAATGCTGTTGCTCTGCACCAGGACCTCTGAATAGTGAGCACGTGGAGCTGGGCTGGGTTCATTAAATAGACCCAAGCCCCGCCCACATGCCACACCCAGCCAGGGTGCAGGAAAAGCTTGAAAATGAACAATACATTACACACAGCATTAATGACAGTTCAAGATAAATACCTACAATGCAAAAAGTTAATATGCAACATCAGCACACAATGCATGAATTATTACATTGCATAAGGTTTGTCATTTTGCATTATGTTGCCCGTAGAACGCGCACTGTCCTGGTGTTGACATGAATACAATTACTCAGCAGATGCTCTTTCATTATTAAATTGTAAAGTCCCTAATAATCATGCCCATTGTTATCTTTTAACCAGCCTCCTAGAGTTTTCACTGAGAAGTCAGCAAATTCAACCCAGGGCTGACTCTGGGTTTTTCGAGTCTCCCTGAACTTTCCTGAGAACAGTTCCCAAAGGACTCTTTCTTAAGTTTTTTGAAAGCACAAGCCCTCTCATAGGCTGTGAACCACTTGGTGATGGCATCGCCTTCCTCATATTTGGGGACAATCCCTTTGGGTATTTTAGGGTAATAGTTTTCTACTTTGTCCCTATTTGTGATATTGCTGCCACCGTTCATGGGTGCTGAACCCATTTCTGATCTTTCCCTCTCCATGGCTAAGATCCTGCATTCCAGGGCCAGTCTCTCTGCTACCGTCTCTAAGAGGGCATCTTCCTCACAGACTCTATCTATAGAGGTTGAGGAACCTGAGCCAAGGCAGGTGTCTTACGCACCTGGGGTACATGTACCTCTACTTCAAGGTGGGGAGGGCCCCTTTCTTCCTACTCACCTGAGCTGTCCTGATCCTGATCTACCAGATCAGTGGCCTCATCTGGAGGATGGGCTAGATCATACACTGCCAGAAACTCCTGGAGTTGTGAACTGGTAGGGTTTAAACCTATTTTGATCTTCTTTATTTTACAGAGGGACTCTGGTTTTTGTGTGAAAGCTGAAGGTAAGGGGTGAGGCCGAGAGACACAACCCTGTCCTCTGAGGTACTCATTGTTTCACTAAAGTGGGGACTTTTTAGTGCTAAGGAAAAAACGAACAAGTTTTTGCAGTCCTCACTAAAGTACATTTTTATTTTTTACTGTTAAGCTACAGAGACCTAACCAAGGCCCTAACAGTTACTTTTAGGAATTTGGAAAAGTACCTAATATCAAAAATGCAATTTTGGGTTTACTAGTGTAGTCTCCTACTGACCAATGTAGGATGCTGGCTCTCTATATAGTGCACTAAAATGAAGTACACTGTGCAGAGAGTCCAGTGGATCCCCAAAGATGAGAAGTGGCAGAAGTAGAGCTCTATTTGTGGTAGTGTGGTAGAGCAGCTAGGCTTATCAAGGAGCCATGTTAAGTATTTGTTGTACTCATAGAGGCAATAAATGAGACACACACAAATAATAAATCCGAGACCAATTTAGAAAAATAACAGTTGCTTTTATATATGCGTTGAACCAAAGAACTTTGTTAGAAGGTAAGCAGTTTTCAAATCAAAAATACTTTGCTGTTTCAAAAATCGATAGCGCAATTTCTAGAGTCCTCAATGTTCACCTATGGAGGGAAACAAAAATGCAGTTTTGCAGATAAGTACACAACTTAGGGCCATATTTATACTTTTTGACGCAAAACTGCGCTAACGCAGTTTTGCGTAAAAAAAATTAGCGCCGGCTAACGCCATTCTGAAGCGCCATGTGGGTGCCATATTTAATCAATGACGTTAGCCGGCGTTAGCCGCCGGCGCTGCCTGGTGTGCGTGGAAAAAAACGACGTACACCAGGCAGCGCCGGCGTAGGGGGATATGGAGCTTGGGCGCCAAAAAATGGGGCAAGTCAGGCTGAGGCAAATTTTTCGCCTCAACCCGATTTGCGCCATTTTTTTCGACTCCCAACCCCCATAGAAATGACTCCTGTCTTAGCAAAGACAGGAGTCATGCCCCCTTGCCCAATGGCCATGCCCAGGGGACTTCTGTCCCCTGGGCATGGTCATTGGGCATAGTGGCATGTAGGGGGGGACAAATTAGGCCCCCCTATGCCACAAAAAATAAATAAATAAATACTTACCGGAATGTAAGACCCTGAGACTTAATGTCCCTGGGATGGGTCCCTCCAGCCTTGGGTGTCCTCCTGGGGTGGGCAAGGGTGACAGGGGGTGTTCCTGGGGGCATGGGAGAGCACCTCTGGGCTCCTTCCGAGCCCACAGGTCCCTTAACACCTGCCTTGTCCAGGCGCTAAAAAACGGTGCAAAAGCGGCCGTACGTCATTTTTTTTGACCCGCCCACTCCCGGGCGTGAATTTTGCCCGGGAGTGTAAATACGGCGCACATGCCTCGGAGTCAATTTTTTAGACGGGAATGCCTACCTTGCATATCATTAACGCAAAGTAGGTGTCCACGCAAAAAAATGATGCAAACTCCATGGACTTTGGCGCTAGACGCGTCTAATGCCAAAGTATAAATATGGAGTTCGTTTTGCGTCGGAATTGCGTAAAAAAAAACGACGCAATTCCGGCGCAAAAACAGAGTATAAATATGCCCCTTAATGTCCGAGTCTTCAGGAGTTTAGACTAGCACCAGGCAAGGTTCTAGCTTGGTATCCAAAGTGCACCCACAGTGGCCCGGGGGCAGCTGGTTGCAGAGGTTGAAGTTGAGGTTGGTGCCCAATGTTAGGCGGTGGAGGCTTGGGGAAAATTGATGCGCTGCTCACAGGTAAGTACCAGCAGTGGCAGAGGTTGGTCTCCAGGGCTTAAGGTAAGCACCGGGGGGGCCACAAGTTAGCAACGGGGGGGCACAAGTTAGCACCAAACTTACACCTTCAGCGACACTGGGACGGCCGGGTGCAGAGTGCCAACACTGTTTCCGGCCGCCAATGCTTTCCAATGGAGACAGGAGGTATTTGCTGCAGCACTGCTCACAGGTGAGTAAAGTGGGATCAGAGGTCGATCTCCTGGCATTAAGGTAAGTACAAAAGGGGCCACAAGTTAGTACCAAATTTACACCCTCAGCCACTTAGGGGCAGCCGGGTGCAGAGTGGCAACACAGCGTCGGGCGCCCACTGTATTTCAATGAAGGAGATGTCTTCCAGAAACGGGCTGCAGGCTCTGGCCAGGAGGTCGGGAGGGTGAACCCACAGCTGCCCAGGTAAGTTGAGATGCCAAGGGTGGTAGGGACACAGTCGGTTCAGCTCCCCAAGGCCAATGGGCTCCAGATGCAGGGATGTCTTTGACTGTCAG